>NC_067163.1:23330253-24530253 GCF_903995435.1 Acomys russatus | reverse complement strand
TTCATGGGTAGAAGGATGAAGAATGTCACTTTTTATAGTCAGGTGTTTATAGCAATCTGTATCCTGAGATGTAACATAACATCACCAAACCCATAGCTTTCTTTTATTTTTTCTTTTTGGTTTTTTTTTTGAGACAGGGTTTCTCTGTGTAGCCTTGGCTGTCCTGGACTCACTTTGTAGACCAAGCTGGCCTTGAACTCCCAGAGATCTGCCTGCCTCTGCCTCCCAAGTGCTGGGATTAAAGGCGTGTGCCACCATGCCGTCTTCCATAGCTTTATTTTCAACATGGGGTTGAGTTTTACCTTTCCTTTTTTCTCCTTCAATTAAATGATTTTTAAAGACAAGTGTTACATAATAAAATGCATGGATAAGACAGCTGTCAAAAGTCACAATGCTCCCAAATGGATAACGATTGCTTACAAAGCACTTCTGGATGGGACTGGCAGCTACGCAAACAGAACCTTTCTTGGCTTCCTCTGAAGCTCATAGATGGGGCTCCTCTTGCAACTATTATTTTCTGTCTGACTTCTCTAATTAGCCCTCTTCTGCCGTTCCCTGGCAGGTTCGTATTGCTCTGAATCAATTAGCATTTGAACTTCATAACTCTGCTCCTCCATTCAATTTAGCATATTCCAGATTAGTGCTCAGTTAAGAGGGCATCTCCAGATTGTTCCCCAAAGCATCCCAGAAGGAACGGCTTCTACATCACGCCTTCTCCTGGGCATCCTTCTTCTCATACCTCAGTGACCGGTGGCTAAGGACCCTTGACAGTGGGGGAGGTGGATGTCTATTCCCAAGAAAGAATGCAGATTTTGCCATTGGAGCATCTTTCATTGCAGTCCCCTAGAAGACCCGTAGGCAGGATGGGGAATTACATGAAGAAATTCCCTGAACTAACAGTCCTGTCTTCTCATCCCCCTCCAGTGAGCTTCTCAGAGACAAGTGCCAATATATGCTTGGACCTGTCCTACCGTAGAGTTAAAAATATCATTCAGCGAAATCATCTAAGAGGAAGGTCTGAGGGATTTTTCCCTTCAGAATATCCTTGCAGGAGTGCAGCACGACATCCGATCTTAGTGTCTAATACCCTGTGTACTGCTGAGTGTTCTTCAGTCACTGTTTTTTATTGTTATTTAGTTAGTTACTAAGTTGAGGTCTTGCTACGTAGCCCACTCTGGCCTTGAACTCTGGCTTCTATTGTCCCAGGCTCCCAAGTGATAAGATTATGGACATGAACCCCGACACCAGACTGGCTTTTGTTATATTTTATTGAACTGTGGATCTTGGTGTCTTGTCTAGACTGGCCTCAAACTTAGGCTCTATCAATCTTCCCACCCCAGCCTCCAGAGTAGCTGGGGCGACAGACATGCCCACAGCACTCAACTGCAGCCTCTATGTTGACTGGCTGTCGCTGTTCTGCTCTAGTGTTGAGGTGACACCCCCTGATATACTGGCCAGTCAAATCCCAGAATACTGAAGTGACTGGCCACAAGGAGTAGTGAGACCACCAGTTCCACCTCCTCCTTAGGACAGAAAAGATGCAATATTGATGATAGATTTGTTCTTATTGCATGACATAGAGATGGGGTATATATTCAGTGTTGTGCTGGCAAACATTTAATATTTGGTTCTGAGTAAGTTATTTCCAAATTCAAGGTACCAGCGCTAAAATCCATGGACTTGCAAACTTCCTGAACATTTAACCATCCAGTCCTGCTGGTCTGGCCAAGTGGTCTGTGACACATGACAGGTTGTGCTTACAGGTTTGTTCTATGGAGTTCTTCAGTAGCACATGGTGTCCAGAGTTTGGGAACTTGGACTTCCTTTGTTGGTGCTGGGCCTCCAGTATATTCCCTTCCTTTTCCTTTCTGTTCTCCTGGTTTTATTACTCTTTATCTACTCATCCACGTGTCATCCTCTACTCAGCCTCATGTGCTCATACCTCATGTTGCCATAGTTGGGCAACTAACGGATACATTCCTGTTACGCTGTGTCACTCAGCATGCGATTGTTGGCGATTGTTGACAATTTTACATAGCTAGAAACAATCAAGTTCAGTCTGAGAGTTTCCGCAGCGGTTATATACATAGTTCAACCAGAAAAAGTATTTGAGCCTGGGTGTGGTGCCACACACCTTTGTTCCCAGCACTCTGGAGGCAGTCAAGAGGATCTCTGTGAGCATGAGGCCAGCCTGGTCTATCTAATGAATTCCAGGACAGGCAGGGTTACATTAAGACTTTTTAAAAAAAAGTTTCAAGGTTTAATTGATGATTAAAGGTTCAAAACCGAATAATTCCTGCCTCTAATAACTCATGACATGTGAGAAGATGGTAAATAATGTTTCCATGGCAGACATCAATAATCAATGACCGAATCCAAGTGAAGCTGTTTCGTCTTTTTTAATGTAGTGATCCATGTGGTTCTTACTTATTCATCTCAGTTGGAACTAAAAATAGAACCTATCCTCATTCTAGCAGATTCATTCATCCCAGCCTAAATTCATTAATTGCGGGACGTCGAAGATGTAAAGGAAGAAAAAGAGGATGTGAGAGACAGACCAATTACTATTCTTGCCTAAAGCTGGCCCTGTCTATGGATGTTCTATAAATGAACGTCATCTTAGGGTCACATGAAAGACTGCTCATCTGGCTGAGGGCCGCCCCTGGCAGGCATCAGTGAGAGAGTGGGAGAGCACCGTGATCCATAGGTCTGTGTGAGAGGTGGGGCTGACTGCAGAGGGAATGGGAAGCTGCCATGTGTGACTAAAGGGGTCACAAGAAGGCGAGCTGTCTTTTAGAGAGGGTTCCAAATCTGAGGCTCCCTCTGTGACCTGTTTCCTTCAAAGGCTGTCTGGCAGGAGGCCCCTTCAAGAAGGGGCTGCACACTTGCCTCGTGCACAGTATGATTGCTTCTTTCATCTTCACATTCTTGGATGTACGCTGGAATTGTATGTTCAAAAGTGGTCCGAATTCTACCTTTCAATGGAAGAGAAGGGAATAGATTCTTAACACGGTGCCTTATCATTAGCATCTACCCTGTTAGCAAATGTTAATTCTCCACGGGGCAGACCGGGTACCACAAATGACCATCATGAGAGGATCCCAAGTCTTCCTACATCCTACATCTGGCATCCACGGCAGCACTGTCCAGTCGCCTAGATTCTGGAAACTTTTTGCTTCACATCTTCTTTCTAGGACCTAAAGGCAGGAGCAGGTTGTTTCTAAACCTCTCCAAGGTTGTTTTCTGAAGGAACAATGAGAGTTGAGATGAACCCCAGCCACACAATGCTCACAAGCTGCCTCCTAGAGCAACAAGCCCCAAAAGTACCAGTCTTGCTCCCAGGGTCTTGCCGCACCCCCTTTCCCGTCTGAGTTTCAGGTCATTCCTTTCTTCCTCTTGGCCCTGAGTGAGGAAGCTCTTTCCTGCTACCATTCATCCCTGATACGCCTCACATTAAAGGATGCAACTGTTCACACCTTGGTTCACACTTTTATGGTCCTTCCTAAAATTTTATTTGTGTCTTTTTAATCTCTTTTTAAAAAGCTATTGGCTGGGCATGGTGCCACATGCCTTTAATCCCAGCACATGGGAGGCAGAGGCTGGCGGATCACTGTGAGTTTGAGGCCAGCCCGGTGTACAGATCAAGCTCTGGGACAGCCAGGGCTACACAGAGAAACCCTGTCTCAAAATAAAATAAAATAAAATAAAATAAAATAAAATAAAATCCTAAAAGAGCAATTGGAAAGGACCTCAGCAAAAAGTGTCCAATAGACAAAATATTTGATAATGAGATCACAACAAGACCACCACTGCTTGAAGCCCTTTTTGCTAAAAGGCTAATCTAGCCCATAGACTGACTATATAAGAAAAATTATATAAAACGAACCAGGTGAACATATTGAACCAACCTTAGAGTGCTTGCTCCCCGTGCAGGTGCCCCACAGTTTGGAGACATCACCCCTCCACAATCAGGCATCACCTTTTCTTATCAAAAACAGAACAAGCCACCTGCCTGCATATACTGCAGGTAAAGCCATGCATTTCCCCAGGGAATAGGAGAAAAGCCAGGATCTAACGCTCTACGCCCCCCCTCCTCCCCGTGCTATTTTTGGCGGCAATAGCGAGGCAATCAGCTGGGGAGGAAGTCACGAAGGAATGTCTGAATCAGATGGTATTTCACCCACCTCCACAGCCTGGATGACTTGTGCTCTCATCCACAAGTCAGATAGTCGGTCCTCCCGGCTTGCTAAAAGCGACATGAAGTGGCCTGGTGTGCCTGGAGCCTCAAGTTAGTGCTTTGCAGGTTACATTGCAGATACAGGGAAGGTGGGAGGGTAGGGGAAAGGCAGAGCATCCTGTCCCCAGAAAGCCACCATCTCTGCTCAACAAGTTTTTCTCTCAAGGTTAGAAGGGGCTAGGAGTGGTCAGTCCTCTCCTGACCACGCCCCCAACTCCTTTCTTCACTATGATTTTCCAGATTCCCTGCCAATCACGTGTTCTCCACCAATTCCCTGCAACCCAAGGAAGCAATCTCTGATGGAACCTTAATAGAACCAAATTTGACATCTGGGTTCCTGTGTGCCTCCTAGCTGCAGGCATCTCTGTGGGAGCCGTCCCTTATATGGCTTTATGTCCCTGGCTACCCAGCCTGTAGGCATCCGTTCCTTATATGGCTTTATGTCCCTGCCTACCCTGCCTGCGCTGGGAAACATTCTAATCTCTTGATAAGGGTCTTTTGAGTTGAATGGTTCATTTAGGATCAGGATATAAAGGAGTGCTAACACGAAGCCTCCCTTGAAGAATCACCATTACCACTTCTGTGCCTGGGGTGGCAGAAAACCTACCCCAGAATGGGGGCAGCACAGAAAGGGGCTCCAGGCTACTGGGGAAAGAGCTTCTTCCACTATCGTCTGCTTTTAAGTTTAATTCTTTGATGGCTGTTAGAGTTGATTCCCCCCACCACATGGTGGGGTTACCCAACACAGAGTGAACCCTAATGGGGGGTCTCTGGACTTACTCCATTAAGAGGTAGCCCAAAGCAAGTGGGATTGGAGGAGGGAAAGGAAAGTGCAGAGTGATTTAATTATGTTTTAACTTCAAGAATTAAAAATAGTAATTAAAACAAAGAGGCAGCCCAGCTTTCTTTGAACTTTTGTTTTGGTATTTTTCTGTTTCTGGGTATTTTGTTTTGTTTTTTTCTGGTAGAGATGTGGTTTTGTTTTTTTGTTTGTTTGTTTGTTTTTGTTTTTTGGTTTTTTTTGAGACAGGGTTTCATGTCTCACTCTGTAGCCCAGGCTGGCCAGCTTGCAATGACCTTGTTGTTTCAGCCTCCTGAATGCCAGGATTACAAGCCTGAGTCACCTGGCTGCTTTTCATTCTTGTGTCATTCAAAAAAATCTCTATTTTATCAAGTGCCAAAATGTATTTGCATAGCACATCTCTATTACTGTCACTTCATTCCTTGGGGACATCTGATAGATATTTATGTATTAGTAAATATATAGATTTGTAGCTGGATATTTTATACTATAGGAAATACTGAATTTGGTTGAGAATAAACTGAACTTATTTCCTTATAATTAACATTTATTTTGATTAAAGAACAAAGCAATGAGGATTCTAACAAAATCTTCTCACCCCTCTGGTGTCATAGCCAACTTTCCAAGGGCATCAGGAAAGATGCACAGCTTCCTTGGCTACAGAGGTCTCCTGACACAGGAGTTTTCAACCTGGGGACAGAGGGCAACAGACTGACAGGACACAGGAAAGCATTATGACTGGATATTGGCTGGATGGGGACCAGGTGTGTGCCAAGAGGTAGGTCAGAGTCCCACAAGGATAATGAGGATCTCACAGTTGGCACCAAATGGCAGCAGGTGACCACTGATGTCTAGATTATAGTCATACCTGGAGACCTGGGACAGACTGACAGTTTTTCATTCAAAAATTTCCATGGATAAAGAGACAATAGTTATCATGTCACCCCTGAAATGCCCATGAAAATTGATGTCAGGCTCTGAGTGGCTCTAAGAAGAAAGACCGACCCACAGCCAGAACTATTCACCCTCAAAGAGCTGACAAGGAGACACCATGAGGCAGTGAACTAATTATCTGTCAATACTAAGAACCGACTAACAGATCCCATTTACATTTTTACGACATGCCACGTACTGCTTTGCGGCCTTCCCAAGGATTAGAACATTTTGTGCTTAAAAAAAAAAAAAAAAAAAAAAAAAAAGCCTGGGACATCAGAGAGTACACAGCCTTATTTGTTTGTATCACTTTTTTTTTTTTTGTCAGTTTAGGGTTCTTATCTTTTTGAAACAGGGTCTCACTGTATAGCTGTGGCCCCTAACTCATGGTGTAGAACACGCCAGTCTCTAATCTGCAGTGATTTTCCTGCGTCTGCATTCTGAGTGCTGGGATCACAGGTGCGAACTACCACTCCCAACCAGGGCACAATCTTGATTGACAGTGTTACCATCAGACTATAAGCCCTCCCCTTAGCCTCTCCACTATCCAGAATACTCTAGGAGTAGGTCTCAACCTTCCTAATGCTGTGACCCCAGTTCCTGGTGGTGTGGTAATTCCCAACCATAAAATTATTTTCGTTGCTGCTTCATAACTTTAATTTTGCTACTGCTGTGAATTGTAACGTAAATATCTCTGTTTTCTGACGGTCTTAGGTGACCCCTGTGAAAGGGCCACTCAACCTCAAGGGGGTCGGGACCCACAGGCTGAAACAGCTATTCAAAGGGCTCTCTGGTGATTCACATTCATGAACTTTCCTATAAATGGATATATTCACGTTACCACTGATGGTTCCATCTCATATTACCATTGCTGGATTCTCTCTGGACTCCCACCTCTCTGTGATTTTGGAATCATGGAAGCAAAGCTACCTCGCACAGTCAACAACTCTATGGTTGCCTACAAGAGAGGTGGCTCTTCACCCCTCACAGGAGACAACTATCAAAAAGCACACACTTCCTAGATCCCACTAAAACCAAAGCTTTCAACATTCTTCTGGGACAGAGCGCTCTCTCTCTCTCTCTCTCTCTCTCTCTCTCTCTCTCTCTCTCTCTCTCTCTCTCTCTCTCCCTCCCTCTCTCCCTCCCTCTCTCCCTCCCCCTCCCCCTTCCCCTCTCTCCTTCTCCCTCTCCCCATCCCCCACTCTGTGTGTGTACACATGAAATTCCAGTTCATGAAATATAAGGACCGGGCATATCACAGAGAGTCAGAGAGGTCAAATCATTTCCTTTAGATCACGCAGCTATGTAAAGACTATTCATCTTGTTTCCCTAAGGTGAAGCATAGGGGCTTCTCCTTAAATGTTCGGCCATCTGCGTGAATTGAGGAAGGTCACCAAACCTCTCTAGTTTCAGTTCTATGCATATGAAATATAAAAGATAATCTGCTGTACACTCCCCACAGAGTTACTGTGAGAGGAGACCAAATAGGAGTCTGTCCACCCCTCTACCATCCCTCCATGTAAACTTGTCCTTTCTCTTTCCATGCCTTCTCTGTCTCACAGGTATTTAAACAAAACAGCCTGGTGACTTAGCCAAGGGAAGATGTATATAGACTTAGTCTGAGCTAGGATGCCTCACCAGCTGAGTACGCTCTGGGGCTCTGTTCCCAGTGACTTTGCTGTTGCTGTTAACTGCATGGTATATATGTGATAAGAAGAGAGGCGCTGAGGCAGAAGTTTGGAGTGCGAGGCCATCCTGGGCTACATAGTAAGACTTAGTCTTGAATAATCAAATTGAAAACCAACCAAAGCAAACAAAAATCCCAAACAAGCACACAGAGGAAAAACTAAAGGGGTGGGGCGAGGGGGGCAAGGGGTTTTGGGGGATCAACATTCCCTTCCAAAATAAAACTTGTCCATGGCCACTCCACGCTGGTTCTCGTCAGCTTCCTGATTCCCACTCCTACTAAATAATCACCTTTATCCATGACTTCCAGAAAGGAAGATTTTCTTCTCTTTTAGATAATATTTTTACGAATTCTGTAAGATTTTCACTTAATGTATTTTGATCATATTGACCTCTCCCAACTCCTCCTAGGTCAACTCTCTCCACCTTCCACTCTCCAGTCACCCAACTTTGAATTTTTTTTCTTTTTTCTTTATGGTTTCCTGGACCAAACTGAGATATGTTCTACAGTGGCTGGTATCTGCAAGCCAGTCTGCCTTTAGTTCTCTCTGGGAAACTGAATCCTTTTGCTTCAGCAGCCTTCCAATTCCTCAACTGCCCATCCATTCCAGGACCTGACTTCTTGCTTCTGGAGTTTCCTTTGCCTCCTGGTATGAACGAGAGAGTACTCTTCTCTGATTGGCTGGACAACCAACTTGCTGTAGTCTAAACACACTCTTGTGGATGTCAATGTGCTAGAAGCTTCATCTTCCCTCTCTAGGGACAGTGGCTCCTCAGCCACTCCCACCCTGAAGACCCTCCTTCACCGCACTCTGAATGCAAGTAAACACATACACATATACACACATATACACATACACACACAAACACATACATACACATATACACACACATACACATATACACACACAAACACACACATACACACACAAACACATACATACACACACAAACACACACATACACACACAAACACACATACACACATATACACACACATACACACACATACATACACACGCGCGCGCACACACACACACACACACACACACACACACACACACACACACACGCTTCAGTGATAATCCACTGGCAGAGGATCCATGAGCTCAAGCTCTGTCCTCTCTTCTGAAATCTAGATGGGAGTTTCCATGTTTATTTTCCCCATACCACACCCCTCGTACCCAAAGGTCCTTCCTCAGTCCTGAATATCCACCCTTTTCCCACAGTTTTGTCAGTCACTAACCTAGAAGCCTTCGAAGCCTTCTCCTTTTCCCTCCTCCCTCTCCCTGCCCCCCCCCCCCCCCCCCCCCCCCGCTTCAAGTTCTTCCTGAAGATGTAACATTTGTCAGGCTTTCACTACGTCCCAGTCTTTCTATTCTTTTAACCAAAATTTCCTTTGGAGGCATAGCTATAATTTTTCTGCACCCAGACATATGACTGCCTGTGGTTCTCTGGTGGGCATAAAAGTCAATCCCAATTGTCGAGTCTGGTATTGCACATTTTTACATGTTGCTCATCCAAACTAGTGTTTTTCTAGAACGTTCACTATGTGCTTTCCCATTATGGCCAGTCCACTAAGGACTGCAGTTTTCAAGGTCACAGGTAAAATTATAACAGAGTCATGCACTCCACAATGATATTTTGGCAAATGATAGAACACACTACAACAGTGTTCCTAGTGATGTTGTGATCATTTTGTTTGTGTAAATACACTCTATGATATTTATAATATAACTAGGTGAAACCACCTAGTGATTTATTTCTTAGGCCTGGGCCCCATCCTAAAGTTGTACACAACTGCATATACATGTGTGTGCTTGAATTTTTACCCTATCCCAAAATGAACTCAGAGCTAAGTGTTTTTTTTTTTTTTTTTAATAAAGGGAAATCATTAATCAGTAACGTTTTTGAGTGCTTACTGTGTACCCATCCGTGGACTAAGTGTTTACATGCACTGGCTTGTTTAATGTCACAAGGAACCTGTGAGTCATTTTCATGGCTCATTGACAAAAGCCAAGCTACAAAAGATAAAACTGGGGACTAAGTGATGGCCTGATGTCAGAGACTTAGGAAGCAGTGAGGCTGAACAGGCACCCAAGTGTGTCTGACTTCTAAGCCCTTGAACTGACCTTTCTGCTCTACCTTAACAATGCCAACCTGTGCAGGCCTTGGTGAAGGGGTAGGGGCTACATCCCCTGCCATTAGGACTCAGCCTCCCAACTGCCCAAGAGTAACACAACTGGAAACTACACACCCTAATCCAAATGCGTGGGATTCTTACCTAAAATACATGATTTAAATAAAGCAATGGAGCCAGGCAGTGGTGGTGCACGCCTTTAATCCCAGCAATCGGGAGGCAGAGGCAGGGGGATTGCTGTGAGTTCAAGGCCAGCCTGGTCTACAAAGCGAGTCTAGGACAGCCAAGGCTACACAGAGAAGCCCTATCTCTAAATAAATAAATAAATAAATAAATAAATAAATAAATAAATAAAGCAATGGAAAGCTGTGGTCAAAAGGCATACCTTTCAGTGATAAGAGATCTTGTTGGGCTGGGTATGTGGCTCAGTGATAGGGCCCTTTGCCTGACATGTGGAATCCTGTGTCTAATCCCCAGCATCTAATACAACAATAGCAACAAAGGCACAAACGGTGGCTGTGGTTAACAATACCATACTGCTCAGTTGAAATCCACTAAAGGGAAAGTGTAACATATAACTAGTAAAGTAACAGTTTTTCTTTAACCTACTAACTCCCAAAATAGGTGACACAGAGAGACTATAATTTGTTTTATAAGCCTTAAAGCACTAGAGCTAGGCAGATATGAAACCTCTTAGCTATTTCTCAGCCCCCCACTCCCCCAGTCACTTGCCAATAAGTCATCCTATCTGGGCCATATCTCTTCCATCAGGCCAAGTCCTCTTTCTCCGTCGTCTTCCATCCTCCTACTCCAGCCTTGTGGTCCTCCTCCAAGCCCAAGCCTGGGAACCTCAACTTCTGTCTACCTCCCTTCTGCCCAGTCCAGGCTATCAGCAACTTTATTAACCCATCGGGGATAATTGGGTAGCAAAGTTACACAGCATCACTTGGTATACAGGATAATGTGCTTGTCTGGGGGGTGTAACCAGATCTTAGGGAGGGCCGCAATTAGCAATTAACTATATTAGCAGCACCAGACCAACCCCCATTGGCAAAGAGTTCAAGAGTTCTCACACACACACACACACAAAATTTAACGGGTTAGCTGTGAGGCGGCAATTATTTTACCTAGCTTTAGCATGGGAACCACTCCCAAGATACATGTGAACCAAACCACCATGTTTTACACCTCAAACATATGCGATTTTACTGTCAATCATTTTCCAATAATGTTAGAGCTATCCCCAACTTTGGTGGTGTTAATGGAAGACACTGTAAACCTAAGGACAAGGCAATGGTTAGGTTCAGTATTTTTAAGGTACCTGTGTTGGGTAGGGTTTATGTCTCCTCTACGAAGTGCTTTGTTGGAACATCCCACCCCATTCTCCCTTTATCCTTACTGTGACCCTGGCTTCATCCTTCAAAAATAAAACGAGGTCTGGAGCTAAAGGGACTCGCCAAGGTCTCACTGCCTTGTACTTGGCCACATTTTTAACTTCCCCGTGCTGCCTCCATGCTAACACCACTTATTCCTGGGCCCGAGCCACTGTCTGGCAAATCTTGTTTTCCAGCACTTTGATGGGATTTGGAAGCAGTTACAGCACCAGAAACACATGAAACGGTCACTACACAGGATCATTAAACCCAGAGGATTTGCCAAATCCAGAAGTTCTCCCAACATGCAAAAGGGCTCTATGGAGACATTTCTTTATGAGGGGATTTGCTCTAACGTGACTTTATTGGAACATCTGGCCCTTCTGTGAATTCCACTTCAAAGGAATGGTCCAGTACCCACAAGCCCCACCTGCTTCTCTGCAGCTGGTGGTCCTGAGCCAATCAGAGATTACTGGAGCCTCACTTTCAACTTCAGAAAGGCAACTGAGGGATCCAGGCTGTCCATCCACCCTTCCCTGCCTGATGATGCTGAGTGGAGACAGGCAGACTCCCTGAGCCTGATCAGATGTGACACCTGGATGTCATAACACTTACTGAGTCAGACTTTCCCAGGACCAAAACCACCCTAACACTCAGCCGCTCTCATTCGATAGGGGCACGCCGCAGCCCCTATCAGGGAGAGCTAGGAGGAACCAAGGAAGGCCCACCAGAGTTTCCATCATGCTCTGGATGCTTGTAAGCCAACTCACAGTCACCCTGTCTACCAAAAGTGCTCACCCAGAGCAAATGCTCGGTGGCAGCAGTCTGTGATCTGACCACGGCTAGCAGCATGACTGCAGTACACAGAGGTCATCTTTACGGAGTCACTTTTAGCGCTGCGAGGAAGAGGCACAAGACAGAGGTATAGAAAGGATTTCCCCATCAGCACTCCCCTGGTCCCCCACCCCCAACGGACAGACAGACAGACAGACAGGCAGACACACATGCGCACATGCACAAGGTTCCTTGTCTTGGTTACTAGGCAACCCAGCACGAGCCAGCCCATCTCCAGGTAGATTAGCAGAACAGGAAAATGGCTTCAGTTTATTTGTTGAGAGCTTTGATCCTTCTTTTCTCTTAATAGCTTGGTTTGATGTTGCTAATATCTACACCGTCCTCTTCTCCACAGAAATCCTAAAATTGGACGGCTTAGCTCATTTAATCTTAAAAAGCAATTGGCTTTTACACACACACACACATCAGGTCGGGGTG
The DNA here is from genome assembly GCF_903995435.1 of Acomys russatus. NCBI lineage: Eukaryota > Metazoa > Chordata > Mammalia > Rodentia > Muridae > Acomys > Acomys russatus. The sequence goes on along the minus strand of NC_067163.1, from coordinate 24,517,810 downwards.
AGGAATCCGGAGTTTAACAATAATGCTAAAATTAGCAGGGATTAGAAATGTTGCTAGAGCTATGAGGTGGGGATTAGAAACTATATTCCCTCTGCTTGGGGGGTGGGGGCACCCTGAGAGGCATCTGGTCAGAGAGAGAAGCCAGGCCTCCCAGCTGCCGGACTCCTACTGCATCTTAAATACGCAGGCTCTGAAGAGACCCTGGGGGAGCAGCTCTCCCCGTTTCTATTTTAGGCCCTGGAAGTCTTCACAGCTCATTGGCTCTGCATGCCAAGCAGAAAGGTCCTCAGAGAAGGACCAGACACTGGAAGCCTTTCCCCAAGCTAGAAATAAGTCAGCAGAAAAAATAAGACGAGTCACAGGGGCCAAGCACAAGGGCTGAAAAAGCTCAGGGGATGGGGGTGAGGGTGGGGGGGGGTGGGGGACAGAGCTCAGAGAGTGAAATATCCGCCAGACAAATGCCAGGACCAGAGTTCCAGTCTCCCGCAGCTATGTAAATGTCGGGTGAGTGTGGCAGCCCCATGATGATCTCAGCAGGCAGGTAGAGATAGGATTCCTGCGCATGTGAGTGAACTAGACTAGCTCGGTCAGCAAAGCCTGGGATCAAGTGAGAAATCTTGATTCAAATCATAGAGTGGAAAACAATGAAGGGAAGCACCCAGCATCACCTTGGGCCATCCACACGCACACGCGTATGCACACACACATACATACACACATATATGCCCATATACACATATATACCTCCACATAGAACAAACTTACACACATATATATGCACATAAAGAACAAATATACACACACATACACGCAAATGTATATACACACAGAACAACACACACAATATATACCAACACACCGAACAACACACACACACACACACACACACACACACACACGCACACGTGCAATTGTTTTAAAGTAAAGCAACAGTTGCCACCTAATCCTGGAACATGTCTCTCAAGAGTTTTGCTTGGATCTACTCGTGGACACCTCTGACACTTTGGTGCAGACCCTTTCTTGGGTGTAAAAGACAGGTACCAGCTACTGACCTTGCCCCTTGTATTTTCAGTAGGCACAGTTATGATATAAAATCATTTCCTGGTAATTAATTAGTAGGTGAAAGCCAGGGCTCTGAACACATGAAAGAAAAAAGATGGTTTCCTGAGCCCCAGTCAGGACAGCTTGACAGGCTCCTTGGTATGGGAGTCAACTTTTAGTCCCTGTGATAAAAAAAATCTAAGACAAACAACTTATAAAAAGGAAAGAGTTCTTTTGGTCACAATGTTTGTGGTTCTAGTGGTCACAGTGGCTCTGTTGTTTTTGAGAACTATGGTGAGGCAGGACAGCATAGGGGGGAGCGCAGGGTAGTGCAAGCTGCCCAATTCATGGCATCTTGGGAGAGAGAGAGAGAGAGAGACAGAGAGGGAGAGAGAGAGAGAGAGACAGAGAGAGAGACAGACAGACAGACAGACAGAGACAGAGAGACAGAGACAAAGACAGAGAGACAGAATCAGAGAGAGAGAGAGAGAGACAGACAGACAGACAGAGAGAGACAGACAGACAGACAGACAGAGATAGAGGAGACAGAGACAGAGAGAAAGAGAGACAGAGACAAAGACAGAGACAGAGTGTGAGTGTGAGAGAAAGGAGCCAGGGTCCCACTATCTCTCTTTCCAGAGCACATCTTGTAGTGCTGGGTCTTCCTTCCCCAAGGCCTTACCACTGTCAGACAGTCAAAGCAGCAGCAGCTGGCAGCCAAACCTGTAGGATGTGACCCTTTTGGAGAGAACGGCAAATTCAGACCACTACATCTTGGATCTTAAGCCCCCGTCTTAGTGTGGAACGTGGTGGCTCAGCTATGTTGAAGTGGAGGTGTTTAGCCTTTCAGAAAGAAGTCCAGCTGAAGGTAATTGCCATCTAGAAGAAGTGGGGGGGGGGGGAGCATAAGCAATTTCATGCCAGCTTACCTCCCCCCACCTGTAAGGCAGTCAAGGCTTTTCCTCATGCTCAGACACGGATGGGAGTATGACCGGCTCTTGAGTCGTTCGCACGGAGCCTGTGGTCATCTGAAGCTACTGGAGCAGCCAAGATCCGCTTCCAGATCTGGAGGGAAAGGTGGGTTTTGACAGAAGTGAGGCAACTTGTTCGGTACGATACAATGCCTTAAGTGAAAACAGAAACTAGGATTCTTGGTGGAAATGCAGAGTGCTCAGCTCTGATGTCTGCCTGATTGTTATATTAACAGCCACCACCGAGGGCCCATCTGAGGATGGAGAAGCAATGTTTTGTGCCACCAACACTTCAGCATGCATAAACTGGGATTACTAGCCTCAGTAAATGGAAGCCCTTGTATACAGGCACCCAAAGTCCTGGGTAGGGATGAAGCCCACTAAGGCAGGGGTTCTCAACCTGTGGGTCCCGACCCCTGTGACAAGCCTCCTTCTTCAAAAATACTCCAAAGATATTTATATTACGACCCATAACAATAGCAAAATTACAGTTATGAAGTAACAGCAAAAATAATGTTACGGTTGGGGGGATAGCAGCATTAGAAGGGTTGAGAAGACAACGCCCCTTACATCATAGCTACTCTAATTTTGAGTAGAGGGAGTGGTGGGAATGTTCCTGAGCTGCAAGGGTTGCATTCCCAGACTAGCTACCCAGTAGCAGGATTTAGCAACTATCTCCATTTTTACCTCCCGTGGGCCCTGTGACCTTGACTGATCCCCAGGAAACAGGAGCTTCAGGCCCTTTGGTCCGCTGCAACACTCAAGCCCCAGGGAGGGAAATTCGATGACCTTAGCTTCATGAAATTGCCCGCAGCACCTCCTGGGCTCCACGTTGTTTCATTCGCGGTCTCTCAGCACCTTGACATTTCCTATTCACGGTCGCTCTTAACTGCCTCATTTCCTACCTCGGCCACCTTTGAATAGAAACTAAAAATACCAAACTGCACGTATCCCAACATGGTGTAGATCTCGGCCCATCTGAGATCAATCACCTAGGGACCTGACCAGGCGGATTTTTGTGTTTGCCATCAAGCTCAATTTTCAGGAAAGGACCATTTCATCTCGTGGGAATGGTTTTGCTCTGTTAAACCCCAGAAGCCACGGAGTAAGCTCTGTTCCATCCCATCCTACCTATGTCAGAATTGTAGCGAGTGTCCTTCTGTACGTCCTTGGGCACTACATTTTGGAACCCACTGGTAACATCCTTGACATTGGCACAGCTGGAATCGTTCCAGCTGCAGGGTGCCTGGCGTGGTGACTTGCTTCCCGTTGCAGTGAGTTTAACTCCCCCCCCCCCCCCCCCCCCCCCCCCCCGCCTTCTCTTTCCAAAGCACGAGGCTCGAGGCGTAGTGTGCGCATGCGCACACTCCAAGCTTTGCCCCAGACTCGGAGCCCCATCTGTCTAGCCCTGTACGATTTATCTCACTTTCGTGGATTCCTTTCAATTCCAGCTGTTCTTCCTTCTACCCTTCACGTGCCTTTTCTCTTGCTGAACCTGCTTCCGGCGTGATCTGTTCCCCGTTCAACCGTGTCGTGAGCGCGCCACGGCAGGACTGGGTGGAACCTGCAGAGAATGAAACTCCGGGGTTCTCTGAATAAAGGCAGATGGTATCACTGGGTGCTGGGATGAGAAGTAGCTGTGGTGTCCTTCTCTTCCCGTGTAGATGCTGGATAGCGAGTGGCATTTTAGGTCAGCATGTGCTTCTAGAAGGTTCTCTTGCAACCAGAATTTCATACTTGTCTACATTTTGCTGTTAAGAGAGCGTGACTTGGCCGGGTGTGATGGCCTACGCCTTTAATCCCAGCACTTGGGAGGCAGAGGCAGGTGGATCACTGTGAGTTCGAGGCCAGTCTGGTCTACAAAGTGAGTTCAGGACAGCCAAGATAACTCAGAGAAAGCCTGTCTCAAAGAGAGAGAGAGAGAGAGACAGACAGAGAGAGAGAGAGAGAGAGAGAGAGAGAGAGAGAGAGAGTCAGAGTCCTGGGAATATGCATTTGGATGCATTAACTGCACTTTTTCAGCAAATGGGTTGGAAAACAGAAGAACTTTTAGAGTCAGGTTACCTTTGTACTCAAATGCTGACCAAGACATTTGCCAGATATATGTGTGATCTTAATAAATTCTTCAAATTCTCTACAACTTCAATTTTGTCACTGGTAAAACATGACCTAAAGTGATTTACAGGACATCCATGTTATAACAACCTTGATTTTACACATAATAAAACACACAGAAAGCAATTTGTCCAGCATGCAGCAAGCCGTGGAACCCGGCAAACACGAACGGCTTGGGCTGCTGGAATTCCATGTCTTAGGCTCTGCTGGAGAGAAAAGCAGTTATGGAGGGAATGCCTGAGACCCCGTTTCTCCCCAAGACTTTATTTATCTCCCTTGTTAGTCGTGACTTGCTGTCTGTAGTGGTTTGAAAAAGAATGGCCCACATAGGCTCAATAGTTGAATGCTAGTCACCAGGAAGTGACCCTATTTGAAAGGATTAGGAGGTGTGGCCTTGTTAGAGGAAGTGTGTCACTGAGGGCTTTGAGGTCTCAGAAGCCCACGCCAAACCCAGTGTCCTCCTCTCTGCCTGTGTCTCAAGATGTAGAACTCGCAACTACTTCTCCCGCACTATGCTGTTAATGGACTATACTTCTGAAACTGTAAGAAAGCCTCCAAATTAAATGTTTTCTTTCTTTCTTTATTTTATTTATTTCTTTGTTATTTTTATTTAAAGAGTTGTCATGGTCAATCAATAAAACGCCCCCCAAAGATCTTAAAGACCTACATCTGATATATAGGAATCCATGTCCAACTGACATGGAAACTTACCAACTGCTGGATAGCTTTCATAGTGCCAGAAGGTGCTATGCAGGCTGCCCGAAGAAAAAAGACATATGGGGTCTTACCCAGGGCTGGACCCTGCATGCTACAATACTGACCTGTCGGGCAAGATGTAACCCCTGGTGCAATAGTGGCCTGACTGTTAGGAGAGTAGCCACCACAAGCTTCAGGGAGAGATAGTGGGGAGTGCGCTGAACTGCTGTCTCTGGATGTTACGTGGCCGTTACACTAGTGAACGCACAATAGCTATGGCTTCCTGCATAAGAGCAAGCCAATCAAAGCCCAGCATGAGGCCCCCTCCCCTGGGCAAGGACCTGGGGTAAGGAGAGTCACTTCTCTTTGGGGGTGTGGCTACTGTGTGGTTGTCCACACTCCAGTGGATGGCCCCACCTCCATGCAAACACAGGCAGCACAAAGTGGCCTCAGTAGACAATTGAAACAAACAGAAGATGTGTGAACTTGAGAGGGGGATGTGTTATGTATGCGGGTGGGGGGAGGAGTTGGAGAGGGAAATGGAGGGATGGATATGAACAGAGACATAGTACACATGTATGAAGTTACCCAAGAATATAGCTGAAGTATTTAAAACATAAAGCCCTGTACCTATGGGGTTCTCTGGGAGACCCAGGTTGATCCCGGAACCAAGAAGATGCCATTGACCTGGCCTGTTGACCAGTAGAAGGACTGAAGGAGACACTGGAATGGTACAGGCACCACAGAGTTAAGGTGCTGCAAATCTTTACAGAGATGGGGGTCTTACAATAACTATTCACCCAGGGCCACCCACTCTGGACAGTCTTCCAAGGTCCCTCGACTAAGAGGCAGCTGGATTGAGGCTGGACCTGGCCAGCTGCCTGTAATGCCCTGAGCTCCATGTGCAGGGCTGGTTCACAGGAACACCAGGAAAGTGGGGCTGTTATTACATCGTAATGCCTTGGGGAGTCTGAACAAGAAGAAACCTCATGGTAGAGCGAATGTGTAAAACAAAATGTGACTCTGCCTCTGTTTTCAGCCATAATTCCAGTTTTAGAAAAGGAAGCTCACTTGGAAGTAATTAGCGACCAGAGCAGATGGTTGAGACTGGGGCGTTGCTTCCCAAGCTGGCCAGATTTTTAGTGAAGGGACAAAGACAGACAGTCCAGAATAAAGAATTTGTCTGATGCTTGCCTATGTTCCTTGGAGGCAGAATAACCTTTATAATTTCCTGCTTGAAAGGACGGTCTCTGTACGTATAGGGGTCCTTGGGACCACACCCGAATTTGTACTAATGAGGGGCATAGACTTTAGGCAGCACTAAGAGGGAAGCTGGTCATGCTGGAAAGACCAATGGTAAGATTAGGGGACCCAGGAAAGTCCTCTGTCCTTTCAAAGAGAGCCACTCCCCTGGTGACCAATCATTCAACTCTATGAGCCCTGAAGATACTAAGGCTTTGCGGTTGAGTCTCTTCTAGATTTTTGTAGGGCAGGGACCCCGAAGCAGCTGAAGGTCAGCAATGGCAGCAGTGAAGCTGGATGCTACTGATGTGCCTATGTGACAGGGTGACAAAAACAGAGACGAGGCGCTGTATACCTGACTGACCAGCTCCCTCCCTCCCCAGACTTCACTCCTGTTTCTTCCACAAATCCTCAAAAGCCACTACAAGCCCAGACTAGCAACTCACTGGTACCCCACTTATTCCACTCCCAGGGGACCCCTCCTGCTGTGCCGGAGCCTCTGCCTTTCTTCTGGCTTTCAACCTCTTCTATAACTCCTGCTCTGTAGTGAACGTGAAGTTCATTCTTTGACTATGGAGGCCATGAACCCCAAAGCCTCTGACTCAAGGTGGCTTTGGTGACCCTTGAGCTTGCAGGGCCTGAGCCCCCAAGCTAAGCCACCAAAAGAGCCAAGAAAGGCTTTGTCACTACCCAAGACACCCCAGTCTTCTGATACCAATTTCACCGCATGAGTCTCATCACTGATTTGGTTCTGGTACGAACCTTTTGTTCAAACACATAATGAAACTGCCAGGGGAGTAGTGTGTGCCGTCCCTGAATTTTGTGAGTCATCTTATCAGGTTGTCTCACCTGAGGCACGGGGGGAGCACCCCCTCCCCCAGATGTGTAGCTAGTTCATCAGAAGTGTGGGTAGCCTGAGAACCTGGGGGGGGCTTGTGGGAAGTCTTGCGGGGCATGGCACTGTGTTTCTTGTCCTTCTTTGCCTGCCTCAGGGTCTTCCCACAGCTCCTTAACTTGGAGACCATGTCTAAATATGGTACTATTCTCAAACTTCCAGCACGCGTATGCACGTGTGTGTGTGTGTGTGTGTGTGTGTTGGGTTTTTTGAGACAGGGTTTCTTTGTGCAGCCTTGGCTGTCTTGGACTTGCTTTGTAGACCAGGCTGGCCTTGAACTTACAGCGATCCACCTGCCTCTGTCTCACAGAGGACTGGGGTTACAGGCATGTGCCCCCAGTACCACCACGCCCAGCTTCCACATATCCTTTATTCATAAGCTTCGGTTATGATCCACTGACAAAATTAGAGGAAATTATGTAGATGAGACACATCCCCACAATGTACTCCACATCGGCGTTTAGATCCTCTTCAAGGACCTTGCCTAGTTGGCACTTGTATTCTTTTTTTTTTTTTTTTTTTTTTAAGATTTATTTATTTACATATCATGTATACAGTGCTCTGCCTACACACACCAGAAGAGGGCATCAGATCACATTATAGATGGTTGGGAGCCACCACGTGGTTGCTGGGAATTGAACTCAGGACCTCTGGAGAAGCAGCCAGTGCTCTTAACCTCTGAGACATCTCTCCAGCCTGGCACTTGTATTCTTAAGGGTTTCAAATGATGCAGCCTTTCATCTGCTCCGTTTGGATTAGCAATGGCTCTCACATGCTTCCTTGGTTATTGGAGGCATGTAATAAAGTGGGACTGCCATCAAAGTGCAAGTTATGTCTTGATCTCAGGGTCAGTGTCCTCTCTGGAGAACTGGGGACAGCAAGAGTTGGGGCAGGATGGTGGCCACGCCTGTGTTAATCATCCAGGGTTCAGAGGAAAAATGGCAACCAAACAGAAACATTACCTCTAAGGTTTGCCTAGGTGCCCAGGGCAGCACGTGGGGCCAGATCTTCCCACCACAGGCCTCTTGCATATGATCAGCCCGGAGACAAAGCTGGTTGGTGACTTCAGCACACCCACCTGGGGAAGCCTGTAGCAGAGGAAGAGTGACATGAGGCCAGGTCTGGCTCGGATGGATTCACCAGCTCCCATGTCGCCTCTGCCAACTGATGCAACTTGGAGGTATTTGCATCCCAACATTTCCAGTTCTCCTGTGGACTTTAATCAACCGGTGGCATTTGTATCCTGGGGGATGGAGGAAATGTCAGCACCAAGCGGTGAGATAGATGTCTTAGCTCTGGATAAAAGAGGTATGGAACAGGGGACCTAATGACAGTCACATTGTCCCTTGTCCCCAACACCATTATGTCTCTTTTTTTCAGAATGATTCTTTCCTCCTCATTACCAGTGAACCAAACACACCAGAAAGCTACAACCTTTGAATGCACCTTCAAAAGGAAGGACAGGGGAAGTGGCTTAGTGCTTAAAGGAATTTACTACTCCTTCAGAGAACTGGAATTCACTTCCAGGATGGTGGGTCACTCACAACTGTCTGCAACTTCAACTCTAGGGGAATGGATACACATCTTCATGTAAACACACACACACACACATGCATGCACACACATGCATATACACACATATACATGCACATACACACATGCACTCACATGCATGCACATACACACATGCACTCACATGCATGCACATACATATGCATGCACACACATATATACATATGTATGCACATACACATGTGCACACACACACACACACACACACAAATAAATCTTTTTTTAAAAAACTCTCACAACATAGTTTCCAGTATAAGAAGTACTAGTGAATGTTAATGAAAATAGGTCTTAATTGGTTCTAGAAATGAAGATTTACAATGAACAAATCTCATTAAGATGTCACCACAGTGTCAAATTTAGGCCAAACAGACACGATCCCAGTGCCCTTATTCTACAAATCCATGTCTTATTGGGAGGAAATGTATTTCAGCAGATACTAAAGAAGAAAGAGAGCTGCGAGGGCACTGCCGGGAAGCACATTTTTAAGTGCCCATCATTGCCCACTGGGCAAATCGATTGGATAATAACAAGAGAGTTGTTTTAATTCTAAGAAAGGAAAGCCATGCCAAAGAGGCAGAAGGCAAAAAGGAGTACTTACTTTTTATGAGCAAGTTGGCTGGTGCTCAGTATTCATATTTCATGTTGTCAGTCTTGTCCTCCTCTTTATATTAAACTCAAAATGAAGCTCCCTGCCTCGCCTTTAACTATAGTCCCAATAAAAGCATACTGTGTGCTCGCTGCCCCCTCTCCACACTAGCTATTCTAGCTCATGACAGCATAGATGCTTGCTGAACAGTCTCCCAATTTTGTCTAATGGCTGCAATGTACATTTTGGAAACACATAATCATTGCAAGGACTTAAAAAAAAAAACCAACAAAGAATTCAACAACCACCTCTTTACCGCAGAACACCACTCTTTCCTTGGCATCACCCAACAGGGTATAACTTAGAGTCCTTAAATAAATCTGAATAATGACCCTTCACAGAGCAGCCTTGTTCTTTCCCACTCTCAGCCTCCAGATCACCTCCCATCTCTTTATTGAGCTTCTGATTGGGTTTCTGGGTCATCAGAAGGTGAATGGCTCCCTGGGTGGGGGAGGCGGAATGGTTGCAAAATGGATCTTGCCTCATCTCAGCAAAATGGTGCCCCAGCCGTCAAGGGTGCATGGCGTACCAGAGGCTATGACTGAGGAAGAAGGGCAGCTAACGTAGCTTTGTTAGGTTGCAGTATGAAATGGCCAAGGTTTCTGCAGTGTCTTTTCCATCCTGATTTCTTTTTGAATCTGCTCTATTGGCAGGCCCCAGAACGAGGCATCTCGATAGAGCTGTGGAGTAGTCATTGGGAGGAGTCATTTGCCGAAGGCTCTACCGTATTAGAACTAAGCAGCTGGATGCTTAGAGTTTGAAAGGCTGTGCTTTTATTTGTTTATTTTTTGCTTGGGCAGAATTCTAATCTGGCCTATGGAATACTGCTGACATTTCTGAAGAACACGGCGAACTGGATCATGAATATAAAACAAGAGCTGATTTTTGGTATGTAAGGAGAAAAGAGGCAAACCCAACAGTTTCAACCTTTAGAAAAATGCAGAGTAATGGAATAACTTGGACCAGGCCCCTAAAAGTGCCCATGACCTTGAGCTGGTTGCAAAGCAACATGTCAGCATTAGAGACATTTTCTATGGCGCTCACTCTAGATGAAGCTTTTGTAGCCTTAGTCCATCTTTGTTGTTGCTGCTGTTGTTTTTGTTTTCAAGACAGGGTTTCTCTGTGTAGCCCTGGCTATACTGGAATTCACTTTGTAGACCAGGATGGCCTTGAACTCACAGAGATCCACCTGCCTCTGCCTCTCGAGTGCTAGCCACACCTGCCTGCCCCAGGCCATCTTGAGCCATTAATTTATTCAGTGAGCATATATTAGCTTCCTACCGTGTGCCGGAATCTGGTGAAGTACAGCTATTATGACAGCGTTCTGTCACTGTTAAAACACTCGAGATTAGCAAGTTAAAGGAATAAAAGTTTATTTCCTCTCATGGCACCGGAAGTTTTAGTCCACGATGGTCAGCTAGGTCTGTTACTTGGCATCATAGCAAGATGGCAGTGGTAACACAAAGCTGCTCACAGGATGGCAGTCAGGAAGCATGGAGAGAGAGGAAAGGACCACGGTTCCAATGTTCTCTTCAAGAATGTGCCCCAGTGTGGTGGTTTGAGTAAGAATGACCCACATAAGCTCATATATTTGAATGGTTGGTTGCTAGGGAGTGCCGCTAATTAGGAAGTGTGGCCTTGTTGGCGTAGTGTCACCTAGCCTCTGGTGGGTGAGCGTGGCTTCCACATGCTATGGCTCGGTCTAGGCACTGCCTGTCTCTGCATGAGAACAGACAGACTTTGGGATCTTTGATATTCCAAGGGCCCATTTCTCACTCAGGGGCAGCTAGAGTACTTTAGGGGGAGGCCCGTTGCCTGGGCACTAGGCCAGTTTTCCAGTCTCACTGGATGCCAGCATGAGCTAGCAGCAGTAGTAGAGCAGGCCCCAGGGGTTGCAAAGACAGTTCCGCCATTGCTGCCTGACCACTGGGTGTGCAGCAGTGGTTTCCCCCCAGATTAAATGGAGTCTCAGGTGGTCATGGTGAAGGAATGGTGACCAAAAGGGCAAGGGAGCACCCAGCATGCCAGTCAGCCTTTATTTATAAACCTTGGGCAGTGAGGAGGAGTTTTGAGGGTGAATGTGTCTGATTCACTAGGGCTAACTAAGGGTGCCAGGATATTTAATCTACATACAGTAGTGCTGTAACATGGGCCCCATCACAAGAGGGAGAAAACAGTAGCTAATTATCCCCTGTGTGAGGGAGATGACTTCTAGGTAGAGATTAGAGGTCATTTGCTGGAGGCTAGGATCTCTTCAGTGTAGGGTGCAGTACTTCCAGGAATTCTCTGTGCTTGAACAAGTTTCTTGTCAGGAAAGGATTGAGCCTATAATCTTCCCCAGGGCTTTGTGACACTCCTTAAAAGATCTGGGGTTATCAGATCAGGTGGAGTGAGAACCTTGCTGTGAAAAGGGAGTCTGCCAACATAGACAGAGAGCAAAATGGCTATCAGGAGAAGTCAGACATTAACCGTATCCAGCAGAGTCCCACGGAGTGGGTGTGGCCTTGTTGGAGCAGGCGTGGCCTTGTTGGAGTAGGTGTGATCTTGTTGGAGTAGGTGTGGCTTGTTGAAGTAGGTGTGGCTTGTTGAAGTAGGTGTGGCTTGTTGGAGCAGGCGTGGCCTTGTTGGAGCAGGTGTGGCCTTGTTGGAGTAGGTGTGATCTTGTTGGAGTAGGTGTGGCTTGTTGAAGTAGGTGTGGCTTGTTGAGCAGGCTTGGCCTTGTTGGAGTAGGTGTGGCCTTGTTGAAGTACTTGTGGCCTAATTGGAGGAAGTGTGTCAATGGAGTTGACTTTGAGTTTTCAACAGGTCCAGTGTCTCTCTTCCTGCTGCCTGTGGATGAAGATGTAGAACTCTCAGCCACTCCTCCAGCACCATGTCTGCCTGCATGCTTCCTGCCATGATGATAATGGACCAAATCTCTGAAACCGGAAGCAAGCCCCAACTAAATGTTTTCTCCTAACAGCAATAGTAACCCTAACTCAGACACCCTGTCACTTCCTTCCCCTGGGTCCACCTTCAAAAGTCCAATCCCTTCCCAGTAGCATCACAGGCTAGTGTAGAGACAAGCCTTTAAGCCAGGGAGACTTTGGGGGAGCATTTAATATAAAAACCATAGTATCGACCTTCAGAAGAACCTACCAGACAAGCAAACATTTTTTTTTCCAATGTGAAGGATTAAAAAAAAAGTGTATTATAATAATAAAGGAGTTTTGTTTACACGAGTATCTATGGCTGCAACATATACCCTAGTTTCTATTCCATGCTTGGTAAGAGCCAGCAGCCATCAAAGTCCCATAAAATGATTATAAATGGCATGTCTTTATTGTCAGACACCAAATGATGGGAAGCAGTAGTAAGTATCAGCCATGTAGCATTTTATGTGTACAAAGTGCCTCAGCATCATATTTTATGGCTTGTACTACATAATAGTGGTGTGGGAGGTGGGCTGGAACAGCCACTCTTTAAGAGTTGGGAAATGGCGGCCATCACAGGCTCATCAGTGTCTTCCTAAAATGCTGTTTGCCTCAGGAGTTGGAAAAAAGGTCATCACAGTTTTTAAATTTTTCTTACAATTTGCATCCTGCATATTCAAAGTTGGTTCACTTGGTCCTTTTTTAAAAAAAAAATAATAATTCAGATATTCTGACTTGTGCAGGCCACATCCGCATGCAGCTGTCAGGATGAGCCACTATAGACCTGACCCACCCCTTTTTAGCCTTCCTCAGGATCGATAGCTGTTACCACAGTGGCACCGGAATTCCATTTAGCCTTTCCATCACTTTTCTCATTGCTCAAGGGCAGCCAAAGGTTCTCTGCTGACTCCACCCCCTTTCCTTCCATGAAAGTGATCCTTGGGGTGAGCATTGTAAGCCTCTCACTACTATCTGGCCAGGTTTCTTGGAGACCACTTGAGCAGAGAATCGTCTCTCCCCCCTTTAATATTTTCTACAGCTAGGGACTGGCTTTGGGGCATAACTTTGGGGAGTTAAGATCTGATCAAGTGGCCCTCTTTCATTTCTTCCTTCCAGTCTTCAGGAATATTCTTTTTTTTTTTTTTTTTTTTTTTAAAGCTTACTTCTTTAAGTATACAATGCCTGCATGTACACCTGCAGGCCAGAAGAGGGCACCAGATCTCACTATAGATGGTTGTGAGCCACCATGTGGTTGCTGGGAACTGAACTCAGGACCTCTGGAAGAGCAGTCAGTGCTCTCAATCTCTGAGCTATCTGAGGACTTAAAGGGTCTTCGTTCAGGAGAACTCTGTCTAATGGGGAAGCCTAGAAAGGTTCATCCAGTCATAGTTGTGGGCGCTGGAGGCTGTGGCACAGTAGGGTAGACTCCTGTCCTGGGACTAAGGGGTCCAGTGAACATCCTTAGACTCTGCAGCCTTACGGCTTGGTTCTTTGGCATCAGAAATAGCAATGTACTTGACATGGACTTGGGATCTACAGAAGCAAGGAAATTGGCTTAGAGTAGAGAATGGATGGCACAGCACTGCCTTCAAGCCTTAGGCAGTTAGGGAAAGAGACATTCTTTGTGTTTGGTCATGACACAAGTCCATGTCTTATCTGGAGCTAAGTAGTCTTTTTGATTCGCCTCCTGCAGCACATCTCCTGACATGTGACAAGCAGCTGGACAGGGCTCAGAACCAGAGAAATTACCAGCCCCTTCACACAGCCTGAAGGGTCCAGATGAGCTAGGTTTTAAATCACTTTAAATTCCTCAGCTAGTTCCAGCACTGAGGTCAGGGAGAGGGGGGTCAGGGAATAGCTTTTTATTTAATTCAGTGTGTGACTTTCGCAGGTCATTTGGCTGCCTTGATCTTCTCTGTCTGCTTTAACTTACAGGATTTATTACGCCTGCCCAACTAACCAACACATTTGCCCAGAGGATGGAATCACACAACTGCACATTTGTGGACAGTTTAATAAATACATAAATAAAGTCCATGACTGTGACTGCGTGATCACTTGCTCCTGCTTCTAACTCAGGAATAGGAATTCCTGAACACAGCAGAGTGTCTCCAAGTGTTTCCCTTTTGCCCTCCCACTATCAGACATCACCCACTTCTATTGGCCACCCCATATTATTTGATTGATAGATGCTACTCACATGGCCATACTGGTTCATTCCAAGAACTGGTCCATGTTGTCACTTGAAATCATCAAAAAGTTCAAATGACCCCTTTTACTTTAAGTCCATTACACTCATATTCTACAAGTCTATCTGAGATCGGTATGAGTGGAGGCTCCACAGTGGTTCTAAGAAGATGGCTCTGTCAGTGGGCATCACAAAGCCCAGTTATCACTGTGGCCAGTGGTATCCCCCCAGCAGGGGCATGTCTTTCTTCATACGCGTAATCTGTGCACACGTCTACTGCATATGCCTGGAGCTATTTAAGCAACAACAGAATTGATGCCCTCTCCCCTTTCTTCTATATTATCTTGTCTGCCCTCAGGAAGGGTCGCAAATGGAGTTTAAGACAACTAGCTCATCAACACTGACCTTGACTAAGCCCTGTTGAAATCTGCTGTCTCTCATGTAAGCATTCAGTAAATGCTTCTGAAATAAATGATTAGAACATCTTACGGGCTGAACTCTGTTTCCTCTAGAATTCAGTCTAATTCCCAGGGCCTCTGAATATAATTGTACTGGAGATCAGGTACTTAAAGAGTTATGTTTAAAATGAATTAAAGGTGGGGCTGGAGAGATGGCTCAGAGGTTAAGGGCATTGACTGCTCCTCCAGACTCTTGAGTTCAATTCCCAGCAACCACATGGTGGCTCACAACCATCTATAATGTGATCTGATGCCCTCTTCTGGCCTGCAGGTGTATGTACTGCAGCCACAATACTGTAAACATAATAACAAATAAATTTTTAAAAATGACTTAAGGGTGAGTCCTGCGTTTGTTACTTTTCTCACGGGATAAATGCAGTTGAGAAAGGGTTCCTTTGGGCTTACAGTTTGAGGATGCCATGTTATGTGGTTGCAGAGATGTCATGGCAGCAGGAGTTTGAGCCAGCACATTACCTCCATAGTCAGCTGTCAGCACCACCAGCATCAGAACTGCATCTAGAGCACTGAGCCATTTGTTGAGCCAGCAGATGACCTCAGAGCACAGCCAGTTAATTAGAACCGTGATCTGTGACTATGGGGATGACTTGAGATGCTCTTTCCTCAGAGCATCTGTTTGGAAAGCAATGAGCATTGGTGCTCAGATCACTTTCTCCTCTTCATTCAAAAACCCACCCCTTAGAATGACGTCACCCATTTTTAGGGTGGGTCTTCCACTTCATTTAAACAGGCTTGAAAGTCCCTCACAGACATGCCCAAGGCTTTGAGTCCTAGGTGATTCTAGATCTTGTCATGTTCATGACATTAACCATCACGGGCTGTAATCTAAGATGACAAGTGTCCTTAGAAGGAGAGAGACTAGGATGCTGATGTGGACGCATACCAAGTAAAGACCACAGAGGACTTAATGTGTCTAGCCAACAAGAGAGGTCTTGTTGATGACCCAGCCTGCAGGGGTTCGACTAACGCTCGGGAGGAGAATTCTCCTGTATAGGGACAGAACACAAGACATGAAGAAGGAGAGCAAGTCTTTGATCAAGCTCTCAAATTTTATTTTTCAGGTAGAAGGTTTTATAAGGCAGGGGGCAGGGAAACATATTGCTATGGCAACCCAGCTGCAGGCTGTCTCAAGATGGGAGGAATTCCAAACAGGTCACAACGTTCTGCCACACTGAATATTTTGCTATCTTTATCTAATCTAACTGCTAAACTACAACAGGGTGGCTCCATCTAAATCTTATCTTTAGTCTAACTGCCGAACCACAACAGGGTCAGCTGGTTTCTGGTAAATGACAGACTGCTGGAGAGATAGAAACCTAGGCTCTGACAAGATGGCTGAACATTGGCCATATGGCCTGCTGTCCCCAACATGTTTGAGCTTCTAGACTTCAGAAGTGTGGGAAAATCAACATCTTTTAGTTACACTGCCCAGTCCACAGACCTTTTTTTTTATGGCAGTCTTAGCAATCAAATGTGATCTAGTTATGAACATGCAACAGTTGTGACCCTACTTTAGACCAGCAGGTAGTCAGTTGCCCTGTGAATGTTAGAGTCTCAACCAGGAAATAAGTTATTTGCCCACAGTGGGATTCTGTGGGAAGCATTCTTGTAGCTGTCATGTCTTCTTGGACACCATACAGATCTGCAAGAGGCACGTGATAGCAAATGACCAACACTGTAAACAGCACAAACTTTTGCAGCAGGAAGGCAAGACATTTTCTCTGGATTTTTGTGAGATCTCTTTGGATCAGACTAGGAGAAGATATTCTTTTTTTTTTTTTTTCTTTTACATTTTCCAGACATTTGATTTAGATGATGCCATCAACATGTGGCCAATCCAGAGTAGGTTCATGGATGCTCATTTCTCATCCACAGTGCACACACCTGACTCATGTCCGCTTTCCCTCTTCATCTCTGTTTGCTCTTGAATCAGTGGCAAAGGTGAGTCAAGATTCAGCAATTGAGGCAGAGGTTGGGGTGGGCATATAAAAGTATCCCTGTCCAAGTAGTGGCCTTGGGAGCTGGAACAAAGCTAAGAGTTCCCCAGTTAATTATACCATGTTTCTACTTACAGCCTTGAGCTGGGTTAACTACAAATAATGAGCATCCAAGAGATGGTCACCAGGAATCCGGGCACCTGGGATAAGCCTGTGTGGTGTGGAGATTGTGAGCACAGGTAGTCAGCTCCCGAGGGGACCAGGAGAGGTCTGCTCTCTCCAGGTTGGGAGCTCTGAGGCCCTCACGGGGTGGGGTGGGGGCGTGGGGCAGCTGCCAGGTTAGCAGACTCCTGACTACATTGCCTTGAAGTCCCAACTAGTGACTTCAGGTGCAAGGGTCTTCCCAGTCCCTTCCCTCACTCATTACATACAACCCTTACTGAGGATGGTGTTGCATATGACTGTCCTGAACTGCAGCTTCTCCTTCCAGGTTGCCTGGGGGAAGGATGTTCTGCACCTTAGGGAGCATGACCCCAAGGCTTTTCATACTCTCCTTCCTAGACCTTCATCTCCCCACGGGGCTTTTCATCTAGAATAATCTAGATGAATCGATAAAGCTGCTATTCCACGTTCCGATAGCCCTAGAAGATCCATGCTTCTCAGTGTACCCATATTCCAGTCCTTGGGAACACTACCAGAATGACCTGAGCTGAGCTTGGGGATCTCTCCTGCCCAAAGCCTTCCAGAGCGATCCCAAAGAGCTCAGTCACTTACCAGCCATGCCAGGCTGAAGCCCCATTTACTGTTCCATATCCCTTCCTGGCCTTCTTTGTACATTGCTTCTATTCAACACCGCACAGGCTTATTCAGTTTTTGCTTCCACAAACTAGAAGGAAAAAGCTACAGAGCACAGCTGACTCCCGTTCTGTGGCAGCGCCACCAGCATCGGACAGTGTCTAGAGCATTGAGCTATTTATTGAACAGATGTGCTCAGGGCACTGCTAATTAATTTGTAATCTAGGCCAGGCAGGTGACTATAGGGGTGGATTATTTGGACACTCTTTTCTTGGTGACTCATTAAAAAAAAAAAAAAGATTTATTTATTTTATGTTTATAAACACTATATTTGTAAGTACACTGGAGGCCAGAAGAGGGCACTAGATTTCATTATAGATAGCTGTGAGCCACCATGTGGTTGCTGGGAATTGAACTCAGGACCTCTAGAAGAGCAGACAGTGCTCTTAACCACTGAGCCACCTCTCCAGCCCCCTCAGTGACTCATTTGTACTTCTTTATGCTCAGTGTAGGTACATGATCTATTTCCCTGGCTTCCTGTTGGATCTACCAATCAGTGGGGGTGAAACAGAAGGGATAGCATTGCTTACGCCTCTCACATAGAACTGGTAATACCTCTTCAGAGTTTTGTAAAAAATGCATTTATTTAAATATCGGGAGGTATCTCAGCATCTCTTGAAATTACTCTGATTAAGATTACAATCACAATATAATGAATACTGTTTATAAAAATGTACACGTGCGGGTCAGAGAGGCGGTGCAGTGGCTAAGAGCCTGCTGCTCTTGCAGAAGCGCAAGGTTGGGTTCTCAGCACCTACATGACACCTCACAACCTTGGTGATTCCAGTTCTGAGGGATCCTCTCCCTCTCCTGGCCTCTAGGTTCATTGTACACACATGATGCAGACACATACATGGAGACAAACATACATATAAAACAAAAATAAATCTTTAAAAATTTTACATACAAATGAGTTGTTTTATATATACCCATATATATTCATATGTAGACATTTAATAAATACATGGTCTTTTGCACATATGTATATAAAGAATGAAAGAATATACCAATAGACCAGGATTTAGGAATGATGAAAATAATCTTCCTTTAACTGAGTTTTATATAATAAGCATACATTATATATATGATAAGAAAATTAACAACATATTTTATTGCTTTTTAAAAAACAAATCACTTACTGTATGCTGTACTTTGACATATGCCACACACCAGGTTTTTGGTACAGAAAACACCACAGTTATCCTCTTGAGATGTGATTCTGCCTCTTTCTTGTTATTTTCTGTGTCTGACTCAACCAATTGAACATGGCAAACTGAAGTAATGGCACAGGGGTCTCCTTGTCCCAATCCCACGGAGCCTTATCCAAAGTCTGGGACTAACGTAGGGACGCTGTGCAGTCCTTCCTCAAGCGACTGGTCCTGGCATCAGCGCTACTGGGAAGCCCCTGATGTCCTGTGACCCTGGATCATCAGCCTTGCCATGGCTGCCTTATCACTTCCTACTTCCTTCTCAGGAGAAGACACCTGTGCCTGCCGTCCATCCCTCCTCCTGGCTCCATCCAGCATGTTCCAGGGTGTTCTCTAAGTCCTACCCACTTCAGTCCTCATCCACCTGGGCCTCTGTTTTGCAGACTGTTTTGTTGCACTGACCCATATGACTTTTATGAAGTTGATTGTGGAAATCATCGTGTGCAGGTACCAGCCGTCCACTTGGTAGATGCCTCCGATGGGCGGTGAGGCCATCCTCCGGATCATAACTAGAAAGATAGATTTCTCCTTTGGGGAGTTTCCCTACTCTGCCTGAAACACATCTTTCAGCTTATAAAATGTCTGCTCATTGGGACTTAGAGAACATGAAGTGAAAGAACCTGTCTTCCAGACTAACCAGCCGTGATGGCCCTATCCAAGTCCTTTCCGGGATGCTTGATTTTATAGCTTTCACTCTGGTGTTTGCATCTTTATGATCGTGCCCAACTCAGGAACCTCTTCCCTCACCTGTCAGTTTGAATCTCATCCATCCTCCATGTCCTCTGTCAGATGTCAATATCCCATGACTTCCCGTCACCACCCAAGTTCAACTTTCCCACCTGTCTGAAAAGTCTCACATGATTTGAATATATGTAAAAGTTAAAAAAAATGACACTCTCAGATGCAAAGTAAGAAGAGATGAACTTAGGTGTCTGACAGCCCCCCTCTCTCTAGTCTAATAAAAATGACAAAACCAGCACCGAAACTCAGGGATTCGTGTTCTTTCTATGACGGAAATGGCAGACTACATCACCAGGGTGCCCCCCAGACACTGCACAGACACAGTGACACATTCCAGAAAAAAAATGTCTTAGAGTTTCTCCTCGTGACAGGAAAGAGTAGGAGGTGGAGGTGCTGTGACGCTCCATCACCAGCGCTCTGAAGGCAAGACTCCGAGAGTCTAGACAGAGAGAGCTCCCTCCTGGAGCAAAGCAGAAGCTCATATGGACACTTTCTCAAAATGTGTGCCAGGCATGGTGGCACACACACCTTTAATCCCAGCACTGGGAGGCACAGGCAGGAGGATTGCTGAGAGTTTGAGGCCAGCCTGGTCTACAAAGCGAGTCCAGGACAGCCAAGGGTAACACAGAAAGATCTTGTCCCCCCCCCCAAAAAAAAGTGTTATTGAGAGGGAAGGGGGTTATTTGTTTTCCTGGGCAGGAATGCCTAGCTTTGGCCTTTTCTCCCTGGAGGGCTGATATTTGTTTCACATAGAGAATTTTAACTTCCCCTGTTTTAAGCCCCAGCTCTTTGCTTCTCCTCAGACCAGGGACTGGAGTCCATTTCTGACACAGGTCAGGCTGCACCGTCCTTCTGCTCTGTCTCCTGGGGACTTGCTGTGATTCTGTGTCCCCTGAACTCCCTTCCTGGTGCCAAAGTGCCCCAGGTTTTGCCTTTTCTATTGTTCACCATTGCTCTTTGAGGATCACCCTAGGCCATGGGTGAGCGGTCCAGTCAGTTGGTTTCTTGTAGAAGGCCTTTGGAGTTTTAAAAGGGCCAATTTCTCAGGTCAATTTACATTTTAAACAAGATTTTACTGGGGAAGAGGGAACCGCATATGATAAAAATGGCCCCATTCGATTGGCCTGTGGAAAAGTCTGGGACATTTTCTTGATTTACTGATTAATGTGGGAAGGTCCATTGCTACCCTGGGCTAGAGTGGCCTTGGCTTCTATAAGAAAGCAGACTGGGCAAGCCATGGGGAGCATGCCATGGGGAACAAGCCAGTAAGCAGCATCCTCCATGGCCTCTGCATCAGCTCCTGCCTCCAGGTTCCTGCCTTGTTTGAGTTCCTGCCTGACTTCTCTCCATGGACTAGTTCTGGAGATATAAGCCAAATTAACCCTTCCTTCCCCAAGTTGCTTTTGGACATGATGTTTTATCACAACAATGAAAGGAAAACTAAAAGTGTGTATTAAGACTTTTTTTTTTTACAGCTATCAACAAAACTGAACACTCTCAGGTAAATAAGACTAAAGATGTGAATTGCAATTTACAAACATGAGAGACAGGAATTACCGATACACAATGAACCATGCTCACTTCTCTAATAATGAGCGAAACAAAAATTGCAAGTTGTTTTGTTTCGTTTGTTTGTCTTTTGAGACATAGTCAAACTACACAGCCCTGGCTGGCCTGGAACTTTCATAGCTCATACTGGACTCAAGCTCACAGAGGTCAGCCTCCCTTTGTTTTTTGAGATTAAGGTGTACACCACCATGCCCCACAAAGGTTCTTTTGAAAAATGTGTTTTGCCTGCATGGATGTATATGCACCACATTTGATGCCTAGGGAGGTCGAAGAGGGCATCCGATCCTCTGGAGCTGGAGTTACAAATGGTGTGAGCCACTATGTTGTCACTAAGACCTGAACCCAGGTCCTCTGTAAGAGCATCTAGTGCTCTTAAACATTGAGCCATCTCTCCAGTCCCAAAGTGTCATTTTAAACTATCAAAATGAACTAGGTATGGTGGCACACGCTTTTGATCCCAGCAGTCAGGGAGGCAGAGGCAGGTGGATCGCTGTGAGTTCAAGGCCAGCCTGGTTTACAAAGTAAGTCCATGACAGCCAAGGCTACACAGAGAAAGTCTGTCTTATAAAACCAAAACCAGAACCCAAAAAACAAACAAAACCAAAACACTCCTCCCCCACCCCCCACCCCCGCCTCCCGCACACACACACACACTAAATAAAACAAAAACAAGGGAACAAACAAAAATCTATCAAAATGACGATCATGGGGGCTTTGGATAGTGAATGATAGTTTCCAGGGCTGTAGATGGAACACTTAGGCAACTTCATTCATCACTGATGTATTTGTAGATTTCTATGGCTTTTGTTTTGTTTTGGTTTGGTTTTCGAGACAGGGTTTCTCTGTGTAGCCTCACTTTGTAGACCAGGCTGGCCTTGAACTTACAGCGATCTGCCTACCTCTGCCTCCCAAGTGCTGGGATTAAAGGCATGTGCCACCACCACTCCGGCTGGCTTTTTTTTTTTTTTTTTTTTTTTTTTTTTTTTTGACAGAATTGATCATTTGTACTTTTAAAAAGTCTTAATGTACAGGTTGTTTTCCTACTGGCTGTGAAACTGAATCCTGATAAACTCATAGTACAATGAAAATATTGCAAATCAAGAATTCATTCAACACACTTGAACACCTGTACCTGGTGGCTCGGTCACACAGTGCACGACAGCCTCAGCCATCCATTTTCACCAGCATGGGGCTGACGGGGAACTGAACTTGCTGTCACCATTCAGAACAGCAAGAAAACGATGTCACAGTCACTAGCCCAGGGGAAGATCAAAATTCAGAATTCAGAAGTGTACTTAACTGAATACATATTGTTTCCACACCACTGTAAAATCAAAAACTGAAACCAAACGTCAGTAAGTTGGGAGCTATCTATGTATAATCTCTTAGTCTATTAAACGAACATCTGAGAAATTCTACTAGCAAAAGATTTATAGATATACACAAAAGATTTGCTGATGTCTGTGTGCTAAGTGAGCCAGCGTGTGCAGTCATATTATAATGCCTAATAACTCCAATCAGGATGATTTCATAAGAATCTGCTAAATTATTGATTTGTATTCAGATGGTGGACTACTCCACACCCGTAAGATAAACGTAAATAATGTTAATCAACTTCAGTGATTTTCTTTTTTCAGTACTGGTGATTAAATCTAGGCCCTTAGACATGCTAGGCAAGGGCTCTACCACCGAACTGCATCCTTAGCCTGACTCAAGGTGGAAGGATAGGGTTAAATGCAGAGTTTGATGTTAATTTTGAAAAACAAATGTAAACAAATCCATGTTTATGTATGTGTATATATATATATGTATGTATGTATATGTGTGTGTGTGTGTGTGTATATATATATATATATATAAAATCACATTAATGGTGATTAACTTTTGGTGGTGGCAGATGGGTGATTTAGATTTTCTTTCTTACATTTTATATATTTTACAAATTTCCCACAAAAACATAACACCGTCTTTATAAACAGAAAACACACCTTATTATATACAACAATTTCCATAACTGGATTCTTAACTAGATTTTCAGTTTCTTGAGATCATTTGTGAGCACACGCTTCTCCCACCCACTGTCACTCCTGCAGCCTCCAGGCCAGCCTGATGGTTTCAACACGGCAGCTCACAATAAGCATTCGCTTGTTAACTGGCTGCCTTCCAGGCTTTTCTTTACTTCTTTGTTTTACTTTTCCAAAGAATCCATAGCATACTTTAGAAATCCCATTTTTTCATCTGTATACAAGCAACATGCTGCGTACTCTGCAGAGGGAACAGAGAGAAGAGAGAAAAAGAGAGAGGGAGGGGAGCGAGAGAGAGAGGAGGTGTGAGGGTGGGGCTAAAAAGGGTTAATTTCCAGCAGCGTAGGCCACCTGTTCAGCATCTGCCACATGGCCTTCATTTTCGGAAGCCTCTGAGGTTCACCAGCTCAGGAAAGGGATTTTTGTGTCACAGTGGCTAGATACACAAAGACAGGGCCAATGCAAATAAGAAATTCCCGGTCCACAACCCAGACAATGACTTTTCTTTTTTCAGGACTTTATTTATTTATCTATTTATTTATTTATTGTAATTATGTTTTTATTGACTTTTCAAAGGAAATGAAAAAGGCTAACATATAATTGACTAGAAGAAATCGAGGTAATAAAGCAAGCCAGAAAACGGCTGGAGGAAATGCGTATCTAAGACACAATGCCTGCAATAGGAAAATCTATTACAGTGTGTTGAGATTATGTAATTACCTACACATGCTGCTTTGGCTGTGGGCGAGAGCTCACTGCTGTGATGCCCAGTGCTGTGAGGAGGGCCAGATATTTTTCCAAATGTGTATATCCTCCTGTATTGTGAAGTCTAAATTTCAAAAGCCCTTAGGAATGCTGAATTCTGACTTTTGTATCAAAGAACTCCGGAGCAGGTAAGTGAGGCATGGCGGGGGGTGGGGGGGGGGTAGGGCCTAAATATTTACCTTAAAGAGTTGTCTTAATAATGCTGTAGCAATATAATTTATTGGATGAACACACACACACACACACACACACACACACACACACACACACCCCTAGGCGATCAGCAGATAGAAGCCAGGCTACATGGAAGTAGTTAGTCAGGTGGCCTTATAGCCAACACAATTATCAATATGATTTGATTAGCCCTTCTGGGTGGCGCATCGAAATGGTGAGCAGAGGTCAGAATGGAGTGTTGGGCTTCAACATTCACACCCTCTGTAACTGATTCTTGAAGAATTCTTCCGCTCCTCAGGCCCCTCGCTCTATGGCCCTGAGCCATGAGGCAGCAGTGCTGATGGGAGCATGTCACTCTCTTCAGACACTAGGGTAGGAAAGTGCTCCGGCCCCTGACCCTGATGAAAACGGAGATGGCCAGCTCCCGTCTGATCTCTGGGCGAATTATAGCTACGCCTCATGACAGAACCACACTCCAAATTGACCTTGATGGACTGGAATGAAGAGCTAAATACAAGAAGACGTTTAGTTTAGACACATGTTCAACCCAACCCAGCCCATAGGCCTGAAGATGAACTGCACAACACAGATGAAGACGGGCAGAAAAAGAGTGGCTTTGTGAAAGGTGCCAGGGAAAACACAGAACACCTTGAACACTACAAGAAAGGACTCATCAGCTGCATACACAGACCAGATACACACACAGACCAGCAGGCCAGGAAGATGTCATCTGCTTCTTTTTCTTGGATTAGAGCACAGCCAAGAAGGCAGCCAAGGGGAGGAAATAAACACAGACATATTTCTAGAGCGTTCCACACATGGGCTCAGCGCTATGAGACTGACGTTGCAGCCTTGTGCACTATGAAGATGCCTGTCTGGATGGAGCATCATCAAAGCACAGGGGAGGGGACCCTCCTCAGCATGCACGAGCTCTCTCACTTCCTCCCAGAGCACCCCTTCCTCAGAAGCAACACTGCTTCCCCACGCTGTAGGCTCTGCAGCTGTTGACAGCCCTGAGCTCATCAAAGGCATGGGGCCTGGTGCCTGGAGACCGTTTTGTAAGTCTTATATAGGCAACCATTTCCAATCCCAGGTGGTCACATACACATACATACAAGCAATACTAAATCAACAGGGTGGTGTGTGTGTGTGTGTGTGTGTGTGTGTGTGTAATAATGATAAAAATCATTATCAAAGAAGAGGTCATTAGCCCAGGAAAGAATGCAGGGGGAGGGGGGCTAGAGGAAGGGGACCTGTGAAATTATATTGATACAGTATACTCACATATGGAATGTAATTCAATTAAAAAGAAGCATTTCTTTGTTCTTTTCAGAACTCACATCTCTTAGCCTGAATGCCCTTTAGTGAAGGTGTAGCCTTACACAGGGCCACAGCTCTTACTGATCTCTCAGCACAGACAGTAACCCAAGGAGGGAAATCTTAACTGTGCATGGCCAAGGGGGCATAGGTACCCTTTCAAGGATGCATCTATACTTCCTCCAGCGGCAGATGGTTTTATGGGCTCCACTGCTCAAGAAGAAAGAGACGATCTATCAAGAACTGTAGTGATTATAAAACTCCTACCTCATGGGTGCAGAGCCTGAAAAAAAATCCAGGAACTCTAGCTGTCCCCTGGGTACTCTCCCCACCCCCTGCCATCTCTTTTAGATTGCAGAGTTAAGAAATAAGAAACGTCCAGAGAATACCATCTAGTGTTGGGATGAAGGCTGCCAAGACCTTCCCAAACTAAGGATGAACAAAAGGTCCTTGTCAGTGACTTTAATTTTTAAAGATTTTTTTCATAGTAAACTTTCTTTTAACTTTTCTATATTTATTTATTCTATTTTTATGTGTATGAGCATTTTGCCTGCTTGTATGTACATATATGTACCATGTCCATGCCTGGTGTCCAAGGAGGTCAGAAGAGGTGCCTGGGCTGTTGGAATCTTAATTTTAGAAAAGTCATTGCCTAGACTAGTACTGTGGTATTATCCTCTATGTTTTCTTGTAGCAGCTTTATAGCTTCCTATTTTGTGTTTAAGTCTTTAGTCCTCTGGGGTTAATTTTTTCTACATAGGGAGACTTGAATCCTATTTCATTCTGAATATAAATATCCTCTTGCCCCAACCTCATCTACTAAACAAACCTTTGTTCCCTCTTTGTGTGTTCCTCACACCTCTATGAAAATCAAATGCATAGCCTCCACTTAGGGCACTCGTAGATTAACCTGTCATGTTTACAGCAGCGAGACACTCTTCGGATCCCTAAGGCTTTCAGCGTACATTCTTTGTATGAGCATTACAGCTCTGTTCTTTTTGCTCAGGATTGCTGCCCAGGGTCAGTTTTTCTTTTTCTTGTTCTGTGAAAAGAGCCATTGGAACCTTGATAGAAACTGCGTTGGATGTGTAGATTGCTGTGGGCGGTATATTAGCTATTTCTGTGGGGAAATTACCTGGCACGGGAAACATAAGGAGGGAAGGGCTTATTTTGACCCCTGGTTTGAAGACGCAGTCCATCACTGTAGCAGGAGCCTGAGGCAGCTGGTCACATGGCAGCCGCAGTCAGGAAGCACAGGGGTGAATGCTGGGGCTCAAGTGACCTTCTACTTTTTATTCAGACTGGCGGCACCTCAGTCCATGGTACCACAGGGCTGGCCACACCCAGGTTAGGGCTTCTTTTCAACTCCCTCAGAGACACCCCAAGAGGTTTGCTCCTAAGAGACTCTAAGTCCTGCCGAGGTGACAATCAACATCGTGGGCCTTTTAACCGTATTAAATCTTCCCATTCATAAACATGAAATACCTTTGCATTTGTTTATGTCTTCCTCGATTCCTTCATGGGGTTCTCAGCCTACAGATCTTTTACCTTCTTGGTTAAATCTATCCTTTTTCATAGCTACTATAAGAGCAGTTGTTTTTAATTTATTCTTGGGCGAGCTCATTGGTCGGGCATAGAAATGCTGGTGACTTCCCCCGGGACCTTGAAGTTCCCTCTATCCTCTGCCAGGCAGGCTTTGGCATGCAAAAGGGGCACTGAGCCCTATACCTACTGTAATAGATTAGTGCTGGCTGAAGAAAAAAGCCCAATATCAATGAAGGAGAGTTTACAGGCTAGGTCTCCAGGAGGGGAGAGATTCATTGTTAGGCCCCAACACTGGAATGTCAGCAGCTACATTCCAAACACATCTATTCTCTCACGCAGACCTATTTCAAAAAAAAAAAAAAAATCCCATTACACACTTCCTGAATGGCCCAGGTGCTTCTTGGGCAGCTCATAGATCGATAGCTCTGGGCCTCTTTATGTGAGGGAAAAGAGGCCGGGGACGGAGCTGTTGCTGCCACCTCAGGTGAGCTGCAGAGCTAAATCCAGAGTCTCTTAAATAGGAACCAGATTCTCTCTCTCCCTCTCCGTGTGTGTGTGTGTGTGTGTGTGTGTGTGTGTGTGTGTGTGTGTGTGTCTGTCTGTCTGTCTGTCTGTCTCTGTCTCTGTCTCTCTCTCTCTCTCTGTCTGTCTGTCTCTCTGTCTCTATCTATCTCTGTCTCTCTTACACACACACACACACACACACACACACACACACACATAAACTCTCTCTCTCTCTCTCTCTCCCTCTCCATTTCTTTATTAGGTGACAGAGACTAATTAGAAGGGAAATAGAGGTGCCACTATGCTGTCACTAAATAAAGGAGCTGTCTTCCTCATTGCCTTGAACAGCTGTCGATATGACAAGAAGCCACCACCCTCCCCTCCCCTGATTTCAGTATAGATTTGTGGGTCCACATGTGCCCCAAGAAAGGAGTTGCTTGAAGGGAACTCATAGTTAAAACATTGGTAGGCCAGCGAGGTGGCTCAAGAGGCAGGGATGCTTGAGGCCGAGTCTGATGATCTGAGGTCAACATCCTGAGCCCACATGGTAAAAGGAAAGAACTGACTCCTCTGACCTCCACAAGTGTACCTTGGTACATGAATACATGCACACGCGCATGCACACACACAATAAGTAAGAACAAGTAAATGTAATCTCTACAAAACTAAAGAGAAAAAGACTAGCTGTTGTTTAATTTGTTTGCGTTTTCTCTGAATCAGAGTCTCCTCTCACAGGCCAGGCTGGCCAGAACTCCCCATCCTCTTGCTTCGTCCTGACGAGTTCTGGGATTATGCACACATGTCACCACATCCAGCATTTCAAGTGACAAGTGACATTGTAGTGCACAATGCACTTGGCTGCTGTAAATGTGAGAGGATGTTTATCCTGCGTGGCACACAATAAGCGCTATGATATTCTTGCCTTCTAGGATGAGGAGAGCAAGGGTGAAAGATCCTACAGCCCGAGGGTTATCCTAGAGGCCCACACGTTATCCCGAAGCCCACGGTTGTCTTACAGGCTCACAGTGCATCCTATAGTCTCCATTTGGGCAACTCTTTTTCGAACCTGGTAAAGTTTTTTCTTCTTTTGTCCCAATTCCTTCCAAATTTAATGAAAGCACCTTTTGACTCTTGCCGAGAACTGGTTGACCTCTCGGTACAATACCTCTACCCAGTGTGTAATAACATAGAACAGATGCATCAAGTGATCACCACAGACTTGGGGTCCTGAGATTTTTTTTTTAAAATGCAGTTTTAGATAGACTTTTCCTGCTTAATCAACAAGAAACTTAAAGCTAAGAACCCTGAAGTAAGTCTATGACAAGGGCAGAAGCTACCTTAAAATTTCAGCACATGATCGGGTGTGACTGATGGTGGCATAACACCGAGGACCTTCCAGGCGGCAAGTCAAGATGACTTGCATGGACCTTCGAGAAGAGGAGTGGGGGTGAGCTAGGGCACTCCAAAGTAGGAATAAAACAGAACGTGAAACCATACGGCAACTGTCCCCTGTCACAGGAGATGAAGCAAAGGTCCAGACAGGTAAGGACACCTACCCAATCCCACCCGACTACAGTCCAAGTGCCACAATTTCCCATCAAATGGCCTTGGATGAGGAGCGAATAAGCACCACAGAAGACAAGGTGCTATCTATTTCTGCAAACTCCTCTCTCTTCCTTATTCTGTTTGTTTTGTTTTGAGGCAAGGTCTTTCACTGCAGTGCAGGCTGGCATTAAACTCACAGACATCCTCCTGCCTCACTCTCCCAAGTTCTCTCCATCCTTACCCACATGCTCTGCTCCTACTATCCTGATGCCTTTGGACTTTTGGAAACTGGTGACATTGGGTCTCTTCCAGCTGCTCTGCTTCCTGAGGACACTCTCCTCCAGTCTCCCCTCCCCAAGCCTCACACTGCACTCAGAACATGCATGTCAGGCATTCACCTGTCTCCCACCCTCCTGAAGAGGGAGACCGGCTCATTCCTCATCTTTGTTCCTGGGTGTCTAGCACAGATCCTAGGGCAGGTTCTCTAAAGGGCACATTGTAACAGTAACAGCCATGCTCCAAAGCTGGGGTTAAATGCAGCCTAGTCTTTCCTAATCTTACCACACCCATGGAGTAGAGTAGGTTAAAGTGTTCCACACGCTCACAGGATAACATACAAATTAATGCCATACAGCCCCACAACACAATAACCATGTATAGGGTGTCATATATCCAGAGCCATTTAACCCTGAAGCAAATCTGCAGACTAGACATCAGCTCTTCCATTTTCTCACATAGCAGAGCTAGGCTCTTCCATATTTAAAAAAAAAAGTGCAAGCCGTGGGCCAGCGCTTTGCGTGGTGTTGCTGTTGGAAGCAGGCACCTGCTATTTACTCACCTCTGTACTGTCTTTGAAATGTGGGTCTTTCCGCTTATGCAAGCTGATGCCAGAACAGACAGCTTCAAGCAAAACTGCCACTGGGGATCCGCTGAACAATGCCACGGTGAATTAACTAGAGTTCAGTTTGCAAAAAGGATTAGGATGGGATTTTTTTTTTTTTTTTTTTTTTTTTTTTTTGTAGGCAGAGGGAAATGTGCTACTTTCATAACTAAGCCCGAGATCAAATTTGGGTTGGCCAATCTAAAACAACGCATTTATCAGGAACAGGAGACCAGCTGTGTGACAAGAACATTCCAGCTCAATGAAATGGCGGGTAGAAACCAAGAGCACCAACTTTAAAATGGCCACTTGTGGGCTGGGCAGGTGACGGACCCAATGGGTAGATTGCTTCTTGCACAGGCATGAGAACTTGAGTTTGAATCTCTCTCTAGTACCTATATAATAATAATAAAATATACGCTGGGCGTGGCAATGCACCCCTCCAACCACACCCAGGTGGATCCTAGGAGCTTGCGGGGCAGCCAGCCTAGCCCAAACCCTGACCTTCAGATTCAGGTAGAAATGTGGTCAAGGGAATATGGTGGGGAGTGATAGAAAAAGACATCCAGGACTGCCCCTGGTCTCTACATACCTGCACACACATGCACATACATGCATATACACCACACATACATATGGAAGTATAAACAAATAGAACACCCATTTGTCTAATAGTGTTCACGTGCCTCTGCAGGTTTTTGCCAGGGCAATAATTTTCCTATTTCTTATGGTGATGGACATATTCACTTAGACACAGATACAGGCCATAGGATAAGAGAAACCCCCAGGGGCATATGTACATGACAGGGTGCATTTGTGTTAGGAAGAGTAGGAAATTTACAGTGACTGAGGGAGGGGCCACATCTTAGACTTGTGAGGACCATCTGGCTGTCCAGTTCTAATAAGACACAGAAGCCACAAGGATAACGGCACCAGATACACCAGCAGCTCTGAGGGATGAACTCAACTGAAAATGGGAGCCCAATGTGGCGAGTAGACAAGGTGCAGAGAACCGTCAGCTACACTTCAGGAGACCTCTTGGACCTAGGTACTCCCAAAAGCTGGGAGACTGAGATTCTAATACTGAAATAACTATCTCAACTAAGGTTCCCCAACTCCACCATAGTAAGTAAGATAAGACTGGACACCGTTCTGTGGAATAGGAGTGCCTTTCCAAATAGTCCAGACAATTCTCTGGAGAATTCTTCTCAAGTCACTGGTGCCCCAGTTTCTATGATATCTTAGTTTTTTTTTTTTTTAAATTGGTCCTCGAGATCAGTGTCACATCCTTCCTTCCCTGCCTGTTGTATGTCTCAGGTTGTTGACATGTCTTTTGTCTCTTGCCTTTTGGCTTCCAGTTGGGTCTGGTCAATGGGAGAGCCCGGCAGAGGACAAGAGGTCAGAGCACTTTTCTCCCTGGCACTCTTAGCAGCGCTCTCCCAGTGACTGCCAACCTGTGGCTCTAGCACTGGCCCTCAGTTGTAGCATCCAGTCTCTACCAGCTCCCACCATTGCCCATTGTAGGATCCCTCCTCTCTACACGTTGGTCCTCTTGTCTCTGGCTGCCTCTTTGAAAGTACTCCTTCTGTTAAGCTTTCTTCCATCACCTAGTTTGAGTGGGCCACCTCGGGGGAAACGTCTGTTTTATCTTAAAGATCACATATGGTGCTATTGCTTCCATCTGTACAACCAAGATCGACCTTGACTTCTGAACGAAAACTGAACTCATGCGAAAAGCAGTTATCCATGTGGCAAACTTTTCTGACTTCAGGGAATCTCCAGATTCTGCACAGTAAAGTCACTTGTCCCTAGGGCTTCTGATCTATGCAGTCTTTTGGGGGGCAGGGCCTCTTTTCTTCACATTTTTTTTCTCTACATCCTGCAATGCCACTCTGTTTTGTAAACCAGTTTACCCGCACTGTTTTACCTTGGAACCCTAGCAGTATCTTTGTCCTCCTCCTCTTCTCCTCTTCTCCCTCCTCTTTCCACCCTTCCCCTTTCCTTCTTTGCCTCCCCGACTTCCTTTGCTCCTCCCTCTCCTTTCCCTCTTTCTCCTCTTTTTGCCCCAAAAGGTTTGTCAAGGACTTTTTCTTATATGAAGACATGTTTTCCCCTAAGAGAAAACCTTGGACAACCTTTTCACAAAATGACATTCTTAGATGTGTGGAAGACGCAATAAGCAATGCTTGGTCTGTTGACCTCCTGGTGACTCGGCCCAGGCCACAGAGGCAGAGCTTCAGTTTCCCAGGAGAGTGCTAACAGGAACTCCTAACTTAGCTCCCAAACCAGACCAGAAACCTAATCACAGATTTTGTTTGAAAACAAAGACCAAGAACAGGTTGGGTTTCTAGAAAGCACTATTGAGAGGAAGTAGAAGGGAGCACAAAACAGTGTGGGAGGTCTGCTGTCAGCGTTGGAGTGTCACCCGATCTAGCGGATTGAGGTGTCATGCCACCGAGGCCACTGCTCTCAACTGAGTCAAGGTGACTTGGTAATTTGAACCACTCAAAATGGAAACTTCGAAGGTGGTCTAACACACAGCACTTTTCTCTACTCAGACTCGAAACTGAGAGATACAGATAGCTCAGTCAGTAAGTGCTTATTGCAGGAACATAAGGACCTGAGTCCCTAGAAACCACACAAAAATGCCTCACCATTGTAATCTCACCCTGGCAGATGCAGAGGCAGAAAAATCCTTGGGGTTCTTGGTCCAATTTTCCTAGGCTAATCATATGCCAAGACTCCCAGGCTCATCCTCTGGCCTACACACACAACACACTCACACACAAACACACACGTACACACACACACACTCACATACACCACATTCATACACAGATGCATATACACATGTATACATACATGCATGAACACACAACACACTCACACACAAGTACACACACATACACATGTGAAGATACATGCATGCACACACACCACACACACATACATACACACATTCATACGTACATGCATGCATACACAATACAGACACACATGCACACACATACATACACATGACAAACTAGACATAAGACAGCTCCAAAATTGAAGAATCAATAATAGCCATGTACAGAATGCAGCCCAGTAGGGAGTATACATAAAGGGAAAGCTTTGACATTAGTATACTACCGTGTATCAAACACAGGAGGAGCAAATGTGACACGAATGTATCTATTCCTTCAAAAGAGGCAGTGAAGGGAAACTGTAGATGCTGAAGACATTGAAAATGATGAAAATAAATGCTTGTACTTACCTTTCCTAAACTACTCCCATAGATAAGTCAGGCAAAAGTGAGTAGGCCCTAGATTATCTACTTAAAACACAGAAGAATTGGGCGTCTCAGGCTCTGACATTATGGCTAAGATTTTACCTCCCTGTCATTCATTATCCTGCCTGGGGCCAGAGAGATGCTCTGTTGAAACTTGGTGTGGCAGTCAGGAAAGCAACATGTCTCTATGCTCACTGCCTTCCTCCTCAGAAGAAACACACACTTTTGGAAGGGCCAACCATTCCAAATTATGAGGGAGTGGGATTTGTTGCGAACCATACGTGATCAACCTGTTGACTGACGATGTTCTAGTGTGCTTAGCAAGTGTTCTCCAAGTGTTGGGGGTAGAATCATTACTAGAAAACATCATCAGCCTTCAAATTAGCTGAACAAAATGAATTGATGTAGTCATGTGTCTACCCTGTTCAATCTTTTACATTAAGCCAGTGACAGGCTCTTGGCAACCCTGGAATGTATGTGTACTAATTAACCAGCTAATTAACTTCTAACTCAATCACAGATGATGAAGTAACAATGTTACACAATTTTAGGTAATCTTTTATTTTGGGCAAGTCTTCAGACATCACAGATGACAAACGATCCGACATTTTAAAGTCACCATAAATTCTATTCTTCTATGATTAATACACTCAGTGTTGAGTAAGAGGCATACAAACTGACACTTAGGGCAACTGAACAGCAAAATAATCATGGATATTTCGATTCTGTTCAAATGGAGAGGTGTGGAGAGCTCAGATGTATTCCTGAGCTAGATCCCTCTATTATACTATTTCTGCCTGCACTAGACCTGAGTGTCATGTTGGGAGGCAGTTGCAGCTGGCGATCATGGCTTGAATCCCACAGGGCACTGGTGTAAGACCTTCGCATTTGCAGAAGAACTGGTAGAGGACTCTCGTTAGGAGCATAGATGATCCCTCAGAGGAAATAGCCCATGATACAATTGCTAAGATGGTCAAACTGTGGTATTGCTTTCGCCAAAGGAGAAATTAAGAGGAGACGGTGTAGCCAGACAGTAGTGGTGCATGCTTTTAATCCCAGCACTGGGGAGACAGAAGCAGGCAGATTCTAACTCTAAGGCCAGCCTGGTCTACAAAATGAGTTCCGGGACATCCAGGGCTACACAGAGAAACCTTGTCTGGGGGTAGAGGTGGGGTATGTGTTGATTTGAGGATTCACTACTCGCTCCCTGCCATTGGATGAACAATAAATACTTTTCCTATTTCTATTGCTGCTGGGCTTGGCCAAGAGAATAGCAATGTCAGTACAACATGAGCACAGAATGGAATGTGCTCACCCACACAGACTCCTGCAAGAGAGCCTAGGTACTTCACTGACTCCAGAAGGCAGCAGACAGGTGGAACAGGCCTAAAGCCAACTTGCAGCTGAGCCTTGGACAGCCAAAGCCAAGTGAGTCCATAGATTTATGAGAGGTAGATAAATGTCAGCATTGTATGTCACCAAGATTTTCTGGCCACCAGGTACCCATGAACCATTTACCAAAAAGTAAATAATTTACTATATGGAAGAAGAAACAGAAACTGTGAACATTAAAAGCCAGTATCAAGAGCAAGGTGATTCTGGGTCTTAAGTCCCCACTTCTCCCCAACACACACACACACACACACACACACACACACACACACACACACACACATATACACACACACACACACACACACACACACACACACACACACACACACACACACACACACACTCACTCACTCACCCTTCTGACACCTAAACCCAGGAATTATCAGAGATAAACTTCCACTGTGAGGAATTGTCTGAGTAACTGACAGACAGCCATGGCAACCCTGGGAGATTCATTCTTGCACACCACCACTTGCCTGAGCCCTGAGTGGGATGTTGGTCATTTGCACATAGCCCTGAAACTGGCCACTATGGCTGTCAGTGGAGAGAGCAGAATAAACCACAAGGCTTGCTGCCAGGTCAGGACAGTAGCAACTTCAAAGGCGAGATGTACCCACCATAAAGTGAGAATGAATCTTTAGGCACAGCACATAGCCTAACACGTCTAGACTATAGCACTGGAGGAAGTGATGTCCCAGGAGCCTGTAAGATGTGGAGTCTTGCTGTTTTGCTCTGAGATGCTTTGCTGGTATGATGCTGTTTATGGTCCCAGTTGGTGACACGGGGCTTAACAGCAGTCCTGACCACCGTGAAGATTACGAGTTGAGTGCTGGTGGAAACCCACACACTACACGACACACACACATGTCCTCTTTCTCTCCTCCTGGAAGCCCAGCCCTAGAACCTGCTCACCTGTACCTGCACCATCACTATATGCCTGTCTCTTTTTAACTGGGGAGGACCACTGAAAATTTCCTATGCTCAGTGGATTTCCTTCTGAGGAACCGTAAATATAAACACACAACCCACCAATACAGGAAGACAGTTCCCTTCATAATTAAGTGTCTAGGGCTAGACCTTTGTGTTTCAGCTCCTCATTAAACCCTTTGCTTTGACAAAGCAGTTCTAATCAGAACATCTGTTATCACCACGAAGACAAGTGTTCCCTATAAATCTACCCTGGGATGTAATGGTCAGGTCCTAAGGGGACACATTCGTTGAGAAATAGCAACAGTATTTTCACAAAGAAATTGCTACTCTAAATTTACTAAAATTCATTTTTTCCATTTACTTTTGCAAATGCTAGTGTGAGAATAATTTGTAATGTTGCAGACAGTGTATGAACAGTGCAAATCAACAAAAAGTGTGTTTGGTGGTCCTAATGCACACTTTCTACGGGATTGATACCTGTTATATGTGTTAGGGTTCTTTAAAGGAACAGAATGGTAGAAAGAAAAAAAAATATGTTATATATGTGGGATTATTATACTGGCTTACATATAATAAATATATACATTAAAGGGAGTTATTATATTGGCTTACACATTCTGTGTAGTCCAACCATGGCTGCCTCCACTGGGAAGACTCACATGGTGTTCAGTCCAGGAGGCTGGATTTCTCGGCAGTCCCTGTCTGATGCTGGAGGCTTGAGGATTCCAGGAGAGCGGCATGTAAATATTCACTTTGTATGAGAAGCCCAAAGATGCTGGTTCAAATATTCATGAAGTAGTGCTGCAGCAACAGGAAAAAAAAAAAAAAAAAAAAAAAAAAAAGAGGAAGTTATTTTTCTCCAGGTCGGAGCTGCTACCAGAAGGTGCCCCCAGATTAGGATTTATGTTGAGGCTGCCTGCTTCAGTGATCTGGGCTAGGAAACCCCTCACAGTGGTGCTGAGCAGCCTGTGTTTTACTTGATTCCAGATTCCGTCAAATTGGCAATCCATCACATGTGTTTGGGGCAACATTCAGAGAAGCAGAACTGAAAAGAGTGAAATAGAGGGAGAGGGAGAGAAGGAAAGGAGGGAGGAAAAGATTTGCTCTGGAGAACTGGTGCGAGGGGCTGGCAAGTGTGAAATCCGTAGGCAACCAGGCAGGATGAAGGCCCAAGGGAGAGCTGCTGTTGCCAGCTGAGGGCTCTGTGGATTAGCACTCCTTCTTCTTTGGGCACCTTGGGCTTTCCCTCCTTAAGATCTTTAGCTGATTGGATGAGGCCCACACTGGATAGGGACGCTGATCTACTCCCCAAAGTCCACTGAGCTTAAAAACAGGTGTTTGCCAAAACCTTGGGTCAAAGTCTAGATGAGGTGCTGAAAAATGAACCATAACCAAAACAAATGATAAAGTTGTTTAAATGATAAAATTGAAGGAAGCAGGCATCAAATTGGAGTAATCCAATCGTGTATGTATTGTTTTTAATTTACATGTATTATTTATATTATCTGTAGGCTTGGCTAGCGATCAATTAAGACCCAGACACTTGTTATATTTTAAAATAGCCTTAGTTAGCCTGGGGCAGGGCAGATATCAGTCCCCTAAATTATCTCCCATAATGGGGCATGCCTCAGTCCCATGCTATCTGCTTCCAATAACTTCTATCAAGCTACCTCCCATCCATAATCCCAAATACTTGTTAATGTTCTTCATCTGGGCTGGATTCTCCATCCACGCCGGCCATGTGCTTCTCCTCCACCTAACTCATGGCAGCCTTCCTCTCTTCGCTTCTGGTTTCTCTCCTTTTTTCTCATGCCAGTATTTTTTCTTCCCCGAATTCCTCTCTCTAAACCCCACCTATCTCTTTTGC
The DNA here is from genome assembly GCF_903995435.1 of Acomys russatus. NCBI lineage: Eukaryota > Metazoa > Chordata > Mammalia > Rodentia > Muridae > Acomys > Acomys russatus. The sequence continues at coordinate 24,480,529 of NC_067163.1, read as the reverse complement.
CTTGCCCGGGTAGGATGGCTTTTTATTAAACAAAATGGTGGGTCACACAGACATCAAACAGTAATTAAATACATCAGACCATCTGCCAACATGTGTGTGTGTGTGTGTGTGTGTGTGTGTGTGTGTGTGTGAGAGAGAGAGAGAGAGAGAGAGGGAGGGAGGGAGGGAGAGGGAGATAGGGGAGGGGAGAGAGACAGAGAGAGAGACATAGAAAAAGAGAGAGGCGGGGAGGGAAGAAGGGAGAGAGTTTTATAGACAACACATTTCTTAAATCATACAAAAATTTCTGGTTGCTATATTTTTTTTTTTACTAAGATTCCATACATGCATATAATATGTTTTGATCAAATTCACCCCCATCCCTCCCCTTTAACTCCTTCCTCGTTTCCCACCAACAAAAATAACTTCTGATTCCACTTAGTGCTGCCTGAATGCACATGGGTGTAAGTCCATCTTCTGGAGCTTGAGTACTTCTCAGGAGTGACATATCTGAGGAAAATCAATGATCCTTCCCTAGCAGCCATGAATCACCAAGATCTCTTCAGCTAGGGGCAAAGCTTCATGAGTCCCTCCCTTGAGCCATGCTAGGATTTTGGCTGGCTAGCTCTTGTGTAGGCATTCATATGATGGTGTAGACATAAGGTTATTGTGTAATTCAAATGCTGATTTCTGTAGCCCCTGCCCCTATCTGCTTGCTAGCTTTGTTCAGAGAATCTCCTGTCTCAATGTTGTGTAAACTCTGCTTCCCAGTTGTCCCCTGACATGTCAATAAAGCATCTTACAGCCAATCACTAAGCAGGGGAGAGAATAAGGCTGGACTTCCTGCCAGCCAGGGGAGGAGAAGTTAGAGGAAGATGTAGAGGATTCAGCCACTGGAGAGGTCTAGGAGACATCACGATGAGGAGCTAGAGCAGGAAAGCTACAAAGTACAAGTATCTGTGGGATGTAAGCTGGGAGGAAGCAAAAGTAGCTGAGAGGGTTAAGAAGAGAGTGATAACTGCTCAATTATTGTGCTTTGAAGCTTATTATTAAACAAATATAAAAGGATCTCAATTATTCGTGTGATAGCTGGATTAAGGGAGAAATTGAGAAACAAACACAGTTTTATAAAAGTAACTTTAACATGATGGTGTCAAGAGAGGGGAAGTCTTCTTACCCGACTCTCACTCCAGCCCTAGCCCACTAAGCTAGAAAAGAAGAGTGAGTCCACATGTTCAACAGCCCTGCCGTGTCTGGAGGACATTGGTTCACTACAGTCATACAGCACCTCTGGCTCCTGCTGTCTTTCTGCCCCTCTTCTGAGATGAGCCTTGGGCTTTGGAGAGGGGAGTATGATAAAGACATCTGACTTATGGCTGAGCACTCCACAGTCCCATTCTTCTGAATGATGGCCAGTTGAGGGCCTCTGTGTTAATCACCATCTACTGCCTCCAGGAGCTTCCCTGATGAGGGCTGAGAAATGCACTAATCTATGGCCATAAGTATATAGCTATCAGGATATATATACATATATATATATACATGGCTATGAGGATAAGGGGCTGGGAGGGCAGTTCAATATTACATCCATTTTAACATAACACTATGATTTTTTAAAAAATCAAAACCATCCAGTTTTCTGTGGAAATAATCTGAAATTTCTAAACACACAGGTGCACACACACACACACACACACACACACACACACACACACACACACTGCACTCCTTACAAAGGAAGCACGCATATGTTCTCATACGGTTTGTTTATGGCAGCCCACCCACGCATTCTGCATATTGTGGAATCGTGATTTAAGTCATAGAAGTGTAAAAATGGGACATGCACTTTGGTAGCATCAGAGGTCTACTTTTCATTCCTGTTGATGTGCTAAATTGCTGTAACCAAATCCAACTCAGGGGAGGGAAAGCTTAGCTAGCTTACGCTCACAGGCCACAGGCCATCTTTGAAGGGAGTCAGGGCAGGACATAAAGCAGAAACTATGGTGAGCACTGTTCACTAGCTTGTTCTCTGTCTGTCTGTCTGTTTGTCTGTCTGTCTGTCTGTCTGTCTCTGTCTGTCTCTGCCTATCTGTCTGTCTGTCTGTCTGTCTGTCTCTGCCTATCTGTCTGTCTGTCTCTCTGTCTGTCTCACCACTGGCTCATGCTCAGATAGCTTTCATATACAGCCTAGGCCCACTCGCCTAGGGATGGTGTTGCCTACAGTGGGCTGGGGCCCGCCCACATCAATCAAATACTCCCTTACATACATGGCTACAGTATTTTAGTTGAGACTCCCTCTTTCTGGGTGGCTCTAGGTTATCTCACGTTGGCAAATAAAAATCAACCAGCACAATCAAGGAAAGCATTCCTCGCCAGAGCACGTGGGGCCTCAATGTCTAAGGTCTCAGATGTTTTTGGTTAAGAGATGGCCCCACCCTGATTCAGTACCTTTTTTTTTTTTTTTTTAAGTTTGGATGAACAAATGCTCACCTTATCAAATGGTCGGAAATGGAGACAAAGACATCAGATTAAACTTGTCAGGCAGAAGGTACCCTGTGAAACAACCTGAAGACTTCCTCACTTGCTAGAGTTCTTCGGCGCAGAATCCCCAGCACCCTCCTCGCCTGCTCTGTGACCTTGGGCAATGGCTTCAAGTCCTTCCTAGCCCGGCTTTCCTCCTCTGCACAAGGAGTTGCTAGAGCCGACTTCACAGGGCCTGCGACCAATTAAGTGACTCACACAGTTCCTGGTCTGGAATGGTATCGATAAATACTAGCCCTGGATTCCTTCTTCAGGTCAGGAGCCCTTGTAGACCAAGAAGACAGTGACCAGCAAAAACCCAGGAGGACATAAGGAGAGGGAGATCTGAGCAAAAAATCAGTGGAATTGGGCCCGTTGCTATTATGTGCAAGGACCACACAGGGGAATTCCTGATGAGGCAGTGGCATGCAAAGCAAATGAGCAGAGTTGGGCATCACTTTTCCTGCCTATCGAAGATTGACTTGTGCACATTGCCCCAAACCTCTATTTCCTGCTTCAGCAGAAAGTCAGCTGGCCAAACATTCAATCTGACTGCTCACTCAGGTCCTCCCCCTGCTGCTGCCGCTCTCCTCATCCACCCATGCCAAAGCTTGCAGAGGCCAAAGGGAGGTGGTGGACAGTGCCTCAAGAACACAGCCAGGACAGCTGCCCAGTGACTGCTGGGCAAGCCCTGACCATCTGTTCCTCTTCTGTGTTGTGAAACAGAACAGGGGCTTTACAAGGCTCCCCACAGCGGGCAGCCACAGAGTACAGGTCGTCAGGTATGCGAGCCTAGGCAGATGGCCCAGGATGGTGGACCAAGGGGCAAAAGGGAGTATGAGTTGGCATCTCAACTCTGGGAGAAGAGGCCTCCTGACTGGACATGGTCCATTAGTGATACCACAGGCAAAGCTGGTGGCCCTAGATGGTGCATCATATCCTGTCAACAATCCCCTCACAAGTGTTTCGAGGAGTGGGGCTCAATCACTCCTGAGTTTGAAGGAGAGGGAGAAGGTAGTCAAAAATCGAAAGCCATAAATGAATGAAGGAAGGCCATGTAAACATCCCTGTCTTAAATTTGTTTCCATGATCTTTTCCTATTACCATCTGCCTGGTCACACTTTATTTACACCCAACCCCAAACCAGCTATATACTCTCCAGAAGGTTCCTGTATTGGCTGGTTTTGCGTGTCAACTTGACCCAAGTTAGAGTAATCAGAGAGGAAGAAGTCTCAGGTGAGAAAATGCCTCCATGAGATCCAGCAGTGAGGCATTTTTTTTTTTTTCAATTAGTGATCAATGTGGCAGGGCCCAGCCCATGGTGGGTAGTGCCATCCCTGGGCTGGTGGTCCTGGGTTCTATAAGGAAGCAGGCTGAGCAAGCCACAGCAAGCAAGCCAGTAAGCAGCACCCCTCCATGGCCTCTGCATCAGCTCCTGGTTCCAGATTCCATCCTTGCTTGAGTTCCTGTCCTGCCTTCCTCCAATGATAGACATGATCTGGGATTGTAAGCAGAACAAACCCTTTCCCTCCCAACTTGCTTTAGCTCACAATGTTTTGTCACTGTAATAGCAACCCTGAGACAGTCCTGGGTTGCAAAATGCCTCCTAGTAGTTCAGCCTCCTCTTTGGGAAAATTCCCTGGTCTTTGCATTTAGAAGGCTGTGACCGTGGACCCATTAAGCACATTCCTTGGTTTCAGGTGATTTTGAAATGGCAAGACCCCTCCTTCCCACAGCATGCTCAGCCACCTCAGCTTGGTGTTTAGCGCCTGTGCTCTCCTTCTCTAGAACTGTTTCTTTTGTCACCTGTCCCTTGGTCCTCTAATGAACCAGACAACCCTTGAAGTCAATCCCTTCCAACCCCTAGGGAACGCTAGTGGCCCCAGCCACATATCCAGCAGGGCCAGGGTTGGGTAGGCAAGAAGAGAGACTGTGGTTGCAGCTGAGAAGTGACAGACAAGGGAAAATGCTGCTTATCTGCTGGCATAGCAGACAGCTCTGTTTTGGGGTGATCTGTGCATGTTTGCACCATTTAACTGATAAATAATCTGTAGCCCAGAGAGGGGAGTGATGACTAGCACCAAAGCCACAGGTTCTGAAAGCTGCCCTTGAGGCAGGAGCCACATAAGCAGGGGGACTGGGGGCAGGGCTTAGCTGGGCTGTGTACTGTGCTGGCGTGAAGACCAACACAGGGTTAACATTCCAGAGTCCTGGGATTATCTCACCTTGAAGAGAGAGCTGGGGGCTGGAGTCTGAGCTGTGAGCCCAAAGCCAGCAGAGGTGATATGAGCTCCATTCTTTGAGCCTCTTACCAGAGAAGAATCATGCTTTTCTGTATGGTATGTCCTTCCAACAACCAGGACCTACCGACTCCACAAGTATATGACTGTGTGTGCAGTTGGGACTTGGATCCATTTTCTTTTCAGGGGTGTGTGTGTGTGTGTGTGTGTGTGTGTGTGTGTGTGTGTGTGTGTGTGTGTGTGACTGTTTTGCCTGCCAGTATGTACTTGTATCACTTGTGTACTTTCAGGGGTCATAGGATTCCCTTCAGAAGAGGACATAGGATTCCCTGGAGATGGCTGTTTGTCATCATGTTGGTGCCGGAATTCGAACCCAGGTCCTCTGCAAGAACACGTGCTCAGAACAGACAAGCTGCTTACAATGAGGCATAATAACGTGCACCAAAAAATCCCGTTAGCCCACTGGTTTTTATCTTTAAAAAAATCTGCACCCTGTTGACTTCAACCATAAAAAGGACTCCTTGATTGATTCTGTCATGCTTCTTTTTTCTTTAACTGTTGTTTATTGAGAGAAACTACTCCTTAGCCCCCATATTCATATTTCACAGTAGAGGATCACAGGTCAGTGAGGAACTTCCATGAAGTGCAATCCAAAAAAATTCTTTGCATTTTGAAATCACTTTGCACTCTGAAAGACGCCAGCCTTCCTCATCTCTTCAAAAGCTTTCATGGAATCATCATTTCTGTAGAAATCTGCATATGCCTTCTTTCTTTGTTTAGCCAAGCCAAACTTGTAGGAAGCCACAACTCCCAGGGACACAATGACCCCGCAGGCACTTGGCCAGAAGACCACGCATCTGAGGTTTCAGCAATGCACCAGACCTCATGATAGTGAATGCCTTCTATACCTTCCTCCTTCTCAGAGAAACAGAGATTCTCTCATAGGTTTTAGATCACATGACAGGCATCAATGTTTCAGTGTTTGGAAAATGTGCGTGTGGGCTGACAGAGAAACAAGGATGAGACAAAGCAAGTGGACCCCAGGGCCTGGATGGCACTGGCACATACATCCAAGATGAGCCTTGACCTCATCAAGGGAGTAGCCCATTTGTGGATTGGTAGATTAATGGGTTTGGGGAAAGGGCTTTGTTATTAAAACAAAACAAAACAAAAAAACCCTCTCTCTCTCTCTCTCTCTCTCTCTCTCTCTCTCTCTCTCTCTCTCTCTCTCTCTCTCTCTCTCTCTCTCTCTGGCTCAGAGATGAAGAGAATTGGATTAAGAGAACAGGTTAACTGGCTGGTTTTCCAGAGGACCTGAGTTTGGCTCTCAGAACCCACATGGTAGCTCACAAGCATACTTAACTCCAGTTCTAGCCAGCGGATGCCCTCTTCTGGTTTCCTCGGACACTGCATGTGCATCCTCCCTCCATGGCTCTTCCATCACTTGTTCTCAATCATGATGTCCTGTCTCTCCACAGATCCAAAAGCAATGGGGCCAGCAAATCATGGCCTAAAACCATGAAGAGAAGTAAGTCTGTCTTTCTCTCAGTTTCCTTTTTCAGGTATTTTGTCACAGTCATGGAAAACTGACTAACACAAAAAGCAAGAGAATGCACGTCAAGATGATCATCCTGTGACACCACAAGCCTTTAGTGGGCCACTGCAGAAGAGGGTGGCGCAGGGAAGGCATTACCCACTGATGCTGGCTGGGGCAGTCAGCAGACCCTTAGGAAGCAGGCGCTCCACCATTGACATTGACTGCACACTCAGATGTTGGAAAGAACTCAAAGGCTCTATTTGACCTTCTGTATGTTTAGCCTCACGAGTCCTTAGTCACTGAAGGAAGAGCCCACAGGATACAGCTGCCTACTAGTGTGTCATCTCATCTGAAGCCAGCGTAAGTCTGTCCCTGGTCTGTGAGAGGGATTCTCTGAAGCAAGACAGAATTGAAGCCTCGGTTCCCCTCATGTTCCTGTCCTGTGGGCAAATAGCATTCATGTCTTCTAAAAAAAAAAAAAAAAAACCTCTGGAGAAAGAATTTAGTGCCTTCATGGGTGAGTAAAATGAATTTAATAAATAGAAATAACACACATACATACATACATACAACACACACATGCACACACACCAGGCTGCAAAAGACACAGCTGATGGGATGAGCTCAGAATCAGAAGCTGAGACACTATAACCCCTCTGTGATCCAATCCCTAGGTTCTTAGCACAGGAGGCGAGTAGGAGTCAGTTACATGTGTTCTTAGAATGGACTTTCTGTACGTTTTTATGAGCCCCACATTAAGGAACTGACTCGTGAAACCAAAAAGAGAAACAGATTCTTGAGGTATACTTAGTCACCTTATGCAAACGTTATTTCATGCAAACATTGAAGTAGGATATTTGATGCCAAATATCACTGGAGAGGGAGAGGGCGGGGCGGGGAGCCCTTCTATACTCCAGGCCATTAAGCTGGTTTGGAACAGTGGATCCTCCTACTAAGAGCAACAGGAAAAAAAACATGTCTGAGCTGAGGTCACTCTATCCATCGAGATTCACATACATTGGCTTCAGTTCCATAGACTGTGTTCTGTAGGCAACCTGGTGCCCTGAACTATTTCCTTCTAACTATTTCCAAGGGTCTTTCTTGATGGTACTTTCTGGTTTGTATGGAGCAGTCGTCTGTTGGAAATATTCCTTTGCGGCAGGGGTCACTAACCCAAGTGTAATCAACTGTCAAGTTAGGATTCTGGTTCTTGCTATGGAAAAGCCCGTAGCACATGTGGCTGTCCAGGTGGCTGTCCCAGGTGGCAGGCAATGTTCTTTCTTGTGATGATCAAGGATGCCTCTCCTCCAGAGTCCAGTTGTCAAGTGGGAGGGTGGAATAGAAGAGGCGCTTGGCTCCTCTTAGCTGCTGGGATGGTTAAGACTCACTGCAGCCAGACAAGATTCAGACTCTCCTGGGAGAGGTGACTTTGGGCACTTCTGTGAGGGACTTTCAGGACCAGATTGGCTGAGGTACAAAGACGTACACGTAAAAAACACAGTTTCATGGGCTGGAATCTCAGACTAAGTAAAAACGGGAGAGTGAAATGAGCACCACCTGCTCCCAGCCTGCGGACACGATGTGCTCATCTGCTTCAAGTTCCTGCCACCATGGCATCCCTGTCTGGATGGACCGCATTCCCTTGTACCATGAGCCAAAAGGAACCATTCCTTCCTTCCTTAAGTTGCTGTTATTTTGTCACAGTAACAAGAAAGTGACTTAAACAGTTACCTTTTGAGAATAAATGCATACCACTTTTCCCCATAAAATCCAGCTGCCTTTAGCACCCCCATGTAGATGTAGAATGCGCCCAGTTCTCTTCATTGAACTCCCCCTACTAGCTCTGAACTGTACAAGCTCAGCTTCTTGGTCAGAAGGACACCTCTACTTTTCCTTTATTTCTCCTCTCACAAAAGACTGAGAGTTAAGTGTCATTACAGAGAGCTGATAGAGAACCACGCTGTGATGAAACAACTTACAGTTGGATTTAGATCCCTGATTCCTAATAATCCTTTGTCTATAGACCCACGAGGGTCTATCTGAGCATCTTCCGTGAAAGGTTTTGTAAACCTCTTTTCTCACTATTCACTGGCATTCAGATTCTTGTTAATTTCTTAGAAAGCCCAGATAAGGACCACAGCCAGGAGGACCATGCATTACCAGACCACAGTCGAGCCAGTTCACAAGCTGCCTCACTAGATCCTTCATCCTTCTTCCTTCCCTCCTTCCTTCTTCTTCCTTCCTTCCTTCCTCCTTCCTTCTTTCCTTCCTTCCTTCCCTCCTCCCTTCCTGCCTGCCTGCCTGCCCTTTTCCTTCCTATTTTACATTTACAAAGTAAATTTCCTTTCCAAAGAAATGTTGTACAGGAAGTCATTATGAGTGGTGAAGAAAGCCCAACTGTTTTGAAATTAAGTAATAGCTTGCTTATTTTTATTAATGAGGACTTAAAAAATGAACCTAGAGCTAGGAACAGGACATTTCTCTTGCATCAAATTAAGAGAGGGTGTGGAAGTCAGCAATGACAGGATCTTTTTCCTAGAGCTTCCTCTTCTCGAGGACCCTACTAAAGTTTTGGGGTCCCAGTCACCATTTCTGGTTCCTAAGCCAGAAATCTTGGCTTCCGTTGCCTCTTCTGTCATCCTGCATCTGTAGCTCCTTACACTCTGAGGCATTTACCCTTTCCTAATCTGACTAGTATAGTCTCAGTGTCTTCCACTAGCCACTATCAATGTTGTCTGGGGATTTTCCTAGCCTTCCATGGAAGAGACAGGGTGGTAAATGCTTGATCCATCTTTACCATAAACAAATTCACTGAAGGTTCATAAGTATAAAAATAGCATGTTGCTTCCTCGTCCAGAAAGTTCTCTTACACTAGAGCAAGAATAGGTTGAAGGCAAAGATGACAGGTGATGGAGTGAGAGGCAGGCTCTGTGAGATCAAATGGTAACTAAATGTGGACCTTGATGCCCATGGAAGTGTCCAGAATGGCTTGCTAGGGAGAAAGTAGGAAGAGAAACAATGCGCCCCATGAATGTCAGGCTTTGCGGTTATTGTTGTTGTTTTTTATTTGTTTGGGTTGCTTGATTGATTACTTGATGTCTTGGTTATTTTTTAAGCAAATTTGTACACAAAAGCTCCTCTCCTGGACCAGAATGGGAAGATTTGAAATCTCCTTCCATGCCTTTCTCCCCTCCTTTGCCTTTGTGTTGGCATCCAGACCAATGTAGTCTCCATCCTAAGGAGATGTGTCTGAGACAACTTGTATCTTCTCTTTTTGATGGGAGACATTCCAGGTAGTTTTATTGCAAAACCACCCATCTCCTTAAATTGTGAAGAAGTCCTTACAAGGGAAGCTGCATTATGGTGTTTTTTTTAAATATGTATGTATATTTTTTTCCAAAATCACAGAATTATTTGCTTTGACTCAACAGTCTCCCTTCAAGGTCTTTGTCTTGCCAATATATTTAGCTCATGTGCAGTGACATTGTTGGCATAGTAATTATAATAGCAAAAGACCAAATATGATACACATCAACTAGGTGGGTAAGTACGTTTTATTTGCATTCACCTCATTGATAACCTGTTCACAGGTTTATTGGCTACTTGGGAATTAGCTGTGCATATTCAAAAGATAATGCGCAGCCTTTTCCCAATAAGCCCATACTGTCCTATCTATGAAGAGAACTTGTGAACCTTTTCCCCCCATCCACACTGGCATGTCAACTGCTGTGGTCTTCTGCAGGCAGCCATAATGTTAAGAGTTCATGGGAGCAGCACCCTTATCATGTCCAAGAGATAGTCTTCCACAGAAGTCCTGTTTCTGTCCCCCTTTTCCCTGGTGTTCTCTCAACCTTAAGTGTTGAGGCTGCATTACAGATGTCCCATTTGGGCCAGGCACTCCATGGTCACTTGTTCTCTGCATTTTGGCTAGTTGCGGATCTCTGTAATAGCCTCCATCTACTGAAAAAAAAAAAAAAAAAAAGATACTTCTTTGATTAGGGACAAGAGATATGTTTATCACCAATATGTGAGAATATGGCTCCAAAAAGGGTGTGGACATGAAAGGACAGCTGGTACTTCTTTTTCATGCCAAACCCTTTTGAGTATTATTTCAAATGTATAAATGCTTTAAAAGAAATGAGGAAGCTCTGATTTTGCTGGGTTGTTTGTGAAAGAAGCTAATAATTTTGATGTTCCTTAGCATGGTTACAGTCACTGCGATATTTTCTTGATGTAATTTTGCAGTAGATATCCACTGCACAAAAGTACACCATTGACTTACATACACACATCTAACCAGCCTTCACGTCACTGGCCAATACCTAATTTGGTCTCTCGGCAGCTCACAAATTTGATTCTCCTCTTTCATTATCTTTTACAACTAAATTAAGGGATGATTAATCACCCTTTATGGTGATTATGGGTGATGTGCCTGCTAAGTTAGTATACATCTATTTTCTTCTGCCAAGAGTGACTGCAGAGACCTGGGCCCAGGACCCATTTGGCTTAGCTGTGAAACCAAGATGGAGCCTGTCCTCCCCCCCCCCCCCCACTTTATGTCAGTGGTAGAGTCTTCCTCATCTTTCAAGACACGCATTTAATTAACTTCACGTAGAAAACAAGTCAAACTAAAATTGAAAAGAAATTCTGAAGTAAACCGCTCAAGGGACAGAGAAAGAAAGCCCTTCCATCAGAGAGGGAATTGGGCTGTTTTGGACGAAGGGAATCTGTGGGCAGGAGAAACAGCTTTCTTTTGTGTCGCTTGCTGCAGGCGGACAAAGGGAAGAAAAGGGCTTGGCAATCTGCTGCTTTCAGAGCCTCTAATTTGAGCTAAATCTTCAATACCTGGGTCTTCAGGCGACACTCTTGCACACCAGGGAATGTCCTTGCCAGGCAGTGCCCTCCTTGCTCCCCAAGTGTGCTTTTGCTTACTCATTTCTATATCTGAAATAACGCTGCCTCAGGACACTTAGGTTTAGTCGAAATGAAGGGAGAGAGGCTAAAGAGATGGCTCAATGGTTAAGAGCACTAGGTGCTCCTCCAGAGGACGCAGGTTCAATTCCCAGAACCCAGATGATGGCTCACAACCCTCTGTAACTCCAGTTCCAGGGAGATCCAACGCCCTCTTCCAGCTTCTTCCTTAGGCCTTTGGAAATGTATACGGTGTATTGATATTCATACAAGTAGAACATGTAAAAATAAGTAAATCTTTTTTTTTTTTTTTAATTAAGAAGTTAAGGGTGAATAGAGATCTGAGGTTTGGGTTGTTGTTCATGCTTAGTGCTATAGTTTGGATCCTAAATGTCCCCCAAAGAACTGCCATTGAAAGAAACAAGCTTTGAATAAAATAAATAGCTTATTCCAGAGAAAATATGAATGGCTATGGCCTGGGAACATACATTTACGTATCCTCAAATATAATGTTCCCACAATGAAGGAGTTTTGTGACGTTGTATAGTCACAGCACCAAGAAAGTCATAAATCAAGGCAATTCTAGGCTGCGTTAGTGAGCACATCAATGGGGCAGTTAGAGCAAGACGGGGAAATCTCTCCTACAGGCCTTGAGTGCTGTCTGGTAACATTCTTAGCTTTGGGGCTGGTGGAAGCTAGGGATCTGCTGTTAATAGATTGTTATCTATTAGTCACAGAACGGCAGTTCTGACACAGAGGTGGGTAAGGAATGACTGCTCAAGGAGCTAAAGCTAGTGAGAGATGGGTAGCGGGGCCCTGGACCGCTCCACATCACCAGAGTTCTATTCAGCCCATCTGTCTTTGTGGCAAAGCTTCTTTCCAGGAATCCCCATTCACACAACCACGCATTAAAGCCACAGTGTCCAGCCTACTGCTTTTGGGAGAAGACGTAAACTATTAAAGGCAACACCTCAGGGCGGGGTCTCTTGGTCACTGTGGTGTATTCTGGAAGATGACACTGGACCCCCTAGTCTCCTCCTCCTTCGACTCTCCTAGCATGCCAGCCCCATGGTGAACAGGCTTCCTCCACACACATAACCTACCACAATCTGCTGCCTCATCTCAAGTCCAAAAGCAACAAGACCGAGTAGCCATGGACTAAACTTCCAAAGCCATAAGTCTTTCTTCTTTTTAAGTTGATTGTCGTCAATATTTTCTACAGCAACTAGAAGCTAAAGAACAGGCTTAGGAATTACAGATGGGTTTTGATAGAACATTTTATATACTTAACTAGATATGATAACACAAGCCTAGAAATCTCCAAACTCATGAAGCTATGGTGCGGGCATAGCCAATTCAAGGTCAGCCTACACCCCATTGAGGATTTGAGGCCAGTCAGAGCTAAAACAACAAGATTCTAATTACTGGAGAATTCTGGGCAAAGCTCTGACTATTCTGCTGTCATCCTCCAATCAGAATTATCTGAGAGCCCGCTTTTTGTTCTCAGCAGGTAGCATGTCACTTCCTGTGGCTCCCTCCCTCAATAACAGAGGTCCACTGCTGCTGGTGGGATCTCCCAGTCCTGACCTAGGATCATGCACTGGGTAAGTTCTGCAAAAATTGTGGTCAGCATAGCTCAGGCTGCAGGCGCCGCGGGGAAAGGAGTTGGCTGGGTTTTTAATGTTTTGCAGAGCACATGCAAGGCGTTGTTAACACCACAGTTGGTCAATTGAAAACATTTTCAAATACCCCTGGCTGCTGGAATAAAAGCTAAATATAGGAATAAATTCCACATGTGCAAAAACTCAAAATAGCATTAAACAAGAGACCGAGAAATGTCTTGACTAGACCCTGTCTGTAAATCTTCAACAAACAAGCAAGAAAATATTCCTTAGTGGATCTTGGCCCAGTTTAAGATTCATACATGCAAAAGTAATTTTTATTTCCCAGATGTAATTTTTGTCTGAGAGGCTTACTCCTAAATAAGTCCATCCTTTCTGGTTCTTTCTGAACTCTAGCTGGCTGGTTCAACTCAGCTGCTTTGACTCAAACACCTCTCCAAGCTGACTGATTCAATCTGGCTTCTCTAGGGTCCTCACTGAATTGCTTTGTTTGGCCTAAAACTAACTCTGGCAATCTGTTCTGCTCTTCCGGTTTCCTCTGGCCTGTTCTGTCTTCACCTGTGTCTGGCTTGTTCTTTCTTCAACCTGTGTCTATAAAACCTCCCTGGTAAAACTGCCTCTCCTCTCTCTCTCTCTCTCTCTCTCTCTCTCTCTCTCTCTCTCTCTCTCTCTCTCTCTCTCTCTCTCCCCTCACCCCCATGTGTGTGTGTGTATCTGTGTGTGTGCGTGTGCTGTTCTTTCTTAAGTTGCCTCTCTTTCCTTTCTGTCATCATGAGAGTTGGGAAAATCCTATTCTGTCAGATCTTTCTCTGACTCATCACTTTGTCTGCCCCCTCAATTAGACATCACTTTCAAACATGGCTGCTTCTTTCTACAAACTAACCTTCCCTGTGTTGTTTAGGATTATGTACTAAGGGGGTGTCCATATTCCTGCCAGATCATACTGTAATCCACTGCATGTCTGCCTTCCATCTGCATCACACAGACCCAGAAGGTCTTTGGGTGTGATCCCTTGCCAGGGCAGCCATGCTGCTGCATTAAAATCTCTCTGCTCAGACACCTCGGTCAATTGCTATGATACATATTATGGTCATTGGGAGATGTTATAAATTTGTTCTGTGAATGGGCGATGACTGGTTCATCATTCCAAATGCTACATGGACACTCTTCCACAACAAGATGCTAAGCAGCAATGGAGAGAAGGCTGGTGATGGAGCTGAGGAGAAGGGACTTATATCACTTCTGGTGGTACATGCTTGTACTCCCAGTGCTCAGGAGATGGGGGCAGAGGTTGAGAATTTCGTCATCTCCCACGGCACAGCGAGCTCAAGGCCAGTCTGAGCTGTATGGGACTCTGTTTTAGACTAGAAATGAGGACAGAGCAGCTTCCCTGAGCCAAGCAACTAAGGAAAGAGCCCTCGAATTCAGGAAGTCACTTCAGAGTGGGAGGGGTGCTGTTGCAGCCAGAAGGGGGACCAGAGCCTGAGCCTCTGATGAAGGCAAGACTGCCTCAGTGGTAAGAGTAATGGCGACTTGGCAAAGTGGGCACTGACTACCGTACTGCCCAAAGCCTCATGGCTGCAGCAGGAGAGTTACAAGTCAAACACAGGGAGTGTGACCTAGAGCCACTTTCTAAGTAGTCCTTACTCCACTAGCCTTGGCAAGACTGAGAACATTTGGCCAAAGTTACTAGCACTTAGAGTTCTGGTACCAAGTGCCACACTGTTGGGACTACTATGTATGGCTGTCAAAAGTATGTTCTCCAATCCCAGAGGATAATGTTCGTATTATAGTTCACAGGACTATCACCTCCTACTCAAAACTACATGCTACACCAACTGCCAGCTGTGACTACGACCTTTCTGTTTCATTTCTTCAACTTTCACAGGTGAGTCACCCTGGGACCCATGGAAAGGCAAATGACTCTTCCTGGAGCCAGAGAGAGAGAGAAAGAGATAGAGAGAAACCATGTCCTGTGGGCAGAGAAGATGGAAACTAAGATAAAAGCATGCTTTAAAAAAAAAATATGGTGTGCCCTAGAAGGGCTGAGGTTGGTGTGGAAGAGGCTCCTGCACTTCCTGAACTCCCCAGAGCAAAGGCAAGAGGAACATTCTAGAGGTGATTTATGAGTGTCGAGGAGGCCCAGGCATGCCGGTGTTAGGGAATTGGTAAACATCTGGATTTGTGTCTCACAGTGGAGCCATAAACCTGACTCTGTCAGGGCAAGATGGGCTGTGGACTGTAAACCTGGCTGCTTGGGAGTCTGTGAGGAGGGGCCAGCTGCAGGCAGTGGGCATGGCTACTTGCCATGCTGTGCTTTCAGGGCTCAAATATGACCCAGGAGTGTGGCCTTTTACGACTGTGCTCAGCTGCGGGCCGGGAGCATGGCTGTGTGCTCTGTCCACTGAAGAACATGAAGGCCACAGAAAGGTTTCTCAGCTGCTTCCAGAGTTCAAAAGCCACCAACTCTCTGAGCTCTCAAAAGCACACAGAAAAGGTCTGATAGTTAGCCACACTCTCAAGTGGGGTCTGGTCTCCCAGATGGCTGCACGGCTGCTTTCCAGGCTTAAAGAAAAGGCCAGTATGAAAAGCAACCTCAGCAGTCAGAGACAAATACCATATTCAAAGTGCCAGGTCTGTCACTAGCTTTGAAGATGGCTGTCATTACTCTTTTCACCTGTCAGAGTCTCAGTTTCCCCCCTTTATAAAATGGGACTAAGTAGCCTTTTCCTATGTTGGCTTTGAATGCCGGGATTCCACATGACAGGTGAGTCTTAGAAGATTTCAGAATCACAGCAACGCCATTTTTATTATTTATTTCAATGATCCACGTTCTAGGATAATAATATCAAGTCCATAACCTTAGGTGAAGTCAATAAACGGGCCACTCACATCCCTCCAAACAATTGTAAAACAAAACCCAAGTAAGGCAGGTGCTGAAGTGTAAGGCTTTAGGTCAGTTAGAAACACAGATCTATCTTTTCTCGCCTGCAGACTAACTCCAAATTTCTTTTTTTTTTTTTTTCCTTACTTTAAATACTGAACATTTCGCTTTGATAATTTCATGCACGTGCATTCTAGTTGTTTTCACGCCTCTCCCTCTCTGGTCTCCCTCACCCTGGCAATCACCCCCTCCTCCCTATAAATCTCTTCCCTGCATTCATGTGGTCTGGCTTTCTTTTGTGACCCACTTAGTTTAATCAGGTCCATCTGTGTGACCATGGGTTTGGGAACCCGGTGGGCTCCCCATAGGTACATAACTGAAAACAATGACTATCTGCCAGTAACAAGTAGGATCATCAGGGAAGAGTAGGCCCTGTGAGACCCTTCCCCGTCCATGACCAACTGTTGACAGGGCCACTTGTGTGCAGGCCCAGGGCAGGTAGCCTCAGCTGTGATGTCACGATTGCAGTGGCTGTCATGCCCAGACGATATTTTGTAGCCGTTCTCCCTATAATCTGGTTCTTACCTTCTTTCTCTTCCCGTTCATCACATTGCCCATAGCCAAGTAGTAGTTGTCTAAATGTCCTGGTTGGGGCTGAGCCCTCAACCATCATTTATTCTCAACACCTTGAGTAGCCATGAGTCTATGCCCTTTTCACTCCAAAAATAGGCTATTTTGATGAGAGCTGGGAGTGGCATTTGTCTATAGGTATAAACATAGATGTTTAGAAATTGGTTTGATGCTGTGTCAATTTAATCAAACAACAACAGCAAGCTCCCCACCAGCAGCCCTGTTAATTTGAATGGGTTTGCTGTACCACATGTGGCTTCCCTCCTGTGGAGCAAGCCTCTGAGGTGATCACACAGCAGTTTGTTAGTCCTGAAATAGTCCTAGCCTCGGAGAAATGCAGATTAAAACTACGTTGAAACTCTGTCTCATCCCAGGAAAAATGGCATCCTCAAGTATATAAACGACACAAATGCTGCTGTGGATGTGGGGGAAGGGTCCTTATTCACTGCTGGGGGGGGGGTGTAAATTAGCATAGCCAATTTGGAAAAGTCTTCAGATTCTCCCCTCCCCCCAAAATTATGAATACATCTACCATGTAACCGAGCCATACCACTCTCTAGGCAAGTACCCAAAGGACTCCCTATCCCCTGAGGAGATGCTTGTGCATCTTGCTTCTTGCCATCAGTTCACAGTAGCTAGGCTGTGAAATTACCTTAGATGGCCAGCAACTGAAGAATGGACGGGAAAAAACCTGGTACATATACACAATGACATTTTATTAATCTGTAAAGAAAATGAAATTATAAAAACTTCAGGCAAAAGGATGGAACTGGAAAAAAAATATATAGTACGAAGCAAGCCAGGCCCAGGAAGACAAACATTGTATGTTCTCTCTCATATGTGGATCCTAGCTCTGCATCTTCAGCTGCCTGTGTTTAACTTGGAGTAACTGTGGAAGCCAGGAAACTAGGAGAGGGATATTGTAACAGGCTTTATTAAGGGAGTGGAGGTAGTAAAACAGAGATAACATTTTTGCAGGGAGGAGAAATGCTGGGGGCGAGGGTGGGGGTGGAAAGATTTAAGCAGGGAGAGGGGGACCAGGGAAGATAGTGGGGCAAGAGATGGATCAGCTGTAAAGAGGAGAGTATAAAAGGCTACATACAAGCCCATTGTCTTGGTAAACTAATTAAAAATATAATTTTTAGAAAGAGAAGTCAAATACTGCCCATCTAAAAGTTACCATGGCAGGTGTGGAACACTTCCATGTGAGGTGTTTGTTGGGGAGGTCCCAGGGGCCTCCCAGAACAGCACAGGATCTTGCCGTTCCTCTTGGTTGCCCATCATAATCAGACCATCAGCCTCTATTGCCAAAGACTCCACACACCTTGGTTAAAAGGCTTAGAAAAACCAAACCGGAAGCTTCCTCCTCACTAACCAGTTCCCACGGTGCTGGAAGAAGGTGCTGTGCAAACTGTCGGCAAGGAAAGGCAGCGGCCGTCTCACCTGGCTGTGAATGCTCTGAACATCTGTGCCAACTTACCAGGCACAATACGTCGGCTCCAACTTGCTATTTCAATTTATGTTCGATTTAGGTTATAGGTGCAGCAGTACAGAAGCATAGGCGGGCTACTTTGTCTGCCTGACTACCACGGTCACAGCTGTTTCTCAGAAGATCTGTTCCATAGGCCTTATGGAGTTGATGGGAATGGGCGCAGGGGGAGGGGGGTAAGAGGGGTTGAGAGGTGGAGGGAAACCCAATCCCACCTAGCCCTTTCAGACCTCATACCTAGATGCTTCCTCAGAATGTGGTCACTGGTATGTCAGAGCCCCGCTCTCTCTGTCATTCGCTGACTGGGGAGGACACGCTGAGCCCCAGAACAACTAGTAGAGGATCTAGTCACCGAAAAAGACAGAAATGGGTGAGCAGATTTGAGAGACCCCTGGAGTCTAAGAGAATCAAAACCATAACCCAAACCCGCTGTCTGGGATGAGCAAGGTGGCTCAATCGATAGAGTGCCCACCTCACAGCATGAGGAGCTGAGTTCAGACCCTCAAGCTCCACTTAAAAGCCAGTAGGCGAGGCACCCACTTGCAGCTCTGGCACCTGGGATCTAACGACAGGGTCCCCAGGGCAAGATGGCTAGCTAGACTAGCCAGAAGTGGCAAGCTCATTGTGCCAATGTTATTCAGCATCAACTTCAGGCCACGCCCACACATGTGAACACACACACACACACACACACACACACACACACACATGAGTACACATGCACTCATACTCCCCGCCCCCACACACATACACATGATAAATGGTGGGGAGAGACATCATTTTCTACAGGTGTTAAGATTCTGATTCAAAGTCGGGCGTGGTGGTACATGCCTGTAGTCCCAGCACTCGGGAGGCGGAGGCAGGTGGATCATTGTGCGTTCGAGGCCAGCCTAGTCTACAAAGCGAGTCCAGGACAGCCAAGGCTACACAGAGAAACCCTGTCTCGAAAAACAAAAACAAAAAAATCTGATTCTAAGCCAAGCATGGTGGCTATGCCTGTATTGCCAGCACTCTGGGAGGCAGAGACCAGCCTGGTCTACAAAGTGAGTCCAGGACAGCCAAGGCTACACAGAGAAACCTTGTCTTAAAACAAACAAACAAACAAAACAAAACAAAAAACAAACCTGACCAAGATCCTGATTCTATTTTCTTCTGAAACCCCTTCAGTCTTCCTGGCCTGAGACCTTGGCCTTGACCCAAACCTCCCCTTTCCCAAGCCAGTTTCTCTTACCAGAAGCTAAGCAATCTCTGGTGACCTCTGGTGACCCTACTGTGGCTTTGTGTGACTCCACCTGTTGGAGCAGCCAGTTTAGGTCTCATTATGGTTTGAATACAAAGATCCCTCCAGGAGTCATGCTTTGGAGGATTGCTTCACAGGAAGTGACATTATTTTGAGAAGTTGGGGCAACTCTGGAAGGAGGGGCCTAGCTAGAGGAAGTTGGGATGTGTCTTTTTTTTTTTTTTTTTATTCAGATTACATCTCAATTGTTATCCTATCACTGTATCCTCCCATTCCTCCCTCCCTCCCACTTTCACCCTATTCCCCTCCCCTAGGTCTATGACCGAGGGAGACCTCTTCCCCCACTATATGGTCATAGGCTATCAAGTCTCATCTTGGTAGCCTGCTTATTCTTTCTTTGGGTGCCACCAGGTCTCCCCACCAAGGGGAGGTGGTCAAATATGGGGCACCAGAGTTCATATCAGAGTCAGTCCCCACTCTCCACATAAGTGTGGAGAATGTCCTGTCCATTGGCTAGATCAGAGTAGGGCTTCGATATTTACTATTGTACTGTCTTTGGTTGGTGCAGAAGTTTGAGCAGAGGCCCCTGTGCCCAGATCCACCCATCATGATGTTCTTCTTGTAAGTTTCTAGGACCCTCTGGATCCTTCTATTTCCCCATTCTCCTATATTTCTCTTACCTAGAGTCCCAATAGGATGTCCTCACATCTATCCCAAACTCCTGGTAAGTGAAGACTTCCATGGGACATGCCTTTTGGGATGCGTCCTTAAAGCAGACTAGAACCTCATTCTTCCCTTCCTCCTGTCCTCTCCCCACCCTAATGTTAATTTTAATTGGGTGTGTTAATTAGGAGAGCCAAAGGGGGCTTTTGATTGCTGGACTTCCAATACTTTGATAGCTGGACCTTGGTAGTCAGCCTCAGGAGGAGGAAGTGGCCAAAGAATGGACTAGACCTCTGTGGCTGGCTTTAGGAATGCCATCTAGTGGTTTTTAGTAAGGCAGTGGGAATGGGGGAGAAGGGCAAGAGCCATGTTTGCTGTGCTTGGGCTGGATAGAGTCCCTTCAGAGTGTCCAGGATCATTCCAGTTTCAACTGGAGTTTCCACTGCACGGACATCCTCAGACAACCTATGCTTGCTTCGAATGCACATTGCATTTCATAAGTGCCACTGTGTCTGCCACAGAGGAATGCTGTATGGGTGGCCCGGTGGTGTCTTGTTATAAACACTGAGCCACAAGGAAGACACAGAATATATACTGCAGCTGGAAAGAATTGGATCAGACCAAAACCACAGCAAAACAACAGCAGGAAGCCTTGCCTAGGCAAGACAGCAGTGCAGATTACAAGGGACAATGTGTTAACAAAATCTTCATATTTTTAGAAAGAGCAGACAGCTTCCTCTTGGGCACTATTGGAAATGCAACTCTGATTATAGGCTCAGGAATAGATTGGGTGAAATTTCAGTGTCACTCCCATGCCTAAGATGGTGACAAGGTTCCCATTGGAAGGTCCTTCTGCCTCTACCACATCAATTTCTTACCAATTTCTCTTTCCTAGAAATGTCTGGGAAGCTTCTCATTTTAAACCATTATTTTATTATTTTTATGTGTATGGGTGTTTTGCCTGCACGTATGTTTATGCACCACTTTCAAACATGGGCCCATGGAGACCAGAAGAGGGTGATGGGTCTTTGGAGAATTGAGTTACAGACAGTTGTGAGCTGCTATGTAGGTGCTAGAAATTGAACCAGGGTCCTCTGGAAGAGCAACCAGTGCTCTTAACCACTGAGTCATCTCTCCAGCCTCAAGGTCCACATTTTAGGCAACTCCTAGCCTTACTCTTTCCTACCTGGTCCTCAGTACCAACTAATTTCGCCAGGAACCCATGCCCTCACTTGTGAGAAGACTAACATCAAGACTCCATGCAATGAGCAGGAAGATGAAGCTGTCTAAACTTCCACCTTCCGGATCACCAGCCACGTGCAGTCCCATATTCTATACCCAAGACGTCCATGTGGCCCAAGCTCCCCGCAGTATTTATGGATCCTAAAATCTGTCCTGCTAGATTCTACATAGAGGCATCCCAAGCATCAGTCACTCTTCCTTGACCTCCATCCACTGAAGGGCAAGAGGAAACAGCTAAATGTCACAGCCAGCAGATAAACCTCCCAGGTCTCACAATCCTGCAATGATCTATACTCAGTTGCTCAGTCCTGGATCTACTCACAAAACACTCATTCTTGTACGATGGTTGAATTTTTAAAAAGCTTTTTGTGAGAGGAAGGGACACAGGACAAAGTCATTGACTTAGTAAGCATTACCCTCATTATCACCTCGACAAATCAGAGTATCTTTGCACAAGAACTTGTGCATTCCCAGAAGGCACATTTATTGAGTAATTTGGTGTTGTTTTTCGAGACAGGTTTTTTCTGCATAGCCCTGGCTATCCTGGGTGGGATTTGTAGACCAGACTGGCCTCAAACTCACAGAGATCCACTTGCCTCTGCCTCCCAAGTATTAATACATTTTTTAAAACAAAGAATTCATAGCATCCATATGTCTTTAATCTGTTCATCTTCTTTTTGTTCCCATGGTCATTTCCCTTATCTAAAGAGAGGGAGCCAAAAGCACCAACACTACTTAGTGCCTGGCACTCTGGTTGTAAGCTATCCCCAGCCTCCACTCACTGCCTTCTTTATCCATAGGCCAGAGTAGCTTCCTAACCCATGGTCCTCACTGGACAACATGGCTAGCTCCTCATGGGTAATGCCAGGGTCAGTAGCTCCATGTCAGTAGCCTGTGGATGAAACTTATTCCCCCATCACTGGCATCTTCTCTAACCTCTGTCTCCCGACATGCCACCAACAAGGTTAGAGGAAGTAGGTCACGAGGGACGTGCCTTTAAAGCAGATCAGAACCTCAGTATGCTGTCCTCTATCTTTGCTTTCTGTCCACAGTGGTGTGAAGATGTAGCCTCTCACCATCACGATCCTCTTCCCAAGCATGTGTGATGGAGAAACTGTGACCTGAGCCCTCTGTAACCATCCTACCTCAGAATGTGTTTCCGTATCCAATAGATGTTGCCTACCTTGAGCCACTTTTTCAAACATTCTCCCCATCCTTCTCAGTAGCAAACTCTTCTTTGTTCATCGGGTTTTGGCTTAAATGCTATCTTGCCTCTCTGTCTTTACTTAGAGTTAATTAGGTTTTCATCTCTCCTTATATCACTTTATTTAAATTTCACTTATAAGGCAACCGACATTGTACTTTACGCATGGGATGTGTCACGTGTGGGAATCCATTATGACAAACAACTAAAAAAGAAATGTTCATGACTCAATAACAAAAAATCAGTTTCCTGCACGTATGTGAGCCATTGCCGGAGACTCTCCTGCCAGTGGTGACTAAAAGATGGAGCCTTCCTCCACTCTGTTACGTCTAAACCTCAGTGCTCATCACTCTCAATCCAACAGTGAAAAGTGAGCATTGAACATAGAGCATGGATTTGAAGAGCCACGCCCAAGCAAATCTCTAGCCCTCACTCCGAGACAAGTATGCCACTGTACTTACTGGCTGTACATCTCATAGCATTCTCAATTTACCATAGTACTGATTCTGGGCCAAGAAAGATCGTCAAAACAAAAACAGGCAAATATGTCAGATAGTCAGTGGTATCTCTATAGACATTGTACTTGAGAATAGCACCATTCTAAGGGAGTTCGCTGTAAGGGTTCAGAAAGGATTTTCACATAATGGACCAGGTGGTGTGTAACACAACTGGCCTGTGTCCATAGGTGCCATTTTTCTGTCTTAATATTCAATCGATCATCATGATGGCAACCTAGGAAATTAAATTAATAGAGAAATCAAAAGGACCTATTATATTTACCATTAAATAAATGGCATGAGTCACACTGCCAGAATTTCTTGGGAATTTTAGAAATTATTTCCCTCCACTCTGTAGCACATTGTTGAAGGGAAATTGCCTCTGAGACACCTAGTGATGATTACAAAGCAAATGAGACTGGGAGGTAGCTCAGTGGTAGGGTGCCAGCGGAGTGAATATAAGGCCCCAGGTTTGCTCCTCTGCACGTGCATACAAACACACACACACACACACACACACACACACACACACACACACACACTAACTAGTTTTTCCTTTTCTCCTCTGCCAAATGACACAGTTAAGAACTGTAAATAAAAACTGTAAATAAAAAGTTCACAGAAACATAAGTCATTTGATATCTCTTTGAAATCAAGAATACAAGAGACTATAAGTGAGAGATTTCCAATTTTGGCCAGATATGCAGGGACAGTGCAAGTTCCATCTCCTATAAAATGAAACAAAAATAAACCAAAAACTTTGAAACACAAGGGAAGGCTCATCTCTAACAGGGAAGATTGCTTTAAGATAGAATTTTAGCTGATGGTTCATCTTGGGCTTGCTCAATAACAGGCCAATATAAAAGTGATAACCAGGCTACAGAGAGAAACTCCATCTCAAAAAACCAAAACCAAAGCCAAAATATATCCATTCATTGATAATTCTATGTCATACAGTGTATGTGTATGTATGAGTTGTGTGTGTGTGTGTGTGTGTGTGTGTGTGCGCGCACGTGCGTTTGTGTGAACAAGAGTGTGGGCTCTATTGCTTACACTGCAGTCTAAGCCCAGGTCTCTTACTATACTGCTAAGCCCCTGCAAGTGAATTGATTGCCTGAGCTAGCAATATGCTGGGTAGTGGTAGTGAGCCACAGCTCCCAGGAAACCCCAACCACTCAAAGGAATAAGCCCACACTTACAGAATCCTCTTGCTAAGCTATGATCTTCATGTAAGTGGCTTAAAAACATTTTTTTACCTTCATGACATTTCTAATTAACAGTACTTTTGTTGCTACATGACCCTATCATAAGTGAAGGGACACTTAGAGCTTGGTAAATCCAAAGAATAATTTAAGCTCCGATTTCCAAAGCCTTTATATTTCTCATACATCCTGAATACTAAGCCACAGATCTGATGAGGGAAATTGAGGCAGAGAAGAGTGACGTGGTCTGGCAATGGTCACAAGGCATGGTCCATGAACCGAGGCAAACACCGAGACCCCGGGCCACACCTTAGCACTGCTTGCTTTCCTCCCATTCCTCCCATCTGGTAACTAGCTGAGCTAGGCCCATTCACTCATCCATATACCATTAGGCCCAATGGCTGGTTTCCTGTCTTCACCCTCCACAGCCTCTGATTAGGATCCCACTATCCAGTTATCCTTCAGACTTTGACTATCCCAAGCTCCACCCTACAGGAAAGACTCTCTCTAGGAACCCAGCAAGACTTCCCCTGCTCAATCCCCTCTTGGCAGTTAGCATTTCTTCCTCATCAACTTACCAGAGCAGCAATTTTATATTGATTTCCTAACAGACTACAGGTTTAATGAGGAGGGGACCAGGTTCCATTTTGCCAATGATGATAGGTGCAGTGCCAATCACCATGTTTTTAGTGAATATTGAAAGTCAAATTATCAATAAAGAAATTAATCAGCACAATATATTTTCTTGTTTTTCTTCATGGTTTGAGATGTTATTATAGAAATTCATCACATTGGTTGGCCTGTCAAGTGGAGCAGTTTTCTTTTCTGTTACGCTAATTTACTTTGATTCGTTTTATGAAAAGAATTCCAGGAAAATGATGAGCAAGTTTACCCTCATAGTCTTTATTCAAGATGACAGAGTGACTGGCTATATGGCAGTGTTGTAGAAATGAGGATGGTAGAGGATGAAGCTAGGAGAGAGGGTGGAGCTCTGGTAAGGTCTTTGGGTTAGAACCAGCTACTACTGCCAAGGCTGACTTTCTCCAGCAGCTTGGTCATGAGGAAGCTACTCTCTTCCCTGGAGCCCTGCCTGCTCATCTGGGAGACTTAAGTAATGTTCTACATGGCAAGTCTTCTGCCTTGGAAAAGTGGCATGTGTCAGGAGCATGGCCACACCACCTCCTTTTCACCATAAACCTGGAGTTCTTCTACAAGGAAGTTTCTTAGAACTAAAAGCTTTTCCTTCTTAATGGATTTATTTTCCCCATGTAGTTCTTAAGCTGTTACTTGGAATAAAATATATCAAGAAAAATGCCAATTTCTTTGGGTATATCCGTATCGTATCTCCTGACACTCACCTTTCCCTGACCAGGAATGACAAGACTGGCATACCCTATTTTTAGAAACAAGCCAGAGCAGCAGCTTTTATAAAACAAAAGCCTCCAAGTCAGGGGTCATTTACCAGCTCAAACTTTGGCTTTACTCTCTCAACAGTACTGAACCTTGGGTCTTTAATTTAGTAAGTATTCATTTAGCTGGCTTACTCCCATGGAATGGTCACATGGGTCACATAGGACAGCATTCAAGAAAATAGTTAGACATATAAAACATGCAATGAGCATGCCTTTTTAAATGCCTGACAGATGCCCATAGGAATAATGGCGAGCATAGTCAGCGTGGTGCCACCCACAGACGGGACATCTCCCGGCAGTCTTTTAGTGACAAATCCCAGGTGGTCAAGATCGCAAAGGCTCAGTCCTTCTTTCTTTGGAACAATTTCAAAAATTCCACACCTAAGTGTTCATGTGGCAATTCAATGGCTACTTAGTTAAAAAGTTACTGCTTACCGTGCAAGCAAGGGA
The DNA here is from genome assembly GCF_903995435.1 of Acomys russatus. Lineage (NCBI taxonomy): Eukaryota > Metazoa > Chordata > Mammalia > Rodentia > Muridae > Acomys > Acomys russatus. The sequence goes on along the minus strand of NC_067163.1, from coordinate 24,454,807 downwards.
AGACTTAAACCTACCTAGTAAGCACTGCTGGTAAGCGGATGGCTACAGCATCAGGCAAGAGCAGGTTAGAGCTGCTCTAGTCAGGAGCGTTGGGTAGAATGAAGGGGCAATGTTGACCCAAAACACCTGCTGCTAAAATGGCGCTGCCACTGTGGAAACCACTTTGTCAATGCCTCAGAAACATAAACGCAGAATCGTTATGTAACCTAACAACCTCTCCTTGATGGTATCCACACCAAAAAGTAAAGAGAAGGACTCAAGAGGCACCAGGGTCCATCGCTGAATTATTCATGACAACCAAAAAGAAGAGACAACCCAGAGGCCAACGGAGGACTAGATAAACCAAATAGGGCAAACGTATGTTTTGGAATACTGCCATGACAGTCTTTAACATGAACAAACCTTGAAAATACTACCCTAACGGGGATAAGCCAGACACTGAAAGGATAAATGTTAGGCAATTTTCTTCTATGATAATTATATGAGAAATGTATAGAAACTGAAAGTTATGGGGAGCTGGCGGGAGGAGCAGAGTTTGTGTTTTGGAGGATAATAAGCTCTGTTGATGGATGGACCATGATGATAACAATGCATATGCAAATTTATGAATATACTTAATACCTCTGAGTTTCATATGTGAAATAGTTAAGATGATAGATTTTATGTAGAAGGAGGCGGGGTCTTGATGTGACAGGAAGTTGGTATCTGTCCTCTGTTACAGATAGTGTGTGTGTTCTACTTACAGATCTTTGAACTCAGGAAGGGAAGGTGAAATCGATGGGAGAGGGCTAGCGCCTGACTTTCCCACTGCCCTCTGCAGCCCTCGCTCATGCTCATCAGTGTAAGGCTGTCAGCCATCACTTCTCGTCTTTTCCCCCTTTCAAATATTTCTTGTAACAGTGAATAAGAATAGCAAGCCCCAGCACCCTCGAGTGTCTGGATAAATGAGATCCCACAGTCTGGAGCTGCCAGCAAAGAGCGAAGTGGAAACTTCATTAGCATTCTAAGTTGGGGGTGGAGTGTGGGAAGACACCAATCCTCAGGGGTTGGAGAGTGAGGGCAGCACAGGCAGAGGGCAAGGAGTCTTTAATGACAGCCAAGGCTCTCGTCCCTGCATGGGAAGGATCTATAAAAGCCACTGGCTCAACCATGACAGTTGCAAATCTCCCCCGGAGAGAGATTCACAATGGGCAGACGGAGCCCTGCTAGCCTTCTACCCGAGAGGACAGTTTCCATTTCCCATGGCAGACCAATCGACAGAGCTGCTGCTGGGGAGGCATCTTCCAGATGTCCACTGACAATAGAATAATTCTCAACATCTGGAAAATGAACGAATAGGCCCACAATAGAACCAAGAGACCCGCCAGCATCACAAAAAGCCTTCTAGAGGAAGCCCTGTCTGGATGACAGAATGCTGCAGATCGTGAAGGACCACGTGCTGCATCCTTCGCTGCCTGGATAGTCCCAGGGATCTTTTTTTTTTTTTTTTTAAACAAGCAAGAGCAGTCTTTGTTTAGGCTTCTTGTCATCCTCCCTACATTGTGTATTTGGGGGAACTGGCAGTAAAGAGACAGACAAAGGATGGCTGTCTGGGGTGTTAAAAAAGGAACGGGACCTGCTAGCTAACAAATGAGCATAAGAAAGGAAGAGTCAGGCGAATAGAATAGCCATTCCTTCTATATTTCTCCACTCGCATGGCTTCCATTGCCACATATACTTTCGTAAGTATTAGGACACATGTCTACAATGCTCCCAGCAGGCTGCTCTTCTTTAGTGTGTGTGTGTGTGTCTGTTTGCATGTGTGTGTCTGAGTGTGCATGTGTGTGAGTGTATGCATCCATGTGCATGTGAATATATGAGTGTGTATATGAGGGGTGCGTGTACAAGTGTGTGTTTGAGTGTGTATGTGTGTCTGAGTATATGAGTGTGTGTACATGTCACTATGAGGGTGTGTATGAGGGTGTGTGTGTGGGGGGAGTGTGTATAAGTAAGTGTGTTGTGAGTGTGTATGTGTAAGTGTATAAGCGTGTGTGAATATATGAGTATGTGTATGAGGCGTGTGCTTGAGTGTGTGTGAGTGTGAGTGTGTGTGAGTGTGAGTGAGTGTGAGTGTGTGTGTATATGAGTGCGTGTATGGGCTGTATGTTTGAATGTGTGTGTGTGTATGAGTGTGTGTATAGGTGTGTGTGTCTAGGAGTGTGCCTGGGAATGTGTGTGTGTGTGTGGCATATGCACTTGATGTGTAGAAGCCTGTATGTGAACGTGCAAAGGTCAGAGGCTGACCTGAGATGCCCGGTTCTATCTCTCCCTGCCTGACTCCTTTGAGATGTCATGTCCTCCTAAACCTGGAGCTCTGCTGGGAGCTAGCAAACCTCAGCTCCTGTCCTCACTCCCTCACAATATGAAGCCATAACTGGGTTTTGTTTCTCTATTGTTATTTTGACGTGGGTGCCAGGAGCTAAACACAGATGTTCAAGCTCACACAGAAAATGTTCCTACCTACAGAACTAGCTTCCCATCTGTTCACCTAACTTTCTGAGACAGGCTCACTGGACCTCATCAAGTTGGCTAGACTGGCTGGCCAACCCCAGGGCCAGCTCCTGGTTCTGCCCCTCAGCACTGTAATCAGGCATGCGCCACAGTGCCTGGCTTTGATAGGTGGGTGCTAAGAATTCAAACCCAGGTTCCCACACTTGCATAGCAAGAGCTTTTCCAATAATGAGCCACCATCCAGCCCCAGATTGCTCATCTTTAATACACCAGTGGTCTGTACAAAATAAAGATGTCGGCTGGGTGTGGTGGCACACGCCTGTAATCCCAGCACTCGGGGAGGCAGAGGCAGAGGCAGGAGGATCTCTGAGAGTTTGAGGTCATTCTGGTCTACAAGGCGAGTCCAGGACAGCCAAGGCTACACCGAGAAACCTTGTCTTGAAAAACCAATAGATTATAGATAGATAGATAGATAGGTAGATAGATAGATAGATAGATAGATAGATAGATGGATAGATAGACAGATAGGTCAGTTCTTTCAATAATAATAAAATTGTCAAGGGATATATTTTTGGAACTTATCAAAGAAGTTCTATATAGTGAATCCAGGGAAGTCAGGGTCACATATTAAGACCCTATCTTGGGGGGAAAATATCGGCTAATTCTTGACTGCGTTGCTGGTAGGTAGTAGAAGTCCCATGCCCTTGCTGCGGACAGTCTCAAGCCAGATGAGCAGGTCTACTGCCCAGTTGTTTGCTTGGACACCCGGCCATCTTTAGCATTCCAAGTTGGGAAAGTGCCAGCTCTCCCATGCCTGCCCTAGGTCTTATTTCCTCCACATTTCTATTGTGAGCATTGTGGGCCGATAACCAAGAACCACTCAAGTCCAACCCATCTGTAACAAGATACAGGAAGAGAATGCTAAGAACATCATGAAAAGCTACACAATGAACTGGCATATCCCTGCTAGCCTACTGCTTGTCCTACATTCAAACTGAAATAAAGACCCAATAACTTTAAGCAGCCAACATGCACAGGCTGCAAATATATACAGATAGAAACAAGAGGCTGGGATGCTGATGGTGGTGTGAACTCTACATTTCTGTCTCCAAACAAACCTACTTAAGTCACTCATAGTTGAATTTCTTAAATTTACTTATAGCTGAGCACAATGCCAATTAGGGTACTTCCCTTTCCTCCAAAGGTTAGAAGGGACAGATTGGTACCCTAACCTGGATGTTGGCTTTTTCAAGTGGGAAAGTACGTTATACGAGGTGGAAAAGTCAGGGTTGCAATAACTTGTCTTTGGATTTATTTTGTTTTCTCTTGGGATTTTGTTCTTGTTCATTTGTTTTTGTTTTTAAGTTCAGGCTAGTGTACCTGGGGGGTGGGAGAGAGAGAGAGAGAGAGAGAGAAAGAGAATCAGAGAGAGAGAGAGAGAGAATCAGAGAAAGAGAGGGGGAGAGAGAAACAGAGAGAGACAGAGAGAGAGTAGAGTGGCCATATTTTATCATGGTAGCCTTGTGCTCTGGAAATGCTATGTTCAAGGAAAGCCTGTTCAGTCCCACACCTAAAAATCTGTGGCAGGTCACACCCTTCCTTACCTCATCTATGCCAAGCTTAGTCAAGCAATGTGCTTTAGATGGTAAGATGAGCTGACTTACTCTGAGTGAGGGCCTCAGGCATGCTTGCTGACTTGGCTTTCGCTCTTTCTCTGTGATTATCCCTAGAAGTGTGCAGTGCTCACACTCATAGAAGGAGGGAGCAATGTAGCAGTCAAAAAACCTAGTCTTCAGCTCACAGGAAAACCTCCACAGTAGACATACACTGTCTTAAGTGAGAAAGGACATTGATTCTCATGACCGTTAAAATGTATAGGTTAATTAAATGCAGCATTAGACTGTCGGAGCTGACTAACAGCCTCCCCAGTGGCTTTCCAGCTATGCTTGAGTATTAAAATCCCAGAGCAATTTAAAGGGACCTCACTTCCCGGCTCCTTTCATTGCTATGACATCATCTTCAATTGCTCTTTTGGTTCTTCATCTGGCCTCAGTGTGACAGCCTCTTTCGGCCTCTATGGACACACCAGCTGTATTTCTACCTCAGGATTTTGCACACAGTGCTCATTTCACCTGGGACAAGTTCCTCTGTGGTCCTGGGTTGCCTCATTTGTTAATTTCCCTCAGATCTTCAAGAAAGTCCTCTGAGTGGAGACATACTTAGCCACCTGGTTTTAAATGGCTGTTCCAGTGCCTTCTAACTCCTTCCTTTTGTATTTAGCAGCAGCCATGGTTACTTATCCACCCATCCTCTCCTCACCTCTCCAGCTGAGGATGAAGACTTGGTTTTATTGGTTTACACTATGGCCAGTTAGATGGAACAGTGACTGGTGGGTGGCAGGCACTCACTAATTATTCATATGGAAACAAATGGACCTAAATCCATTCAACTCTCAAAATAAAAACTTGTATAAGAAGTCATTTCTTGTTGATAAAAATTACGTTGGTGGTGGTGGTGCATACTGGTAGGATTTGCTGAAGGAGGCAGAGGCAGGAGGTTTATGAGTTCAAGGCCAGCCTGGGATATACATTTTAGCCGGGTGACAGTGACACACACCTTTAATCCAAGCACTTGGGAGGCAGAGGCAGACAAATCTCTGAGTTGAGGCCAGCCTTGTCCACATATCAAGTTCAAGGAGAGCCAGGGCTACACAGAGAAACCCTGTCTCAAAAAACAAAAAAATTTTTTTTTTACATTTTGCTTATTAAATGCATAAACAATAGAAATGACACTTTGCTTTTAAAAAGAAATACAGTTAAAAGAAAGTAGCATAACTGTCCCTTCATTGTGATGAAAGGCTTAGCCATTAAATCGCAGGCACTTACCTTCTCCTTTCAAATTAGCAAATGCCTTAAAGAATAATCACACCCATGCTATCAAAGACTCTCTTGCGAGTACATATGTGTATTCTTACTTCTGCTGCAGTTATGTGAAGGTTCCATTCACCCCTTTGGAGGGCGCAATCAAGGATCTTTAAACCTCACGTCTTTGGTCTGGTAAGTTTCCTTTCAGAAATCTCTTTCCAATAAGACATCAAATTTGAGGCCAAACATGCATGCCTGAGAGTTCCTTATAGCTTTATTTGTAATGGTACAAACTTTAAAGCAATCTGAACAATCAATAACAAGACAGTTAAGTGGATCGCAGTGCTTTCGTAGTTTAACAGATGACATTTGCAAATACTACTGTAATGATATGAGAAAAACGCAGACAGCATAACTGTAAGTGGGAAAGGCAGAACACAAGACTGTAGATGGAACAGAATCACAACTATGCAAAGCTGAAAATATACATGAGAGTAGATGCCTGGGAGGGTGCCGTGCATCCGAATGCTAGCAGGCAACGTCTACAGGATGTGAACTCACGGAGGATTCTTTTAAAAAATACTTTCTTGCATTTTCCAGGCTTTTTTTTACCCCATGCCGCTGTTATATCTCTCTTACAATAAAAAGAGATGAGATAGAAATTTGAAGCCAGCCTCTATAATGACGCAAAGTCCATACATCCTGCCAGGAAACGGCACTGCAGAATGCCAGGCATTCTTGCCTATATTTGGATGGAGTAGACTGTCTTGAGGCAACACACGTAAGAGAGAAGAAAAGAATTTAAGTATCAATGTGGTCCAGTTTTCATGTGTTCTGTGTTGCATCCTTTCTCCCCATCCAGGTATCTATCTAGTTTCTTTAAGTGTGAGAGGCCACACTTTCTCATTTGGGGGTCAATGGTTCTTAAAGTTACTGTAACAAAGTGCCTAAGGCGGGCTGCTTGTGAATAAGCCAGCTGTTGAGCTCACTGCTTTAGAGGTTCACACTCAGTATCAGTCAGTTGTAGTTTGTTCTCTGATAACAGTGATGATAGCGATGAGCAAGGTAGGAGACACATGACTGTACGGAAGGGGGAAAAACGGAACCAAAGCGAAGTGGGTGTGGAAGGTGAAAAGAAGAAAGAGACATGGAAGAAAGAGAAAAGAGCGATCATGCCAGGCACTGATGACCCATGCTTCCCTGTCTCTAAACATCTCAGACTAAATCCAGTCTATGGGTGCCTCAAAAAGGGGGACATTTTCACCTTATCCTCTCCAGGCAGTTCCAGAGAGGAGCAAAGTAGGTCACTGCAGGAATCTTTGACCCTTATCACAATCAGCCCCAGGACTCACCATCCCTTCCCTTCCGCCCCCCTTCCCCTCCAGGGGAATTTGGAAAATCACAGAGATGCTAAAAGACCACATGCACCACAGATTACATCAAATGTCAACTTCAATTTCTCTATTTCCTTTAGTTGAGAGAAGGCATAGCTTTACCTTGGGTGGGCGAATGAGGTGGTTTACGTGTTCCTCTGAAAGCCATGTTGAAATGTAAATCTCGCTACATTTTATTTAATGTGTGTGTATGCACATACACACACGCACATGCACACATGTGCCCATGTGTACAGGGATCAGAAGACAGCTTGTGGGAGTTGGTTCTCTCACCTCCCAGCACGCAGGTTCTGAGAACTGAACTCAGATCGTCAGGTTTGATGGTAAGTACATTTTACCCTTTCAGACATCTCTCGTGCCCTCATGTTGAAATGTAATCGTCAATATACCAGTTTTTTAGAGATTTGAACTTTAAGTGGTGTGTAGGTCCTAAGGGCTCTGCCTTCAGGAACAAGTTAAAGTCATTATCTTGGGAGCAACAAAGCAACAAACCGGGAGCAGGTTCCTGATAGACAGAGGAAGCGTGGCCTCACACTTCCTATCTCTGTGAAAACTCACTTGCTCTCCCACCTGATTATGATACGGTACAAAGTCCCTCAGAGATCATGGCACTACGGGATTCCAGGCCCCCAGAATCATGATTTTTATTGTTTATAAACTATCTAGCCTAGGATATTGAATATTAATATGATATTATATTCTGCGGCAGACAACAGACCAACAACAGCAAGATGAGGTGGAACAAAGAAATGTGACTATCACTCAAACAGACATGACATGCCCACCCTTCCTTCAGTGCCATAAGCCCGACACAGCCCCCATGCTTCCTCTGGCTGCTAGGTGACCCATCCTAGCCTGTTGCCTCACAGGCACCTCCTCTAGCTCTCATGCACACAGTGGCCTTGGTGAAGACATTCTTTAGCAAGTGTCCCTTGACTTGAGCCTGGAACGTCTCCTCTGATGTCTTGCTGGCTTTGGGAGACTTGTGACCAGGAGGTGACGGATCAGATGGCTCCAGGGTTCTAGAGGTGAAGGAGTTCCAGAAAGAAGCCTCAAAGTTCCACACAGAAATTGCTAGAAGTTTCATCAGATGGTGAAGAACCAATCCCACAGAAAATGACCAATGACAGGGAAGAACATAAGACATTGTAATACGTGAGTTAGTCTCAACTCAGTTGGACACGGAAAGCTGTCACCAACATGGGAGTTATGGGTTGCCACTGAGGGTCAGTCCTTGCGCCCATCCAGAGGTGCATGCACACACACCTGTCACAATTCTCATTGGCCGCCATGGTCCCTGTTCTCAAAGGCATAATGAGGTATTGGGACAGCAAGCTGGGTTTACCAAGTTAGATGTAGTTGTGTCCAGCCAAGTGAATCCCCTGGCTGTGACTATGGAGAAGCCTCTTAACCTGTATATAAACGCACATCCTCATTTGCACTAATAAATATGACAATTACAGCTTACAGTGTCTAGCACGGTGCTTAGATCAGAGAGGGAGCACAGAACTGGGGATGGTAAGCAGTGGTGATGCTGGTGCTGAGGTGTTTAAGAACCAAAGGATCCAAAGATAGGCAAGATATTTCCTTCCAGTAAATTCTGTAATCCACGGACTAGAGAGATGGCTCGGCAGCGAAGAGCACCCGCTGTTCTCGCAAGGACTCAAGTTCAGTTTCTAGCACCTACATAGGACATCTGATGCCCTTTTCCAGACTCTGTGGGCACACATGCTGACACAAGACACGCAAATAAAACACACAAATTTATATCGTTTTATTTATTTATTTATTTATTTATTTTTATTATTCAAAGTCTATAATGAATGCAGAGGGAGAAAGAATGGGATGACTATATGACTATCATACAAAATTGGACTATGAAAAGGCGTAAGTTTTTAATGCAACTTTAAAAGGATTCTCACTAAATACAGCCCCGATGATTGGTAAAGTGGAAAAGGAGCCCTCCAGAAAGACTTCCTGGCAGGGGGTGTGGTTCAACAGGTGTAGAGAGGCATGCTGTGGGCCCAGATGTTCAGGCAGAAGGAGGCAGAAGCAAAAGTCACGGGGCAGAGAAAACAGGAAGCTGCTGAGAAGCCACAGTTCCTGCGCTGAGGGTGAGAAGAGCTGAAGAGGGACAAGAAGCATGGTCCGGGCTCTTTGTGGGAGCCTTTAACACCAAAGAGTTTGTGCTTAATTCAGTGGTCAATGAGGAGCCATTGGCGGCTGTCTGTACAGCTGTGCCAGACTCAATTAAGCATAAACAGTACTTTATAGCTGGAATGGGAAGGCCCAGAAATAGCTCTTGACTCACAAACAGGCTGAGCAAAAGGTAATGAGAAAGAGAGCTCTGATCAAAGCAGAGATCTTAATTAAATTTCTAATTATTGTGAAAGGCCATCAGAAACCTAGTTCACCGGAGATAACTGCTGAAGAGGGGCTAGAAGGCAAAACACTCATGTAACCTTGGATAGGATCAACTGAGGTTTAAGGTACTTAATTAATGGTAGCTTGACACGCAGATGTGTGTGTTCTCTATAGAGTCACAGCCCAAGCTCCAAATGTCCACATGTCCAAGCTGGATGTGCTCTGACTCTCCAAAGAGTATTTCCGCAGCTGATACTGGGTCTCTACTTCTGTTCCTTTATCTACAGGACAAATGCTGCGATAATGCAGCTCTCTCTATGCTGCTAAGGTCTCCAATGGTTAAAAAGCATTCCTATCAGAAAGCATTCTATTCATTTGAATAATCAGTAACCCATTACTGAGTCATTTGGTCAATGACTAGTGGGGATGGGGGGACAGCAACCTTCAGGTACCATTGGTAGAACTGCCTACCTTGTCCACAACAGTATGCAGGTGTGATCGTGGATGCTGAAGGCTCTTGCCTCATTACAGACACAATTTACATTCCCTACAAGCAGTTTAGAAAACCGAGGACCAGAAAGCTTCAAGAGTGCTCTTTGGGCATGCTCATCAATACCAAAAACAAAAACAAAATCAAAAACAAAAACAAAAACAAAAACAAAAAAAAGAAAAAGAAAAGAAAAAAAAAAAGCATTAGAACCCAGGTCATCTAACTTGAAGCTCACTGTTTTTTTCAGCCATGTGAGAATATATTATTGGGATTTAAAAATTTTATAGTAAGGCAGCGGTTCTCAACCCTCCTAATGCTGTGATCCTTTAATACAGTTCATGTTGTGGTGACACCCCTCAACCATAAAATTATTTTTGTCACTACTTCACAACTCTAATTTTGCTACTTTTGCAAAGTGTAATGTAAAGATCTGATATGCAACTCCTGTAAAAAGGTCGTTCAACACCTCCCTGCTCCTACCCACCCCCCAAACAAAGGGGTCACAACCTACAGGTTGAGAACCACTGCCCTAAGGTATAGTACAAGGTCCTTGCCCTCCTAAACATAACATCTTGCTGGTAAAAGGAAATGAATAAGGATATAGCAAAGGGGGAAACCGATCAGTTCACCTTCATGGCCATGATGAGAGCTTGAAGGAGGACACAACCAGGATGTCTTCTTACAGATTTGTAGATTCATCACCACAACAGAAAGACAAGTTTCCATAGCTTAGGCAAGCCACCAAATGATTTCTCTAATGTCTACATATAAACTTCTTATTAGGAAGAATGAAGCAGAATTCTAACATTATAGGACAAGGGAGGAATGTTAGGATTCTGCCTAGCAACCTGTGATGTCATTGCCTACCTGCCACTGGGCATGGCCCTACCCAGGTCTATATACAAGGACAAACCCACCTACCTCTTTCTTTCTCTTATCTCTCTCTTTCCTGTTTCTCTCTTCTTACCTCTCCATCTTGCTCTCTTCCTCTGTCTCTTTTAAGGGTCGGTGCCTAGCTGGCAGAGGCTCTGCTTGAGAGAGAAGCCCTGGCCTGGAACAAAGGTAGTGTGTGAGGTGTTTCACGGGAGAAAAGGGTCTGAGCTCTAGGTGAAAGCTGCTTGGGAGGAGTTCCATCCGGGAACCCATTTATCCTGCCTATTTAGGAAGCACATGATTCTAGAACTGTAGCCAACAGCAAACACTCATCAAACATAAGCTGACCAACATAAGCTCACAGATCAGACCAACATTTGTTAAATGAATGGCTAAATGCATAAAAGAGCAAGATGCAGGTACAGAGCACAGGTAGGACTGCACCAAACAGAGACAATGAAAATCTGGTAAAGTAGGGTTGAAGAGACATCTCAGTGGGTAGGAGCAGTTGCTGCTCCTGCAGAGGGCCTGAGTTCATTTCTCAGTATTCACACCGGACAGCCTACTACGGCCACTAATTCCATTTCAGGAGCTCTGACACTGTCTAGCCTCCACTAGCGCCAGCCCACACGTGGAACACATATACACACGCAGACATTCACATCAAATAAAAATAAATAAATCTTAAAATGTAAAGGTCTGGTAAAAAGCCAGTTGACATATTCACAGAGAAGAAGCCTTGATTTTTTTTTTCCTATGCAAACTGTCATCGCAAAGCTGTGATTTGCCATTTTAAAAAGTGAGTTGACACACTAAAATACTCCCTATGCCAAACTCATACATATGTATCATAGGATACATATGAAATCAGGTGTCAGGTGTGGGGGTGTGGGGGTACATGCAGAAAATACAGACACCAGGTAATCCTGATTATATACACTCAAGTCTTTGTTGTCTTTGTTTTAGCGGCTCGCATTTCCTGAGCAGGATATGTGTGGGTTGTTCTGAAGCCATTATTTTTGGCTCTTTCTTAAATATTCCAACTCCCATTCTGTGAATGAATCAAAAGGAGGTTGCCTTGACAACCACTCACCTTTCGCTAATCAAGCCTCCTGAACAGCCTCAAGTGGCTTTCGGAGATAAAAGCCCTCAGGACGTGTAGAGTAGGGATCTCTAACATTGCACAGACAGTGCTGAGAGGCTTGTGGAGTGGGGGCTGCTGGGACTAGAAGCAGGGAAACACTACCTTCCCACCTTTCACTCCCATAACCACCGCCTCTCATGCAAATGAACAAGAGCTGCAATTCTGCAAAGGAAAAAGCATATCAAAGGGCTCTTTGACAATGAGCTCGGAAAAGCTTTTCTTTCCCAAATAACTGTGGCACAGCTCAAGTAGACCTTAGGTTCCTGAAATCCCTCCTTTGCCAGTTACCCTGGGAAGTATCGTGCAGGAGGCAGAAAGCTGTTATTTCACTAATTCTTGGATGTTCTGTTCTGACCCAAATCCTTGAATGTTCTGGGCTCTAGCGCGCGCGCACACACACACACACACACACACACACACACACACCAGGCTCAGAGAGGGGAGAAAAGGAGGGTCCTTAGGGGCAGAATGACAACAAACTCAGAAACCAGTTTTGAAATCTGAGTTGCTTGCTTGTCTTCTTAGTCGAGGAAGAACCAGTCTGGCTAACTGCCAACAAGGACATTCCTGGGGCTGCAGAGATGATGGCTCAGCAGTTAAAAGCACTAGCTACTCTGACAGACATGGCAGCTCAGAACCATCTTTAATGCCAGGGGTACCCAACACCCTCTTCTATACTCAGATGGCACATAAAGCACACAGACATACACACACAGACAAAGGACCCATCTATTAAAAAGCTAAATAAGTAGGCAAATAAATCTTCTTTTAAAAGATTTTCTGAGGTGAAGAGGAGGAGGAAGAGTGCTCCTGTAGGCATGGGTGACTTGGAAATGAGACGGAAGACCTCCATAGCGAAGACAGGGAGCTGACAGGTGTGGCTTTCCTGTGTTTTTTCCTTGTCTGTGACTTGGGTTCCTGTCTCTAGGATTCCGTTAAATTTCTCTAGGAGGCTGCTGCCTGGAATTCTGGTCCTTGCTTGGAAAGAACTGAGGTAAAGGCACCAAATGCTCAGGTTCTGAAGGTGTTCTTGTGCACTGCAGACAGAATACAGAGGTTACGGTAGAGCCACAAGCCATTTCGCTCTCAGAACCAGCACCTTGCAGCCCTCAACAATGGCAGCAGGCCCTTCAATTGTGGGCTATAAAAGAGTTTACTTTTCACGTTAAGCCTAGGACTTAGAATGAAAAGATGAAATGGGTGCAGGAGGACAGAGGGACAGGTACATCTGCTTTTGTGCTTGTATGAGATTTATTTTTCCATGAGTATTTTTGCAGATACGTCTTACCATGCAAAGTTATCAGAGCTGTTAGAGGCTCATGGGGAAAAAAAAATAATTTCAACATTAAACGAAATGATATATGAATTTAGATCAAAGTCCACGCAGATTTAGGAAGCTTATAAACTGTCTTGGCCTCATGAAACTTTGGGTGGGGGTGGTGACTAAAATAAAATTTTCCCTATCTTACAAATAATTTTTCCTATCTTTTTTAAAAGGTAAAATTAATAAAATACCTAATTTGTTTGTAAGTCTGAGGTTGACTTTGTGACTTCATAGAATGTTGAGTATAAAGACATACACACGCGTGCGCACGCATACACACACACGCACACACACATGTAAAGCTCAAGGCAATTATTTACTCCAGGAAAAAAGAAAAATGATACAGTTAAGGAGAGTGCTGCCATGTCTGATCCCAGAAGAGCTTTTGGATCTGCAGATATTCAAATTCCCTATAAAAATGCTGCAGCACATGCATACGGCCTACTAAAAATCTTCAAAATAATTTCTAGATTATGGGTACAACGGATGCAATGTAAATAAGTGTGCCGTATTGTTCGGATAACAAAAACAAGGGAACACATAGTCTCCACATATTCAAATACAGGTATAACTTTCCTGAATATTTTCTGTCCGTAGGTGGCTGAACCTATGGGTATAGAATCCATGGATATGGAGAACTGGGTATAATCAAAGTGTATAATATGGATCACTTGTATAAAGCATTTATGTATCCATTTAGTGTAAGCAATGTCTAGTGTATCAATCAAAATTATAATCTAACCAAACTCCAAGGACAGTAGGTCAAAGAAGTGTGGGGAGGAGGTTATACGGTGTACGCATATGCATGTCATAGAATCAAGGAAAAGGAAAATGCATTCCACTTTATAGGCTAAGAAGTCATGATAGATTACTAGCCATATAAGCACAAAAAGTGTCAGCCGCAATGGAGACAGTGTCTCCACCAGATTGCCCATGTAGACACATCTGTGGTGTACTTTTTGATAGAGCACAGAATGTGGGAGGACCCCGGTCACTGTGGGTGGTGCGACCCATGACTGGTGGTCCTGGGTGCTACAATAAATTGGGCTGAGCGAGCTACGAGGATAAGCTAGTAAGTAGTCAGTGCTCCTCTGTGACCTATGCTTCAGTTCCTGCCTCCCGGTTCCTGCCCTGACTTCTCTCAGTGATGGACTGTTCCCTGGAAATATACAATGAAATAAACCCATTTCTTCCTAAGTTACTTTTGGTTATGGTGTTTTATCACTGCAGTAGAAACCCTGAGACTGGACCCTTCAGGGACTAGCCATGGCCATCTTTCTACATGGGCACTGGGGATTTGAACTAGGCTCTTGTGTTTGTAGACCAAGCACTCTTACACACTGAATCATCTTCCTGCTTCCAAATGTGACCTTGTATATTCTGTGTACAAGTTTAAGAGAAGAAAAGCTGAGTTCAAAGGTTGCCCATGAGTGGACCATAGGGATGTTAGCATCCCAAACTGAGGTGAGTTCCCATCCTCCATTTACAGTGTTCCACTTCAGGTCCTGAGGCACAGCACAATCAGAACTTGCTCCTCTGACACAGGACATAGGGAGATCCAAGAGTGACTGACATAGGAAGACCCAAGGCACTTCTTTAGTACAAGGTGCTGAGGAAAGAGCGGATGTCGTGGAGGGAAGGAGGCCTATGGGAGAGGGTCCAGGAAGAAAGTCCTTGGTCCATAGCTGCTTCCTGCAAAAAAAAAAGGGGTCACTTTGGAGGCTAAGCTCGATAGTTATCCCTGCCTTAGATGGCATGCCAGCTTCAAAGCCAGACACTGGGACAGGACAGACAGAAATAGCTCTCTACTCTCACGTGACATTTCTTCCAGTTATGGAAGATCAAGTGCCCCATACTGGGGACAGACCGCAGTCTGAGACAATTACAAACAGGACAAATGCTCAGAGGGACAAGGGACACCAAGTCTTCCTGTCCCTCAAAGGCACCACGAAGGCACCATAGCCACAGGGCTCTGAGACTCTGCAGCTTCCTCTCTAAGGCATGACTGTTTGGTCCCTCAGTCATCACAAAGGAGGAAGTGGGGGAGAGAAGGAAAAGGAGGAAGTGGTGACAGTAGTTAGTTCATAAGATGTTTCTCATGGATCATCTCTCTTAGACCACAAGAGTACAAACTCAGAACCCATTGCCTGACAAACCTCACTGACGAAATCCAGAACAAAGGTCATCTGAGTTGTGAACAATACATGTCCTTCTAAAGGCCTTGGTTATTAGACGTTAGTGACGTCATTATATGGTCATCTAAATTCTTCAAAAATAATGGCACTAGCAGAGAGATGAGACACTGTGAGGCTCCTGGGTACAGACCCAACAGAATCTACATCAGAATACAGTAGAGATACCTCATCACCACCTTCACTGTGACACTGTTGACGATAGCTTAAGTTATGAAACAAGCCTAGGTGCCCATGAATGGAATAGAAAATGAAAACATGATACACACACACAGAGGGTTGTATTCAGTCATAAAGAAAAACAAAACCATGTTATTTGCAGGGAAATGAGCAAAACCAGAAACGATTGTGCTAAACGAAATAAAGCCAGACTCAGAGAAACACTCCATTTTCTCCTGTGCAGAATGTCATTTAAAAAGAACAGCAGACATGAAGACAAAAGGCAGGCTCTTTAGGAAGAGGAGGAACACCCAAAAGAAAACAGGGCAGGAAGAAAGGGCAACCGGGGGATTATGATGAAAGTACATTATATGCATATCCAAACACGTAGTAAGGAAACTCACTCCTGTACAACAGTCCATGCAAATAAAATTTGGAGAAAGGGGTGGGGAGGCTATGGAATCAACTGGAAATTGTGACCTAGCCACTAAGAAATGACCTGTGGCAAACCCACGGTCATTTGAATAGTGGACATCACCAGTATTTCCCCAGTTGGTTGTACAAGAATTTGCTTGTCTAAGTGAGACTAAAAATTCTTTCTTCTGATTCAGTCCTAAACAGAGTCTCACTCTAAATGTCAGGAGCTTTTTCTTTTCTTCTTCTTCTTCTTCTTCTTCTTCTTCTTCTTCTTCTTCTTCTTCTTCTTCTTCTTCTTCTTTTTCTTCTTTTTTAAATCTATCTCCCTTGCCTGCTTGCTTGTCTGTTTCTAACTAGAGACTAAAACTGTTGGAAATATCTGTTTGATTCAGTCCAGAGGGTATTTTGGTGTTCAAGTCGTTTTCAAAAATACAGGGAACCAATTCTGGTTCTAACTAGTTCAAAAAAAAAAAGTGCTTCGTTTTATTTTTAAAGCGTACGCATTTGGTTCTTGGTTTCTAAGTTTGGTTTTCTTTTTGTTTGTAATGTCATTTGGGAGTTGAGAGCCTGGTTCCACTTATTTGGGATTTTGGCACCTAATTCTGGTTGAGTCCCGGCTCTGGACGTCTGTTGGCTGGCGCTGACAATGCAGCTTGCCTGGCTTGGCTTTGTGGGCTCTGGCAGTGTGAACTAGGACAGGTGCTGTGTTCTTAAACCGGTTGTGCATTGCCAAGGAGAAGCCGGAGAACGGCATACAAAATGCTGGCACTAGAAGGGCCCTCTGAGGCGAGGTACCCCAGTGCTCCTCTTTAGAGAGACAGGGGACACAGAGCAGGGAGCCATTTGAGCCAAGATGGCACCATTAAACAGGTGGGAGCCGAAGAGCTGATGTCCTTTACACCTCGCTGGGTTGTTCAGAACTAACCCTTCAAAGTCACATCTAGACTCTAAGGTTGACAATCTGGGGAGCAAAGCGAAATGTTGAAAGGCTGCCCCCCCGCCCCTGCCCGAACCTCTCTGTGTTCCCTGAGCCTTGCCAAGGCTCAGAGTGGGAGGGAAAGCCGCCCGGAGCCCTGCACAGTGATTCAGAGATGCAGTGGGTGTGCAGAAAAGCCAGCAGGTATTTAAAAAGACCCAAGGCGCTCACGTAGGAAGGAGCCTATAAATTCTACCCCATCACTGTTGCCAAGGCGATGCAGGTGGGCCTGGAGCTGGCTCTCTGGCAGGAAACTCCCACCTCCTCACACACACACATTGTTCGTGTTGCACATGGCTTCTTATGACATCCCGCCTTCCCAGCCGGATGGCCAGAGATCCACTCCTTTTCCTGGATAAGGTGGCTCATTTATCCAAATGTCAGCTGGTCCGACATGCTCTGTGGGCAGCAAAAAGCCCAGAAGGCTATTTTTCCTGAGCCTAGAGATGCTCAGGAGGGAGGAGCCCCATGGGGGTAAAAAACTCAGAGATCCCCACAATTCAATATAGGAACTGTAACTCATCCTGACTCCTTATCATCAGTTCTGCCCTTCCTGGCTCATCAAACAAATGTAACCTGAGGATGTTCTCCCAACAGCCCCCTTTCCAGTCAGTAAAACTGCTGTGCAAAGCACAAGACCTGAGTCTGTGTCTTTAACTGTGTGACGGTGTGGCAGGATTCACAGAGGAGAGAAGAAAACAGCTGGGCTTTGATTGATGGCAAGAAGCCACCTTTCTGACCCCAGCAGGCGAGTGCAGGGAAGAAAGGGTTAACGCACACTTTGACTCTGTTTCTTTCCCTACCCCCACAAAGGAATTCATAATGCATTTCAAATCATCCCGCCCCCCCCCCAAACACAGCTGCTGTTATTAATGATGGCAGCTTGGCCATATGGCACCTGTCACTCGGTCCCATCAGGCAGCATCAGACCTATCATCCATAGACTATCGGGCCCATCCTTCACTGACAGTCAAACTTGGCTGCACCCAGAGTGATCCCTCTATTCCCAGGGCCATTCCTGGTCCTTCATGAATGTGGAGACTGGATCTAGAGGTGTGACCATTGAAAGTCAGGGCCTAGTCCCTCTAAATTAGCCCTGAAAAGCAATTACAACAGAGATGATCTGTCTCGAATGTTACTTACTGCACCGTTGGTGCCTAATTAAGTTATCACTCACATCAAATAATGGGGCCCTGAGAGTCGGATAGGTTGTTTGGTCTAGATACAGCCTATATGGCTTGCTGTGGTGTGATAAGCAGTGGGCTAGTGAGTGGGACAGAGAAAGCCATCCTCCCCAAAGAGGAACCTGAAGACAGGGGCATCTGCCTACCTTCAGTCCTCCCCATACTCAGCGAAGAGCTGTGTCCCTGGGTGTCCTGGTCTCACCCCCTCTTCCTTACCCCTGTAAAAGGCCTGCATGGATGTCTTGTTCTTACACCTGAGCTCTGAGGAAGGAGGTACAGGTCCGCATGTTCTGAACATGCTAAGCTCATGGTAACTCTATTTCCACCTAGCTGACAGAAAGAGGGACAATGAATGGCCCAGTAGTAGAACACGCTCTTAGCATGTGCAAGGTGCTGGGAAGGATTCCCACCTTACAGAAGAAAAAGCAACAACAGCAGCAAAGGAGTAAGTTAGAGTCACACGTAGAGCTAAGAAGCTAGGAATAAGCCTTCATAGCTTGCTTGAGTGCTGTGTCCTTTTTTTTTTTTTTTTCAGTATTTTCAGGGTATGACTGTAAACTGTCCTGGGGGGTGGGGGAGAATGCATTTCAATGGGATAGCAACTTGCATACATTATTAGTATTTGCAAATGAAAGAAATAATTGCACTGACATTTCACTCAAAGCTTTCCTGCTTAGGCCACGCCACAGTTCTAAGGAGCAAGCACTTGGGGTTTGAGTTCAGGTAGACCCAGTTCTGTCCCTGATGGGAGGAGCTATTTCCACCAGTGGAAAGTGGGGACAGTGTCACCTGGTCCCCAACTGTGGGCAGGTTAAGTAAAATGACATTTGTGCTTCTTGCTCATCACAGGTGCTGAGTGGATGCCAATTCCCCACCCCACTCCACCCACCCCCGTTTCTTTCCTTCTCCCCAAACTATGGACAATCATTGGTATCCACACAGCCCTGATAGTTGTGGGGAAAAAATTACCCAGTACCAAGAGCCCATGATGTTCTCCCTGACGGCCGTGGTGCAGGCCCACCAGGAAAACTCATGTGGTGTGATTGTAGAGAAATCAAACTCAACACACGCTGACACCTATCTGGAGAGAGGGCAGCCTGTTTGTCCTCAAATGTCCCTACAAAGTGACAGTTGTGCCAAATGCATAGTTGCCCTTCCTATTCACTCTTAGGGGAAAAGGAAGAAAAAAAAAATCCAAGAGGGGATGGGAGAAAGAGGGGGGAGAGAGGGGGCGGAGGGAGGCATAGCAATTCCAGACAGAGACCATGAAACTTTCTTCACATCCTGCCTTGGTGATTTCACGCACGCTGCTCACTGTCCGGTGAGTGCTGTTCTACAGGCACGTGGACATCTAGTTCCAACTGTCTAAACAAGGTGTTGGCCCTCAGGAGTTAAAGCACACATGCCTTGCACTCGCTGAAGAAGGGTGTTTCTAGAAATTGAGGTGGTTCCATCGGGAGAGACCTGTGTGGTCTGTGGGCAGGGTGGCAAAGGGGAGAGTTCTCAGCCACAGCCTTCTGCAAGAGCCCTTCTAGATGCAAACTCAGAGAGTACACAGAAGCTCTGTCAGGCAGGGTATTTTCACTCTGCCTTCCCTGTGTGTTCTCAGCTCCAGGCATTGGAACCCCATGCATGGAGCTATGGAACTCCTCAGTTTATTGGGAGATACAGAACGGATCTTAATGAGAGGTTCTACGTGAATCATTGCTCCTAGTGGATCTGGAGCTCTGCCAGGATTGTGTGTCAAGATGGCTTCCTTGCTAGGCAATAATAATAATAATAATAATAATAATAATAATAATAATAATAATAATAATAATAATAATAATAATATAACAACAACAATAGCCAGCCTCAAATGAGAAGGAATCTCTGCAAATGCCAGGGAAAGGGTTCTGCCCTGTCTGCTCCCTCCCTTGCCCCATCATCTCTAACTGTCTCATGCAACAGCTGGGGGCTTCCATTGCCATCACCCTCAGCCACCCAAACATGTGGTGGATTGGACCACAAGAATCTCCTTTATAAGCGACCAAATCTCAGCAGGGTGTGGTGGGTTATGCCCGTAACCCCAGAATTCAGGAGGCTAAGGTGGGAGAATTGTGAGTTTAAGGGAGGTTTGAGATACACAGCAAGTTTGAGGCTAGCCTGGGGTACAAAGTGAGACTCCATCTTGAAGAAGGAACAAGGCGAGACATGATTGAGGTTGGGTGGTACATCACCTGTAATCCCAGCATTTGGGAGGTAGAGGCTGGAGGCCTCTTCTGTGTAGTCACTTCTAGAACAGGCTGGAATAAATAGTAAGCTCCAAGCCAACCTAGGCTCCATCTCAAAACCTTGCCTAAAACATGGGTGGGCTGGGGTGAAACTCAGTACTTGCCTTGTAAACAGTAGGATTGGCTTGGATCCCCAGAACCCATATTGAAAACCAACCAGGCATGGTAGTAGCTACTTGCAATCCTAGAATGGGGGGAAGGGGTCTGGTGGATTCCTGGGACTCTCTGGACAACAAGCCTGGCTGACTTGATGAGCCCCAAGCCAATGAGAGAGCATGTTTCAAACAAACAAAAATCATATTCAGGCTCTGTGGGAAAAGATTCTTGCTGCTAAGTCTGACAAGCTGGGTTTGATCCCTGGGACAAACATGATGGAAGGAGAGAACCAGCTCCGGCAAGTTGCCCTCTGGCCTCCACATATATGCCTGTATGTGCACACACACACACACACACACACACACACACACATGTAAATAAATGTAGTGACACTTGAAGAACAATAGCCAAACAGCCAAGGTTGTTCTTTTTCTGGCCTCTACACGCACACACACATGCTGTGGGCCACATATGTACACATGCATCTGCACACACACACACACACACACACACACACACACAGGGTTGGCTTCCTGTTTCCCTTTCTTCTTTTTCTCTTTATTCACTCTCAGAATTCCAACAGTACAGAGCCCACAGCCACTTCTAGCACAGAGCCATCAGCACTGGCAGGGCATTCGCCATATTTAGATGATCAATTTAGAAAGCATACGGGGTGACAATGTTCTTTAATGAGGACACTCCTGCAGGGACCAGTTCAGCATCACAGTGAAATTAATATGCAGATTAGGATGCTCGAAAGCTCTTTGCACGCGGTAGTGAGGATCCATGAGATACCAGACATTAAACACGTGTGCCAGGACTGCATTAACAGAAAAAGCCCAAGTGAAGATCCAGCCCACAAACTAGAGGAGATACTAACTTCACTGAGAAGTGGGCAACAGTAAGGCTATAAAGTGGTCCGCTACGGTGGTGGAGCATTGACAATATTCAAGACAAGATCTCACTATACATCTGTAGCAAGAAAGGCTGCTCTTTCAGACTCAGCAGGAGAGAACAGACTCAGAATCATGGCAGCTATGTGTGTGCTGCCAAGGTGACAGTCGTCCCTGGTGATCTTATGGAAATTAATGATGAGGAAAAAAAATCAAGGCTGGGAAACTCAGCGGAACTGTTCCCAAACAGAAATCCAGGGTGGGCAGTTCTTTAACAGGGGAAGCTATGTAACCTTGTTAAGAATTCATGATAGTCATTCAGGAAAGAGCAAAGTCCACTGCAAACAGCCTTGGGTGGAGGATGTGTGGGAGGTAACCGACTCTTGTCACCAGAAGATCGCCATTGCATTTGTTAGGGTTTGTGCCAACAGGTAGGTACAGCTACGCAGCTTGTACTGGCCTTCAGGACTCCAAGCTTCAAACAGAGGATAATAAATGGATCAAGATAATAAAGTTTTATAAGTGCAAACCTAAGAATATCTTTTTAGTGGCTGTTGTGAAATGCGCTGGAATGAGACCAGAATAATAAAACAGAACTGTAGCCAGTACATCAGGCATTTGGTTACTTGAGGCATAGGGCCAACTGACCCACCACCCTAGCTCAATCCACATGTACCATCATGACCAAATGTCAAACACACTGAAACCAGGCATGCCTCAGATACAAAGGTGGGAGGCTTGAGGCCAGTGAGATGGCTCAGCGGATAAAGGCCTGCGGTTCAGGGCTAACAGTCTGAGGTCAGAGACAACTGGCTCCCAAAAGGTTTCCTCTGGCCTTTACAACTGCATGGTGGCATGCTTGCACCCACACACTCTCACCCACACATAAGCACACAAATAATAATAATACTTATTAATAATAAATGAAATGTAAACATTTTTAAGAAAAAAAGGTGAGAAGCTTAAGTTGCTCACAGTTTGCTACCAAAAAAGCCAAACTAAACAAATAAGCAAGATCAATGAGAGACAGCCTAAAATGACTTCATGCAGCTCAGCAGCCTCTTTGTGGCAAGGAAGGCCATGAAGCTAAGCTGGAAATCTAAGACATGACAGACCCCAGTTCTATATTCTTGTAGTTAATTTAGGCTGAAAGGCTTCTTTGAAAGTTCTGTCAGTGTGTGCATGCATGCTATATGTGTGTACATGCATGCACATATGTGTGTGCGCATATGTATGTGTATGTGTACGCATATGCTATATGTATGTGCATGCATGTACATATTTGTGTGTGCATATATGTGTACATGTGTGTGTTTGCATGCTACGTGCAGTGAATACATGCATGTGTATGTACATGTGTGTACATACATGAGCATATATGCAGTGTGTATGTGCATACATGTATGTATGCATATATACACATATGTGCATATATGTTTGTGTGTGTGCTATGTGTATGTGCATGTATTATGTATGTGGGTATATATGTATATATGTGCGTATGTGTGTGTACATATTGTATATATATGTGTGTGTGTACATATGTATGTATACATCTGTATATCTTATGTTTATATATGTATGTTTGTGAGTATGCATGTATGTGCATGTATATATATTTGGGTATGTGCATGTATGCTATATATGTACATATGTGGGTATTATGTATGTGTGCATGTGCATATGTGTTTATGCATGTGTATGTAAATATTGTATATATATGTATGTATATACATACATATATGTGTATATATGTATGTATGCTATAAAGGAATAGACTCACCTGCTGTAAGACTCTCTTCTTTTTTCCCCCCACATGCAGACATCTTCAGTAGCTATGGCAGCTGCCTTGTAACTCTGAGTAAAGCACCAGAAATTACAGAAATAACTGACATCACTCAACTGCTAGGCCAACCCAGAACCTGCTACCATATTCTGGAGTCTTGCTAATAACAAGGGTGCCTCATGTGCTCAGAGCACTGTGGGCGGCACAGCCAGATGCCTTCCAACCTACACAGTTCCAAGGAGTCCGAGAGCTCCGCTAACCCAGAGCATTAGCTCCTCTCTGGTCACTGGTGACCTGGAAACGCTCTTGCCTGGGTTAGCATCCTTGTCCCTTTAACGGTCTCGCCACCTCCTGATCCTGGTGACACGCTACTCTTTCTCTGTGCCTTTTTTTTCTTGGTCTCCTTGGCAATAGGAAAAGTTTGTGGGCTGCACAAGGAGAGATGTCCCCATGTGCACTGTTCTCCTTAAGCTCTGGGAGCTTTCTGGGGATCATGGGGGAACTGCAGGCTTACTTCTCAGTCTCTCCATGAGAACTAGTCTGCTGCAGGGCACATCCATGCAGGTGAGAATGCTGCAGGATGTGGGGCTGGAATGCCTGTCCCAGAGCCACTCGAACCCTGACATTTGATTGGACAACGGAGGTGGACAAAGAACCCAATTGAGTCACATACTGATATATTCTGAGGCCCAGAGCTGGGGAAACAGACTGTTGGCTCCTCAATGAACAGATTTTCTGGTCTACCTCGTCGTCTGAAAGAAAGTGCCAATTACAGGCACAAAAGTCACAAAGCTGTGATGACAGTAATGGATGATTGCGTCCTTTCAAAGGGTGAAAAAGAGCCCAGGAAAGGCTTGCGTGAAGGAGCGTGTTCAGTATATAATTAACTGCTGGCTTCTTTGGTCTGCTCTAACAATGAACTTGGCAAAGAGGGGCAGAGCAAGCTAACTGGCGGCAGGGACAAGAGCAGCAGCATAGGACATCCTGAAGGCTGCTGGGGCAGGATGGGGTGCTCCTGGGTGGGTTCTGTGTCCCTGTCACCAAAAGAGTTCCCCCAACTCTGCCGCATTCCAATGATGCCGAGGCTGTGGCAGTGCATGGCTTCTCGCTGCAGGTACTGGTCAACGCAACAGAGACCTGCACTAGCTGCTCTTGGGATCCCCACATCTATGCCCTTGAAAGCCCAGGAAGAGTGTCCAAGGCCTTGCTGAGACTAGAAGAGGGAGAGAGGGAGGGAGGGAGGGACCCCAGAGTACCCAGCAGACACTCATATAAATGTTGAGTTAAAAGAACATGTTGCACCCGGCGTGGTGGCGCACGCCTTTAATCCCAGCACTCAGGAGGCAGAGGCAGGTGGATCGCTGTGAGTTCGAGGCCAGCCTGGTCTACAAAGTGAGTCCAGGATGGCCAAGGCTACACAGAGAAACCCTGTCTCGAAAAACCAAAAAAAAAAAAAAAAAACAAAAAACAAAAACAAAAACAAAAAAACATGTTGCTACTATGATGGGCAGATCTGGGCCCAGGGGTTCTGCTCCATCTATGGCACCAATCAAGGACAATACATGCAGTCATCCATCATCAAACCCCTACCCAAATCTAGCCCAGGGACAGGACATTCTCCACAGCTAAGTGGAGAGTGGAGACTGACTTTCACACGAACTCTAGAGCCTCATATTTGGCCATGTCCCCTTGATGGGGAGGTCTGATGGCACTTGGAGGAAGGATAGCAGGCTACCAAGAAGAGACTTGATACCCTATGAGCATATACAGGGGGGGGAAGTCACGGTCATAGGGGAGGGGAATGGGGTGAAAGTGGGAGGGAGGGAGGAATGGGAGGATGCATGGGATGGGATAGCAATTGAAATGTAATATGAATGATTTTATTTTTCAATTTAAAAAAACAGCAGGGGGGAAAACGTGTTGCTGAGCCTCGCAAATAAAGGCACCTGCTGCCAAGCCTGATGACCTGACTTCGAATCCTGGGATCCACAGGGTGGAAGGACAAAAGTGTCTCCCACAAGATGACTCCATCCTCGTCCCCCTCCATGAATAGATGTAGCCACCCTCACCCCCACCTCCACCCCCACCCCCACACACATGAATAGATGTAGCAGGTTTTAGAAGTTCACACATCTGTGGCCTACCTGGAGTTCTAGACCTACCATTTTGCCCTATCTGTGCTGTGCAGTTCCTGGAGCTGCAGTGAAAAAAAACTCCAGTGGGACTGAAGAGCATGCCCAGGACCCCTGCAGCCTCTGCCATCACAGAGCCCTACTCTACCGCCTCTAAAGCTCCCCGCCATCAATCAGCTTCTTAGCTGCCTTCCAGTCTTGCGTCCCCTTACCCTCCTCTCCTCACTCCACCAACCTCACTGCCCTCTCTCTGCCTGCACTGGCAATGGGGTTACTTAGGCTGGTTAGAGGCAGGATGGAATGAAGAAGAATCTGCACTTACACAGACCGTGAAAACTGAAGAGCATCACAAACGCAGCCGCTCCGTGCTAGGCTAGCAGGATCCAGAACTGTCAAATAGACATCTCAGCATTTACCCGGACCCAGTTTCCAAACACTGGCATGGAGGCTGCACTTCGAGCGACTATCCTCCCTGAGGCATGGTTGGTCACCATGATGGTTATTGTTCAGATATAGTTTCTGCCCCGCCCTTCCCTCCCCCCCCCTCCCACCCTGGAATCATTTGCTGGAGACGTGGTCCACGGTGTGGGCATATTAAGATACTGAAGCTTTGCAGGTCATCCAATCCAGACACCATAAGCCACACTCACCCCAGGATAGCTGTGAATGGAGCTAAACGTTGAAATCACAAACTCATTTAAAACTCAAGGGGCTTCAGAGTGATTTTGTTTCCCTACTCGATTGCATGTTTCCTGAGCATAATTTTTAAAAAGATGACATCATGTGGCAACGTCTAAAGGTTGGGCACACCTTCATGAACTGTAAGAGGTGTGCGCCCCATGTGGTAATTAGGTCACCTAGGCATCATGCTCAGAAGGCATGAATGCTGGTTTTGAAAGTGAGTTAGCTCTCATTTCTCTGGCTTCCTAATGTCACTATGTGACTTCTTTCACTCACTCACACACACACACACACACACACACAGTCCTGCTATGCTGTTGTCTGCCATGTTGTGTGTGTCACAGTCAAGGGTGACACACCCAGAGCTGAGTAGACAGGACTGCCCATCTCAGATTTTCAACATCCCAAACTGTAATCTAAATAAACATCCTCTCTTTATCAAGTACGCAGCCTCAGGTATCTTGTTACAGCAGCAGTAGAAAAGAGATGGATACCACAACCTTGGCCAGGCACCCCACATTGGTCTGGTGACTGATGGAGGACATCCTAGAAGCTGATAGGCTGTAGGTCACCAAACAACAAACAAAGCCTCAGGCTGCCTTCATGAACATCTCATGCCTGAGGAGGCACAACTCTAAATAGCAAATTAAAAATCTTCGTTATAGAGAGAAAAAGAGGTCAGGGAAATGACAATGTTTTCTATTATAGATTCTTCTAGTTCTTAAATAAGAGGTTTACAGTCTCCTTTTGTACTGCACCCCGTGGATTATACCTGGGGACCCACCTCAAATGTGCAGCAGGCTCTGGAGCCTACCCTATCCATAATGGGGTTTGAAGACGTCTGTTAGCTTTCTAAGGCTGTGCCAAATAGCTAAGACAATCAGCTTAAAAAAGGGAAGTGGTTTGTTTTGCACGATGGGCAAGTCAGCACACTGTGGTGGGGTACATGGCAGAGCAATGCCACTCACCTCATAGCCAGGACATAAAATGATGGGAGGAAGGAAGGCAAGGTCTCATTAATGTACTTTGAGAGCATGTCTCTACTGACCTTCAGACCTCCCCTTAGCCCCATGTTTTAAAGGGTACCAGGCTTCGCAAGAGTACTTGTCTCTACGCCAAGCTCCTGTGCAGGCATTTAGAGGACATTTAAGATCCAAACTACAGCACTATGCACTGGTATTAGTCCTTGACTGAGCTTACAGTGTGGCTTAGCTCTGACTGGCCTATATATCGGGGCCCTGGGTCCTGTACTGATTGCTTTGTGTCATTCCCCATCTGTAGCCTCATCCAGAATCCCAGTCCCTAAGATCTGGTAGCACCCCCACCCATTTGTCACAACTTCCATACTTTCCTCCTCTACAAATCTTCAGGCCTCCTGTCCTCCCCAGGAGCCTTGTCTAGGAGGGATGAGACAGACAAGTGCAGGGTGCCTGCTCTGCACCGTAGATCTACCTCAATCCCCCAATTCTGCCTCTGTGTAGCACTTCTAGCCCTAGCCCTGACAGCAAAACGTGAAGAGAGGGGTGGGGGAGAGACCAAGACATATAAATAAAAATAAATCCTTTTTAAAAGTATGGTTGCTTTTATACAGTAGTTGCTTGGGTCTAGCCTCTCTCTGTTGATTTTACGTGGTTGGAAGAAATGGAGTAGCCAAACATGGCGGCTGAGGCAGGAGGAGGACAGGTTCAAGGCTAAATCTGGACCACCCAGTGAGCCTTTGGGTTAAGTCTTTCCAGGTAAAAGTTAACTTTGTTTTCTTTTGCTTGACTTTTGTGATGAATAGACAGGAAGTTGACACCATCCTCAGGGAGACAACCTGTCTTCTCCCCCTCCTCCTCCTCTCTCTCTTCCTCCCCTTCCTCCTTGTCCTCCCCCCTCCACCCCCTCCTTCTCCCCCTCCTCCTCCTCTCTCTCTTCCTCCCCTTCCTCCTTGTCCTCCCCCCTCCACCCCCTCCTTCTCCCCCTCCTCTTCCTCCTCCTCCTGTTCCCCCTCCCGTCTTCTCCCTCCTCCTCCCCCTCCTCCTCCCCTCCTCTTTCCCCTTCTCCCTCCCTCATCCTGCTCCTCCTCCCCCTCCCCCTGCCCCCCTTCTCCTCTTCCTCCTCCTCCTGCTGTTTTTTTTTTCTTTTTACTTTTTATTTATTTCTTCTGGGGCTGGAGGTTGGACCCAGAGCCTCAGGCAAACCAGATGCTGGGAAGTCCTCCACCATTCTGCTCTATCCCCAGTTCTCTTCCTCCCTTTTACTTGTTATTTTAAGGCAAGTTGTTGCTAAATTGCCCTGGCTGGTCATTATTTGATGAAAGAAATTAGCTGATACTATACAGGTGTGGCCCTAAGCCAAGTGTGACAGCAAGTGGCCGTGCAACGGGACAACAGACTCCTCGTTATTTTGTGGTACAGAAGCAGCTAGAATCAGTGACTGATAATTTTGTTTTCTTATTTAATTGGAGATATCACAAAGAGAAGCTTGAAGTCTAGCACTTTTAGGTCAAAATTCCTCACATGATACTTCAAAAGCTGATTTCAGAGATAGATTACACAGCTCACTTGCCCTATAGACACGAGGTAAATCTATCTGCAAGAGAGCTGTTTTGAGTACTGAGTGACAGTCATTAGGACATAGATAAACGTAGGCAGTGTCTGGAATGTAGCTGATATACAACATACCACACACAAACACACACACACACACACACACACAAACACATATACCAAACAAACACACCACATACATATATACATAATGAATATTCACATACATACACAGAAATGCACACACATGAACATGTTGCACACATGTATACATGCACAATCATACCAGGCACATATATACAGACACCAATATACACACATGTGTATACACACACAAACACACCACACACATGTGTACATACTCAAACACCACACACACATATATATGTACATACACGGATATGCACACACACAAATACACCACACACATGTGTACACATACAAACATACCACATGCATGTGTACACACACATAAATACACACTTACATATACAGATACACTCACATCTATACACACACACTAACACTGACTCACGAGAAACAGAATGTGAAATTTTGACAGATCCTGATGTTTCAAACTGTGTGAAAGCCAAAGTGCTTGTAGAAGAGTAATTTATAGATTATTTTAATTTACCCGTAGATACTAATGTAAAGGAAGTAGTCTCCACTTGACAATGGCTGTGCAACATTGGCCTTTGTAGTGGTCCTGCCTCTGGCTGTGCTTGGGGCTGCAGTCAGGACCATACGCACTAGACCCTACTGCCCTTGCAGAAAGCAAACACCAGCATGCACAGCCCAAATCCTGAACTCCAGCTCCTGAATCCCTCCTTCCAGCATATCCAGCTCCAGCACCCCTCCTTCCAGCATATGCAGTTCCAGCACCCCTCCTTCCAGCGTATCCAGCTCCAGCACCCCTCCTTCCAGCGTATCCAGCTCCAGCACCCCTCCTTCCAGCATATCCAGCTCCAGCATCACTCCTTCCAGCATGTCCAGCTCCAGCACCCCTCCTTCCAGCATATCCAGCTCCAGCACCCCTCCTTCCAGCATATCTAGCTCTCCCTTTTCCTCTGGAGATGAAATGTTGGTTCATTATATCTATTTTTAATTTTTAAAAAGGCAAATTTAAGCTTTCCTCTGTATTTTCAAATAATTCTTCGAGGACACAGACTCACTGGGGAACTAGTTACAAATTACTTTTAGTAGCATACATTTAATGAATTTAACCAAATATAGAAAATTGCCAGTATGTCTGATTTCCTTTTTCTCTTTCTCTTATTTTTTTTCCTTTTACTCCAGAGCACTATAAATCCAACTTGTCATTTCTTTTTAACTACATTTGCCATAAAACCACTTATTTTACCGTGGTTGTGACACACGCACCGCTGTTTCACCTTCTGATTAATAAAGCAATTAGTAGTGGGTCTGACGCTCTCAGCACAAAGGCTGGGCTTCAGACATCTCTGTTGCACTAATGGGTTCTCGAAGATGCTGTGGCCCATGGAAGGCTGCCTGCTGGGGCCTGTGGAATGCATTTTCTAATGTACATCATCGAGATGAATTGATAAATTACGTCAGTCTGGGTTAGTCATCATACAGAAAATATCGCTAGAGATGAAAAGAGAATGAAAGGATGCAGGCTGGAGTAATTTGTTTTTCATCATTGATTTATGTTATAGAACTATTCTTGTAGTCAATTACCAAAGCAGAAAATGTCAGGAAAAAATATAAAACTTCCAGAAAAGAAGAGCCTGTTACAAAGACCTACGTGGTAAACAGACAAGAATGACAGCTCTTTTGAAGCCAGCACCCCATGAAGCCAACTGGAACTCATATTTCTGTCTGTGTGCACAATGTCCTCAGGGCTATGCCAAGTGCAGAATTGAACCCACGGCCTTATTACCGCCTTCCTCCTAGAACATATTTCCTTACCATGTCTTTGAGGAAATCTCAGGGGTGTGGGTCACAATGAGGGTGGCCTAGGAAAAAAAAAAGCCATTGCGGTCCATAGGGTGTTGGGGCAGGCTCCTTTTGGAAAGATCAGGAAGCTGAGCTCATTCACAAAGGGGGAACCCAGGGCCCTTTGTGGTTGTAAAAATAAAAATAAAACTTGTATCCATGCACAGAAATTGCTAAAAACAGAAACCAGACTGTTTGGATTTTAGGGTTTGCCTTGGAAATCTGTTAAAGGAATCTGGTCCTCAGGACAGGATACACGTTTCCTGACAATTCTTACAATATCTGACCTCGCTGCCGGTCCATACTTCATCCATTCATCCAGGGAGCATCTTTGCTACACTGGGCTTGGGCCTGGGAGGCAAAGATTCCTGATTGGGGAGGCTGGAGCATATGAGAGATTCCAGTCCGCTAATTGATTTCCCTTAAATTCCCTGTGAAGCCAGGTTTAAAGTGGGAACAGTTGCACCTACCTCACGGAGCTGTTGTCAGGCACCGTGAAGTAATGGCCACCAAGGAGCTAACAATGGTGTCTTCCACTTGACTGTCAGATATTGGTGTTGAGACTGTTCCTCCACAGTAAAAAAAAAAAAAAAAAAAAAAAAAACTTTGAAGTCCTATGCTTCTCTGATGATGAGAATAAGAACACTCCCTCCCTCCCTCCCTCCTTCCCTCCCTCCCTCTTGATCCCACCCCTCATCTCCCTGGGATTCATAACATATATCTACAAATCATTTTCTTCAGATACAAGAAAACAAGCAATTGATGGGGATTCATAAGACACCAATATCAATCAATCATATGCCCCTCTCCCAACCCAGACAGATCCCATTAGGAACCCTGGATGCTTTCTATTCCTCTGCCCCTCCTTCCTCCACCCCTCTTTTCTTATTCCCTCTTGTCACCTTACTTCTTCCCTGCCTCTCCCACTTGTCAAATTCTTGACCTCTTCCATGACCTGAATATTTATGTCATCTCTTCAAAACTCCTATGTTGAGACTCTGAACTTCGAGGAAATGGTATTAGGAAGTGGTCTTTAGGCAGTGATGAGATCACAAGGGCAGAACCCCCACAAAAAGGATTAGGACCCTTATAAAAGGGGCCCAAGAGGGACCTTGTGGTGGTCTGAATAAAAATGACCCCCTTAGGCCTATAAATTTGAATGTTCAGTCATCAAGAAGTGGCACTACTTGAGAGGGATTAGGAGGTGTGGCCCTGTTGGAGGAAGTGTGTCCCTGGGACGTGGGCTATGAAGTTTCAAAAGACCAAGCCAGACTGTTCATCGTCTTTCTCTTCCTGCTGCCGGAAGATCCTGATCTAGAACTCACAGCCACTTCTCCAGCAATGTGTCTACCTGTGTCCCCCTTGCTCCGTTGTCATGGTGACAATGAACAAAGCCTCTGAAACTGTAAACGAGCTCCAGTTACATGCTTTCTTTTGCAAGAGTTGCTATGGTCATGGTGCTTCTTTGCATCAATAAAACACTTAGACAGACACACTCTTCCTTAAATGTGAAGATATATCAAAAGGCGCCCTCTACCCTGGGCGTGGTGGCACACGCCTTTAATCCCAGCACTCAGGAGGCAGAGGCAGGAGGATCTCTGTGAGTTTGTGGCTAGCCTGGTCTACAGAGTGAATTCCAAAACATCCAGGGCTACACAGAGAAGCCCTATCTCCACCCCCATACACAACCCCACCCCTCAAAGGCACCATCTATACACCAGAAAGTAAGACCTTGATCTTGATTGCCTCCAGAAGAGAGAAATTATTTTCTGTAGTTTAGAAGCTATCCAGTTGATAGCATTCTATTATAGCAGCCTGGGATAGAGAGGAGGGGAGGGTTGGAGAAGCAAGTTTCCATTTTTCTAAAGAGGGAGGGCAGGGGATCACACAGTTTTGAACAACCTCTGCCATCCCTCGGGAGCCATTCAAAATGAAACAAGAGTCAAGAGAAAACTGAGTGCAATCCATGAACTGATTCCTCAGAGCTTGGAGGAACTTCAAGACACTGCTTAGCCCTTTTGTCCTCAGCAGGAGGAGGAGGTCTGTTCTTTACCAGGTGAGTCCAGGAAGGGTGGAGCAGTCCACCCCACACAGCAGGCAGTACAGGTGTTGGGACAGAGATTGGCTGAGAGTCGACTTCACCTCTATGGGGCTAGCTTCCCCTGCACCCTAGGCCTCATAGTGATAAAGATGAGAACTCATCCCTTAAGCCACCACTGTACCCAATGCACCGGTACCTTCCCCTAGCGATGAAGATGCTCTGGGAGGACACTTTAAATGAAGTCACTCCGCATCTGCCCAGGACCAGCTTCATTGTGCACACCTGGGAGTGCAGATGAACTTGCCTTTGCTGTCTTTTCTTCCAAAGGTCCTACAGTCAAGCAAAGCCTATCATGGCCATTTCTTCATTTACTGCCCACTCGCCAGGCTCTACAGTGATATTTGCTGTTTAATTGTGCTGACTTGATCATTATGCATTATATACGTGCATGAAATCATTACTTTGTGCTCTATATATGTGTAATTATTAGATGCACTGGGACTATGCTAACTATCGCTCTGCCAGTTCCTGGGTTTCTACCATGTTGCTTACCCTGGCCTGTTTACATGCTTGGAATGTTGCTGTGTATTGTGCAAATTCATCCCCATTTATGCCCGCGTTAGGGATGGTAAATGTCCCGTTCTGCACCCCTGCAGGAACATCTGGAAGGGCTGCATTTGACCATGCACTGCCCAAAGTCAGAAATGGACCCTGGCTGGGTCCACTTTGGATCTCAGTTTCCACATCAGAAACAAAAAAAATGAGATTAAACCATCCCTATGGGTTGGCTCCAAGATAGCAATGCCACTACATTATCACACATGAAAGCTAAAGCTGGACACAACATCTCTGCTCCATAATGTCCCCATGCCTCTAGTGGCTGGCACCTGCCCTATTAATCAGCCTTAGGAATCTTCAAGGTCAGCAGCTATCATGGCTGCACTTGTGTGTTATAGATCATCAGAGTTCAGAAAACAACGACATAATTCTATTTCACGTAGCGCCCGCATGCGGCTTCAGTCCGCACTGCATGCTTTGTCGATATGCTATCACAATGCAGTTTGCCAGTTCATTTCTACAAATACGTGCCAGCAGAGCTATGATAACAAAGGTGCTTTGCCTTAAGGCACCTACCAAGTGGGAAAAGGGATCCCAGACAGGAAAGCTCAGGCCAAGTGAAACACAAGCGAAATCTGGAGTTGTGCTCTCTAACTGTGGAGGGAAAACAAAAAATTCCCACAGTGCCGAGTAATACAGGAAGGTACAACCAGATAGTAAAATCGTATGTCAAGGGCAATGATGTGATTCAGGTATTGATCAAGGAGGAAGATGGTTGGCGAGATATGAATTAAGTCTTATTTGAAATTGTCCCTTAAACCATGATTGGAAATAAGGTGGTGGCCAGAGTCGTCATAGAGACTGTCTCAAATTGTGACAGACAGGCAAAGAGTTTCCATGCCAAACAGAGCTCAGGAATTCCAAACCTGGTGAGAAGGTCAAGTTGAACTACTTAAATGTCTCTCACAATCCGTTTAAAGTGATTTTAATATTCTTCATAGCATAGTATTTTTATAGCCCTATAATAATTCCATAAGCAGGGAATTGAGAGGGAAGAGGAGGGGAAGGAAAAGGAACAGGGAGAGGAGGGGGGTGGAGAGAGGAGAGAATAGGAAAGGGGAGGGGAGAAGGGGAGAGGGAAGGGAGAAGGGGAGAGCAGAGAGGAGAAGGGGAGAAGGGAAAGGAGATGGGAGAAGGGAGAGGGGAGGGGAGAAGGGAGAGGGGAGAAGGGGAGAGTAGAAAGGAAAAGGGGAGAAGGGAAGGGAGAAGGGAGAGAGGAAGGGAGAGTGGAGAGTGGGGGGAGGAGAAGGGGAGAGGGAAGAGGGGAGGGGAGAAGGGAGAGAGGAAGGGAGAGGGGAGGGGAGAAGGGGAGAGGGAAGAGGGGAGGGAAGAAGGGAGAGAGGAAGGGAGAGGGGAGGGGAGAAGGGAGCGTGGAGCTTGGAGGCATTTAGTAAGAGGTCAGTGTCACTTTCAGTGGCATAGACCTGAAATCTCACCTACTCAAGGAGGCTGAGCTGGAGGAATTAATAGTCAAGGCCAGTGTAGGGTACAGAGTAAATACAGGACCACCTTGGACAATTTAGAAAAAAAAATTACCTCCAAATACGAAGTAAAGAGAGGTGTGTGGGCTTTCCTGGCATGCAGGAGACTCTACCATCTCAAAAACTTAAGAGCAGTGCAGGGCTCCAGCTTAGGCACTCTCAGCGGAGTCCATCGCTCCTCCCAACAGGCCAAGCTGTCTTGCAAAGTGTTCAAGGTCTGAGCAGACGTAAGAGAACTCATACTGGCCCCCAGGTATGAGGGTCATACAGATGCCAAAGGGAATTTGGGAAGAGGACCATCCAGGGTCGTGACCTGCTTTGAGGGGCTAAGCTGCTAGGCCAGAGATGTCTCCTTCCTGAAGCTGGGTCCCCAGCATACTTCGTAGGGGAAGCTCCCAGAGCCAGCTGAAAGAGTAGGAGCAACCGCGGGGAACCTACACCAGGCAGTCTAACCTTGGTGGTCATGTAGTCCCGGGAAACGATTTCTATCGGAAGCTGCTGAATTCCACAAGAAACTTTCCGACCTTCCTGTTCTGGGGGCCCATGGAGTCTGCTTAGTAGGAGATGGGGCAGGATGCTCTTTTTATGTATCCTCCATTGTACTACACCGTGAGCCCTTGCTGGCCTTGCTGTTGCTCGGAAGGCTGCCCTCAACCCATTGTCTCCTGGGTTACAGTGTAGCACTTTCTGCCCACAAAGAAAAGTAATTTACAGGCCACTTTCTCTTTAATCCATGAGAAAAGGGCAGGATGATGAGTATGTGGGCAGAAATCCAATGTTACGAGGATTTCAACGGATGCAAATTGTTTCCTGGATAAGGGCTAATGACAGCTAATAGGCCAGTGCTGGGGGCTAGGCAGATGACCTAGCACCCGCTTCCTATTTCTGTTGGCCATAATCGCAACTTCCATCTGCTATTTTCAACCTCCTCCTGTATTATTGGCAGCATGACCACATTTTCACACTCCTACTCCTCCCAAAGGACGTGGGCATGCTATTTTACATACAAAAGCATAAACCTTCCTTCCAAGCTACTGGGAAATGGACTGGCACATGCCTGAGCGTTTTATCCCACATGAGTGTTTCCATTTATATGTGCGTGTACGCGCGCACACACACACACACACACACACACACACACACACACACACTCCTGTGAGTGTGCATGTGTCTGTACATGTGCATGTGTGTGTGTGTGCTGACCAGTTTGGTTTGTTCAAAATGGAGTTGCTTTGAGTTGTTTGACTTAGTCCTCAGGGAGCTGGCTCCCGCTGTCGTGTTTTTTTTTGGGGGGGGAGGGGGTGAGGGGTGTCATCTGCATTCATCAGCCTCAAGACATAAGCTGAAGATGAAGAGCTGGACCAGGGCAAGATCAGCTTCGCACTTGAAGACTGGCAGGCATCAAACACTTGCTTCTGAGAGCTGAGGACGTCAGCCCACGTGTTGGCGAAGCAGTAGAAAGTGTGGGAGTCAGGTGGCGGGGGAGGGGAAGTTCCAAGGATGTAGAAAAGACACTAGAAATGCTTACTGGACAAAGCCAGCCACAGCCCCACTGTCCTGGCCTAACTTAAGTTTTCTGTTTCCCCCTTTATTGTATTGTTGGTCTCCCCAGACACTCTTCCCCCCCCCCCCCCCCCCCCCCCCCCGGCCCTGCAGGTCTCCAGTCTTTCATTAGCCTGCACAACATACTGTTCTTAGGCTTCCTGACTCAATTTCTCCAGCATCATTCAGTCTGAGTCACAGGTTTTAATCGCAAATGCATTACAGAGCTTGCTTTTATTTCTATCCCCTCTGCTACGCTGTGGCCACCTCAGAAGGGACGGGATCCCACCTTTCTCCATGCCTGCTGCTACCCACACAGAGCTTAATGAATACCTTCTTGATAACTAAGGAGCGGTGAGGAGGGAAAAGAGAGGAGGGAAAATGGAAACAGGGGGAGGGAGAGAGTGAAGAAAGAGGGGAGGCTTGGGGGTTCGCTCAGTAAGATAATTGCCTACATCATGTGGTACAGGCTGCCTTGTACTGCAAGAGAGCAAAGAGCAATTAACATTTTTTAATCTTCTATGAATACTATTGATAAGGCTCTACATGTGTGATTGACAAGAAAAACACAAAGACCTGCTAAGAGACTCAAAAAAAAAAAAAAAAATGGGCTTTGAATGGAGT
The DNA here is from genome assembly GCF_903995435.1 of Acomys russatus. NCBI lineage: Eukaryota > Metazoa > Chordata > Mammalia > Rodentia > Muridae > Acomys > Acomys russatus. The sequence goes on along the minus strand of NC_067163.1, from coordinate 24,418,282 downwards.
GATCTTGTTGATGATAAGAAGCTGCTTGCTGCCCCAGCTGCCTGCCTGCTCTGAGGTGTTGCCGTCTCCCTGCCAGTTTTAGTGAGCCTAGGTAGAAAGGAGACAGTCAAGCTGCTTGCCACTCAGGTCCCCCTCCATCCGTCCCCATCCGACCACACACACCAAGGGGAGCAGGAAGACCTCTCCAGACAAAGGCTAACAGGCTTTCAAAAGCCTACCTCAATGCTGTCTCCAGGACCTGCTCAGAGGTTTGTTTGTTTGTTTTGTTTGTTTGTTTTAAAGAGATGCAACCAGGAAACCAGACAGATAGGAAAGTCAGAAGAAGCCTCCATGTTCGAAGGGGAAGGCTCTCCTCCCCTAACTTGCTTGCTCCCAACAGCTATGAATCCTCACACAAACATGGAGGAGCTCTGAATAAGCTTCTACAGTGTCTGAGGAGAATGGAGGTTTCTGACCTCACTGTTGAGTAACCAGGAAGCAAGAGTGTAGCTGCAAAGGAAGTAGAAGTCACTAGAGAAGAGCCACCGACTCAGCCTCCCGCTCACACATATCTGGGGGAGCTGGGGAGAGGAAGTTGGACAATGTGATAAGTAACTTATTTGTCATCTTGCCCTGGGCCCTGGGGTGTCCAGAAAGCTTCTCAAACGTTATTCTGGAAGTTTCTAAGAAACTCAGAATTAATTAAGTTAGGTAGATGAAATTAACATCTAATTCAATGTATTTGTTTTATATGAGGGAATGATATATATATATTATATTATTTATTTTTGAGACTTTAATACATATGCAATGTATAGTGATCATATTTACCCCTGAGATCCCTCACTCAAACTCCTCTTAGATAGCTTCAACACTTCCTCCTCCTGACTTCGTGACTTCCTCCTCCTCCTCCTCCGCCTCTTCTATAAGCCAGAGTCGAATTAGTGATGTTCATATGTGACATGTGTGGAGCCATCTACTGTAGAATGAACAGCCTACCAGTAGCCGCACACTCAAAGGAATTCACTCTCTCCCCCAGAAGACATCAACTGCCAATAGCTCTTCAGCTACGATTGGGGCCCAGTGAGCCTCTCTCCGATCCAGTCTGGAATTCTTACAGGCTTGATCTTGTATAAGCAGGTCTCGAATGAGTAATCACGACTTCTGTGAGTGCATGGATGCAACAGTCATGTCGCAGTATCCTTCCCTGCTTCCAAGATCTTACATTCTTTATACCTCCACCCCTCTTCTATGTGCTCCATGATCCATGGTGGGGGTGTTTGATAAAGATGTCCCACTTCGGGATGAGTATTTACCGTCACTTATTTGCAGCACTTAGGCCACTTTTGATTCTCTGCATTGGCCACTATACACTACAAAAAAAAAAAAGCAACTAAGAGCAACACAAATCTACAGCAACATCACTTACCAGAACAACAATATAAGTCCCCCCAGGGTTTATGACTGTCCCCCGACCATGTGGTCTTCTGAGCAACTTTCCAGCACCAGACATGAATGGTCTCTTGTGAAGCAGGCCTCAAATCCACTCAGAAAGTGGTTGGTTACCACCATAACTGTTATGCCATTATTGTACTACTGTAAACATTACCGACATTGATGGGTACAGTGCTGGTAAGTTCCTTGATGTATTTTCTTTCCCAGAATCCTGCACAGTACCTTCAAGCACTATGGAAAGTAGGAACCAGGGATTAAGTCTGCCAGATAGTTTAAAATCAACCAAAATATGTAGGGTCTTCAGCAATAAGCTTTTACCATCTATATATTGTGGGGAACTGCCTGTTGTATTTGGGAGCCCTCAAGAGCTTCCCTGAACAGGAACTCTTAGGGAGGAATTGTATGCCTGACACTAGGAGCAGCATTATTCACCCATGCCAAGAGTTTCCATTAAAACCGCTTAATTTAAAAAAAAAAAAAAAAAACTTACAAAATAATGTGCTCCCATAAAGTTTTTCATCCATCCTTAGTTTTGGTTTGCTCAGCCTCACCCCCATTCCTCCCTACCCCCTTCCTTGCTTAAACCTTTAGCCCACAATATTCCCCCTGTTTCTTTTCCATCACACCTGTTCAATTCTATCGTTCCCTTCCTCCACAAAGGTCTCTTCCTCTCTGATCTCATAGGCTCTTTCTGGTGTTCTGACCTCTACAGATGCTGCCAGTTAAACATACAGACCTAAAATTTGGAAACTCGGATCCATTCCAAGAATATGTGGTGTTTGTCTTTCTGAATTATCTCAGCATAAGATTTTCCATTTTACTTTAAACTTCATTTTCATTTATAGCTGAATAAAATTCTATTGTCTATACTTACCATACTTTCATTATCCATTCATCAGGAAGGTTCCTGCAGCTCATTGGCCAGCCAGCCTAATGAACAATGCCCAAAGATATCTGCTGTCTTTCATGCTTATATGTACACACATGCACACAAGCTTGTATGCACATGAACATGGATGTGCATATATGCACACACAAAGAAAAAGAAAGAAAAATTAAAAATTATAACCTGGGGATCTTACCTGTGATATAGAGAGACAGGTCAGAGTAGCCCTTTAAAAACAACAGCCAATGTTCTGTACAATCTGGAGAATGAGTTATGACAGCCACACTTCCACATTTGAATGAGTGAGTTTATTAAGTATATGCCACCCCTGAGGAAAAGAATAAATACCAAGAGATAGATTATAGATAGGTAAGTAGGTTGGTAAGTAGATAGATGGAGAAGGAAAAAGAGAGAGAGAGATGTGAGAGATTGATAGATGAGAGAGATAAAAGATAGATGATAAACAGACACATAAACAAATGACAGGTAAATGATTGATAGATAATAGATTGGTGATTGGTAGGTAATAGGGATACATAGGTGATTGATAAATAATAGTAGACAATAGAAGATAGATAGGTAGATGATAGATAGATAATAGATGAGTGAGAGAAAAAAGATAGGAAGAAAACACCATCAACTCAAGTGTCCAAAACACCCAACAGGACTCTACTGAGGAAGCCCCATGGAGGCAGGCAGCTGTGTTCCCACCAGAAAGAGTCTCAGACAAAGCAGAGTGTCAATAGGTAGGTGTCCAAGTAAAAGAACAAACAACAACACATAGAGATAGCAAACACCCATCAGAAGCTGTCTAGGGAGGCTGGGGCAGGCCATGGGAATGCCCTATTGAGCTTTCTCTCCAAGAAGGCTCTTCCCATGGGTAAACTTCCGCCTCTGCTCCCCACAGGTACTTTTACATCAGGGGATTAGCAACAGCAAGCACTGTTGGAAGGCTCATCTAGCTGGTCTCAAGATCATACTATGTCTACCCTTGTGGTGCTTTGCTGTTCTCTTCCCTCCCTATTACAGGGTCATTTGGGGAAGCTCACCCGAGACAAGGGGTCAACAAACATGAGAGACAACCAGGCTTTCAGAGACAGCTTCTCGGTGAGCTCAAGCATCATGTGACAACCTCCAACATAATGTGCATTGTAAGCAGCACAGGAAAACGACGGCCCTGATGTTACAAAGAGCTAAGCTTTATATGCTTTGTTAAATCTCATAGAAAGACTGGGCCTCAGGCAGGCCTGCAGGTCTCCCACAGCACACAGAAAACATTATTTCTTCTTGCACCCTCCTGGTGACCAACACAAGACTTGGCTGTTCATCTATTCTTCCCACAGGACTCTGTTCCTCCTCACCAATGACAAGCCACACAGGAGGACAGGTAAAAGCAAGCAGGCAAACAAACAAACAAACAAACAGGTAGGCCTTCTGAGAGCCAGGATGGCGAGAGCTGCTTGATCTATGCGCACAGGGCTTCAGCCTAGAGACTTTCCCAGGGGTACACATAGACTTGATTGAGATCTGATAAAAGACAAAATGTTTAACTTAGGAAAGAGAAAAGTGCCCTGACCTTCAGTGGGAGATCTGCTGCTATCATGAGACATTGGTAAACATGCACAATTTTGTTAACATACACCATTGTGCCGCCATATTGGATCAAGGCTAAAACGTAAGCACCCTGCACTCTTATCAAAACACCGATAAGACCCAAACCTCGCTCGAGGATGAAAAATTCTCTCCCTGTATCCTGTTCTGGGTCCTAGAAGTGATTATGGCTGCTTACCAATTTAGATTTTCATCTCCGTGAGCATGGCCTCTTTATGAAGAAAATCACCGCTTCTCAACTGTGTATCCGAAGCAAAGGACTGCTTTCTCCACTTCTCTCAATGGCTAAAGCCCCAACCCTGCTCCTTTCTAAACTCCTCAGTTGTGATGCCCATGGTTTCTCTGGTATGTGTTTCTTGTAAGCCTGGCTTATTTATAGGTATGTTCCTGGTGAGCTTTGGCTAAGGGTACTGGTAACCAGTTTGTCCCAGACATATACAGAAAACAGCTTGGTAAATATTAAGTAAATCAATAGCGTGGCATCCTCCATTGCCAGGCTTAAGATCCATAACACGTTATGGCCCCTGTGAACAATTTGCATGTTAGGTTTTCTCACTGCACAAGAATTCCTGGGTTAGCCAGCCGATGACTGAGAAACCATGGCCCATTAAGTGAGTAGCTAATTTCATAGGCAAATTATGAATTACTATAATATGTTGGACAGAACTCAAACACTGGAACGTGTGGGGCCTCTAAAGTTGCAAATACTCTGGATAGAGGAGGGGATGTGGTAGGTTTGTTTGGAAACAGGGTCTGCTCAGAGACAGAGAGAGTGACAAATGTCACCAGCTCATGGGTCACTGAATTAGGCAGCTTCGGGTCAACCCCAAGACATCAGAGATTTTTTTTTTCCTATATCTGAAAATCAGCTGGGCCAGGAGTAGGAATCCACTGCCCCCTCCACTCCACGTCTGGCTGTGTTCCATGCTATCTCCTGCCTTCTCCTACAGAAGACACCCTCCTCCTGACGCGAGTTGTCTCCCAAAGAAACGGGGCAGCTACACAGAGCAGCGCGCTGCCTACTTCATCGGTGGCACTGCCACGCAGTTTAATGTCTCAGCCTGTCCTTGCTACTCTGCCAGCCTCGCCTCTCACGAGAGCTTCCGGTTCTTGCCAGTTGGCCTGATCTTCTTACTCCCCCACCACATTCTTTAGGGGTGCTTGGTTCTGCAGACGCCTGCACCCTGACCGCGGTTTCTCCGCACATGCGCAGACATGCTCCTCTTGGACTCTACTCTCTGCTTCCTGACTGCTGCCAGGGGGACCCTTTGCTAAGCCCATCCCTCCTTATGTGGCACCCTGTCCTCCCATTTCATCTGCACAGCACCACGGGAGGGGCCGGGGAATAGGTTACCCGGAAACTGGTGAAAGCCATCTGCAGCTTTCTTCCCGAGGAGGAATTCTCTGAAGGAAGCCCCTGGCTGCACTTCCTTTCCCATTCAGCAGTCACTTTTCTGAGGAGAAAATAAGTAAAAGCTACAACTGGAAAACCTAAGACTTTAAGGAGGTGGAAACTGAACCTGGAAATGGTGGAGTTCGTTGTTGTCACCTTTTTTTTTTTTTTTTTTTTAAGATGAGAAAACTGTGGTGCACGTGGTTCAAGTTTGCTTTCAAGCCTAAGAAGATTGACATTATCTTTTCCACCTATGTATATTAGTTTTATAATTTTCCCTGGTCAAACTAAAAGAAAAACTAAAAAACAAAAACAAAACCTGTGAAATACATAGATCCTTTGCGAGGTTCCCACACAAGGTAGTACCCTGTGAATTACATCCTTGTCAGTATGGGGTTTGAGATTTCTCCGGGGAGCCACATCTATAGAGACCTCGGTAGATCAAGTGCAAGTCAGTGGAGTGCAGCTGCTCTCAGCACTCCCAGAATGCAAGCCACAGGAGGAAGCAACATAAATCACCTTCTCGTTCTCCACAGATAATGTCTGTGCTTCCTTCAGGATCTCACTTTACACACAAAACAAACAAAAACTAAATCGATCTCCCAAACTGTGTGGTCCCATCTGTCTGCTTTCCTTTTTTTAAGACCATGCAGCCCGCATCACTCACCACAGTGATTCCACAGGGGAACTTCGTGCCTGGCCTTGGCATCTCCATCTCCTATTTCCCTCCAGCATACTGGACTTTCAGCCTCTGGTTCAAACATTTGTGTGGGGCTATGACGAAAGTCTAAGCATTGAGCTTTAGTAAGAAAGGGCTGGCTGGCTGGCTGGGCTTTGCTGTCAGGTCTGGACAGTTTCAGTGCTGAGCAGCCAGATTTCTTTCTCCTTTCTTTGCAACAACTTGAGCAAAATGAGAATCAGAAAACAAGAGGATGAAAAGGAGGGAAGCAGGGAAGAAAAAAATGGATGAGGTGGGGGTAGGAGTAACTTCTCCATGGTGACCATAAAAATGGTGGTGGGGGAGAGGGGTGGAGGATGTCATAGCTCACTGAGATGGGTGACTGGTCAGAGCTCATCCATTAGTTTTCTCTCCGCTCTGAGAACTAATGTCCCAGCTCCCTGAGACACAACCGCGGTCTGCTCGAGGGTCAAAAGCAGCAGAGGCTGGATTTTCACATGTTGGCCTAAGTTCTGACTCAGTGTGGCATTTCAGCCCTGAGACAGTTGACCTCAAACTCAATTACAGTCCTCAAAGTCATGTGACAGTTTGGATCCCCTTCAGGCCACTAATAGTTCTCCGTGTGGTAGAAGCTTCTAGATAGTGAGTTCCTCGGGACCAGGAGGATGGTGACAGCTTGGCACCAAGGCCATCTATTCTCTGGCAGTGGAGAAAGAGATAGGGTCAGATCTAGATTTCTAGGGCAGGAGGGACACTAAAGTCGTAGGAAGAGGATTAGGGTGGCGCTGTCAAGTGCATTGGAGTTGACTCCACACTCAAGGCAAGACTGAAAGACTGAATGAAATCCCAGCAGAAAGCCAGCAGAATGTGAGGCTTGGTACCCAGAGCTTACTGCTCCAGATCTCAAAACTCAGGTCCTGCAAACATGCACCTCAGGGACAAAACAGGTCATTGTAATGTGGTTAATCTTGATGTATCAACTAGAGGGGAACTGGAGTCAACTAAGAGACACGTCCCTGCATGGATCTGTGAGGGTATTTCCACAGATTAACTGAAGGAGAAGAGTGCCCCTCAGAGTGGCTGCTGCTGCCCTCCAACAGCTGACCCATATACAAAGAAGTCCAAGGGAAAGTCATGATATTATCCATGCCTGTTTGTGGTGGTAGTGATAGTGGTTGTGGTTGTGGGCGGTGGCGATATTGTGGTGCTGGGGGTGATACTGGTGGTGGTAATGGTGACATTGTGGTGGTGATGGTGATGATATTAGTGATGGCGGGGTGGCAGTCCCGCTGTGGCTTCTGTCATTCTTCACTGGTATCAGACACCAGCTTCTTTGGTTTCCACTATGGGCTGAAGGCCAGTGACTCCCAGGAATCTTCCAGACCTCTAGGGCTAGACTGGAATTTTAACTGAAACATCCAGCTTTGTGAACCAAGTGGCAGTCCTCAGCCTTTCCAAAGGGCAGCCAGTCATTGTTGGACTCCTCAGCCTCTACCATGTAAGCCAGGCTACTAATCCCCTTTCCAACACATACCCCCCCCCCCATATGCTCTGCTCCTCTAGAGAGCCCTGCCCAATACACCAGGGCTCCAGTCCCATGCAGAACTCAGGCCGACAACATAAACATTTCATTACAGGTGCGTTCACACGCCCCATCTCCTGTGGGAAACTGAGAAGAGCAAAGCAGGAAGCTGGGATTATTTCTGAACTCTTTAGCTGGATCCCAGTAGTGTGTTGGTTTTGGAAATGACATTTAGGGTATTTATAATCTCTACCTTGCTGTGTTTCTCCCTTGCTGAAAACTCTCCTTGTTTTTGTTTTCACCAAGAAAAGTTTAATTTGGGAGCCCAAAGCTTTGATCTTTAGGCAGAGAGCTTCAAACTGATATCAAGTGTCGGTTGGTGTGATGAAGTCTATACCATAACACTGTAACCAGGAGAGAGGCCAGTGGCTGATGACAAAGATGAGGAGGCAACTTGAGCTCAGATGAGCGGGCTCAACAACCCTTTAAAAGAATGCTAGGGAGGAGTTCCAGCACACTGGCATTTTCTTGTAAGGGCTCCAAGTGTAAGTGTGACTCCATCTCTCACTTCAGCTGGTTGGTTTGTACTTCGTGGCTCACTGTCTTCTTCCAAATCCCATTGGCAGAGATGAACTGTTGTTTCTGTCTCGTACAACGGTCAGCCACACTCACTCTAAGTGGCAGCGCTTGTGGCTCACTTCTGACAGTGACTGTAACAGGACATGTCTATGCAATGTTTGGGGTATCTTGAGATTGGTAACGGAGAGATGCAGGTAAAAGATGTGATGTGATCTCCTGCCAGAGCAGCCATGTTCTGAGTTAAAATTCCTCAAAAGAAAAAGTGTCTAGGGAGGAGCTTGTGTGGTCCAGAAAAAGTCTCCCATTGATGGATAGGCCCAGGAAAATTCAGTCCTGCTCTCAAGTAGGAGAATCCAGGAGGGATTAGAAGGGATGCTGACCTACATTATGCACAACATGAAGCATCCCCAGTGGAGGCCAGCAGTGCCAGGTGATCTCCCAGAGAGTGTGGAGCACAGCTTGCTGCAGAAACCAATTTATTTCACTGAAATAAGAGTAGACACCGCCGTAAGGGAGACAACGAGGTCTCCCTCTCCCCTCAGAGCTTTTATTGGGGCGGGGGCAGGCTCTATGGGAGAAGCCAATTCATCAAAGAGCTGACTGATGATAGAAAACCATACATGTTTTATTAAATGCACACACATGTGGAGAATCTTCACCAGCAAATGAAGAGTGAAGTCTGAGGACAGGATCGAATCGTGATGTCTTTATTGTCTTTAGACAAAGGGGAAAAAAAATGACTCATGGAGGAACGGCATGGTTTCAGCTGGAAATAATCACTATGCCAATATGACGTATTTTATACAGTGCATTGTAATTCCTTCAAATGTACTAATGGGGTGGGGTGGGGGAAGGAAGAGGTGTGGTTGTAGCTCAATGGTAGAGGGCTCACAAGGGTTCAGGCTCCAGGCCCAGCGCTGTGAGCAAAGAGGACCAACACAACCAAGTGTAATATACACATGCTGTATTACTGGGGTGGGATACGCCCTTAGGTTTGATAAGGCAAAAAAGGAAAAAAAAAAAGTTCATTCACTGCCTCATTTCACCAGGTCAGCCTTTGATATATGACTGTCCCATTCATTTGAATTTGATGACTGATAAATTAACTTATCTACTTATGTAGTAGCTCTTGGCTGGTTCTCATTATTTATGTGGATGGATCGTTTTTTTGTTTTTGTTTAATAGAGCTCATGGGCTGTCTACAGCAGAAGAGCCTCTTCTCTCAGCCCTCTCCAGCAAATAGCTCTACTGCCCTGGGGTGGGGTAGGGGGATGAACCTTGTTTTACATTGTGAAATCACGTGCACACTAAAGTGACTCTCTATGATAGCCTATAGGATTCTGGCATCTGGAGATATCAAATTATCAATTCGTATCAATACTGCAGCTCATGTGAGACTATCATGGAGAACTTGGTGGGCTTAATAATGACAGGTGAAATGTAATCAGGTGGTGAGCATCAAACACCAAAGGGTTAGCTTCAGGTAGCAGCATTATCAACGTGATCAATGCATTTTCTCCAAATTGAACTGAGGGGTGTGTGTGTGTGTGTGTGTGTGTGTGTGTGTGTGTGTGTGTGTGTGTGTGTGTGTGTGTGTATGTGAAATCAAAAGGAGTAATTTCCATTCTGAGTCTGTTTTTTTTTTTTTTTCATATTTCATTCTTCTAGCTCCTAAGGGCCTTTTAAAAGCCCAGTGTTAAATAAGCCTCCAGGATACCAAGATCCTAGTACAGTCATTGCCGCACTTACGTCACACATCTCTGTTAATTTCTTCCCTGGGGCTCCTTTGGTAAGTATTCAAATGCTAAATATCCATGTTTTTTTAAACAGACAACATATTCTAGAGTTATTTTTATCCTCCCATGTGGTAGAAATAAAACATTTCCCTCCCACCACTCCAAGGCAATGGAAAGTGATGGGAGTTGATTTCCAGTTTAGATCTGAGAACTTCTGAGTGCCTGAAGAAGGCCTGCGACTGAGGGTAAATAATGAAGTAGCCTCACCCTCCACATTCACTTTCCAAGCCTCTAAGAACTTGACAGTGGCCCTGAACTCCTGAACCCCTCCTCCTTGCCATCAGTAGACTTCCTTTTGGAGATGGGTACAGGTAGGTGGGAAGACTAGGGCAGAGACCATGATGGAACGGAAAAAGGGGTCCTGGGATCCAAGATGGGGTTCTTGCTTTCTGGATCAGAGGATGACAAATTAATGGGCAGGAAGCAAACAACCCAGAATAGTCAACCTTATAACCCTGTGTCACATTACAACTTTGTCATATCCTGTGTGTCCAAGGTGTGGAGCAGACTGTAATGTTATCTTAATGTGTCACAAAGATGGTATGGCTGAGTCATTCTTTTGTTTTAGCAAGCTCTTTTGTCTTCCTGTCGTCTCTTTAAGGTATCACTGGCTTGGCCTACCTTTCCCACTTCTTGGGCCACCATAGAATTTCTAAGACTCTCCACTCACTCACCAGCACTTGGACCTTCCTATATAATTTGGCACAGGGAAGTCACAAGACCCTGTAGACATTCTCAAGTCAAGGATTTAGCAACCCCCAGCCAGAGCCCCAGTTCTGTGACCGTGAGCCTGGGTAAAGCACTCACATCTTATCCATGCTTTCCTCACCGTACTATAACCCCTGTTAAGTCAGGGCTTTGTAAGGACAGTGAGGCCTTTCTTTCTAAAGGGCTTAGCCCAAGGCCCAACAGAAATCAGTGTGGTGAGTGTGAGCTAGTTTTACCACTGTTGTTTTGCTTCAGCTATAAAGAACTTTTCCTGCTTGAATGTGCTGGTTTGGGTACAAGCAGAAACTGGAAACTGATCACTGTGTATGGGGATCTCTGCAAACGCCATGGCCAACAGATGTTGATCAGCATGAGGCAAAAAAGAAGTCCGGTTCAACACAATTCAGTAGCCTACCGGCTACTTCAGTTCAGACTTGAAGAGTCTGACACCACCTAGTTTATTTTAAGCATATTTAAGCACAGCACAATTGGGAAAAAAAGTTTCTTGGTGATAATTAATTCAACACAATACAGCTTACAGCATGACTACATTGAAATTCTTTGTAAGTACATGTGACATCTTCAATAAAGATGGGATCTATAGATTTGCTCCATGAACATCTCGAGGGTCTGGTGTGGTCTCAGTCACACGGACAGCACAAATGCCACCAGGCTATAAATCACCTCTGCTCACAGCTTTCCGGGTAGAAAATGGGTCATACATCCTTTGAAGAGTCAACATTTAGTGCTTACCATACCCAGTTCCCCAGTGCTTATCTGTGGGCATGAGAATCTCTGTGCCTCCCACAACTATGCTTTCAAAGTCTGTTCCACAGACTGGCTCAAGAGCCAAGTCACTCTGACGTGATCAGCCGTTTCAAAAAATGGAAAAGGCAAGAAGTGGAAATTTAAGGTGTATAAAAGCAGCCAGCGTATATTCTATAGAGAATAATAACCAGCAAAGACACAGCTGTAGTTGAACTGGCCCTGGAAAAATAAGGTCTGGGTCTTCTAGTTTGATTTCTGTTGATATGATAAAACATTGGCCAAAGCCAGCTTGAGGAGGAACAGGCTTATTGGGCTTGGAGGTTTTAGTCCATCATCATCATCATGAGAAATCAGAGCAGGACTTCGAGGCAGGAACCTACAGCAGGAACGGATGCAGAGACCATGGAGGAACACTGCTTACTGGCTTGCCTCCAGCCTCACAATCGGCTGCCTTTCTCATATAGGCCAGGCCCACCTGCCTAAGGAAGGCACTGCCCACAGTGGGCTGGGCCCTCCTACATATTAGTAACCAAGAAAATGCCCCAGCAGACATGCCCACAGGCCAATCCGATGGAGGCAGTCTTCAAGCGAGGGTCCTTCTTGCTGGGTATATCAAGCTGACCACAAAAGCTAGCCTTTACATTAGAAGTGATCCCCCAATACACCAAAACAGACCAGACACTGCAAACCTTGTGGCAAGCCAAGCCGCCAGAAACCCTGGGAGAGCCCTTGTGGCAAGCCAAGCTGCCAGAAACCCTGGGAGAGCCCATGAAAGGCCCTCGGGAGCTCTGTAGTGCCAGACAGCTGTGAATACCGCAGATTTAGCTAGTCCTGAACACCCGTCCCATCTCAACGCATGGAATCCAGAGCTTCACCTGACTTCCCTTCCCACGTGTTCCTGGGATACCTCCCACTAGCACAAAGAATTCTTAGGAACTCCTGAAGTTCAGTTTTCCTGTAGCTCAACCCCCCCCCCCAAGGCCAGCAGATTGACCCTAGACTGCCCGCTCCACTTCGTCTGTGGTGCAGCAGCCTTGCCATGCCTATGACTTTCCACCCCCACCCACACCCACACCCACACCCCACTCCATTCACGGCCCTGTAGATACACATAGACCTTCCACTCCCCAGAGGGATGAGTGGAACTGGACATAGGATCGCTTAGATAAGACTCGATTGACAGTGTTGAAGATAACATAGCTACTGGAGACATGCCCACAATCGAGGGGTGCCAGACCAGCCTTCTCTGGGGCCCCTCCCTACTGAGTTTCCAGTGTGCTGATTCCCCCAAAAAGATAAGGGTGTCTCTTTCTGTGTCTCCCTCCATTTCCCTTAGCTATAGCGTAAAACGTGAGTCAGGGTAATTGACAAAGAAATAAGTTTTATTTCACTCACAGTTCTGAAAGTACAAAGAGGAGGGTGTTGACAGCTGCTGAGCTTCTGATGAATTCCCTTGTTGTGGAAAGTCAAAAGAGGCCATGTGGAAAGAGGGGCATCCCCTCCAGATGGCTCTCATCCATGAAGGCTCTAGCCTTAAATACATCCCACCCCATGATGCTCTGAGAACACTTCGGCAAAGCCCTTGGTAGGGACATGTCATATTCAGATATTAGCAGGCTCCTACCAAAAGCATACACAGAAAAAAGCCCGGATTCGCCTCAACCTCACCTCAAGAGAAGACAATTGCTGCTGAGACTGCCTCTGAGTCAGCCTTCAGCAGTACCCACCTGCCTCTACATGGCTTTAACACAAGGCCCACCCAAAGCTGCAGAAGCAACTGCATGTCCAGCAAGGAAATTGATGTTTTCACAAAAAAAAAGAAAGAAAGAAAGAAAGAAAGAAAGAAAGAAAGAAAGAAAGAAAGAAAGAGAAAAAGAAAACATGGCTAGCAGCTTTTAAGCCATTCTTCTAGTTCTTCCTCATCAAAGTTTCCAAGTCTTAGAGACTGGCTTTATCCTGGACATGGGAGAGGGGGGGAGAGAGGGGGGACACACAGAGAGAGAGGGCTGCTTTATAATTGAAATCACTTAAAAGAAAAGAAAAGAAAGAAGGAAGGAAGGAAGGAAAGAAAGAAAGAAAGAAAGAAAGGAGGATCAAAGGACACAGCTCTCCATCAGCAAGCTTATGATTACCACCCTACGCAGGGCGGTCAGGCGGCAGGAGCAAGCCCCACACCGCAGTGCCCTATTCTTTGTTTCTAGACTCTCACTCCCTCCACAGCGGAGCTGTGCCCGCAGATGCTTTGTGCCCTCCATAATTGCTTCTGAGAGCTGATGACTCACCCATCGCCACTTCTTTTTTCCCCCCTTCTTTTCTTGCGTCAGCTGAAGTGTCAGTATAATGTGACACTATAATGCTTGGCACATCAGAGAGAAAAGGCTTTAACTTTATTGTTTTTTTTTTTTTTTTTTCAAACTTGACTGTGGAAAAGAGCCGAGATGTGTCAGTACTTTGCGCAATTTCAAGCTCGCTCTAGAATCTAGAGTCTAGATGCTCCATTTGCATAATTCTCAAAGAATATATGAAAAATTGATGGAGAAAATGTAGATGTCTATGTGTGTATGTGTGTGTGCGCGCGTGTGCGTGCGTGTGTGTGTGTGTGTGTGTGTGTGTGTGTAGGTCAAAGGCCAGCATTAGGGGGCCTTCTATCCCTCCCCACCTTATTTTCTTGAGACAAGGTCTCTCACTAAACTTAAAGCTCACCCATTTGGCAGGCTGTGTGAGCAGCGAACCCCTGGAATCTGCTTGTAAAACCCCAAGGCTGGTTTTACATATGTGTGTTGTCATGCCCGTGGGTGCTGGGGGTCCAACCTTAAGTTCTCATGGCTGAGCAGCAAACACTTTGCCATCTCTCCGGATCCTCTATGAATATTTTCTGCCCCAGAAGCTGAACATGAAGCTGGCCAAACATCACTCCCAGGCAGCTCCCCGGGGTTCACTCCAGTCTGAGGGCTACCTGTGGTGGCATCTATCTTAGCCTGGCTGCTTCTCTCTCTAGCTGTAGGGCTCTGACGTTCTTTGATGAAGGAAGCCAGCGTTTCCCGGGGAACACACAGAACCTTGGGAACTAGAGTGCGGAGTGGGAAGGAGGAGAATCCCAGAGTTCCAGAGTCCTGGAATCCTAAAAGATGAACAGGTCCAGGTATGAGAGAGAAAAACCACTAGAATGTTCATGAATATTTCTTTTACCTTGTCTCAATCGCTTAATTTGGAGAATTAGCCTTAGCATCTTCATTGAACGATCTGAATGTCCTAGCTGACTCCCTTTCCTCAGGGAACATCCACAAAGCTTCTGTGGTGGCTGCTTGTGTGCTGGATGCCAAGTAGCAAGAGAAACTGGCTTGAGTTGCTGGCAGTACACAGACATTAGGCACAGGGCATCGCCCACTCAGGAGCAAAGTGAAGAGGGGGCTGTGCGCTTGCCGAGAGAATGAGCCGGGTAAGATGGAGTCACCAGTGTTCTCTCACTGGTGCCTGCGAACATGCTGCTCTCCTAAACCCAGCTCCCCATCTAGCAAGCTCTTTGAACAACAGACTTTCCGTAAACCAGATGGGTAACAAAATGACACCGACTCTGATTTCTATGGCCGCGTGAGCAGACAATGGCCTGAAGTGTGGATGTGAGCACTCTGGAAGAAGCAAGGCCGGAAGCAGCCACACTGAGAGCCAGTGTGGGAGCAGCATCTGTGCCCTGGCTCGGCCGTCCCCCTCTGCCTCTGCAGCCCAGCTTCCTGCCAATCCACAATGGAAACGCCACATGCGAAACGTGTGTGCACACACACACCGAGGGAGCAGATCTGGAGGGGCCACCGCTTAATTCATTTTGTTCCATAGCAAGTAAACAGGCCAAGCCAATTCTTGATGCATAGATCAGGGTGGGAAGTGGGCTTCTGTGAAAGCATGCCCACCCCCTTCAACCCCACCCCAGCAATTCTGCCTGCATTCAGCCAGAAGCCCTGGGCAAGAGGTAGCAAGACTAATAAAAGGCTGATCAGCAGGCCCAAGAGCAGGGGGCAGTGTAGCCCATAATTGGGAAAATCGAACAGTAGAGCCATGTTTGCCAAGGAGCAGAAGCCTCCTTTGTTCTAAAATAGCACTCTGTGCTTAGTTAAAAGATAGACCCCGGTGACCCTTAATGACTCTTAGTGGGTCGCTTTGTGCCTCTAATAGGACCCACGGCTCTTTGGCTCATTTTAAATTACTACCAAGCAGCGTGTAGGCTGGGACTTCTTCAAGGGAAGAAAAATCAATCTGAGAGGGAAAAGCTATTCCTTAGCAACAAAAGGGGAAAAGGAAGGAGGCAGCTATCTGAGATAGGATCTGGCTCAGCAGAGATGGAGCAAAAATAGCTTCTCCTCGGATCCAGGTGCCCGAGTTTCACTTTAAAGCAAGTTCACAGGGCCAGCCTCAGGATGCCTGGGGCACAGATGGCATCTCGGTATGGGCACTAGAAGTGCATAGATTTTAAGAGATATCAAGTAAAGGTGCAGCCAGGACATCAGGGAACATGGCCATTTGGTTGGTTTTTAATGACTTTCTTTTCCCATTGGCAATAGTGCAGAAGGAATGATGTATTCTTAGTCTGTGTAACAGTGTTGACAGAGCAATTGTCCACTATGACATCAGCTGTCACACCTGCTGGGTATGCTGAAACTGAATGGCACGTACTTAGTTGTAAAATGATTAGTGCACCAGACATACCCCATGCTATAGGGGTTTATGTAGCTCTATTTGTGCATATATGTGTAAACATTACACAAGGCACTCTGGATCGTCAGTTTCTTCCACAGTGGTGCACCTATAAAGTTGCATGTTGGCTTCTCTTCCCAGCTTAATGCAAGGCTCAGAAACTTCCCCACTCTCCAGACAGAACCCATTCCACAATAGCATAATTCACAGTTAGGTAAAGACCTCACAGAGAACCTGGAGAAACATATTGATATTTGTCTTGAATATTTGATTTCTGGTCAATTTCCCATCAAGGAGTCCCTCTTGCCTTGAAGCCTTTGTCCCCTTCATCCTAGTCTCTCCCCATCCCCACCCCAAATCCAGCGCTGAGCCTCTCTAGCCCACCATTTCTTTCAAGTGCCAACTCTTTGCTGAGTTCTCAACCTGTGGGTCACGACCTCTTCAGGGGTTAAATGACCATTCACAGGGCTCACCTGAGACCATTAAAAAACACAGATCTTTACATTACAATTCATAGCAGTAGCAAAGTTACACTTATAAAGTAGCAATAAAAATTTTTATGGTGTTGAGGGGAGGCCGGTCACCACAACAGGAGGAGCTTTATTAAAGGGTCGAAGCATTGAGGAAGTTAAGAACCACTGCTGTAGAGCAACAAGCCAGTGTTCCTAGGATCTGCTCATTGTCAGGAACAAGGGCAATACACACAGCAGCAAGGACTTCGAAATAGAATCCAAGAATAACATCAAATGAATCAACAGCTCATGAGACTGGAGGGATGGCTCAACCATTTAGAGTATGTACTGCCTTCTCAGAGGACCTGAGTTCAGTTCACAGCACACATATCAGGTGGCCTCTGCAGACATACGCACATACACATAATTTAAAATAATACGTTATTTTTTTTTAAACCAGCTCACAAGATGGGGGTGGTAGTGCAAGGCTGTAATCCCAGCACTCAGGGAGGCAGAGGCAGGTGGATCGCTCTGAGTTAGAGGGCAGCCTGGTTTACAAAGCAAATCCAGAACAGCTAACGCTACAGATAATGTGCTATCTTGTTGGTTGTGTATGTCACAGGTGCAGGGCACAGTCTGGAGAGCATCTCTTCTAGAGCTTTCTTTTGTGATACTGCATAGAGTCCAGGGCCACACCCATGTATGTCTCTAGGTGACTGTCATTGCTACAAAAATTCCTGGAACTATTATCCTCTGCGGTCTTGTCCCTTATACAAAATGCAATCTGGAATCCTGAGGTCTTTGTTTTGTTTTATTCAGTGAGATCATGCTCACTTTGAGCCTATTTGAATTGACATCCAGATATAAGGTGTGATCGTTTGGGGGGTTGTTTGTTTGCCAGTGAAACTCTTAGTAAGAGTCAATGAATTCATGCTTAAGGGACGAAATAGTCTGACTGCCCATCATTCCTCAACTTATTCATGAACCAACAAGCTGCCTCGTTCTCTCATTGATCCATACACCCCTCCTGATCTGTTTCTAACATTTTTTTTTTTCTCTGCGATTTTGTCCTTCATGAAGACTACAGTTAGTCTCTGGCCAATGGCAGCATCTACTCAACACAGAGCCCTCAGAACTCAGCAGAACCGCACTGCCACCACATCAATCACCAGTCCCCTGTCTCACCCGTGCCCACCAAGAAGGCAAACTTTCAGACTCCCAGCACAGTATTGGAGATGAATGGCATCTCCAGGTCAACCCAGATGATCCTTGGTGTTAGGATGAAGGCATTTCAGAACCGCGAGGATCTTCTTGCTAGACTGAGTTAGACATCACAGAGTTTCAGAAGAGACTTGGGAAGAATGGATGAATTGGTCAGAAGAGATTTGGAGAGAACCAATGAACTCTCCAAGATCACGTGGCGTCTGCAAGTCAGACAAATATCTGAGCTCAGGGTAGGACACTCACCTGCCACTTGCTGGAAGAACACCCGCCAGAAGATTGTTTGGGGAAGCCGGGGGGTGAGGTGGGGGCCGGCTAGAGAGACCCACTCAGACCAGCTAGAACCTAGAACCCCTGTTCAGATCTAGCCAATGAACAGCCCATTCTCCACAGTTGTGGGGAGATTGGGGAATGCCTCTGACATGAACTCTGGTGCCTCCGATTTGATCACTCCCCCTGGCGGCACACAGAGGAAGGGGAAGCAGGCTATCTGGATGAGACCTGATAGGCTGTGGTCATATGTGGGGGGAGGAGGTCCCCTTCTGTCAGAGGTCTAAGGGTGGGAAACAGGGTTGAAGAGGGAGGGTGGGAACAGGAAAATAAAAGTAAAGGGATAATAACAGGGATGTAATCTGAATAAATTATAATAAATTAAAATTTTGTTTTAAAAGAAACAAAGAAGAAAGCAGAATAAATGGCCTTCTTTTCCAACAAATCCGCTTTCCCCACCACTTGTGCTTCTCTGGTAAAACCTGTGGAAACTATGGAATGAGAGGCAGGGCTTGTGAGAAAGCCCCTGCATGCTCTCACCCTGGACGCATTTAAAGTTTCACCAGTGAGGAAACCGGAAGTGAGGTAATAAGCGGAAGCAGTACTCCGCGGGACATAAAACCCACCTGACACTGTGTATGATGTCCCATAGGTTGGCTCATTTAACCCACAAAACTCAAGGAACCCTTATTAGCTGCCCTCCACAACCACTTCTTCCAAGGCGGAGGATGAGTTCCATAACCTGTCTCCCGCAGACAGATTTATTCCCTTCATGGTCTATATTACCAGGAGGTTGTATCTGAGGAGTGGACTAGGCTACACTACAGCCTGTGGGATGTGGAAGATGGCTTCTTCTGCCAGCTTTCTGTCTGGTTCACTGTATGTAGAAGGAAAGTCCAGGACCTGACTCCAAGTGCATCTTGCCTCCTTAACCCATTTCAGATATTGTAACATGCTGCAGGACCACACACACATAGCCATGGCCACTTATTCAAACATCAGGGTTACTGTTGTCCAAAATAGCAGAAGCTTTAAAAGAACTAAAAATGAGTCTTCCCTCACCATGGGGTTCTGAAAGGCTTCCTTCTAAACTCCTGAAATTCCAACAAAAGGACTAAAATATGAAAGCATGGGAGGACCTACACTTTGACAGACACTGTGACTCAGCCAACTGGTATTTTTGGACCAGCAGGAACATTCCATTTCATCCTTCCCTCTGGCAGATAAGCTGCCTCCTTGAAACCTGTCAGTGGAATGGAAACCTTGGCTGTGAGCAGAATGGTCCTTGGCCTCTCCATGGGTAGCCTTGCTGTCTCAGAGATGTCAATCACCCGACTGCAAAAACCAACATCTGGGTTCTTGGCCCTACCCTCGGTGACAGCACTGAAGAGCTTGACAGAGTACGCCCAGCTAGGATACATGCGAGTGCATTATGGGGTTGGATCAGGCTGTTCTGCCACAAAATAAGCATTGTCAGTAATAATAGGGTTGTAGTAAATACTCTTGTTCAACATCTACAGTCTAGGAGAGAAAACAGAAGTTGAGGTAAGACATAAAGAAAGACCACATCTAAATAACATTGGATGGCTCCTTCCTTCAAAGCCTCAAGGGTGGCAGTGAAAGGAGAGAGAGAGCAGAGACTTCAAAGCCAGACAGACTAGAGCTTTCATCCTGAAGCCAACAGATTTTACCAGGTGGCCTAAGGCAAGTCACTTACGCTCCCTAAGCCTGGGTTTCTCGTCTATTGAAAAACTTTTCTAGGCTCATCATGACCTGAAACGATATGTGTAAAACCCTCCTCCAGAACATCCAACAGATGTTGCTTTGTCTTTCTTGGTCTTCAAATGAATTCTGGTGTGTGTGGGTGACGGGTTGGGGATTTCACTGGACTACTTCTACTGAGATCCGCTGCTCATGCTTACACTCACCCACAGAGGGCGCTAGACGAGAAATCTTCCCTTTGCCTGATTTATTTTTTGTTTTTTGGTCAGAGGCATACAGTGCACCTGGACAGTTTCCTCTCAAATAGATCACCTCCACCACCCTTAGCGGATTCTCTTTCCAGTGTTAGAAAAAAAAAAAAGAAAGAAAGAAAGAAAGAAAAAAAGAAAAAAAAAAAAAAGAAAAAGCTCAGAGGTGTCCCATTTTGTCTTCACAGATAGCCAGAGGAAAACTCAGCTCTTTCCTTCTGCCTTATTTTTCCTTTCTTGTCTCCTCCTTCTTGCCACCTTTCCCTAAGGCAGGTCTTTTCTTAATCTTCCATCTCTTTTAAATCAGACAGCTTTGGAGCTCAGGTCAAGGTCTACAAAAGTGTACATGCTGACAAAAGGAACCGCCCACAAGCCCGTCCTTGGCTGTTATCATCATTCTCTGATGCATTCTGCCTGCTTATAATGTCTTCCCCTCTTTATCACAAAACACAAGTTCTGAAAGTCAACCTATGTGTCCAAAGTAGCCACTACCCACTTATCTGTAACTGAACTTTCCAAACGCAATCATGGTTCAATTTCAGTATAATAATATTAAGTAGAAAGCTCCAGAAATAAACAAGGCATGGGTTGTAAGTTGCAAACCGTTCCGAGTAGCTTGATGAAATCTTATGTCATTTTGCTCCATCCTACGCAGGAAGTCACCCACAATGTGAATAGTCCCTTGGCCCAGTGTATCCATGCTGTATATGAGAACAAACTACTAGCCAAGGGTATTATCAGTTACATGGTTCAAACTGTGGCAAGGCATCCCCAACAATCAAGAAAACATATACATGGATTGATTGCCTCCTAATAAGTATGCATAAAATTGTGATCCAGTGCTACTATTGGCTTTATTTATGTCGCTTTAGTTCATCTTCGGCTTAATCACGCAGTATATTATAAACTACCCCAGCAAGAATATCACACTTTCATCTTTCTTTATCTCTTGCTAGGTCTAGAGTCCTGTCACATCCTTTACCACCTTTCAGGACAAATAACAAAAGAACCAGCAGCCTTATCCTCTATCACAGCAGCTTCAAGGCAAAGACAAAGCAAATTGACTCAGCCTTAAAATGGCAAATGAATCAGGATGCCACAGTGCTTTCTACCTGCCTCAGAAAGTTGTCAATTGGTCCTCCTCAGCTGGCTTGCCTCTGACCATCCTAGCATCTGAGCTAACATTATTAACTTGAGATAGGAACCCATCTTCCTGTTCAGTAGCCTACTGGGGTGATGGGGGTGGGGGTGGGGTCTTGTAGTGAGTCTCCAACTTCTTGACCAGGGAATGTCTAAGAAAGGTTAGAGTTAGAATGTCCTGGCCAAGGAAAGTGTGGGGGTAATCTCTTGGGGTGGAGGTGAAGAAGCAGGAAAGATCGACCCAAAGCACAGGTGAGTATATGAACACTGCCTGAGCCAATCACAGTTTAACGTCTATCAAGGTGGGAAGATCAATACAAATGGGATATTTGGGAGACCCAGGTCCATATGACATCGTCATGCATAGTTTGTGTCCCTAAGCTTTCCTTGACCACCGTGAAAGCTGTCACTGGAGGGAGTAATGAGTCCTTCCTAGATGACTGTCACTGACATCATGGGAACAACCTTCTGTGCATTGTCCAGGATGAAGCATCTTTGAAATTTATCATAGAGAACAAGACCTTCCTCATTGTCATTCATCAAGGTTGACACCTAAGACTGACAAGCCAGATCAATGGTTTTCCCACAGTAAACTGAGTGCAGACCCAAGAGACAGTAGTCCTGTTGTCACCATAAGTATCCCCAAACTGTCCTCACTCCACAGGGAAGTTTTTGCCACAATGTTAGCAAGTTATGCGCTTGAATATTAGAAGATGCTTGACTTCGTTAAAAGATAAAGACATCTCATATTCTCAACCTGAAGAGGACCAGTGATGGGCCTCAGACTGCTACCTGAGAAAGAATTGTTTGGAAGTAAATCCTCCCAATTTTTCCCTAGCGACAGGCCTGAAGTGTTGCTCTTACCTACCAGAGGATGCAAAGAGTCTGAAGGAATTTTCTCAGGCAGAATTCTGTATCTCATGTTTAATCCTCATGGAGCATGGTTTCAGACTACACTGAGTTCAACGAGGATTAGTTCACTGCAGTCAAACTACACTGCTCACAAAGGCTTCTGTCAGAGTTCTATGCCTTTTGTTCTTAGTTGGTGTGAGAAGTCTTCTGATAAAAATAGTTGTACTTGTCTGGTTTGAACTTTTAACTGGTACAATAGTGATTCTAAGGGCTGGAGAGGTGGCTCAGTGACTAAACACTCTCTACTCTTCCAGAGGACTTGAGTTCAGTTTCTAGCACCCACGTAAATGACTTACAACCAACTTTAATTCCAATTCTAAGTTCCCTCTTCTGGGATCTGTGGGAAACCACATGCACATGTGCACATACACACACAAACATACATACAAATAAATAAAATAAATCTTTAAAAAAAACCATAGTAATCCTATCTAGACAACCTTGTAAACAACCAACCAAAAACTATACTTCAGCAAATGACCTTAACAAAGAAAAGAAAAGCCATGCAATGAAAATAGTAGTCAAACAATACAAATATGATACCATGTACTTTTAAATTGGTAAACATAAAAAACCATGTGTGGTAAAGGATGTGTTTTTGTATAATACTTTTGGCAATGTAGGTTGACAACAGTCATTTAGAAGGATGATGTACAAATCTTAAAATATGCTCATGCTTCAGCCCTGAAAACTTTAAAGGAACTTATCTGAACATGTATTTGTGAGTGTGTGTGTGTGTGTGTGTGTGTGTGTGTGTGTGTGTGTGTGTGTGTGTAAGCTATGCTTATGATGGTGAAAATGGACCAACCAGAATACTCCAAAATAAGAGACTGGTTTAAATAGGCAATAGAACATAGGTATGCTAAGATTTTACCATTAGCAAGCAATCCTAAAACCAGGCATAGTGGTCCATGCCTACAGAGGCTGAAGCAAGATGATGCCAAGTTTAAGGCCACATTGGGCTCTACTGTCTCCAAGTACAAATAAACAAACAATTCTGGAAGCAAGTGATTCCTAGTAGTGTTGCAAAGCTTTTGTGAACTAATTATTCTTCTAGAAACAATTAGAAACCGCAAAAAAAAATTTTTTTAAATAAATAGCAACAACACACTACTGCCTACAACTTCTGGTTTCTAGTGCAGTATATAAGGAAATTGGGAATTGTTCCCAACCTCATAAGAAAGATGTCACAGAAGACTAAGGTTCAATGGCAGGGCATTTGTCTATGTTCCAATAATAACAACAGTAGTAGTAATAAAGAAAAGAAAAGAATAAAGTTAAACAAATAAGAAACATCAACAGTTTTCCCTCTGCTTTTCAGAAACTGAAGCCACAGTGTGTTGTGAGTTGAATAGGAATGTCCCCCACAGGTGTCTGTTAAACGCTTGGTCCATACCTGGTGGTGCAACTTTGAAACGTTCTGGAAACTTTACACTGCAGAGCCTCGATGGAAGAAGCAGACCCTCGGGAGTGTCTCATCCCTGGTCCTTTCCTATCTTCACCACTTCCGGCCTGCCACGTGGTGAGCGGCTCTCCTCCACCAGATCCTCCTGTCACCTAGGAGTCCAAGCACACATGGACAAGCAATCATAGACCAAACCTCCTGAAACCATTAGCCAAAATAAATAACTCTTCCGCTTGTTTCTCTGAGGTGTTTGGTCCCAGGAGCAAGAAGTTACAGACTCTCCAAACTGAAGAGATTAACAGGTAGATAGAAACAATTATACCTTACTAGAGCACGCACCAAGACCTAGGAAGGAAATGCAATCAGTTGGTATCTAGGACTCAATGTGGACAAACCTAAGAGTTAAAATCCCTGGGGAAAAGGGGAAGTCCTAGGGATCTCCACACTTATGTAAGGTTGGTAGCTAGAAGTTTTAACTACCTGGCTCGTACAATAAATAGCAAAGAATGTGTCCCCCCCTCAATGTTTTTGGTAAGACACCTAAAAGTATACCACAAGAACTCTAGCCTTCTCAGTAAAGAATCTCAACAAAAACCATCTTGCCAGAGCCTAACTTTTTGGGGTTCCCTCAGAACCTGACTGGACCCCCAAAAGGAAAATGCTCATCTCCAGCCATCAGTAGCCTTCCATTGTGGAGGATGGGAATGACCTGACTTGAGCCACTTCGAACCTTCTCGCTTCACTGTTTTGACTTAGATTGTCCATGTTGTCCCCAAAGACCCATGTATTCCAGGCTTGATCACCAGCTTTTGGTGCTAAAGAGAGGTTTAAAGAGGTGAGGCTGACTGGAAGGAAGTTAGGAAACTGTGGGTGTACATGTCAAGGGTTTTTGGGGGTTTAGTTCCTCTTCCCTGTCTCTTAGTTTAACATCTGGTGGTAAAGACTTCCTCTACCACACAACCCAGTGCCATGAGATACACTGCTGCCACAGGCCACAAAGCAACCAGTTTAAGTGAAACCTTTTTTCCTTTTTAGTTGATCTTTCTCAAGTGTTTTATCACAGCATCTGAAACTGATGAATAAACTCACCTAAATGAGGAAAACTACTCAGTATTGTCACAGTCACAGCACAGAAGGTACAGTGGAAGGAACTGCAGACTTCAGATTTTCTTTTAACATGTCTCTAGGGAAAAACCAGGACATCAGAGCCTTGATACCCATAGTTTTAGCCAACAGGACAGCCTGACTCCTAGCCAGGTAAACATAAACATAATGCATCAAACCTCAGCTCCTTTTAACTCAAATGCACCAGGGGCAGCTACCGAGAAAATGACAAGGCATACTAAAAGGCAAAAACAGACAAACAAACAAACAAATTAATTAAAATGCAAACTGAACAAACAGAGCCACCATCTAACTCCAGATCCACATACAGTGTGGTAGGCATTCAGATTATGACTGTGAATTTTTAAAACTATAATTAATATGCTAAAGGAAAAATGAACAGCATACAGGAATGGTTAAGTAAACAAGCAGTCAAATAGGGGAGGGGGAATCGGATTTTTTTTTTCTTGTTTCTTTGTTTTGTTTTTCTGAGACAGGGTTTCTTTGTATAGCTTTGGCTATCCTAGAACCTGCTCTGGAGACCAGGCCATCCTTGAACTCAAAGATTCATTTGCCTCTGCCTTCTGAGTGCTGTGATTAAAGGTTTGCGCCACCACTGCCCAGCTTTAAAAAAAAAAAAAAAAAAAAAAAAAAAAAAAAAAAAAAAAAAAAAAAAATCTAAATATGAACGGAAGGCAAGAAACATTTTTAAAAATTAACAAAAATGAAGTATTTAAGGTGGTATAAGTGAGATGTCCCTCCTAATCTCAGACATTTGAATGCTTGGTCCCAGTAGATGGTGTTGTTTGGGGAAGCTTAGGCAGTGTGGCTCTGCAGAGAAAGTACATCACTAGAAGCGGGCTTTGAGAGTAAAGAGCCAAGTCTACAGCCAGTTCCCTTTCTCTGCTCCCACTTGATTTTAAGGATGAAAACCCTCCACTTCCTGCCTCTGCCATTACGCCTGCTACTTGTTGTCACCATCATGGGTTTTAATGCCTGTGTAACCATAAGCCCAAACAAACCCTTTCTTCTACACGTTGCCTCGGCAATGGTGTTTATCACAACAGAAAACAGAAACTCATATAAATGCCTTCCATGGTCATATCCATAAAATGATCACAGCTGAGAAAAGAATCCACGAGCTGGAAGAAATGACAACAGAAAGTTCCAAAACGGAAATGCAAAGAGAAAAACATGACGACAGTGGAGCAGTCACAGGAGGCGGGATGGGAATAGAGAAGATAAGGGGACTAAGGAGAAAAGAGACGATGACCAGCAATAATGACTGTCACGCTTCCAAACGTAATCGCACATTCCAAACCAAAGGTCCAAGAAGCTCAGGGAACACCCAGGCAGTGTGTAAATACCAAAATACCTCCGCCTGTGCATAACATATTCAGATTGCAAAACATGATAACATAGAAAATTGTGACGGAAGTTATGTGGGAAGGACAGGAAAGTGGCAGGAACGTGATTGGACTTCTCTTCAGAAACTGTGCAAACAAAGATAAAGTGGAGCAAAATATTTATAATGTGAAAAGGAAAGCACTACTAACCTAGAATTCTATATCCAGCAAAACTATTGAAACATCATATGGCACTCCACAGTTAAGCACAATTTTGCGCTTCTGGGGATTGAATCCAGAGCCTGCACACATGCTAAGCAAATACTCTACCACTGAGCTATGTCCTCCACCCCATATGCACAATATCTATATTATATGTGTATGCATATATGTGTGTGTGTGTGTGTGTGTGTGTGTGTGTGTGTGTGTGTGTGTATAAAGTTAAGATAAATTCAATTTAAAAAAATAACAGAGGAGAGGGGGCTGGAGAGATGGCTCAGCAGTTAAGAACACTAGCTGGTCTTCCAGAGGACCCAGTTTTGATTCCCAGTACCCACTTGGCAGTAACTCCAGTTCCAAGGGATCTGACAGCCTCACACAGACATACATGCAGGTAAAACACCAATGCACATAAAAAAAAAAAAAAAACAAATAAAAAAAACAAATACATTATTGAAATGTTTAAAAAATAATAGGAAGAAATAAAAAGTTATGCCTTGTTAACGTTAATCAAAATATGTCTAGAGCACTATTTTAACTTTAGACAACATAGACTTTAGAACAAGAGTAACTATCAGAGACAAGCAGAATCGTATTAATAGCAAAGGCATTAAATCTCCAGAAAAAGACGTAACAATCCTTAATTTATGCACCTAAAAAACAAAGTGTCAAAATATGATAGAACTGAAACCAAGACAAAAGCTGTGAAAGCTGCACGGAATAACAGATGAACCAACTATGGCAGTTGGAGACAAGAAGACCCCACTATCAGTAATTGACAGATTCAGCAGACAGAAAATCATTCAGGACATAATTGCAGTGAGTAGCGCCATCAATCAACTGGATATAATTGACATCTTCAGACTATTACATCCAACAACAAGATGCACACTCTTCCCAAACTCAACACAAAAAGGGCTATTCATCAAGAGAAATCATATTTTGAGCTGCAAAATATGCCTTAAGATGATGTAAGGAACAGAAGTCATGTAAAGTATGCTACCAGGCTAGAATAGAATGGCTTTAGCATCTTAGCAACTGGACAACACAGTTTTGAGTAACACATAACCACAAGACTTTGTTAGGTCTTTGTCATATTACCTTTTTGAAAAAATGAGAGGTAGAACACTAATATCAAAATTAAAATAGGGGACATCGTTTCAGATCACGTGATCATCGAGCCACATAAATATATTACATTTATAATTTATATTTATATATAATATATAAACTACACACACACACACATATTTACTTGACAGCCTAGGGCAACCTTGAAGAACATAGTCTGACAAAGCTTACACAAAGACAGAGAATCTGAACAGTTGCATTTGTATTAAATTGAATCAACAATCATCAGTCTTCCAAAACAGAAAATTCAGAGTCAAATGAGTTTTCCTAGGACGAGGCTTATCTATTGCCATCTGGCTGTGCTGATCCCTGCAAGTTCCCCAAGTACTGGAAACGTGTCTGCATTTGTGCTCTTCCCCATTAAAAAATTAAATATATTAGCATGTTTAATCCAGCAGTGAGCCTAAAGAATTGCACAGCATGTCCAAGTGGGATCGAGCCCAGGTGTGTAAGGCTGGCTCATTGTTCAAATATCAGCTAATGTGGTCCATTTACATCAATACACTAAAGAAGAACAAGAAGAAAAATTCATGGGATTGTGTTAACAGATACAGTAAAAGCATTCAATACAAAATAACCCCTGTTCAAAATGAAAGCTCTCACAAAATTATGAATAAACAGCAAGTTTCTCAACTTGACTAAAAAAAAACTACTAAGAATTAAAGCCACCATCTAACACGATAATAATAGTAATAAACTCAGAACTTTCCCATTCAAATTAAGAACATGGAAGGCCGTTCACTCCCACCATTCAACATCACCCTGGAAGTCCTCACTAACACAGGAAGAGTAGAAGGCAAGCCAATGGAACATGTACTAAGATGTAATAAATAAAAGTCTCTGTGTTCAAATGACATAGGTTATGCAGGAACTCCTCTGAACAACTAAAGAGTAAAATCACGGAAATACAAACTGCCAGGAGCCACAGTGACTACTGTAAAAGCTGGTGACCTTCCTATACACCAGCAGTGGACAAACAGAACCAAAACACAGTGTGTTGTTTCATAGTACCAAGTAAGCAAGCAAAAGAATTGGTGATGAATCTAATGGAATGGGCACAAGATCTATATGGGGAACACCACAACATTCTGATGAAAGAAATCTAGGACCCAGGACCTAAACAACCAGAAGAGATTCCACACATGGGGACAGAAAGTCTGATATGTAACTTCTCTCCAAATATATTATATAGTCAATGCCAACACAAGTAAAAAATACTACCAAGCTATTTTATAAATCAACATGTAAATTCTAAAATTTACAGGGAGTGGCAAAGCCCCAGAATAGCCAACAAAGTACTGAAAGGAAAGAACACACCAGACCAGCTGGCATCACCAGCTTTGACAGTTGCTACAAAGCTACAGCAATCAACAGTGTGCAGTGGTGAAGGGACAAACACAGATCAACTGAATAGAATGGAAAACCCAGAAATAGACCCACATGACTATAAACAACTGATCTTTGACCAAGGAGCAAAGGTTTAATGGAGAAAGCATAGCTATTGTTTCCTTTCTTTTTCTTTTTTATGACAAATGTTGCTGGGTCAACTAGACATCTAATATACATATAAAAAACTGATACTGACCTTACACAGCTCACAAAAGTGACCCAACCCATGCACCCAAATATAAAACTGCACAAAGACAAAGGGGAAATGTAGGTGACCTTGAGTCTCATAATACATTTTTAGATGTAACATAATAAATTTTTAGATGTAACATAAAATTATGTTTAAAAACCAATAACTTGGCCTTTCTTCAAATCTGCTCTATTGAGACATTACTAGGGAAACCACTCGGAGAAACTAAACTCTGAGAAAATTATTTCAAAACAAATATTTTGATTAAAGATTCACCAAAAATATACAGGTAATTCTTAAAACATAACAATAAGAAAATAATCAGCTGTGGTGGTTTGAATAGGAATGGCCTCCATAGGCTCATAGATTTGAATGATTTGTCTTTACGGAGTGGTACTACTTGAAAGGGATTAGGAGGTATGGCCTTGCTGGAGTAGGCGTGGCCTTGTCAGAGTGGGCGTGGCCTTGCCAGAGTGGGCGTGGCCTTGCTGTAGTAGGTGTAACCTTGTTAGAAGAAGTGTGTCCCAGCCTTTAGGATTTCAAAGGCTTAAGCCAAACATATTCTCTCTCTCTCTCTCTCTCTCTCTCTCTCTCTCTCTCTCTCTCTCTCTCTCTTCCTGAAGATCTGCATGTAGGCGTCTTAACTTCTCCAGCAGACCATGATGTCTGTCTGCATGCTGCCACACTCCTCATCATGACGATAATGGACTAAACCTCTGAACTGTAAGCCAGCCCCAGTTAAATGGTTCCCTTCATAAGAGTTGTTGTGGTCATGGTGTCTCTTCACAGCAATAGAACATGGACTAAGATAACAGTCTAATTTGAAATAAGCAAAAAATCTGAATGGGCCTTTGACAAACACCGTTCAGGCAGAAAATAAGCACATAAAGAGACACCCCACATTACACACCAGTAAAGGATTATGCGTTAGAACAATGTGGTTAAATACCCACCTACAGCATAGTCAGAAGCCAAAGTACAAACAGCAGAAAGTTCTACTGAACATGTGGAGTCACCCTCTGAGTGTTGGTGAGAACAGAACACAGCAGGCTGAGACAGATAAAAAGAGTGTAAGAACCAGAAGACAGGAAGGAGTAGTGTGGAAAGCTATCTTCTAGACATGGCATGGCTGTTGTACTCTTGAATTCACAGCAGCTGTGGTTACCTGCATAACATTGGACCCTTCAACTGCCCATCATAGAATAGGGAGGGGCTTGTGAAGTCCCACCCCTTCCTGAGGCATTATTGATGGCTAATAGTTGTAGGGGAAGGGAGAGTGGTTTAGCCACTGGTAAGTTGCCCATGCTCTATTAAATAACCCCATATCCATGCCCATACAGTAACCCTCATTCAACTGAATGGGTACACACACACACACACACACACACACACACACACACACACACACACACACACACAGCATGGCAGTATAAGGGGGACTAGTTGGGAAGAAGGGGTTCAGCAAGCGGGTGAGATATAAGAAAGCAATTGAGATAAATGTTGTCAAAATTCAGTAGTCATGCTCTTTGGAATTTACTCAAGTGAGCTGAAACTATATCCACACAAAATCCTACACACAAATATTTATAGCATCTTTATTCATAATTAGCAAAACTTAGAAGCAACCAAGATATCCTTCAACAGCTGAATAAACAGTATGACACATCCAGACAATATGTGAATTTTAAGGACTTCTTTTCTTGGTGTCCCCCCATCTTGCCAAGCAGACTCTAAGTAAGTACCAGGCAGCCATGTGCACCAGGTTGATAAGGTCAGTCCCTGACACAAATTCTCTTCCTTGCCCTCCCCTATCTGTGACACAGTGACGTTCACACACACCAAGGGGTTTCCTTCACATTTTATGCTGTGTTCTTGCCTTGGCACTTGCCTATGGCCTAAGTCTCTGCCCTCCCTCTCTGAGTCCTCTTCCTCTCCACCCCCACCTTCACCCCTTCCCTCTACATCATCTCTCCTCCCTCCCTCTCCACCTCCTCTCTTGCCCTATGCTTTTTATCTCCTTTCCTGCCGCCATCTCTTTCTCCCTCTCCTCACCTCTGTCTCTTCGTGTCTGCCCAGGTAAGCCTACTCATTAGGAGCTCCTCCTACGTGGTTGCTCAATAGCTGTCCTATCTCCCTCTGCAGAACCTGTTATTATAGCAATCCTTTAATTTCACAGATCTCTTGATGTATAGTTCCTGTATCAGCTGAAATGATCCTTAAAGACTCGATGAGGAAGATACACTATATTTGCCATGTGCCATAATAAAGAATATTACTCAATGATAAAAAAGAAATGATCAAACCACAAAAAGATGAAAAGAAACCTTAAATTCATATTGCTAAGTGAGAAACGTGAACACACTGTGTTAATCTGCGTGTGTGTGTGTGTTTGTGTGTACACATTCTGAGGAAAGGCAAACTATGGAGACAAAGGGCAGGTCATAGCAAGGACTTTAGGGAAGGAAAGTGAGGGTGTGAACTATGGGGATTTTAGGGCACTCAAACAGACCTCTATGATCCCACACTGGTGAATACATGGCATTTATCAAACTTCATAGCACATACAGTACCAAGAGTGAGGCCTTTACCTAACAATGATGTGTGAATATTAGTCCAGAAAATGGATCACATTAGTACAAGATTTTAAAAGTGGGGACACTGAGATAGGGGTAGAGAATTCACAGTTACAAGGGTAAAAATTTAAAGGCCCACTGTATGTTAGTCATCAGAAATGTAGCTTGAATGGAACTAAACACATCTCATCCCCAAAACTGTGCCTATACTGAGGTGAGACAAGGTAGAACTCAAGGCAAGTGATGCCATTAGAGATAATCATCCTGAATGACAGTTCATCAAGAATGCCAAACAATCGTCGATCATGTGCTCCTCGTGACAGAGCTTCAGACACACAGACAGAACTGACAGAATTCATGGGAGAAGTAACCAATCCACAAGTGTGTGTCTCCTCTCTCTGTGGATTGGTAGAACCACAAGGCAAAGCCCAACGAGAACCCAGAGGATTGGAACAGCTACATCAAACTGATTTGATGTACTGACACTGTAGCACGCTAGTCCGTACACAGTCTTCTCTATACAGAGAACACTCACAAAGCTAGACCACATACTAGATCAGAAAGAAACCCTGAAACATTTCAAATGCTCCAAGTATGTGATCGGATTATCACTACTTTAAATTAGAAAACAACAAAGACAGGGCTAGACATCCGATTATGTGTGTATTAAGCAAAAGACTCCCAAATAAAAATAGGTCAAAGGAGATATCACTTGTGATATTAGAAAACATGTCTGCCTGAGCGAGAGTCATTTTAAAAATGACTTTAAAGGGAAATTAGAGACTGATGTCCCTAACAACAACAAAAATTGGGTGTGGTGGTACATACTTTTAATCCCAGCACTGACAAGCAGATTTCTGTGGGTTGGAGGCCAACCTTGTCTACATAGTGAATCCCTGGCCAGCCAGGGATACATAGTAAGACCCTGTCTTGAAACAAAACAAAGGAAGATTTAAAAAAAAAAAAAAACAACTAAGAATGAATTTAGTCCAATATAAGCAGGAAAAAAGAAATAATGAAGAACAGAAATCAACTAAATAAAAACACACTAGACAAAGGGGCAGCTGAGAGGCTGTCACTAGGAGCCGGAGGAAATGAAATGTGATGTGGAATTCTGGGTGGAGTCTTGAAACAGAAAGCTACAGATATCCAAAAGATGATATAAATGTTCATATATATAATAGTAATATAAATTGTCAATAATAAGAGAACTGGGCACAGGGTGTGTGAGAACTCTGTTAGATGTTTGCAACGTTTGTGTAACTCAAAACTGGTTTCCACTTCATTTTATAAAGCTGGGATAAGCCTTATCCTAAAATAAATAAATAAATAAATAATAAAATAAAAATAAAGAGCTAAGGAGATAGCTCTGTGGTTGCACTCTTGCTCTGAAGGCATGAGGACCTGAGTTTGAATCTCAGACCTCATATAAAAAGCTGGGCATGGCTGGGCATGCTCATAACTCACCATTACAGGGCAGAAGCAGTCAGACAGTGACAGCTCCCTGGTCAGCCGGGCTGTCCATCATAGTGAGATTCCAATTCAGTGAGAGTTGCTGCCCCAAGGGGAATAAGGTGGAGTGATGAAGAATGACATTTGACATTTTCCTCTGGCCTCCATATGTGCACAATGGGTGCACACACCTGTACAATCACATGCATGGTGCACATACAAATACCACATCTCACACACACACACACACACACACACACACACAATACTTGTGAGCTGGGAAGATGGCGCAGCGAATAAGAGGACCCGCTGAGTGAATCCTCAACACCTGCATCAAAAAGTTGGGTGTATCAGCGTGCATGCCTATAGCCCCAGTGCTGTCGAGACAAGAGGATCCCAGTAGCCTATTGGCCAGCTGCAGGTGTGCTGAGAGACCTGTCTCCAGAGCATAGGCGGAGGATGATAAAGGAAGGCCTAAGTCAGCTTCTGGCCACTGATCAGGTTTTTCAGGAGCCAAGGTGAATAAGGTACAGGCGGTTAGAGTAAGCAGTGTGGGTTTTCTTCTATAAACTGCATGCCTTCACTCGCCCTCGCTTTAGGACTTTGAGCAGAGGACAGTACAAAGAATTCCCTATAATCAGCATCATCAGTATTGCACTTTGAAAATATGTCCATGTAGCCTGGGTTCTTACAAAGCAACTGACAATGAGAAAGGCCAGGCTGGTCTTCCTAAAGTGAAAGGGACCATCTTTAGGCATGGGGCACAGGAAGTTTAAGCAAGTGAGTAAAAAGCAGCTTCTTTCAACTATAGAATAAGATTCTCTCCTCTGTCTCACCATGACTTAGCTAACTCTAAGAGAAAAGAAGAAAAAATTTGAATCATTGTTGTTACCCACAACTGAGTAAAGTCAGAAATATCTAAGAATGAGTCTGCCCCAGACAATAGTAAACAAGGAAGTAGCTACCTACCAGGAAGAGGGGAGGAAACAGTTAAAAGAAGCATCAGGAAACAGATGGTCTTCTCTACTGTGTCCCTCCTCCTTTTATCTCTTCCCTACACTCACCCACCTACCCATCCAAACATGCGTGTGCACGCGCACACACACACACACATGCACACACACACATACGCACACACATACACACCATGAGCTTCCTGCACTCTGCCAGCACTGACAGCTAATCCACTGATACAGAGATCTGTCTTCCTTCCATTTCAGGTTGCTCATTGGTAATCCACCCACTGGCATGAATATAAACAGACACATAAATTAATAATGATCTGAGGACAACAGACAAGATGCTGCTAACAGACTGGCGATGGTGCACTGTGATAACAGATAGACCTGGACGCTGCCCAGAAGTCAGGCTCCAGGGCCAGGATGCTCGTCCCCAAAGGCAAAGCTCCTGGCCAGGTAGGAGAATGGAATCAGATCAACCTGGGAAGAAAAGTGCCTTGTTCATATGTGAACGCTTCTAGCTCTTTAGTGTAGCACAGAAAAGACACAACGGACTAGAGACAGGGAAAGGTCAGCCTACACAGAGACTCAAGAGTGTTTAACCCCAGAGGAAAACAAAGATTCTGAGGGGATGGCAATCTGGCCCAGTTTGCTTCAAGCTATACCAGTTTTGGCAAGGAAGTTCCTACGTGCTGGAAACCCAAGGCAAACAGGACAGTGGATATGCCCCCTTGAGTGCCAGGAATGGAAGATGAAGAGGTTGAGAACAGGCTGTGTTCTACTATGTATGAGATGCAGAACCTGTCTGCCCATCTCCCTGAGTCAGAGGAAATGGCCCCCTGGAGGTCACTGCCATGACAGAGAGTTCTGGGAGGATGCTACCACTGGATCAATAAGTAATGGGGAGTTTCCTGCCAGCAGACCAGTCATTCCAGGCCTGTGGCTCTTTGCTCTCCAGTTCCCTCCCTTCACCCTTGTGTTTCCTATCTTCAAAAAGAAGATACAACAGGGTGGAATATAGGAAGGTAAGATTATCACCCTGGGTGAACTCACTCATTATGATCATTTCTAGTTCAATCCATTTGTGCGCAGTTGAGTGGAGAGTGGGGACTGACTTTCACATGAACTCTGGTGCCCCATATTTGACCATGTCCCCTTCAAGGGGAGGCCTGGTGGCACTCAGAGGAAGGATAGCAGGCTACCAAGAAGAGACTTGATACCCTATGAGCATATACAGGGGGAGGAAATCCCCCTCAGTCATAGTCATAGGGGAGGGGAGTAAGGGGAAAATGGGAGGGAGGGAGGAATGGGATAACTATTGAGATGTAATATGAATGAATTAATAAAAAAAAAAGTTTAAAAAAATTATCACTCTAGCTTTGGTTCCCAAAAGCTGTTATCTTGAAGGGAAAAGAAGCAAGTTTTGACCATGCCTCTTGATAAGTCATGACATCCGAGGGAAAATGACTCTGCAGGTTAGTTTGACCAGCAAGCGCAGAAACGGTGAACCAAAGGCTCCCAACTTGGCACAGAAATAGAGCCACCAAGGCTAAAGTAAACATGGCAAGCGTCTCTGAACTACCCTCTTGGTTTGTGATGCTGATTGGCAGTTAGGGAGTGAGGATCTTTTGCTTTTTTTAAATATTTATTTATTTTTATTTTACATGTATGGGTGTTTTGACTGCATGTGTGTTATATAACTCATGGCTCACTGGCCATGGAGGCCAGAAACTGGAGTTACAGCATGTTGTTAGCTACCACCCATGTGTTAAAAAGTGAACCTGAATCCTCTGGAAAAGCAGCCAGTGCTCTTAACCACTGAGCCATCTCTCTAGCCCCAGGGAGTAGATTTTTTGAGACTCCTCTCATGCAGTACAATGGCTGTTCAAGATGCTTTGGTCTGATATTCTTGCACATGGATAAAGCAATGCACAGCAAAATGATCGAAATGTCTATTGAGTAGTTTGGCATGCCCTTGCCCACAGCTGTGATTGACAGCTTTGTCTACGACCTTATAATAATTTTGAGGGTTTTTTTATGGCTGCTATATCAAAATATCACAACAAAATACCATAATACCACAAGTGTCTATTGTGTTAAAAAAAGAAGAAGAAGAAGAAGAAGAAGAAGAAGAAGAAGAAGAAGAAGAAGAAGAAGAAGAAGAAGGAGAAGAAGAAGAAGTTTATTAACTCCTGGCTCTAGAGGCTGTAAGTCCGAAATCAAAGTGACCTTATCTTTGGGAGAAAGACAGACAGACAGACAGAGATGGAGGGGCAGGGGCTATGTGAGCATGGGTGTAGGTGTGATCACCTGTGTTTTCATATGTGCAGGCTAGAGGGTGCCAGGTGTCCTTACCCCCCGCCCCTGTGACTCTCTACCTTGTTCCCTTCAGGCAGGCTTTCTTCCTGAACCTAAAGCTCATAGATTTCGGTTAGCCTGGCCACCAGCAAGCCCCAAAGCTCTTCCTAACTGTGCCTCCCCATAGCACTGAGGTTGTAAACACGTGAGACATCACACCTGGCTTGTTATGTTGGTGCTGGGATCTGAACTCAAGTTCTCACGGCTGTGTGCAAACGTTTACAACTCCAAAGTAACCTGCTGAAAGGCTCTGAGGAAGGGCGGGCCCCCACCTCCCTCCCAGCTTCAGGTGACTGCTAGCCATCCTAGGATATGTCAGCTTGCAGAGGCATCACTCTTTCTCTGCTTCCTTTCCAGCACTTTGTATCTCTTCACATTGTTTTGTCAAGCCCTTGTAACTCTTTCTTTTGCTAGTGACTGGTTAGCACTAACTTACACTGTTCTTTATTTATTTATTATTTAAGTATACAGTGTTCGGCCTGCACACCAGAAGAGGGCACCAGATCTCATTACAGATGGTTGTGAGCCACCATGTGGTTGCTGGGAATTGAACTCAGGATCTTTGACTAGCTGGGAGTGCTGGCAGTGCTCTTAACCTCTGAGCCATCTCTCCAGCCTGAACTATTCTTAACTAATTACAACCTGCAATGGTGCTATTAGTATTTCCAAATAACAATGTTTTCTGAAATTTGGAGGAGGCCATGAATTTTAGCTGGGGGGAACACAACTCAACCCAATATTTTACTTAGGGAGTGCTTTAGGGTTCAGCCCTTAGGACCCTATCAGTAACCTCAATCCCCAGGAAAGACACCAAGGCTTTGGAGCTCCTTGAAGATCTCCAGTAATTCTAATTTGTAGGCAGATTTGAGAGCCATCACTCAAAAGACAATGCATGCACTGTCCCCTTTCAACATTATTGTCAATTCTTAAACTGCTATTAGCAACCTTATTTCAGAAGTAAGAACTCTGAGACCCAGAGAAGTAAAAAACAAAACAAAACAAAAGCAAACAAAAACTTGGCAGATTTGCATAATTTATTAGTTTTGCAGAGCTGTGACCAAACACCCAAGAAGAAAGTTAAAGAGAAAGCATTAATTTGCCTCATTGTTTCTAAGATTTCAGTCCCTTATGGCCAAGAGGGTGTGGCAAAATGACTCACATCATGGTGGGCAAGAAACAGAATGGAATCATAATAGTAAGAAAGAAAGTTTAAGAGGTACATGCCCCCAGGGACCTATTTCTTCCAATCAGACCTTACCTTCCACATTGCCGCCTCCTCCCAAGAGTCTATAGAATGTTAATCCACCACGGAGAGCACTTTTCATTAGGTAGGACCCTCAAGATCCATCTTTGAAAGCATCCTCGTAGACACATTCGGGGATGTGCTTTACAAATGCCATAGGCACTTTTTAGTCAAGCTGAGAGCAGCCACTGCTGGTAATCGTCACAGAGCGGGAGATGGGGTTGGACTCAGACATTTGGATACAAAGCCCGAGTATAAACCATTTTGACCCATAGCTGAGCTTTCTGTAGCTCTGATGGAAGGCACCCATCCCCCCATCAGCAACAGGCATGGGGTTCTCTTTGGGAAGCCACCTCCTTGCTGGCTTTGATCCTAGCCATACTCCTCCCTTCCCTGCTCTCAGCTCGGCTCCTCCGTCTGGCTCCAGAAGATGGAAGTTGCTCTGAGTAGCCACTTCCAACCCTCCACGCAGCTGGGGCTTTTAATAGTAACTTCTGTGCTTGGATAAGAGGGGGAGGGGAGGGAGGGGGAAGGAGAGGGGGAGAGAGCCCTTTGCATCCACAATGGAAAAAGTAGCTCAAATCCTAAGACCCTTCCACAGCCCTGACTTTTAGACAGGAAAACCTCTGGGAGGGGCTGTGGCCATCTGAGGCCCTCCCAGCACGTGGGCTGGTAGCAACACACAGGGGTGCCTTTTGGCTGGTTCCCAGCTACCACGCCACTGCTGGGGGCCAGGCCAGGGCAGCCAGCAGGATCCCAGTGCTTTTGAATGGTTCAGACAGTTCAAGCGCTATTTTCAGAAATCAGGAGCGGTGCCTCCTAGGGTATG
The DNA here is from genome assembly GCF_903995435.1 of Acomys russatus. NCBI lineage: Eukaryota > Metazoa > Chordata > Mammalia > Rodentia > Muridae > Acomys > Acomys russatus. The sequence goes on along the minus strand of NC_067163.1, from coordinate 24,380,054 downwards.
CCAACAAAGGTAGGTTCGTGGTTACGTCGCACTGTCCCTTAAAATATATGCAGAGAGAACCTGAGACGCTCCGTGCATTGTTGGTGGGGAGAGAAAAGCCACAGCTGCTCAGGGAAAGCTATGCAGCCACTTAAAAGGCAAAGCATGCGACTGTCTGCGATGGCTGTCATCTTGGCTGCATCTGGAGTCAACTAAATCCAACCTGAGGGGCACTCCTGTGAGGGGGATTTTACAGTCGACTATTTGAATCAGGAAGACCCATCCTAAATCTGGGTGGCAGCCCAGATACAAGGACATGGGGGGAAAAAAAGACACTTTGCTTTTTGCCTGCTTGACCTTACTTTCCTTCACAGCTAATAGGACCCAGTTCTTCAGGGATCCAACATAGACTGGAGACCAGCAGCTCTCCAGGAACCCTCCAGGAACCTCGTTGCCAGGCTTCTCACCCCCTCTGGTGTGAGACAGCCACTGTTTTAACTACCCAGATCACATCCTGTGCATCAGGCTACTAAGTCTCCCTTCACTATATATGTATATTTATTCTACCAGTTCTTCTCCTTTGGAGAACTTCAAGATACTATTACACACTGGACATTTATCCCAGAGAAATGTAATGTAATCAGGCTCATGCAAACGCAAGGGCATAAACATTTATAGCTATTTCATTCACGATAGTATGGAAACCGTTTAAATGCCCCTTGGATTGGTGAATCATTAAATCCTGGTATGTCCATACTATGGAATACTACTCTGCAATGAAAAAGAAGTAATTATACAACAACTTGGATAGGAATTTTTACAAGAAGTCAAAGGATAAAAAACAATGTCAATACCTTGCCTGTCACATAATTTCACTTATAATAGTTCTTGAAGTACCAAATTCTATAAAGGAAAAAACAGAATTGTGGTTGCCAAGGGCCAAGGAGGAGCCAGAAGAATATGGCTTTAAAGGGGCACCAGGAAGAGAATTTTAAATCTTGCAACTTTCTGCATCTCCTGTGTATCATTATCAGTGTCCTGTGAGTGTTATTGAGTTGTAATTTGTGGAAGGCGTAAGCGGGCAGATGTACACTGGGTTCCTGCCATCTGATTACTTGGAGTTTCATGGACAAAATAATCGTCTTGAAATAACAGGTTGATTGTTTAAGAAGATATTCGATGAAACTTCCTCTTACCCAATCTTGATGAAAACCTGGCACTCTCTAGACTTTTCCCACTTGCCATTTTGTCCCTGTCATTTTGTCAGAAGCGGTGTCCAGTTGCTGGTTAGAATACCTCCCTCAGATAATAAATCCTTTCCCTGGGTACAGCCAGTTGAAGCCGCTTCTTTCCACATGGACTGAGGTACACTTAGCTTGGCCTCGCTCACTCAAGTCTTTCCTACAAATGCAAGGGAAGAAGAGGAAAGGAAGATTCTGGAAAGTTTGTGCTTCTGGGTTCTGAGATAACCCAACGGCACATTATTCTGCAGGATGCTTTGGCTGGACCTCTGAGGATGTAACTGGTTGTCTTTCCAATAGCAATCCCAAGACAAGAGAAATAAACATGGTGAGAACCTGTCAAACCATCCCTGGGTCATGCAACATGATCCAACAGGAGCAGAACACCTGGCTCTGTCACTGAAGCCATGAGCCCACATCTTACCCTGCAGATATCCTCTGGGAGTCACCCAAGTCCTCACCCAACTCCCTTCAGGGGACTCACGTGACAGCCACCCTATAATCCCAGAGAAGGCTCATCACAGGCTTGTAGAGAGGGTTGTGTAATATGAGATCCCACCCCACAAGGCTCATATATTAAAGGGTCGATCCTAGACCTGTTGTATTATTTGGGCAAGTTCTGGAAACTTTAGAAGTTGGGGGCCTACCTGAAGGGAATAAGTACATGATGGGAGGTGGTCCTTAAGGGCTGTTTCTTGCCACTCATCACTTTATGCTTTGTGCCTGCTGTGAGGTGAAGAATCTCCTCTGTCACAAAAGTCCTGCCACAGTGTTCTGGACACATGCACAGGACCAGGTGACCACACACTAGCCTGCAGAGCTAAAATCACAATCTAGAGAGTCTATATCAAGGTCCCTCTTACCATTGAATTAGAGCCAGCTCTTCCTGCAAGGGGCCTGGGAGAACCTCCACTAGCTTCTTTCAAAAGAAAAGGCACCTGAAGTGTATGAGATGAAAGCCCTTAACTGAGGTCACACAGCCCATCCGTAATGATTCAGAAGCCATTTTCTAAGCAGAAGCCATTTTCACAGTGCTGTACCCAACACGCACACAGCGCTCCTGCCATCTCACCAGCCCAGCTTCTATTAGCAAAGCCTCCCCACTCTTCCATTCTTCTTCATCTACATAGGAATAAGCATTTTGTCTTCAACCCCGATGCCCAAATTGTCACTTTTACGACAGTCTTCTGGCTGAGTTTAAGTCTAATCCCTCCTTTCTTCATATTCTCTCAGAATTCCTATACTTAAATTGAAACTGTTTAATCCGGCCTGCCCTTTTGTAACCTTTGAACTATATACATTTTTTGTGTTCTATCTGTAAATATAATCTCAAGGTTTTCATATTTTTAATATCCTATTCCAGGCCATTTAGTCTATAATAGACCTCTCTCTTTTGCATGTGTGACAACTAACTCCACTAATTATATGTATGTGTGTGTGTGTACATATATATATATACATACATAAATACATACACACATGCATTCACCATTGATGTTTTCTAAATGCTATTGATGAAGGGACCGCATTCTGTGACCTCTCCTCAGGATTTGAATATGTTGATGTCATCTTACATTAATCAAGGCACCCAGGGATGTCTGTGTACCTGAAAACAGCAGACTTTTTCAGAATGAATGCAAAAAGAATGGCAGGAGTGGGGGCTGGAGAGATGGCTCAGTGGTTAAGAGCACTGTCTGCTTTTCCGGAGGTCCTGAGTTCAATTCCCAGCAACCACATGGTGGCTCACAACCATCTATAATATGATCTGGTGCCCTTTTCTGTCATGCAGGCATACATGCAGGCAGAACATTGTATACATAATAAATAAATAAATCTTTTTAAAAAAGAATAACAGGAGTAATTATTTTTTGTGACATTCAAAAATTAGACAATGGTGCCAGTCAGCCCTGAAAACACACATGCAAGTAACATTATATGGACGGAACAGGTTATATTTAGGAATATATGTATATATGTGTGCACATGCATGATATGTGTGTACATGTTTATGCATACAATAGCAATTAATGGAAAAAAGACTACAAATTTGAAAGAAAGCAGAGAGGTGTATATGGGAAGGTTTGGAGGGAGGAAGAAAAGGGATAAATGTTGTAATTCAATTACAATGTCAAAAATTTAAAAAGAAACCTGGACTTATGCGACAGAGCATTCCCCTTGAAGCCAGGGCCATCGTCCTGGATTTACAAGTCTAGCTATGCATGGGGGCATCTGCTGTACTCCAACCCTGGAGCTACAACTCTGGAAGCTGAGGCAGGATGATCACAAGCTCACGGCCAGCCTGGGCTACATAGTGAGCTATGGTCCAAAATAAACACTATTAGAAGAAAAATTTTTTTGTTTTTGTTTTTGTTTTTTTGTTGTTGTTTGTTTGTTTAGGTTTTTGTTTGTTTTTTGTTTTTTGTGGGGGTTTTTTTTTGGCTCACAGTTTCAGAAGTCTCAGATTGTGGTCAGTTGGTCTTACTGACTTTCAGTCATCATGAGGCTGAAGGTCATGGCATATAAAGCAGGCTGCTCACCTCACAAAGAAGAGAGAGAAAGGAAAAGGCCTCTCAGTGCCCCCTCATGAGCATCTCTCCAGTGACCTAACTTCTCTCACCCAGCTCCATCTTTTAAAGGTTCACCCTTTTCCAGGAGTGCCATAGGCTAGCAACCAGGTCTTCATCACATGGTCTTTGAGAGACTTTTAAATCCAAATCATAGCATGCCACCTCCACTGAAGCGGGAAGGCCAGGAGAACACACTTGCCCCATGGAAAAAGCCGCCAGTTGTATAGGATGTGAAAGAAAGTCCCCTCCCCTTTTCACCTTGAATGGTTGTGGGGGAAGTATTTCCAGCCCTGAGTGTGGCAATCGATTAATAAGCCTAACAGAGTACAGGAAGACATTATTTCTCCCAGCTATGAAGACTTCCGGAAAAGGACTGCGGGCTGCCATATACCATGCCAGGCTGATCAGCTTGGCAAAGGAGAAAGAAGAGATGGACAGCAACCCTGTGGTTTCTCTTTTCCAAGTTATCATCTTACTTGGCACTGATGGTGAAAATGTGGGGGGCCTGTCCAGATCAGCAGGGATGGGGTTCAATGACTGTAGCCCTAGAGGTCCAGAAGCCAGGTATGCTAGTGGGCCCAGGATAGCCGCTCAACTCCTGAGGATAGGACAGGAGAGATCAGCCTGAGGCCACAGCCCCTGTACCATGAGCCCCAGAGCCACAGTCTCTACTCCCTGGCACAGGATGTCTCCATATGCCAAACGTCACTGAGAAAGAGACACAGCCAGCAGCAGAGGGAGGCAGTCTGAAAGTAAAGGCATTTTTTTTTTCCCTAGAAGTCTGAGCCTTCCTTAGAAGGCTTCATTTAAAAGATCAAATCAGACATTCAACTCAAACCAAATTAGACATTTAGGTCTTTTTTTTTTTTTTCCTCTTTCCACGGGGGGTGGGGGTGGGGGTGAGGGTGGAGTATGGCAAATCATGAATTACTAAAACAGCTATAAACAACAACAACAACAACAACAAAAACACCAGAAGTTACATTTTCTTTTCACATCCAAGCTACATTGGGAATTGGCATTTCCAAGCTATTCTATCACCATGCCCTTTCTGGCGAGGCCAACAGCTCTGGATTAATTTCAGAATATACAAAAATACACAGATAACAATGAGAACAGGAATTCTTCCTCCCCGAACTACAGAGACGTTGGGCTACCTAGCAGTGTATTACTGATTTATCACACCAGCTGTATGTAAATTAAATTTCAGAACTCAAATTGATTTTCTTTCCAGTCACTAAATATCCAGGTGGCTTGCTGCATTAATTAAAATCGATATGGGATTTAATAATTCCACTGACTGACTTCCACCTCTTTCAGAATCCAACGCCTTGATAGTCCTGCTGATAGCGCTGTGATGTGACGGGTGGGGAGCCAGGGAGAGAATCAGGAAGCAAGGCCGATAAATCATTCAGGAGATGAATTTTCCACCGCATCATATGCACAGGGAGGGGCTTCTCCGTCCTCAGCACCCCCTGATTTCCCAGGGCCAGTGAGATAACAGCTATCCACCCCCTAGAAGCTCAGACAGAACAAAGCTCCAACAGCTGCCAAAGGCTGTCCAGGGATGGGGCTAGTAGCTTTGTGGGTGGAGCTGGGGGGCTGAGGGGGCGGGGCTTGACATCAACTGCTGGTGGCCCCACTGACTTTAAATGCTTGCAAGACAGATGGATCGCTGACTTCTAGGTTCCCAGGGAAAGCGAATCATCAGAGAATGCCTAGCACATCGGAGGCTGGCTTCAGCTGCCACCCAAATGCTCCTCTGAACAGAGCATATGGGGTTAACCGCCTGCCTTGCTCCAGTTTCTCTAAGGATTCAAGCAGGGCCATGTTTGACAAGGGGTCTGAAGGTGAGGTAACCCAGAAACCACTTGTGAATATTAGGCAAAGAAGCATCTCCCAGCACCAGCTGCCTGAGGCCATTGAATCCACTCCAAATATTCCTTTTTGAGCTAATTACCAACTATTAGACTGAAATTCCCTCCTGAAACCATATCTCATCGTATCCATACGGCTTAGTTCAAACTCCTTGACTTGGGCCAATGTCGAAGGATTCACCACTAGGCTTGCCCTGTTGAAACAGCACTGTGGGTGGTGTTCAGAACCCAGCAAGCCTCAGGGATCCTCCTGTCTCTACCTCCCTAGTACTAGGGCTACAGGTGCACATGACTATACCTAGATTTTTTACAAAGGTACTCAGAATCAGTACCCAGGCCCTCATGCTTGCACAGTAAGCACTCTTACCCACACAGCCATGAAAATGAAATATGAAGCGTATCTCTTTCCAGGCTTTGGAGTCTACAGCCTGGTTCTGCCTTGCTGGGCACCTGTCAGGTAAATCTCTCTCAGCGGGACGCCGATAGATAGCATTTACAAACTAAATATCTCAAAAGGCTGACATTGGACGTCTGTGACATGAAGAAATGAGAGATAGTTAACAAGGTGAGAGGGTGCACCACTATTCCATAGGATTTGTGTGGTTTTGTGCCTCTGAGACGGAGACCTGCGGACACTATCTTCTCCTCTGCAGTAGCCTATGAACTGGCAGGAAATGAAAAACAAATGGAAGGCATGGGGGTGCTGACTGAGCATTTCCTGCAATGGGGGGAATGTATGGAAAATAGAGTGCCAACTAAATCCAGGCAAAATAGCTCCAAAGTTTGGAGCCCATGGAAAGAACCAGACAGTGAGGAAAGAGAGATTTGGGGAGACGTGACAGAAGATAACCCTCTGGGTCCCATCTTTAAAACAGAAGAAGGCAATGTTGGGTGGGATCTTTAATAATGGACCAGTGGTGGTGGGGGCTGAAGAGATGGCTCAGAGGTTAAGAACACTGGCTGCTCTTCCAAAGGTCTTGAGTTCGATTCCCAGAAACCATATGGTGGATCACAACCATCGGTAATGAGATCTGGTGCCCTCTGCTCACATGCAGGCTGAACACTGTATAAATAAATAAATAAATCTTTAAAAATTAATAATAATAACGGGCCAAATCTTTAAAAATTAATAATAATAACGGGCCAGTGCAGGACACTATCATCGTCAGGGAATACTCCGCCTTTGAAGGGCTTGAATTAGGAAATACTTTTACACAAGCAATGAGAACGTCTCTTGTAGTCTGGAGTGTGAGGCTGTGGGACATAGGGGCAGATGAGATCAGTGAGTGTTAGAGAAACAGAGAAACTGGATAGCAGAACCACCCACCCCTCCCTGAGACAATGGCAACACAGGGCAAATCAGTTCCTGAGACATTGCATCAAATTAGAGACCTGATTGGATTACCAGGGGCTGGGAGACAGTAGAGGAAAGACAGACATGACTAAAGAAATTGGGCGTGAAAGAGGCTGTGTTTGATGCCCAGTACAGCAGGTCACATAGGATTATGTTTACGGAGAGTTAAAATAGGCTGATTCTTCCGGGGGCTGGTGTGGGACCACAGTGGCCTTATTAAGCCCATGCTGGGACATTGTCTTAGGAGAATCAGAATGATTGAGCCTAGCATGTACATCAGGTTCATGAAGTGCTAAAGCAGTTAACAAGAATGGGAGAAACAACATAAATAAGAGGACCAAAGCGCCTGTCTGGATCACAAAGGCAAAATTCAAAATTCAAGCAGAGTTTCTAATAAAAGACCTCCGGAAGGCAAGTGCTGTGGGCCACGGGAAGACGTCAGAGCCTGAGCAAAGTTCACTGAAGCCACAAGAGATAAGGCAACACCCTGTACGAGGCTTGGCTCGCCCCAAGGGTCATCTGCTATCCCCCTCGCAATAAGCTGTGCACATTTCTCCCCTGTAAGAAAGTACTCTGGAAAGTGGATGTTGTTCACCCAGCCCAGAGGACCTCTTCGCAGCCAGCTAAGGCTGGCAGAAAGTTGGCAGGCCCAGCTGCAGCACTGGCCTATAGCCTGCCATTCCTCCGGGAGCCACCTCAGACTGAAGGGGCAGCAGGCACAACAGACAGGTGTGTAGCCTGGCTCCCTTTGGCCCTGGATTGTCTGTGCAGCTTAAGCCTGCTCCAAACTCACTGGAGGCAGAGGGATGTGTGGTATCCTAGCAGCGGTGCCCCAGGATGAAGAAATGGGAGAGGTCATGAAAAATAGTTGTGAATTACGGAGGACTCAAGTAATGCCTCCCACCCACACGGCTGCACCGAACATTGATCTTTTGAGAAAATAACTCATACAAATAATGGACTCTTCAAGCTGTATTGAACCTTGTAAACATTATGTGTGTGAGTGTGTGTGTGTGTGTGTGTGTGTGTGTGTGTGTGTGTGTGTGTGTGTGTTTTCTTAGCTGCTGGCTCCTGATATCAACTGGGACTTGCTTAGGATGGGGAGTGGTAGGCCTCCAGAGAATGCTCCCACCCTTTGTGAAGGGCTGTAGGCTATAGATGATATAATATTAACCACAGTGTTTTGCAGATGTGGAACAGCATCTAAGAGATATTCAGGCATCTTAGTTCCCAAAGGAGCAAGGATGAAAATTTAGTTCACACAACAGGCCAACAACAATAACAAGTGCAGATCTTTACATAGAAGGAAAATAAAAATTGGGAAGGGTGAACACAGGCTTCAGAAAATGCTAGGGAACACGGGGAAAGGAATGGTTTTTGTTTGTTTGTTTGTTTGTGTTTTGTTTTTTTGAGACAGGGTTTCTCTGTGTAGCCTTTGCTGTCCTGGACTCACTTTGTAGACTAGACTGGCCTTGAACTCGAAGCGATCTACCTGCCTCTGCCTCCTGAGTGATGGGATTAAAGGCGTGCACCACCACCGCCTGGCTAAGGAATGGTTTTTATTTGAGAGGGAGACTGGAAGACATCAAGGAGGCAGCAGTGGGCTGAGGAGAGACTTGGAGCAGGATTGCTCAGACAGGGGAGGCATTGAGCAGAGGCTGGCAGCTAGAGGTGCATACGGCATATGCATAGGAAACAATAGCAGCAAATGAGGCTGGAGAGATGGCTCAGTGGGCCAACATGCTTGCCAGCAAGCCCATCTAAGAGCCTGAGTCAGTCCCCAAGACCCATAGGATGGAAGGAGAGAACCAGTCTCTGCAAATTGTCCTCTTGTCTCCGCATGCACGTGTGTGCGCATGCACACACACACACGCACACATACATACACACGCACACATACAAAGTAAGCATAATTGAATAAAAGCTAAGTTTAAAAGAACTATATGCTAAAGACTCCAAGCACTAGGGTGGAAGATCCGAGGAAGAATCTCACCATGAGGAGAAAAGTTGAAGAAACAGACTGTAGTAGGCTTTCTATGCCAGCCAGTGTCATTCCCAATGGGGCCCATGAACTGTCTATGTCACAGCAACCCAGAGTGTTGGTTGGCTAGAGCGGCAGGAGGCAGGTCTGCAGCCCAGACTTACTGAAACATAGCTCCAGGGAGGACACTGAAGGATCCTGAAGGATAAATAGTTCACAATCTCCCTGAGTGTGTCCCGTGCACACTCAAGTTTGGAGGCCATTACTCTAGAGCCCTTCTATGCCCTTGAAGACACACAACAGTAATGTGGAGCTTGTGTCTCAGAGCCGATTGGGCCCCACACAAGAGGTAAACTGGGCAGACTATAAAGCAGAGGTTTGGCCAATATTTGAAGTATTAGAATTAGAAGAAGGCAGTGGGCTAACTGGGTTAAAAGGGCAAGTGGCTGGAAGGGTCCTGTACAGTTCTCACCCTTTCTGGAGGAGCAGAGAGGACGAACGCGTACATGCATGGTTGCTTTTCTGTGAACAAACACCCAGCAGAAACAGCTTAATGGCAGAAAGCTCTCTTTGGCTCAGAGTTTTGGGTTGATAGGTCTCTCTGGTCTCTTAGCCCCATCCCCCGCATGCTTGGGAATATGTGACAGAAGACATTCTTACAGCTTGACAGACAGGAAACGAGAAGAACAGGAAGGGATCAAGGGACAAGACACCCCGTAGGACCTGCAGTCTCCAGGAACTTACCTTCCCTCGCTAACCCTATCTCCTAAAATCCCCCCAAACACCCCAAAATAACAGCACCAGATGGGAACCAAGCAGTCAACCCACAGGCCTGTGGGGGACGTTGCATATTTAAACCACAACAAACACTAAAGAGGGACACACAGGAGCAGCCAAGAAATCTTGGATTTCTTGCTGAATTGTGAGTGGACAGGTGACTGATGTTATCTTTTGAGAGGTGGAAGCTGCCAATGGCTGTTCTGTTTTCTTTATTTGGCCTTAAGAGATCCCATTAGAAATCCTCCCAGCAAGGTCAGCAGGGTAATCCAAATCAGGGTAAGGCTGCTCTGTCAAATAATAGAATTAGTCTTAGAAATTACTGCATATAAAGCCAGTTTCACTAAGGACAAGCAGGCTAAAACCAACACTGGGCAATGGGGCAGAGCAGCCTTTTCATTTCCTCTTCCGTTCTTTCTGGAAGTCTCCTCACCGCTTTTTCCAGCCACCCGGCTATGTACATGTTATTTCATTAGAATATGAATGAGAAGCCCTTTGGGAGAATTTTATGCTGTCATGGCAACGGTCACTATGACAACTGTTAATTAATTGGATACTGATGAAGTGGAGGAAGGGAGGAAAAAAAAGCCAGCCAGAACGGATACAACTCTAGAGGAAATCACGGTGTGTAGTAATTATATGAATTTCATTCAGCAAAGGCATGCAGTAGGTCAGAAATGCAAATAGCTCCCCCTCAGCCACCACCTACTCAGAGGCCTGCCCTCCCTCAGATCAGACAAATGTGAATGAGTGGTTCCAGCCTTGCCTATTCAAACTCACACACATGGCCGCCTTAGCGTGAGCAGATTCTCCCCAAGATAAAGATCTCATCCTAATACAGAGAACTGGCTGATCTAGATAGGTGGCCACAACTAGGCCCCTAGCCCATAAAATCTGTCATCCCCAGACCCCCACTAGAGCAAACGGTGAGGGGAGGAGAGTCACATGTGGGTGGACAGAGCCTAAAGTATCTTCAGAAGCGAGCAGGGGAAGTTTGGTTTGTCACCGATATCCCGAGATGACAGGGTGGATCCTACACACACACAGATGGCTCACGGTTCGAAAAGCACACCAGCTGCTGAGAGGTGTGAAAGAAGCCCTCCCCTGTTTTCTTGTTGTCTTTCTTCACTGAAAGCTGAGCGGGAAGGGAAGAAGGGGCTTGCCGAGGTATGTTCCGCAGCCTTGGCCTACCACCTCAGAAGCCCTGGGCTTCGCCGACCTTTAGCAGCTTGCTGTTGTCGCTGGGTTTAGCAGCCGCATAGTCAAGCAGTCTACTTCTATTACCTTTGCTACGGGCAACACTCTGATGCACACACGGTCTCTATGAAGACACCACTTTAGGTGTTTTCCAGAAACTCAGAAACACATTTTCTGCCTCAAACTAGTTGAAACGCTGACCTTCCACTTGGTGCTGAGTAGGAGGGAAGTTTTCGAGGTCGGACAGCCAGAATCACCCTCCATGTGACATGCCACCATTTTCTGAGTCTGTAGCCCAGCCAAAGCCATGAAGTCTCTGACTGTGTACCCAGACCATCCATTATACCTCTATTTACTTTGTTTGTTTGTTTGTTTGTTTGTTTGTTTGTTTTGAGACAGGGCCTTGCCACCTAGCAACCCACTATATAGGTCTGGTTAGCCTTGAAGTAGCTGAGATCCTCCTGCCTCTGTCTCCTCTGAGTGTTGGGATTGCAGGCATGGACCACCACACCTGGCTTGATGATCTCATTTTTCCCATTTCTGTTTCTGCTTCTCCTTCTCTTTTCCCTCTACCTCAGGCAACCACTCCTCTGTCTCATAAATGCCCCTAAATGTTGTTCTCAGAGGAGTGGATTTGAGAGTTGAGGCTCCCACTTCCTCCTGATCGCCACCTCGCAAACAAACTCCCCTTTGTAGAACTCATCTTTTAAGTGGTTGATATGCTGCACAGTAGGCAAAATGGGCACTGCCTTCACCACCTCTCTCCGTTATCTCAGTGACAGTCACACTCCCTTGGGGAGCTGGGAGTCTGGCTTCTTAAATGTTGTCTCAAAATTGCTGTCACCTACCTGCTAGTTGAGGTTACAATGCAGAGAAAGTATTTGAGAAACAGTTAGCACCGGTAACGAAGACCCCCTTCTGTCTAGCTCTACCTAAAAATCCCTTGGCCAAAGGGTACTCCAATGGCTCTGGCATTCACACCTCCAGCCTCTGTGGAAGCACTTATGCCTCACAACTGCTATGTGCAACGTTTGTCAATAAATGACAGGCTTTGGAAGGAGGACACGCCCATGAACTCTGACCCTCTGGATGTAACCACTGATGAGGATGCGTGAGGGTAACGGAACTTCACCTCCCGGAGCATCGTTGCTTTCTGTCTTGACAATAATCTGAAAACTTCATGCCCTTCTTACGATCAATGTAGTACCCCCAAAGCAATTCCAGCAATTTCTTCTATGAATATCATCATTAAGAAAGTCCTTATCACATAGAGGTGCTGAGCAACTTGCCCTGCAAACAAGCACTTTAGTTCCGCCTTTGAAAATTTGACAATCTGAGACCTAAATGTGACCTAGTTAACACGTTCTTTTATTTTTGCAAGAAATGTTTTCAAGAAGAATGGCTTTTTTTTTTTTTTAAGATTCCTGGTCTACCTACCCCTCCCTCTTGGAGAGACATGTTAAACCAACAAAATACATTCAGATACCCAGCTAAGAAATTCCCTTATAGATTCACAGCAACCTGTCACCCTTTGCCCCAAAGCTAATATTTTCATATGAACCTATAATAAAACACGCATCTGGTCATCAAAGGGAGGAGGAACTCTTGTCCTTTGCTCAGTCAGCCATTTCGAAAGCATCAATTTCCTTCTATTTTTTTTCCCCAGATAGTCAATTACTGGTTTTCCTGATAGACCAAAAGACAGAGTGGGGGGGGGCATATCTAAATTAATGATCTGTTTCCAATAATAAGCCATCTGGTCCCTTTCCTGCCTTCCTGATGAATGCCCAAAGCACCTACAAGAAGAAACATGCATAAAAAAATAGTTCTTCGTGATAATATGCATAATACATGTAGTTTGTTGCTTAAATGATTGACTAGAGAAGTCAATTCTGTCTGTGATAAAGGAAACTATAAGCTCCCCCCTTGACTTCTGAAATACTTTAAATTACTGTGAAGATTACCTCATTCTTGTTTGAGAAATCATTAAGGGTTCACCATGCAATTTGCAGAATAGCAGGTTTTTCTAAGTGGTAATAAACTCCTGGTTGATTCAGGAAGAGGGTTGGATTGGAATGCAGTGAATGTGGCTGCAGACATCCCTGCCCCATCTGCTTATAAACCATCCCCCACCCCCCACAAATTCAGAAGCAAGAGGTCACTCATTCCAGATCTGCAGAGCAGAAGATTTCAAAGCCACTTTGAGAGACTGCCCGGCAGAACGTTCCCTTTCATTAGCACGCATGTGATTCACTCAAACTGGACCGCTTCGGCACGTCAGAATAGGGCAGCATCTTGTTAATTTGCCGTGATGAAGAGTGTGGGTGAAGCATTCATCCCATTTATTACATCCTCAGGTCAGTAAACTCATGGCAGGTCAGGTGAGAACCGAATCTTTTCACTTCCTCCCAAGCAAGTACAGATATCCACAGAGATATCTGTAGAAGCAGAAAATGTGGGCTGATGGTTTAGTTTCCCATATTAACGACTTCAAAGTATGTTTGCAGCACATGGTTAAAAGAATCTGGGTCCTACGACCCATGAAATAGATCACACTGAAAAGATCACACTGAGAAATAGGTTCAGATACACACCCAATAGCTTTTTAATACTTACCCTAGCTGAGGCACGAGTCCCAGCTCAAACCCTGACCCCACCAATTACTCCATCATCACAGAAAACACTTACACTAATTGAGACTCTGGTTCTCTTTATCTCTGAAGTAAGCACACTATTTAGAAGATTTATGTGGGTTAGAAAGTCAAAGGAGGTCGTAAAGACAATTATATATTTATAGTACATGCGGATACATCCATGTGTGTGTCTATACGTGCACATACACATGTTAATATTAATATTCATATACACTTAGATATACTCCCCTCTGCCTCTCTCTCTCTCTCTTCAGATGTTGTACAAGATACAACTGTAGGCAGAGACCTCAGAGAACCTACAGTCCCTCCTGAGACTTCACCATCCAGCCTGATCTCACTCGGGGAAACTTGGTTCCTCACCTACCACTTTGAACTTCAAGCTATAACCTGCCTATCTGGGAGGTTGCAGTGCTGCCATGAGTGCTACCTGTCAGCATGGTTGTGGGCTAATTTGGGGAAACACTAGTAGGCAATGGTCCCTTAAATCCAGCCTCCTCTTTCTTCTGAAACTCTTCGCTCTACATAGCCCAGCACTGGATTGTACATCACGGTTTTCATAGCCTGCCGCTCGAGAGTCCACCCGTCTTGCTCCTGGTCTGCAATCCACCCTCCTCTGAAAAGCCTGTCTCTGAGTTCTGCCACCTATTCTTCTTAGTAGCAGTTCCAAAGCCTCACCCCTCATTTCTTTCAGACCCCAAGACAAAATCATCCTGCTGTATCCCCCAGAAAATTCAAAACCTGTCACCATATAGGGAGACTCAGCCTCTGCATCCTCCATAGACCTCAGAGCAAGATTAACTATCACGTGCATCAATTCTCATTTCTTCCTGAATGGGAAGGTCAATCATCTATTGATTTACTCAAATGATGCATAAATTTAAAATCTCTTCTCATCTGGGAACTTATGTCATCAGCAAAGTCCAATTTCTCTTACATCGCCTCGATTGTCCTGTCACATCCCTCTTACCAAGCCCCACTCCAGTCCCTTCAAGCTGAGTCCCCTCTCCGCTGCCCCATCTCTCTAACACGGAAGAGCCAAAGACCTCGAAAGATTTGCCTGCACTGCTTTCTTCTTTCCCTAGTTTTCATCCATTTAATTCAATATAATGGCTCATACATACGCTTTATGTTGGTATACATGTTCACTTAACGCTGACACTTCTGAGGTAGACTTTAGCATTTTCCCACTAGAATAGACAATGCCCAATGGTTTTATTTTTAAGTGTTTTCCGCATTAAATGTATGCTTCACGAGGGTACTAGTTGAGGGTGTTGCTTCCTTGACAGCCCTTGGCATTTTCCGTGCATCTCATTTCAGTCCTTCTGGTCACGTGTTCTAGAGCTGCACTGCAGTGTCAGTTGGCCCTTCTCAAATGGATGCGTGAGTTGACTAATTCACACTCATTGCCTCTTAGATGTCATCTTTTTGAAGTTTCCATTAAAGACATTTGCTCATTTTTCTGTTGTATTTCTACTTTTTTCATATTGAGTTCTTTACGTATTCTATCTGAGTTCTTTGTAGAATATAGATTATTGATAGGTAGATAGATGTAAGTAGATATTTAATAGATACATAGAGGATTGATATGTGATGGAGATAGAGATAAATAAATGATAGAGATAGTGGATGATAGAGAATGAGACGGATGGTAGATAGATGAATGATAAATAGATATAGAGAGACAGAATATAAATAGAAGATAATGAATATGAAGATAGATAGAATCTTTGCCATTTTATTCACCTATCTTTTCACTCTTTCTAATGTTTTCTGATGAACAAAATGTTTTCACCATAACGCAGCGCAATCATTTTCTTTCATTACTTGTCCTTTTTAAGTACCACTTCAAAAGAAAATCTGTGTCTACTCCAAGGTCATGAAATGGTCAACTGTATTCACAAAGCTTTATTCATTTACCTTTCAAATTAGATTGAATTAGGTCTGAAATCAATTTGTGCCTACAGTGTAAGGTAGAATATTAATCAATTTTGAATACCTCTCACCTAATTCAGTATCTGAAGTTCAGTTCAGTCTTAATATTGTCAGAATTACTCAATGAGATGGCACAGGGGAGCTTAGTCAAAGAGAAGCAAAATTTGGGAGAGAGCTGTGTTACCATCGCAAGCCAACCCTGAACACGTCCCCTCCAGTCACCTGCTCCAGAGATAGCTTCTAACAGTTACTTGTCCAACCCTTCATCTTCACATGGACACCAAAACCTCAGAATTTGGTTGGACTATTCTGGCAAAAGATGTTACATGTCTTGGAAAACTGGAGCTCTTTTACACTCCAGCATGCACTTTTGGAGACTCTGGAAGCTTCCAACAATAACAAAACATCTTGAACCACACACAGACAAAAAAACCAGCAGGAAAACTCTTTGTAAATAAGCTACTTTTATCAGAACAAAGATGAAAAAGTGTCAAGAGCAGAAAGGCAACCGACTTCTCACTTCCCAGAGTTCCCTGTTAAGATGTGTCCATTAAGAATGTACAAATAGTTCCCAAACAGAAAAGAAATTAACCAGTCACTGTGAGTTAGGCCTGTTCACATGCTACTCCACAATATCTATTTCCTATATGTCCAAGGAAAAACCATATATAAATTGTCTCTAGGACTGGAGGAATCAAAGACGATGTGAGACAATTTTAGCTTTGCTCCAGAGACAATGGAAAAATCTCATCCCAGTCTAATGGGAAAAGAGCAGTGGTCGGGTGAATGAAAGGGAAAATCGTATTCTCAGTGTCCAGAAAGGCTGCAGGAAAAACAATGGGCGCCTAGGCTAAGACAGTGGCTTGAGGAATAGAATCAAGAATGCTTACTGCCTTTGCATCCTGAAAATTATCAGTGATGAAGGACACAGCAAGAAACACCATTGCAAGTTCTCAGGCGTGTGGCTCCAAGGAAGTGGTGTCTCTGGCCTCTGGGTAGGTAACCTGAGTCCAGCTGACAGGCACAGAGAAGTGAAAAAGCTCTTCTCTCCTCATTGCCTCTCTGAGCAGAAGTTCAGGTGCACAGTAGTGATGTGTTAGGCACATAGAATCTAAACAACATAGTCACTGTGGACACTGGGAGCTTTGAGAGCCAAGAGATGCATTGCCAGGCTCAGTGCATCACTGTACCTTAAAAAAAAAAAAAAAAGGAAGGAGAGTATGGTACAGCGGTGTAAACTAGAATGTCCATGTGGTCATTATTCTTGGTTGTCAACTTAACTACATCTAGAATTAACTAAAATCCAAGCACCTGGGTACAGCTGTGAGGGATTTTTTTTTCCTTAATCAAATTATTTGAAATGGGAAAACCCACTTTTAATCCAGATCTTTTGATGTGGGAAGATCTACCTTTAATCTGGGCCACACCTTCTGCTGAAAGCCTCTATAAAGGACAAGGAAGAAGGGAGCTTGTGCTATTTGCCTACTTGCTCTCATTCATACTGACAAATCCATTCTTTTCTGGTATTAGAACATACTTCTTCTGGATTTTGGTGTATACTGAAGACCAGTTGAGCCATCCAGCCTCATGGACCAAACAACTACTGGACTCTTAGAACTTCTGCGGTAGACAGCCATTGTTGAACTAGCTGGACCACAGCCTGTAAGCCACCCATCATCATCATTGTCATCATCATAAATAAATGTGTGTGTGTGTGTGTGTGTGTGTGTGTGTGTGTGTGTTCTATAAGTTCTGTTCTTCTAGAGAACTTGACTAATACAGTTCTCTCACAGTCTCATATATTTGAATGCTTAGTACTCAGTTGATGATGCTGTTTGGGGAAGCTTAGAAGGTATAGCCTTGTTGGAAGAAGTATTTTCCTGGAGCAGGCTTTGATAGTTCAAAGCCTTGCCCAATTCCTAATTCACTCTTTCTGCCTCACACTCTGTTTAAGACGTGAGCCCTCAGCTTCCTGGTCTTGCCACCATGCCTGCCACTTGCCGCCACATATCCCTGATGTGACAGACTCTTATCCCTCTGGAACTGTAAACCCTAAATAAACTCTCTTTTCTATATGTTGCCTTGGCCAGAGTGTTTTATCAAAGTAATAGAAAAGTAACTAATACAGGAGCCATTGATGGGTATTTGACATGCTATAGGGATCCCCCAAATGCCTGACAACAGTAACTCAGATATGTAGGCATACATTCCTATGGCCTGATAAATGTTTATTAAGCACATATTGTGGGCAGATCTGTCAGTGAGGTGCACACTGTGATACATCAAATTGCCTCAAGCTTTCCTACAATCGGGTCTGGATTCAAGTTAAAGCTCAGTCTCTTATTAGCCGCTGAGACCTTGGTCAAATTCTCTATTCCTCCAGGCTTTCCTTTCATCATCCGTACCGACGTACATCTGGATTAAAAGCCTGAACTCCCTCCGGCTCAGAGACTCCGTGAAGCATTCCATGAGGATATCTAGCTCCTGAAGGGACCAAAGTTAGCCAACGACATCATCCATCACTCCTCTGTCTGAAATTTTATTTCTCTAATCAGGTTCAGACACATTTTCAGCTTCTCTCTGTCTCCGACTTGCAATCCAATAAAATGATATGGATTTGTTTTGTATTTCACTTAATGTTATCATTCAATCCTTGCCATTGCTGCCTAACGAGTCTCCTGCCTGCAGTGTAACCAACTATTAGAGACCCATGATGCCATGGTTTCCAGACTTGGATCCCTCATTTCCAAAGTTTATTGTTCCTAAGCTGATTAAAACGTTGCCAAATCTCAACTATTGTTTTTAAAAAATGCAAAAGAATTTCAAGACTCCCCCAAGACCATGCCATGCCAAAAGAGTTGCCAACTTTTGCAAACTGACAAAAACAAAAAAACAAACAAACAAACAAAAAAACAAGAATAATCCTGACCATGACTTTGAAAGGAGACACAGATGCCCAGTACTTAACATGACTGTGTCTCCCTCACTCATAGACTTTGAGGCACCAAGGCTAATGTTTCAAGTTTCTCCCAGGATAGTATTCTGTCTGGGACTAGTCTGATCAGTAGATAGCAGTCAGGGACTGGGGGAATGGCTCAGTCAATGAAACACTTGATGACCTGAATTTGCATCCTCAGCACCCACATAAGAAGCCAGATATGGTACTGAAAGCCTGTAATCCCAGCACTGAGGAAGCAGAGACAGGAGAATCCTGTGGTTCTACTGGCCACCCAGCCCAGCCTAACATGGCAAGCTCCAGGTTCCACGAGTGACCCTGCCTCAAAATAGAAGATGAAAAGTAATAGAGTAAGATACCCAACATCTGGCCTCCACATACACGTGTGGGCACACATGCCATACACACCAACAAAGGAACATTTGACTTCATATTTATGGTCCTCCTGGGAGAGCCATGTTTTAAAGCTTTGGTTGTCAGTAGATGGGCTTTGGGGAAGGGTCTAGATGCTGAGGTTTGATCCATCAGTGGACTAATCCATTTATGGGTTGGCAGCACTGGGGGAGGGGGGTGGCAGTAGCAGCTAGAATGTATGGTCTACTTGGGGGAACTAGATACTTATGGGCATATCCTGGAATAGATATTTTGTCTTCAGCCTCTCCCCTTCCTCTCAGCTTCCTGGACACCATGAGGTGAGCAGTTTCCTGCTCCACATGCTCCCTGACTGCCTCACCACAGCCCAGAGACTGTGAAGCTCAGTGAGGATGGACACACACTCTACATGGAGATGAACTTCTTTCTAATTTCTCCCAGACAATTCATCACAGCGATGAGAAGCCGATATGATGCTCATCATCACCACCTACTGAGCCTCCCTGGTCCCAGATACCATCTCAACCACATCTACTCCAAACTCTCGGATACACCTATAATTGCCAATAAAGTCAATCACACAGGGTGTTTTGGTATCAACAATCAGAGGTTTAAGGTGCTAGAGGGACTGCTCGGTGCTGAGGAGCAGAGACGATCTTCCAGAGGATGCAGGTTCAGTCCCACATGGTGGCTCACAAGATCTCTAACTCCAGTTCCAAGGGATCTCGTGCTCTCTTCTGGCCTTCGAAAGCACCAGACACACAGATGGTGCCCAGACATACATACAAATAAAACACCCATACACATAAAAAAAAAATTAAGTAAATAAAAAAATTTAAATAAACAACAATATATTTGAAGTATTTACCTTATTTTGGTCCCTTTGATTTTTCTCCCTAGGACTCCCTTTGGGGTGTAACATCATTAAAGGGCCAGATGGAGAGGATTCTCGGTACAGGGCCTGGGCACACCCACCGACTCCAGTGACCAGTGCTGAATATGTGCAGTCTGCCTCTGTTCTTTGTTTTCACTCCTTTGGGATTTTTGCTTTTCTTGCCCTTTCCTCTAATTTCTAAAACTCTTAAGCAAAAATCCACACGCACTCTCGTCATCATCACTGTAGCAGACACGAGATAATAAACACAGAGAGACAAAGGCCTCCTTAGGCTCCCAGTCTCAGGATTTTGGTCTGTGATTTATTGCTCTTATGACCTCTCACCTCACATCCAGGGAACAATAGAGGAAGAAGAGACTGGGGTCCCACTTTCCCCCCCTCCTTTATGAGTATACCCTCAGGACCTCCAGGCTTCCCACTGGATGTCATCTTTTAGAGATTATACAATTCCCCAGTATGACGTCACTAGAAACCAGGCCTTACAGTGCAACATCTTCTTGTGATGTATCACATGCTATCACCCCGTAGCCACAACACAAACTGAAACAACGGTTTCCAAATCCCAGCAGGGTGCCCTGCACCTCATGATCTCCACACTCAAACTCACATCTAGTAACCACCTTCACCATCTAGTCTCTTCAGCTAAACAACTCTGTCCTGTTGGAATAATGGCCTTCCTGCTACCACAGTGTAAGTCAGGCTCATGAGAAGAATTCCCAGGTTAGTAAGTGTCACAACAGATTGCCAAGCCCATGTCTCTCTTAGGAGGTAACCCCCCCCCCTTTTCATCTGGCCTCATATAAAACTGTTCAGACTGTTTCTACCCTAAAAGAACAGAATTCAAAAGCAATGTTGTTTTTAATCCCTGTCCCTCTGCCCACAATGAACACATTTCTTGTCTCCAATCAATGAGAAAGAATATTATGAGTATCAATATTTCTCACTATTTATCTGATGAGACTCCTATAAAGAACACACCCAGAAATACAAAAACTGAAGTCTCTCACCTTGTATCAACTATTCCTATCAGCTGGGAAGATAGTTCACCTGGTAAAGCCATTTGTCTCCAAGCCTAGCAACCTGAGTTCAGTCCCTGGGAGGTGACATGCTAGAAGAGGAGAACCCACGCCTGCACAGTGAACTCTGACCTCTACATGTGCACTCCATAATGCACACGTGCCCATATACATACACATGTGCAAACAAATAAGTAAACCAGTAATATGTAATAAAAATACATTCATTAATGAGGTACCAGATATGATACCATATCTCTCCTCTTTGCCGTCACTCATATGGTACTATAGTGGATGATGTTAGCATTTCACATGGAAAGACATGATAGAGAGAGAGCAAAGGTGGTGGTGGTGTGGTGGTGGGAGAGCAACAGGAGACAGCAGTGCAGCAGTACCCAATCATGAGGACTTCTTTCTGAAATCCAGAACTGTTGGACATCCAGATCCTGGACCACATGAGAGGCCAAGTAGAAGGCTTCTTGCCAGAGTGCCTGCAGCAGAGCCTATCATTCGAGAATGAAATCTGAGAAACCATTGCAAAGCAAAACATGGGGGCTGTAAATTACCATCACGGCTAAGCAAATTGATCGTCTGGAATGCGTAGCTGCCTGTAAGACTGGATGTAGGGGAGAGGGAAGGGGGTGTAGCATGTTTGGCTCAGCTGTCTATAATTTTAAGCGCTTAATGGGATGATAATTTGCTGTTCAGTATGTTCATTTTTAAAAGCTTCCCTCATTCACGGGGGCGGGCAGGGGGAATGAATAAAACTGAGCCTTTTTTTTTTTTTTTCTCCAAATCTGTATGGAAACATCAATATCTTTCCACCAAAGAAACAGGTGGTTAAGAAGACCAGAACCATGGAAGAGAGAGATACCATCACCAAGAGAACCTTCCATCTCTCGGGAGCTAAAATTCTAGTTATTTCACTAGGTATGTTCAACCTGAAGGCACTTGGATTGCCTGCAGGCTAGCGGTGAAAGCAGAATACCACACTGGAGGATAACAGCATCGCATTACAAGGTGAACAGGATGGACCGCCCTGCACCTAGTCTTTAACAGTCTCCCCTCACCAAGAGATTCCATGGAACAAAGAAAAGACACAAATGAACAATACGGGTAGTTTCATGGGCTTAGACATGCATGCATGTGTGTGCTTGCATGTGTGTGTGTCCCACATCCATGTGTCAAGTGATTGGAGCTGAGATTTCCTGTAAAGATTTTATGCAGAATATTTTCCATTTATACATGAATATTAACAGCTTCTGGTGACATTAATTTAGTTGATTTCTTTAATATATCTCAGGCCTTCATTTCCCTTCTCTCTTCCGCGTCTGAGATCAATTCTAAAGCAATTGAGTTGGTCTTTACAAGCATGGGTAAGCTACTCATAGATCACGTTTCTACGCTGCATATTTAGAAAATCCATAGATGCCAAAGCATCTTATAGGAGGCAGAAGGAAATCATATTATTCGTCTACATAATGAGGAAAAGAAAATGACAAAACCAGGGAAATAGAAATATAGTCAATGAGGAGACCAATGTGTAGGCTTTGATTTTATAAAACTACTTTATTTGGGGTTCCTTAAAGCATCTCATTCCCTTCCAACCAACTGATTATAGGTAGGAGAAAAAGAAGGTTAATAGGGGCAGGGGATGGAGACCTTTTTAGACTCAGTTCCCTGGGGTGATTCTACTCTTCCTCATCAGGATTCCAGCAGTCCAGCTAAACAGCAAACACCAAGCAGCAACAGTGGAACGGATCAGCACCAGTCTTCTCAGAGCTTTTCTGTCTAGGAGCTCTATCTACCTACCTGCCTGCCTGCCTGCCTGCCTGCCTGTCTGTCTGTCTATCTGTCTATCTATCTATCTGTCTGTCTGTCTGTCTATCTGCCTATCTATATATCTATCTATCTATCTCTATCTCTGGGCTCCTAATTATACCCTCTCAGAGTCATCACAAGGATGTTTTCCAGCTGGCAAAGACCATTCTCTCTGCACAAGGCAGCTTCCAGCTGACCAAGGTCATGTGCCCTCTTACGAGGCTGTTATCAGCTATAGATAAGCTAAAGGCAGTTTCTCATCCCACACTTAGGATCAAAACAAAAACATGTTTATGTAACCAAAACTTCCACTCCACAACGTTTTTGTCCTCAGTATATCAAACATTGACAGAACCTCCACTGGTAGTGAAGGACAATATATTGCTATTAATTTCTAAAAGTCCAGGGTGCTACTTTAACCAGAAATGTATAGCCAAGAAATTATCCCCTCAAAACAATGGGACACCATGTGCTTACTGTCACTGAGGAGAAAAAAAAAAACCAGAAGATGAAATAATAAAAAGATTAGTTTGTTAACTGTATCTGCAATGTTTTGTTTTTTCATAAAGCCTAATAAAAAGAATATTAACATTTGATAATGCTAGATGTCAGATACTTGGAATTTCAATGTATTATTTTTCTGCTTTTATTGTGTATAGCAGAAAGGTAAATGTTTTGGAAACTAAAAATGACGGTGGTGATGATGATGATGCAAATGATAGCTGTGACTGTGATGATGGTGGTCATGACAATGGTGAGATTGTAATGACTATGATGATACAGATGGCCATGGTGACTGTGATGATGGTGGTCATGACAATGGTGAGATTGTAATGACTATGATGATACAGATGGCCATGGTGATGATGACAACAATTCCAAGCAAGCAACATTAATAACACACAGAGTCTCATGGGAATGCATAGAAGGGGATTGTGATTTTGTCCAGGAACAGCAGGCCTTGTAACCTCTTTTCAGGACACGTGGATCTGGAATAATTTCCCAGGTGTCAGAATTGAAAGTTTTCTTATAAAATTCCAACTTGGAAAGTGGATAGCTTGAGCAGCAGAGTAGTCCTTCCCGACTGCTCTGATGCAGGTGTTTGTGAACTATGTAATCTGTAAATTGTAGACATGTCTTTTTCTCAGTTCTAGACATTGAAAGTCCAAGGCCCCCAGCACTCAGCAGATCTGTTGTCTGGAGAGGTTGGTTTCTCACAAATTTTTACACCGTGGGAGTATAATGGGATGAATGCTGTGTTGTAGCGGAAGTTTCAGTGTCTTTTAAAACTCAGTTATGTTATGTAAACATGTTTTTGTTTTTATCCCAGGTGTGGGATGTAGGGATGATTTAGATTGCTCACAGCAGCAAATTAGTTGCCTTGTGCTGGATAGGAGAGGGGCCCTTTGCCAGTGGCAGATAGCTTAATTCTGAGGACTCTGGAAAAGGAATAAATACCAGAGCCAGGAGAGAGACAGACAGACAGACAGACAGAGACAGAGACAGAGACAGAGACAGAGACAGACAGAGACAGAGACAGAGACAGAGAGGCTCTGAGAAAGAAAAATGCTGCTCCCCTTCCTGCTCCTGGTTGCTGTTGATACAGGTTGATGAAAGGAAGTTAGAAATATTCTGAAACAAAGAGTGGGCTTGCCCCCAAAGAAGCTGATGATCCTAACCAGTAGGAAGAAGCCAAGAAAAACTCCACCCCCTCTCCCACTAACCTTCTTTCTCTCCTACTCGGTGTTGGGGTGTTGGAATGGATTGGAGTGGAAAGGGGAGAAAGAGATATAAGAAACCACAATAAATTAAACTAGTGGTTTTTGTTTTGTTTTGTTTTGTTTTTTTGTTTGTTTGAAAGGTGCCTGCACTGTGTTCTCATTTAGTAGAATGACAAGAGGGAGGGTGGGGTGGGAGGGATGTGAGACCCAACACATGAGTTTGAAGGGAATGCAAATACTCAGGCCAAGCAGCCCATCAGCACACAACTTAGTTCTGCTGGTCAGAAACCTAGGAGTCTCCATGTGCATCAGTTTGTCCTCTGCCTCTCCAGCCCAACTATCATGGTCCTGGCTTCTTTGTGGATTCTCATTTCTTCCTGGGAGTCAGAATCTTTCTAGAGCCATACCATCCTGGCTCACAGCTGCCTCCCCAGTGTGGAGTCCTGCTCATCCCAGGACCTTGACCTTTCCTTCATCCAGCTCTTCTTCTTCCTCCTTATTTCCCCTTGAGTCAAGAACTCCAACTTGGCAATCAAAGATGCAGTTTTATAACACGGAACCCAGAGGCTGTGTCTTCTTCACCTACCAGCTGCTAAGTTAATCCTGAGCTGCACACCTGCTCATCAGTAGTTTCGACTCGAACATCTGGGCTTCATCTCCTCCATCATCCTCATTCTCTCCTGCCGATGGCAAGTTCTAAACTGGTCCACAAGTCAAGCCACGAAAGAAAGAGCATTGTCACTACATGGCACAGTGTTCACTGAGGAGTCACTGGGATCCCTCAGAGTCCTGGACAGTGGTTCTCCACCTTCGACGGGGAACAGACTTATAAATTTGCCACAGCATTTGTTTGAATAGCAACAACTTAGTCCCATGCAAAAGATCAGATCCATTTCCTGCCTCAGTCCCAGCTGCTATGGCAGAAGAGGGCAAGCCACACACACACCTGGTGAGAATGTGTGCCTTCAACTAATAGCTACTTTTGCCTTGTTGACAGGCTTTGATGCAGATAGTAGCCAGGGCAAAGGGCAACCCAAATAACCCATCCAGGAAGACAAGCGGGTTCAAGCTAGGAAAGGGAGTCGAGCATCAAGCAAACTGAGAACTTAAACGTGCCTTCAAAGGATTTTCCCCCTTTGCCCAACACAGGTGTTGCACCTATGAACACAGAACACAAATTGTTTAGGGGCTTAACAGTAAGAGGTGAGAGCAGGGTTGAGCTATACTTCAATATGAACACTAGGCTGTCAATTAGATAGTATTATTAAAATGAGTTAATCTTTATCTTTGGTATATTGTGTTGTTGGTTGGTCATATCTGAGGTAGTGGGGAATATTTTGAACAGCAGCTACACTCAAATATTTAGCTTGGAAATTAGGTTCCACTCTACGTTTATGTTGCAGATAAGAAGTAAAAAAAATAAATAAATAAGGACACAATGGCTCGGGGCTGACTGAAACGCTGCTCCTAATAAGACAACTGGAAATCCTACTGAGACTTTTTTTTTAACTTCATAATTCAGCTTTTGCACAAAAAGAAATTATACAGCTAAATATAAAACAAGGGACTAGAAAATGAATTCTGTTCCTTCTAGCCAACATGAAAAGAGCTCAGTGAAATGAATTTGT
Source organism: Acomys russatus (assembly GCF_903995435.1). NCBI lineage: Eukaryota > Metazoa > Chordata > Mammalia > Rodentia > Muridae > Acomys > Acomys russatus. Next base: position 24,354,086 of record NC_067163.1, on the reverse strand, counting down.
AAAATTCATTATCCCAGGAGACACTGTCAACACAGAAAAAACATAACTGGTAAAATATATGAAAAAATGGTTGCTTTTGATATAGAAAGTTGAAAATAAAACTATATTACAAAATCACATTGTATTCACTATGAGTAATACTCAGTCTGACAACTGATCTGGCAGAAGTGACATCTTATACATTGTTTTTGATCATTCGTAGCAATACAAACTTTTGTAGGAAACAATATAGCAGTCAATGTCAAGGTTAAAAATATTCATTCTCTTGACTCATTCTGGGGATTTCTGAAGGAAGTTTCTCAAAAGAGGAGAGAAAGCTATAAAAAAGATATTCAGGGCAATGTTTAAAAGTGAATACTGGACATGTTTAGCAACAAAGGATGGTTGACTTCACACCCACTCTGAAAGAATAAGACAGCTATGAAATGGTATTTGTGAAGACGGATGAAGTGCAGGCATGTTCATCACATAACTCGGAGTGAAAGCCTATGCCGTACAGAATTCTCTCAATGCACTAATTCCGCTCACACTCAGCATACATGTTTCATACATGCAAATAGTGGGTTGTGGTCGTTTTCCACATCCAGTATAGCATCTCACCCTTACCTTTTCCTACTGAAACTCTTTTTCTCAACAAGCCCCCCCTCCTATTTTCATGTCATGGTGTATATGTGTGTATGTGTACATATGCGTGTGCATGAAGAGTTACTTATCAGAATACAGAACATGCATACTGCTAAAGAAAATGAACCTCTCCCCTAAAGGCAGTTAACAGTCCCACAGGGAGGGGGTGGGGTATCATAAGCACCAACAGAAAAATTGTAATGTAAGAATAGTTGTGCTTACAGTGGGTTCATAAATTTTTATCATTATTTATTTATTTACTTATTTATTTTGTTTTTTCAAGACAGGGTTTCTCTGTGTAGCCTTGGCTGCCCTGGACTCATTGTGTAGACCAGACTGGCCTCCAACTCATAAAGCTCTGCCTGCCTCTGCCTCCCGAGTGCTGGGATTAAAGGTGTGTGCTACCACACCCGGCTAATTTCTTTTCCATACTATTTGGTACCCTAAATTCAGTAGGGCTAAAGCAGCCTGTTGTGGGAACACAGCCCAGGTTTGGCACTGTGCCTATCGGTTTGCCAACTGCAGCAGTGCACTCCCCCATGCGAAAAAAGCAAAATGCAGATGACTTTGGGTGCTGCCTCAAGAACACTGTCCTTAGCTTCCATGTGGCAAAAATTTTCCAGATCATTCTCAGTCCCCTCATCCATGTCTGAGGAAGCAAGCACAGCTACCAGACAGGGTGATGACAGATGTCCAGGCGAGGCGCCATCCCTCGATGTTGTTTTTCATTCACATTGGCATGTGCTGGATCTAGCAGAGGAAAAGCAGACCTACCCCCTTCCCCTGTGTGGTGTGAGTCTTGTTCCTACTGTAGTTGCTGTGACAGCCAAGTGCCAAATATCTCCCAAATGTGAAAGCAAATATTGTGATAGCCCAAGAAGTCTATCAATGTCACAAGACTCTGGGCTGCCTGGCCAGCTGTCCCCTGTGTCTTTATTATGGTAACAGTTCTTGGGAAAGGGACTCACTACATGTGAGGCTCAGTTCTGACCCCTTCAGCAACCTGCAATCCTCATTTTACCCTCTCTCTCTCTCTCTCTCTCTCTCTCTCTCTCTCTCTCTCTGTATTCTGTCTCTGCTCCTTTTAAGGCTAGCGGTGGGAATTTGTTTCTCTTTGCCTAGAACAAGTCCCATCAAACTAGGCACCTAGTCTCCGGACCCAATTTAACGTGATTATACGAAGACTCTGAAATTTTGAAGGGCTTATATACTTTTCTGAGTATGAATACTCAGGATTTTGAGAGAAACAGAACCAAAAGATGGATGATAGAAAGATAGATAGATGATAGAAAGATAGATGATAGATAGAAAGATAGATAGATGATAATAGATAATTACATGCCATTTTCCATCATATCAGATGACCCCCAACTTTAAGTTTAACTTTTCCCATTAAAATATAGAGTTTGCAAGCCAAGTCTGCTGTACAGGGTGTGCGTTGGAAGAGGGGTAGTCTTATACAGTAAGTATATTCGAAACTATATTTTAACTGGAAAAGTTAAAGTTGGGGGTCATCTTATATGCAGGAAAATATGCTATATACATATATACATACAAACACACATCGTGAAAAATGATGGCTGATTGAGTGATTAATAGGCAGATGTGAAGGATAGACTCTTGAATGATTAATAGGCAGATGTGAAAGACAGACTCTCCTAGTAGGGAGACAGATAAGGAGAGGGACCATGATTAGGTGGCAAGCTTCCAAAATGGCTTGATTCCTTGTCACCCTCCTAACATGAGAAAAAAGCCTGACAGATTAAAACAAAGACTGTGTAGGCTCTTTTCTCCCCAGCCAGTAGACGTCCTGCTGATGGCGCTCTGGCTCAACAAGTTCAAGCCAGATCAGGACACTGCGGGCCAACTAACTGTCCTTTCTTTTTTTCAAGCTGACCAACCATAAATTAGGGGAGAAAAACTCTTCAGACACTTTAAAACAAAAATAAAGCCCAGGCCCCCAGAAGAAGCTGGATTTTCAGCTTCCCACGTCTCCCCCCACCCGCTGCTTTGCAGAGGGTCTTTTCCTCTCTGTGCCTGCTACATGCATGTGCTTCCTCACGCCAAATCAACACCTTTCTTCAACTGTTGATTCTGTCTGCTGCTGACTACAGTGTCTGACATTTCTATGTCGTCACCTGTCACACTTGAGATTTTCCTGCCTTTTAATTCTTTAGCTGTCAGAGAAAATGAAGACTCCTAAGTGATGAAGACTCTCAATCAAGACTCATATACAGTAAGAGCTGGTGAAGAGATACACAATACACAATCATAGATGATAGATAGATAAATACGAATAGGTTAATGAAAGATGATTGATGGATAGATAGATGATAACTAGACTAATAGATACATAGAGACAGAGATAGTTTGATGATAGATGATAGATACATAGATCACAAATAGATAAATGATGATTGACAGATAAATTGATAATGAATAGACGGATATGTAGAGGATTGTTAGACTGATGATAGACAGATAGACAGATAGATAATAGATAGATTATAGAGACTAGAAAGTTCCAGCAAGTTGGAGGCCCACCTAGAGAAGGGCTGATGCTGTACCTGGATTGTGAAGACAAGTTGAAGGCAGAATTCCCCTTTCCTCCAGGAATCTGGGCCTGCATTTTCTTAAGTCCTTCCACTTATTGAATGAGACTCATGCACATTATAAAAGATAATCTGCTTCCCTCAAAATCCACCATCTTAAATGTTAATCCCATTCACAAATACCCTTCAAAGTGACCGCGCAACTAGAGTTTGAACAAATATCTAAGCAGCACCTGATTAGTTAATTACATTTGTGTCACCATGGACAAAATACTGAAGAGAAACAACAAAAAATAGGAAAGGTTATTTTGGCTCACAGTTTCGAGATATTTCAATCCATGTCAGTGCAGTACACAGGATGAAACAACTCTGCCCGTAGCAGGAGGAGCCTGGTAATGAGGGCCCATCATATACCACAGCACTCCAGAAAGTGAAAGTGGTATCAGAACTAGGGGCGCAATATAACTTTCTTTGTGAACAATTTCTACCTGCTAGGTACCACCACAACCTCCCAAAACACAAGGGTTCACAACATGAGCCTATGGGGGGAAGTCCATGTTCAAACTGTAACATAGCCTAGTCAACTGCAAGAATTAGGTCAAGGAGTAGATATTACACACACGTGTATTTGGCCATGTGATGGGCTTGTTCAAACAGCTAAAGTTGCCTACTTATGAAGATAATATGATCTCTGTCCCAAGAATGTCCAAATTAATATTGGATTTACTCTTAGTGATATTGCTGAGAAGGTTACTTTAACTGAATAGGAAGTTAGAGCTATGTATCCATATATCTGTCATCACTGTTAACCTGCCTATCCATAAGTTATGTTATCTGTCTGCCTCATCATTAACCTATAATACATCAGTTATGTATTATCTGTCTATCAATCGGTCATCCTCTACCATCAAGCTCTCATCTGTGACTCTATTATTCTATATATGCATGTATCCATCACCTATTAAATGTTCTGATTCTAATATATAATTATTATTGTGAATAATTTAAAGTTTAATGTGAGTTACTTTAGCTCCAATAAACACAAAATATTTTTAAAGTGACCTTTCTCATCCCATTTAATGAATAAGGAAACTGAGGTTTGAGAGGTTCAAGGATTTGTTCGAGGGCTGTAATCTGGGTTTGCCTTTCCACTGCACACTTACAAAAGGTTTTAAACAATCACTAGTAATAAACATGCATCAGCCATTTTCCCAATGTTGTACAAACACCTGAGATAAATCGGCTTGAAAGGAAGAAGGCTTTCTTTCATCTCACAGATCTGGAGACTTCGGTCAGTTATCACTTGGCCCCACAGTGGCCTCTGGGTCGGTGGTGGCCCAGAACATGATGGTGAGAGAGCAGTGAAGCTGCTCGCCTATGATATCCAGGAAGTAAAAGGAAAGGGAAGGACCCCACAATCTCTTCAAGGACTTAGCCCAAGTGATGTAACTTTCTCCCACCAGACCCTTCTCTTAAGATCTTACCAGCTCCAATAGTGCACAGCTAGGGGGCGAGCCTTTGACGTGTGAGTCTGTGTGGGACATTCTAGATCCAACTTAGAGCAGTTGTCACTTCTTCAGTGGCTCCAATCTTGCCTCCACGCTACTCATCAATCTGCCTTCAAGGGAGAACCACTCTTACACTAGCAAAGCATCCTACAGGCTCCTGGAACGCAAGGTAGGCTTGCTAGAGAAGAGAGTGGCGTTGTTACGGCACTGATGCTGAAGGTCCTCTTGACCAGAATGGAAGTGTGTAATCTGGGAGCACGGGAAGGGAAGACATGAGACGGAGCTCAGGTCACCACAGAGGAAAGCTAGGTAGAACCCAGAAGTGAGATTTCAGCCTTTCAGAATACAGGTTAGACATTCCTGATGTTAAAAATCCAAAAAAATCCTAAAATGCTTAAAAATTTTAAAGCACTGAACACCAGCATGCCTATAAGAGAGATTGCAGTCAAAACCCAGTAAGCCTAAAAATATTGCCTAATGGATTAAAATTCCTTCTGGATATGGAAAATAAAGTGTATGAGGCACAAATTAACTGTTTATATTTGAGTCCTAGCCTCTTATTGTGTTATCTTATTGTGCATGCATAAATATTTCAGGATTGAAAGTAATCTCTGAAATATTTCTGGTCCCAAGCATTTTAAAAAGAATTATTCAACTTCTGTGGGGTTTGTTTTTTTGTTTTGTTTTTTTTTTTTGTTTGTTTGTTTTTTAACATTTTTATTCTTTACATACCTTACATCTTGGCCACAATTTCCCTTAACTCCACTCCTCCCAGTGGCCCTGCCCCAATCTCCTCTCTTCTCCAGATCCACTTCTCCTCCATTTTACTAAAAAAAAAAAAAAAGCAGGCCTCCCAGGATATCAACTGAATGTGGCATAACAAATTACAATAAGGCTAGGCCCAAATCCTCATGATGAGGAGACCCAGAAGGAGGAAAGGGATCTCAAGGTCAAAAGTGTCAGAGATGCTCTCCACATTCTTTATTAGGAGAACACCAAGCTATATAACCACAATATATACAGATATACATATACATACATATATACATATACATACATATATATTGCATATATTTTGAAGCATTAAATTTTGAAGCATTTTAGGTTTTGGATTTCTCACATGCATATATGCAATATATATGCAGGGGACATAGCCCTGACCCATACAGGGTCCATGACTGCTGCTTCAGTCTCTGTGAGCCCCTATGAGGCCTGCTTAGTTGATTCTGTGAGTTGTGTTCTCCTGGTGGCCTCCAGCCTTCTGGGTCCTAGAATCCTTCCTCCTCTCATCTGCCTATGTAGCAATTTGTACAGTGCCTTCCCCACCTTTCAATAAAGGTGGAGAAGACACAAGACAGAGCTTGTCCTTGCTGCTGGTGGCCACCTCTCGCCAACTCCAAGGGGAGACTTACAGCACTAGCCATGTCTTCCTTTATTTCATCTAAGGAGGAAAAAAAAATGAAAAAGAAAGAGACGACAAAGAGGACAAAAGTCCATCTGCCTGGGACTTTCTCACTTTCTCACAGATGCCCAGTATAGTAATAAGCTGGTAATCTAGGAACACGTGCCACTTTCCAACAAAGATGACCACAGCAATGGTGTCCCCAGGGTCTTGGATTAAATGTCATCCTGTGGCCATCTCAATGCCCTCTAGTGTTTTACTATAAAAGGGCACAAGTACCATCAAACCTGCGACAGCCCCGATGCCCATTCCCTCCTCCTGCCACAATCACACCTAACAGATCACCTCGTGTGCTGCATTGGCACCTCATCAGAGTTACCATAGATGTTTCTTTAATAATGCATTTATTCTCAGCTTTTAGTTGTTGTTGAAGAGCTTCCCCTGCCCCCTCCACTTTGTGCTCTATGGTGTCTTTAGCCCATTGAGAGCCTTTCCGATACATTTCCCATTGTGGCTTTTAAAAAGAAATAATTGTGTAACGGCTGACTTCTTTTGGTTACGTGGAAAATCACCATCTCCGTGGTTGTTTCAGACATGCTTAATAAGAAAGCCATTAGAAAGGCAGAAGAGAACCCTATCATTATTTTCTAGTTTCCTCCTTAATTATAGACAATAGCTCTTGAAGGAAGGGGGACAGCTTCTCTGACAAAAGTTGTGTAGCATTTAGCAGAACAATTTGGAACCAGATTGAATGGATCAACGCTGTGTCAACTCGCAGATGCGCAACAAAAACTGCTTAGATGCGCTGAGAGGACAATGCATCTGTTTTTCTCTCCGCTCAGGAAATGGAATATGGGTGCTCTTTTAATGTTGCCCATTATTTTTTTTTTTATGTTGGAGATTTTCACACATTCATATGTTTTGGTCCAATCTACCCCATCCCCTCCCCTCCAATTCTTTCCCTAGCCACCCCTCCTCCCCCGTTTTCCTCCTGGTTGCATGTGTTCCCTTTTATAAACCCACTGAGTCTGTCTAGTGCTGCCTGTATGTGGATGGATGTAGGACCATCTCCTGGAACAGGAGGAGCCACATTACAGCCTATGGCCATTGCTTTTGGTTACTCTCTAAAACATGATGGTAAAACCCTATTGCTGAAGACACCACATTCCTAAGACACGGGATGCAGAAAAATCAAGCAAATATAAACCTTGAAACTTCATCCGAGCGGCTAGCTTCCACGGTGCTGGAAAGTGCTACGCACACTATCAGGGGAGAAAAGCTATCAACACTCTTACTTTGCTGTGAACCCTGTAAGCAATAATAACGACCAGCCTAACAGTGATATGCTTGCTTTTGCAATATAGTGGCTCAAATGTTATGAGAGTAGCCAATAACTTTCAGATTAGACTTAAAGCTACTACACAAGATAAAACTCATGCATGCTTGTTACTATTAACTGGACCAAAAACCCATGTCTGTCTAGGCCTTAGGCCCTAGGGAAGAACCAGTACTATTACTAGTCTGCTAAACTGATATAGTACTAAACTGCCCCCTAAGTTCTTTATACCCTGTGGTGGCTTGAATAAGAACAGCACTCCATAGGCTCCTGTGTTTGAGTCTATGTTAGTCCCCAGTTAGTGGAACGATGAAAAGGATCAGGCAAGGCCTTGTTGGAGGACTTATGTCAATGGGGATGAGCTTAGAGGTTTAAAAAAGCCCACACCAAGTCCTCTCTCATCTCTCATATCTCTCTCTCTCTCTCTCTCTCTCTCTCCCTCTCTCTCTCTCTCTCTCTCTCTCTCTCTCTCTCTCTCTCTCTCTCTCTCTCTCTCTCTCTCTCTCCCTCTCTCTCCCTCTCTGCTACTTACAAACCAAGATGTAAGTATTCTAACCAAATTCTAACCTATTATTCCCTACTATTGCAGTACTATGCCTATCTGCTTCCTGTCAATAATGACCATGACCTAACCCTCTAAAACTGTAAGCGAGCCCCTAGTTAAATGCTTTCTCTTAAGAGTTGCCTTGGTCATGGGGTCTTCTCACAGCAGTAGAACAGTAACTAAAACATAGCCATGGATTAGGACATCTTTCAGCCCTCACAGGAGAGGCTCCTTTTCACCCTAGAGAGAAATCACTGCAGAGCCCCACAATTGGTCAATATATAGAGAATAAGATGGTGGAATGATCATCTCCAAATGGGACATCTATACCGCACCTCATTCCCCCTACCCAAGGCTCACAGAGCATCTTCAAGGGGAGAGTAGGAAGACTGTAAGAGACAAAGGAAGTAAATATCTACAGCAAACCATTATTTGCCGGATATGACCCCATCACCGCACACATGGCCACACAGCAGCAAGGGCCATCTGTGCACGACCTGCATAAGATCAAGCCAGACAAAATATGGGTATTTTTGTTTGGTTTTATATCGACCTTTCACTCCAAAAGATTCAGTTAGCTGTGTCTTAAGAACTGTTATAACAGAACAATGTGTCCCCAAATTTAAACTCTGTGTTGCCTCCATGACATAATATGCCTGTTACCATGAGAACCACTGAATTTTTTTTCCACTTCCAAATGTCTTCCTTCAGCTGCAGTCTTTTCTCTAGAAGCTTAACCCTAAAGTTCTCTTATGATTCCCTCATCTCCAGGTTGTGTAGAGCCTCCTGGCTGACCAACATGCTCTGAGTATGGGTGCTGCACTGAGGGCTCAGAGGATGTCACTCAACCCTTAACACAGTCAAGTCAAAGCTCCTAAGTCCAGAAAGAAAGAAAAAAATCTCTGTGCCAAAAGTCACAGAATGACAAATTGAAATGAGATGCAAGATGCCTACCTGGTTTCCACTATGTGCTTGTTTGCCTTGCTTCCTACAATGCACAGGGCTGAGAGTAGGCAGCAATGAGTGCCAAAGGAGGCCATTTAGTAATAACCTACACAGAGCACGCTGGCTTGATAACATCAGACCTCTGGTTTTATTTTACCAGTGGTGTCCATGTGGCCTACAGTCTTTGAGACACAGTGGAATAGCTGTCTACCTTCTGTCTGTTTACACGCACTGTTTCGGTGGCCTCAGTTATTTATCTCTTTGATACAAGTCTCAAATGGTTAGGAAATTTGTCTGGGTGATGCAGCTAATAAGTTGAGTTGGGAATTTATCAAAGCCTCAATGGCAGCATACAAAGATGTCATTACCTCCCCCAAAAGCAAGAAGACGAACAGAAAGTGTGGGGTTGAACTAAGTATGGTGGTACACACCCATAACCCCAGGCTTTGGAAGGCTGGCACCGAAAATTCAAAGCCAACCTGGGCTAAATGGTAAGCAACCAGAGAGGAAAAACTAAGGACATCCTCAGAGCCGCTGCCTTACCTGGATGCATACCCACCCCAATCTCTCCACCCCACATGAACAGATACATCTAAATAGGAAGTAAACATCCTTTTTTTTTTTTTTTCATGGTAGGGATGTTACTCAGATTTCCATTGCGGTGATAAATATCATGGTCAAAGCTGGGCAGTGATGGCACACACCTATGATCCCAGAACTCTGGAGGCAGAGGCAGGCAGATCTCTGAGCTCCAGGCCAGCTTGGTCTACAAAGCAGGTTTCAGGACATCCAGGACTACCCAGAGAAACCCCGTCTCAGAAAAAAGGCAAAAACAAAATTGAGTCTCTCTAATCAAAAGCAACTTGGGGAAGAATGAGTTTGTTTTATCTTACAGTTGTAGTCTTAATGACAAGAAGTTAGGATGAGAACACCAGGCAGGAACTGAAGCAAAAACCAGGGAGTAATGTTGCCTACTGCCTCACTTACCTTAGGCTTGTTTGTTATATACCCTAGAATCACCTGTCCACGGGATGGCTCCACCCACAGTGACCTGAGCCCTCCCACATCAATCACTAATAAAAAATAAATTCCCCACAGACTTGCCTAGAGGCAATTTTATGGAGTCATTTTCTCATTAAGGGTCCTCTTCCCAGATAGTGCTAGCTTGTGTCAGGTTGACAAAAGTAAAACAAACCAACCATATATTTATGAGTGTCTTATAAAATGTTTTATTAACTTCATTTTTGAAATGTTAAATGCTGGAGCCTATAAACGCAGTCAGTAATCTTCTATGTCTGTCTCAACCTGCATCCTATTGTCTTGTACCAACAAAGTAACCACTGAAAACAGCCTACCTCAAGTACCACAGATGTGCTGTGAACCTTCTAACACAAATACTTAGTATGTTGCAGCTTATTTTCTAGTTTAGTATGTGAGTCCTTCTCTCTCTCTCCACATATATGCATATATACATATATGCATACATATATATATGCACATGTGTGTGCAATTTTAATAGCCGTAAGCTATTGTACTAATATGCCTTGATAAATGCTTACTGTGGGTGAGCATTTAGCCTGCCCTGTGCTGTCTCCTTATTTGCATTCCTTGCTATTAGGAAACATCAAGGAACAGCTGTATACATGGCTTTGGAAATGTATGCCCATTTGTCTACAAAATAAATTCAGAAAAGTAGAAATGGTAAGTCAAAGACTTGAACATTTTAAATCATTATAACACTGACCAATATATTTTAAACTTTGCCAGGCCAGTGGGAGCCAACACAGGTAAGTCCTGATTTTTCTTTTACTCTTAGTGAGCATGATTGTTGTTTATGAACTAGACATGCTTTCTTCACATGCCCTCCCTCTCTGTCTCTGTCCTCTCTTTATGTGACCTCTTTCTTACTGTCTTCTCTTTATGTGGCTTCCTTCCTTCTGCCTTATGCACAGTTTGCTCTGAAATTTTAGTCTTTTTCTTTTCTGTTTTCAGGAGCTCTTGGTTAGAGCCAAAAAAAGTAGATTCTTTTGTTATGAATGTTGTCATATTTTCTTCCCAGACTGTCTTTGCACTTATGGCATTTTCAAGCAAAAAAAAAAAAAATTTCTGTAGGCAAATCTGCTTTTCCCTTCCTTTACTGTATCAGTTCTCACACTGCGCTTTAAAAAGCTGTACCTGTTCTAAAATTTTACTTAATTCCTCCTGCATTTATAGATCCACATCTTTACATTGAAACATCTGGTTCTTCTGGGATTTATTTAACATGAGGAAGAAAATTGGCATCAAAGGCTTTTCCAGGTGAGGTGATTACTCTGACCAGGAAAACGCACTGAGTTCAGTCAAAGCCTTGCTGCTTCACAGACAGCCAGTGTTCGAGGTGTCAAGGCTACACAGCACCACGTCCACCATCCCCCTCAGCCTCTACCAGCTGGCTGTTTAATGATACTTATAGGGTATACAGCTAGCTGTTTAATGATGACTTTATAAGGTATACAGCTGGCTGAGTCAGGCCTCAATTTACCTAGGAAGAACATTGACATCAATCAACCAGATGTGTCTTCACTATTTTCCTACTTCAGTAATTCTTTTTTTTTTTTTTTTACTACTTATCATATGTGTGATATATGTGTCTTTCCTTCTCACTCTTTCCTCCAGATGAGTCATTGCCAATTTCTCTTGCTCCCCTGTTTCCTGTAAAGGCATCTAGTTACCCAGTCATGCAATTTACAAGCACGTAGCACCGTCCTGATGAAATCATATGTTCTTGTATGTATCCATCATGAATTTGGTTGTTCACCCCTATGTTAGATCCTGCCTTCCCTGTATCGCCATTTTAACAGTCCTTCTGGCCCCTTTCGTGTGAGGATGAGTTGGCATCGGAAGGTTGTCTTTGAAGACTTATTAACTGACAATATTTTGAGAGACGAAATAAAATGGTAACAGTGGATTTGCATAATGGGGAGAGCGTTGGTGAATGAGAGCACCACACAAAGATAGCATCTTACCCTGCAGACGCCAGCAAGTCTGACTATCGACTCCATATCATTCACCTGTGATGTGTAATAGTATTACATCATCAGCCTCTTGGCCTTTGCCCAAAGCCAGCTCTTGCATCTGAGCCTGCAGTGCCAGCACCCATGGAGGCATCACCATTCCAGTCTCTGTAGGCCCAGTGGGAGAAGACCTCTGACAGCAAAGGCCAGGAAAAAAATCTGTAAGCAACCTTGGTCAGTGGCTCGAGACTGCACAGGTCCAAATCTGTCTGTCTATCTCTAGCTCTCATTTGTTCCTTCTAATTCTTTTTCTCCCTCTCTCTTCTATGCTGAAATAGTGCCTGAAAGAAAAAGAAATGTCAAAAAATATATATATATGGGCAAGTTCTTGACAAAAGGCAAATTTAGAAACTGAAAGCAGGAAGTTCTTCTGTTTCTATCACCATTGATTTCTTCCAGTATCGTCAATAAGATTGTGGAAGGAAGGCGGGAGGGAGGGAAGGAGGGAGGAAGAAAGAAAAGAGGGAGGGAGAAAGGAACAAAGGAGGGAAGGAGAGAGGGAGGGAGGGAGAAAAGAGGGAGGGAGGAGGAAAGGGGGAGGGAGGAAGGAAGTCAGGAAGAAAGAAAAGAGGGAGGAAGAGAGGAAGGAGGGAGGGAGGGGAGGAAGGAAGGAAAGAAAGAAAGAAGGAAGGATAGATGGATGAAAGGAGGGAAAGAGGGAGGAAGAAGGGAAGGAAATATTTCTCTTAGGTGGATCTTTTGGACTATGTAAACACAGAGAAAGAAAAGGGTGGAGAGATATTGAAATTATAAACAACAAAAATTTTATAAATCTACTAAATTAAGAAGAGACTGTTAACTTGAAAACACATTTTTTTTTTTTTTTTTTTTTAGAAATTCAATAGCCAGAATATAAAGGTATAATTACTATCGACAACATTGGTAGTTTTATTCACTGAACCCTGCTCGATATCATAAAAAATTCAACTTATAAATCTTGAGAAATTTATTTTAGCTCGCTAACTGTCTGGCATATGATTACTCATCCCTGTTTGCTCACCATGAGGGCAAAATAAGGTCACCAGAAGCCATCTAGCTTAACCTCCCTCCTAAGATGAGGACGTTGGAGTATCAGAAAGCTTGAGCAAAAAAAAAAAAAAATGCAAGGTCACAGTGAATCAGCCAAGAGCTGCTACAACCCTCAGATCTTCTAACTCTGCAGCACTTTGAAGACCCACGTCATCTACCACAAACAGCTTGACAAAGTCGCCTCGTGTGTTACACAAGAGCCCTCAGGACTGGCTTCCTCCTTGTGCCTCCTGGCATCTTCCATCTAGCTTTTCCCAACTCTGCTCCATCTTGGGAGGCAGACTCACGCGGACTCACCTGACTCCCTGCTCATAACTTCTAAATGAGTCAGGGTGCCTCTCCTGACTTCTCCCTCAAGCCAGTGTCCTCCTGAGAATAGAGCGCCACATGAGATAACTTTCTTTCCTTCGCTTCACCACTTCAGGCCATGAGTGAAAGTTCTGTAACCAAACAAGCAGAATGGAAAGAGAGTAGGAAAGGGGCATGGGGAAGGGGGGAGACAGAGAGGAGGAGGAGAGGGGGCAGGGGCAGGAAGAGGGAGGGAGAAAGGGGAATGTGGTTCCTCATTCTGCTTCTCCCCTCGGGTGTGTCCAGGCACCACTGCTCCTTACTGAGTTGATTTTAATTTGTGGCAACTGGACATTAAAATGAACCATCATGGTTTCCTGGACCTGCTATTGTCTTGGTTAAAACAACAGAACTGTGTCTCATCCCTCTAGAGTCTGGAACTTTGTAATTAAGGGGTTAGAAGAGTCTCTCTCTCTCTCTCTCTCTCTCTCTCTCTCTCTCTCTCTCTCTCTCTCTCTCTCTCTCTCTCTCTCTCTCAAAGGTCTTGGCTGGGGGCTATTTTCTTAGCCTTCCTAGCCATTCCCAGATTCTGGTGGTGGCCAATAATCCTTGGCATTCTTGTGTTGCTCCCATCTCTCCCTCTCTTCATCACCATGAGGTGTCTTTCTGTGTCTTTGTCATGTCCCTTCTCTTCTTACAATGATGGATGAGAGTCCACCCTGCGTTGGTTATGTCTCTAGGCATCTTCCCTCCAAGATCACACATTGGGAACTGTATAAAGATAATGACTTCTGTGTGTCCATGATAGAGATGATAGATAGATAGATAGATAGATAGATAGATAGATAGATAGACAGACAGATAGAAGGGGGACTAGCTCAGTGGTTGAGAGCACCTGTGGCTATTGCATAAGACCAGGGATTGGCTCATGGCACTCACCTGGCAGATCACAACTACCAATAATTTCAGTTCCAGAGGATCCTACACTCTTTTCTGACCTTTGTGGGTACTGCACACACATGGCACATAGAGGTATATGCAGGCAAACATACAGTAAACTAAAAAACTAAATCTTTAAATATATATAAACACTTTTCATTAAATCTAAGGATGTCATACAAGCAAATACTGTTCTTTGATTATATCCACCCCTCACTTCTACCCCTACCCCCTCCCAGACCCAATTAGTGGTATTCATATACTTACAGGTATTGGGCCACTCACAGGAGCATGGCCAACCTACCAGGGACCATACCCTTAAAGAAAATTGATTCCCTGTCCCCCAGAAACCATTACTATCAATAGTTGGCTGGGGGTGGGTGCTTGTGAACCCTCTCATGCTAGCCAATCATATGTCAACTTGACACACAAACTAGAGGTATCCAAAATGAGGGAACCTCATTTTAAAAAAAAATGCCTCCATAAGATCCAGCTATATGGCATTTTCTTAATTAGTTATTGATAAGGAAGGGCCCAGCCCATTGTGGGTGGGGCCATCCCTGGGCTAGTGACTGAACAAGCCAGGAGAAGCAAGCCAGTAAGTAGCACCCTTCCATGGCCCCTGCATCAGCTCCTGCCTCCAGGTTACTGCCTTGTTTGAGTTCCTGTCCTGGCTTCCCCAATAATGAACAGCATTACGGAAGCATAAGCCAAATAAACTCTTTTCTCCCCAACTTGCTTTTGCCCATGACTTCATCACAGTGATAGAAACCCTAACAAAGATAGCTGTCCACTATGCTGGAGTCAACATATCTTCTTGAGGGATATAATTCAGTCCCCCGCAGGTGAAGAACAGTTCCCTGCTACCTCTGCCCCAGGACGATAAATGATCCTTGTGGGCTTCATACATTCTACGTGTGTTTCTATATGTAATTCTTTTAATAAATTCCCTTTTGTTTCCACTTGGGATGTGGAAAGCAACAAGCGAATGTTGGTCCCACCCTACTAATGAGGAAAAGAACAAATAAGCTGTATAACTGTAGCTTTTCCTGAGCCCATAAGATGTCTAAGAGCATAAAACAACTTTGTCCACTTGAGTGAATCCTAAGGCCCTTGAAGAGAGTTAGACCACACAAACTATCTCCTTTTTGGGAAAACACAAAATGAAAATGCACCCAATGGACAAGTGTGTTCAAGGAAAAGAACTGCTGCTGTCTTAGCAAATTCTTAAGAGTCAAATGTAAGCTGACAAGACTGTATGGCGGAGTCCCTAGAGCCCAATTACAAGCAGAAGCTACCCTCCTCACCCACACACTTAACAGTTCCCTCCCATAATCTTAGACTAAGTACTCTGAGAAAGACTGAGGCAGGAGGTGCCCTCAGGAAACACCGATGCTCTTGTGCACACCTGAGGCACTGGTACAAATGTGAAGTCTCTCCTCTTTGCAGACTCCCTTGGATGAAGCAAGCATCTAAAGTTGCTAGGAAATGGCAGAAATGCCTCCCACTCTCAAGCCCGGGCAGACTCTTGCTATTCCCGAGAAACAGAAGTTGAAGGTCTCTACCACTGTTGTAATAAATCCCCTAAGAGTGTGAGAAACTCTGGGTCAGAATCCTGGGCTGACGAAGTAGTGTCCTACAACCATTGAAGGCAGAGAAATATGGCTTTGTAAAGGTGTCCCAGGTACAAAGCAGCTGGTCTTAGGATAAAACAGAAGCAAGGGGAATGTTGAGAAAATACTGCCACTGGGGCTGCGAGAAACAGATTCCACCTACAGTGAAAATTAAACCAGAGAATGAAGATCCTTCCTTGTATAGTTGTGAGTGACATACAATGTGACGAGCAAAGCAGTGAGCTCTTTGCCCACTGAGAGACCCTGTCTCAAAGAATAAGATGAAGACACTGAGGAAGACACTTGAAGTCAACCTCAGGCCTCTACACACATGTACATGTGCACATGTGCACACATATATTACATACATACACACACACACAAAGAGAGAGAGAGAGAGAGAGAGTATTTTGAGAAAAACAAAACTGAAGAGACAGTTACTACTAGACTTGCATTAAGTGAAATTTTGCAACTAAAAGAAATTCTTCAAACAAACATAGTGAGATTTAAAAGATGGAAATTTTAGTCCACACATAAGAAACAATGAAAGTGGTAAACTCAGAAAATGCACAAAGGTATTTTTTTCTTATTTTAAGTCTTTTTGGGGGCTGGAGAGATGGCTCAGCAGTTAAGGGCACTGACTGCTCTTCCAGAGGTCCTGAGTTCAATTCCCAGCACCCACATGGTGCCTCCCAACCATCTATAATGAGATATGATGCCCTCTTCTGGCCTGCGGGTGTGCATGCAGGCAGAGCACTGTATACATAATAATAAATAACTTTTAAAAATTCTTAAAAATATATAAATAAAATGTTTAAGTCTTTTTAAAAGAAAATTTACTAATGTAAGATAATAATGTATTATAGAGTTTATATCGTGTAGAGGAGGAAGTATATGATTTAAAACAGCACAAAAGACAAGAAAGAAAAAAACAGAGTTTTAAAGCTCTTATGCAACAGAAAAAATTATATATAATTTTAAAGTAGACTACTATAATGACATGCATATTTTAAATTCTACAACAACCACTAAACAGTAAGACAGATATATATGTTCTAATAAGAAGATATTTTAAAGATCAAGCCATCTAAAAGTATAAAAGGCAAAATAAAGAAAAAATAAAATGACAAGTAAAAAAATAGCATATTTAAATCCAACTATGGTAATTATCATATCAAATAAAATAAGGTCTAACTATCCCCATTAGGGGGCAGAAACCAACAAGTTAAAAAATCACAAGACCTAGCCATGTATAGTTTATACATATATAAGGAAAAAAGGGTAAATGAGAAAAGATAAAAAAAGATATACCAAATTAGCATTAACCACAGAAAACTAGATCATAGAACATACAATTTAAAGCAAATAATATAAGACCTAAAAAGAATATTACATATGGTTTAATAATTACAATAAATGAAGACTGGTTTTACACTGTGATAATATAATCTATCATGAAGATATCAGTGCAAAAATTATGTGTACCTAATGCAGTTTTCAAGGTACAAGGTAGAAAAGCTAATCTGTTCAAATGGGAGATAGACCAACTCACAACACGGCATCACCAGTGGCGAATTCAACACTCATGTCTCAGTAACTGGTTGAGCAAGTGTCTAGGATGCAAGCAAAGGGATGGAGAATCTAAATATTACAGACCAGGTTGATCCAATTGCTATCTCACCCAGTGACAGCAAATACCCATTCTTCTCAAGTAGATGCAAAATATTCACCACTGGATTTTGTTCTCAGCTAAAATTCAACAGATTTGAAAAGAGTGACATAAGCACAAGAGATGTATGACCACAGTAGGCTCAAACAAGAAATTAGCAACAGCAAGGATTCTGGGAAATTACCAAACATTGAGAAATTAAGCACATGTAAATAAAATCAATGTAATAAAAAAAAACCATTTTGGATAAAAATTGAAACTACAATAAGATACAAGCCAAAGAGCGTTTAAAGGGAAATAGAAAGCCTTTAAATGATTGTATTAGAAAATAAGAAAAACCCTACATCAGTGTCTTTTCTACCTTTAGGGGCTAGAAAAATAAAGGAGCAAATTACAACAAAACAGAAGAAGAAAGAAAATAATAAAAGTAAAAGGAGAAATCAATAAAACAGACAAAACCAAACTGTATCTCTGTTCCCAAAGGTAACACAACATGAAAGATAATATGTGTGCAGTTACTAAATTATTGGAGCTAAGTACTAGCAACCTCCGTTTGTACCACCCCAGACACTTTACACTCTCTCCGCACAGACTTGTTTGTTCTTTTGGAGTATGACAGCACAGCAACATATATCATCATAATTCATAAGTAGGTACCATTTACAGGTCAAATGCCCATTTAAATGCCTGGCCAAGGACTGAGCCAAGAGTGCATGTTAGGGCCTCTTGCTTCCATCCCCATCATCTCTTCATGGCCTCTGCTGATTCCCTATCTTAAAATCTGGACATTGTTGAGAGGGGCCAAGCATCTTTCCCCCACCTTCTGAATGAGTCTGGACTGAAGTAAACTAGAAGCAAAATCCGACAAGTTTGGCCCTGGCCTAGCTCTCAAAACACCAGCTTCCCATGATTACTTGAAGCACTACTTTTCTATATTTCATAGAGATTCTTCATTAACATTCTCAAAATACTATCCTCTAGGTGAAAATTGGCTATATTTCTCACATAACATCAATACCTTTACAATAGTTGGACCTTATCTCTCTGAGGAATCAATAAATCTTAAATCATCTACAACATAGCTGGGGAAAAATCTGGGTGAACTCTGTCTCATTTGGAGTGATTGGCTACCCATTGTGTCCTTAAGCACACAGCTGGGGCTTGTTTGGGGCGCCATGCTTTCAGAAAATAGAAGTGATGGGAGATCTCTACTATATTCTACCCAAACACATCTCCCTACACAGTATGCATATAATTGTAATATAGATGAGCATTTATTGAAAATACTCACATTTATTGACTCTGGAAAACCATCATCAGGATGTCCCTTCTAGTGGAAATAATAGCAGGTAAATCACTTCTGTTAATATAGTCAGTCGTGTCTTACGGTTGTGATTGCTGTGATGAAACACTGTCCAAAAGAAACTTTGAGAGGAAAGGGTTCATTTGATTCACAGTTCCATATAACTGTTCATCATCAAAAGCAAGAAGAGCAGGAACTCCAGCTGGGCAGGAGCCTGAAGTCAGGAACTGAGGCAGAGGCTGTTGGGGGGATGCTGCTTACTAGCTTGCTCCTCATGGCTTTCTCAGCCTTCTTCCTGAAGCTGAAGTAGCACCCAGAACTACGAGGCTAGGAATGGCCCCACCCACAATGGGCAGGGTCCTCCCCCATCAATCACTAATTAAGAAAATGCCTCACAGGCTTACCTACTACCGAATCTTATGGAGGTGTTTCCTCAATTGAGGCTCCCACCTCTCTGATGACTCCAACTTGTGTCAAATTGGCGTAAAATTATCCAGGATAAACCATTCCAAGGGCTAGAAGTAGCTAGGAATTCCAATTGTTCTTCCAGAGGATGTGGGTTCAATTCTCAGCACCCAAATGGCAGATTACAACTCTGTAACTCCTGTTCTTGGGGATCCAATGCCCTCTCTGGCCTTCATGGGTATTGCACATATGTAGTACACAGACACTCATGCAGGCAGAACACCCATACACATAAAATAAAAATAATGGTATAAATATATACGTATGTATAGGTATAGATACATGCATATATATGTATATACACATATACATATATCCACTGACTTAGTAGCAATCCTAACCAAGTGAGGGGATGACTTCATCTATGAATTTTTTATGTAGTATGTGTGTGTGTGTACGTATGTCTTGTCTACATATTATTTCTTCACACCAGAAGACAACGCTGGATCCCAAGAGACTACAGTTAAAGATGGTTGTGAGCTTCCATGTGGGTCCTGGGAATCGAACCCAGGACCTCTGGAAAAGCAGCCAGTGCTCTTAACCCCTGAGCCGTCTTTCCAGCCCACTCATCTACGAATTCTTACCCAGAAAGCTGCAGCATGGTTCTATGAAGGAATCAAGGCCATTTCTAGGCCCTGGTGTTGATCATTTACGTTATGAATTAGTACCACACTAGGTACAGAGACGTTCTCATTTAACTCTCTCAACGATCCTCGCTGAAATAGTATCACTTCCTGTTTTACGAATAAAAGTTCAAAGAGGTTATGCAAGTTGTCTGGGGCCATGAACTTCACCAGTAAAAACCCTGGGCCTTGAACTCATCTGAATGAAAGCTGGTCTTGTGTAACCACAGAGATGGTAAACTCTGAAAACATCACCCATACTGACCCCAGGTCCTGATGGGAAGGGAAGGCATCTTAAGACTCTTAGGAAGATCACTGTGGTAGAGTGAGGGTCAATTAGCTTGTCTTATCCCTGAGGCAAAAAAAATCACTGGCAGAAACAAGCCAAAGGATGAAGGATTTATTTTGTTCCTGATTCCTGAAGCTTTAGTGCATCCCGATGGGTAAAGTATAGTGAGACAGCTCATGATAGCCAGGAAAGAGAGGGAAAGGGAGACAGGGAGGGCGGGAGGGTGGGAGGAAGCGAGATATTGGGGGGGGGATATGCTCATGCTAGCTGACTTCCTCCTTTTATTCCACTGGGGTCACCAGCCCAGGGAATGGTGCCCACAATGTTGATTAAAAAAAAAAAAAAAAAAAAAACAAAAAAAAAAAAAACTTCCTCTCCTTCGTTCATCCTCTACGGAAATGCTCACAGGCACTTTGCTAATCCCTTAGATGCTTGTCAATCAGACCAAGTTGACAACCAAAATTAGCCATCACGGAGGTTAACTGGAAATTAAAAATTTGAAGCCTGGGGAGTCTACAACACAATTACTGACCTGGCCCAAGGCCAACCCACAGCAAGACCATTGCCAGTGTCCCCACGGCTGCTGCCTGGGAGTGTTCGTTCTCTTCCAAAGGAAGCTAAGCCCAGCCGGCACCACCGGAACCCTTAATAGGATTCCAAGGGCTCAATAGCCCTGTGGGCAAAAAAGAAGATAAGCAGAAGATGAGATTAAATGGAGATGCCACTGGTCCCAGCTCAACCAACTCGACCAAGTTATCACTCTGGCTGTTGTCCTGAAAAAAAAAAAATGACATTAGCCATAACAAAAAGAGGCACCACTGTGTCTCCTTTGCTTAAAAACATGAATAAACAGAATAGGAGCTCTAATTATAAAGAGAGCCATGAGGGAAGTAATTCAATTACACCTAGCTGCTCAGGAATTCTGAACATTCATACATAGGTAAAAAGCACTCACAGACTCCTAAGAAGACTAAACTCAAAGCCATGTCCTTTCTTATTTCAGCTCAGCTCAGGAGTATTTTTAAACCAGTACTGGGCCACATGCACGGCTGGTTCTATGAACCCAGGAAACACTGAGACTATAAATCAAGGTTTTTCTAGTCATGTCTTAAGCTGCTTCCTCCTACTAACCCGACCCTGAGACAGAACTATAGAAATCTGCAGGGCTCCCTCACAGTCATCAGCGTACCAAAGCCTGTGCGGAGAGGAGTAAACAGGTCCAGACTCAAAGGGACCTGCAAAAGGTTCGGAGGAAGTGGCTCCGTGTAAAATAAGGCCCGTTCCACCCAGGGCTGGCCCTTAACTGCATCCAGCAGACCGTAGGTGGATTACTGGTGGATTATTGCCTCAGTGGGGTGGATAATTAAAACCAAAATTTTATTTTGCTTCATGGCTGTTTTTCAAGAATGGAATTTTCTTCAGTTGATTTGCATGCAAATTCATTTCCTGATTTTGAGAACTATAAAATTTTCTCTTTGTTCATTTGTATGATATTGCAGTATTTTGATTACTAGTTTAATTTCAGTTTTGTCTTTAAAACCCTAATACTTAAACGAGGGGCTTGTATGCTGTTTGTTTAACAGATAGTAAAAGTGTGAGGTTAACAGGATTCCTGTTTGTTTGGTTTGGTCTTGCTTTGGGTTTTGTTATCTTCTGTTATCTCTCTTTCCTATTTTCCTTTGTCACCCAGTGTCCATAGGGTAATTCCCCCTCCCATTTTGCCCTTTATCATCCAAGCTTTCTTCCTCGGACCTTTTAAACTCAGGTTTCTCACCACTGGAGCAGCCGTGCTGGCACCACGCATCTGGCTAGAGGTCTATTACACCCTTCCTTGGAAAAGGGAAAAAATAAACATAAGGAGAAATGGCTGGTTCAGAGCCCAGATCCTCTCCCCCGACCCCTGCCAAGACAGGGTTTACTCTGTGTGGCCTTGGTTGTCTTGACTACTTTGTAGACCAAGCTGTGAAGCCAGAGCAGCAGTGTTGTTGATTTTCCTTTGTTGACAATTACTTTAGTCGTGACCTTCTGTTACTTTAATGTTGAAAGATGGCTGTCATGGGATTTTTCATGAAACAAATTTACTCCCTAACATCTAGGGAGGGAACTTAAACAGGCTATTTACAACACTCTTGCAATTTATCTGTAGCAACTGGAGTTTAACAAACCTCTGTTTTCTCCATGTTTGTTGTTATTGTTGTTTTTGGGCGTGGTGGTGGTCCATTTCTGCTTTGAGAGTTTTCTTTAACATGTGTTCACTCCTTTACAACATATATATGTGCATGTGCTCATTGGGGCATTCTATGGCCCATGTATGGAGAGCAGAGGGCACCCCATAACATTCCCTCCTTCCACCCTGTATGTCCCTCACCTTGTTGGGCTTGGTGGTGAATGCATTTACCCTCTGAGCCATCTCCCAACCCTACTTTTAGTTTTTGAATAACATAGGTGCTCTCCTTTGAAGTCTCCCCCAAAGATCCATGTGTTAAAGATTTCTTCCCTGGAGTGTTGCTCTTAGGTGACAGAAACTTTGAGAGGTAGAGTCTGTGGGAGATCATTGAGGGTGTGTACACAGAGAACTCTGTTTCCATTTTGGTCCCTATTGCTAACCCTTAAAATCCTTAGTCACTCCTTGGTGACTAAGCATTAAAATATACGAGCCTCCTGGAGCCATTCTTATTTAAGCCACCACAAAAGAACAGAAAGCCATGATTGTATGCATGCTTGTGTTCAGCTTGATTTTTCTTTTCTCATACAACCCAAGGCCTCAGCCTAGGGAATGACACTGCCCACAGCGAGCAGATCTTCCTACCTCAACTAGCATAATCAAAATAATCTCCCATAGACACACCTGCAACTCCTTGATCTAAAATCCCTTATTAAGACTCTCTTCCCGGGTAGGATTGCGTCAAGTTAAAACTAGCCATCGTTGTCTCTTATTCTTTCTCTGTTTTCCCTATAACCATGCGATAGAGCCATGTGCTCCCACCATGATACGCTCCCACCACGATGGCTCATCAAAGACCCAAAGCCACAGAGCTAATGATTATAGCCAGGAATCTCAAGACTGTAGGTCAAAAGAAGCCTTCTTGATTTTTATAAGTTAATTATCTCAGGTATTTTGTTGTAGTGATGGAAAGCTAACCATAGAATAGGTATTCTGCTCAAATTTAAACAAGTAACAAATACTCCCGTGTCTAGTGTCAAAACCAAAGAAAAGACTATGGCAGCACCAGCGACCCTCTCTGGTATTTTCTTTTGAAAAGCAAGGTCACCCCCAAGAGTAATCATAGCAATGATTCATTTTAGCTTTTTCTTATTTTTTTTTTTTCTTACATCATGAAGATGAAATCAAATGGTGTATATCCTGTGTCCAGCTCCTTTCATCTTCCCACATGGCTCACCCACATAACAGAGTTCGGTATCCCTCCTCCTGAATTCTCCTACTGGATATGCCGCAACTGATCCCCTTGAAATCAGTTCACATTTGGGTCTAATTTGAATAGTGTTGACGTGAGCCTTCTGGTGCACATCTTGTTGACTGTATGAATATAATATGCCTGGGGTTAGAATTGCATGTTCCTAGACAAGCATTGTGCCGGCTAGTTTTATGTCAAGTTGACACAAGCTAGAGTTACCTGAAAGGAAGGAATCTTAATTGAGAAAATGCCTCCCTAAGATCCATCTGTCGAGCACTTTCTTAATTAGTGATTGAAGGGTGAGAGATCAGCCCATTGTGGGTGGTGCCATCCCTGGACTGGCAGTCCTCGGTTCTATAAGAAAGCCATGATGAACAAGCCAGTAAGCAGCACTCCTCCATGGTGCCTGCATCAGCTCCTGCCTGTAGGTTCCTGCCCTGTTTGAGTTCCTGTCCTGACTTCTTTCAGTACTATGGATACAAAAGCATAAGCCAAATAAACCCTTTCGTCCCCAGCTTGCCTTTGTCACGGTGTTTCATTATGGCAATAGTTACCCAGACTAAGACAGGATGTGTAAAATTTCTTCTTGCTCCTCACTCTTGTCAAAATGTGATACTGGCTTTTCTGCTTAATCTGTTTTTAGTAATACATGGTAATATTTCACCACAACAAAGCATTTATTTACTTTGCTATTGAGCCATTTGGTTATCTTCTTTTAGAAGTGTATTTTGGTCATTTTTCTATGCTCACACTTCATTTTGGAGCAAAAAGTCCCTCTCCCTGATGACTAATGATGTTACCATGTTCACAAACCAAATTAACCACAGAGATAAAGTGAGACTTAGAAAAACAGGCCTGGAGCCTCCTGGCTTTTGCTGCCACCAGAAAAGCGTTCAGGATCAGCCACGGTTGCTAACTGTGGCCAAGGAAAGTTATGAATGCTACCCATCCAAAATCTTAAATTTACTTAAACCTTGATGAGACTGTATGTGTGTGTGTGTGTGTGTGTGTGTGTATCTGTGTGTGTCTATGTGTGTTTGTGTCTGTGTGTCTTTGTGTCTGTGTGTGTCTGTGTCTGTGTGTGTTTGTCTGTGTGTGTCTGTGTGTGTTTCTGTGTGTATCTGTGTGTGTGTCTGTGTGTGTGTCTGTGTCTGTGTGTGTGTCTGTGTCTGTGTGTGTGTCTGTGTCTGTGTGTGTGTCTGTGTGTGTGTGTTAGTTCTCTAGCATGAACTCTGTAGATAACTGCATCATGCTACCATGTCAAAAAGGTGGTAGTGGTGGGTGAGCTGCACAATGACGTGGCCATTTATGAGTTACAGGGACTGACCTAAAACTGTGGGTGGGATAAATCATAGAAAAGCGAAAGTAGATGTGGCTAAACTAGGTAAAAGATAAGTGGAGCAGGAAGAGGAGCAACAAAACTGGAAAACAAAGACAAATCAGAGAGATCTGAAAAGGGAAATTTGCAAGAACCAATCCTTTTCTACGCCGTCCCCCCTCCCCCCCCGGCCCTGAGACAGGCTTTCTCTGTGTAATAGCCCTGGCTATCTTGAAACTCTCTTTGTAGACCAAGCTGGCCTCGACCTCACAGAGCTCCACCTGCCTTTGCCTCCAGAGTGCTGAGATTAAAGGTATGCACCACCACGCCCAGGTAATCCTTTAATTTTTTTTAACTCCAGAAGCAGAAAAAGAAAGGGACACTGCAGACATATTGTAGCAGGCTAGAAGGACAGGCAGTTTTTGAAAAGTATTTACTTTGTGTAAAATCTAATGATTTTTGACATGTCAGCAATATCCAGGGAAAAGTACCTCACCGCTGAAAACTGGGGATTTTAGTTCAAGAAATATAAGGCTAAAGATAGAGTTGGGCGAATCAGCTAAAAAGGCACATAGGAGTAAAGATAAGTTAGAGAAAGAAGGTCACAGAATTTAGAAGTGAAAGGTCACCCACGGGAGTAACCCAAAGACACATCAGAGCAGTGGGTCTAAATACAGAGGATGAGGACCAGAGATTCAAACCAGTTAGTTCTCATCAACACAGCACAAACTGGAGTCACCTGGACAGAGAGAACCACATACAAGGCACTGCCTCCATCAGACTGGCTGGTGGGCGTGTCTGTGGGGGTATCTTCCCAATTAATGATTGATGTGGGAGGACCCAGCTCATAGTTGAGAGTGCTACCCCTGGGCAGGTGGGCCCAGGTTGTGTAAGAAAGGCAGCTGAGCAAGCTAGTGTAAGCAGCATTCCTCCAGGGTCTCTGCCTCAGTTCCCGCTTCCAGGATCCTGCTTGAGTTACTGCCCTGACCTCCCTTAATGGGAGACTGTGGTACTGTCCCCACAACCCATGTATAAACCAAATAAACCCTTTCCTTGCCAGGTTGGTTTTGGTCAGTGTCTTGTCATGGGGGGGGGGGGGCAGAGCAGAGAAAATAGGATAAGGCTTAAAGGAGGCGGGGGTCCAGCACCGACACCCCAGAGAAGCAGAACAGTGTGAGGTGGAGGAGGCTTCTGTCGTGGAAAGGTTTTTCACTCAACTCCATGCCTTCTATCATGCCTGACCTACTTCTTTCCTGCTTTTCACAATGGAAGACGTTGCTAGAATGTTCTATTAATATGCTGCCGGTGGAGCTGTCTGATTATCAGCCCATTCCTGGATATCTTGTCATGACGATCGTTTCCTCCTCCACCGAGACGATCCTCTGCACTGTCACCATGACTAATCTTGTAGTTAATCTTGTCTGTCAGTGTGACTGCATCTGGAATCAACTGAAATCCAAGTTCCCGAGCACTCCTATGAGGAAGTTTTCTTGATTGGGTTATTTAAAACAGGAAGACCTGCTCTAGATGCAGGCGACTCCTTCTAGTGGCAGATCACACAAAAAGGCATGAAAGAGGGAAGGTTTGCTTTGAGCCTGTTTGCCCTCACTCACACTGGCACTCCATCTGTCCTGCTGCTGCGCCGTCCTTTTGCCAATATTAGAACCAGGGTAGACTGTAAACCAATGGCTCTGCAGGAATCCTCCAGGCCTTCAGAACCAGACTGGGACCACTGAGATATTCTGAACCGAACAGACTCTGCATCTCTGATATAAGGCAAGCATTGCTGAACACACCCTGTAAGCCAGTCTAATAAATGGTGTGCGTATGTGTGTGTGTGTGTGTATGTGTGTGTGTGTGTTTCATTCCATCAGTCCTGGTCCTTCAGATGCTGCAAACATGTTGTCATGGTGACAGTGCAGAGGATCATCTCGGTGGAGGAGGAAACAATCGTCATTACAAGATATCCAGGAACAGGCTGATAATCAGACGGCTCCACCGGCAGCATATTAATAGAACACTCTAGCAACGTCTTCAATTGTGAAAAGCAGGAAAGAAGTAGGTCAGGCGTGATAGAAGGCATAGAGTTGAGTGAAAACCTTTCCATGGTCTGCTCGTTTTAGACAAACAAAAAGATGCCCACTGCCTGAATTAGGGTTTACTAGTAATATTTACATGATGAAACAACATGATCAAAAGCAACTTGGGGAAAAGGGAAGTTTATTTCACTCTCAGTTCCACATGATGGTTCGTCATCAGAAGCATGAAGGTAGGAACCCAAGCAGGACAGGAACCTAGAGACAGGCACTGAGGCAGAGGCCATGGAGCATGCTGCTTACTGGCTGGCCCCTCATGGCTTGCTCAGCCTGCTTTCTTATAGCACCCAGAACTGCTAGGCCAGGAATGGCCCCACCCACAATGGGCTAGGCCCTCCCCCATCAATCACTACCATAACTAAGAAAATGCCCTACAGGCTTGTCTACAGCCCTTCTCTCAGATAACTCTAGCTTGGGTCAAGTTGACATGAAATTAGCCAGGACACCTACAAAGAGAGATTCATTAATAAGCCAGAGAGAGAGAGAGAGAGAGAGGACTGCAGATCCACCGCTCTGCAGAACAAAGTGAGCAGCCAATGTGCAGAAGAGTAAAGAAAGAAGGCCCTCTGCTTCCTGAGGGGGAAATGTCCTGAAAACCATTTCCATCTGAATTTTTGAAGGAAGGGTAATAGCTTTTCTTCAAGAGCATAAGCGAATGTTCAAGAAAGTAAAATTCTCATGTTGCCGAAATAAGGATCTGAAAGTTAGAGTGGTGGCCTTCAAACAGAAGCTGCTTCAGAAGGAAGGGAAAACAGGTGGGCATTGTTTTGGGGTACCCTTTGGGGGACAATTGACCCTTTTTCAGGGTTCACCTAAGACCCTCAGAAAACACAGATGTTCATATTGTGATTCATAACAGTAGCAAAATCACAGTTATGAAGTAGCAATAGAAATCATTTTACGGTTGGGGGTCACCACAACATGAAGACCTGAATTAAAGGGTTGCAGCATTGGGAAGGTTGAGAACCAGTATTGTAGAGATGAGGACTCAAGCCACTGTTTAAAGATAGACGCCTTTAAAATCCACCCTTGTAAAATACTGGGTTGGTAGAGAAAATAAACTAACTGCCATGACCAGGCATGGTGGCACACACCTTTAGTGCCAGCACTTGCGAGGCAGAGGCAGGTGGCTCTATTGAGTTAGAGGCCAGCCTGGTCTACAGAACAAGTACAAGGACAACTGAGACTACACAGATTCTGTCGCTGAACAAAATAACAATAATAATAATAATAATAGTAACAACAACAACAGCAGCATGCCAGGACAGTGAACTGTGTGTGTATGTGTGTGTGTGTGTGTGTAAAGCCTAGCTGTCAGTTTAAAAAAAAACTCCCATAGGACTAAATATACAGGTGGTAAAAATAAATATATAGATGACAGAGAAATGAGTGTTATCAGTGTAGATAATAGGTAAAGATACATCACCTGCTCCAAACCACGTAAAGATATTTTTTAGTTTATAACAACTATGCTAACTAAGAATGCTACCTAAATTTTATTCAAAAATCAACATAATAGTTCACTGCAGGCTGTTAATAGACTTTTAATGTAGAACAACTCCGAGAGGCGATCTTTCAGGCCACACAGGAGTCTCACAGATGAAATGTCAATGAAGATGAACTCTGAGTTCAGTGACTGAATTCATAAGCAATGCCCTGCCCCGTGAAAACACCAGGAATCAGTGCACCACGGTCAGACATACTGCAGAGCCTGATCTTCAGTAAACCCAGGTGAGACCATAACACCCAAATGAGACCGTAAAATAGTTATGTCCAAAGCCATTAAGGATGTGAAGGAAGCTACGAAGAAAAATCTTAAGAGCTGTACACTGTTCAAAACTTACAGTCAGAAAAGAAAAGAGGGAGGAAAAAAAGACACGTTGGAAACATCCATGAGCTAAGCATGTAGCTATGAAGACTATGGAATTCTGCAAGGGCATTCAACAGCAGAGTAAGAGTGGGAAAAGAGAAGTCACTGGCATGCAGGAAGATGAGAAGACGTTCTCCATGCAAATCTCAGAGACCAACAGAGGGAGGACTTACCATTAGGCAGAAATTTGAGACAGAATAAAACAAAAATGGTGGTCACATATATAATAGGAGTTCAGCCACAGGGATGAAAAGCTGATGGTTTTTTTTGACAACTCAGACCTAGAAATCTTGAGCTTCGACTTGCTCAAGGTGGCACGAGTGCTGTTTGGTGCTTCTGCTCTGATCACCGCCATCCCTGCTCTACTCTCTCCCTTTTGGGTCCTCCATCCTGCATCACAGTGCACCTCCGGATAATGTCCCCTTGCCTGCAGCAAAGAAGGTTTCACCTTTGCCTGTAAAGCTCTCCAACTAAAGCACAAATTCCAAAAGACGACATCTTATATGTCTTTCATATTCCCTCCAGTATCAGACACCACGTCATCTAAACCAGACTTAAAAATGATACCAAGCAGAACTTAAAAGGCACCACTTTAGGCTTTCAGACTGTAATATTTCTATTTTTATAAAGGTATAATTCTTAAAGTGCTGGGGATTGAACTCTGGGCCCCACACATGTTAGGCAAATGCCCTGCGACTGAGCTACATCTGACCCTAGTCTTTTTTGATTGACAGGCGTACCCAATTCAAGAGCATGCATGCACATTGTCAATCAAGCCTGGCCAAATCTCAGCTTGATCTTCAGTTGAACACTGCTTTAAGCATTCATTCTGTCGTCTGCACGCCTCAAGTTCGCACGCCGAGCATATTTTGTAAATCAGACTATAAATAACCATAATAAATGTCATATGTAAATTGGTCTATTTTCAGGGTTTCCAAGTACAACAGAGAATCTGGATAATTTTTTGAATGGTTGATAGATATTTCTTCTCATCTTGCATTTGGATATCTCCCAAGAAACTGAGCAAAGTTTCCTGAAACTTCATCTGTAATTCTCCATACGGTTAAAAAAAAAAATAGACATTAAGAAAATTCACTGCTCAAAAAAGTGGTCAGTGAAAAAGATCAGCAGTAATGAAAATCAATGGCTTGATCTGGCTGTGTGACGCCTCTGTTCCCAGGATGAGGATCACGTGATGACAGTAGCTCTCAAACCTTCCTAATGCTGTGACCCTTTAATACAGTTCCTCCTGTTGTGGTGACCCCAACATTAAAGTTATTTTTGTTGCTATTCCATAACGATAATTTTGCTACTATTATGAAACATAATGTAAAGATTTTTGAAGTTAGAGCTTTGCCAAAGGGGTCACGATGCACAGGTTGAAAACCACTACTTGACAATAAAAAATGCATAATGAAGCTGGGTGTGGTGGCACACACCTGTGAGCCCAGCACTCAGCGAGGCAGAGGCAGGTGGATCTCTGTAAGTTCAAGGCCAGCCTGGTGTACAAATCGAGTCCAGGACAGCCAAGGCTACACAGAGAGACCCTGTCTGGAGGTGGGGTGGGGATGGAGGGGAGAGTGCATAACGGCAGCTGTTAGGGTCTGAATCTGAAATTCTGAACTGTTCCCTCACAGGCTCCTCCTGTTCTAAGCAGTGTTCTCCAGCAGGTGGCAGTATTGTGGGAGGCTGGGGAAATATTTAGGACCTGGTGGAAGTAGGTCACTAGAGGCAGGCTTTTGAAAACTGTACCTTCCTCCTGGACCTCGCCCTGCTCTCTTGCTTCCTAATCTGCCACAGTCTGAAGCATCTCCCCACTTCACATCTGGCCATGGCAGAAGGACCCCCTCAATCCTGCCTTCCTTGCCAAGATGTACTGAAGTATCTCTGAAACTGAGACCCGAACCAAACTGTCCTGTTTTCTGTCAGGTATTTGGTCACACTGGGGTAAAAGTAACAAATGCAACAGTGACATAAGAGTAAGACCAATAGAAAGTGTGCAAGGCCGGCAGTGCAGAATGGTGCGTCACTGCTCTCTGTGTCACCATCAAATTCACTGTTAGGACCAAAGCTGAGAGCATCCCCAAGAACCAGCACTTCCCTCCTAGCCTCTAAAAATGACTCTGTGAAGGCAAAGCAGGTCTTAAAAATTATTTTTGCGCCATTAAAATAACTAGACTGTGGGGGCTGTGGAGATGGCTTGTGGCATGAGGTTCTGAGTTCAGATTCCATAGAACCCACTAAAGGCCAAATAGAAGATTTTCACTCACTGGCTAGTGGCTGCACCGGGGAGCTTGTCCAAGTCATGCAGCCATGACCCTTACTCTTCTTGGCTTTTTATGCACCGAAACCCCATTCATGTTGACACACCTCAGTTAGCTCTGTTTATTGCTGTTCTTGCTAGCTGAGGTGTGTCAACCAGAATGTGGGCTTCTGTGTGTTCTCTTGTGAAGTGACCTCACAGCAGCACACCCTCACATGCATGAGCACACAGACACAAGCACATAAAAAAATGCACATGACACCTATAACAGGAAATAATTAATTCTATTTTTAAAAATCATTAGGTTCTGTGGTGGTCTGAGTAGGAATGGCCCCTATACATTCATGAGGTTGAGTGCCTGCCCCATAGGAAGTGGCACTGGTAGGAAGTGTGGCCTTGTTGGTGTAGGTGTGGCCACTTGTAGGGGTGCACCTTGAGATTTCAGAAGCTGAAGCAAGGCCCAGTGTCACTTTCTCTACCTGCCGCCTGCAGATTTATAAATGTTGCCATGGTTGGGGTTATATGAAGGGAAGTTGAGGCTTGGCAGCATGAAGAGAGCCCAGGAGATGCTATTGGTGAAAGTGCAGCCTGGTTGCAGCAGAAGACTCCAGCATTTTGGAGATGCCAGTACCACGGGATGACCACCAAGAACAGCAGCAGCAGTGGTGTGGAGCCAGCCAGAGCCAAGAAGACACGCTGTGTGTGCTGCAGAGGGCAGAGTTGGAGAAGTGACCCAAGCTCTTTGGAGAAGCTCAGAAGATCACAAGTGGATTCCCAGATTGGATGGTTAGAGTTTGAGTTTGATTTGATTTGATTTGATTTGATTTGATTGTGACTGTGCCATGACTTTTCCCTCTTGGAGTAAGAAAGTGTTTTACTGGAGCCCACAGTTGAGAGACTTTGAACTTTAAAAGGCTTCGGGTTTTAAAACAGATTGGCTACTGAAATTTTAATATGTTTGCATTTGTAAAGACTGCTGGACTTTTAAGGTTATTTGCTTTTAATGTAAGAGCTTGGGGATGAATTTTTTAAAAAAAAAAAAAAAAAAAAGGAGGGTTGTGGCTTAATAGTGATGTGTTTGTGTGTTAAGTTGACAAAGGGTCAGCTGGACTGGCTAGTCTTGTGTGTCAGCTTGATAAAGCTAGAGTCATCAGAGGGGGAGGAGCCTCAACTGAGAAAACCGCTTCCATAAGACCCAGCTGCAAGGCTTTTCATTAGTGATCAATGGCGGAGGGCCCAGCCCACTGTGGGTGGTGCTCGAGCGTCTCCTGACTTCCTTTGGCGATGAAGAGCAGTGTGGAAGTGTGAGCTGAGTAAACCCTTTCCTCCTCCTCAACTTCCTTTTTGGTCATGATGTTTCATCATAGCAGAGTCAGGTTCCTTCATGACAGTTCCTAAAAAAACAATTTTTGCAGATTTTTTTTTTTTAATTTTAAAGCAGATGTGTCTGTCTTTATTGGCAATTTTTCCAATCTGTGTTCAGATGATCAGTCTGAAATGGCTTAGAAAAATTCAGATTATCCCCAAGCCTTGCCTAATGGTTGACTGTGGGTCTCTGCATCTGCTCCCAACAGTTGCTGGCTGAGGCCTGTCTGATGAAGATTGGGCCAGGCCCCAATCTCTGAATCTAGCAGAATACCATTAAAAATCATTTTTTTTGACAGTCATGTTTGGTTCTATCCTAGGTCTCTGGGCTATCCAGTCTCTGGTTCCTGTCCACCCAGGCTAGACTGCAACATTTTATCTATCCATTGAAGCTGTCCACAAAATAGATTATTCAGGATTAAAGGGGATTAAAACACAAAAGTAAGTAAATAATCACACCAAACCTGAGACTGAGAAATAAACAAGTGACTGACTCAAGCCTGTTCTAAGCCTCACAGAGCATCCCTGCATGTCATAAGGCCAGAGCCACCAACACGTGAAACTTAGGTTCAGAGGATGTCAAGTGGATAGAGAGATGGGAGGAGCTGGGAGGAGGAGTTGGGGGGGAAGAAAAGAATATAATTAAAATATATTGTATGGGTTCCCGTCAACATAGCCTACTCTTTCTTCATCTGTGCATGTCTAAAGTCTCATGGAATCCTGCTGTGACTAGAATGTGAAACACTCCACACAGGCTCCTGTGTTTGAACACTTGGTCCTTTGCTGCTGGCACTATTTTGGGAGATTATAAAACTTTCAGCAAGTGGAGACTTGGTCTTGAGTGGTTTGGGTTGGTTTGAATTTTGGAGACAGGCTTTCTCCATGTAGTCCTGGCTGTCTTGGAACTCACCCTGTAGACCAGGCTGACCTCAAGCTCACAGAAATTCATCTGCCCATTTTCTAGTTAAGATGTGTGTTTTAACACTCAGTTCTTGAAACCTTTCCTATGTTCTACTAACTCGTCTCGGTGAGATGTGCCATCTACAAGCAAGAGAGCTTGTGCCCTGTCCTCGTCACTGGGTCTCTGACAGAGCAAAGATCAATTCTTGTAAGGTCTAATTTATCATCGTTGCTTTCCATGCTTTTGGTGTCAAACCTATGAGCTTGTCACCTTCACAAAGGTCTCAAAGAGTTTTCACTAGTTCCTTGGGTTTCAGTTTTTCATTTTACACTTAAGTTCATGTCCCATCTTGAGTTAATGTTTAAATGAGAGGTTTGGCTCAAGTTCATTCTTTTCCCTATAGATGTCCAATTGCTTCTGTCCTGTCTGCCATGAAATCTAACATTTCTCCATTGGACTGCTTTTATATCTTTAGCTAAATTAGGCAGAAAGGGTCCTAGTGATCTGTGTCACAATAATCTGGATACACTTTGACATTAATATTACCACCTATTTAAAATGGTGAAGATTATCAATTTTAGCCAGATATGGATCTATAATCCCTATTACTTGGGAGACTAAGGCAAGAAGATTTAAGAACTCAATACTTAGCCAGTCATGGTGGCACACTCCTTTAATCCCAGCACTCAGGGACACAGAGGCAAGTGAATCTCTGTGAGTTAGAAGCCGGCCTGGTAGACAAAGCAAGTCCAGGACAGCTGAGGCTACACAGGGAAACCCTGTCTTGGAAAGAAAGAGGAAGAGGAGGAGGAAGGAGATGAAGAAGAAGAAGAAGAAGAAGAAGAAGAAGAAGAAGAAGAAGAAGAAGAAGAAGAAGAAGAAGAAGAAGAACTCAAGAACTGCCTGAAGTAAAGAGTTTAAGGACAGCTTGGAAAACTTAGTGACACTCCGTCTCAAACTGAAAGGGGCCCAGAGCACTAGCTCAAGGGTGCAGAGCTTGCTCACATCTCCAAGACTGTGTATTCAATAATCAGCACTACATAGTTTCTAAAATCCTTATTTAAAAACTTCTGTAAAAACTGTTTGGGTTCTCTGTTATGTTCCATGGATCTGCATAGCCTTCCCAGTAGCACCTCACAGCCTTGACCTTTGTAGAGAGTTCATATGTGTTAAAGTAAGTACAGTGCCCCCCCCCATGCTATCCTTTTCAAGACTGTTCTAGCTATTCTGCATCCATGTGGACATTCCTACTCTGTCTAGCAACAAGCTATAAAAGAATATATATAACAGAAGGAAAAGTAGTCATTCATCTCTATTTAGTCATCAAATAGTCATTCAGAAAATAAAGTCCACTGATTGGGCATCTTCCACCCATCAACCCGTTACACACAAGATCTAGCTCAGTCTCCATGAAAGCTGCCGTCACGTGTCATCCTCCTTTCTGGAGGCAAGGTTACTGGAAATGAGCTAAGTTAGCAGTTCTCCCAAGGGCAAACAGGTGACGAACGAGAGATCTTCTATTTGAGCCAAGGACAAGACTCTCTGCTGTTGCATCCTGTACACCTGTCACATTGTCTGCCATCTGCTTGGTAACCTGTTGTCTTGGTGACACAATGATGAGCAAAATACAAATGTTTTGGGAATCTCTTGAGATTGCTTCCACTCACCCAGCCATCAAGGGTAAGACTTGGTTCAAATGGGGCACAAAACCTTTCCCCCACCCCCTTTATCCACTGCACCCGGGGTTAATTTGTTTTGTTTTCTTTTGTTTTGTCTTCTAACAATGTCTAGTTAGTTGGTCCACCCAGATTTCTTAATCTGAAAGATAATAATCATTATTCTTTATTAAACCTACCTTTAAGTCTCAGTCCTATATAGCATGCGGTTTTCCTCACCACACACCCTTCCTGTTACTGAGACTGAACCCGTATGAAGCATACGAAGCAAGCCCTACACCCTGGATGCACATCCCCAGGCATGAATAGACAGCATCTTTACTCTGTGGTGCAGACCCACTGATGGCTGGAAATCTTCCTGTGCTACTGTCTATTTAGAGTCTGCACAGCTGAGAAGCTGCTTAGCAGTCGCTGGAGCTTCTCATATGCATACGCAATGATCCCACACAATAGTGCAATGCTATTTAGAAACATGATGCTGGTATTTATTAATATCTGCCTCGGAGGTATCAATCAAGAGAGGAAAGAGCAATCGGAATTATCTGTCCCATTACACATGACTTCATTAATATTATTGTAAATTCCTCTTGTAAGCAATAAATTTTCCTAGCCTCTGAGAATATTAAGAAAGGTCAAATCTGATTGTCATTGTCTATCAAAAGATAACTGTTGGTTTCTATAATGGGTCCTCATATATATGGTAATCTGTTCCCAAAAAAAAAAATCAAGAATAAATTTATCTCTGGGGGGAGGGGGAGCAGATCACAGCTCTGTACAGTAGATGATCAAATATCTGGCAACGCCACAGGCTTATACAGATGAAAAAGGTAGGTGACCCTGAGGGTCTTATAATAGTAAGTAGCTGTAATAAATTCTAAAGCAACAGTTTCCATAAAGTTTCACTGAAAGAAAATTTTCACTTAATTAGAAGGCATCAAGAAAAGCTGAATTAAAACTTCGAGGGGAAAATCAAATTTATTTTGAAAGGCTTAAAATCAGATCAAAGACAAGAAAACGACTATCTTGAGGAAAAATAATTAATTCCCCAATAAGAAGTTTGATTTCAGGTGTCCTCTTTGACGCACGCTGCTGTCAGCTTGGGAGCCTATAAATCAGAGCTGACAACACTGCCTCCCTACACACAGAGACTGAGAAATGATTGTGGCACTGTTGGTGAAATGGGAATCCTTAATCAGAGGGGCAGATGCTCTGTGTGCTCCCTGAGTCACACCCACATGCCCCTGTCATAAGGAAAGACCCACCAACTGAGCAGGAGGAGACACTGGCATGATCAGGAAACGTCCCACAGTTAGTCCACCTCTCTGTATACGTCACAAAGAGGTGACACAAAGAAGAGTTCCGAGGAAAGGTTAGTAGTGGCTGTCAAGGCCGAGAAGAAGGAAGGGTGGCCAACAGACATACACTGGCAAATGCCTTGGCTACATTATCAGTGACTTCACAGCCAAGATCCAGAATCAACCTCCCTGTCAGCAGATGAACGGTAAAGAAATGTAGAAAATATGCCCTCATGGGCTATGAGTCAGCTTTTAAAAAGAAGGAAGTCCTGTCCTTTGTGATGTCACAGAGGAGACTGGAGGACACTGGGTAAGATGAAATAAGTCAGGCATAGGAAGCCAGCCACTGTAGGACGTCAGTACGAGTGGAATTTCAGGAAGTTGGGCTCTGAGAAGTGAGAGTAGAGCGGCAGTTCCCAGAGACTAGAGTGGGAGAAGAATGGAGAGCCACTGGTCAAAGAGCACATTCCAGCTCCTGGGAGCAGCGTGCGAGGGCTCTATTGTACAGCACTGTTGTATAAAGGTTGGTTAACAATGTGTTGTGTGACAGTTAATCTTGACTGCCAACATGAGTGGATTTAGAGTTACTCTAGAAACAGCCTTCTGGGTTTGTCTATAAGGGCATTTCCAGAAAGGTTTAACAGAGGAAAGAAGAGTTGCCTTGAATGTGGGTGACACCAATCATGGGCTGGAGCCCTGGATGAATGAAAAGAAAAGAGCACTTTGGATTTCACTGCAAGCGAAGTGTCTATTTGCCAGTTCCCAGGCCCATTGACCGAAGTTCACAGTCGCAGTTTTAGTGTCCCACCTTGTGCATGTTGAGCCCCATTGGGTTTCCATGGCACCCAGGCTGCAACACTGACCATGTATACTGAGATAGGGTGGTGGAGGTGTTAGTAAGAGATGGGGGCAGGGGTGCATCTGAGGGAAACCGGTCACATGTCCTATACAGCTCATCATCTACAGTGTCTCGCCATAGTCCTAAGGCCTTTCAACGCTCAAGTAAATGAAAACACTGTAATTGTTTCTCCCTCTTCCTCTTCTGCCCCCTCCTCTTCCTCCTCTTCTTTCTATATTCCTTTTAAGACTTGAAAGAAAATAGAAATATCTGCTCACAAAGCTCTGTTCAGGATGTAAATCAGAAGCATCTATAGAGAAATACTTCATTTGCTTGACAAAAGCGTTAACACACACACACACACACACACACTAGCCTGAAGATGTGACATAGTATGCCACTAAGTGTCCTGATCTGAAGGAGGTCACTCCACTCTCAGTCTAAATACTGTGGACTCAGCACTGTTAAGTTTCTGCCACAGTTAGGGTCTTAGCTGGACTGGCAGCACACACTTGTAATTCCAACATGTGGAAGGCTGAAACTACCCTGTGCTACACAGTGAGCTCCAGAGTTCTCCCAGAGTCCCAGGCAGTAAAGGCTTAGGGTCCAAGCTTTGAGATATTGAAAGTTGTTGAAACTGTCAAGAAATGCACCCAGGGGTCTGGAGAGATGGCTCAGTGTCTAAGAGCACTGGCTGCTCTTCCAAAGGTCCTGAGTTCAATTCCCAGCAAACCACATGGTGGCTCATGACCATCTATAATGAGACCTGGTGTCCTCTTCTGGCATGCAGACATACATGCAAGCAGACCACTGTATACATAGTAAGTAAATCTTTACAAAAAAAAAGAAGAAAAGAAAAAAAAAAGAAAGAAATGAACCCAGATAGAAGGTCTTAGGTCATACAGGAATGTACTTGAAGAGGATAGTAATTCTCTCTCCCTCCCTCCCTCTCTCTCTCTCTCTCTCTCTCTCTCTCTCTCTCTCTCTCTCGCCTCTCTCTCTCCTCACTCTCCTCTCTCTCCTCTCCTCTCTCACTCTCCTCCTCCTCTCTCTCGCTCTCACTCTCCTCCTCCTCCTTCTCCTTCTCCTTCTCCTCTCCTCTCCTCTCCTCTCCTCCCCTCTTCTCCCCTCTCCTCTCCCCACAACTGCCATGAGGTAAATGGGTTTCCTTTCCTAAATGCTTTCTTGACATAATTCTTTATCACAAACCTAAAAACAACGGAGTCAATCAACCATAGACTGGAGCCTTCAAAACTGTGAGCCCTTTTCTCTTTTTAAACTGGTTGCTTCAGACATTTTGTCACAGCAACAGAAAGCTGACCGACATATTCTGTCTTCCAATTAAACACCAATTAAAGGAAGCAGGCAGCAGATGTTTGAATTGAAAGCTGGCTCTCCTACATTTGATGAATAGTCGAAAACTTTGGCAGACATGACTATCAGAATACAGCACTCAATTAGAATTTCAGCAAAAACATTTAAATGCAGCCACAGAAGTTAAAGTACATTACAAGAATAGACTATAAACTGTGAATAAGACTCAAGGCCTTTTGTACCTTAAATAAATGAGTAATAGTTAAATGTTTCCTTAAAGCAAATACATTTTAAATGCATTATTAAAATTCATAGTACTGAAAATAAATAGTTTCCATGAAAGGAGAAATTTATCACAATAGGGGTTATCTCCTTTTACTCTAAATTTTATATTATTTATTTATAATTACTCATTAAATTTTTATAGGGAAAAGATAAGTGAGTGGATTTTTATGGAGAATCTGCCTCTGTTTCACATTAAGGAACTGTGCTAGACAACATTTTACAAAGTAGATTGCACACTATTACATGGGCCTCTGTGAGAAGAGAGTTTTGTGGGAAGATGTGCTTAGTAATTCTAGATTAAACAAAATAACCTGCTCCCTTCTCTGGAGTTGTGTCGCTTTTCTAGACATTGAAAGCAAAAGGTTGGGCTGGGAGGGTGGTTCAGCAGTTAAGAGCCGTGGCTGTCCTTGCAGAAGACCAGTGTACACACTGGTTGGCCCCCAACCACCTGTGACTCCAGCTCCAGAGGATCTGACGCTTCTGGTTTCTGAAGGTTTCTGCTATTGTGTCTTCACATTTTCACATACAGAAAAACAGAAAGCGGCGGGCGGGGGGGGGGGGGCGGGGAGAGGGAAGGAGGAAAGGAGGGAGAAATAGAGGAAGGGAGGGAGAGTAAATAAGTATCTAAATAGACAAAGATCTCAGGAGTTTGCACAGTGGCCTGGTTTCCCAGAGCGTCTAAGTGGCATTACTGTCACAGGCAATCCATAGAGCACCCATGTGGGAACCTGATCAAAGTCAGAGTCCCCACACTGTGAAGGCAGAGTCCAGGGTGTGCCTCAAACTATCCAAGGAGGAAGGGAGGGAGTAGACGCAGGGAACCCCTGAATGAACAAGACACAGACACACACACCCCTGCTGAGCCTTTCACTCCTGTAGCTAGAAAGTCGTCTTCCATTGCTGTGTCTTAACTGCTCCCCGGTAAGAAGGCAGTTAGCTAAAACCTCAAGGATCTTTTTCACTTGTAACCACCTTATCAAGAGTCACAAATCCACTCAGACCTGTGGCTAATGCTGTGCCACTCTTAACTGATGTGTGGAACCAAGGCTCACCCCTAATAGTGGCCAGACTTCAGCCACAGGTACAGAAGGAGGCCTGTATATGTCCCACCCTTGCACTATTAAAAGCTACATGCCCAGTTAACATCATTAGTAAATGTATTTATCATTCTATCCTGACAGATCTCAGTTCCCCAAATCTATGCCACAGAAGTGCCCCGCCCTTCTCTTCCACTGCTAGCTCCTTCCTGCACCATAAGTGGCCTAGCATACTGTGGTGATTTGAATAAAAATGGCCCTCATAGGTCCATAGAGAGTGTCACTATTAGGAGGCATGGCCTTGTTGGAGTAGGAGTGGCTTTGTGGGAAGAAGTGTGTCACTAGGGGGTGGACTTTGAGGTCTCAGAAGCTTGAGCCAGGCCTAGTGGCTTACTGTCTCTCCCTGCTGTTTGTAGATCCACGTGTAGAGCTCTCAGCTCCTTCTCCAGCACCATGTCTGCCTGCGTGCCCTCCACCCCCCCCCCCCCCCCCCACCCCATGCTTCCCACCATGACAGTAACGAACTAAATCAAAGATACATGCACACAGAAAGAGACAGTGCAGGCCATTCCAAGCTCTACTCATGGTCTTTGAAACAATCAAAACTTGGCTGTTTCTAGCCCAGGTATGTAATACAGCTACCAGTATATTCCATGCCAAAGGCTTTGAAACAAGGCCCATGGAACAAGAAAGTTAGAGAGGGAGTGCTGAGGTCATAAATATCATAATTCATTCTAAAATTCATCCTGAAAAAATATTGTATGAAAAAATAAACATTTGCAATTCATTCTAAAATTAAGAGATATAGGAGGAAGGGGAAATTATCAAAATACATTGTATGAAAATTTAATAAAAATATACATAAAAAGAAATATGGACTCCAAGTAGTTATATGCTTTTGATCTCAAGAACTTTTCACTCGGGAGGCATG
Organism: Acomys russatus; assembly: GCF_903995435.1. Lineage (NCBI taxonomy): Eukaryota > Metazoa > Chordata > Mammalia > Rodentia > Muridae > Acomys > Acomys russatus. The sequence goes on along the minus strand of NC_067163.1, from coordinate 24,313,299 downwards.
GGAAAATCAGAGGACCAAAGCGAGCTCCTTAAAGCACAATCCCAGCATCAGAGCCCACCCTGCCAAAGCTTAGGGCAGGACCAGTGGAGCCTATACTGCAAGGCATGAAGCTGGGATGGGAGGACAGAGACGCCCTGGAGTGTCAGCCTGTGTGACCCAGGCATGTCAGTAACATGCTGAAAACTGAGGGACCAGCTGTCGTGCACAGAAACTTCCTTTTTTCTTGTGAGGAAACCCAAATTACTTGTATTTAACTTGCCAAGGAGCTTCTATAAGGAAAAATTATCCTAGCTTCAATTAATGAATTTTTTCTAATTTAGGAAAAATCTCCTAAATAAAGACATTCATGAACAGGTATGTTAACATCAATTAGTCTTGTGAGATTTTATGAGAACATGAGTTTTGAAAATGAGCTTCAAGCAAGTATTAGTTCAATCATTCAACAAATATTGTTAGCATCTCTATTATAGATATAGAAAGGACACCCATACAAAAGTCTCGCCCTCTGGAACTTTCTGTTCTTTTAGGCTCTGTGTGTGTGTGTGTGTACATGTGTACGTGTGTATGTGTATATGTGTGTGTTATGTGTGTATGTGTGTTACATGTGAATGTGTGTGGTGTGTGTATATGTGTGTATGCATGTGAATGTGCATGTGTGTGTGTACGCATGTGTGTGTATGTGCCTGTACGTGTGTGTATGTGTGTGTATGTGTGTATATGTGTGTATGCATGTGTATGCGCAGGTGTATGTGTGTGTGGTTACCTGTACCCATGAATGCTCAGAGGCCAGAGGAGAACAGTAGATGTCCTGCTCTGTCACACTCTGCCTCATTCTCTTGAGACAGAATCTCTTGTTGAGCCTGAAGTTAGCCTGGTGGCCAGCAAGCTCCAGAACGCTTCCTGTCTCCACTGCCACCCCCTTCATAGCACTGTAGCTTCAGGTGTAAACAAAGGCCACTCTCAGCTTTTTACATTACTTGTGGGGATTTGAACTCAGGCCCCTCGTATTTGTACAAGAATCACTCTTACCCCTAGGGAATTGTTATTATGTTCTGGCTTATAAAATGGTTGTTTTGTTTTGCTTGTTTTTATAGAAGGGAGGGTTTGTTTGGGGCCTACAGTTCCAGAGGGTTAGGAGTCCTTGACCATCATGGCTGCAGGCGGGCGGGCAAGGCGCTGGTACAAAAGCTGATAGCTCACATCCACATTCACAGACCGGAAGCAGGAAATGATTTTTATTAAAATAGAAACAACTAATTGACTACGAAAAGGACACTGATGAAAAAGAAGACCATTGATGTATGCATGGAAAGAGTCCCCGCATTGGACCAGGCTTATCCATTTCAAACTTTGCCCCCCTTGGAGAACACCTAGACTACTGTTACTGCAAGACGCCTTCAGCCTGCTTCAGCCTGCTGCATTACTCCTGTGCTACAGAAAGCGGTGTCTTATTTGATGAGTAAGCATGGAGGAAAAATGGCACCCATGACTAAGCTCTGCCCTTCATCGGTTCAGGAACGAAGCTACCAACAGAAGGCATGGTTTTCCTTCTGATCTTCATACAGTAAAACTTTATTTCCCCCACTCCCCGAGGAAGGCCCCTGCCCCGCGCTGCCTAGGACTTGCCAGTTCTAAGCCTCAGACAGTCACGTTCGATCACCTAGTGCCATTTGCTACACAGTCCCATTATGATCCTGCACCTTTACAATGTGGCTTCAGTCCTTACTCTTTGAAATAACTTTTTAGATTTGTTCAGCATCCAGGAAGAAAAGAAAAAAGAAAATGGACCCCTTACTAGAGTGTCCTCAGAGACCTCGACATGAGTAATACGTTAGTGCTCAGGATATGGAAAGAACAGGAGGGAGTTTCGCCAAAGAGGTCAGGAAGAATAATTTTCTACCTTTTAAATCAGCAAGTGGGAGAGAAGGTAGGTGGGTAATGCAGGCTGAAAGCACAGTGGATACCATCTCACGTCTCTGTGCAAGTGGAGGCACAACTATTTTCTGCAGATGAGGAGATTGAAGATACATTGTTTCCAAGGGATTAAAATAGTACTTCCAAAAAAGACAAAGAGTGGATCGAGGACAAGCAAGTGTGAAGAAAGTCCCACTACTCACCACTCCACACCATTACAGTTAAATTGTTTCTCTTCCAAACCTCAAGCCAGGGAGAGAAAATGGTCACATAATAAGCTAGCTTACAGTCGTGACTACAATTCACACTCTAGTTTTCTCCCCTGGCTGACGTCTGAAGAGCAAGACTCACATGCCAGTGACTAAGACATTGTGGGAGCTGCTAAGGAGGCGATGGTATGTGACAGGCAGCTGCCTGCATAGCCTCCTGTGGTATCATCTCATGCTCGCCCTCTTGCATAGCTCCTTTCTCTGTGGTAGAGCTAATGACTCACTTCCAGAGAAAAACAACAGACCCAGAGGAAGGAGGTGCCATCTGTAAAATTAGGTCAAAGAAAGGTGAACCTCTGTCTTGTTCACACCCTGTCTCCAAGTTTGCTCTGATGGGCCTATAGAAAAGGCACGCATAAGACTGGGGGAGGACTCTGCCCAGGTGAGCTTTCAGTTTAGAATGCAGCCCTGAGAGACATATTACATTCAGTTGTGTGAGATCCAGCCATAATATTATATGGCTGACATTACATCCTCATGAAGTCATAGGTCCAGCCTAGTTATCTATCCAATGTTTATAGGAGGTGAGGCCTTTAGGAGGACTTATGGGTTTTTTAAAAGACCCTCACAGGTATGGGAAAGGAGTTTGGAGATAGCAGAGTGAGTGTCTACCATGAAAGAGAGAAGACAGAAGTAGACACAGTGGCCAGAGAGCTCACACTGCCCTGTAGTGCTGGAAGGCCACTGGGAACCCAGCCCTTCCACCAAGTGACTAGAGCCTCACCAGATAACCAAATCAGCCAACACCTTGCTCTTGACTTGCCAGCCTCCAGAACTGTGACAAATAAATGCTGTTGTTTATAAGCCCATAATATTTAGCACAGCAAATGCACAGACTACAGTTCTAAAGCAAAAGATTCATGCCTGGATTTCTGACCCAAAGAAACTGTGAGGAAAACAAATGTATAGTGTCTTTTGGCCCTAGGTTTTGGCATCACTTATAATGCAGTAACAAATAGTGCCTGGCATGGAACTGGAAGACAGTACTGTGGGGCTCTCAGGGCTTCTGTGGCAGCTAAGCAATGGGATCTTCCGTGGAATGTCTTTCTGCCCTTGTCCTCATACTGTTCAAAGAGAACATGAAAGGACAGAGATGACAGAGTGTGTTCGCTCTCTGCCTGAGTGATTAAGAAGAAGTTTAAAGGCTCATGTGCATTTCTTCCGCTCCACGGCTCGGCTCTGTGAGATGAGGGTTCAAGCTCTCCTTTTAGATAATAGGATTAGTGTGAGGGTTAAGTAACAAAATCTGCACAGAGCAATTAGCAGAGAGACTGGCAAATAATAGATACTGAATAAATGCTCTTCAGTCCCCCTTCCTTGCCCTATAGGGAAGCAGAGTGTGAACAGGCAGGGGAGAAAGGAGAGAGTTTGATGTAAATATGGTCAAATATATGATATTCTTGAGTAGATGCATGTATGACATCTATCACTATGTGTATGTATTTGCATGTGTCATTATAAACTAATAAAAAGAACCAGTCCTGCAGCAACCATTTGGGAATGCTGCTTACTCTACCCTTCTTTTAAGAGATTCACAATTCACCTCGGCATATTAACGACCTGAAAAACTCCATAATCTCTAAATAGCTATAACATTGTCCAGATTTGTGTTACTTCATATCATATTGAAGCCTTGCGCTATATCCGTCCACAGTCTCTTTCTGAAGCGAGGATCTGCCTCAGTGATAATTAGTTACTTTGTATCCCATGCTGAGCCTTCCCTTCACAGTCAGGCACAAACTGTTTTCTTGCAGAGAACACCAGGCGCGGATATGTGTGTGTGCGGATATGTGTGTGTCCTGTTCTTAAAGAAAGACAACCTTTAGGACCATCCTGTCACCAGTCCCTGTCTGGAGGGAAGGAGCTGTCCACACTTTCCACCTCAGCTTCACAGACCTAGTGCAGAGTTGGGTTCCATAATTCAGTACTTCCTGACAACCACAGTTATCCCCAAGCTAAACACTGTTAACAGTCCGCCATTTGAGAAACAGTAACAAGAGGTGAAATCGGAGATTAAGAAAAACAATCATTTCCCAAAGCCATTCCTTCCGATCTTAAATCTTACAAACTAGCCTAAAACCTCCATTACAATGTGTGTGGCAGTATTTAGGGGCAAACCGAGAGTAACAAATAGAACTAAAATAGGTATGAAACGTGTCTCAACCGCAGTTCATATCAGCACCACTCCGCTGTCCATTTCAGCGGGGAATTAGTTGTGAGGGCAAAGCTGCAGCAATAACCTACGCTGTCTTCATAGCCTTTAAAATGACTTAAAGCCAGTAAAGTTGAGTCTTGAAAGGTTTCATTACCATTAAAGGAACAGTCCATTCACCAATGTCCTTCCCAACGTTCATGTGGTTTCCCTCGCACATAAAATGTAATTACCAGGCCCCAGAGTGAACAGTGGGCTTGCTTGGGAAAGTAATAGATCCTCATGTTTCTATTCTTGCTGCTCAAAACCTCTTCTCTGTTTCTCTCTCTGTCTCTCTCTGTCTCTCTCTCTCTCTCTCTCTGTGTCTCTCTGTCTCTCTGTGTGTGTCTCTGTGTCTCTGTCTCTCTCTGTCTCTCTCTCTGTCTCTTTCTCTCTCTCTCTCTCTCCCTCCCCCCGCCTCTCTCTCTCTCGTTCTACACATCTGTCTTGCTTGAAATATTTCTCAGTCTTGCAAGATTTGCTTCATGTGTGAATACCAGACTGTGTCTAGAAGCATAAATTACACCTGTCTTAGATACTTTTCTATTGCCCTGATAAGACACCATGACCAAGGCAACTTATTAGAAGAACGGGCTTATTAAGCTTATAGTTACAGAGTGGAAGTCCATGACCCTCATGGAGGGAAGCATGGCCACAGGCTGGCAGGCAGACATGGCACGAGAGCAGTAGCTGAGTGCTCACATCTTTATCTGCAAATAGGAGTCGGGAAAAGTTAACCAGGAGTGTCATGGGCCTTAACACCTCAGAGCCCATCTACAGTGACATACTTTCTCCAACGTTGCCACGCCTCCTAATCCTTCCTAACCAGGTCCACCAACTGAGGACCAAGCATTCAAAAATGAGCCTATGAAAGGAGGGACATTCTTATTCAAACCAATACAATACTAGTAAGAACAAGGGCCATAAAAGTTCCAAAAGACAAGAATGGGTGCCCCAAAAAGAAGAAAGGCAAATAAGAGAGGCCATTGTTTGTAACAATAATACCAACATTTGTTGACGTACTATTAATATAAGCTGGGCACCCTGCTATTATGCCCAGTGTATTTTAAACCTCACAGTATTCTTCTGGTCTTCATTGTACCTAGCTCCAAGTGTGTAGGCTAAAGCCTAGGCAGTAGGAATTAACGGTAAGCCACCTCCTGGTATTTATACTCTAAATCCCACTGGCCACTTGTCACTAATGGCCACACTCCCCAGCAAAGGAGTAGAACCTGCCATCTTTAGGCTGAGCAGTCAAACAGTTGCTGCTATTTGGAGAACAGAAAACAAATAGTAGGAGACAACTGAATATTTCATCTATGTTACAATGTACTATAAAATGGATTCACGATGGACTGCACAAAATGTATTTTAGACATTAACAACAACAGGCAGCAAAAGTCTATGAGCAGGAGTGCAAGAAACAAAAAAAAGTAACAGAATCAGAATGACAAAGAGCAAGTGCTGAATGATCAAATATGGACGACAAAATTAATAAGCTTGAGAGAAAGTTCTTGTCGGTAAAAGTAGGGACTTGGAGATGGGGGTGACTGACACACATGGGAATCACTGGATATGATGCCCCGTGCTGGAAGAGAGGGCGTGAGGAAGGGAGGGAGGAGAAGAGGGAGGGAGAAAGAGAGAGGGGGGATATGAGAAGTTAAACAGCAGATTAGATCTAACTGAAGAAAGAATTAGTGAAACAGAAGATAGATACCATGGTTAGAGTTGCCCTTGAAGCCAACTTTGATGAGAGGACTGGAGCAAATAAGTTACATGGTTTTTCCATATTCACAAAGTTACTAAAACATATATAGTAACACTAGAAAGAAATTAGTAGAAATATTGTGTATACATAAAATCAGATTAGTGATTATCTCTAAAAAGAAGGATTTGGGGCTGGAGGGATGGCATCACACTCTTCCAAAGTTCCCAGGTTCAGTTTGCAGAACCAGCTTACGGCTCGTAGGTCCAGCTCCAGAGGATCTGACACCACTTCTGGTCTCTGCAGGCACCTATCCTCATACATGGCACACGTTCACACAGACACTCACATGCATACAATTTTTTATCAAAAAAAAAAAATCTGTAAAGATGGAGATAGAGGAGCTTCAAGCATCCTGGAAACACTCTTTCTTTATACATAGGAAGAATACAAATGTTAATTTATTACTATCACATAAAGGTGGGTACTGTGTGCTTTCTTTCCTATAGACGACACGTTTGAGGCAACACAGGAGCCTGTGCGACGGTTCAGCAAATAAAGGCACTTGCCACAAAAGCCTGACAACCTGAGTTTGGTTCCCCAGAACCCAAGCAAAGGTGGAACGAGAGAATCCACCCCACAGCATTGTCCTCTGACCCCTATGAGCACACCGTGCCATGTGCACACACATTCACAAGCACACGCACACACCATAATCATACGTCATTTTTAAAAGAAGGGAAAGTGAACTTAATGAAATAATTTATTAAAGTTAAAAGGAAAGCATACAAAAAATTCAATTCATTGGAATAGAACAATATCAGATACATTAAAGAATAGTCCCATTTTGACAGGGCCAGTCCAATCTAGTATAAAAGGCTTACAACTAGGAAAGGCCAGCAAAGTAACCTATAATTAAGTGACAAAGACACACAGAAGCACGCACTGCAGCTGGCACTAGCAAGACACAAAAAATGTTTGCTTCGTGTTTAAACAGAAGAGTTGTGGATGGTCTCCACTTTACTTTTTAAAGTGACAGACTCTGGAGTAAGACATGGCCTTGACTTAAGTAATTCACGACGTGAACTGAGATTAGTTGTTTCATCTCTCTTCACTTCTTCCCAGGTACAATGAAGACCAGAAGAATACTGTGAGGTTTAAAATACACTGGGCATAATAGCAGGGTGCCCAGCTTATATTAATAGTACGTCAACAAATGTTGGTATTATTGTTACAAACAATGGCCTCTCTTATTTGCCTTTCTTCATTTTGGGGCACTCACTCTTGTCTAATGTGGGCCCACACCTCCTTAGACAGGAGCCTATAACCCAAACCAAGACATGGTTTGGAGTCACAGGGAAAGAGGTACCATCTTCACTGACACCCTAGCTCCAAGTGTGTAGGCTAAAGCCTAGGCAGTGGCCTTCCTTAGAGTCACAAAGAAAAGGTTGCCTGAAAATGAAATCAACTCCAGAAAAAAGCAGAATGGGGGCGGGAGGTGCTGTGACATCCTTAAATCCAGCCGTATCTAGACAGGTCCACACCTCAATTAAGTTAACATGTTTCTGTTACTATCTAGTGAATGAGTTAACACAAGAGATGAAGACGAAGGAGGAGGAGGAGGAGGAGCTAGCCAGTTAGCTACTTTTGCACTATAAATACATCTTCCTTATCTGCTGTATGTCTTTTCAGTAATTATTTTGCCATTGTTTTTCTATTTTAACTATGAACTACAGCACCCCGCCCTTACCCATGAGAGATTCATTCCATGACCCAGTGGATGGTAGAAGCTGCAGGTAGTATCAAACCCTGTGCGTACTGCGTTCTCCTATGCATACCTATCCATGAGGAAATTAAATTATATATCAGGAGCAGTAAGAGATAGTACAATAGCAACTAAAAATAAAGTGGAGTGGTTATAACCGTACACAACAATTATACAATTGCCAGCATCACAACTCTCATGCTTGGGGGCCATTATTAAGTAAATAAATAAGGGTTACTTCAACAGAAGCATTACATTACCATGACAATCAGCCTGATAACCAAGAGAGCTGTAAGTGACTAATAGGATGCTTACATATGCTGTGGGGATGCTGGACTACTGGATAAGTCAGGTCTCCGGCAGGGATGCTGGACTACAGGATAAGTCAGGTCTCCGGCAGGGAGCAGGACAGCCCAGGATTTCATCATTTTCATTAGTAAATTTTGTTCTTTCACAACTTCATACACGTACAATATGCACTCTAATCAAATTCTCCCTACACACACACACACACACACACACACACACACACACACACACACCACCTATAGACTCACCAATGACTTCTCAGTTGGTTGCCACGCCCTCTTCTTTCTCAGAATCTCTTGTTGGCAATAAATGGTAAGGGCATGTGAGTCCTCCCCATGCCCCGCCCCTCACAGCTGACTGTTAGACCTGGCTTCTGTTGACCCAGTGCCACTATGCACAGCTGCTGCGAGTCTCTGGTTACCACAGCCTTGCATTGTTTAGAAAACGGTATTTCACAGCGCCTTCCCCCATCTTCCAGCTCTTACAGTCTTCCTGCCCTCTCTCAGCAAGGTTCCCGAGTCTTAGGAGGGTGGTATGAGTCCTTGTCTAGAGCTGAGCCTTCAATCTTCCTTTGTCCCCTACACCTAGTGCACCCGTGGGTCCTTGCGTTTAACTTCATTCACTGAAACAAGAGGCGTCTCTGTTTAAAGCTGAGACTAGCCTTTGTCTGTGGATATAAACACAGGTATTTAGGGGGCAGTTTGACACTATGTCAGTCCAGGTAAGCAACTGTTTTAGGTTCATTTTTAGGCTAAAAACTTGCTTAAGGGGGAAAAAAAAGGCATTTTTCTTCTTTACTTCTTTGATTATGCTTTTGCAATTTTTATTAGGTTATTTTTTCCCTGCAGAATAATTATTATTCAAAGACTTGGGATCTCTAAAGCATGTCATGCAATAGCCAGCACACCACTTTTGATATCTTATTCCTGGAAGCTACGCTATTTAACCAGTCTCACATCTGTCATTGCTACATGCGTTCTCTTTTTCCGTGCCTTCGAGTACATTACTCACTGCCCCCACCCTAGCATATCTTAGCCGTTATATTTAGCTTTATGGAGTCTTTTCTTGGGCTTTTCACATATTTTCTCCTCACAGCTTCCTCTTCTTCCTCAGAGGAAATATCTCCTTATATATACTTTTTCACATTTGGAGCAGATAATTTCTAAAATTGTTCTCATTCACACAGTAGATCTGTTCTAGATGCAGTCTTCCTGAATCACCAGGACAGAATAGCATAAATGTGCAGATCTCCAATCATTTGTTGAAGGTTCGAATCCCAGCCTTGTCCCCAATCCCCACGCTGCTGGGCTGGCAGAACTGGGGTAAGGAGGCACACATTCTGCCTGTGCGTGGAATGGATCTGACTGTACCAAAAGGACAAGCTACAATTCCAGAGATCCCCCCATTCCGCTGTGCTACCTGGCTGCCTGCTGCCTGCTGCCTGCTGCCTGCTATGAGGCCATGCTGTCTTCTAGAGACACTTGACCTGTGCCTTGGCCATATGGTTCACATTACCAAATGGGATCACAGAAGGTGAGTCACATGATGGCCTGTGTCTCATGAAGTGGTGACTGTGTCTTCACCACAGTGACTAGCCTGCCTCCAAGAGGACCGTAAGAGACAACAGGAGCAAAGGAGTCTTTGTCCCCAACTGCCTAACTCTGAAGCCAGTATCAGAAGAGCCAGGTCACTAACAAGCCTGTGAGAGCTTGGTAATTAAGTCAGTGTTGTAAGGTGGTTAACATGCAGCAATAGCAAACCAATATTTCTGACTATTTTTTAAAGGAAGCTATTGAGACAAAAGCCCATGTAATATTGTAAACCATGCCTTCCATATAAAACTCCATATATCCACATGTTGATGTTCTAACCCCTGATAAAGATTCTCTGCTTTGCCAAATTTTTAAACAGGTTTTTGAACCTTCTCCTAACCGAAGCTGCACATACTTATAAAATCCAAAGAATTAGCAAAAAATTTTAAGTCAGTATGGCCAGCATCCTTTCCTGCTTTAGTCATGTGACATCACTATAACAAAATACCTGAAGTTATCAACTTAAAAATAAGAAAGGTTCAGTAACACATGCCTGTAGTCCTAGCACTCAGGGAGGTAGAGGTAGGCAGATCTCTGTGAGTTCAAGGCCAGATTGGTCTACAAAGTGAATCCAGGACAGACAAGGCTACACAGAGAAACCTTGTCTCAAAAAGCAAAATAGAAAAAGGAAAAAGAAAGGGAGGAAGGAAATAAAGGAAGGATGGGAGGGAGGAAGAAAGAAAGATTTGTTTTGTCTTATGCTTTCAGAGGTTCCAGCCAATGGCCACTTGCACCTATTGCATTTGAGCCAGTAGAAAGGCAGAATATCATGGTGAGAGACTCACATCATGGCAACCAGAATCCAAAGAGAAAGAGCTGGGAACAAACAGGGTCCTAATATCCTTTAAAAGGCATGCACCACATAACCAGATTTCTAAAGTCCCATTTATTCAAGGCTTCACTCTGGGCTGGGGACCAAGCCTTCAACACATGGACTTCGGTGAATGCTGATTCAAACCACACTTATCTCTGATCGATTTTTCATCTCTCACCTTCCTTTAATGTAGCTAATCTTCAGCAAGCCTTTTGGTCAATATCTTTAGCCATAATTTCTTCTATCCCCGATTCCCACTCCTGGCCCCTTGACTATGAACTCCTGCTTACCCGTGCTGTATTCAGCTTCTACCATAAACTCACATCACAGTAATCCCAATGGCTAGCTTCTTATGCTCCTGAAAGCAGTTTGTCCTATTGTAGTTAAACAAATATTAAATATTGAATAAGTTTGTGTTTGTTTGCTTTGTTTTGTTTCTTCAACAGGGGTGGGGGATGTTTATGCTGTGGTTTGAAGGTGAAATATGTCCTATAGACTCATATGTGTTTGAATATGTGATGTGTCCAGCTGGCTGTACTGTTTAGGAAGGCTATAGAATTTTTAGAAGGTGGAGCCTCACTAAAGGAAGTGGGTCGTGGGGCTGGGACTTGGGGCTTTAGAGCCAGTCCCCACTTCCTGTTCATTCTCTATGTCCCGAGTACAGATGCAACGCTCCCAGCCTGCTTCTGCCACCTTGACTTACCCATCTACTACCTACCATAATGGACTGGGTCCTGCTGGAGCCATGAGACCAAATAAACCCTGTCTCCCTTGAATTGCATGGATGGTGGTGTTTTAACACAGCAACAGAGAAGTACCCGAGACAGTTTGTTCTGTAATAATGTGTGATCCAATTAGAGGCAGTGTTCTACCACCAACCTACATCTCCATCCCAAGCATCGTCTTCTTTAACACTCTAGTATTTTAACACTGTATTTGGAGATGCAGACTACCTAGAGACAACCCTAAGGGTGGGGCCCCACACCGATAAGATTCGCACCCTTATGCATAGAGACCGAGATTGTCTTTTCAGGGAAAGGGAGAGCATGCCATCCGCAAGCCAGGAAGGGAGCTTACCAGAAACCAGCTCTGCCAGCACCTTGCTTTTGAGCTTTCAGATTCCAGAACTGTGAGAAAGTGCGTATCGGGGGTTTAAGCCACCTTTATAATATCATCTAGAACAGGCGACTACATGTAGATTGGCAGCGATAGTCTGGTAATTGCCCACAGCCCACGGCATCGGTTGGGTTAGCATCCTACAGCAGCAGAACTTGCAGTTCTACTAAACTCCCTGCGTAGGGATGAGGGCCAACTCCAACCATGCTGAGACTCGATGAAAATCCAGAGAAACTGGAGAATGGAAGGAGGTAAGACTGCCTACCTCTGGCAATTGGAAGACAGGGAAAGTCAGTCTAGAAATTACCCCAGGAGTGAGGCAGGTCTACTTGGTACAAATCTGAAGACAGACTCTCTTTGTTAGTAAGCTTAGATGGTGTCTGAAACGAGGGATGAGCTCTTTGTCTGGATTTCAGTCTGTTACTGAGCAGGGTCCCTAAGTGAATTAGAGTTCACTACTCGAGGTAATTACTGTAAGCAATCGTGCTGCAGCCAGAAAGGTCAAGGGGAAGAGCTGGTGAGCCACGTTCCGCGCTCATCTCCTTTCATGGAAAACCATCCTTGTCGCTCACTCATGTAATAAACAGCTGCACTGAGTTTAATCTTGAGCCGCTCTGCCACCAGCAACAGTTCTGGGAAAAACCCTCTGGGCTCATTAAGAAAGTAGCTAACAGTATGGAAGGGGTGAACCCCACCCTCACAGGAAGACTTGCATCAACTAGCATTATTTGTTGAATATATATCATGTGTCAGCTACTACGCTTTCTGTTGTTGTTGTTGTTGTTGTTGTTGTAGTTGTTGTTGTTGTTGTTGTCATCCACTGTGTGAGACATAGGGGTTTGGGGGAGGACTGGGAGCACACATGTATGTAGAGGTCAAAGGACACTTGTAGGAGTCAATTCTCTCTGACTGCGGCTTCCAGAGATCAAACTCGGGTCCTCAACCTTTTGTAGCAAGAGCTTTTTGAAGGCTGAGGCGTCTCACCAATTCCTCACCACATCTTAAACACACACCACTCCCTCTTGAAAGTCTTCCCTGATCCTTGTGTCAATATTTTTTTTTCTGTCACTGGGGCCAGAATATGTCACCACAACTTAGAGGAAAGTGATTTCCACATAGCCCTGATGGGACACTGATGCACATGTGCAGGAAAAAGTGCAAAAGTGCCATGCCCTTTGCCCCCTCCTAACACTGGCCTAACGGTATCAGACTTGAGTTAATAGCAGCTTGGAAGAGGGTTTGGACAATGCAATACATCCATGAAAAGGAGCGTTAGTATTAGTATCTTTGGGGCACTGGTAGGAAAGGATAGGATAAATGTTAAATACCATAGTATACATCCAATACATAGACATTTATATGTGTGTTCATGTATGTATAATAAACATTGTTGGAGGTAAATATTTGTTACACATATGTATGAATACAAATGTAATTATTCTCTCTGACTCTCCCAGTCTGGCTTTGAACTTACAATGTAACAGAACCTAGGCTGGCTCAATCCTCCTGCCTCAGCTCCCTAAATGCTGGGACTGCAGCTGTGTGACACCATGCCTACTCTATTAAAAAGTATTTTAATTTTAAAAGATGTAGTTTTCAACATGAGTGACATTTTCTCAAATTTGCTACAAACAGTGACAGAAGTATCCAAAATGTCAGCATTGTAACACTGGAGTAATTTTTTGAAGCAATTTTTATTTTTAAATATTCTAAGTCTCATTTTAGTTGCATGTCTCTTCCAGTGAACATAAAATTATCCACTGAAATTCACAAAGATTGTTGTACCTACATGTGCTTGGTATTAAGGGCATCTGCTATGTACTCAGATTGAATTTTGCCAATCCCACACACACACACAAGATCCTGGAATCACTCACATGCCCTAAATAGAATAATAACAGTGACGTCTATTAACAGGTCCATCTCTCCCTGGGCAGTAAGACAGGAGATAAGCCTTGGTAGGACACTTTTAACCACTGTTAAATCAATGTTGATAATAGGTCTTTATGTAAGTGCCTCTTTTTTTTTTTCAGTTTTTCAAGACAGAGTGTGTGTAGCCTTGGTTTGTCTGGACTCTCTTTGTAGACCAGGCTGGCCTGGAACTCACAGCGATCTGCCTGCCTCTGCCTCCCAAGTGCATGCACCTGTAAGCGTCTCTTTCAGTGGACATTTTTCCTTTAAATAAATTAAGATTTGGGGAATTTGACTCCATAAGTTGACAACTGTTAGACCCTGCCCTGGGGCCTTGACTGGAGTGAAGGATTACTGATCAAGCAGCAAGGCTGGATTAGCTTCATGCCAGTACTAGATGCTCTGAACACTGCAGAGACACCTTGAGGAAACTGTACAGAAGCTACAGTGGTTTGCTGCCAAACCACAACTCTGTTTCCTGAAATCACTGTCTTAGGCACACTTTACACAGTTTGGACAGGACCCTTACCATCATCAGCCCAGTGGACTGAAGATGAGCCTGCAGTCATTTTTACTCAGGCCAGGAAAGGAGCACTTTCTTTCTGGTCCCCAGCAAAACTTGTGAATGGTACAAACACGGGCCATATTTGAAGGACTTCCATTGACTGGAGCAAACTTTCTTACCAAACCCCATTTCTTGCTATATACTTGGGTATCTGGCTCACAAGGCGACACCTTTTGTTCTATCCTGGTATTGCCATATTCCATTCAATAAAAGGCTCCCATCAAGTGATCTTTCCTTGTCTGCTTTACCATTGCTATGTATCTTAGCTACTTCTTTATTGCTGTGAAAAGACACCATGACCAAGGCAACTCTTATGAAAGAAAGCATTTAATTGGGAGCTTGCTTGCAGTTTCAGAGGTTTAGTCTATTACCATCATGTTTGGGAGCACAGTGGCATGCAGGCAGGTACCGGAGCAGTAGCTAAGAGCTACATCCTGATGTATAGGCACAGAGAGAGACAGACTTGGCCTGGCATGGGCTTTTGAAACCTCAAAGCACCCACTCAGTGACGCACTTCCTCCAGCCAGGCCACACCTCCTAATCCTTTCAAATAGTGCCAGTCCCTGATGACTAAGCCTTCAAATATATAAGCCTAGGAGGGAGGGTCATTCTCATTCAAACCACCACATGGGGGCAGGCCTGAATGGTGGCATCAAGACTGACAAAGGAGCAGCAAAGCCATAGCAATAGGAAAAGCAATGTCACCAGCAGCAGTGAAGAAGTCTAGAGAGTAGCCAGGACAGAAATGGGTGGCCAGGGACAATGAAGGCTGGAAAATGCTGAAGACAGTAGACCGTGGCTAGAAAAATTTCAGATCCTAAGGCCATTCTCAAAAGCACCAGGGTCCCAACACTCCAGGCTAGCACTTGTCACTGTGGGGCTGGAGAGATGGCTCAGAGGTTAAGAGCACTGGCTGCTCTTGCAAAGGTCCCGACTTCAATTCCCAGCAACCATATGGTGGCTCATAACCATCTATAATGAGATCTGGTGCACTGTTCTGGTGTGCAGGTGTTACATGC
Organism: Acomys russatus; assembly: GCF_903995435.1. Taxonomy (NCBI): domain Eukaryota; kingdom Metazoa; phylum Chordata; class Mammalia; order Rodentia; family Muridae; genus Acomys; species Acomys russatus. The sequence goes on along the minus strand of NC_067163.1, from coordinate 24,298,129 downwards.
AGGCAGAACATTGTATACATAATTAAAAAAAAAAAAAAAAAAACCACTTGCCACTCTGGGGCCAACAGTCCCAGCACCTCAAGCCTGTGTAAGAGCTGTAATACTAACAGGCAGTGCCTGGTACTGTTTGCTGCCATCAGTCACAACTGGCAGAAGCTGAGGATCATACCAGCTGCCAAGTATCAGAGCCTCCAACCTGAGTACCATATGGTTCTGGCTTCTAACACTTTGGAGCAATAGGTCTCTGGCAATCAAAATTTGAAGCTAAAAGCCTCTAGATCTGTCTGTGAAGCCCCTAGGCCGTGGGCACAAATAGGCCCAAGATTTCCAGTAGCATAAAAGCTCCTCCTTGTTCCATGATTCTCATCCAGGTAAAGTAAAAGAATCCCAGCGAGAGGCATGCTAAACAAGGTTGTAGTGCACACCTTTAATCCCAGCGCTCAGGAGGCAGAGCCAGGTGGATCCCTGGAAGTTGTAGGCCAGCCTGGTCTACAGAGTGAGTCCTAGGACAAGGGTGCACAGAGAACCCTGTCTCAAAAAAAAAAAAAAAAATTGGATAGTAATTAAAAAAAAAAAAAGAACAAAATTGTTCTCTTGACTCTTGGCTGAAGAAAAGGAGGTCTCAAAAGCTTCATCAAAACAGCAGAGGAAAAAAGCCAGGGTAAATTCAGAAATGTCTATGCTCAAGGTTACTCATCCCGTGGGTGGATTAAAAATAGAATGAGTTTCTCTTACAGAAAAGCATTAGCTACATTTCCTGACACCCAGACATATGGCCTGAATCCTACCACCGCTTATAGATACATCTCTGTTCAGACACTCACAGTAACGTTTTCTGAAATGCTAACAGTGGCTACCCACAGAGGGCGGAACTGGTCAAAGGATGACGATTTCTAACCTTCAGTTAATGTTTCTTCCATACACAGTAATATTTTTACTTGGTGAAGTCTCGGATGGTAGAAGTAGGTAGTTTGTTTCTGGAGAATTAGAAGAGTCCTAGAGGCTTCCTCTAAGATTCTACCATTCTCCGAGGTAAATGTGCGTCCCTGGAATTGTACAGTGGCTTTTAACAGCCAGATCCCTTAGAGCCAAAATCTCTCTGATCTTCACTTTTCTGTCCTCCATTCTTACCTACCAATCATTCCCAGGCTGGAATTATTTTTTATGATGCCAGCCAGTCATAACATCAAAGGACATCCCTGTATCCCCAGCTTCTCACTGAGCTGTGCCCTCTGCATCTTCATCAGTGTCCCTGAACAAAGCTCCAGGTGCCACGATGTTCTCATTTGGCCTTGGTGGTCCAGCACCATCGCTCACACACCTTTAAAGGTCAGCATTGGTCATGTCAGTTTACCAGAATACAAAATAATCAGCAGAAAGAGAGACCACAATGGGGTAAACATAGTGCACCGCAAAAGTAAGTCGACTCGGGATACAATGATAAAGCAGTCACTGTCTGGGAATAATTACAGTGTGTTAGGTTTGTGAGTATTGGTACAAAAGCACTTAAAACTGCATATAGAAAAGGAGCTGAGGGGGCAGGGGCCTGGAGAGATGGCTCAGCGGTTAAGAGCACTGTTTGTTCTTCCAGGGGTCCCTGAGTTCAATTCCCTGAAACCACAAGATGGCTCATGACCATCTATAATGTGATCTAATGCCCTCATCTGGATGCAGATGTACATGCAGATAGAACACTCATATACATAAAATAAACAAATTTTTTTTTTTTTTTTAAGATAAAGGAGGAGGAGGAGGAGCTGCAGTCTATCTATAAGGTTAGCTTTTCTTGACTTGGTGGATTTTTGTAGAAGAGTAAAACTTCGCAGTATATTCTCCTAAAGTCTGCAAAATCTATTCATTCAGCAGACCTACGAGGAGGAAACTAGATTCGAATAGCTGCTGTCTAGCTAACAAGAGGACACATGCAATATAATATATCTCATGCAAAGGGTATTAACATGAGGCTGGAAGATTCACTTATGAGAGCAGTGGGCTAATTAACACAGGGCTGGAAGTTCATATGTAGCTAAGGTAAGCAAATTCAATTTTCCCTACAAACAATTTATGGGTTGAGGAAAGAACTACAGCATCCTACAATAACGACCTTTTTTTTTTTTTTCAGTGTTATTGGCTTGTTGCAGTTAAAATATTACTTTCCCAGGAACTGTAATTTTTTAAATGTGTAGTTAAAAAGTAGGATGAATTAACTTTCTCTGCTGCGCTTCATACATCAGCATCTGTAAATTCAGATTCACATTTACAGGCGCCTCTCACTCTTCTAGGGGACCTAAGCTCAATTCCCAGGACCCATGGGAGCTGTAACTCCAGGAGGTCTGACACAGGCCACCCACGCACAGGTGTCACACATTCGCACAAACACATTTCCATGCACATGGATTAAAAATAAACCTTTCAGGGGACCTTGACCTTGCCAGGCTAGTGTGAAAGGCTAGTCTGCTTGTCCGTTGCACAGCGAGGGAGATGTCCCTTAGTCCCCGCGGCTTGAAGTAGATGGACCTGTACTCAAATTTCAAAGGACTCAGCATAACAAGATAGAGCCTATCAAGGCCTCCCACAAAGGGGGACATATAGCTTATTGTCACTGTAGCTAAAGTTGATTCAAAGTTTGGGGTTAGGTTTCTCTGAGCATCTATAATAAGCATCAATTGCACCAGTTGACTTGGAAAAAATCCTCACAATGCCCTACCCTGAGATGAAGAGCTACAGGAAACAAATGACTTCCAAGAGAGAAGAGTCACTCTTCCTCAGGATCAAGCCCCAAATTCATTATCCAATACCACTAGGTCATCCCTGAAAACATATACATATGAGCAACACTAAACACACTCAGCAGGTTGTGTCTATATATGTAGTGTGTGTGTGTGTGTGTGTGTGTGTGTGTGATAATTAAGGGAAAAGAGACTATGAATTTGAGAGGGGAGTGGGGCTACATAGAGGAGTTGAAGAAAAAAGAAGAGGAGAAATTATGTAAATACAGTACACACATATGAAACTGTAAAGATAATAATAGAAAATAAATTTTTATTTAAAAATATGACCTATGCTGTTTTCAGTGATTATTTTACATGCACACACATTTATTTAAGAGAACTTTCCCAGAAACAAATAATCCTATCAAAAAATTAATGTAGCATACAACAGCATTAAGCTGTTACTCAATTATTGCTTTATAATAAAAAAAACGATGCTCAGTAATGGGATCTGACTTTCACATGAACTCTGGTGCCCCATGTTTGACCATGTCTCCTCGATAGGGAAGCCTGGTGGCACTCAGAGGAAGGATAGCAGGCTACCAAGAAGAGATTTGATACCCTATGAGCACATACAGGGGGAGGAGGTCCCCCTCAGTCACAGTCATAGGAGAGGGGAGTAAGGGGAAAATGGGAGGGAGGGAGGAATGGGAGGATACAAGGGATGGGATAACAATTTAGATGTAATACGAATAAATTAATAAAATATATTTTTTAAAAACTAACGTTTCTAGCACCTAAGGTCATGGCCAATGAGCTGCCTGAGTGGGGAAAGGCTCCTGCTGCCAATCGAGATCTGAGTTAGATCCCCAGGACCCATAGGGTAGAAGATCATACATGCCACGGCATGTGTTTACATGAACATACACATACAAAGAAAATAACACAGGTAACATTTGTTTAAAATAAACAGGCACTCTGTGCCCATGAGATGAAAACACAGAGCATTTGTACTACCCACTGACCACACCCAGCTCCCCACAGAAGAACAGTCTTCGTTAATTCACAAGAAAAAGATCCTTGAGAAGTTGGCCCCACAGTCTCTCATGGAATCCTGCCCTACTTGGAATAATGGTGAGTTGACAGCTGTGTCTGTCTTCACTTTCTTGGTACTAAATACAACCGAAGCATCACAGACCTGGTGGCCAGCAAGTGCTGCCTGTGCCGTGCTACAGCAGGCTATGATGCTTTACAGTCCCTTCACCAACATGATCCACAGGGGCAGGAGTCAGGTCTACTGTTAGGCATGTGACATATAAATACGAAAGCCCAAGCTCTGGGGCTCATCATGTGACGGTGCCCACATACTAGCCAGGTGAGACGGCACACACCAGTGGGCTAAATAGTAAGAGCCTTTCTCGCATTTTATTTTAAAAAGGCACAGTGACACAAGCCTTTAATCCCAGCATTCGGGAGGCAGAGGTAAGTATATCCCTGGGAGGTTGAGGCCACCCTGATCTACATAGTGAGTTTCAAGATAGCCAAAGCTACATAATGGAGAGAGTCTTTAACCACATGAATTAGTGGTTAAAAAAAGACTCTTGCGAACTCTGGTGCCCCATATTTGACCACGTCCCCTGAATGGAGAGACCTGGGGGCACTCAGAGGAAGGATAACAGGCTACCAAGAAGAGACTTGATACCCTATGAGCATATACAGGGGGAGGAAGTCCCCCTCAGTCACAGTCATAGGGGAGGGGAGTAAGGGGAAAATGGGAGGGAGGGAGGAATGGGAGGATACAAGGGATGGAATAACAAGTGAGATGTAATATGAATAAATTAATAAAATATATTTTTTTTTAAAAAAGAAAGACTCTTGCTACCAAACCTGATTTTACACACACACACACACACACACACACACACACACACACACACACACACACACGGGAGCACATATACTACCACCACCCCCCAACAAAATAAATAAAATGTAATAAAAATATCTTAGAAAAACAAATGTTTTATTCTATAAATAAATAAAAATCCTACACACAGAATTAAGCAGGTTCCTTCTTTACATATAAGGTGAGGGAAACACTGGCACTCAGATGACGGTTATATGGCCTATTCGTTAGAACACTTAAGATGAGACCAAACATGTGATTACTGTTGGCCTTTTGTCATCAAAAGCATATAAAATTGTCTACTAAGAAGTTTCAAGACACCGGCTCAAAAGCCATGCATGTTTAACTTGGCAGCAGAGTCCTCGATTAAGTGCTACTACCTCAGTTTGCATTTCTGTGTGTTTTGTTGCTGTGACCAAGCACCTGTCATGAGGCAAATCAAGGAAGAAGGGCTTGTTTGAGCCTCCAGTTCGAAGAGACACAGTCCATCCTGGTAACAGGATCTGAGATGTCTCGCTACATTGTGTCCGTAGACAGGAAGTGGAGAGGGACGAAGGCTGATGTTGACTTGCTCTCTCTCTCTCTCTCCTTTTCATTCTGCCCAGGACCTCAACTCACAGAATGGTGTTGCCCAAATCTAGGACTGGGCTAGAAACTCCCTCATAGACATCCCCAGGGGTTTGTCTCCTAGGTGACTCTAGATCTTGTGTAGTTGAGAATCGATGTCAATCATCACCAGCTCCAATCCAATAGGACAAGTGTCCTTAGAGGAGGAGATAAGGATCCAGGTGTGAATGCACTCAGAGCAGAGCCCACAGAGGATACGGTGGGGAGGATGCTGTCTCTCCTCTCCCGCTGCTTTTATAAGAACTCCTGAAATCAGATCTGGGGCCAACTTCGATAATTCAAGATGTCTGGTCATGTCAAGATCCTGCATTTACTGCTTCTCAAGTATGATGGCAGCCACAGAGTCCACAGAGCAGGGCTCGGGCATATCTTTAAGGTTTAGCTCAATGTCCCTTCCCTCTGTCTTGACTCAATACCCACCACTGCTGCCATCAGCACCTGACTCTAGCATGACCTCTTTATGCCGATGAGCTCTGCGCATGCCTCTATTATAGTATGAACCCTTAGGAGAAGCTGACGCGACTTCCACTTCCTTCCCACTTAACTGTAAGAGCCTTGAGAGTGAGCCTGTCTGATTTCTCTCCAAACCCCCAAGCAATCAGAGTAATAACAATCGCTCAGACTTTGGGGTCACACAGGATGACACCCCAGTCTTCCTCTCAGACACCGTATAGCCTCAGAAACCTTTCCTGACAACCTTTCTGAGCTGATTGGGCTGATGGGATAATTATTGAGAATTATTACCGTAATAATTCTCAATACATATTGATGAGAATTTATTATTATAAATTCAGTGAGAGTATTTAATTTGATGCCTGGCATTATCAGCCATAGTTAGCTAAATGGAATAAAGTTCATAAAGATAGTGTTTTTTTCCTCACTTCCTCGTGCTCAGATGACTGCCTTTTACAGGAGACTGAGCCAAGATAATAATATGTATGCATATGTGGCTACATAGTCTAATGTTCTTTTTTTCCTGCTTTAAGCTTTTCAGCCCAAACTTTCTAACTTCTAGTGCTCCACATGAGCAGAGTCTCCTGGGATAAGATTGCATCACTGCCACAGCCTGCAACCTGATGTCACTGATTACTTACTTTGTCCCTCTGAAAGAAAGAGAGAGAGAGAGAGCGAGAGAGAGAGAGAGAGAGAGAGAGAGAGAGAGAGAGAGAGGGGGAGGGAGGGGGGAGGAGGGAGAGGAGAGGAGAGCGAGGAGGATAGAGGGAGGAGGAGCGAGACGAGAGGAGAGAGAGAGAGAGAGAGAGAGAGAGAAATATGAATCATAGTCCATTTGGAAAGTCTGTTAAAAGTGTAAAACCCACTGGTATGGTGGCATATGCTTGCAATCCCAGAATGTGAGGAGCTAAAATATCAGAGACTATGATGTTAAACCTAGCCTGGAATACATAGTAAAACAGTGTCTCAGGTATAAACAGAGAGAGGAAGAGGAAAGGGGGAGGAGGGGAAGAGAGATGGAGAGAGAAAAGAAAGGGGGAAAGAGGAGAGGAGAGAGATTCACATTGGACATGTTGAAGTAAAACTTTAGTTCTCAAAAAATAATAATAATAGTACCTATAGCATGAAGTTTGCTGTAGAGTGACTCTACAAAAAAGCAAACAAACAGAAAATAGGATCAGGGGTGTCGCTCATGCTAGTAAATACTTAACATACACAAAGCTCTGAGATAAATCTCCAATACAAGAAAAGAAAGGAGAGATGACCTACCCCAAAATTATAAATCAAAGCTACGTAAAAACCTATAGGATCCTATTCTACCAATGAACATAGTTCAAAGTGAAACATACACTCCACAGAGAGAATAAGTTAAAAAACAAAACAAAACAAAACACAATTTCCTATCAAGAAGTAAAGTCAAGGGGGCAGCTGCAGAGATGATTCAGCAGTAAGAGCCTGAATTGCTCATGCAGAGGACCAGAACTCAATTCCCAACACCATGTCAGGTGGCTCACAGCCATCTGCAACTTCAGTTTCAGGGAATCCAAACCCTCTTCTAGCCTTTGTGACCCTTTGCATGTGTATGCGTGTACACACACACACACACACACACACACACACACACACACACACACACAATTTAAAAATAAAAAATTTTAAGTATTTTTAAAAGAAATAAAATATACAAATGAGAAAAAGAGTAAGTGAATGGGAAGACTCAGGAATAAAATTTTTAATCAAAATAACTTATTTTTTAAATGCTATGCCACAGTTTGAAAAATAAGGATGTTTTGTTTGTATGTGAAAGGCCTTGTATTCTATCCCTAAGGAGTGAGAGAGAGGAAAGTATAAATCAATATTTAGTAGTTCAGCCAGGAAAAGAGTATTTCATCAATTCTATACTGTATAGAAGCTGAAGTGTCTCTCTCATCACAGGACTCAAGGAAGCCAAATTGGTTCTTTTAATGAATCTAATTTGCATCTCAAATAACTCAACAGAGCTGGCCTGTGCTAGCACACCCTCACCACTGGTCCTGACAATACTGTAGTGCTCTGCCGTTTGTTCACAGGTTCCAAGGAACTTGGCAGCTGGGATCTTGTCACTCCCTTGCTCCTATTGCTAGACTCTGGCCACCAGGGCTCCGGCTAAAGAGCGATGCTCAATGCTGCTGCACATGGCGACATTCAGGTTTGAATGGGTCCAGTTTTGACGAGCGCTGGGTCTGGCGTCGCTTTAAGAGGATGAACGTTTGGGGTAGCAGCAAATGTCAACACGCTGCAGATGGTGAATGCCAAGTGTCACCTTCTGACTCATTTAACATTTGGATTAGTGATCCAGGAAAGTGTAAACAGCATGTAAATGTTATCTACAGATGACACTCTACGGGGCGATGAGCACATGAGAAGGTAGTGCAGACAGTCCCGGGGGCTCCAACAAAGGGACAGGACCGGATGTCAACTGGGCAAAAGAGATGAGCTAATGTAATAGGTTTAGGAGGATGAGGCAAGCCACAGATAATGGATGGGCTGATGGCCGGCTCGGATGGTGGCAATGCTTAGAGTGAGTCACACACAGCACATCATGATTGGATACTGAGCCCACGCTTTCAGGCCATCCTGTCAATGTGAGGTTCCAGCCACACTGGTGGACACTGTGTGAGTGTGTTTTCATGGTTAAAAAAAAAAAAAAGAACAGCTAAGATGGTGTGTCAGAGAGGATAGACGTGAAGAAAGAGGACTCTGGGGACTTAGAAGATGAGCTGGCCAAGCCTTCTGCAAAAGCCAAGGGTACAGATGTTCACTCCTGCTTGATTCTCTTACTTAGACTCCCTTGGTGTGGGTTCATCTCAGCCAGGGTGAATGGAACCTACCTCGCAAGACTCTTCCCTCCTTCCCTGTCTAGCGCTCTCTCTCTCTCTCTCTCTCTCTCTCTCTCTCTCTCTCTCTCTCTCTCTCTCTCTCTCACACACACACACACACACACACACACACACACACACACACATTGGTACTATCTTGAGCATCATGTCACCAGCTCCCTCTCTCCCTTCCTCTCTCTTCCCCTTCCCCATTGGTACCACCTTGAGCATCATGTCACCAGCCTCTTTCCCATAATAACTAGCCAGTTAGCAGTCATGGAACTTTCTCCTCTGGAGATCTTTCATTTAAAAACCCCAACAGCTGTTACAAAACTAAAGTAATGGGAAGAGATGGGAGTGGGGACACTGGGTAGGAGCCAGAGGCAAGGAAGTACATTAATCCGCCTAACCTGAGGTTCTGCGGAAACCAGCATTTATAGTTCTCTTCACGGTTTTAAAAACTGTTGTTGCTGCTTTCCTGTCTCTATTCTTCTTTGTCAGCAAGCCCACCCTTAAGCAATTAACTGTTCATTAGCACCTTCACAGAGAATAAAATGGAAAAAAAAAAGAAAATGGAGGGGAGAGAAGATATGAGCTCCAACTCTCTGAGACAGAGAAATTGTTTTGTTGGTGCCATGGGCAGCATCTAATGTCAAAATCTTACTGCTACCTACAGAATCCTTCTCAGAGTCAAGGCAACAAGTAATGGGGGCTTAGTTTTGCTTCTTCCTTGGATTTTTGTTGTATTATGGCCCTTGATACTCAGAATCTTGGGCAATTGTCTTGGTGTTAGCTCACCCTTTACTTACAGAAAGGAATTTAGTTACTTGCAATCAATGGGTTCATTCTCCCCTTACCGAAACCTGTCTCGGTGGAATTCAGCCTGAAACCTGTGTTTGACTTCTATAACCAATGAGGGAGGGTGGGGAGGAAGGAAGGGGTCTTTTCTGAGGCACCTTGGGGAACCTGAGGAAGTAGCTACCTCTCACAGCCACCAAAGACTCACAGCCCAGACCTCCATCAGCCATGGCATCTGCCGGCCTCTGGCAAGAATGCTGTGGTAGAGTCCCTCCCATTAAAACCGCAGTTGAAGAAAGTCCACCTTCTAATAGGGAAAGCCAGCCTTCAGAAAGTGGTAAATATGGAGACTCTATGCAAAATGAATAAGTTGGACTGAAAACGCAGGACCAGGACCACACTTCCAGACCTGGAAATGCAGACGTGTATTTTCGATTTTTGAGGTTCCTCTCTGAGGGGTACCAAGTCTCCTTGACCCAGCCAGGGAAGCTTCCATTTGTAAATCTAAAAACTCTGACTCATTCCAATATTGAAAAAACATCTCAGACTTCACATTTCCACCATCTAGTTTATGTCCCCTCCCAAATCTTTCCATCTTGACAAGCAACAACTCCGTCCATTACTCTCATTCTAAGATGAGAAATCTTGGCATCTCATTAGGTTTAGATTAGATTCTCATATTCTGTCTCTCTGTCTTTGTTTCTGTTAGGTCTAGGAAGGTGTATTAAGGTTGATAGATGTAAGTTAAGAATGTTAGAGGGTATAAGAAAGTGTTTCGAGTTTGCAAATGCAAGTTGTGAACGTTAAAAGGTCTAAGAAGGTGTTTTAAGTTGGTAAATGCAAGTTGTAAAGGTCAACATGTCTAAAAGGATTTTTATTCCTCCAATTGTTATGCTATTGCTGTATTAATTGTTCAGAGTGTTGACACTGATCAATGGAGCTCTGATTTACTCACCTAACTACGGTAAAACATTCCATTATACGATCTTATCATAGTTCCGAGCTCAATTTTTTAAATTTCCTTTTGTTTGTCTTTGTCTTAAAATGTCTCTCATTGTGCTTAAATTATATACCTCCAGTCTTCCAAACAAAGGGAAGAGGCCCCTCTTTCATGATGTGTACTGATGCTAAAAATCAAGATCAAGTGAGCCTTTTCCCTTCTGCTCTACAGGAGGCTCTGTCCTCCCTATGTCACTGTTTCACAGGTGCCAGAAAGGCTTCTGCCTTTCCTAAGCTTGCCTCAGAGTATTTGCTTTTAACACAAAATTCTTTTCCCAATCCTCTACCATGCTATATGTCTGTTGCCTTTTCCTACTATGTGTACATGTCTAACAACATGCATTTCACCACAGATAACAAACAGTGATGATGCTAACATGTTTAAAATTTATCTCCCTTCATGAACTTAAAGGGATTCTTGTAAGCTACAGGAAATCCATCTCTCAGCTCAAATGGAATCCAGGTAAGTACTGCCAATCAACAGCCTAAGTTTCTCACCTATTGCCCATCTTAGACGGTGGAATTCCTCTGCTTTTTCACTGGTTTTGGGACTCCCCTCTCCCTAACTACCTGATTGCCACCTTTCTGCACCCAACACCAGCTTTATTCTCCCTTCCTAGTCACGTAAACATTTCCTTTTGTCCAAGAGATTGTGGATACCACTCTGGTTCACTGGGAGCAGAGGTATCAACCTCAGTCTTCATGACTGAGGCTGGTCCTCTTTGCTGACCTACAACTAGGACTGTTCCCCTCAGTGAGCTTTCAGATATAGCTTCTTTTTCACAGCTGTCTTCACCGTCGCAGCTGCTGTCCAAAGCTCAGAGCACTGTGTGGCTACATCTCCGAGTCAGCTCATCTGCCAGAGCTGTGCTCCTTCGGTTGCTGCACAGTGTTGATGGGCTACTGAGCAGTCTTTACCTGTCTTTTTGGGTCACTATCCATTTTGGGGGACACCCTAATGGATTACTGGCTTCACCTGCCCATGGAAAATGTTCAAACACCTGTTCCTTCCAGTATGCCTTTGGGGTGTCTTCTGGGGAATTTCAAACCCCTATGCCCACATTAAGGGCTTCTAAGCTTACACACCTCTGCAACCAAACTTGGACAGATACAAAACTAAACCATTTTAATTATTGCCAGCAATCAGGTAAAATGAAAGGAAGCTCCCTATCTCCAACTCTTTTCTTTGCTTTCCCAAAGTTTTCAAGCATTGTCTTTTTCCTTGTTTTCAAGCCTTTTCTCTTTGCTCTCCCAAGAGTTTCAAATGTACACCTAAAAGGAATTTTCTCCCTAACCTACTAACTTTGTCTTCTACCCACATACATGTTCCTGTATCCTGCCAGACTTCCTGCATCCGGGACATCGTCACAGCAGCTGCCCACAAAGTGCTCCAGTCCAACCTCACAGATACTGTCAGCTGGATCTGCATTGTTCCTCCAGGCCACAGATGTTCTCAGACCCTGGACAGCAAAGCAACAGCCTGTTCTTCTGGAACCTGGCCAACATTTGAGCCTTTTAACCCCCTGTTGCCACCCTACTGTCAGCAGGAAGTAGTTAAGACTATTACTTTGCCCTTATCCATTTACAAAAGGCTGAAATGGTGTGTTCCAGGCCCTGGACAAACAGCTCCAGATTCCTGCAGCACTCCTCAACCCCTATCTGCTGCAGGACATGGCTGACACGCCCCACCCTCTACCCTAAACTTTCAGAGCTTTTCCTTCCCCTTCACTATATAATCTGGACATTTTCGTTGCTGTTGCTTTCTCTCTCTCTCTCTCTCTCTCTCTCTCTCTCTCTCTCTCTCTCTCTCTCTCCTTACATGGCAGCCAAAAGCTTCTTCCAATGAACCAATGTTTATATATTTCAACTTACCTTATATAAAAGCAATTCAACGTTCCTCATTTTTTAATTATAGAAAAAGGGAGGAATGTTAGAATTCTGTTTCAGTTTGCCTATCTGTGATGTCATTGCCTACCTGCCATGGGAGGGCGTGGTCCTGTCCAGTATATAAAAGGACAGACCTACCTTGCCCCTCCCTCTCTTATCCCCTTATTCCCTTCCCCTCTACCTCTTTCTCTCTTCCTCTGTCTCTGTCTCTGTCCCTCTGTCTCTCTGCCTCTCTGTCTTTGTCTCTCTGTCTCTCTCATCTCCTTACCCCCCCTTTCTCTCTTCCTCTGTCTCTGTCTCTGTCCCTCTGTCTCTCTGCCTGTCTTTGTCTGTTTCTCTCTCTCACCTCCTTACCCCCTTTCTCTCTTCCTCTGTCTCTATCTCTCTCTGAGGTACCCCTCCCCCTTTCCTTTTCTTCCTATGCTCATTTAATAAACTTCATATATCCTAATATCATATCTGGCATCTGGTACCTTGTACTTATCATCTTATTATTAAACATAAAATTTTCATAAAATGTCTTTTTGGAAGCTTTAAGACATAGGTAAAATTGTTGTAAATAGTCACTGTCCTATAGCTAAAAGAATGGAAAGGTAGATTGTATCTAGACCTGACAGTTAAAGTTTGGTCTCCTGCATATGAAGAGGGCTGGGAAAGTATCTGAAGCCTCCCATGATATAAGTTGGCTATGTGACTGTGTAGCCCAAGTGTGAGGTTAAAACAGACCTGTACCATTACCCTGGGTTTGGCGAGGCTGCTGAATCTAAGAGCCATCTGTACTCCACCACGTCAAGGAGCTTGACAGCTGGAAGTTTCTAAAGCTCTTGCACTGGTTGAACCTCCAGTGGCTGGGCACAGAGGACAAGCCTGCATGTGAGCATTCTGACATCCAGGCCAATTTGCCAACAGGCAAGGCTGTGGGACCAGTGTCCCGTTCCAGCTGCAGCAGCTGTGAGACCAGTGTCTTTTTGGCTGCATCTGAAACAGGTCCCTGGCAAAGCTGGACCCCCAGCGGGAGGAGGTATTAAAGATCTCTATTTTTCTCCCTCAGGGGTAGTGGCTAAGGCCTGTTGTTGTAGCTGGGCCTGTTGGGAAGGCTCCTCTCAGGTTTTAAAGATGTTACCAGTTCCTATATGGGGGTTAAGGAAATATCCTCAGTCTTTTAGTTAAGATGGCAACAAGACCACAGTCCATCTTAAGAATATTTAGATAGACAATTTTGTTTATAGTTTATCTTACTACTTAAAGACTAAGACTTTAGGCTTTATCCCTGTTGGGTTGGAGCATTACAGTCCATAAAAAGAGAGCAGAATAGGTTTTTTTGTATGATCAATAACATCACATTTAGAATTCTAGGCTATACATGTTTTAAGGCAGTGATTTAAATTTTAACATTGTAAACAAATGAATGTCAATACAGCAGAGCATTATAGAATAATTTTAAAATTATATCAAACCCATTAGACAGGAAGCCTATAGTTGAATCCAGGGTAGCTGGTGACAGGGGAACAGCATTTGTTTATTTATTTGTCTAGGAATTAGTAAAGACAGAAATTAGAGACAAAAACATTTTGGATCAGGGTGAAAACATAATCTTGAAACAGACTTTTATAACCTTTAAATAAGAAACATTTTGAACCAGGGTTCAATAAGACTTGTTGTTGTTGTTGTTGTTGTTGTTGTTGTTTAATCTAAAAGGAGATAAACAGAGGTTGATTTATCAATGGTCCCAAATATCACACCCAATAAATAATCATATACCCAATAAACAATCATTTGGGTTTTGGTTTGTTGTTGTTGTTGTTGTTGCTCTAAGGGCAGAAAAAGAAATCAGAGGCAATTTTTATTTTTAGTTGAAAGCCAGGCGTATTTGACTCTCTCGGCCCACAATTTGCTGAATTAGCACCCTGGAGCCAGTCTCTGCCTGCAGGGGTTTGACTCCGCCCCTAGCCTTCCCCGGCCTGCCTTTGGGCAGGCAAGACCTAGAGAGCAGAGACTGTGTATGGCCGACCTGCTGTGGGAAAGGAGGAGGGGCTGGGGCCATGGCAAGAAGCAGGTGGTGGTCATGTGGTTGTCCTTAAAGATGGCAGCTAGTCATGTGGTTGCCCTCAACAAAGATGGCGTCCAGTCGTGTGACTGCCTTCAAAGACGGCTCAGAGGGCAAATACTCTACTTCCTCCATCCCGAACCAACATGGTGACTGTCACGTGTTGTAAGGAAACAGTGGCAGGCAGATTTAAAAATGTTACCAGGCTGCAGTGACTCAGGGTGGCTGAGTGCAGTGTTCCCGTCCCAGCATCAGCATGGCAGGGATAACCCAAACCCAGAGGATTACCTGAGATGGGCCCGTGCATGGGATGGGGTGGGGTGGGATGGGGTGGGGTGGGGTGGGGTGTTATGCTTAAGTTGCGAGACACCCCCACCCCCCCAACCCCGCCAAGACCACGAAGAACCAGCCAGATGCAAGTCACATAGAGTCTCATTTATTGATCAAGCTCAGAGCCTAGACCATCAGCTCCCTCACAAGTAGGGAAGATGACGGCCCCTAGTGCTAGGGGGACAGGGTTTTTAAAAGGAAAAAAGCGCAAGTGGGTGTTTCAAGCCTTGCTGTTACATGAGAGGTTAGAGGGGTACAGGAATGTTGCCCATTAAGCTGATTGGCTGGGGGATCAGGGCCAAACCGCAAGGGGAGGCGGGTATCTATTCTGATCACCGAGACCTGTCCTACTTAGCTTTGACTGGTTGGCCCTGGGTGCAAGTTCCTGGGAAGGGTTGCTAGCTACAAACTTGTGAACTCACGGGGAACTCCAGCCTGGGGGTCGGGGGAGGTCAAGTTCTCAGGCCCTGAACACAAAATGGCATTGGTTTGGTCTCTACAGTGAGCGCCTGACCGGTGCAGCGGAAATATAGCATCAGAGAGAGTACCTGCAGAACGAGGCCAGCCCAGTGATCTGGGCCTGAAGGTAGCAGGGAAGGGAGCGGAGGGAACCGCTAGGGGCCCAGCAGTTGATCCTAGGCGGGATTAGCCTCCCTGGGAATTAAGGTCTGAAGCATAGCAGGGGAAGAGCTGTGTGCTGTATGTACCCCCTGAGGAGCCCATGGCCAACTGAGAAAGGAAGGGTAGGGCTTGAGAGTTACAGGTAGCTTACCTAGTGTTGGATGGAATGGTGCACACAGGGAGAGGCAGTTTTGGAGCATAGCAGCAGAAATTTACCTCAGCTTAGAATCACAGCTTCAGAGGGAAGGCTTCCTCACAGGCAGCTACAGGCAAGCGCGCCTAGGTTAGTCCGAGGTCCCACAGCGGTGGCAGCGAGAAGTGGGAGAGCAGCGGAAGTAGGAAGTACTTAGAGAAAGGAAGTTGGTCCTTTGGATTTTGTATCTTGGGTTTCAGGCACCAATTTTTAATAATGAGATGATAAGATATAAGATATATGATTTTAGAATATATGAGATTTATTAAATGAGCATGGGAAGAGAAGGAGAGGGGGAGGGGTACCCCAAAGAGAGACAGAGACAGAGGAAGAGAGAAAGGTGGAGAGGAAAGGGGGAAGGGGGTAAGAGAGAGGGGTGAGGTAGGTCTGTCCTTTTGTATACTGGACAAGGCCACGCCCCCATGGCAGGTAGGCGATGACATCACAGGTAGGCAGACTGAAGCAAAACTCTAACCGTTTTTTCTCTGTCTCTCACTCATTCTCACCCTCTCTCTCCTTATCATCCATCCATCCATCCTCCCCACCATATCTGCTGACTATTCTTGCAATAACATCGGATCTGGACACTTTCACACCTCAACACCCCACCCTGATCTTATGATCAGGTCAGGCCTCCTGTTCCCCACACCTGCCACAGTGAATGGCTCTCACTTCGCTGCAGTCTGGATTGATCCTTTAGATATTTAAATAAGATAATGCTGCGTCTCTGTTCAGAGAGATCTCCCCTCACTCTTCCTTATCTCGGAATAAAGTCCAAAGTCTTCAACAATACTGCAAGAGCCCCTCGACGGCCTCTTCTGTCTTCCTTTTCATGTGCCTTTACTGTTCCCAGACCACAGAGACCGCTCCGCACCTAAGACTTCTGCTCTCTGCCACTGACACTCATCTTGCATAGCCTTCCTTCGTGTGGCTCAGAGCTCTGCTTCTGTCAGCTTCTAAGAGAGACTTGCCTGTAATGTCCTACCCAAAATAACAACCACCCACCCACAGTCCAATCCTCTTTACCAGACTCGATTTTCTCCCAAATATTTTCACTAGCAGGGTATCTGATTATACGTTCGTCAGCTGTCCCCTCTCACCCCTCACCCCAACTGTGGATCGATGGATCATGAGCCCCATCAGAGGCAGTGCGCTCTCTCTCTCTCTCTCTCTCTCTCTCTCTCTCTCTCTCTCTCTCTCTCTCTCTCTCTCTCTCTCAGCTCCACAGTCCAGAACAGTAACTGACATGTAACAGAAACTCATCAGATTATTGTTGAACGGATAGTAGCCTTTCTATTTCCTGGGGGAAGGGGAAGTGGGGGTCCTATGTTTTCTATCAGAAAATTATTCTTGAAATTTTTCCACCTTGCCCCTGCGGGTCTAAGGGAGCAAGCGATCAGCGTATACTAGGCTTGAGTGCAGGGACCCTATGGAGAAAGGGATGTAACTGGGGCAGACCCAGCAAGGAAACCCAGCAAGGGCAGCCCAAGGCCTGAGATGTCCCCAAACCCCTCAGAGTGAACTCCAGAAACACTAAGAGTCTTACCCAAGTCACAGAAGTACTAATTGGCAGAGATGGAAGGTCAAATTAAATCTTCCAGCTGTGTCCTGGTGGCACTTCTCCCTAAAGGACATTTGTGAGGGGATAATGACTTGTTAATTTTTTTTTTACAGCTTATTTCATCTCATGGTGTTAATTGACAAATCCATTTTGATCCCAATCCTTTGATGTTTCCCCATGTTTTTTTTTCTAATAAATTGCATGAAGAGAAAGAAGGTGTGCTTATCTAATTAGCACGTGACATAACCCTGAGAGGAAATAGCTAGTATATAATGAGTGATGGGTGATCAAAAAGATGCTGATGAGCTAAAGCAATGAACCAAAGCCGGTAAGAGGAAACTTAGCGGGAATCCAGACAATGTAAGTAGAGTCACTCTGGAAGCCAGGAACCAGTTCAGCAAGGGTGCTGATGGAGCTGTGCAGGTGCCTGGGAATGCCGTGGAGCCTGGGCCTCCATCTAAATTCTGACTCAGTAGATCCGGATCTCTAACTGTCATGGATGCAACATGACACCTGTAAACACCCAGGGTGATAGTAGACTACACTAATAGAACACAGACTCTAAAATAAAGGTTAGCGTACGTCCTGATGTCTGTTGCACAAGTTAGATACTCAGGCAGGCATTCATGACTGTAATCAGGAACAAGACTCAAGCGCTGGGTTTTACGGTTAAAAGATAGGCGTGGCCCCTACACACAACAAAGCTCATAGTCTCTTGGGAGAAGGCCATTCTGTGTAAGTGGCATGCCAGGCTTCCTGGGTTTCCTCCACCTCGAATTCCTCTCCCTGGAACCTGCAGGAAGGCACATAGTTGTGCACAACTCACTCTGCCTCTTTGCCACTTCCTGGTGGCGGAATAGAAACTTATCTCCAGTCCAAGAAGCCAGGTGCTTTAGTATGGATTATACAGGGAATCCCCCGGAGCTAGCCTTGTATCTTTATGGGTCTGTAAGCTACTGATAAAATAGAAAACTCCCACGTGGGTGCAAAACAAAGGTGGCTCAGTGTGTAAGGGCATCTGATGCACAAGCTTGAGTTTTGATCCCAGGAGCCACATAAAAAAGGCAGGAGTGGTTGTATGTACAGCTCTGACCCCAGCACTGTCGGGGGTGAAGACAGGAGGGTCATTGGAGATGACTGGCTGCCAGACTATCCTGGGTCCAATGAGAGGCTCTGTCTCAAAGGAGTAAAAGTGAAGAGTGATAGAGCAGGACACCCAACAACCTCCTCTGCCTCCCCTTCAGCACCACACACACACACACGCCATACACACACACACACACACACACACACACACACACACACATGCCATACACACACACACACACACATATGCCATACACACACACACACACACACACGCCATACACACACACACACACACACACACACATGCCATACACACACACACACACACACACACACACACATGCCATACACACACACACACACACACACACACACACACACACATGCCATACACACACACACACACACACACACACACACATGCCATACACACACACACACACACACACACACACACACACACACACATTTTGTACCAGATAGCTCACAGCAAACCTGCCTGCCTATGCTACCGAATGTTACCCACCCTCATACAACAGAAACCGCCATCTCTGTCCATGCCAGCCTGGCCAGATCAGATTGGTTTCCTGAACCAGTGTTATTTGCCCCTTACACCTCTGCGTCTGAAGCCAGAGGTCATTTGACCACACCCTTGCTTGTCTTTAAGGTAGTTTCCTCGGGGGGGGGGGGGGGGGGCATTTCCCTGTCTAAGTCATTTCTATATTTCATACCGGTTCTCCTATTCTTGACCCTCGGCAGTGGGGATCAGAGTCCATCCCCTGGGAGACCCCCCTCAATCCCAAAGGGAAACAGCTGGCTCTGGAGAGTCAGTCTCAGTGACCAGCATCAACTGCTCATGTCCACTCCTCATCCCAGACAAAAAGCCTGTTGAGCCTAGAATGCTGAAATTCATCTTGGCTGCCACATTTTTACAAGATCATGAGCAAGCTGGCATTTGTTCCAAACACACTGGACATGAAAATAATGGTAGAAAGAATTAGACACATTCAGCCTTTGGTCCCTTTGCAAGCCTAATTCCCTGAATGATACAAGGAAGTAACCACCCATGTATGGCTGAAGATGCAGCCTGCCTAGGCCGACTGAAACTTAGATTTAGACTGGAAGGCAATGGGAAACAAAATTGGAAGTGATAATTAGGCCTACCCAAACCTAAGAATATCTGGGTTGGTTTTGGTAGATCACGAGGAGACCAGAGTAGAAACCTGCTCAGAGTCGAGACGTGCTCAGAACTGGCTGCAGCCCTCTAGCCTACTCACTGAATGTGTCGGAAAGGATTAGTGAGCAGGAAGCTGTTCTGAGGCTATTGGCATCATCCATATATCAGACAGGAAGCCTCTGGCCTACAAGAGTGAGTGTGGGGGGAAAGGGAAGGAAGGGTAGATAAAAGAGAAATGACTGAGGTCGGGTTCAGAGGACTCAGCAATAAAGTGAATGGGTCGCAAAGCCAGGAAGAGAGAGTCGTCTGACTGGACTTCCTATTTCAAGCCAAAGACTGTGGAAGCAAGGGGCTATAGTCTGCCTCTGACAAGTGCCTCAAAGCCTTAGCTTTGTTTTAAGCACGTGACCCCATGCTGGTGGCACTACTTTACTAGACTATGAGGGCCTGAAAGCTCAGCTGAAAGAGCCTTACACTGAAGAAGGGACTGTGAGGCCTACTTGGAAGAAGCAAGTCATTAACAGAAGGCCTTTGAAGGCAATGCCTGGCTGTAGTTCCTGTCATAGACCCCGCTTCCATGTCCACCACGATGGGAGCAGCCTTTGTCATGCATCCTGCTGTCACAGCTTCACCAAGTCTTTTCTGCCATCATTGGCTGAAACCATGAACTAAAAAAGTCTTCTGTTCCTTAAGTTGCTCCTGTGTTCTGCTCACCATGACACAGAAGCAGCTGATGTACCTGGGTGATGTGAGTACCATAATATTTTAAAATGAGAAAGATAGTTGTGTGAGAGGGAGAGTAAAAACACAAGGAAACAAGACAGGTACACAGGGAATATTTGTTTCATTTTGGACATCGTGGGAAGAAACTGAGGTCCCAATGGACAACCCATCTGAAAATGTCTAGGAAACAATGATGAACAAAGGCAGAAAGATGGGCATTGGTGCCATGACCTGAGCAGCAGAGAGGGAATGAAGAAAAGACAGACACACGTAGAATGAAGTTGAGCTTGGGTGGGGTTTGCTAATTGCTGCTACCCAGAACCCCAACATGATTATTATATACAGGAGGAGGAGGGGTGAACGGATCCCAGTGGGAGAGCTCTATAGACAGCAATAATAGTATGAAAACATCCAGGAGGAGGAAGCCACAGATGCTAGTCTCTGCATACACTGATCAACTCTTCATCCACCTTTCTACTTAGACTCCCAAGGAGAGCTTGGCCATTCCTCTTGAGTCTGGCTCATCAGCTTTGCCAATCTCCCATGGACCAATTGGTCTGGAAGTCCCCAGCAAGCTGTGCCCATGTCAGAACAAACATTCACTCAGGACTTTACTTATTCAAGACTTCCTCCAATCCTTACACTTTGGGGGTGTGGGTGGGGTTAAAATATAAATGCGGTTGGTCACTCGTGACTCAGAATGAGTCAGATGTTGGTAAAGATGTGCGGACAGAAGATGCGATATGAGGATTTTCTAAGAAGCCAGCCAACATAAGGACACGGGAAAGGTAAGAGATTAATAAGGCCTTTTTTGGGGGGGAGGTCAAAGCTCCTGTTTTATGTATTATAAATAGAAAATGTTGAAATATGGATTTAAGAAAACCTGGATGTCCTTCATCCTCCAGACAAACACTGTGAACACCCTGAGGAACATCCATAGTGTCTGTCTGAACACCCAGACAAACACTATGGACACCTGTTGTCTTAGTAAGGATTTCTATTACAGTGACTAGATGCCGTGACCCAGCAATTCTTCTAAGGGGGTACGTTTAATTGGCTTACAGTTGAGAGGTTTAGTCCATTGTCATCATGTTAGGAAGCATGCCAGCTTGCTGGCAGACACAGTGCTAGAAAGGTAGTTGAGAGTTCTTTGTCTACCTCCTGCCTCTGGAAAGAACGTATTCGAGATGCATACGTTTCCTTGAAGGGACATTCAGTCATTTATACATTACCCAACAGCAACACTGGGCCTGGCTGGAGCTTCTAAAACCTCAAGTCCACCACCCAGTGACACACTTCCTACTCCAACAAGGCCACGCCTACTCCAACGAGGCCACACCTACTCCAATGAGGCCACACCTACTCCAACGAGGCCACACCTACTCCAACAAGGCCGCGTCTCCTAATAGTGCCACGCCCTGAGTCCATGGGGGCCAGTTTCATTAAGACCACCACACCTCTCGACATTTTTCTGTACACAGATTAGAGCTATTTGGCTTGGTAGCTGCAAGTTTACTTCCAATGGTCTCCAATAACTTTGGAAAGTTTTTCAGTGCTACTTTTCATTTTTTGAACAATCGTCCTATTTTTTTTCCCCCAAAGTTCACACCAACTGCTAGACTTCCAGCATTCTTTGAAATCTTTTACTGTTAAAAAGAACCATCTTTCCTGCTGTTGAAAAGACACGGGCAGGAAGTTGACTTCATACCATGACGGGTGGAAGGAAGGATGATTTGCCAGCTTTGGTGAGATTTTTGTATAGGAGGTGCCTCGCTGTGTTTGAGGGTAGAACCAAGAGAAATGGGCAGACAGCATTTTAAAAAGGTTCTAGGCTTTGGAGGTCCTGTGGGGTTAAAGCGTGTGGTGTGCTGAGCCTCTCTGAAGCCACAGACAGCCCGGTGAGGACTCACTCAGCACAGTCGGCTTGTTACATAAGACCAAGCACAGCTCTGCCTCCACCTTCGCTTTTGGGGAACTTGATTTCCTGTCAGGAAACAAGGTGTCACCAAGAGAGCTGTCTTCACAGAGCTGCCTTCAGGGCTAATGAGATCACGACTTCTGAGCTCCTCTGAGAAGCAGGCTACCTAGATTCGGGACAAACATTGCTCTAAACATTTTTTTTTTTTTTTTAAGAGAACCACGTGGCTTCCTCTCTTCCTGTAGGATGGTCAGTGCTGACTCCAGGGGCTTCGGGCTGTTTCCGTCTCCTTCGTTTTCCATCCCTCCCAAGGGCCTCTGTGTCTATTCCTGCTTCCCATGCCAGGCTCCAATTGGTCCCCTCAGCATCTAGTCCCCATTAAATCAAAACTGACATGAAAATCTCCAAACGTCAAGGATTGGAGCTGGCTCTTCAGCTATCATCGTAGTGGGTGCCCCACGCAGATTCTTCACAGAGGTCGGCCTGGGTTTTGTTTTTTTAAGCATCACCATCAGTGGATAGACTTCTATCTTTGTTCTTGAAATACCCAAGGAGTGCATTACTAGAAGCAAAGAAAAAGGCAGAAGTCTCCAAGGGCTACCCATCAGCATCCCTTTGCATTTCAGAGCCTCGGGGAGCATCATGCCTGGGATTCAATAAAGCAGGCATTCGTTAAGCCACAAGTCCTGGTGCCTCTGTCAGTTTCCCTGAGACAATGCTAGGGGGGAAAAAAAGAAAAGAAAGGACAGAGCCATTCTGCAGCCAGGAGTACCCTCTAGTGTTCAGTTGGAGACCTGAACTCCTGCTGTAGCCCACAAGGCAAATAAAAGCAATAAGGGGATCTATGTGATTACACAGAGGGCTTCCCCCCTCCAGAGTATGTGTTTTGCTGGTTCTACCTAAGCTTCACACTGAGTGATCTGCTCCCTTGAAAGTATTGGGGCATACGCCTTTAATTCCTGCACTTGGGAGGCAGAGGCAGGTGGGTCACTGTGAGTTCGAGGCCTACCTGGTCTACAAAGCAAGTCTAGGACAGCCAAGGCTACACAGAGAAACCCTGTCTCAAGAAATCAAAAATAAAAGTAAAAAAATAAAAATAAAGTATTGGGGATAGCAGGATGGTGGTGGTGCAAGCCTTAATCCCAGCACTCCGGAGGCAGAGGCAGTTTGAGACCAGCCTGATCTACAGAGCAAGTTCCAGGACAGCTGAGGCTACATAAAGAAAGCCTGTCTTTGGAAAGACAAGAAAAAGTATTTGAGATGGATATGTTTTCTTAAATGAAGATTCAGTCATTTGCACACTACCCAACATCAGTTAATATATGTTTAGCCATGAAACAGAATTACATTTTACATCATTAAACTAAGCCCAGCCACACTAAAGTTGTGGAAAACTTCTAGGCACAATGCTGTATTCCTATAATTTGGAGTCTGTGGTTGGAAGTTGAAGAGCTCAAGGCCAGCCTGCTGTATACAGTAAGACCCTGTTGCCTGCTGGGTAGGGAGGAGTTGCCTTTGTCCCTTTGCTGACTTCATTGTAACCAGAAAGTAACATAATGATATATTTGAATATCATGAAGTAGTTTTCAACTATGTTTATACAGCGTATATTGTGTGTGAAAACACCAACCAGGATGAAAAATGTAATAATGGCAGCTGTGTTACAGTGGGGAATTATTGGGGTTTGGGGGAGGTCTTTATTGTTCTTGTTGTTGTTCTTGCTGTTGTTGTTATTGCTGCTGCTGCTGCTGCTGCTCTGTTTTGTCTCACTTTGCTTGTTAACATATATCTAAGTGGCAACAAAGTTTCTGTGTCTGTAAGACCCTTCCAAAGTCAAGCTAAGAAATGAAGTGGCTTTCAGTTGCTGACTTGAATTCCATATGATTGGTTCAAAGTTCTTGTTTCTAAAGCCAAGAATTCTATTAATTAAGAATAAGATGTGATAAATGTACAACGTACCATACTCATAGGAGCACCCAGAGGAGCAAAAGGATGCAGATAAATTAGAGGATGAAGCCAAACAACAGTCACCAAACCGTGTGCACATCACTCTGAGCCAAACAACTCAGAAATCAATTTCATATGTTCCATACTACTGAAGCTTATGGTTTGTTATTGTTTTTTGTAAAGTTCCTGAACTTGAGAACCTTTTATGGTGATGGACCTTGGAAGTAAGAAAGCTGGAATTGGGCCTGTGAGGTGGCTTAGTGTATAAAAAGCACTTGCAGCCAAGCCTGGAGACCTGAGTTTGAGTCTCAGGACCCATATGGTAGAAGGAGAAAGAGACTCCCACAAGTTGTCCTTACACACACACACACACACACAGTTGAATATATCACATAATATATATACATGTACAGTGTGTGTGTGTGTGAGAGAGAGAGAGAGAGAGATTTTTAAAAGAAAGATGGAATTACATAGACCTATGTTTTGCTTATTCTTGAGATTTATGCTCAGTAGGTGTTCTTTTTTAATTTAAATTTTTTATTATTAATTTATTCTTGTTACATCTCAATGGTTATCCCATCACTTGTGTCCTCCCATTCTTCCCTCCCTCCCCTTTTCCCCTTATTCCCTTCCCCTATGACTGTTCCTGAGGGGGATTACCTCCCCCTGTATATGCTCATAGGGTATCAAGTCTCTTCTCGGTAACCTGCTGTCCTTCCTCTGAGTGCCACCAGGTCTCCCCCTCCAGGGGACATGGTCAAATGTGAGGCACCAGAGTACATGAGAAAGTCATATCCCACTCTCCACTCAAGTGTGGAGAATGTTCTGACCATTGGCTAGATCTGGGTAGGGGTTTAAAGTTTATCAGTAGGTGTTCTTATGTTCTATGAAACTCATCGGGTTGCCGAGAAGTGTCCTCGAAACAAACGTAGAGTAGCCAGAACAGCTTGCTAATGAGCAGATCACTCTTGCGTCTCTCTGTCAAAATCTGACAGAAACAACTTACAGGAGAAAGGATCTATCTTGGTCCACAGCTTCTGAGAGTTCAATCCATCATGGCCTAGAATGCCTATCATGGATCAGCTCAGTTCATGGCAGCAAGAGCCCAGATCCACACCACAGGATCCGGAAGCAGAGGACAAGGATGGAACTAGAGGCCTTCAAAGGCCTGCCCCTAATGACCTACTTATACTGGCTGCACCCCCACCTTCTACCAGCTCTACAGCCTCTCAAAATAACACCACCAGCTAAGGAACAAACATTCAACTGGTGAGCAAGACACTGACTCAATGCACAGCAACGTCTTTGTGAGAGTGCCAGCAATGTCCACGTGATGGCTTCATAGACATAAGAATTCTAGCTAGATTTTAGTCTCTTCCTGAAATTTTGGGCTAAGCCATTGAAGGACAGTTTTGAAATCATGTCATACACATGCTTGCGCAATCTAGAATTAATGGTACAGCAATCTGAATCTCTCCAAACATATGCTATGGGGGTTGGGGTGTCTTAGAAATAGCCAGGCAATATTCAAAGGCAGAAGAAAGAAGTGTAAGTTGTCCTTGCAGCAGGCCACACTATGGTTCACACACAAATAAGTCAATCTTGCCAAGCAATATTAATGTTCTCAAGTGACTTCTTGGTTGAAATATGTATACAAATCAACTTAACAGTAGAATGATAAGGAAAAATGGAGAAAAGTCACAAATTAAAAAGAAGACTTCATAAGGATAAACACATTCTAAATTAAATAAAGCCCTGGGGAAATATTAATTGCTCAGCATTTAAGAATATATATTCCGAGGGGAGATATAATAGATACAGATAGTGGTTGAAGAGAAGGAACAAGGTAGGAGATGGAGCACAGAAAGATATGAGGATGGAGATCAGACCTTGGGAAAAGTGGAGGCAGGAGGACAGAAGGCCTGTAGAGAAAAGAGAAACTATGGGTGGAGGCATCTCTGTGAAAAGCTGGAGATCTAAGTCAGAATAGGCATCTGGGAGGATATGAGGGGGACTCTAGCATAGGCTCCCAGTAGCAAGGGCCCTAGAGACTGAAGAGGACTCCCCCTAACTAGACAAGACTCCTAGTAGAGGGGGGGTGGAGAATACCAACTCACCCACAGAAAGTTTGACCCAAAATTTACCCTGCCTACAAAATGTGCAGGGATAAAGATAGAACAGAGACTGAGGGAATGTCCAACCAATACCTGGCCCAACCAAAGACCCACCCCATGGGAGAAAGCCAACTCCTAGCACTATTAATGATACTCTGCTATGCTTTCAGACAGGAGCCTAGCAGAGTTGTCCACCCAGCAACTCCACCCAGAGGCTCCACCCAGCAGCACTTTGAAACAAATGCTGAGACTCACAGCCAAACATTGGGTAATGTGTAAGGAGTCTTGTGGAAAAGTAGGGGGAAGCAGAAAAGGACCCGGAGGAAACAGGAGCTCCACAAGAAGACCAACAGAGCCAACTAACCAGGGCCCAGAGGGGCTGGCTGAGACTGAAGCACCAAGAACTATATATGGACTGGACCTAGGTCCCCTACACAAATGTAACCAATGGGCAGCTCACACTTCATGTGGGACCTCTAGTAATGGGAGCGGGGGCTGTCTCTGACATGGGCTTTGTTCCCAGCTTTTTGGTTACTTCTCTTGGACAGAACTGCCCTGCCAGGCCATAGGGGAAGAGGACATGTTCAGTCCTGACGTGACTTGATGAGCCAGGGTGGATGGAAAGGGAACCTCCCCTTTTCTGAGGAATAGAGGGTGGGAAGGGCTAAGAGGGAGAGAGGGTGGGACTCAGAGGAGAAGAAGGATAGGCCTACAACCAGGATGTGGAAACCATCATACAGAAAGAGTTAGGTATATGAACCAGAGTTCCCTTAAACTTCACGGCATAAAATCAGTGTGGCTTCACTTAGGGTGCTGCTAAACTGCTTATTTGTTAAGAGTTTCCTAGAGTAAACAACAAATTAGCCAAAAGTAAAAATAGAAATAAAATGAAGTTACTTCTATAAATCCAGAAAAGTGACCCAAGTTCTCATAAGTTGTTCTCCAGGGACAAGAGCCCAGGTTCCTTCCATCTTGTTGCTCTACCAAGCAAAGCCTTGACCTCAGGTCCAACGTGGCAATAACTGCCTTCCAGACAGCAAGATGAAGAAAAGTTTTTAATGTACTGCACAATATTTTCACCTATCATCCCTCTGGCCAGACTTTAGTGATAAGGACATACTCAAGTATTAGGAGAGCTATGAAATAGTGTGTTCACTCTAGACAGCTGAGCTCAAAAGCAGTAATTTTATTGCCACAGGAGAATCTCCCTGGCCTTACCATGCAGAGAGTTGGGAATAAATATATAGATTTGTTTACTACATCGGTACCAGTCTCATTATTTGGGGGGTTCCAGTGAATATTTTCTTTTTTCCTTGTGAGTAAGGTGTTTTGCCTTAGTTCTTCTGGCAATTCTGGGATCAAACCTAGGACTTTACATGTTTACTCAATTAAATCCTCATTGCCATTATTTTCATGTTAATGATTAAAGCAGAACAAGACCGATCTTTGCAAAGAAAGGTGTATCTTGACCATTCACCATAATTATAGGAGAGGGGCCAGCTGAAAGAAGGGCAACAGGAAGAAATTTGGCCCTGAGGAGTTGAGTCCCAGAAGATGGAGAAGACCCAAGAAGGGAATGGAAGGAGGTGGCTGTTAGTTGCTGTCCTGTTGTTCTGACCTGGAAGAACTCTGAGGGAGAACCTGAGGAGAGGTAGAGTGTTATAGCAGGAAGGTACAGCAGAGTGTTGTGACGGTGGTGGGGCATAGCGGGGGGGGGGGGGGGGGGGGGGGGGGGGGGGGGGGAGAATGAGGGGTGGGCAGGGGGTGCGGCACACTCCCAATGATCCACTTCTTCCCAGCAGACCTCGTCTTCTGTAGTCCCCACCCTCTCCTTCCAATGACATGACTGAGGCTTCTGTGGCAGACGCTGGAGGAATACTGCTGTCAGTTCAAGCAACTTGTGGGCCACACACAGGCCCATTTCTGGTCCTACCACTAACTGTTCTATATCCTTGAAGTTTCCTGGCTTCTCTAACCTAGATTTTCCTAGATAAGAGTAACGTGTCTGCCTTCTGGCCACCTCTCAGAATAACAGGATGGGTAAAAGAGGGGACAGTGGGGACCTCGTCACTCCTTGAGAATGTCTATTGTGTTAAAGTCTCAAAGTTTCATTATTTCATCTAATCTACAACATGAGCAAGCTTTAGGAAAACCACTGCAGGGTTCTTAGACTTCGTCTCTCCTTAACCTTCACCAAACATCATGAGGCCATTTCTTTCAGAGCTTCCTTAGCAGTCCGTGTGCTCTGGTTACAATGTATGCTGTTGTTCAGATAATGCTGGGGTCACGCATGAGGTCTTCCCCAAAGGAACCCTAAGACCCTGAACTAAGTTGTCCCGTAGCACCCTATGCAATTGAGCACAGCCACATAAGAAATGGAGACTGGATTGCTCTGGATGAACAGATTCTGGTATTTGCTTCTTTGTCCCAACAAGATCAGCTTTTCTCACCATAGACCACAGCTGCCACCGGATCACAGTCCTGACATACCCTGTGTGGGTTTTTCTCACTGGGTCTGCACCTCTCATCCTGGAAGCCAGCCTCTGCCCCGAAACCAGCTCCCATTTTCCTCAGTATCTTTACCTCTGGGCTTCTTGGAGACTCTACTACTGGCTCCTCCACTGCATCCCACACCTGCTGCCCCACACCTCCCATCACTGCCCGGATATTTCATCCAACTAAATGTGACTTCTAGAACTCTCTCTGCTATAAGCAGAGGGGACATAATCCTGCAATATCAGCAAGAACTTGAGCAACTAGCAGCCCTTTGGCTAATTGCCCCAATGGTCTGAGGGTTGTCAGGGCCTCCCCATGTTGCTGTCTGTTTCTCCTTTAGATTTGGTTGGATCTCTAGGCTACCCCTTAAGCTAATATCACTGAATGCAAAGACAAGATAAGTTACACTTGTTAGGAACTCCAGTGACAGGCATCCATCACCTCCAGCCCATCCTCCTCCATATGACTCCGAGACTGTGATCCTTATAAACCCTTTGACTGATCCCAAAACACCTAAGACACAAGCTTCTAGGAAGAAAGAGTTCTGTATACTCGACACTTCTCAGAAACAAAAGGATGCATACAAAAGCCTCTACATTAATTCGTCCTGACCTCACATGCCCTTACCATGTCTTCCCAGGACATGGTTGATTTTTGAGTGCTTTGTGTTGTGGTTAATTTAAAAATATGGCCTAGTAAATGTTTATTATTAGCCCTATAAGTATTATTATGGCAGTATTTTCTAACCCACTAGCAATCACCAGACACCTGTTATATTTTAAAATAGCCTCATTAACCTGGGGCAGGGCAGACATTAATTCCCTAAACTACCTCCCATATTGGGGCAGGTATCTCATACCCTGCCCCAATCCCATGCCATCTGCTTCTAATAATTTCTTTCAAGCTACCCCCCATCTATAATGCCAAAGACTTGCTAATGCTCTTCATCTAGGCTGAACCCTCCATCCACCCTGGCCATGTGCGTCTTCCTCCAGACCTCACCCAGGGCATGGCCTCTTCCTCCTGCTCTTCCTCCTCTTCTCTCCTCCCATCTCTTCTAGTCTCTCTCGCAAAGGCCTGGGAACCTTAGCAACACCTATCCCATTCGCCCTGCCCAGGTCTGTTGGCTTTTTATTGGTCAAACAGGAACAAGGTTTTAGGCAAGCTCACAAACATTTTGGGGCACGTGAGTCTGCTCATTTGGGCAGCAACCAGACCGACCTCCAACAGTCGGACTTGCTTTTGCTGCCTTTTAGACAGGGTCTTGCTGTGCATTCTCAGGCTGGCTCTGAATTCCTGGTCCTGTTGCCTCAGCCTCCTGAACGCCAGGATTGCAGGTATGCACCACTTCTCCGACGACTTGCTATTTTTAAACCTTAGAGATGGATGACATGAATACATGCAAAATACCACATAAACGCTGTAGGTTGCCTTCCAGAAGCTTACCATCAGGCTACAAAGGCAAGAGGGTGGCACGTGGACCAGGAAGGAAAGCAGAGTGCTGTTCTAAGAGGCAGAAATCCAGTAACACAGGCTGGAAGTCAGAGCTCTCTAGCAAAGCTCTGAAAAGAACATGGCTCACTGAACCTCACTCCCAAACAGCTTTATTACTAGATGTGGAATAGGCTTTGACCTTTTAAAGAAAACTCCTGGGAGGATACAAGGGATGGGATAAACATTGAGATGTAACAAGAATAAATTAATTAAAAATAATAATAAAAATAAAAATGCAAAAAAAATTTTAAAAATTAAAAAAAAAAAAAGAAAACTCCTAGGTGATTTTGATGATAGGAGGCTGTCGTAGAGTTTCTGTTGCTGTGAAGAAACACCATGACCACAGCCACTCTTACAAAGGAAAACATTTCGTTGGGGCTGGCTTACAGTTTCAGAGGTTTAACCTGTTATCTTTATGCTGGGAAGCATGGAGGCATGCAGGCAGACGTGATGCCGGTGAGGAGCTGAGAAACCAGTGCAAATGTGAGCTTAGTAGGTGACCCAGAAGCCGGGTCCCTGCAACGTGTCCTTTCCTCTTTTGCAGACTTCCTGGCTTCAGCAAAAGGCGGTATAGGGAGCGCTAGGTGTGCTGCGTGCTGTTCTTTGGCTCGGTGTGCCTTTTCTGAGTGGGCGGGTGTTGTTATCTGCTGGAGCGAGTGGCTGAGGTTGGAACCCAAACCAGGAAAATGGTAGATGTGGAGCGGGGTAGAGTGGAGAAAGAGGCTGCAGCGTATGTGCCGGAAGTGAGTCAGCTCCAAGAGCCTTTTTCCTCCTGGTGGCACTGTCTCTGAAGGCCATCTCTCCTCCCAGCCTGCCCCAGCCTAAGGGTGACTGCTCACACCGATCCAAGCATCACTGCAAAGCTGTTTCTGTATGCCAGACAAATGCTGCCCTGCTCGTACTTTAGATGCGACAGTGGTTTTGGCTGGAGTAGTGATGGTGCAGGAGCGCTTTTCCTATGTGCCTTCTGGAGGGAGCCAGAGCTCTGTGCCTATGGTTTTGAGTCTCTCTCTCTGCCTCTCTACTTGTTTAGTAAAATCTGACCTGCTCTCTCCCGGCAGGTGGGACTGGCAGGAGGGTGTAGGTAAGTGTCCACGGTCAAAGAACAATCACTGAGCTTTTCTGGCTTGTCTGGCAGAGCCAGGGCAGCAGGTTTGACTTGGGAAATCAGTTTCTGGATCCCACCCTGGAGGGTAACCCAGACCGATGAAGAGGACAAGAAATTAAATGCCCTATAGTGATTTCTCATGTCAACCAAAACCTTCCATTTGTGCCCCTGAAATTGTTTGTTGTTCTTCTTAGTTCAGTTGCTTTCCGGTCTTAGAAAATCAATATAAGAAACTCAGTGTACTGGTTTGCACTGTGTTTAATAGCTCCTGTTTTTAGTAATGGAACCTATTGGTGTGGGGGGAAAGTCTTCTAAAATTTTGCTTGTAGTTTGTTGCAATGAAAGCTTTAAATAAACCAAAGAACCTATTGGGCTCTTTAGCTTCTGTGGTGTTTTGAATAAAATATGGCCAACATCCACCCATAGGGGATGGTGCTAGTAGGAGGCATGGCCTTGTTGGAGGAGGTGTGTCACTAGGGGGCGGGCTTTGAGGCCACAAAGGCTCAAACCAGGTCAAGTGTAACATTGACTTCCTGCTGCCTGCTGATCCGGATGTAGTACTCTCAGCCCAGCCTAGTGGCAGAGCTCCGGGAAACGTGGCAAACACCAAAGCTGGCAGGTGTGCCACACTCACAGCAGAGGGAACACGCTCCCCTTGCAGGTTTCTCGGCACCATCTGGCCTTTCGGGAGCCAGCACCTCCCAGAAGCCAGCCTGCTTCCCGGATCTACATCCAGCCCTTCTGCAGAATTATGTAGTGTCTGTCTCTCATCCCACAAGGGCTCAGGGGCAGCTTGTTCTAGGTCACTCAAGCTTTGGCCTACTTATTCCTCTCTGTCCACAAGCCCTGTGTCTTAACCAGTGTTCTATTGCTGTGAAGAGACATCATGGCCACCACCTCGCTCCTCCCACCCCCCACTCGTATAAAGGAAAGCATTTAACTGGGGCTGGCTGACAGTTTCAGAGGTTTAGCTCATTGTCATCATGGTGGGGTGAACGGTAGCAAGCAGGCAGACAGGGTAGCTGAGAGGTTTTCTTCAAGGCACTGAACGCCGAGACAGACAGATTTATGGCCTATGTGTTTACTGTCTACGTTCTCAAAAGTTTTTTTTCTATAAATCTATGAGCAGAATTCTTCGTGATCCTACTTACTAATAAACATACCCAGTGACTGGTTTCTTGGCAGTACTGACTGAGTAACTGAGTGAGTGCCATCTCCAGCCACTCCTGTTGCTCATATGATTCATGTCAGTGATATTTTCATCACTGCGAACAAATGTCTGAGAGAAACAACTTAAAGGAGTGTTTGTTTGGACTCCTGGCTCAGAAGTTTTAATCCACGGTCAGCTGGCTGCATTACCCAGGTCCTGAGAAGAGGCAAGCATCATGCCTGTGTGTGGAAATCCTTCATCTCACCTCATGGTTGACAGGAAACAGAGACTTAGGCAGGCTCTGAGGACCTGGCAAACCCCCAAATGGCCTACTTCTTCCACATGGGCTCAGCCACCTGAAGATTTCATGACTTCCCCCACATACTGCCACCATCTGGGGATTAACTGTGCAGCAAGGAGCCTGTGGGGGACATTTCATAGTCCGACCATAACATTATCAAATATTATTTTACCAGCAAACACCGCCACCAGTGGATCTCAGTCTTCTAGAATAGCCCATCTCCTGGATGGAAAGTAGGAACACACCCCTTCAGTATTTCAAGTGGAGTTCACAGCAGAAGACAATGCGAGTCGATATCTAATCATTTCGTATATAAGCATATACAGATTGGCTATACTATCAAGATGGTTCCAATGACATAGTGTAGACTACAGATTGAATTGAGCCGTGTCATAAAGACAGCTTGTATGCAATAATTTTCAAACTAATGTTTCAAACTTGCCTTAATTTTTTTCCCGCTTATTTGCTGCACAGTGAGGAAATGAGCCATGAAAAGAATACACAGAAAATGAAATCTGTGGACAGATAGATGCTTTCTTGTTACCAGCCTGAGCCCTTCCAAAGAAGCTCCCAAAATCCAACAGTTTCAGCAGGAGATGCAGAACATCATGGACTTTCACAGTCATTCCCCCACGGGAATATAAGACACATCTTTATCTGAGAAACAGATGTCATACTTCTGCATCCTGTTTCTCACTACACCAAAGACCAACTTTGGGACAACAGACCTGGCTACAGCCCATCATAGGGGATATAGCTTAGTACCACCATAAAATAATTGAACAAATGACTGGGCTATTTGAATGAGGGTTTATGAAAGTAGCATGCCAAGGAATACAGGAGAGAAAAAGATGTTTTCAAACATATGAACATATAAAGTGGCTTTGTTTAAGGCCGCGGAGAATGGAAGCTCAGTGTGCAGAGAGAAGGAACCTGGCTCAAAAGGAAGCTGCGGACGGACGTGTTTTCTCAGACAGACTAGAGCCATCTGGTGGAGCACATTGAGCGCGGCCAAGAATAATGAGTGTCTGTGAAAAATCTGCTCAGGGAAATCACACTGCACAAGTGGTGACTGGGAGACACTGTTTATCTTTACTTACGAAGAAATTGAAATTCAACAAGATTAAACGGCATCTTTAATGTGGAAGAGTGAAGTGCAGTCAGTATTAAGTTGGTCACCTCCAGGTAAAATTTAAATTGAATATGAACCAAAAAGTAGAGAAATTGATTTTGAAGGGCTTCAACTATAAGATATAATCACTCTGTTCCGAAACTTTCACCTCTTGCTTTTTCTTGAACCCAAGAATAGATAGAGCCAGTCACATGCTTTGTTTTGTGATACGGTCTCATGTAGCCCAGGCTGGCATCAAAATCACTATGTAGCTGTTTTAATTTGGATTTTATTTCTATGAAGAAATACCATGATCATGGCAACACTTATAAAGGAAAACATTTAATGAAGGCTGGCTTACACTTTCCGAGGTTTAGTCCGTTGTCATCATGGCGGGAAGCATGGCAGTATGTGAGCAGACACGATGCTGGAGGAGCTGAGAGTTCTACATCTTGATCTGCAGGCAGAAGAAGGAGATTTTGTCACGCTGTGCACAGCTTGAGCATAGGAGACCTCAAAGCCCACCCCCACAATAACACACTTCCTCCAACAAGGCCACAGATCCCAATAGTACCACTCCCTATGGGACAAGCATTCAAACACACAAGTCTATGGGGGTCATACCTATTCAACACCACAGTAGCTAAGGAGAACCTTGGGCTTCTAATCCTCCTGTTTTGGCCTCCAGAGCCCTAGGACTCCAGGCATGTACCTCTACCTAGTCTATGCCATGCTAGAAATCAAACTCCAGGGCATCATGCATGCCAGGCAAGCACTCTACCATCTGAGCTACAGCCACAGCCCATGATCCCTGAGGCTTGGTTGGTGCCCCAAAGATAAAGATGGGATTCCTGCTACCTGTCCTACCCTTGCTGTCCAGCCTAAAGGCCATCAGTGGAAGAGCAGCGGCCATGCTCTTTCTTAAGTTAGTGCTGCACTATCGACACCACCTCGTTATCACTGTTGGCAACAATAAAATGTCAAATAGGCTGCTAGTGTGAGTCTAAGCTTGCTTTTAACATAAGCAAGAGCATGCTGGTTGCTATATAGACAGAAGGATTTATCCCAGCAAAGATACTCTTCTCCAGACCCAATCTCAAAGGTTAGACACCCATGACCAAAACACAAAGAGATCTCTATCTGCTTGTGAAACAGACAGATGAAGTGAAATCACCCAGGATGGATTATCAGAAGTAACTGATGACAACCTGGTCTAGGATGAAAAGGATCCTGCTCAAAGATGTTAAACAGCTTACACAGCAGCCAATACCTGTAGCTGTGAGGGCAGGAGAGGTACTCACTGCACTGTAGATTTCTAGCAAATGACCTTTCCCACCACTCCATCCATAGGCTCCTGAAACTAGCCTTTATTTTTTTTTTTTTTTTTTTTGAAACTAGCCTTTAAAATAGTTTTCTCAAGGAGCCAACCCTCTATGGTCAAGCTAGAAAACCAATTCCACCATGTAGTAGACACTGCTGTGTGGTTACCAGAACCTGTGATCAGACATCTCTCCAGACTCCCTTGCAGCTAGTGAAACATGTGCGATCCAGTAAGTACAAAAAAAAAAAAAAAAAATGGTAGAAGAGAAGTCCTTTCCCTCATGAGAGGGAAAGTCCCATTACAAATATCCTACAAGCATTCCTTTCTTGCTTCTTTCACTATCTCTGAGGATCTAGAACATGACAGAGGCACCAATTTCAACTTAAAAGAAAAAAGCCTGAGCCCCTGGGTGAACATGTAGAGCAGTCACCCGCCAGGATCTCTCCTGTCAGACTCTGCCATAAGTGACAGGTGAATGTACATTGCTTAAGAATGATCTGCTACAGCTGCCTGTCACTCACCCTAAGGATACCGCTCATGATGCTCACTTACAAATTAAATGTCATGTGGACACAGTCTAGTTGGAAGGAGCTATGTTATACGGTACACCCTAGCTGCAAGGGAGTTGGGAAATGTTGTTTTTCCAGCATTGTTCTTCTGAAAGCAGTGTTCTGAATATGAACAATTACCAAACTGTAGGGAAAAAACAGAGCACCAATAATCAAAGTGTGATCTGGCAGAAAGCAAACTATCTATCGAATTTGGAGCCCCAAAAGCCAGCAACTACAACTGACTTACAAACTTCACTAGTAGAAATGCAAAATTAGGTTCATCCGCGCCCCCGCCCCACAAACAAGTGAGCAGTATTTTACAACTAACGTGCTGCAAAATACTTAAGTTATAAGACTGACAGTGATGTAGACAAATGGTACAATTACATCACAGTGGTGTAAGGAAAGAATTACTGAGCCCATTTTGGAGAATAAAGTTGGACATCAATTAATTAAAGACTCACATTGAGACTTCACCCCACAAGTCTGTGTCTACACATCTTAGCAATGGGGTATTTCACCCTAACAGCTAAGTATCCAGAAGTGTCTCGGGTTGGTTTCAAACCCAGGCCATTGATTAGAACCAGTGACTTGAGGACCCTGATCTCTCCTCATGTCCAGAAGGCGGTAGGAAACTAGATACTAGAAGTCTCTGGTACACTTTTCAAAGCACTTCAATGTTGAAGACTTTCTCACGTGACAGCCTCACTGGAAGACCCTCTCATAACGCTGAGACTTGTTGCCACCAAAGGGCTACTGGAACGGAACTCTTTAGTAAGACAGAAGCCAGAGCTGATGAGGCGGAAAGTTTTGCAGAGCTAAATTTGGAAAGGCAACAAACAAACTGTAATAAGGTCAAAGTGATTCATAACATCCAGACTCGGGCGTAGATAGTAACATCCTTCCACCTCTTATACCTGATATAAAACCATGTCTCAACAACTCTTGGTCAACAGTAATGTGCCTTGCTGTTCATTTACCGTGACCCATTCCGGACAGACATCTCGATCGCCTCATGCTGGAAAGCAGCCAAAAGGCAAATCGTGAGACAGATGTAAAATCGTCCAGGCTGCCCAGATTCAGGCAGCCCTGCACTGTCGAATCCACACTGTTTCCTGGAGAGGCAAACAAAGAAGTTGCTGCTAGATCTGGTCGCTCAGTAGTTAAGATCACCCATTATTCTTCCAGAGGACCTGGGTTCGGTTCAGCATCCGTGGCAAGGTGACTCACAATGACCGAAAACACTACCTCCAGGAAATCTGATTTGCTCTTGTAGCCTCTGTAGGCAGCTGCACAAATTGGTAGATATAAACTCACGCAAGCGCATACACATAAATTTAAAAAATAAATATTTTTTAAAAAGGAGCTACAATATAAATCAAGATCATCTTTCCTACTGTATCCTCACGGAGCATCCAGCTTTATAGCTGGCAGTCACACAAGTGTTAAATGTCTGTTAAAGGAATGTGTCAGTGGCCCGATCTGGATAACTTCATGCCTACTGTTGCTATCTGGCCTGCAAATGAAATTCCAGGATAAACATGGAGCCAGTAAGTCACTACCAGAGCTAGATGGTTGTATATGTACAAGGAATTCTTGTCAGAATGCCAAGGGGAGGTGGAGGGGGAAGATGGGAAGTGTCCCAGCTGGCATAGCTCTCCATACATCCTACTGCCAAAGGAAGTGAGGAGGTAGAAGCGCGTGTCGGCGCCAACTCGGTGAATTCAGAAGCCGGGAGATTTCACGCCATCTCTCTGCATAAATAACCAAGGCGCAGCACTCACTCTTTCCACATTCTGGTTTCATCACCTTTAACAAGCCGGACAGAGAGCACTACAGTTCTGATCCTCTCTGGCATACAGAAAGGAAGAAAGCATCCTACCAAGTAGTTATTAGGATTCAACCTAGTTCCTTGCCTGCCTTAGAAACTGAAGGACAGACTCAGGTGAAGATGGGATCATAAGCCCTCTCTCGTGAGGCATATTACACATCCCTGGGTTTAAGTCAAAACACATCTTGATCTTTGAAGGAAGCCAGCCTTGAAAACCCTCTTTTCTCAAACACTGTGAAAAATCACACAGCACAGCAAATGGTGGTGTTAAATGGTGTCTAACCTGGGGAAATGGAATCTAGAAAACAGAGTGTTGCCAGAACAAAACAGTCAGAAAGGATCCCGAGGTCAAGCGAGTTCAACTCAGATGGTCCTTACTCAAAGTTTGAGGCTCCTTTTCTTGCACCCCGACCCCATGCCCAGATCTAGTAGTTTGCTAGTTTTAGGTTCCCATTCTTCTGGATACTGGAATGTATGCCTATTTATTTAACTTCAAAAAAAATTTCAACTGAAAGTAATTCATGATTATTATAGTTACCTCCTGTTCTGGTTTGGATCTGAACTGTCCCCCACTGGCAACAATGTGGGGGAACAATTGCATCATAAGGACTCTGACCTCATCCGTGGATTAACCTATCAATGTGCTCATCAATAGATGATACACTGGGAGATGATGGGAGTTTAGGAGAGGAACCTTTACGTTCTTAGAGGCTTTATCTCATCCCCCACCTTTTCCTCTCTGTTTCCTGTCACCATAAGGTAAGTGGCTACTGCCCAAGTGACTGATAGGCCTGTTTGGTTGGACCCTGTTATAGGACGGGAAAATGCTATGTCTATGTTCTTTATCAGAAAGCCTCTGGCTAGGCAGTCCTAGAGCCAAGTATACATAGTTACCAATTAATGATGTCCCAGGCAGTTTCAGGATGCCACAGCTCCTCCCAGGACCAGTTCCCACTAGTCATCACAGGCCTGCAGCTCCAGGCTCTATCTTATAAGCTGTTGGTTTTGAGCAAGGGGTCCAGCCCCGGTGTCACCCAATCCTGCTGAGAGCTAACGAGCCACCTACCAGTGACAGTTCCAAGAGCTTGCCTTGACTTCACATCATTCCTAACTCTCCCAGGGCTGAAGCAATATGTCACCTGAGATAAGCGGAGAGGGGTGACATTTGTCTAAAACACTCAAAGACAGATAGTTTAGCAGCAGCTACACTGCTGCCACCTGGGGCGAAGGATGAAACTAGAATCAATAACAGATAAATTGCTAGACTTGAGAGGCAACGGAAGACTCCATGGAACTAAAAGTTTGAAGAGCAAAGGCTTTGGAAAGCTCCCATGTGCTCCTGAGACACGAAACAGCCTCCAGAACACCCGGGTCTGAAAAGATCCCTGGAGGATCACCAGGCTCTGCAAAGGAGGAAACGAAAGGTAAAACTGAGCTGGAAGCTCTCTGACTAGGTGACGAAGACACAAAAGTCACTAATGTATGATGACAGCAGCATCAGTCAACTGAAGTGATAGAGCAGGTAGAAGGGTGTATTCTTGTCTGAAAGCAGAGACCAGACACTGGAAGCAGAACCCCCACAACTTACAGGATAGAACACTGAGAAAGAAGATGGGTGTGGAAGGAGAACACCTGAACCTCATTATAAAGCAGCCAGACATAACAGGCCGTGGCAGCCAATCTGTTGTCAACTTGACTACATCCGTATTCAACTAAAACCCAAGCAGCCAGGCACGTCTGTGTGGGATTTTCTTCATTGGACCATTTGCGGGAGGAAGACCCACCCTAAATCTGGGTGACACCTTCCAGTAGCAGCACACATAAAAGAGACACACAGGCCTCACTCTCACTGGCAAGCTCCTCTACCCTGTGGCTGAGGCATTCATTTGCCGGCATTAGAACCTACTTCTTCAGGACTCCAGCACAGACTGAAGACCAGCACGTCTTAAGAATCCTCCAGGACTCCAGCTCCTGGTTGCTGAGACATCAGCCTTGTGGACTGAACCACGATTTCTGAACCAGATTTTTGGTCCAGAAACAGTCATTGATAAACTATCTGGACCTCAGCCTGTAAGCCATGCTAATAAATTACACACACACACACACACACACACACACACACACACACACATATATACATATATATAATTTGGTACTATATATAAATTTTATATAGATTATATATTCATTCTATCAGTTCTGTTCCTTTAGAGGTTTCTAACAGAAGACGCCATAGGATTCTTTATATAATATTCTTCTTAAATTGAATTCATAAGCACACAGATAACATCTGCATGGTGGGAAGTATTTATACCACAAAACAACTCTTAGTATACTTTTAACTGGTAAAGTGCACAAAGTATCTTCTCCGGCCCTATCAGTAAAAGAAGAAATTCTTGGAAATTAATGAATATGTGAAAATTATATAAAACACTGATAAACAACCAACATGTAGAAGAAAATCAAAGGAAATTAGAAAATACTTTGGGATGGATAACAATGAAAATACAATATCCTGGGGCCGGAGAGATGGCTCAGAGGTTAAGAGCACTGGCTACTCTTCCAAAGGTCCCGAGTTCAATTCCCAGCAACCACATGATGGCTCACAACCATCTATAATGATATCTCGTGCCCTCTTCTGGTCTGTAGGTGTACATGCAGATAGAGCACTGTGTAGTTAATGAATAAATAATTTTAAAAATAAAAAATAAATACAATACACTAAAATATTCGGGATGTGTGAAAAGTATAATTAGAGAGAATTTAAAGCCATAGATAGCACTGTGTTTAAAAGACTGCAAACTGATTAGCCAGCATATGCACAAAACCAGAAAAGTCCGCGGGTGGTGGTGCAAGGTTTTAGTCCCAGCACTCACAAAGCAGAGGCAGGTCTATATAGCAAATTCCAAGCCATGCAGACTGCATAATGAGGACTTGTCCCCCTAAAAAGAGAAAGAAACTAGAAAAAAGAGCATCAATAGGAAATAGCAAGGATACATGAAATTTCAAAAAACAATGTTTTTGAAAAGGCAAATAAATTGAGAGATATTTCACTAAACTGACAAAGAAACCAAGAGAAAATAGTCAAGTTATTAAAAACAGGCATGAGAGTGGGGTGTTACTACTGAATTTAGAGAAATAAGATGACTACAAAAGAAGGCCGCATATGACGTCATCAAACTCAATGACCTAAATGAAATTCTTCACAGTGCACAAGAACAGTGACTCATGAAGAAACGAAAACTATGAATATACGCATAACAAGGCTGAATGAGTAATTTTACAACTTCTACATAGAAAATCTCAGAACAGGCAATTTCACTGTAGAATATTACCAAACATTCAAAACTATTAATAGTAATCCTCAAAGTTTCAAATTCTAGAAAAAAGAAGGCCATATTAACTGTTTTCTTTCTTTCGTTTGTTTGTTTGTTTTGTTTTGTTTTGTTTTGTTTTTAGAGACAGAGTTTCTCTGTGTAACAGTCCTGGCTAGCCTGGACTCACTTTTGTAGACCAGGCTAGCCTCAAATGCATAGTGATCCAACTGCGTCTGTCTCCCAAGTGCTGGGATTAAAAGCGTATGCCACCATGCCCAGCTTGTTTTATTTCTCAAGACCGGGTTTCTCTGTGCGCAGCTTTGTCCTAGATCTCAATCTCTAGACCAGGATAGCACAAAACTCACAGAGATCCACCTGCCTCTCTCTGCCTTCACGTGCCAGGATTAAAAGTGTGTGCCACTACCACCTGGCTGACATATTAACTCTTCATATGATTCTAACGTCTTCACGTTAAAGCCAAACTATAACACATGTAGTGGCTTGAATGCGAGCACCCCCCATAGGCTCAGATATTTGAATGCTTAGTCATCAGGGAGTGGCACTAGTTGAGAAGGATTAGGGGTGTGGCCTAACCGTGTGGCCTTATTGGAGGAAGTGTGTCACTAGGGGTGAGCTTTGAGGTTTCAAAAGCACAAGCCAGGCCCATTTTCACTCTTTCTCCTTTCTACCTGTGGATCAGGATGTAGCTCTCAGCTACTTCTGCAGTTTTATGTCTGCCTGCGTGCCACCATGCTCCCTATCACGTGTTAGAAAATACTTTGAGATGAGTAACAATGAAAATACAATATACTAAAACATCCCGGATGCGTGGATAATTGGAGAGAACTTCAAGCCATAGCATTGTGTTTACACGACTGCAAACTGATTAGCCAGCATAGCCACAGATCCAGAAAAGCCCGTGGCAGCTCCTTGTCATGCTGCATGCTGATAGTGGGCTAAACCTCTGAACGTTAAGCCAAGCCCGACCAAATGCTTTCCTTCATAAGAGTTGTTGGGGTCATAGTGTCTCCTCAGAGCAAAAGACAACACTACAGTCTAAGAAAGCCAATA
The DNA here is from genome assembly GCF_903995435.1 of Acomys russatus. NCBI lineage: Eukaryota > Metazoa > Chordata > Mammalia > Rodentia > Muridae > Acomys > Acomys russatus. The sequence goes on along the minus strand of NC_067163.1, from coordinate 24,256,419 downwards.
TACTTGTTGAATTTCTACATACCAGTTATAAACCATCTGAAAGGAAATTAAGAATACAATTCCATTTATAATACCCAAACCAGTAAAGTAAATAAGAATAAATATATACCAAGAAGGCAGAGATGTATAGGTCAAAACCTATCTAAAGAAAACCTAATAAGTGGGGAAAAGAAAACAGCCAGCTATCACAAACTAGTACCTTAATGGTACTCCCCAAATCTATCTAAAGAGTCAGTGCAAGCCCTATCGAAACCCAAGTGCCTTTTGTAATGGACAAACTGAGTGAAAGTTGTGAAGGATCCAGAACAGACAAGACCATTGGAAAAAGAGGAAAGTAGGATGACCCACACTTCCCAATTACAAGCCAGTGCAAAACCACAGTAGTCAAAACAGTGAAACGTCGCATGAAGATAGATGCTGATCAGGTTGGAAAGATGGCTCGGTGCTTAGGAGTGCTTGCTGTGCAATCACGAGGACCTGAGTTCAAATCCCAGCACCACACACCAAGCCAAGAGTATACTCACTGTGCTAGAGGGGTGGGGATAGATATCAGGGGTCCCTGGGACTTGCTGGCTGCCAGCCCAGCCAAAAATCACAACCTGAAGGTTCAGAGAAAACTAGCCTCAAAGAAGTAAAGCATAAAGTGTTAGACCAACACACCTTAGGAAGCTTGAGAGGGAGAGCTGGTGACCCCCAACCGTAAAGCCTTCTCGCTGCTACGTCATAACTGTAATTTTGCTACTGTTACGAGTCATAATGTAAATATATGATATGCAGGATAGCTGATATGCAACCCTTATAGAAGAGTTGTTTGACACTCGCCCCCACAAATGGGGCCCAACCCACCGTGTTAGAGGAAGACACTCAACAGCCCTCTCTGGCCCCTGTGCTCACTCGTACACATTAATATACACATACAGAGTGCACACACACACACACACACACACACACACACACACACACACACACTATAAGTTATTGAAACATAACTGAACATAAATCCTTAGACCCGTAATCGATAGGTCTCCCCAAATACCAGAATGTCACGTGGCTACCCCTAAGTGAGCGTGTTGACCTGGATCTAACTGTTCTCTCTCCGTTATTTCCAAACTTAGCATTTGTTGTTTGTTGTGCTTATTGAGGGCAAATTTGGAAGTGAGACATAACTGATTGGCATCCAAAAGTTCTGACAAATGTGGAGACTTCTCCCTCTCCTTGTTGGCCTTTGAGCCAACAATTTGTCACTCTATCAATGGCAGAGCATTAACAGGAATGAAGTTCTGCCCAGCCAAGAAGGTGGGGGAGACGAGATCCAAGGCCCCTGTGAAGTGCTGCGGAATGGAGTTAGGCCTTGACAGATCCAAGCTCAGGCATCTCCCAGAAGCAGCTGAAGGGCCACTGATTTTCTAATTCACCTGAATCGTAAACTTGAGTAAGAGAGCTTTCCTAGTTGACAATCTCCAAAGGAGGGTGAATTCAAAAATAGTCCCTTGGGATCCGAGGCTCAGGCGTAGGAGGGCTCACCTCCAGAGAACCGCTGCTCTCCTCCGTGAGTCATACCGTCACGCTCCCCGGAGAAAGGGGCAGGAGCCCGGGCTCAGTTCCAACTGCGATGTCACAAGGTTATGCATCAAGCCCGAGGCAGCAGCTGTGTTTGGCAGGGGGCAGCTTCCTCTAATTAGCTCTTGCTCCCTGCGGGCCATCCAGCGGGGACCTTTCTTTTCTCCGCAGTTATTAATCAGCTATCCAGTATTAACAAGATCAGACCTGGAAGTATGAAAATCCTCCCTCCATCCTTCCTCCTAATCACTCAGCGGGCCACCTTCCCAGCTAGCCCACTAATGAGGATCCTGGTGACTGACTAACAAGTTCACCCCATTTCTGTCCTTAATGATCATTTGCGAAATGGGATCCTTCCGTTACAGAGGCATGGGCCACCCGAAATGCTGAGATCATAGCTTTTCCATGACTTTCTGGTAAGCGCTTATCTAAATTAGGCAGTGTTTAAAAAAAAAAAAAAATGAGGAATTGAACGTCTATCACACTGAAGAAATGTGGAGCTAGTGGACTTCAAATGAGAACGAATCCAGTTCTTGGAAGTGTTCTTCTCCTCAGAGGCTGAGTCCCTGTCGTGCGTTTCTATTATCAAAGCTTCACCCTTCCGGAGACTTGGGAAAGAAGGAATCTAACAGGAAGAAGGAAGTGGCAGGGAGAGAATATGGCCAGAATATGTGATAAGCTTTTTCTCCATTTTATTTTAATTGAAAATACATTTTCTCATACAATATATTCTGATCATGGTTTCTACTCCCAGATCCTCCCCACCTCACCCACCCAATGCCATATCTTCTTTCTCTCTTTTTAGAAAACAAACAGGCATATTAAAAAACAAAACAAAACAAAAAACGGGATAAAGCAAAACAAACAAACATCAAGGGGAAAAAAAAACACCAAAAAGCACATATGCATAGAGAGACACACACAAATGTACACACATAAAACCATAGAAACACAAACCAGAAACCATAATATAGAAGCAAAAGATCAGCAAAATAAACAATGCCCAAACATTGAGCTAGACACCACTGAGTTTCATTTTGTGTTGGCATCTACTGCTGGGCACAGAACCTGCCCTTAGTGTGATTTGTATATTCAGTGGGACTCCATTGGAGAAAACTAATTTTTTTTTTCAAGAGGTTGTCAATTGGAGAAACTTCTGGGTTAGGGATGGAGGCTCCTGTCCAGGTCCCCTCTCCATGCTGGGACCCAATCTGGCTCAGTCCTGTGCAGGCCCTGTGCATGCTGCCGCAGCCTCTGGGAACTCACCTGTGCATCCCCTTGTATCTGGAAGACACTGCTTCCATGGCATCTCCCATCCCTACTGGCTCTTCCTATCTTTCCAACTCCTTTTCTGCAGCGTTCCCTGAGTCCTGAGGGGAGGGCTTTGATGAAGACATCCTATTTGGGACAGAGTGTTCCAAGGTCTCTCACTCTCTGCATGCTGTCCAGTGTGGGTCTCTGTATCAGCTCCCATCTCCTGCAGGAATGAGCTTTTCTGGTGGTGGCTGAGTGGGACAGTGATCTACAGGTGTAGTAGATGCCCTTAGGAGTAATTCTATCACTATGTTCCCTTAGTGCAATATTGTCTGGGCCAGGCCTTTCTAGTCTCAGGCTTGGCATTGAGGCTTGCCCTTTTCTCACCAGAGAGCCCAGCACGTTCAGAAAATAAGTTTTCGTATTTCCTGTGTATGCATGACATCAACCTTAGCATCCAAAATCAATTCTGTCGGCCCAAAATTTAAGAGTCTTCTGCCTCTGCAAGGAACAGAGCATCACACACACACACCCCAAACCATTTCTAGCAGATAATGTTGGACCTATTAACGTGTCAAAGAACTTCTTGGTTTAAAAAGTAACTCTAAGCCGGGAGTGGTGGCACATGCCTTTAATCCCAACACTCAAGAGGCAGAGGCAGACGGACCGCTGTGAGTTCGAGGCCAGCCTGATCTACAAAGTGAGTCCAGGACAGCCAAGGCTACACAGAGAAACCCTGTCTTGAAACCGCCCCCTCCCCCCAAAAAAAGTAACTCTAGAAGAAATAACTTATTTCTTATAACAGTATGGAAGAAAATAATGCACTTAGTAAATCTACAACACCTTAATCTGATGTACAATAAAAGTGCAAAAGATGAGTAAATAACTGTAATTAAAGGGATTGCATTGTCCTGCCATAGGCGGTGCTCCTACTTTGAGTAAAGGAGCATTGCTGCCCTCTAGTGTCACTAAAAAACATGACCTTAGACAGGAGCAAGCCAGCCAATGCCTCAAAGAAAGACAGTTTTCAAATATGGGTTCTTTTTCTTTCTTTTCTTTTCTTTTTTAACATTTATTTCTTTATTATTATGTATACAGCGCTCTGCCTGTATATACACCTGCAGGTCAGAAGAGGGCATTAGATCACATCATAGATGGTTGTGACCCATCATGTGGTTGCTGGGAATTGAACTTAGGACCTCTGGAGGAGCAGTCAGTGCCCTTAACCTCTGAGCCATCTCTCCAGCCCCGGGTTCTTTTTCTTCCACAAGTGTCTTTATTACAGCTTTATGTTGTTTTTGTTTTATGTGTATGAGTCTTTTACCTGCATATGTGTCTGTGTGTCACATGCCTGTCTGACGCCAGTGGAGGGCAGAAGATGGCATTGGATCCCCTGGAACTGGAGTTGCAGGTGTGAGCTACTCTGTGAGGGCTGGGAACTGAACCAGGGTCTTCTGCAAGAACAGCCGAGCCATCTCTCCAGCGCTCCCCCACAACTTCTGATATCACATGAAATAAAAGCAGGCATTGTCCTACAGTTATCCATGAAACCCACTGATGCATTACAATTACTATAGCTATAAAAATGAGCCCTAATGTCTAGAGATGTGGGTATGGCTCGGCACTGAAGCAAACGCTTGGAATATGTAAGGCCCTGGGTTCAGTTCCCAACGACAACAGCAACAGCAACAGCAACAACAACAACAGCAACAAGAGCAACGGAGTTAGTATTAGCAGTGATATCAACAACATAAATCTTTCCTGTGTTCATTCCCTCTCTCTCTCTCTCTCTCTCTCTCTCTCTCTCTCTCTCTCTCTCCCTCTCTCTCTCTCTCTCTCCCTCTCTGTCCGCAGATCAGGATGTAGCCCTTAGCTACCACTCCAGCACCATGTATGCCACAAAACTCTCTCTGCCATCATAAAAATGGACTAGCCTCTGAAACTGTGGGCAAGCCCTCAAATTAAATGTTTCTTTCCTAAGAGTTGCCTTAGGCGTGGTGTCTCTTCACAGCCAAAGACAGGGGTAGGGGTGGACTTGGGATGGCTACTCTGGTTGTCAATTTGACTACATATGGAATTAACTAAAACTCAAATGGCTTGGCATGGCCATGAAGAAATTTTTCTTAATTAAATCCTTTGAAGTGGGAAGACCCACTTCAAATCTGGATCTTTGAGGTAGGAAGACAGCCCTTTAATCCATGTCTTTTGAGGTGGGAAGATCCACCTTTAATCTGGGCCATACCTTCTCCTGGCAACCTAGATAAAGGGCGTGGGAAAGGAAAGCTCTCTTTTTTTTGCCACAAGTCCAGTTCCTCGCTGGCATCACAAGCTAATTCTTCAGGATTCCAGTGTATACGAAGACCAGCTGAAACAACCAGCCTCAAGGACTAAACAACTACTGGGTTCTTGGACCTTCTCGTCATAGGCAGCCATTGTTGTGGGATTAGTTGAACCATAGTCTGTAAGCCATTCTACTAAATAGTGTGTGTGTGTGTGTGTGTGTGTGTGTGTGTGTGTGTGTGTGTGTGTGTGTAATATTTTGGGGGTTTGGTTTCTTTTAAAAACACATAAAAACCAGGCGTGGTGGCACACACCTTTAATCCCAGCACTCAGGAAGCAGACGGATCTCTGTGAGTTCGAGGCCAGCCTGGTCTAAAAGTTAGTCCAGGACAGCCAAGGCTACACAGAGGAGCCCTGTCTCAAAACAAACTAACTAACTAACTAACTAATAAAAACACGTAACTATTTTAAGAGTATGTTTTGGTTTTAATCTCAGGTGTGGGGATAAGAGGCTGCTTCACAGCAGGTGACTATGATTTGCCTCTCTCTCTAAAAGGGGCGTGGTTTTGCCAGCTGCAGATAGTTTCTGCTAGTGTGTGACATTTGGAATTCTGGCAACTTTTCCGAGCCTCGATGGGTGGGTTTCTGGTTGGTGGTTGGATGCTGTTGGTCACCATTTGTTAAGCAGTCATGTGCAAAGAAGAACAAGAAGAAATTAGATATCCTGACGACAAAAGTCAAACTTGCCTCAAGGAGCTCAACGGCCCTAATCAACAGGAAGTAGTCTAATGATAATGACGCCTCCTTTTCTCTCTCTAACCTTCTTTCTCTCCTACCTAGTATTGGGGGGTTGAAAGGGTGGAAGAAAAAGGGTGAAGAAAGGTGGAAGAAAGAACCCAAAAAGTAGCCAACACCAGATAGACAATAGATGATAGATAGATAGATAGATAGATAGATAGATAGATAGATAGACAAATAGATATTTAGATTAATTCCATAAGTTCTGCTACTCTAAAGAACCCTGACTAATATAAAGACTCACTAAACTTTGTTCACAAGCAGTGTTACTTATTCAACTAACTCAAAGTATAAATATGGTCAGTTCTCGGAGCTAGAGAGATGGCTCAGAGGTTAAGAGCAATGGCTGGTCTTCCATAGGTCCTGAGTTCAACTCCCAGCAACCACATGGTAGCTCATAACCATCTATAATGAGGTCTGGTGCCCCCCTCTGGCCTGCTGGCTCACATGCAAGCTGAATACTGTAAGGAATAATAAATAATCTTTAAAATATATTACATATATATGTATGCGAATATATGCATAATGTACATATATGTGGTTACTTCTCTTTACCCAATCTAAGCCTAAATATGAGTATTTTAGATACGCTGATGGTCTATTCCTTCCATGTATTTCTTAGATGCCTCCTGGAGAGACAGAGGACCTGACACATTCAACAGCAGACAGCTTTTATCATTGCAGTAAGAACCATGGTCTTGCCTGCATTTTCTGGTACATTACTCCCTCTGTGCTTTTCAGTCTATGCTCCTATGCCGACCACAGTGGTTCCATCCTCTTATGCTTTCCTGGAAATGGATTTCTGGTTTGGACCCATGTAGCCATTTCTTAAAGCATTCTCATGTGCCGTGCTCTGGGATTCAGAAACTTCAGCTCCAGACATAGCCACAAACCAATACCAGATCGGCTTTTCCTCATCTCCTAAAGTCTGGGAAGAAGCCAGAATCCCCACTCCAAACCTATCTGTGTTGTGCTGTACAGTTTTATGTCAATTTGACATGGGCTAGAATTATCTAAGAGGAGGGAACCTCAAGTGAGAACATGTCTCCATAAAATCTGACTCCAGAGCATTTTCTTTCTTTCTTTCTTTCTTTCTTTCTTTTTTTAATTATTATTATTATTAGGTATACAGTGCTCTGCCTGCATGTGCTCCTACAGGCCAGAAGAGGGCATCAGATCACATGATAGATGGTTGTGAGCCACCATGTGGTTGCTGGGAATTGAACTCAGGACCTCTGGAAGCACAGCCAGTGCTCTTAACGACTAAGCCATCTCTTCAGCCTGTATTTTCGTAATTAGTGATTGATGAAGTAGGGACAAGCCCATTATGGGTGGTCCTGTTCCTGGGCTGATGTTCTGGCTTCTATAAGAAAGCAGGCTGAGCAAAGCATGGAGAGCAAGCCAGCAAGCAGCACCCCTCCACGGCCTCTGCATCAACTCCTGCCTCCAGGATCCCCTGTTTGAGCTCCCATCCTGGCTTCTTCCAATGATAAACAATGCTGCTGAAAAAGTGTAAGCTAAGTAAGCCCTTTCCTTCCCAAGTTGCTTTTGGTGATGGTGTTTCATCACAATGATAGTAACCGTAACTAGGACAGCATCCTTCCCTTCTTCTTTTAAAAGTTGTCTCTGCATCTCAGAAGCACCATTCATGAACCCAAGAGGTTCCTGGGAGACATAGGTGCATTTCCTTCTGTTAGCCACTTAGTGTCCTAGAGCATGCTCGTCCTCCCTCTCAGGCAGCCTTTGATCTCTACACACTGTAGCGGTGGCCTTTCTGAAGCCCCTTATTAAAAGCCCTGTTATGGGCTTCCTCAAGAGCAGTGGTTGCCTCCTCACCCTATATTTATCCCCTGAAGAGCCATGAAGGAAATCTTCCCAACACAAGGAAGATGTACTTCACAGTGACTCAATTTATCCACCCATGCAGAAAGATGAAAGACTGTGTCCAGATGGCAGTTCCTCTGACAACCACATCCTGAATCCACATTTAGACCTGGATCTCAATGTTCTAAAACTCCAAACACACACACACACACAAAATAAATAAATAAAGTAAAATAAAAAATAAAAAAATCCAAACACATACATACTGAAGGTGTAAACTGTACTAGTCAGACTCCATTGTCTGGAGTGGCCATGACATAAAGATGTGTACAAAACCTGTCTACATTGCTAAAAATGGGGGTAGGATTAAAAATATGGGCAGTATGTCTCAATAAAGGTATGGACAGATTAAATTATGCCATGTTCATATGATATGTAGCTATGAAAAGAATAAGCATTTGTTATGAAAAATGTCTGGATATCGTGTATTATAATCAAAGAAACTGCTTATTTCTAAGTAGAGATCAGACACAGGAGCTAGAAGACAGGATGTGTTGGGGGAGTTGGGAAACTCAAGGTTTTCTTTTATAGCTTTCTAAATTATTTGAATGTTGTAGAAAAAAATTTTTTTCTATTGCTTTTACGTCTTAGGGAATACACACACACACCGTATACTTAAAAATCACTAAACAACATAAGGTCACAAATAGTTTAGTTATTTAATGTAGCTCAACAGTGTAAACTAATGATATGATCACTCCATGGTATAGTGAAGAGAATTCTTTTTACTATAGATATGAGAGAGAGAATAGCCAAAAATATCTGGAACAGTCCAGAGCAGAGAAAAATATCAGTAGACTGAACAAGGCCAGCAGACTAGACATGGCCACGAGAGATGCAGGAGCAGAAGAGAGAGGGAGGGGGAGGGGGGGAGAGTAAAAGACAAAGACAGAGAGAGTGTGGGCAAAACAGAAGGCGGAAGTGGGACCCCAGCCAGCAATAGCAGGGTTATAAGGAGAATGAGAAGGCCTGACCAGCAGTTAATTAAAGCCTGCTTCAAATTTGGCTCAGAATCATGGTAAGGGTCTGACTCTCACCAGATGGGATTAACGCACATTCTACCACTAACCTTCCTCCCCACAGGCTTTAAAAAAAAAAAAACAAAAAACAAAAACAAAAAAACGTCAGCCACCTTCTTGTAAGCGATCCTTGGAGAAGTCAGGTCTTGGGTTATTCAGTCTCATAAACTTTTAACACTTCTAATGTGAGGTCCAAGGGGAACCCCCCAAGCCCCACCCCAAAAGGCAGTGATGTCTCAAGATGACAGCCTGGGCTTAGCTCAGGGTGGACTCTAGAAGGATTGCTGATGGATTGCTGATGAAAGCTCACACACAGCATTCCTCCGGAACGTTCCTGCTTCAGCCAGGCAAACGGGGCACCTCGTTACACATCAAGGCCCATATTAACTGAAGGCTACTCCAGGCCATATTAATTTGTACCTGTTATGCATACCAAAGAAAGCCCTCACCTAGTGGCTTCGCCACTCCTCCCCCACTATGCTAGCTGCCAGGCTGTTCCAATTTACAGCTCACTGCCCTCCGCAGCCATCCCTCTACTCCCCACCCCCAACCCTTTTATAACAGCAAGGTCACTGTCTCATCAGTCCCCACCCCGCCCGTCCCCCTCCCCTCCCTCCAGCTCAGCTCTTCTCTCGGCTCCCAAGACAAAGGCTTGGGAGTCTCCGATCTGCTCCTCTTTCTGTCCCTGAGGGGAAGCCATGGCAGCTTTGGACTCCCCTAGGTGCCTCTGGGGATCAGGAACGGGTGAGGTGGGGAGGGGAGGGCGGGGAGTGGCGCTGGAGCCTGCGCAGAATCCAGGGAATCAGACTCCAGAGACCAGACTTAAGGTGCAGATCTAACTTTATTTTCCTATTGAAAGACCTGATTAGACCATCCCATGCTAGCCTCAAGCACCAATAAGCAATCAGTCAGGTTGGAGTAGCTGTGAGGAAATGGAGGGGTGCTGGAGGCGGGGCGTGGGCAGGGTCACCTCAGGAGACTTCTGTAGAGGAGGAGGAGGCAGTCACCACCCTCGGATGCATTTTGAGACGTCACTAGTGTGTTAGGAGTCGCTAATAGCTAATAGTGGCCTTAGGAGCCACTCACACGCCGCACTCGCCGTTCTCTACGGGCCTCCCTAAGACTTACCTCAACACTGCCCACATTCATGCACCCACAGAGAGGTCCACTTCAGTGAATTCACTGTGCCCTCGCCTACACCTTTGAATCCGCATCTCACTTACTATAGCAATCATCACGTGCAGCTTTAAGAAACCATTACGCCCATGTTCTGAACAGAACACTGATTTGCAATCCACAGGTGAAGGTATGAACCGCTCCGCTTTCCACCACCTCTCACCCAGCAACTTCCAAAGGGCCCAGCTGCTCACACATACTTGCTAGGAGCTATAGTTCCTTTGTTGTGTGATTTATTTCCTCCTAGGACAGGGGCTGTTTCCTCGCTAAGGGTTGCGATCCTGACTCTATCGCTGGAGGCAAGGAGATGTGGCAGAACGCCAGTCTTTAGAAGGAACGCCATCTTGCAAGGCATCAGCTTCCATGGTCTTGAGAAAAAGGCAAGTTTGAGGCCCCGGCCAAAAGGTGGGGCAGTGGGGTGTCCGCTATAGCAGCAAGAAAGATGTGAGAAATTGTCCCCTAATTTGGGTAAACAACCCTGTTCTCTAGTGGCATCCTCGCCTCCCTTCTCTTCTAGAGATTAAAGCTCTAACGCTGGGACAAGAGCAAGTCTGCAGCCAGGAAGAGTTCAAACAGCCGGGGAGGGAGGGGTGTGATGCAACACTATGCAATCTGTTACAGCACTGACTGTTACTTCCTGGGGAGACAGGGACACAGAAGGTTGAAATGTACAGTCAGAGGCACGTGTGTGGAGGCATGTCCACTCTGCACTTTGGACCTCTCCAAACATTTGCCAGAAGATGTACTCACTTCAGACAAGAGGAACATTTGGCTCTCACTGGTCACTGATCACTCATGGATGTTAACTCCCTGAGCGATCTCCCACTGACACAGCTGCAGAGCTTCCTCCAGTTTTGAATTGCACCATCTGGGCTCCCAGAAGCTACTCGGCAAGCCAAGTCTCACTCATGCCATGAGGGTCATGTGGGTTTTGGGGGGGTTTTGTTTTGTTTTGTTTTGTTTTTTTAATTCATGTTCTTACCCTGGACAGGTGACCCCATGGAAAATGACCCAACTCTCTTCTAGGCATCCGAGGGCAGGATGCCCCAGCTAACTCATCTTAGCTTCCGTGCTTGTGCAAACCTTCCGCTGAAGCTGCATGTCTTAATTTCTGTTAAACTGCTGGCTTGCACAAAACCTGTCCCTGCAAAATGAGACACCAGGAGGTGGCTTTTTTGTTTGTTTGTTTTTGGTTTGGTTTGGTTTGGTTTCTAATGCTCATGGCTACACCTGAGTCCTCAAATGCCTGAGTGTAGTCCCAGCTGACTGGAACAAAGACTTTCAGTTGGATATAAACTACGTCTCAGGTGGGCTACCCATCACAGAACAATCTGAGAAGATGCAGAGGATGGGACTTATATAGTGAGTTGGGAAGATCTAGGCCCTGAGGAAGCAAAGTGTCCTCTAAAGAACGTTGTCACTATGAATATGAAACGTGCTGTCCTCTGGCCAGTCTTTCTTCATGCTACTCAACAAACAGGGAAAGAAAGGGTTTGTGGTGCTGGCCAGGGCGATGCATCCCAATTACCTTGGGAAAGTGTACCTGCTTCTACTCAGTCATAACAAAGGAGACTAGCCTGGCGTATTGGCACGCCTTTAATCCCAGCACTCGGGAGGCAGAGGCAGGCGGATCACTGTGAGTTCGAGGCCAGCCTGGTCTACAAAGTGAGTCCAGGACAGCCAAGGCTACACAGAGAAGCCCTGTCTCAAAAAACCAAACCAAAATAACAAAGGAGACTATACATCCATGATAGTCCTTCAGGTCTACGGTATAACCAACCTGTTATTTGCTCTCTTCTATTACAGGGGTCCCGGCAGCTGTTCTACACCTGTTTATGCCTTTTTAAGTAAATAGTTCCTTAGCTAAATCCCCAAATGTATTCCTTTTAGCTGGGTATGGTGGCACACGCCTTTAACCCCAGCACTCAGAGGCAGAAAGAGGTGGATTCCTGAGTTCGAGGCCAGCCTAGTCTACAGAGCGAGTTCTAGGACAGCCAAGACTACACGGAGAAACCCTGGGGGGGGGGGGCGGACTCTGCTTTAATGTGCCACTATTTCTTGCTGCAACTCTACTTGATATTTCATGGCCATGACCAAAATAGAAAGAGAAACTCTTCTCCCATAAGACAATTGAATGAGAAGCACAAAAATTAAACCAAGAAAACTAGAAAAAGAAAGGAACTATCTGGAAAGATGATAGATGTCAATGGTAAGAGGCCTTACTACATGTAACACATTGGCTGACAACTGTTCCAGGGCCTTCTCCTGCTATGGACCCACGAAAACTAGCAGCTTCAGGGTCAGTATGTACACCAGGGTAGCACTCTGTAAGGAATAAGTTGCCTCCAAGGCCTTCCAAGCAGTGGGTGGTATGCGAAAGAGCCCTGTCCCTGTCTCCCCAGGAAGCAAGTCAGTGCTGTAACAACACATTGCATAGCATTGCATCGCATTGCTCCCCTCCCACATGTTTTATCTCATCCTGTCCTAGAGTTCCTGCCTTAATCTCCAGAGGTGAAGGGAGGTTAAAATGGCTCACAATGTATCCTCCGAGGTAGAGGGATACTTCTGCATAATCTGCTCCACTGGGCCCCTGGAAGTTCCACTAGGTAGTTCCGCTAACGTGCAAAGGACACTAGGAATGCACGCTGAGTATTGTTCACCTGGTGCACTCACAAGTCTTGAGGAAGGGAAAGGTGCTCACAAAGTGTGACTTAACCACATCATGACACAGGCCTGGAGAAAGACTATCCTCCTGAGAAAGTGAAGGTGCACTGATGTCCTTGCCAGCTGCCAGCCACCTGTGGGGATCTGTGCTAAGAGGTAGAGCGGGAAAGCGTTTGCCCGTGTGGCAGCTGCACACCTGATGTGCTAATGTACTGAAGCAATTAAACTACCTCCGCAGTTGAAGTCACCACTGAATAGCTTATGACTGATATTCTCAAAGACCCGCTTTCTGCACAGGCCAAATGGTGAACTGAGTGAGGATGAGGCAGGGGATCCCAACCCTGCAACCTTTGGGCCTTGGATGGTGTGATGGATTGAATAGGAACGGCCTCCATAGACTTCTGTGTTTGACTGCTTGGTTTCTAGGGAGGGGCACTATCAGGAGGTGTGGCTTGTTGGAGTGGGTGTGGCTTTTGGAGGAAGTGTGTCACTGCGAAAGCAGGCTTTGAAGCTATGCCCAGTGTGATACAAGTCTCCGGCTGCTGCCTTCAGATGAAGATGTAGAACTCCTCCAGCACCATGTCTGCCTGCGTGCTGCCATGTTCTCCACCAAGATGACAATGAACTAAACCTCTGACACTATCAGCCAGCCCCAACGAAATGCTTTTCTTTCTAAGAGTTGCCTTGGTCAGTGTATCTTGGCAGCAATGGAAACCCTAAAACAGATGGTGTCACTCATCCCCACAGTTCCTCCAGGAACAGGGTGTTGCTTTCAGCTTGCTTGTTGTCTTTAAGAATATGATCTTACATTGGGGGAGGCTGTAAATTTGAGATAAGGACATAAACAGGCCCACGCTCCTTTTGAAGGTGCTGGGAAAGGATCTGTCCCAGGCCTTTCTCCAAGCTCCTGGTAGCTTGCTGAGCTGTGTCATGTTGGTGACAACATAATTCCAGTCTTTGCATGAGGCTCTGAGTGTGCATTCATGTCTATTTCCCCCACGTTATGAGTTGTAATGGTTAATTGTCAAGTTGACTGGAATGAAAACTATCTGGATTAGTGAAACATACCTTGGTGGTATTTGGGTCAAGTCCTTGATGAAGTCAGAGATGATGGGATTATTGGTAGATGGTTAAAGACAAAAGGTGGGAATTTAGAGAAAGGTCACTCAAGAGGTACCCTTAAGGGTTCCTCTCACTCTGGCCCCTTCCTGTGTTTTTCAGCCTCTTAGCCACCGTGATGTGAATCCCTCTGCTCTGACATGCCTCACCTGCCATGAATGAACACCTCTGAAACCATGAGGCAAAAACTTTCCTCCTCAGAGTTATGTCAGGTACTGTCACCGAAACAGGAAAGTTAACGAACTAGTCACTGATAGCTCTTCTACTCCAGTATAAGCTGGTGCTGACTCAGCGAGTCTCATTTGCTCTTTATAAATAAGATCATGCTTTGAGCTATGCATTTTCTGTGTTTATTTCACCACCTTCATCACTCCAACCCTATCCCTAGCAACCATTGCTCCTAGCATGTACACTGCCGTCTTCCATGTAATCACAGTCCCTACAAGCTCATGGGCCCCCATATGCAGCATCCGTGTGATAGGCCCCTGTTGAAATATCAAGGCAGTTCTTGGAGAGACAGTTCTGGTGACTTCTGCTTTTCCTACCTTAAGAGCCCCTATTCCACAAATCAGGGGACCTATGTGGCGATTCCACCAGTTTCTCCATATATCTAATCAGGAATTACGGACTTGAAGAAACCACAGGATAGATGTCCTGTGATGGAAAATCACTGAGATGGCTCTGAGATGAAACTTCATTGGTTACCTAATTCCAACAAGCCCCTGCTCTGAAGCAAGTATATCACAATGCTGGTTAGGAATTCATGTCTGCTCAGAGATGGTACCCAGCAGTCCTCTGAACACCTGGCTATTTCTTTCCTCAGTGCACACGCACCTTAGTCAACAGCCACAGGTCTTTCTGGACTAGCAGGAGGAGGTTTAATCACGTGTTTGGCAAGGATAACAGACTCCTTACTCAAGCAGATTGTTAAGTTTGGATATGCACTGTGTTAAAGGCTCATGTGTTGAAGGATTTGTCCCAAGCCAGCAGTGTTCAAGGTCGGTGATTGGCTCATACTGGCTCTGACCTCAAGAGTAAATTAATGCCTTGATGATTCGTGGTATGAAAACACAGCTGAGAGTAGGTGGAAAGCAAGAGGTTGGGCTTTAGCTGGAGGAAGCATGCCATTACGGTGCCCTCAGCCCCTTCACGCTTCTCCTCCTTGCTTCCTGCCTACCAGGTGTGATCAGCCATGCTCTCTCACACCTCCTGCCATTAATAGTCCATCTTACTACTAACCTAAAGAAACAGAACCAGCTCACCATGGGCTGAGACCTCTGAAACTATGAGCCAAAAACCATCTTCCACCTTTGAACTGCTTTCCTCAGGTGTCTATCACAATGACGAAAGTATGTCCTAACATGGGTCCTGCACCTTAGCCTCCTCTTCCTGGAAAACTAGCTCATAGCAGGGAAATGATGATCCAGAGGCCGTGACTCTGCTGACTTAGGTTACACTTCTATTATTCAACCCAGAAGAATTCTTACCTAGAACATGCAATTAAGAATCTAGTAGAAGGTTCACCTTTTCCCCAGGTGTTTCATGGGTGACCAGTGAATGTTACAGGACTCTAAGACAACTTCAGCTTTGGTTCTGCTAAGACAGTTACACCATATTGTCTCCCCCCCCCCCTTGGTTTTTCGAGACAGGGTTTCTCTGTGTAGCCTTGGCTGTCCCAGACTCATTTTGTAGACCAGGCTGGCCTTGAACTCACAGCAATCCACCTGCCTCTGCCTTCCAAGTGCGGGGATTAAAGGCGTGTGCCACCACTGGCAGGCTCAGCAAGTGTTCTCTGGAGTCTCCTGAGGTGGGTGGTCTTATATAAGTCCATCTAATCTGCCACTCTACTCCTAGTGTACAGTCCACGCTCCCAGGCAGCACAGTTTATACCTTACATTTTGATGCCTCCAGGAATGTGGGTCTAGTTACAGGTCTGGATGTAAAGCGGGGGGGGGGGGGGGGGGCGGTAGGCAGAAGTAGCAGGAGACTCAGCAGTGCCACGCAGGGCGCGTCTCTGGAGACTACTACATGCCTTTCAGGCAAAGGAAGGTTTCTTCTCAGAGGCAGGGCTGTTTCTAATGGCAAGGAAGACGCTACAGTCTCCCTGGCTTTGCTGAGATCTTGCATCTCCCTTTCTATTTATCAGAACGGCATCCTCTCCGATCTGTGGTCTTCAACAGTAAATAAAAAGTAATCTTTGGTGGGTTGGGAGACTTGGAGATTTAATTTTACAATCTGCCTCCACCCTTTTTTTTTTTAAAGCAGAGGCCTTCATCCACTGCAAATCTTTTTAGAAGTGTGTGTGTGTGAGAAAAAGAGACGGACAGACAGACACACACAGAGACACAGAGAGAGAGAGAGCCTGCTACATGTGTATTATACTCCCAGGTGAAATCAGGAGCAGGTTAGAAGCAGCAAATGTGAGCTGCGCAAGACAGGTAATAGCAATCAAATTAACGACTGAACTACCTCCCCAGCCCCCCGAGTTTCTGTTTTGTTAGAGACAGAGTCTCTCACTGTATAACCGTGGCTGGCTTCAAACTCAGAGGGATCTGCCAGCCTCTTCCTCCTGAATGCTAGGATTAAAGGTGTGTACTACTACTCTTTGCCTAAGTTTTGTCTTCTTTCTCCAATTTAAAAAATTTTAAGTGTGTGTGTGTGTGTGTGTGCGTGTGTGTGTGTGTGGGTGTGTGTGTGTGTGTGTGTGTGTGTGTGTACACGTGCGCACACAGCATGTGAGTACAGGTGCCCTGGGAACTAGAGTATAGGTAGTGTGAGCTGCCTGACATGGGTACTAGGAACTAAACTCAGGTCATCTAGAGGAGGAATACAAGCTCTTAAGCACTGCGCCATCACAGCACTGCCCCAGAAGTTATTTTGAAAATGGTTACTAAGCAGTGGGTGCCTGGTGTGAGAAAAGGAAACCACACAAGAATCAGGTCATGGCTAGTACTAAGAACACGGAAACCTCCTATTTTGTTTTGTTTTTTATTTACTGTCATATTAATGTAAGGCTGAAACAGACTGTTACGACAACATCTGAGAGTTAAAGACTTCACAAGAACTGCATGCTTTGCTGATAGACTGTTGAAGCATCTGAACGTTACCACCTGAAACCTGGACACTCTAGTGATTTCCACCCATTCCAGGAGCGGTCATTTACTTCCTCATTTTCAACCCTTTCCTGCAAAAGGTCAAGATGACTCACCAGATGCTAGTCACCACAGGAGGGGTCCAAGCTCTGAAGATCAAGCGATTGAAACCCACAAATCAGCGTAACTACTGGTCCAATGCTGGGCTTACATGTTTGAAGAACAAGAAACACCAACTGCTTTAATACCAAATAGAGGACTATTGTTTCTATGAGGGAATGGCTCATCAACTAAGGCCACCCAGTTCGAGCTGCCCTGTGCTCAGTCTCAGGACGATGCTGCCTTAGACGCTCCCTCCAGCACCACAGGCTTTAGAAACCAGCAGGACAATTTCGGTGTTTCACAGTAGCATCACTTCTGTGCATTACACTAACATACAAAACAAAAGCACTTGGTCACCTATCAAGTCTTGGCCACAAACAACAGGACATGAATAGCTATACAAGAACAAACACCACATAACTTTTGGATATTCCCATCATCCAGGTGTTAAAGAGACGATGATAAATCAGAAACTCTGTATCCAGTGTGTGCTTCCAACTTTGTTTTATCGTCTTCTGGTGCCACCATATCCTAGGATGAGAAAAATAGTGTCTTAGCTGTTTAAAATATATGAAAGTTGCTTATAAAGTTTCAGAAATTATACACGTTTCTTGTCAGCAAACAAGAAAGCTATGAGGGAAAGCTACAATGTACCACAAGGTGGAACAGGACGGTGTGGACAAGGCAGGTCCTCTCAGTCATCAAGGCTCATAACCTCACACACTCTTGCTGTTAGGAAACCAAAGGAGCACTCGCTCCCCTGTGAGCTAACAAGGAAGCAGTATGCCACCATGAGAATAATAACCACAAATATGCAAAGTCTAAGCCAAAATATGCAGAGAGGGCAATGGACCACAGGCGTGGTCTGACTCACAACTCAAACTCAGGGCTGAACAGAAGAAATGGGGGAGGGGGGTTTAATGGTTTTAATGTGTTACTCGACTACCACCCACCCATTACCCCACATACACCGTAACAAACAGGCCATCATAGTTTAGAGCTTATCTGTCAGTGCAGCATGACGGACCTCTGTTGCTGCTGAAACACAGCTGCCCCTCCTTATCTGTGGGTTCCACATCCACAGACTCAATCAACTAAAGTTTGAATATATTTTTTAAAGATGCACCTGTAGTGCATACCCACCATTTTCCTTGTCACTCTGTAAACATCACAGTGTAACAACCACATACATAATGTGTGCCCTGTAATTCAGACACACAGAATATCTGGGAGAGCACACTGTACTAGTGGTATGCAAACACTATGCCGTCTTTATGTAAGGGGCCTGAACATCCATAGGTTTTTGTACACCTGGATCCTGGAAGCAATACCATGCCCATTTGGCAGGATGGCTGCATCTGGCTGGGCCCTAGGGATGTTTAGACTCAAGTTTAGTAGGTTAAAAAGTGATTATGTCATTTATATCCAAACCAGCACTAAGAACTCTACTCTTACACTTTTAAGCAATTTATACATGTTCCTATCAATTTCATGACCTGTTTCTTCACTGGTCTGTGTCTTCCTTCTGAAGACAGGTAAACACTCAAGGGAGACATCTGCCCTGTTGCTCACTGCCTCTAACAGCGGATGGTTTGTTTTTTACATTAAATCTTTGCTTTCTATAAAACATCCTCTTCACTCTTTACAGTAAATATTATAATCATACTGCTAACATTTTTTCAAGTGTAACTCAATATGTTTTTATAATTCTATTGAATTTGAAAGGCCAGACTTCTACAAACATTGATGGCCCTGGCTTGGAGCTTAAAGGATTCTGAAGCTAAACATTTGGAGACACTTCCGTCCAGGAAGGTTCATTTCAAGGCCACTTTCAGGAAATATTTAAAGTGTGAAGAACAATGAATGTGAACTCCGTTTCAGACTCAGCTATCTGTGCAACTGTCACGTTTGGAGGGCACAATGAATACAACCATGACTGTTCATACATGGGCATCTTGGCTTCTGAAGCTGCTTGGGGACCTCCTGCTACCCAGCAGGAGCATCTGCTCTTACCTGATGCTGTTCTGGTTCTTGAGTCTGCATTTGAGGATGCAGAATAGCTCCCTGCGTCTCTGCCCAGTGGTGAGTAGGCCCGACTATTCCAGGTGCTAGTGTGTGAAGGAGGGTAGGACGGGTAGTACCACGAGTCTGAGAAGGGGGTTGCCGCCCTTCAAGACACAAAAGTGAGTTAGGCATCTTTTCTTCTGAAGACAATTTTTAACTACTTCTCTGTAAGTCATCAGAAAACAGCATCTTTAGCCAATATTTTCCTGAATGCTCTGATATGTTAGGGTTACCATGACACAGATGCTGTGTCTACTTCTGCCAGTTACAACTGTTGTGGGAACAGAAAGTGGCAGGAAGCAAGTATTCCTTCTTCCTGGATTCCCATCCAAAGTCTGAGATCAGAGACCGTAAAACTCGAGACATTCCAAATGCAGCCCCAAGCTCTTTCCCACGCCTCCTCTATCAGCCCCTAGCTGGACAGCCAATGTCCCCTCCCCAATGCCTGTGTCCTCCTCTGCCTTCTTCTCACTTGCTCAGACGTCAGGTAGACAGTCATTCTCCTATCTCTCAGGCTAGCAGGGGAAAGAAGACAATGAAGGAAAATAATGGACATAGTTCTGAGCAAAGCAAACCAAAGCCCGGTGCCTTCCCCTCTATGCAACAGTCATAGTCAATAGAACAGGGTCGCCATCATTTGTTCCCCTTACAACCACATTCAAATGCAGCAAAGCAAGGGCATCCTAGAGGAACTGGGGCAAAGAAGACAAGTGCACAGCTTACCTGTTGCTGCCAAATAAGTATCCTAGCAACCCTCCAGCACCCAGGCCGGTCCAGAACCCTGGCCCCGAACCATCACAGCCTTGGCCTGCAAACGCACTCCCAAAGCCAGAAGGTGCACCATGGCCAGCATGCTGTGGTCCTTAAAATAAGATGCATGTTATTAGATTAACACATGGCATTTTATTAGTTCATCTGTACAGTACTACTTACTAACCACGCTCAGCCCTCAACTCATGAACAAGCTAAATTCCAAAGGGGTATTTATAGAATATTGGCTTGTAACTCAGGAACACATTCCCCACAAGCAGAGAGGGAGAGAGGTTGTTAGGACTTGCAAGGACGGTTCTCCTACAGGAGTATCTCCCTTGCTCGAGGTCAGCTTTAGATGATGACTCTCTTTCAGAGTCTTCCTTCCTGTGCTGTAAACCTCTGGAAGAACTCCAGGTTAAACTGTACCTGCCTCTGCTGGAAAAGGGAGCCTGACACTTATCAATTAGGATGTCAGACTACAAACATCTTCTGCTTGGAGGAAACTGTAAACATGCACACACCTAGGAAAGCATGCTAACCTTACCTACTGGGCAACAGTAAAGCCTGCTGTTCCCTCCACGTAACCACCATCCACATCAATAGTTACTTTAGCACCTTGGACAGCAAACCCACAGCACGCTATCTGAGAGAAGCAGTGCTCAGACCTCCTATACTTGAACTCTGTGCATTCTGTGATCGGCATGCTTGGTGCCCACAGAAGTCAGAAGACATCAGATATACTCCTGAGACTAGATTTTTGCTTGTTGTGTTTTTGTTGTTGTTGTTTTTCAAGATAGGGCTCCTCTGTGTAGCCTTGGCTGTCCTGGATTCTTTGTAGACCAGGCTGGTCTCGAATAGAAACCCGCCTGCCTCTGCCTCGTGAGTGCTGGGATTACAGGCCTGTGCCACCGCACACTGCAAACAGATATTCTTAATTCAAATAAATTCTAGTTTATCTATCTTCCCTATTCCAGCTACTACTGTTCGTTATATTAAAAAATCTTTATCTAGCCAGGTGTGGTGGTGCACGCCTTTAATCTCAGCACTCAGGAGGCAGAGGCAGGAGGATCTCTGTGAGTTCCAGGCCAGCCTGCTCTACAAAGAGAGCTCCAAGACCGCTAGGGCTATTACAAAGAAAAACCTTGTCTAAAAAAAAAAAATTCTTTATCTAGCCAGGTGTAGTGGCACACACCTTTAATCCCAGCAGTTGGGAGGCAGAGGCAGATGGATTTCCGTGAGTTTGCCAGCCTGGTCTATAAAGCAAGTTCCAGGATAGCCACGGATACATGGTAAGACCCTGCCTCAAACACACACACACACACACACACACACACACACACACACACACACAGTGGGGTGAGGGGCACAGGGCGGGACTTTACCTATAGTCTCCTATTTCATTCTAGTAAGTTGTTTTACTCTTTATGTTAAGTTCCACAATACTTAGTGAGTGAATTGTGTATGGAATGAAGTAGAAGTCAAAAGAATGATTGTTAACAAACCTGACTGCATTTTCCAGCTAAAATGATGGCCTACAATTTACCGGGAATCTTTAGTAACAGTAATTGTACTCTTAGACACGGAGCAGCAGCCAGCGACCCGGCTCGGCTGCAGCCCCGACACTGAGTTCAGGCCCAACACAAAACCCAGATAAAGGTGGAAGGAGAGGCGCATCCAGACTCCATAGTTATCCTCCGACCTCCACACCAGCCCCATGGCACATACCCCACACCCACACATCACGCACACACACGATAATATATACTTTTAACTTTTTCTTTAAAAAAAGAAGGGCTGGAAAGGTAGTTCAATGACTAAGAGCACTTCTCTTCCAGAGGACCCAAGTTTGGTTTCTAGGACCTATATCAAACAGCTAAATAAAACCACCTGTAAGCCAGGAGGTGGTGGCACAGTCTTTAATCCCAGCACTCAGGAGGCAGAGGTAGGTGGGTCTCTGTGAGTTCCAGGACAGCCTGGTGTACAGAGTTCCAGGACAGTCAAGGCTACACAGAGAAACCCTGTCTCGAAAAAACAATAAATAATAAACAAACAAACAAACTACCTGTAACTCTAGTCCCAAGGCTCTGACACCTACTTCTGCCCTCCATGTAGTACAAAGGTTTTTAAATTTTTTTTGAAAGAAGGGAAGTTTTTTCAGTCCAGAAAGAAGACAGAGATTTTGTTTCCAGATGCGATTAGTGTCTTCTTCAGAACAGGCGCACATGCACCCCACCTCCCGCCCTGAGCAGGAAAGCATACCTGTGAACTCAGACTTAAAGCCAGGGGGAGGCGCTCCTGCCGCATTGGTAAACCTCGGATAGCGCTGGGAGTATGGCGGGTACTCGGAATACGGTGGAGGAGAACCCTGGCCATCACTGAGGAACAGCTTATAAACCACAAAGGCGAGAACAAGCAGTACCCCAATGGTAACCAGTCCACCAGCGCCACAGGAATCCGAGGAGTACAACTTGTGGTAATAATCAGAGAAGCCTTGGTGCTTCCCAGACTCCTTCAGTTTCTTCAGGCCCAGGTCCGTGTAATCTAAGTTGTACTCCAAGCCGCAGGAACCCCTGAGCACGTACTGGTCTTCAGAGGACTCGTAGCCTTCACAGCTCACCACAGTTTTACCAAATTTGTATGCAATATCCAAATCGGTCTTACATTCCCACTGAAAGAGAAACAGTCTCTCAGAACTGAAAGATTCTTTTCCTTCAATATATATCTCATGGATTATTTAGCTATCACAAAACTGCAATGAAGGAAAAGAATGACCCACAAAATTCAACACAATGACAGTGTGTGGAGGAGACAAAAACAGTGGTTCTCTTAGCATCCTACGGTGTTGTGGTGGGCACAGGAGCAATCACTTTGTCGTTTTTCCTTACTCCCCAGATGTATTACACATTGTCTGTACATGTGGTTTGACTAGCTATGGCCCCATAGACTCATGTGTGTGAATCCTTGGCCCATAGGGAGTGGCACAATTAGGAGGTGTGGCCTTGTTGGAGGAAGTGGGTCACTGTGGGGGCGGGCTTTGAGGTCACCTATGCCCAAGATGCACTCAGTGTGGTATAGTCTCTGCTGCCTTCCGATCCACATGTAGAACTTTCAGCTCCTCCTCCAGCACCATGTCTGTCTGCATGCTGCCATGCTTCCCACCGTGATGATAATGGACTAAATGCAGAACTATAAAATATCCATGATGTTTACAAAACTAAGTGGAGTCAGTGCATTGTATTTACATATTATGTATGCATATATATCATAATAATAAAGAAAAAAGCCATGAGTTTAAGGGGAGTGTGTGAGAGGAGTTAGAGCAAGAAAAGGAAAGGGGGAAGTGGTGTAAATACAGTAAAAATGACTTTTAAATCAGCATCAGATATATAAGAAGATCTAACAGCTGCATACAGCAGGCTACCTTCTGAAAAACAAAACTTTCCATATACATTTTCTAAAAACCATGGACGGACTTTACAGGGCCTAACCCTACATAATCTCCTTTAGCTTTTTTAAAACAGTATTTAGAAAACTGCAAAAAGAATCCATAATGCTTACATGTGGGGAGCTGCCCTTAGCGGCTCTTGGCCTAAAACATTGGGCAATTCCACCTTGTCTATAGACTCCATTTTCTATACCGCTGCCTGACACGTAGCAGGCTGAGGTCAGCCCAGGCCACTCCACCCGGACCCTGGGACCTGCTGCCTGACACGTAGCGGGCTCCTCCGGATCCTGGAAGACTGCTTGCTTATCTTGCTTCCGTAGTTGCATTCCCTCAGAGCTCACTCCCTAATCTTGGAGTTCTTCCTGCCAAGGACGGATGGCTGGATATCTGCGATTAGGTTCCCACAGCAACCCTGCCCTTGCCCTAGATATTGCCTATATAAACCCTGTAAGAATTTTCAATAAACGGGGCTTGATCAGAATTCAGACTTGCCCTCATTGCTCCGTGTCTCCTGTCCGTTTGAAGACCCCACGGGCTGGGACACTTACATTTTGCCAAAGAGAGAGCGAGAGAGAGACAGAGACAGAGACAGAGAGACAAAGAGACAAAGAGACAGAGAGACAGAGACAAAGAGACCCAGAGAAAGGTGTGTTCGCCAGACACAACGACCCGAATTTACAATGCCAACACTGTACAGCACTGCAACAGGAGGCTGGAGTCTAAGACCAGCCAAGGCTGCACACCAACTTCCTGACCAGCCAGAGAACATAGCAAAATCTCACTTCAGAATACACAAACTGAGACTGTAGTACAGCTCGGGGACTGGCATGTACAGCATCTAGGGTCTGAGCTCTGGTACCATCAAAAACTAAGCACGTAAGCAGGCCAAGTTAAACTCTGTAATTTTTTGCTGAATAGATAAACTGCTTCCCTCATAATGTTTAGAGGTACAAGCTGGGACACTGTCACCGATTCTACTGCCTTTTGTCAGGTTTTGTCCAAATTATTCTTCTCTTTCAAGGTCAGGCGCACTGCTGTACTGTTTATAATGGACAGGCTCGCCGAGTGTGATTCACATACAATTCATGTAGTTGTACAACCATTACTATAACCGATTTTAAAATCTAATCATTATCCCCAAAGAAACCTCAAACCCACAGGCAGCTGCCCACTTCCCCCCCCCAGCTTCCCGCCCTGACTGCCTGCTTTACCTACCCCTACTCAGACATGTCTTGTGAGGACAATCACTGACAGGTAGGTCCCTGCAACTTCCATCTTCCCATTAGAAGAACGTTTCCAAGGGCCACCATGTTGTAGCATCAACCAGCATTTTGCTCTTTTTTAATGACTAAACAACACTCCACCTTATGAATGGACTACATGTGTTCATTAGCAAAAGACATTTGGGCTGTTTCTATGTTTTAGCTAGTTGAGTATTCCTGCATATACTTGTCTAGTTTTGGGGAAGAAAAATGTCTTCAGTTCTCTTGGATATATTCCTAGGAGTGAAATGATTTGGGCATCTTTCTTTTTCTCTGTGGTGTCTCTCTCTGTCTCCCCCACCCACCCACCCACCCCTCTCTCTCTTTCTCCTCTCTCTCTTTCTCCTCTCTGTCTCTCTGCCTCTCTCCCTCCCTCCCTCCCTCCTTCCCTGCCTTCCTCCCTCCCTGCCCCCTTTCTGTTGTTTCGTTTTTTTGTAATTTTTTGAGACAGGGTTTCATTGTGTAGTTCTGGCTCTCCTGGAACTCACTATGTAGACAAAGCTGAACTGCCTGTCTTTGCCTCCTGAGTGCTGAGATTAAAGGCATGCACCACTATGTCCAACTTTGAAACATCTTTCTTGATTTCTTTCAATCCAAATGTTTTCTACTTACACAATATGCATTTTGTTGTTGTTGTTACTAAAATTATGTATTAATTTTATTTGGAAAAGGATTTCTGAATTTTCTGGTTTAGGTAAACAGAACAAGTTGAATCTACAACAGTATACACTAGAGTGGTTTCTGAGTACTTCACTGCAATTTAAATTTCTGCAATTAAGCATGAGCCTACACTTTACGATTCCTTCTAACATAGCACCTGTGTGTTAGTTCACACAATGATCCACTAGCCCGCTCCTAGGTTGCCTAGCAACCCGACATCATCACCTGCGGCTGCCAGGTGTGTGCTTGCTTCAGCTGAGCACCAGATATATAGGGCCAACCTGTCACTGTGCTCTCTTCTCCTCTGTCGGCCCCTCTGATTCTCTGTCTGTCTCCCTCCCACTTTGTACATTCGGCTCCCTCACGAGTCACTCCGTCTGTACCTTCCCCCTCTCTCCTTGACCTACTCACAATAAACTCCCTTGTACTACACGTGCTGTGCAGCACGTAATTTATTTATCATAACCCTGTCTCCTCTGAGTCTTCACCAACGCCCCCAACCGGATAAGCTTCACACTACTTTGTTGGTATATATACAATTCAAGTATTTATTGTCTCTCTCCTACTAGATGAGTTTCTTGACATCTATTCATGTGGTATATGACACATTTAATATATGCTAAACATTAACACCCCCACCATGACTGTAAAAGTAATTTAGAATGGATGTGAGACGTCTGCATTATCCAGGAGATTCTAATTAAGGAATAATGGGGAAGGAGGGCTGTGAAACCATTACCACCAGCAAATATAAACTTGAGCTTAAGTGTTAATCCAAACACTTAAGAAGGAGAAACAGAGAGATTACTCTGAGTTCAAGGTCAGCCTAGTCTACACAACCAGTTCCAAGCCACTAGACCTATACAGTGAGACCCTGTCTAAAAAGCAAAACAACAAAAGGTTTTTATCAAGCGAGAATATTAGGAGTTTTTTTTTTTTTTTTCAAAAACTGATGTCTCAATAAATAGTTTGTTGGATTAAAATTTGCTGTGTATCAGTTTCCTCCACCCTGCGGGAAGCTCACTGAGATACAGGCTTAGGTCCTAACTAGAGGTGACACACTCCATCCTGCAGGAGGCTCATTAAGCTCTGAAAGTAAACAACTCGGCCTGTCCTCGTGTCTACACAAGCAGTAAAGACTGCTAACAGCTCATCTCAACCAGCTGAGCTGCCTGGAAGAGCACTCGCCCACCTGTCCAGCTGCCTGTAGGTTGTGTGGTAAGCTCAGGTTTCCAGCTACCAGGAGCTACGGCCCATGCCGGGGTGGGCTTTTGATGATGCAGTGGTCTGCTCCTGCTAAGTAACCCCTCACACAAACTCCTGTAGGTCGCCCCTCAGACTCACTGGTTCTCCAGCTTGGATGTTAGTGGTGTCCTTACAGTCCCCATCTGGGCAAGTCGGTGTTTGCTCATGTCTCCCAAGGAATAGTGTCAGACAACATAATTCCCTGTCAGCTGTTGCTGCGGCAGCTCTTACCTGGACATCGTAACCATCCCAGCCTTTGTTCTGGCACTGGATCACTTTGGGGGTATAGGCATCACAACCAGCTGTGCCTCCAACACACTTCAACTGTGGAATAGGGTCCAGCCTCCGGGAGGTGGTGTAGCGGTCATAGTGGAGCGTGAGAGCTTTCACATCCCGCAACAGTATTCTGTCTGGAGTGAGAACACGCCGTCAAAGTGAGTACCTCCAACTAAAACAGGCAGACTCACGTGGTGGTTCATCTGGAGCGACCATGTATTCAGATGTTAATTACTTTACACCCACACACACACACACACACACACATGCTCACACACACACACACACACACATGCTCACATGCATGCGACTCCTACTGTTCTATGTGCAACCCTCACGTATTCAAACCCTGCCTCCCAAATTATCCTGGATTGGATAATAAAGTGCTGACACTGGGCTGAGCAGAAGAGGGTTGGCAGAGTGAAGGTTCCCAGGCTTGAGGGGGGTCACAGGGGGACGAGGGGGAGGAAGAGAAGTGCAGGAGAGGAGGAGAGAGGACTACTTGCAGAGAAAATAATAATGCAAGTATTGGGGACTTTGGATGGGAAGAAAATTGATTGACAGTGGGAGAGTAGATTAGATTTTATGCTCAGCTCTGTGCTCAACTTTGAATAAACCATAGTCTCTGTGTGGTTATTTGGGGAAATTGCTGGTTAAGGAGTAACTAAAACTTTACTAATAATATAAAAAAATATTAATTATTAATGTCCATTCAACACTCATCCTATGAGCAGTTTCAAAGTCGAGTGTCAAGTGTCATCTCCCACTGCCACTTTTTTAGATAACTGAGAGAACTGAAAACACCCCAACAGCACCCAGAGCTTTCGCACAAACTCAGATGACCACATTTAAAACCTCTCTCATTGTAAGCTAGATGTTTCTTCATTGCAAGTTCTACATAATTTTTTGCTAACTTAAAAGAAAAGTTTAATATAAGTTGCTGTATAATAATATGCATAGTTAATTAAAAATACACAAAAAAAATAATTCAATGATTTAAGTGTCTACCCTCTGGTAAAGAAGACAGATTCTAAGCTAGTTTTTTGTTATAATTAGAATGCAAGCTCTTTATTCTTTGATATTTTACATCCATCTATTGTGTGTGCAGTTGTGCATGTGCACATGCCCGGGCATGGGGGTGGGGAGGGGGACAGCTCAGGGAGACCATGCTCTCCTTCCACTACTTGGGTCCTGAATGTAACTCAAGTCAATCAGGCTTGGCAGCAAGAGCCTTTATGCACTGAGCCATCTTGCCAGTATTATTATTGTTATTATTATTATCATCATCATCATCATCATCAACACAATAGTACATAAAACCATTTTAAAGCACATAATAACATACTTTGAGCATATTCCCCCATATCCTCCCGCTTCCTGTCCCTCCCCCATCCCTTAGTGCCCTTTATCCTTGACAGTTACACTTACACTTTCGGTGATCAGCACACATAAACTATGTATCTATTATATCTAGGATCCACCAACTCATTGGTATAACCCTCTGGATTATCTCTAGCTGTATGCACTTTCCTGAAAATGACATAACTTTATGGCTGCAAAAAAATTGCATTGTATATATAAATCTTCTCCTTGCCCATCCATCTGTTGCTAGACACCATGTCAGTCCCTTAGCTCAGTTACTGCGAACTGCAGTGACACTGATGCACAGTGTGTTAGCTTACAGTCTTTGAGGTAAACACCAAGAAGCAGCAGAGCTGGAATTTTTTTTACTATTGTTGGGTTTTTGTTTTGTTTGGAGGCACCGCCGTACTGCCTCCCTATTCTTATAGTGTATCCTGCACTGCACAGCATCTAAAATAAGAAAACTGGAACTTATGTATCAAACTAAACTACTGGCAAAAACATTTCACACAAAATGGAAATTACCAAGTGTTTAGCTTTACGCAAACCTTGAAAAAAGGTGAACTGTTACTACACACTAGTGTTACACACAGTAATGTCACAGACAGACTCAGGAGTGAGCCACATGCAGAGGAGTAATCAGCACAGAATTCAGGTGAGTATTGCGAGGAGGAAGGGAAGACTCTGTGCTCTGTGAGAGACAGTCTATGCTCCACATCAGCGTGTGGTACGCGGAGCTAGTCAAAGAACCACAGAGAAGCAAAGGGCATGGGGCCCTCTCCACAAGTGGAGGCTGGCGCCTGCTTACCTCAAAACTCTGAGAGGTGGGAAGGTACAGGCAGCAGGCCCCCTCTCCCATCTCTGAGAGGTAGGGAGCTGCAGGCACTTGGTCAGAAAGGGGGCAATCTCAAGGCACACAACAGTCATCAGCTAACAGGATGGGAAATTTGAGAAAGGGTCTGTGAGAGAAGACCACAAGCATTGCCTCTTTAAAGGACCAGCCCATGACAGCAACAATTTCTCACCATCAGGGACTTTAAATCCCTGTCTTGACCAAATCAACATGCCAGCCATTTTGACATGTCTACACAAGTATCCCTTTATGCCAGCAAGATGCATGGCCCCCTGAGAGCTGTTCACGTGGGAAGCAGATGTGAGCTGACATCATCTTACAAACGGGAGGGCTGGCAGTCATGCAGACTACCTCTGACCACACTTCTCTTCTGGTGAACAGCAGGGCTCATGGTTGTAGTTTTCAAAGTTCAGCTTCAGTAAGATGAAAAACGGAGGGAAGAAGCTCCAGAATTTCATCTGACTGCAGACATAGAGATGGAAAGCTGACTGTGCTCCACAGACAGCCTGTGAGCCTAAGCAGTGGTGGTTCTGTGTCCTCGTCGCCCTGGGGGTTCCTTCTGCAGGGACCTGGCCTGACTAAATGCAGTCAACAGTCTCATCCCAACACTTAGGAGGCAGAAGCAGGAGGATCAGGAGTTCAAGGCCAAGGTCTGTTACACACTGAGCTCAAGAACAGCCTAGGCCACATCAGACCTTGTTTCAAAAAAAAACAAAGGCAGGAGTTTTAAATTTTTATTTGTGTATGTGTCTGAGTATGCAGCAGTACCGTGTCACGAGGTCAGAGGACAGTCTGTGGACACTGTTCTCTCCTCCACCATGTGGGTCCCAGGGATCAGAACTTAAGTCACCAGGCTTGGAGCAAGCACCTTCACCCCCTAAGTCATCCCACTGGTCCACAAATAGTTTTGTTTGTCTGGTTGGTTGGTTTTTCAAAACAGTGTTTCTCTGTGTAAGAGCCCTGGCTATCCTGGACTTACTATGTAGACCAGGCAGGCCTCGAACTCACAGAGATCCACCTACCTTTGCCTCCAGAGGGCTGGGATTAAAGGTGTGGGCCA
The DNA here is from genome assembly GCF_903995435.1 of Acomys russatus. Taxonomy (NCBI): domain Eukaryota; kingdom Metazoa; phylum Chordata; class Mammalia; order Rodentia; family Muridae; genus Acomys; species Acomys russatus. Next base: position 24,226,491 of record NC_067163.1, on the reverse strand, counting down.
CCACACACAGCCCCTACAGTTTAAGTAGCTTTCTGGTTGCAAAACTTGGTTCCTCCTCTTTATATAAATCACAAAACTCTCAAAAACATAAAGAAAATAAAGGCAGTACATTCAGTACCAACATCACCTCTTTTTCAACTTCTGGAAACTATTATTTGTTCTCATTTATAAATAAATTATACTCGATTTTTTTTTTAAAGATTTTATTTATTTTATGTATATGAGTGCTCTATCTGCATGTACACCTGTCCACAGGAAGAAGGCTTTAGAGGGTATAGATGGCTGTGAGCCCCCATGTGGTTGCTGGGAGTTGAACTCAGGTCCTCTGGAAGAGCAGACGGTGCTCTTAACCTCTGAGCCGTCTCTCCAGCCCCTATACTCGATTTTAAAAACAAGTTAGAAGATCAAATCATGAAAATTATGGAAATGAAATCATGATACTCAGTAAATATCAAAAATTTACTCACTGCTGAAGTGGCAATCAATTACTTTCCTACTTTAAAAATAGTTATTAAAGATTAAAATTTTAACGCACAGCCTGATTTCCCAGCAGGAATGTAAATCATAAACAGCCTCTGCTGATAGGAGAGAGCTCTACCTCAGCCCTTATAAGGCTAATAATTAAAACCCACAAAATCAGAACACTTTTCACTTTCATTTTCCCGCCCTCAAGAGTCAGATTCAGACAAGCAGTAATCAGTGGTCACACTCTGGTACAGTGCCAAGATCACTACACAAATTGCTCTGCAATCCAAGTGAGCAAAGGGCAACTGTACAAGAAAAAGAAGGCCGCTTTAATGCAGTGATTGACCACCATGGCAGAAAGAGAATAAACTGATACTACATCTCTTTTTGTTGTTGTTGTCTGTTTGTTTGTTTGCTTTTCGAGAAAAGGTTTCTCTGTGTAGCCTTGGCTATCCTGGACTCTCTCTATAGACCAGGCTGGCCTCGAACTCACTGCCTGTCTCTGCCTCCCAAGTGCTGGAATTAAAGGTGTGTGCCACTACTGCCCAACTTGATTCTACACCTCGTACACAACCAAATGGATTTACTATCACTCGAATGGATAGCCTTAGCTACGAGGGAGTTTGAGGTCAGCCTAAGCTACATAAGCCCTTGTCTCAAAAAATTAAAAGGAAAACAAAAAGAAAAACAAAAACCTATAAAGACAGTTTCCAAAGCCAAGAATAACAAAATAAATAAATCATTGGATTACAAACTGAAAGTGCAATCAGCAGCAGCTCTGGTCAGACAGCAGAAACATCTGGAGTCTGAAGAGCTCTTAGTATGGAATGTTTAACTTAACCCTAATCAAAAAATGCCACAACAGTCCTCATGCATCTTCATTACTAGTGTTAAGCCTAGCTTCAGACAAACACAGTACTTAAGCTAACAACAAAAAGAAGGGAAAAATTGGGGCTGGAGAGATGGCTCAGAGGTTAAGAGCACTGTTTGCTCTTCCAGAGGTCCTGAGTTCAATTCCCAGCAACCACAGGTGGCTCACAACCATCTATAGTGTGATCTGATGCCCTCTTCTGGCGGGCAGGCACACATACAGGCAGAACATTGTATACATAATAAATAAATCTTAAAAAAAAAGAAGGAAAAAATTGTCTCTAATTAATGGAGGGAAAGTATCCGATGGTGACAATTCACCGCAGACACATACAAAGTTAATTCAGTATGGGATAAAGATCTAAAATGTAAACACTTTGGGAGCACCTGAACTACATATGAAACAGTGTCTCAAAAACAAACAAACAAACAAAAAAGGAGGCGGGAGATGGCTGAGTGGTTAAGAGCACACACTGATCTTCCTGAGACCCTGAGTTCGATTCCCATCACCCATAACAGATGGTTTACAACTGCCTGTAACCCCAGCTCTGGAGGGATCTCACACATCTGACCACTATAGACACTTGCATGCATGTGCACATAACACACACACACACACACACACACACACACACAAATTAAAATAATAAAAATAAATCCTTAAAAAATCTAAAATTCCAAGAATTACATTAAAGTTTGCTATACTAAATCCAAATTACTACCACATACATAAAAAACTAAAGCAATGGAAATGCTCCATGATTTTAGAAGTCACACAATAAGCTAAGCTAAGTGGAACAATAATTTGAATTTACTATATAGGAGGGTTGAATAATGCAAAGAACACCGAACTAAATTGAATTCACTAACTTAATAAGACTTTGGCTAAGGTAATATATTAGTCTGTTCATGAGTTTCACCGCATATAAAATTAAAAGAGTAGCCTTAGATTTTATTGTGAGCCTTAGATAGGGTTTATTTAAATGGCCTGGCAGTATTTTTGAGGCATAAAAAGTGATGGAGTATAAGAAATAGTGCAAAGAAAACTGCAAGAACTGTAAACCCAGGGTTATAATTCCCAAAGCCTCAGGGCACCATTCCCTAGGAAGCCGTCAGGGTTAAAAACAAAATGCTGTGTTTGCCCATCCCCACTTGTTATACCAGACAAAACATACACAGAATCCCCTGAACTCCAGACTCATAATTCAAAACCCTTTCTCAAGTTTCTAGGCTTAAGATAAAAGCATCCGAGCTCCCTGAACTCAATTCTCCCTACACTTCTCAGAAACTCAGGAAAACAATTAACACTCAAGCCAGAATGCGCACACCATCCTTATTCCCACTTTAAAAAAAAAAAAAAAAAAAAAAAAAAAAAAAAAGACAAGGTTTCTCTGTGTAGCCCTGTCTGTCTTAGAACTTGCTCAGTAGACCAGGCTGGCCTCAAACTACTCCTCCATTGCCACCCCCACCCCCCATTCTTCTCTCTTCCCTTATACCCCATCAGAATACCCAATTTCAAGGTAACACAATCCAACTCCACGGGCTCTCTCTGACCTAAAAGGGTCCCTGTTTCATAGTTGGTTTTTGGAACCTACTATAAAAATCACCTTTCACTGAGCTCCTGTTTCCTTCCCGCCTCTTTCTTTCTTTTTTTTTTTTTTTTTTAAGATATTTATTATTATGTATACAGTGCTCTGTCTGCACATCCACCTGGATACCAGAAGAGGGCATCAGATCACATTATAGATGGCTGTGAGCCACCATGTGGTTGCTGGGAATTGAACTCAGGACCTCTGGAAGAGCAGGCAGTGTTCTTAACCTCTGGGCTACCTCTCCAGCCCTCCTTCCCGCCTCTTTTTCAGCCTGGTTTCCAATGGATAGCCCACATGAACTTTCAAAAACTCAAATCATGTCACTTACACCTCCTTGCCTTCATGTTTCTGAAAAAAATATCACTTCAATGGTGAGTTCTTCCCCGATCAATTGTATATTTTTTAAGTCTCTCTTCTGCCTGCAATCCTCACCCTCCATGTTTCTTACCACTGCCCATAACTCACTTCACCACATGACAAGCTATTTACATGTTGACTGTGTACTCTTCCTCAACACACATAAATCCCTTAGGGACAAGGAACTGCTTGCTTCACAGCTATCCTCTCAGCATCCAAGGTACAGGTAGCTGCGACCCTTTAATACAGTTCCTCATGTTGTGGTGACCCTCAACCATAACATAATTTTCACTGTAATTTTCCTACTGTTATGAACCACTCCATAAATATCTGTGGTTTCCGATGGTCTCAGGCGGTTCCTATGAAAGGGTCATTCTACCCCCAAGGGGCCATGACCCACAGGTTGAGAATTACTGGCTAAGAACTATTCAAGAAAAAAATTTTTAAATATCTAATTTTTTTAAGATTTATTTATTATTATGTGTACAATGCTCTGCCTGCAGGTGACACCTGCAGGCCAGAAGAAGGCATCAGATCACATTATAGATGGTTGTGAGCCACTATCTGGTTGCTGGGAATTGAACTCAGGACCTCTGAGAGAGGAGAGGTCTCTTAACATGCTCTTAACCTCTAGCCATCTCTCCAGCCCCTAAGTAATCTTAGAATGGTGTTTCCCCCAAAACACAAAGTAAACAAAAATGAAAATAAGGAGCTGTTTAACCACACCTTAATAATCGATATTCTAATCAGGCACCTTCATAAAGCAGTTCCTAAAAAGTCCTAAAATGAGCAGTTCCTAAAATGAGGTGATAACCAATCGAATTAATTCTGCAAAATATTTTTGGTGCTTTCCGTTCCAGAACAATAATTTTACAGCAACAGACGACTAAGAAACACCAGGAAGTGGTTCACCGTTCATTTAAATGTGGTTGTTTTCTTATAATTCCGCTGAGCCTACATCTCCCAGGCTTTAAGTGAATTCTAAGCAGGTCTCATTTTCACACAGCCGCCTTCTCGGATTACTTAAAGCAAAGCGTACAAGCATTTTATACCGAGCAGCTCGGCTTAACTCTTGACAAGAAGGCATCCTTGTTATTCAGTGTGTGGTAGCCACTGCATTGTTTCACTTCGGCTCGCAAGAACAAAGTATCTTACAAAACTAAACCTGTTGCTTAACTCAAAAGCTAGCCGTGCTCTTCCACTGATATGTTTTCCATGCCTGACAGTTTTCCTCTCCAAGCCAAAAATGTCACTTTGATTGACGGCTAGTTTATTTCTACATTTTAATAACATTTATATAAATAAAGAGGCTCTCCCACCCGGTGACCAATTCTCCTGTTAAGAAAATGTATTTTAAACTCCCATGTATGGTGAAAAGTATGAAGAAAGCTAGTGTAAATAACGCAGTTTGATGCACCAACTAGAATAAGCAGCGGGAATCTTGCTTACAATACCCATACAATCGGACTTCCCAGGTTTGTGGTCCTGGCCCCTACGCATGACTCAGAAAATTGCTGGTGGCATGGTAACCACGAGCCATAGCAACAGGCAGCCATGACAACAGTGGGCGATGATGCCACCAAACAGCCATGACAACAAGACCAGATGCGCAGGTGAGGGCCAAGCTTGTCATGTGGACTCAAGGACGCGGCCTACAGTTCGAGAAAAGTGGACAGTCTGGGTGGGAGTCCAGGGACTGGGAGAAGTTTTCTGAACAGATTCGTGCGCCCCGCCCACTCCTAGAGGTCCTCACCAGAAAAGCAAAGGAGCCAGAAAGGGTACCAAGAAGCAAATGAGCCAGGAGAGGACAGACCCGAGGAAACTGGCCAAAAAGGCAGCGACGAAGGGGCCGGGCACCCGCAAGACGGCACTCACCAGGGTCGTTCCAGCACAGCGCAGGGCCGGCCACCAGCAGGAAGGACAGCAGGCGCAACAGCGGGAAGCGCGCGGCTCCCGGGCGGCCGACAGCGGCCACAGCCATGGCGCTGGGTGAAGACGGCACTCGGCGGCCCGAGACCCGCTATGGAAGTGTGCCCGCCGCTCCGCGGCGACCCCGGGAACGTACAACCGAGAACCGACCGGACCGCAGCGCGGCGCGACGACTCTTCGTCCTGCGCCAGTCAGACGTCACTGCCGCTGCGGCACGTAGGCGTCCGTGATTGGCCGCGTTCTGACCTGCCCCGAGGGCTCCGCCTCCTTGTGGGCGGGACCAAACAGGGCGCTGTCGCGTGGGACAGACCCCCTTCAGGCTAGTTGTGTTTAGCTGTCAAGTGCCCAGAAGCTTCTGGAAGGTTTAGGGCGAAGCTGCCAAAGTTTAAGAGGCTAAAAACTTTCTGGAAGGAAAATCAAGGAAGTAGTCTAGTAATACTTATATCCAAGATCTCTGTAACCTTTCTGAAGGGCATTATTTTGCGGGTTGGGTGCCTAACACTGCCCTGCTTAGGACTGGTGTTCTATTACCGTGTACTAAATAAGAATCAGGTGAAAGGTACCAAGGGAATGACATTGCGATTTCCGAGCTCAGAACCTTCGCACAGTTCCGGAAACACGAAAGCCTTAAGGATGTACAAGAAGCCAAGAGTAGACATTAACGTGTGAGTAGATAGCCACCCAGACAAAACATTTCTCTGCCCTTTGAAGTCTGCTAGTCTGAGTTTTTTGGATGCGTTCATTCAACAAGTACATGTTGAATGCCTAATATAACAAAATAAAATATGAATCGGCCACTGTTTTAGTCATGGGAAATAGCAAGATCCTTGTATTTGGGGAAAGAGAATGACGTAGCACAGGACAAACAATACATATAATAGGTAGTGTGTAAGGCATGGGGGCACAGGCCTTTAATCCCAGCACTCCAGAGGCAGAAGCATGCGGATCGCTGTGAGTTCGAGACCAGCCTGATCTACAAAGCGAGTCCAAGATAGCCAAGGCTACACAGAGAGACCCTGTCTCGAAAAAATGAAGAAGAAGAAGAAGAAGAAGAAGAAGAAGAAGAAGAAGAAGAAGAAGAAGAAGAAGAAGAAGAAGAAGAAGAAGAAGAAGAAGAAGAAGAAGAAGAAGAAGAAGAAGAAGAAGAAGAAGAAGAAGAAGAAGAAGAAGAAAATTATCAAAAATATACCAGGATAATAAGCACTGGGAGGCAAAAGCTGGAAGGGCAGAGCGCAGTAAATGACTTTGATGCTTGAGATATGAATGATAAGCAAAGAACTCACCTTACAAAAAAAGCAGCGATCTAACCATAGCCTGGGGCTTGGTAGATAACACCCCATCCCCCAGTCCTCTACCCTCCTACCCCACCTCATCCTCACCTGACTCCCTCTGGCATTCAGTCATACACTCAGCCTATTTAGGTTGAGCACTGGTTAGTATAAATACACTGGAGCATATTTTAATTGGAGGCATGAGATAGGTAAGCAAGTAAGTTTCTTGGGAATAGAACAACAGGAGGCAGGATATGGGAGGCTATGAATGGAACCCAGCAACCTTAAAATACTGCAAAGATAATAGAGAACACTGTCCTTAATTGGCTGATTTGGATGGAGGTGGTAAGTATCCAAGTAAGCTGTCCAAGTAGACAAAAGATAGCCACACCCAAACTTCAAAGTCAATGTAAGTCTGGCCACATTTAATGCCATACTAAGATGCAAGTAGGCATAAAACTTAGACAAGGCAAAGAGGAGGAAAGGGCTGAGCCATGGGAATACTGCTTTTTCTACCTTGAGTAGAAGAGCCTAGAAATAATCTAAAAAGAGATCTCTGGTAAAGATGGAAAGCAAGGAGGGCAGTGAGATGACTCTACAGACAAAGGCCTTTGCTAGGAGGTTGAGTTTGATCCCTGACACCTGTCTGTACTAGTTGGTTTTTTTTGTCAACTTGACATAAGCTAAAGTCATCTAGAAAAGGAATCTCACCAGATTGGCCTGTAGGAACATTTTCTTGATTAATAATTGGTGTGGGAGGACTCAGCTCGCAGGAGGTTATGCCACAACTGAGGCAGGCAGTTCTGGGTTGTATAAGAAAGCAGGCTAAACAGTGGTCCTCCATGGTCCACGCCTCAGTTCCTGCCTTCAGGTTCCTGCCTTGAGTTCCTGCCTTCACTTTCCTCAGTGAGGTACTGCGAGCTATAAGATGAAATAAACTCAAGTTACTTTTTGTCAAAATGTTATAATTACAGCAATAAAAAGAATACTAGGACAACATGTAAAGGTAAAAGGAGAGAACTCCATAAAGTTGTCCTCTGACTTCTACATGGTATGCCTCTCCTCAGCCTGCTCTCTCTCTCTCTCTCTCTCTCTCTCTCTCTCTCTCTCTCTCTCTCTCTCTCTCTCTCTCCCACACACACACACACACACACACACACACCACAGAGAGAATAAAAAAGGATAAAGGAAGAAAACAAAAAAAAGGGAGGTAGCAATGTGGTAGTTGGTAGAGAAAATGGTCAATAATGGCCACTGGTGCTGGAAAATTGAAGCAAGAATAAAGACAGCTTTCGGATTTGGCACTGTAGAACCACCTAATTATCTTTACAAGAAAATTTCTGTTATTTGAGCCCCCGCTGTGTGCCATTTAAAAACAAGAAAGGGTGTCCTAATTCATATTCTAATGGGAACTGAGCCAAATAAACAAGTGGGTGCCCTGAAGAGGACAGCAGGCAATATGATGGGTATTACCATAAGAAATAGAATGGTTAGATAAGGTCCCTTCAGAAGCCAGGTGGAGTGTGGATCTAAATCTGAGCTTATGGGAGGGGGGAAGGGTCACTTTCCATCCCTCTATTGGTTCAGTGTAGAACATTTCTGTGACCTAATGTGTTACAGAAGAATTTGTCTACACAGCAAACAGTTCTCAACTGGACACCATTCTGCTCCCTGAAACATTTTAATTCTAATACATCTACTGGGAGATAGTGTCAGGTGTCATAGGTTCAGGGCTAATTATATACAGCTAACCCACACTTCAGATGCCTGTCCCAAATCCCTATAAGATTCACCAGCTCTCCAGCTATAAATCAACTGTTCCTAACACACACACACACACACACACACACACACACACACACACACTGCAAGAGTGTCTGGAATGTGCTTCAGAATAAAATAAAAAATATATGGAAGAGGCAACATAGGTAAAGAGAATAAATAAAGCAACATTAACTGATTGTTGAGAAGGGAAAGTTCCTCATGGTATACTGTCACAGCATGGTCGGGTGCTTTGTATTTAATTAATTCCTTGTCCCTGAGATTCTTACTGTTCTACGAGCAAACCCTCATGTACCACAAGTGATGCTGTGTGACCTTGCCTCCAAATTATCCCTGATTGGCTAAATAAAGGCAACACCTGGGCAGGGCAGAGGAGAGGTAGGCGGAGCTAAGGTTCTCTGACCTGGGGGACAGGAGGTTCTGTTGAGGGGGACTGAGGAAGGGAGAGTGACCGAAGAGGAGAAGAAGAGAGCAAAGTCACCTGGGTTAGTGTAAAGGAGAACCATGTCGCTGGAAGGACTTTGTTCTGAGGATTGGCTATGGAGAGAAGCAGCCTAGATGAAAAAGCGAATATTTATGGGGACTATGGATGGGAAGTAGCCCAGATCAGAATAATTAAAACAAATGGCGTGGGATGTGGAGCTGGGAGGTAACAAGGTAGCTTTGGGGGTTTATATCTGCCCAGCCCCAGAGTTTAAGGCACAATAAAAATGTAACAGGTATCTGTGTCTTTTATTGATATGATAGGTTAAAAATAACCACCATGATAATCATATGAATTAATAAGTATTAGTAGACATTTACTTCAACAGTATATAGGAGATTCACTTTACTATTGTTGATACTTTTCATAGACAGTATTTAAATTTTTTCCATAAAAGTTTTCTAAACAAAAACTAAAAAGTCAGTGTTTTGTATGATTTGGTCTGTAAGAGTTACCTAATAGTGATGAAAAAGATAATCAGGTACATCTCCTGTAAGGAATTGTTTATGCCTACATGTGAATGCCTGCAGGTAGGTATGTGCACCACCACATGTCTTCCTGGTACCTTCAGAGCCAGAAGATGGCATTGCATCTCCTGCAACCAGAGTTACAAGTGGTTATAAGCCACTATGTGGGTGGTAGGTCCTTTGCCAGGGCACCAAAGGCTCTTAACCAGTGGACCATCTGTCCAGCCCCAAACATATCCTAAAGCACTAGGTACTCAGCACTGCACACTAAACAAGAAGTCTCTCCTCTCGCCGCATCTCTGTAACTTGATTTCAGAGGTTAGAAAGTCATGAAAAGTAACAAGGGATCACTACTATATGAAACAAAGAACACTTAAATGATATAACATCAGCAAACATGAAGAGCTGAAAGAAGCTCCTGTCTTCCCTTCTAACGCCTACTACATTTGTATTCAATATAAATTAGGGGATTCAATTTAAGCCCAGGAGCTTCTGGAAGCTCCTTCAAAAAGCACTTTGTTTTGTTGTTGTTGTTGTTGTTGTTGTTGTTGTTTGGTTTTTGGAGGGTTGTTTTTGTTTTTTATTTAATAGCCTCTTACTTTTTTTAAACATTTATTTTATTATGCATACAGTGTTCTGCCTGCATGTACACCTGCACACCAGAAGAAGGCACCAGATCTCATTATAGATGGTTATGAGCCACCATGTGGTTGCTGGGAATTGAACTCAGGACTTTTGGAAGAGGAACCAGTGCTCTTAACCACTGAGCCATCTCTCCAGCCCACAAAGTACTTTTTATTTTTTATTTTTTTAAAGTACTTTTTAAAAATGAATTTCCTCTGAGCCAAGCTACAAGCTCTGAGACATGAACCTATCACTTTACAACCACACTCACCACCATTGATCAGCAATGTGCACTCATCCATTCTTGCTTTTTTTCTTTTTAATATAGGGTTTCTCTGAGTAGCCTTAACTGTCCTGAACTCGATTTGTAGACCAGGCTGGCCTCAAACTCGCAAAGATCCACCTGCCTCTGCCTCCTGAGTGTGGGGAGTAAAGGCACGTGCTACCATGCCCAGCCATTCCTGATTTCAAAGACGGAACACCACAAAACAGAAGGAAAGCAGGTATTATGGTGCATTTGAGATAGAATCATTGACTTCTCCACAATTTTATGTCTGGAGTGCACAATGCTAGAAGCATTAATGAGCATTTTTGGTCTTTCCACAATGTGGGATTATCAGAATTTATTGAATAGCAATAAATTCACAAAGTTTGGTGATTTTCCTTTTTATTGGGGGTGGGAGTGGTTCGAGAGAGGGCTTTTCTGTGTAGCTTTGGCTGTCCTGGACTTGTTTTGTAGACCTGGCTGGCTTCAAACTCACAGCGATCTCTGCCTCCTGAGTGCTGGGATTAAAGGTGTGCACTGGCACGCCCAGAGTGATTTTTTTTTTAATGATTTATTATTTTATATGCATTGGTGTTTTGCCTACATGTATGTCTGTGTGAAGGTGTCAGAGCCCCTGGAATTGGAATTAAGTTGTGAGCTCTCGTGGGTATTGGGAATTGAACCTGTGTGCTCTGGAAGAACAGCCAGGGCTTTTGACCACTCAGATATCTCTCCAGCCCAAACTTAGTGATTTCAATGGTAGTAATTTGCCATAAAATCTGCCTAACTTGGTATCTTGGGCTAGGAGAATTCAAGGTTTCTATTCCAATCTTAAGTATCAATATTAACTCAAATATCACACAGCATACAGAAATACACTTGTGTCTCTTTATACATAGACATGGATTACAGAAAGAATACATGTTAAAGAGGCCAGAGCAAAGTTCAAGTGGTTTCAGGAGTGGACCAAGTTTGTATTGCTAAGACAATGAATCAGACCGGCGCTGGCGGAAGTCGAGTTTGAGAAAGAAGCTACAGAAATCAGTTACAATGGGAACAAGCTAAACTGGATCCAGAGCAGGAAATGGAGGTCCCAGGTCCCAACAGATGATGAGGTGGACAGGTTGGCAGTGGAGTAGGCTGAGTCAACTGTGGGAAACAGAGTCGGGAAGTCCTTGGTCCTTCATACCCATCCACCAGGTATCCTGTGATAGGCTGCTGCAGACCCAGGCCACCACTTTATGAGGTTTACACAAGAGTTACACTCATTCCACAGTCTTTTCGGCCGCATAAATTCCTGAGCCTGGTTTTCCTGATATCTTAATATGCCCATGCCTCTCAGTTTCAATTCTCCCCAATTAATTTGGGGGGGGGGGGGACTCCCTTTTAGTCTGTGTAGGTACTAATTCAAGAAGTTCTTGGCTAGGGCCTGCAACAGCCCTGACTAACCCACTGACTTCTCTTCTCTCCAACGTTCCAAGGTCCCTGTTCCATTTGTTGGCAAAGCACACCTCCCACTCCACCCCCCAACACACAAACAAGCCAACCTCGTCTTTCCATTAAGAGAAATCTGTCAGATCAAACCAAAGGGCTATTTCCCACCGTTCCTAATTCCCAGGTATTTCTAGGAAAGAGGTTTTCTCTGCCTTCTCAGCCTCAACAGCTGAGACCTGCATGTTAAGCAGCCACAAGGCAGATTTAAAGGGGAGAGAATATTTCACAGGCTTAGCAAGGCTGGGAAGCCAAATGGCCAGCTGTGAGCGCCGACAAGGCTTTAACAAGAAGGGAAAGTGACTAGATGAAAGAGGTTTGGGCAGCTGGGTGTGGTGGCGCAGGAGGGCAGAAGACAGAGGCAGGTGCATCGCTGTGGATTCGAGACCAACCTGGTCTAACAAAGTGAGTCCAGGACAATCAAGGCTAAACAGAGAAACCCTGTCTCGAAAAACCAAAGGAGAGAGAGAGAGAGAGAGAGAGAGAGAGAGAGAGAGAGAGAGAGAGAGAGAGAGAGAGAGAGAGGAGTTTGGTCTTTCAGAGGGGAAACTAAGAGAAGATAGGGCTATTTTTGTAACATTTGTACAGACTCCAATTGCTGATGCTCACAGAGGCATCTGTCTCTTCGTCAGAAGTGAAAATATTTACAAATGGAAAAATTTGTGTTGCAAATACCTTTCTATGTAACACGGAGAAGTTCCTGTTACCTTTACGATGAGAAACTTACAGTCTACTTTTGTACCGAAGAGAGAAGCACAACCAAATCCCTCTTCTGTGTCTTTTTTTGTTGACTTCAGCTAAAGTAATCTTCGTGCCGCAGTGGTATATTTTGGAGTGGAGATCCTTCTTACTAGTGATTCTCTTAAGAGCAGTTTTTTGTTGTTGTTGTTTGTTTGTTTTGTTTTGTTTTGTTTTGTTTTGTTTTAATCTCCCTTTCTAGTCTGCAAACAACCTGAGGGCAGAAACTGCTCCCCGGCTTTGCACATCCTAATGCCGACTGGGTTTCCCAGCTTATGATGTGTGGGAAGCTTATGTAAATACATTACATCTCTCTGCGGGGAGCCCCCGCCCTCATCCCTTTTGTCACCAAGAGACTGCCAAGAGGAGGCATCTTTATTACCCCATCCGTGACTCGGCTCCCGGCACCCAAGTGGGAGGTGGAGAAGGTTTTATCCAGGGCCTGGATGTGTAGGAACCTAAGGAGAGAGGCAGAGACCACCCATTTCCCATGTCACAGACTGGCTAGTAGGAGGAGAAAGGAAGTAGCTGTGCAGAACGTGAAGGGATCCCGCAAAGGCATCGCCCGCCCGCGTCTTCACGAGCTCCTCACACACTCTTCCCGACACCGCGGGGACTTCAGGCCCGCGCTGCGTCCCGGGAACCACAGACCCCGCGCGTCCGAGCTGCCTCCGCAGCGGTGAAGGAAGGGAGGCTGGCCCCAGACCAACCCCGCGTGCCCCCCACGCCCCCGCGCGAGCCGCCGGCGGAAGTGCAGCGTCGTGCACTTCCGGGTGTTGTCTGGCGGCCACCGCGCGTCTCCGGTCTCCCGGCCACCGCCCGGGTCGTGGAGCCAGGAGCGACGTCACCGCCATGGCGGGCATCAAAGGTGGGCCTGGGGCGCGGGCCGCGGGCCGCGGGGACGGGGCCGCGGGGACGGGGCGGGGCGGTGTGGGGACGACACAGCCCGGCTCCTCTAGCGGTCGCGCTCCGCCCCTGGACCAGAACCGGGCAACCCGGCCACTGACGCGTTCTGCGCGAGTTTGCACCCGGAGACATGGAGGGCTGCAATACGAAGGGATGCCCGGCACGGCGGGCCAGTGTGATTTCCCACGCGAGGCACGAGCCCGGTCCTCTCCGAAGCCTGGGCTCTGCATCCACTCCTGGGATCCCGGTGCACCATCTTTCCCTACCTCTAAATCCGATGCATCTTGATGACATTCGGTGTTTGTACGATGCAGTATAGCCCGGATGCTAACCCAAAGTGTTTCTGGCTTCCTTTCCCCACAAGTGCACGCTGACACTTTTTTAGTTGTTGATTTTGGGGGTTTTGTTTGGTTGGTTGGTTTTGTTTTTAAAGATAACAAACATCTCGATGAAAGATTAGTTGTCTGTTCGTGTTTTCTTTAGAGAGAGGGGATGTTGCTCCGTAGCCTTGCCCTAGGGTTAGAAACAAAGTTTTCTGTTTACTTATCAGCAGATCGCTTTGATTTCTTGACCTGCTTTGTAGTACAGACTGCCTAGTAGGAAGTTAAAAACAGTTGGATAGTAATACCTGCACCTCGCCAGTAAGGGCGACTTTGGTGGAGCTTTTTCCCAGGGTCACACTTTCCTGATACCCTGTTTATTCTCGGTGCCTGAAAAACATTTCGTTTCTCAGATAGAACCTGTCATCTGAGCAACTAGGATACTTTCAGATCTCTTTTCGAGCTATAATAGACTCTTTCAAATCCGTCTGTGAGCAGAAGTTATTGTAAAATGCTGTAGCTCTTAGAATGTTGCCTATGTTTCTCTTTCCATTTCTTCGGTGTCATTAATGAGGGACTCTTTAAAAAGAAAGAAAGAAAGAAAGAAAGAAAGAAAGAAAGAAAGAAAGAAAGAAAGAAAGAAAATAGCTTTATGATTCTCCAAATCTGGGCAACGTTAATCTGGTGACAGTGACTCTGGCTGAATTTTATTTACTTTTTAAAGATTTCAATGAGTTTTAAAGTTACAATTGTTTATTAAGATATTTCTTCCTAGTGACCCTTATATTAAGGAGTGTTACTATAGAGACCATTATGTGTTTCTTGAGCCAGTTGCCTGTTACTTTGTGGTAAATTGTATTTTCTGTTAACTCTCAGACTGGGGAGCTTGAGCACTTCACCTGTGTCTCTGTAGTCACAGGACCATCATCACCTAGAGAATTCACTAGAAAATGTTTGCTAGGTAATTGGGCTGTTGCAGCCCTGGCCCTGGTTCATAGGCTTTAGGAGTAGAAACCACCCTCCTGTATGTTTCATCTTCCAAATGTTGCATCACTCAATTACTGTATGGCTTCTTACCTTCCTGATGTGTCACTTAAGACGCCATTTATATAAAATAAGCCACCTAGTTGGCCAGTGTCATAAGATTGGAGAAACATTACTGGTTTGGGGGGCACTTTGGAACAGTTTATTTACTCTTGTCAGCTTTTACCTGTCATGACTTAAGAGATGAGATGTCACGAGTTGTTTTTGAACATCTTTTTTTTTAAATTTTTTATTAATTTATTCTTGTGCCATCCCAATGGTTATCCCATCCCATTGAACATCTTTTAAATACTGAGTGATGGCTGCCAGGAAAAATGACCTAGGGTATCTTGATTCCCCCAAACAGTTCCACAAGGCTTGCTTTTTCCTATGTTGAGTATTTGAAAGGGATTGGATCTTGTATAAACACATTGGTAGTTTTATGGGCTGGAGAGATGGCTCAGCGGTTAAGAGTGCTTTATTCCTCTAACAGAAGAGCCAAGATCAGATCCTAGCCCTCCGACTCCCAGCAGTTCACAAAAGCCTGTAACACCAGCATAGTGGGCACCTCACTGGCACATACAAATACACACACCCATAATAAGAAAATATTTTAAAATAATTATTTTCTTACAGTATTGATACAGTAGCTGTAATAGAAGCTACTTGAGTTCTAAAATTTTTTTTTTAATCTTTTAAGTTAACTTTCTTTGTGTATTTACTTTTTGGAGACATTATGTAATCCAGGCTAACCTGGAACCCACAGTCAGCTTGCCTCGGCCTTCTTAACTAGGATTGTGGGCATGTGCCACCACAGTTAGTTTCTCATTGTCCCCTTCCCACCCCCTTCATCAAACTAGGTTTCAGTTTTAGTTTGGTTGTTTGGTTATTTGTTTTGTTGTTGGATTTTGTTTTGTTTTGTTTTGTTTTTCAAGACAGGGTTTCTCTGTGTAGCTCTGGCTGTGCTGGGAACTCTCTCTATAGACCAAGCTAGCCTAAACCTCAAAGATCTGCCTGCCTCTACCTCCCAAGTGTTGGGATTAAAGGTGTGCACCACAACCATTGTTTAGCCCAGCCCTGTTTTTATTTTTTTATTTATTTATTTTTAGAAGAGTTAAAATAGACACAGTGGCATCCCTTGGTAGTAAGCACCTCTCCTGCTGGGTTTGGAAGACAGAGCCTTATACAGCTCAGTCCCCTGGCACACACTGGAGAAGCCCCACCCCAGGATCCCCAACCCCACTGTCCCTCAGTTTCCTCCCCCCTCCCCACCCCCTGTTAGCACAGCCTCTGTTCTTCACGGGAACTGTTAAGACTGTATTCAAAGAATCTGGATCTTAATTTCTAAGAGTATAACCATTGGAGTCTGGAGTTCAGTAGTTAAAAGCACTTGCAGAGGATCCAGTTTGGGTCCCCAGCACCCACATGGCTGCTAGTAACTGTAACTCCAGTTCCAGGGGATCCAACACTCTCTTCTAGTCTCTGCAGGCCCCAGGCATACACATACATACATACATATGTACACACAAGCAGAACACCCATATACTTAACAAAATCTATTACAAAAAGATGGCTATAGATGTGTGTTCTCTTTCACAGAGCCTTGCTGACATGACTACAACACACTTATTAAAGAAAGACTTTTTTTTTCTCTTCCTGACTTAGAATGTTTCCCCGGGAGGGGGAAAGGGGGGCCCCCGCCACGCGGTGCAGCTGTTGACTGCATGCGGGTCTTTCAGTTACTTCTAATTTACTTCAGTGTGGGAAACAAGTATCAGACAGTTTCACTTTGTAAGACACAGTAACAGTGGTATGGTCCCTGTGGGGAAGAACCCCTTTCTGGGCTCTGCCTTTGGCTCTGAGCACAGGAACTGTTTACAAGTAGGACTGAGCTTTCCTTACAGAATCTTGATGTGTAGCCCACGCTGGCCTGGGGCTTGCCGTGTTCCACAGGCTCTCCTGGGCACCTGATCCTCTGGCCTCACCCTTCTGAATGCTAAGTCTGGATCGCTGTACCTCGCTTTAGATTTTGTTTTGATTGTTGTCATCTCGATGGGTTTAGTGTTAGTGGTGGTGGTTTGTCAGCTAGGTGGTTAGTTGGTGTCTTGTGTAACCCAGGCTAGCCTAAAGCTCTCTGTGTAGTCCAGAATCACCTTGAGCTCTGGTGATGTTTGCTTCTTCCTGTAGAACAAGTTATCGCCTGAGTAGATGACGTCTGGATAAGTTCTTTGTCTTCTATGTAATGTTTACAGTGGTGAACTTAGCTGTTTGCCAGCTGCATTTCAGGGAGTATAGTTCTTTTTTCTTCAGAATGTCTTTTTAATAGTGTCTTCAGTGTTGAGGGACTTGCTTGCTTTTTAGATATAGTTTCGGTCTCTCTCTCTCTTTCTCTTTCTTTTTCTCTCTCGCTCTTTTGAGATGGGTTTTTTCGTGTAGCCTGGCTGTCCTGGAACTCTATAGACCCGGCTGGCCTCAAACTCAGAGATCCACCTGCTTCTGCCTCCCAGGTGTGCACCATCACCGCCCAGCAGTCTTTCTTATTAATAGTAGGAAGAGCTGAGTTGAATACATTACTGAGGTGACTAGTTAGTGGCCAGGACACAGCGCTCCAGGAGGCTGCATTCATTCTGCAGCTGCCACTGAGTGTTTGGCTGGGCCATGAGTGTCAGAAACAGAAGAGGCACATTTGGGAAGGCCTGATGAACAGGACGCCATTGAGAAGTGCAGCTGCACTGAGCGAGGAGCTGCGTGCAGCTGAAGGCCCCAGCACACACGTGCACCTCTTTCTTCTTCCCTTGCCTGTCAGCCAGATGTTCCCACATCAAACATGCCGCATCAGGAACCTGCGTTCCCACTCCTTGCCCTGCCTGGACATTTGTTTTTTAATTCCTTAACTTCCTTCAGAATTCATGTTTCCTGAACAATCTCACTTTCTCATTAATTTTTTGTTGTTGTTTGTTACGTGTTTATTCGACACCTAGTGCCAGGCACTACACAAAATCCTGAGGAGACAGAGGTAGATAAAACAGAAATTCATTCTTAAAGGGTTCTCATCTTTTTTAAGAGACCGTATAGCTGGACACATACCCAGTTCAGGGAACACAAAGCAATTAAAGTGAGAAATGCTTAGGTGAGAAGGTTGAAGGTGGCCACAGGGGGACTCAGCAGCCATAAAATTAATGCAGACTCATTGTTTGCCTGGTTACTTGTTAATCTGTTTTTCAGATAGGATCTCAAGTAACTTAGGCTGGCCTTGAACCCCAATCCAATACATAATCAGAGCTGGCCCTTAACTCCTGATCTTCCCTGCTTCCACCACGTTAGTCCGAGGATTACCAGAGTACACTGCCACACCTCCTCCTCGTTTTTTTGTTTTTTTTTTTTTTTTTTAATTTTATGGCCTAGCATGATGACTTATCAGTATGTGCACACAGATAGCATACAATAAAGAAAATGTGATAACCTTAGAGGCGGCTTTATTCTCCCACCAGAACGTAAGCACCGTGAAAGTAGAAGCATTGTGCCCCCACCAGCACCCCACCACCACCACCACCAAATCCTCAGGGCAGTGTCTTCAGTGCAGGAACCATGTGGCGCACATTCATTGCTCAGTGTATTTGTTATAGGAATAAAAAAGTGCTGTTTATTTATCGAGGAGTCCTGGGGGTTGAATCCAGAGCCTCAAGCACACAAGGCAAGAACTGTACCCCTGAGCTAGTCCCTAGCCCCTCCATAAATCAAGAAGAAATCAATTCAGTCGCAGAGTTGGTGTAGCTTTGAGGACCAGATGACTTCTTGAGTTGACATCTGAAGGGAGTCATAGCTGGAGGAGAGGCAGAGGAGGCCGGGCACTGGAGCTCCAGGAGCTTGAGGGAGCCAGTGAGCTCCTTGCTGGGGCCCCAGGATATGCCGTGTGTTTGGCTTCAGTCAGTGTTTCCTGAATAAGGAATGAAACTCTGGACATAGGATGGCAAACATGGTCAGAGGCCTTGTAGATGAAGGAGTATAGGAAAGAGAGCCATGTAAGAAGCCAACAGGACGCCGGGCGTGGGCGTGGTGGCGCACCACGCCTTTAATCCCAGCACTGGGGAGGCAGAGGCAGGAGGGCGAGTCACTGCGTGTTCGAGGCCAGCCTGGTCTACAAAGTGAGTCCAGGACAGCCAAGGCTACACAGAGAAACCCTGCCTCTAAAGAACCAAAAGAAGAAGAGAAAGAAGCAGCAGCAGCCAGGAAGACATTGCTGTCTATGTGGCAGAGTCAGGGATTGTAGACAGGACCCCAGGGACAAGAGGGGAAATCTGTTCTCCTATAGTTACTGTGTTCCCTGTAATCCTGAAATGCTCTGCTTAAAATAAACATTTTAAATAAATAAATGAAATAAACATTGCATTAGCTTTTTTTCCACTGTTGCTGGAAATATAAACTATACTAAGGTTAAGAACTAAGTATACCCTGTTCATAGTGCTGTATTCAGCACTCCAGCTGACACCTAGTCAGCCAAGACAGTGTCAGCAGCCATCTTGTCAATACTATTAGGCAGCATCTGACCCCTTCCCCACTAATTTTGGTTTGTGTGCTGCAGTTTTTTAACCTGGTAAATTTTAGATCTTCACAAATGTTTTGGATTTTAACTTTCCTGTTAAGGTTAGATTGTACCATGTTGTTTGGTTTTTTTGTTTGTTTGTTTGTTTGATTGATTGTTCTTTAATGTGCATTGGTGTTTTGCTTACATGTATGTCTATGTGATGGTGTCAGATCTTAAAGTTACAGGCAGTTGTGAGCTGTCATGTGGGTGCTGGGATTTGAACCTGGGCCTCCAGAAGAGCAGTCAGTGCCCTCAACCACTGAGGCATCTCTCCAAACCCCTTTACCAGTTTTTTAAAAGTTACTTTCTGGGCCTCTGAAATGGCTCAACGGGTTAGAAGGAGTGCCTGCAGCTAAGCCTGATGACAGAGTTCAGTCCCCAAACCCCACACAGTGGAAGAACAGTCCCTGCAAGTCTGGCTCTGACCTCCACATGCACACACCCTAAATAAATAAAGTTAAACAAGAAATGTAACAAATCTCACCAGGTCATTTTCTTAGCCACAGAGGATGCAGAAATGCAAGCTATGTAGAAAAATTGATTACCTTTCTCTTGGTTGAAATCTAGGTTGTTAATTATACACAATAAAGTTGTTTCTCACTTTGAAGTATACCAGCCATATTCAGAAAGCTTCAGGGTGTCTCTTACTATAGGAGGCATCTCCTGTGCTGTGGTGAGAGGGTGGTACCCAGTCCACATCAGGCTACACTGTTATCCCACAGACCTCCTAGGGTTTAGAGAGCCAGAAACAAAGTAACTGTGTTTCTGTAAAAAAGACTAATATTAATTGATTATAATAACTAACTCCAGGCCAGACTGGTGGACTGTGAAGTCTATACAGCAAATCTCTTTCATGTCCTTAAAACTTAATAATAATAACAAGCATAAATCTGTAATCCCAACACTTGAGAGGCAGGTCTTTGTGAGTTTGAGGCCAGCCTGGTCTACATAGCAAACTCCAGACCAGCCAGGACTATACAATGAGACCCTGTGTAATTAAAAACAGCTAATTTTTTTTTTAATTTTTTGTTTTGTTTTTTGTGGATTTTTTTTTAAGATTTATTTATTTATTATTATGTATACAGTGCTCTGCCTGCATGTACCCCTACAGGCTAGAGGAGGGCATCAGATCTCATTATAGATGGTTGTGAGCCACCATATGGTTGCTGGGAATTGAACTCAGGACCTCTGGAAGAGCAGTGAGTGCTCTTAACCTCTGAGCCATCTCTCCAGCCCAAGAGCTAATTTTTAAATAATTAAAAAGAAAAAAATAAGCCAGGTGTGGTGGCTCATGTCTGTAATCCTAGCACTCAGGGAGGCAGAGGCAGGTGGATCTCTGTGAGTTCGAGGCCAACCTGGTCTACAAAGCGAGTCCAAGGCAGCCAAGGCTGTACAGAGAAACCATGTCTCAAACAACAAAATTAATAAATTAACAAACTGACAAGCTACAGGTACTCTTGGGCAACTTTTCTTCCGGTTTTGTCCTTTTGTGTTTCTGTTTTACTGAGGCTTTCCTGCCTCGCTTCCTGCCCTTACTGTGTAACTATGTTGGTGAGGCTTCCCTGCCCCTCTTGCCTGCCATCCCTGGTGAGATGTGAGTAGAGGTCAGAGGTCATCTTAGAGCTGACTATCTTCTTCAGCTTCCATATAAATTCCAGGAATTGCCATCACCTTGTGTGGCAGTTGCTTTACTCACATGTGGATTGAGTACAATGTTGTGGCGGATGGGCGGTAATTCTGTGTGCCTGAGAAATGGGACCAGTAACTGGGGAGTGTGCTGTGTGCTAGCAGTAGGTCAAAACTGGTACACAGGTAGTCTTCCTTATTGGGAGTCCTTGGAACCAAGTGTATGTCAGCGGTGGATTTCCTCACATTTGGGAATATTTGAATTTACATCCTGAGATATTTGGGGTATGGGTGCATATTTGAGACAAGGTTTCCGCTATGTATCTCTGCCTGTCCTGGAACTCACTATATAGACCAGAGTTCCGCCGGCCCCTGCCTTCCTAAAGATGGGGTTAAAGGCTCGTGCCGTCAGGCCTGGTTGACATGCCAGACTTCACAGCCTTTCCAGGGATTAAGGAGGGTGGGTGCTCAACCTCTAACACATGGTTTTCTTTTGAGGGTGCTATATTTGAAGCTTCTCTGAAACTATGTAACTGGTAGCTTTGAATACAGTTCACATGTTTGGGGGGTTTTTTGTTTGGTTTTTTGTTTGGTTCCTTTGGTTTTTCGAGACAGGGTTTCTCTGTGTAGCTCTTGGCTGGCCTGGACTCACTTTGTAGACCAGGCTGGCCTCAAACTCACAGAGATCTGCAAGCCTCTGCCTAAAAGTATGCACCACCACCACCTAGCTTGTTTTGTTTTTTGCTGACCTTTAGTTTGTAGTAATCCTCCTGACTCTGTGCTGAGATTAAATGTTCCCTTTTGGTTTTGTTGTTGTTTTGTTTTTTGTTTTTGTTTTTGTTTTTTGAGACAGGCTTTCTCTGTGTAACCCTAGCTATCCTGGAACTCACTGTTTAGACCAGGCTGGCCTGGAACTCAAAGATCCACCACCTCTGCCTCCTAAGTGATGGGATTAAAGGCGTGCACCATCACCACCTGGTTAACAGTTCACTTAACAACTTGAATTTCGAGGGGAGGTGGAGTTTGCTTCTCTTCTGGGATTCCAGGTCCTGCTTAGCCTGGTGCAGGTATGAACCAAGACTCAAGGCTTTACTGATCTCTACACCTTTTCTTTGGTTTGCAGCTTTAATTAGTTTGTCCTTTGGCGGAGCAATCGGGTTGATGTTCCTGATGCTGGGATGTGCCCTTCCCATATACAAGTATGTAATGTTTTTTCCTTTTGGGGTGTTTAAAAGTAAAATTCTTCTACTAAAGCTTTGACATGCTTTGTACAAGTAATACAGAGAAATGTTCATTTTCCAGTGTAACCCTTTTCTGAAGATCATCACTTGAAGTTTATTTGTAAAGATCCTAGAATATCAGGGCAGCGTGATTTTTGGCCGTGACCTACTTCTGCGATGGCCTGGTGACAGAAAGTCAGCTCTGCTGCTTGCCGATAACACGCCAACAAAGGCTAAAGTGTGTTTTACGGAAAATAACACAGGCAGCTTCTGAGCCCAGCTAGAGATTGCTTTCCCTAAGAGCTTTCTATTGAGGCATTGCCTCGAGGCGTAGGTAGCGCATGCTGGCCTCACTCACACTCTGCCTGCTCCAGCCTCCCAGGGTCTAGAATTCAAGGTGTCATCACCATGCCCAGTGTAGAAAACTTGTAACATTACTATTTAAGTAGCTTAGTTTTACAAAAGACGGATATGCGGGGGACCACAAACACGAAGAGAGACTTGTATATGCTGATAAGCACATGAAAACATACTGAGCCCCACTCAACACTACAAGATAAAGGAAGTGGTCTGGCAGGCACTGCTGGGTGCCAGCAGGAACTAAGTCTTGGTGGGGGAGGGGGTTAGGCAGTAAGTAGGTGCAGTTTCTGGGAACCAGTGGCCTGTACCTTATAGTTCCTCGAACTGGCCCTCCCCTTCTTAGAAATCTGCATACAAATCCACTTGCAAGTGCTGGCAAACATACAATAGTAGGTAAGAATATTGCTATGTAGTTGCCATGTCTATAATAGCAAAAATGAAAAACTGATGACATCACAAATGCCCATCCAAAGCTAAATCATGGGGTGTAGTTGATAAAGCACTTGAAACAGAAACATGCGGACCTGAGTTCAAATCCCCAGGCCCCACGTATTGTGTGAGAGTGCATGTCTGTAATCTAGTGTTGTTCCTATGATGAGAGGAAAGTGAAGACAGGAGAACCAGTAAGCTTTGCAGGCCAAGTTGCCTGGTGTACGTATCAGCAAACAAAGATGCATCTCAAACAATGCAGTAGATAAGAACTGACACCCAGACCTGGCGTGATGGCGCACGCCTGTAATCCCAGCACTAGGGAGGCAGAGGCAGGTGGATCTCTGTGAGTTCGAGGCCAGCCTGATCAACTAAGCCAGTCCTGGACAGCCAAGGCTACACAGAGAGACCCTGTCTTGAAATGACCCCCCAAAAAGACACCCAAGATTGTTCTCTGACATCCATACACTGTGGCACGTGAGCACCCACATTTACACACACACACACACACACACACACACACACACACACACACACATTAAAATGTAGAGGGTGGAGAGAGAGTTCAGTTAGCAAAGGGCTTGCTGGAGGAGCATGAAGACTGATTGCAAAACCCCTAACCACATCCATAAGCGGAGTGTTGTGGGCTGTTCCGTAATCCCAGCGCTGGGCTGTTTGGCAAGCTCTGGGCCAGTGAGCGACCCTGTCTCAAACAAAAGGAAGCAGTGTCTGAGACGGTTGTTCCCTGACCCCCGTACCAGCACCCATGCACGCATGTACACACACCACCCCAGCCAAGCATACACGTACCCCCCAAATTAAATTACTGTGCATCCTTCAGTGACAATACAAATTAGCCTTAGGAACTGAGGAAGAATATAAATGTATAAGTGCTAATATATAGAGGTTCACCTTGGTATACACCTTGTGTATGACTGTGGAGGGTCCACAGGAAGCTCCTTAGAAAAGCAAAGTAGGGATTGGAAAGCTTTTGGTTTTTGATTTGTGTGTGTATGTGTGTTTCTGTATTGTTTGAATTTTTCTTTTCTTAAGCATACATTCCACTTACATTTTTTTTTAAACTTTCTTAAAATGTTTTAGAAAAGAGTAATAAAAGCTGGGTGGTGGTGGCACACACCTTTAATCTCAGCATGTGGGTTGGGAGGCAGAGGCAGGTGAATCTCTGTGAGTTCGAGGCCAGCCTGGTCTACAAAGTGAGTACAGGACAGCCAAGGCTACACAGAGAAACCCTGTCTCGGGGGAAAAAGAGAAGAAAAGAAAGAAATTAAGAAAAAAAATACAAGGGCTAGAGAGATTGCTCAGTGCTTAAGAGCACTGGCTGCCCTTGCAGGGGGCCTGAGTTCAGTTCCCAACACCTACCATCTGTAACTCCAGTTCCAGGAGATACAGCACCCTCTCCTGACCTCTTCTGGTACTGTATGCACATGGTGCACAAACATTCATGCAAAACACTCATAGAAGAATAAATCTAACCCAGCAGTAAGAGGCAGAGGCAGGCAGATCTCTACATTCAAGGACAGCCTGGTCTACAAAGTGAGTTCCAGGGCTCACTTCCAGCGCTACACAGAGAAACCCTGTCTAGAAAAATGAAAAAAAAAAAATGTTTTTAAAAAAGAAAACATAGCGGATGGCTCTAGCAAATTTCCACTGTGTATGAAGTTAAGCTTGTCAATTTAAAGATGGTTTGTTTCTTGTAATTTTTTTAATAGACCGCTAAAACATGACAGCGAGGTGGGAGGAGCTTCTCTGTCCCCTTCACTGCAGTCACCAAAGCCAGAAAGTGGCATCTGCACAGCACGATTAGCAACCGGCTACAACTCGCTTTGTGATACTGTTTTCAGTTATGGCCTATATTTTGATTTCAACTAAGGGAAGCATGAGTGTTTTAATATTGTGCCATAATTGAATACAGGGATGAGCTGACTATTTGCTTCTCACATGAGCTTGTGGCTTTGATGTCAGCTGGAGCCTATGCGATATCTTGTAATATTCCTCTAGCCTTTAAACAAAAGCATATTTAGTCTATCGAAGAGTGACACAGTTGACAAAAAAAACTACATTAACTCCTGTTTCTTTTCCAGCCAATACTGGCCCCTCTTTGTTCTGTTTTTTTACATCCTTTCACCCATTCCATACTGCATAGCAAGAAGACTCGTGGATGACACGGATGCCATGAGCAACGCTTGTAAGGAGCTGGCCATATTTCTCACAACAGGCATTGTCGTCTCAGCTTTCGGGCTCCCTGTCGTATTTGCCAGAGCACATCTGGTGAGTTGCCATACTCCCTGAGTACTTTTACATCAGACTGCTGTTGGTTTTGGTTTTGGTTTTTTTTTTTCCTTAAAAGTTTTGTTACATAAAAGAAAGCTGTGCGACATCAGGATGAGGAGAATGGATAAAACCCTCAGCTCTCTGTCCTTGCTGTCAGGCGGAAACTGTTGGAAGGCGTAGCTTGGGTCTGCAGCAGAGACAGCACAGTAACTGTTCGGCGTGCATCAGTAGGCCTGCCCTGTAAAACCGAAACCCATGGTTGTCAACCTCGCTAATGCTGTGGCCCTTTAATACGGTTCTTGTTGTGGTGGTGGTGACCCCCAACCGTAAAATTATTTGCATTGCTACTTCATAACTAATTTTGCTACTGTTATGAATCATAATATAAATATCTGGTATGCAGGCTATCTGAAGTCTGACCCCTGTAGAAGGGTCATTCAACCTCCCCCACAAGGGTCATGACCCCCAGCTTGAGAACCACTGACCTAAAGCATAGAGGCATGAAAAGGTGCACAGACATGTCTTCATCACGATGCCTAGAGCTCAGTCTCTGCTCTGAACAAGACTTGTAGACTAACAGTAACTTCCTTTGTAAGCAGTAATTGTAGAATCCTATGTGAGGCTAGGAATCCAGGGGAAGGGCACATCCTGGCTCCACAGGGCCCTGCCATGGACCCTCAGGACGCAGACAGCCAAACGAAGCTACAGTGGTCATCATCAAAGCTAAGCCTGCTCTGGAATAATTATCACCTCTTAACTCTCAATTCTCAACCAACCATTGGCAAATAAACATACGTAGAGAGTGTGGAGTGTTGTACTGTCATTACAGCCACAGTGCTTGGGATCGCGATTGGCCCATACGCAGAGTGTAGTTTCGCTCCCTGTTGCGCTTGCTTTGCACGCCTACTGACTGTGTCTCTTCTCCTGCCGTAGATCGCATGGGGAGCTTGTGCACTCGTTCTCACGGGAAACACAGTCATCTTCGCCACTATACTAGGCTTCTTCCTGGTCTTTGGGAGCAATGATGACTTCAGCTGGCAGCAGTGGTGAAAGGAGCTGCAGAACTGGTGTCACATGGACTTCTGTCGTCTGTTGGCCGTCCGTGCGCAGGAATGGGGCCATGAGACTGAATTATGTAGCGAGCCTCTGGGGGTGTCCTAGGTGCTCCCTTCTCACAATTGTACGCCTACTGTTTCCACAGGGACTTGCTAAGGATTAAAAGGATTTTCTCTTTTGGAAAAGCTTGACTGGTTTCCCACTTGTCTGTACCCTGCTGTCCTTGGTGTCCTGCTGAATCTAGAATACTTACTTACGTGTTTTCCCTGTTCGGTTGTTTTTAAGTCAGTATGCAATGTTAAACATTTTTAAGATGTAATAACCATTTGCGTTGGTTTAGGAATTCAGAACTTCTGGCTGTATTATGGGCTAGAGTACATATTTTCTCTAAAAATCAGTTAATCTCCATTATAAAAAACATAGGTGTGTGCATATAAGTTTTCATTCAGTCAGGGTGCTCCCAGGGGAACGCAAACATTCAGAGCGCTGACACACCTTATATACTATTCACTCAGTGCAAAGATAGCTGCATTTATACCTCAGGCGGGCCCAGTAATACTGCCCATGCCCTCCACAAGGGTTGCTGGTTTTACTTGTAGATGGTGTTTTGTGAATTGAAAATTATTTTACAGAATTGCTACAGAAGCGCTCTTTTCTCCCAATTGTTAGAAGAAGTTATGTGAAACTTTAAGGTACAAGTGTAAAAATAAGTTTGGGGATACAATTTATATTTGTGATTATTTATTATGGTCAAAGCAGGGGTTGCTGTGTGGGGAGACGTGACATTGAAATTCGCTGTTTGAGCGCTGTTTCCGCTCACAGTGACAAGCCTGGTGCCCTGTTAGCCGCTCACAGTTCAGAGGATGGAATGGGCACACGTGGGACAGCTGTGTGTTTGCATTGTACTCAAAGCCTCCCTTCTGCTTCTTCCTTTTAACTTATTTTGTACATTGTATATATTAAGTAAAAGAACTTTTCAAATATAATTTAATAACATTTAGAAATGTCTGACTACTAGGAAAATGATGCTATGCTATACATTCAGAATTCCCCTTCCCCCTAAAGCCTCACCGCAACTCCCAGGTGACTTGTTGGTCCTGCAGGGAATCCAGGAACAAACGGTCCTGAGACCCAGACCATGATAGGCTCCTAACATATATAGCGCGTGTAATTTAAAAGCACGTAAGGCAGGTGTCTTGTGTACCTCTTAATTGTCTGAGGTCCAGCTTCATCATGGTAGATCTGCTGTTGTAAAGGTATTCATTGTATGAAGTAATATAGAGTGGCCAAATTTAGCTGTGTTGCAGCTTCAAATAGAAACCCAACCAAAAACGCACCAGTGGCCAGGCTTGACCAAATCGTAGCGGTCATTTGCATCTGCGATTCTCAGCACTTAATCCAAGAGCTGGTTATGAAAATGTTCGCATTGATCCAACAGTATTTTGTGAGGTCATTTGTATGTTTCTTCAGTCTGCTTATATTAAAAAAAAAAAAAAAGTTCTGCCTTTAGCAGAAAATGAGTAACCATGGCAACTGTCTTTTGTTGTTTGTCTAGAGTTTATTTCTCAAAAAAAAAAAAAAAAAGGAAGGAAGAAAGAAAGAAAGAAACATACATGAAGTTTGTTCAGCTTTTAAATAGAGATGCCCAAAGCTGAAGTTTTTTCTTTGGTTTTTTTTGGTTGGTTGGTTGGTTGGTTTGGTTTGGTTTGGTTTGCTTGTTTGTTTGACCTAACCCATGTTTCATTACCTTCAGCTGTGGTGTGGGATGAAATGTCCAAATGTAGCTGTGCCATTTGTGGGTTAGATCAAAAATGGCTTGCTCACTAATGACAGTGGAGACTCACAGGGGAGGATGTATGTGTGTGCACACAGTCAGGGTGGAGCAGGAGGTTCCTTCTCTGGCCCTCCCTCGTTTTCTGGCCCTTCACACATGCAGGGCACTGCGCTTGGCCACAGACTCCTTTTCTAACAGCTGCGTAGTCTTTCAGTACTAACTTCATCAGCAGCATTGTGTGTCTGTGCACGGCACTGGCTTCACAGCCCCATCTCTGGTTTCTCAGCTAGTTAAGAGTTTTTTCATGAATATGCACCAATACAACATTGCCATTCTGCTGTGGAGAGAAAGAAAACTTTTGATGGTGAAACAATAAAGATTTTTAAATATCCATCTTAGCTTGTGGATGTTTTCATAATAAAAGTTCAGTCTCTGAAGTGCAACCCATTTCATAATGTGACACAGAGCTAGACATGGTAGCAGGTGCCCGTCGCCTCAGGACTTGAGAGGAGTACATGGGGCTGCCAGGGACCCTGTCTAAAAGAATCATATAAAATAGGAATGTGCTAGAAAGCAAGCACACTAGCAGATGAGACGTGCAGAAGGAAAGTGAAACCATAGCAACAGCACTGCACAAGCCTCAGGATCTGGAGTGGCGGTAAATGGGCTGGGACAGCGCCTCATTTACATTGAGTGCAGCCAGACTCAGAAATTGCAGCTAAGAGCAGAGACTCAACAAGAACAGGTTCCTAGTCTGTGCTTTAGACTCCAGGGCATTTTGTGTTGGCTACAACTGGTGAGAAGTTCAAGTTGCTATTTCTAGGGCTGGAGAGATGGCTCAGTGATTTAAAACACCTGTGGTTCCTCCAGAGGTCCCGAGTTCAATTCCCAACACCCACGTCAGGTAGCTCACAATTGCCTGTACAGCTCCAGAGGCATCTGATGCCCTCTTCCGGCCTGTGCTATCACCCAGACATGTGGCATGTACTTAACACAGACACACTAAAAAAGAAAGAAATTATTTGGAGCCAGAGAGCTAGGTCAGCCGTTAAGGACTCTGGCTGCTCTTCCAGAGGTCCTGAGTTCAATTCCCAGCACCCACATGGTGGCTCACAACCATGTATAATGTGATCTGATGCCCTCTTCAGTTGTGCAGGTGTACATGCAGATAGAGCACTCATATACATAATAGGTAAATCTTTAAAAAAAAAATTCTAGCCAAGTGCTGTGGTACAGGCCTGTAATCCCAGCACTCGGGTAGACAGAGGCAGGTGGATCTACAAAGGGAGTCCAGGACAGCCAAGGCTACACAGAGAAACCCTGTCTCAAAAAAACAAAACCAATTCCTATTTCTTCCATACAAACTTATGTTACCCCCTGGTGAAAATTAGGAACTCCTGTTCCAAGAACTATGTGGGGGTGGCGGGTGCGGCTCTGTGTGTGGAGCGCTTGCCTGCTTCTCTTACCCAACCCAGGTTAATTAAGTAAATCCTATTGAAAAGGGCAGCTAAAGCCAGGTGTGGTGGCTCTCAGGAGGCAAAGGCAGTCGGATTGCTGTGAGTTCGAGGCCGGCCTGATCTACAAAGCGAGTCCAGGACGCCAAGGCTACACAGAGGGACTTTGTCTCAAAAAAAAAAAAAAAGAGAGGCAGCGAGCAGCTAGCTCTGGCTTTATTTTAACCGTCTGACAAGAGACCTAAAGAGATCATATACTTGCACTTTTTGTAATAGTTTGCTTTTTCATTTGGTAATTAAAGACTATAGAGGAGACACCAGCAACCTGAGTTTAATCCCTGGGAACCCACACGGGCAAGGAATGAACCAACTTCTGCGTGTGGTCCACTGACCTCCACACACCTGCTGTGGCACATGTTCACCCACACACACCTTCACCCACTCACACCTTTACACTCACAAAATTACAGGCCAGAGAGATGGCTCAGCAAATAAAGGCTGACAGCCTCAGTTCAATCCCCCAAAACCAACATGGTAGGAATGAACTGGGGGCTGGAGAGGTGGCTTAGAGGTTCAGAGCACTTACTGCTCTTAAAGAGGGCTTGGGTTCAGTTCCCAGCACCCATTTGATGGCTTATAACCATCCATGTCATCTATAGAAAAAGTTCCTGGCATCCTCTTCTTGTCCCCGAGGGAACCGGCCTGCAAGCAGTGTACATACATAAATGCAGACAAAAATCACATGCTTAAATTAAAAAAAAAAAAAAAAGTTGCAGGATGCAGTGGAGCATGCCTGTAATCCCAGCACTCAGGGAGGCAGAGGCAGGTGGAGCTCTATAAGTTCAAGGCTAACCTGACCTACATAGGGAGCCCAGGACAGCGCCAAGGCTACACAGAGAACCCCTGTCTTGAAAAACAAAAAAATGTGAAGGGAGAAAACCAGTTTCCTCAAGCTGTCTTTTGATTTCTAAACACTCGCTGTACAAGTCGATAAGTATAACCCCTACATACATCAATAATAAACTTTTTAAAGATATTTTCCTGTTTTTAAGTGGCCATAACCTGTATCTGCGGGAGAGATTATGTTTCTGGTACCTTAAAATTGACCCTAACACTCCTTAATTTAGTTGGTTTCAAAATTGCCAGCGTGTACTGCGATTGGACGGGTGGAACACTGCTGGGGAGGAAACGGTCTAACCAAACGCTGCGTTTCAATTATATACCACCTGTACTGACCGCAATGCCACACCGTACACGTGGCACCTCTTCCCTCCTGTGCAAGTGAAGTGCTTTGCAAACAGTGTGCAGCCTGCTGAAAGGGCTTTTCAAAATGTAGTCCTTGACTGTCCAGATGAAAGCTGTGGAACACCCACAGAAGCCTGGAATTAAGCTTCCTACGCTTTGAGGTAGGAGCTGGTCCCCACAGACCTGCATTTCTGCCTCGTTAAGTATCTCCTCGCTGTTTGTTTGTAATTGCAAAGTGTTTAGGCCTGAAAGGTTTTTGGTTCCCCACCCCCCCAGTTACATTTCTTTTGCGTGTATGTATGTGTGTGAGGTCGCATGTGCTATGACATCTAGGTGGAGGCCAGAAGACAACCTGGGAGCATTGGCTCTCTCCTTACACCATGAGGGTCCCAGGGATTGAACTCGGGTGTATAACAGGCAGTCTCACCGGCTCGTCGGCTGTGATGTTTAATTGTTCTCAAGAGTATTATTTTAATTGCATTTGCCTGTATGTCACTTGATTGTGGGTGTCTGCCAAGGGCAAAAGAAGGGATCGGGTCCCCTGGAGCTGGAGTTCTCTGGTGATATGAGAGAGGGGAATTGAACTGGGCCCTTTTCTTTTCTTTTCTTGGTTTTTCGAGACAGGGTTTCTCTGTGTAGCCTTGGCTGCCCTGGACTCGCTTTGTAGACCAGGCTGGCTTCAAACTCACAGCGATCCACCTGCCTCTGCCTCCTGAGTGCTGGGATTAAAGGCGTGTGCCACCACCACCTAGCCGACTGGGTCCTTTTCAAGAACAGTCTTCACCCTTAGCCACTGAGCCATCTGCCCCGACCCCTAAAGTTGGTTTTTAGTTTGTTGTTGTTCTTGTCCTGGGGATAGAACCTATAATCTTGTGCTTGTTAAGTGAGCACTCTGCCACCGAGCTAAGTCCTAAGCCCACCAAAATTTATCTTTCCAAGAAAGTGACTACCTGGTTTTGCTTCCAGTCTCATGGAGATAATTTGAAACTAACCTTGGGTTTAGAACCACATAACTCTAGTGAAAATTTAATTAATTTTTTTAAAAAATCAGATGTTGTTAAACTTTTTTAAGTTCCATGGCGATAGGGGTGCAATAAAGTCCACATGTAGTTTCCATGAATGAGAGATCAGGACCATAAAGCGTTTCTTTTTTGTTTTGTTGTCGTTTTATTGTTTGTTTGTTTGTTTGAGACAGGGTTTCTCTGTGTAGCCCTGGCTGCCCTAGACTCACTTTGTAAACCAGGCTGGCTTCAAACTCACAGAGATCTACCTGCCTCTGCCTTCTGAGTGCTGGGATTAAAGGTGTGTCCCACACGTCTGGTATTTTTTTTTTCCCCAGTTAATTCTGTTTTGCTTGTGTTTAGTCATAGTGCTAATGGGTAAGAGGTTAATTTCAGGTTAATGCTGTGAAGGAGATGCTTTGTTCCAGTTTAGAGCAGTAGAGACAGTCAAGTAGGATAAAATAGAAAATACTAAACCCAAGTGCTTCCATGTGTTCGCTGTTGCTTTAAGATTTATTTATTTTCATTTTATGTGTATGACTGTTCTGCCTACATGTATATCTAAATACCACATGTATGCAGCATCCATGGGGGCCAGAAGAGGGTGCTAGATTCTCTGAGACTGCAGTTACAGATGGCTATGAACCCCTTCATGGGTGCTGGGAACTGAACCTGGGTCCTCTTCAAGAGCAGTTAAGTAGTCTTGTTTGTTTGCTTTTTTTTTTTTTTTTTTTTCCTTCCAGTTTTTCGAGACAAGGTTTCTCTGTTCAGCCTTGGCTGTCCTGGACTCATTTTGTAGACCAGGCTGGCCTCGAACTCACAGCGATCCACCTGCCTCTGCCTCCCAAGTGCTGGGATTAAAGGCGTGTGCCACCATGCCCGGCTGTTAGTTTACTTTTTAGACTGTCTGTAGCCCTGGCTGTCCTGGAACTTTCTATGTAGTCTCTCCCTCACAAGTGCTGGAATTAATGGCATGCACCACTCATGCTCGCCAGTCTTGCAGTAAGTACTCTTAACCACAGAGCCCTCTCTCCAGCCCACCCTGTGATTGTTCAGAACATTTCTATTTAGTAATTGAGTGACAGTGTGCTTGGCATTGAATAAGGAAGCATGTTTCTCTTGGCAGGTGAGCGCTGCATAATCTCACGTCCGTGCAGCTATGGCATAACAACAGGCATAGCTTTGTGAACTGCCCCCCCCCCCGAAAGAGAACAGCTACACCCCTGCCCCCAAAGCTAGGTTTAACAGTTGAAACAGCTTCCTGGGACTAAATTAAAACAAGTAGAGTGGCTTTTGTCGCGGTCTGAATCATCTATAAGCTACAGCTCCAAGAGGCTCAGGTCAGTGGAGCGTTGGCTGTGTACGCATGGACCTGGGTAGACAGCCAGCATCCACATAAAGACAGCCAGGTGAGCCTGTGAGAGCCTCTTGCCCCAGTACAGGCAGATCTCTGGCCCTCACTGGCTAGCCTAGTCAAGACTGAGTCCTGGGTTCATCATGACCCTCCTGTCTCAAAAAATAAGCTAGAGAGTGATGGAGGAAGAAACCTGATGTAGACCTATGGCCTCTATGTGAGCGAACACCCACACACAAGCATGCGCTCACAGACGTGTATACAGCAGGCACATAAACAAAGCATCTTTACCAGGATAGCAGTGAAAACTGAGGACACTGAGCTTCCATTAGGAGAGGATATAATATTGAGCCATGCACCCTATTAGGCCTGGCATTTGGCACCAGGATAATGGTATAATAATCGGAGAGTGATTCTTCTCAAGAATATTGCTTAGAACAGTAATTTCAAAGTAGTCTCTTTTTTTTTTTTTTAACTTTTAAGCATGATGTTGTTAATGCCTACAATTCCAGGGTGGGGAAGACTTCAGCAGGAAGACTGCAAATCTGAGGATAGCCTGGGCTATGTAGACCCTCAAGGAAAGCAATTAAGCAAACACATACATAAATTAGAGCACATAGTCTCCCAGTTACCTGACCATCTAATGAGATAACACATCCCAAAATAGAACAAAGGATGCCAGCTCCTGTCTATATACAGAGAGAAACGTAGAGACTCAGAAAAGAGAGGATTTGAGGTAAATAGAGGTGGTGGCAGGGCAGTGCCCAGTTCCAGGCTGCTACCAGCACCCAGGCCTTGGAGCTGCCTGCAGTCTGCCGTGGCTTCTTCAGCTTCCTGGGGCTCAGCAGTCAGCTGGCGCAGCAGCACAGGAGGCAAGGCTTCTTGCCTGGCTCCTGGCCTCTGCATCCTCGGTACTGTAGAGATGTGAGGGATGGTGAGGTGCAGCCTGTGTCTAAGGAGGAACCAGACCCCCTGATATGTTGGATAAAAGTCAGAGGCAAATCAAGGATCACTGTCTCTTGTCCCATTGCCCAGCTAAGGCAAGTAGCTGTGGAAAAAGTATGTGAGTGGGGTGTTAAAAAATGTAACTATTAAATATAATAACCACGTGTGCAAATGCCATCTATTACCTATAGATGCCATGGTCTGCCTTGCTGCAGACCTTCACCAGGCAGAAGAACACCCTTGACTGACACTTTAACCTTTTAAGTATTTAAATTATGATTATGATCATTGTATCTAAATGATGAGGGTGGAACAGTGAACCACAGCACACATGTGTAAGTCAAAGGGCCACTTTGGGGAGTCAGTTCTCACTTTCTAACTTTAACTGAATTCTGGCATCAAACTGCTTACCCTCCCCCTCTCCTTCTTCTTCTCCTCCTCCATCTCCTCCCTGTCTTTCTCTTCTTTTTGTTTGTTTGCCAAGTTGCATTTTAAATTTTTATTTACTGTTAGTGTGTGTGTGTGTGTGTGCGCGTGTGTGCGTGCATAATGAGAGGGGTGCACATTCCATAGTGTTCACATGGAGGTCAGAGGAGAATTATGTGGCAGTCGTCATCTCTTACCTTAACATGGGTTCCCGGAATCGAACTCAGGTCATCAGGCTTGCAAGGTAAGCACTCTTTATTGAGGCACCTTGCTGACCTGCCAGGGCATTTTAACTTTTATTGATCAATTTCTTTTAAAGTTTTTAGCATTTCCTCAGAAACACTTCTCTAATTGTCAGAAGAGTACTCAGAGGAAATATGTATATGGAAATATATGTACGTATATATACATATATTTATTTACCACAAACCGTAATGATGTCTTGAAAGATTTTTCACAAACTGAATACACCCATGTAGGCAGCCTCAGAAGCACCACCATACAAAGTTCTCATTTTTAATATCACTGTGATGGTCAACCATAATTTACTTAATGTTGTTTAAAATGCTATTAATTGTGAACTTTCCTAAAAATCATTTTTTTTCTGTAAACAACACTGCCACGATGATTAAATTTCTTCCCACATAACATGTTCCCCACTTTACACTCCCTAACTGAGTTAGCCAAAGGACGGTCATTATAATGACACATTTGTAGACTTCATGTCACCCATAATGCATTGGTGTCACATTAGGAAAGAAATAAAAGCACTTCCCCTTTGGTCATCTCACCAAAAATGAGTCCAGATTTGGATACTCTGCTCCATGCTCTGTGTTGTCTGTCCTCTGTCTGTCTGTTCATGAGTCCGTATTTG
This sequence comes from Acomys russatus, assembly GCF_903995435.1. Lineage (NCBI taxonomy): Eukaryota > Metazoa > Chordata > Mammalia > Rodentia > Muridae > Acomys > Acomys russatus. The sequence continues at coordinate 24,191,266 of NC_067163.1, read as the reverse complement.
TGCCTGCCCTGTGTAGCTGTCTGATTTGCCGGTGTCTATTATGTGTCTATGTGTCTGTCCCTAGCAAAGGGCTTTGCCCAAGGGAAAGGAATGGGATAATTTACAGAAATATTTAACAGAGTTTTACGAGGGAGTAAGTCACTGGTTCCAACTGTTCCCAACTGACCCAGACAACAGACATTGTTTACCAACCAGTAAGTGAATTCCTCCAACCTTTATGGTAGATTTTAGGATGTTGCTTTCAATTTCTGTATTTGCTGATGAGGCGGTTTGATGGAGAGATGGCTCAGAGGTTAAGGGCACTGACTGCTCTTCTGAAGGTCCTGAGTTCGATTCCCAGCAACCACATGATGGCTCTGTAAAGACCAGACAAACTCCATTTTGAAACAGAAACTCCATTTTGTGTTAACCCTGGCAAAGGGCTGAACCCAGATTCCAGGAAAACCACAAACTAGTCTAAATAGAAAAATATTCCCTAGCAACACAATCAGCTCACCTTGGGAAAGTCCAAATATACTCTCTGCTGGTCAAGCTGACCAGCAGGTGGTCTGGCACTTAGCAACAACCAATTAGGAGAAGCCAGGCCAAAGTTCCTAACACTCCCAGGCTGGCCTTAAGCTCACAGAGATCCGCCTGCCTCTGCCTCCCTAGTGCTGGGATTAAAGATTGCTTCAACCAATCTTTTCTATAGGCCAACTTGCCCAAAACACCAAGGCTTGTAACTCCTTGCTTGCAGTTTTTCTGCCCAAATGTCATCCAATCATATACTGTAAAAACCCATTTCTTTGTCTCAAACCTATAAAAACCCCTCTCAGTTGAGACTCATGGCCACTTCCCTGCATCTGCTGTGCCAGTGCATAGGCGCGGGCTGGAACCTGCAATAAAGACTTCCTTGCCATTGCATTTGGACTCAGCTCTTGGGTGGTCTCTTGCAATTTGGGTATAACCGCTCACAACTATCTATAATGTGATCTAATGCCATCTTCTGGCCTGCATGTGTACATGCAGGCAGAGCCCTGTATACATAATAATAAATAATTAAATCTTTTTAAAAAAGAAAATATTCCCCATAGGCCGATAGGGAGTGGCGCTATTAGGAGGTGTGGCCTTGTTGGAGGAAATGTGGCCAAAATTGTAGGGGTGGGCTTTGAGATTTAAGAAGATCAAGCCATGCCCAATGTCACATTCTCTTCCTGCTGCCCACAGATTCAGATGTAGAACTTTTTTTGTTTAATTAAGGAATGAATTTTTAAAAGATTTATTTATTACATACACAATGTTCTGCTTGCATGTATGCCCTCTCGCCAGGGCATACCATGTGGTTGCTGGGAATTGAACTCAGGACCTCTGGAAGAGCAAATAGCGCTCTTAACCGCTGAGCCATTTCTCCAGCCCCCCTGGATGTAGAACTCTTAGCTCCTTCTCCAGCACCCACTACATCTGCCTGCCTACTGCCATGTTTCCCACCATGACAGTAATGGACTAAAACTCTGAACCTGTAAGCCAGCCCAGTCAAATGTTTCCCTTTATAAGAGTTGTCGTGGTTGTGGTGTCTCTTGACAGCACAGTAGAAACCCTAACTAAGCCAGCTGCTTTCAGAAAATGATACACATGCATTATCTGGGTCAAGGGCATGGAAGGGGAGGCAATGTAAGATTACAGGTCTTCATTAGCTTAGCTTGTAAAAGCTGTTTGCATGGGAAGTCCAAGGCAAGCCAGGTTGGTTGATACATTGTTTTCTTAAAGGCAGGTTAAGCAATCAGCCTGAGGACACAGCAGGACAGCCGACTTTAGTCTTCAGTGACCTCAGCTGTGAGGTCCAGCAAAAGAGCTAGTCTCCTAGGGTGTAAGGGACATTTTCAGAATTTGCATGGCCACTTTTCAAGCTTATGGCTGGAGATGAATCTCTAGTTCATGGGACAGAAGAGCGTGATGACATGGTTGAGCTTTGTTGGTTTTTGCTTTGTGTCTGATACACTCTTTGTTTTCTAACTTGAGTCCGTCTGTTCGAGGCAGGGTCTCGCCATACAGTGCTGCCAGCCTCGGACTGGGGGTTTTCTTGCCTGGGGGTTCCTGAGTGCTGAGAGTCCTGTGCCACCTTACATGACTTATTAGGTAGGGCTGAGTGTTTCCGAGAGGTGCATGGGTTGGAGGCCTGGTCCCCAGTCTTGACAGACAGCAAAGCCTTTAACAGATGGTCCCCGTGGAGTCATGTCACCCAGAGTTGAAGGCAGTTTTCTTGTGACTTCTTAGTACTTTTCACAAGAAGATTGTTACAGAAAGTGCTACGGGTCCTGACAGCTTTCTGGTTTATGCATTGTGATTCGAGCCATTGTCCCTACTTCTATTTTTGCTGTGATATGGCAACAGCTACTGTCAGGGCCTCAAGAGAAGCCAAACCAGGAACCTATAGGACCAACAAATCTTAGACTTTGAGCCTCTAAACACGAGACCTAAATAAACTTCCTTTTCAGTCTTCTTCTTTTAAAAAAATATTTATTTGTTGGTGTTTGTTTGAGACAGGGTTTCTCTGTGTAGCCTTGGCTGTCCTGGACTTGATATGTAGACCAGGGTGGCTTTGAACTCAGAAGCAATCTGGTGGCTCTGCCTCCCTGAGTGCTGGGATTAAAGGCCTGCACTACCACACCCGGCTCCTCTTTTCTTTCTTAAGTTGGCCTCTCTCTAACTGTTGGTTTTTCGAGGCACGGTCTCTCTGTGTAACAGCCCCGGGCTGTCCTGGACTCGTTTTGTAGACCAGGCTGGCCTCGAACTCACAGAGATCTGCCTGCCTCTGCCTCCTGAGCGCTGGGATTAAAGGCTGCACCACCACACCCAGCTCAGTAGACTACCGGAGTCTTCACCAGTATTCTACTGCTGTGAAGAGACACCATGACCACAGAAACTCGTATAAAGGAAAGCATTTAACTGGGGCTGGCTTACAGTTTCAGAGGGTTAGTCCATTATCATCATGGCAGGAAGCATGGGAGCGTGCAGGCAGACATGGTGCTGGAGATGCTGAGAGTCCTACTTCCAGATCAGCAGGCAGCAGGGAGAGAGAAAAGACACTAGACCTGGCCTGGGCTTTGAAACCTCAAACACCACCACCACCACTACCCCAACGCCCCGCCCCGCCCCGCCCCCTCTCCTCCCCTCCCCCAGACACATTTCATCAAGGCCACATCTCCCAGTCCTTTCAAATAGAGCCACTCCCTAAGCATTTAAATATATGAGCCTATGGGGCCCCTTCTGATTCAAACCCCAATAGGCGAACACACTTCAATGGCCAGCCATAAGGCTTATTCATCCAGTGCTTGAGAACTTTTATTATGAAAATGGTTAACTACGTCAACCATCTACGCGTCCTCTGTCCTTTTCTAAGCTCGGTTTCATGGCCTGGGTGAGATGAAAGGCAGAGGGAAGATTTCAGTGCCTCTTGTGTCTCTTCTTCACTAATAGAAAAAGCAAAACACAGTACACTGTAGGGAAGACACTGTTGTAGGACCAGCACAGCCGGCGGAGGGAGGCAAGGCTCCGGCCCTCCACCGCCAGCATGACGTAGGCAATGATGAGCTGGGTATGGGCCCAAGTGAAGGCTCTATAAAGCAGCTGCAGAGGCCAGGATCTGATCCACGCGTTGGCAAAGGTGTGAATCAGATAATCAGCTTCCACCATTACAGACCAGCACAGGAAGCCAAACACCTGTCCTGGGTGGAGCCCGTGCCACCAGGCAGAGAAGACAAAAGTCTGCAGCACGGGCCAGCGCCGGCTCTTCTGGAAGACGAGCCGCCTGAGCCACGCAGCTGTGCTTCGGTTCCACTGCCTTGCGAACAGGGAGATCCTGTGGGTAGTTTCCAGTGTCCAGATGTCCACGTCAGTGACGTAGCCCTCTTCCCCAGGCCTCTGGCCAGCCTCTGACCCGAAGCCCGCTGCGTGGAGGAGAGAGTCGTCCAGGATCCAGTGGGAGTAGTAGGTGAGTTTAAAGAGCCCCGCTGTGGACCACATGGTGTAGATGCACCCGAGCTGCTGGCAATCTTCCAATCCGGCTCCTGCAGCCACTATCCTCCTCAGCGCCACCTTGAGGAACTCCAGCCCAAGAATCTGCAGACCCCTCCAGGTCAGAGCCCGCAAGGGGATACCCGGATCCAACGAGTTTGATCTTTGAACACAAGCCTGAAATCTCTGAAAGGAACACAGGGAGCCTCCCAAGAGTGCAGGGAAAAAGAGCAGGTAGCTGAAATAAGGTAGAGCCTCACACAGGTTCTCAGACAAAGAACTCCTGTTTCTGATGCCCCCCGAGGCTGCCTCCACTTTGCCTTCACAAATGTCCAGGGAGAGGGACGTGACTCTCTGCGTCAGGAGCATGAGGGAAGAAAGAGTGATGTAGAATCTGAAAGAGATTTTTTAAATTATATATATATATATGTATATATATATACATACACACACACATATAATACATATATACATATATACATACATACAATATATACACATATATACATACATATATGTATATGTGTGTATATATATGTTGCCACACTGTATTTATTGTTTTATTCCTATTCCAACTGCCCACAGATCTCGTAGTAAATACACTCCACAAAGACTCTTAGAATCCAGAATCACGCATTATTCCAAGGCAAAAACACTAATCATGCGGGGGTGGGGGAGTTGGGAGCAGTGGCACACACCTTTAGTCCCAGCACTAGAGAAGCAAAGGCAGGCAGATCTCTGAGTTCAAACCCAGCCTGGTCTACAGAGAGAGTTCCAGGACAGCCTGAGCTACACAGAGAAACCCCTGTCATTCATATATATATATATTAAATTTAAATAAATAATTAAAATGTTCCTTTTAAAAAGGAATGGTTTATAGATATTAGGATCAGAGCCAATGTGGTTATGCACACCTATAATTACCACACTCAAGAGGCTGAAGCAGGAGGATAGTCAATTGGCAGCTTGTTTGTGCTATAGAGTAAGTTCTAGACCATTCCATATGTAAGAAAATCAATAAAAAGAAATTTAAGACTGGAGAGACATAGAAGAAATTTGATAGAAAATAAGCAAGCATTGGTAGTGAAAAGATGAGTATAGGAAGCTGAGGTTTTTAAAATATAAGCCAGGCCCTGACTGTAATATTCTGGTGCCTGGAAATGCGCACTGAAAATGCAGCAGGGTGAGTGTTGGTTAGCTCATGATAGTTGAGGTTTGTTTCTCACCAGTCTCCTGAACGCTCAGCTCAACACCCTCAGAGATCCTGCAATGAGATGGCTGAGGACAGCCAGAGAAAGCAAGAATGACGCAGTGCATAATCAAGAAACCAGCGCTGTCCCCAGCCATGGCTGTGCCTGACTCTGACTTAAGGGCGGAAGATCCTCTTGCCTGACTTAGTCCAAGAGCCCGGTCAAATGCCACATTCCCTTCTATTGCATGCTGTGTGTCCCCCAAATTCATATCCTGAAGTTCCAACCCCTGGATACTCAAGAGTGTGAGCAGATTTGGAGACAGGGTCTCTAAAGAAGCAATTAAAGTGACATCGTATGACCAGACACTCATCCAACATGACTAATAAGATCACACACACGGATGACCACGTGACAACTCAGGAGAAAGCAGCCATCTATAAGCCAAGGTGAGAAGCCTCCAATGCAGCCACCCTGGCCTCTCCACCTCCAGCCCCCAACCTGTGGAGAGACACACTTCTGTGGTGAGTATCACCCCAGCCAGTGGGCTCAGGCACGGCAGCTTTGGCTAGCTAGTACATACTGTCATTTCACATCTGCCCAGCCTTTCTCCTATTCATGTAGAGCCTGTTCAACTCGCTCTTCTGGCTTCTGTCAGGTCCTGGCTTCCTACTGCATTTGTCATGTCCAGTACAGTAATCCTGCCCACTTACTATCTAATCTTTCCCAGAGAGGCAAGCCTTAAGTCAGTCTATATGCTCCGCCCCAACCCCTCCCTGTGTACCTGCATGCATATGTGGAGGCGGGAGGAGAGCATGCGATGCCTGTCTTCCTCAATCACTGCTTGATTATTCCCTTGGTACAGTCTCTCACTGAACCTGGAGCCAGGTTGGCAGTCAGCAAGCCTCAGTCACCGCCCCTCCCCCAACACATACACAGAGCTGGGGTTATGGCTACACAATCACCTAGCTTTTTTTTTTCCTATGACTTCTTGAGACTTGAACTCAGATTTGTACAGCAAGCATTCTTGCCCACTGAACCATCTTTTCAGCCTGCAAAGCTGAAGTCTTTGGTGAACATTGTCTTTTTTTTTTTTTTTTTTTTTTTTTTTTTTTTTTTTTTTTTGAGACAGAGTCTTATATTGCCCCAACCTGGTCTTCAGTTTGCTATGTACCTGAGGCAACTTTCAACTTGTGATCCTCCTGCCTGTACCTCCTTATATAGGGATTACAGGCAGGTGTTATCATGTCTGGTTGGTCATAATAATTTTTAAAAGGATTCTAGATGCAGTAGGAATGGCAAATCCAGCAAGCTAATAGCAGGTTACAATCAGACGGGTGACCCACCCAGTGCAGTCATGAGTGACACAGACCTGTGCCAGCTGACAGCCACGCTGAGTCAGGGACAGTAGGTCTCAAAAGCACAGAAACGTATTTCCTAATTTTGTGAGTCCCACTGATTTAGGACACTTGTCTCTAGCCTGTAATTAGCCCTTGGTTTTTGTTCTTTCTTGCTTTCTAGATTGGAGTGGTTATCCTTCTCGGGGGTGGAGGAAGTGATGAACCAGCTGAGCCTGAATAAAGGCAACACACAGCTGCGCCCAGCCAGGCTCTCTGTGGTTTGGCTGTGCCAAAGCTGCCAAGGCTGAGATGAGCAAACCGTCCTCACCGCCAGCACAGTGACAGTTACGGCGAGTGCCAGATACCGAGTTATATAGGCAGCAGCACGTGACACATTTGCATCTATTATCTCTAACACCACAGCCTGTCAAGAAAGCTCTTGCCAGCTCCTTATACCTTTTCTAGGAAAAGAAGCTGTGCCTTGGGGGACGCTAAATAGCTTAAGCACATGCCTTACAGAGGATTAGGATCAGCTCAACACAATCAACTTGGCAGGGGCCTTTACCTGAAGGGTGGAGGCTCTTGCAGGTAGTACTCGGTATAGTGAAGACCCAGGTGGCATAGGGTCTGCCAGCCCATCTGAAAGATGAAAATTAGCCTGTGGACTTCCGGTGGACTGAGTGAGGAGACCAGAGCCACAGAGCAGAGAGCAGGGACGAAAAGGAGCACAGCGTAGGGACCCATGGCAGCCAAAGCCAGGATAGCTCCTCCAGTCAGAAGAAAGAGGTACCTGAAAGAAAAGGGACAATGAGGTGACATTTAGGACAGGGTGGCGACAAATTTCATCATCATCATTCCAAGGAATCTAATACAACATGTAAAGAAGCTGTGTTGTCGCCACAGTGAATCTTCCGTTCTGAAGGAGTTGGGCCCAGGTCCCGTGTAAACTACTACCTCAGGAGACAAATCCTGCTTCCTCCCTTGGTGACCCTGGTGGCTCTTGCATGGCCGTCATACAAGTGGCTATAACCACTAAGAGCCTGTGGTGGTTTGAGTGTGAGAATGGCCCTCATAGGCTCATATGTTTGAATGCTTGGTCCACAGTTAGTGGAACTGTTTCAGAAGGGTTAGGAGGCGTGGCCTCGTTGGTGGAGGTACGGGTTTTGAGGTTTCAACAGCCCATGCCAGGACCAGTGTCCCCACCATCCCCCTCCCCCACTTCCCTCACTCTTTGATCATTCTCTCTTTTCCTGCAGATCAGGATGTAAGCTCTCAGCCCATGCTTGCCTGCTACCATGCTTCTTCATGATGGTAATCAACTAATCCCCTGAAACTGAAGAAGCTTCCAGTTAGATGCATGTATATATATGTATACACACACACACACACACACACACACACACACACAAACACACCCCAGTCATTATATATACATATATATATATTTCTCCTCCCCAGCACAGGACTGGTCTCTTCTGTTTCTTTATTCTGTTGTCACCTTCCTTTTGCCGCTGCCTGGCAGTCTTTCTTCTCCATCTCATGTAGTCATGGCTTCCTTTCTCACTGTGTAATCCAAGGCACCATAAATTATACCAGTGATCTTTCCACTGCCAAAATGAGATCTGACGCAAATAAAAGATGACTTGCTGGCCGTGGTATCCGGTGTCTGTAATCCCAGCACTCAGGAGACTGAGACAGGGGGATTACAAATTCTAGGGCCAGCCTAGGATTTATAGCAAGTTCCAGACTAGCCTTGGCCCATATAGTGAGACCATGTTTCAAAGACAGAAAGAAAAAAAGAAAAGATGTCATCTGGTATGTGGTATGGCTTTGTACATTTCCCCAGTTTTTCCCAGATTTCTTCCTTAGTATCACTGCCTTCCTAGGGTAAAGGACATCAGTAATCATTCATTGCCACTGAAGCAGTCACGTAAGCAGTGTGTGTCCTGTGACAGTTATCAGTCTCCTAGCAGCCAGAGAAGGAAAACACAGTTGTCTGCTTCAACGTCGTAAGGTGCCCACGTGGAAGCAGTCGCGCGTGCCCCAGTCCTTGCTCAGAAGCCTCAAGGAAGAAGGTGTGAAAAGTCTGGGAGAATCCATATCATGTGGACTTGGTCTTCTTTACACAGTATGTGGAAGGTTTTTATTTCAATTGTGCCAAATTAACAAAGCTGGAGAAAGGCAGCAGAATATGTGTAAGATGGGCTTGACCTGGCACACCGAGATGAATGAACAAAGCTTTCATTTCTCTACAACTCAGAGCCCAGACACACTGTCACCACAGGGTACAGTGTCTGCCACATATTAGCAACAGCTACTTTCCTGTGAGACCATCAGATGCCTCAGTGTGAGTGAGAGACTCTAGTACATAAAAGCCTAAGACCATTCATGGACTCTTTTTTTTTTTTTTTTTTTTTTTTTTGAGCCTGTGCTTTGAATGGCTCATCCCACATCACCCCAGTTAACTTTGTGACTTAAGTCTTCATTTGCAGTGTGTGGTGCAATGACTCCCATAGGCACATATATTTCAATCTTTGGTTCCCAGTTGGTGGAAGGTTTAGGAAGGATTAAGAAGTGTGACCTTGTTGGAGGAGGGGTGTCATTCAGTCTCTTTGCCCACACATCAGGGTGCGAGCACTCAACGACTGCTCCAGCCCCATGCCTGCCTGCGTGTCATCACACTCCCCTCCATAATGGGCAGGGACTAACCCTCTGAAACTATAAGCAAATGCCCAGTTAAACGCCTCTTTTAAAAGCTGCCTTCCTCATGGTGCCTCTTCACAGCAGTAAAACAGTAAGTAAAAACTATGTAAAAATAAAGTGCTGTACAGCAAAAGTACTTGCTAGGGATAACCCTCCTACCCAGCAGTAGCATTCAGCACATTTAATCCTAGCACTTGGGAGACAGAGGCAGGCAGATCACTGTGAGTTCTAGGCCAGCCTAGTCTACAAAGCTAGGACAGCCAAGGTCACACAGAGAAACCCTGTCTCCAAAAACCAAAAAAAAAAAAGGGGGGGATCAACCTCAAATATCCACACATGTATACAATGGAGAGTGTATAATTTATTGAGTGCTCTTGCCTTCATCTCTAGGCTTCCTGCTAGTAGAGGGGCAGTACCGAGGAGGCTGAGACCATACAATCATGAGTTCAAGGCCAGCCTCGGGTATACAGTGAGACCCGATCTTGGAAACAAACACATAAATAAATGTGAGGGTTGAGGTGTGACTCTGGTAGAACCCTGGATGGCACGTCCAGGGCTCTGAGTTTATCCTCACAGTACACACAGCTGCAAGGGACAGGAGGCAGGACTTTTTTTCCCCCCTTCAATTTTGCATTTGATAAGTAAGGACAGGATGTCTCAGAAAGCTTATTCATATCTACAAGGTCTCATCAAGAGAATTAAGACTCAGTCATCTTTAGGCTTGAGAAATGGCTCGGTGCTTAAGAGCACTTACTGCTCCTGTGAGGGTCCTTCATTCGATTCCAAATACCCACATCAGATGGCTCACAATAATCTACAACTCCAGTTCCAGAGAATCTGATGCCCTTGTAACTTTCTTGCACATACACACACTCAGACGCACACATACAATAAGTAAATATATATTTTTTAAAAACTCAACAGATAAGGTGAACAATGTCAGCCCCAGAGTAAGTGCACAGGGTTAACCCTTACTTTTATGCTCACCTTGCATTGATGCTTCGGGAATCTTCCTATATAGAAAACATCTTTATAACTGTAGCCGGGCAGTGGTGGCACACACCTTTAGCCCCAGCGCTCAGAAGCAGGACGATCTCTGAGCTCCAGGACAGCCAGGACTACACAGAGAAACCCTGTCTTAAAAAAAAAAAACAGACCAAACCAAACAAATAACTGGCCCCCATCTTCCCCTCCTGGAAACAAGGGTGAGGGCTTTCCCCCAGCTGTCAACACAGGATGACATGTCCTGAGTTAGTCAAGCCCGGTAATTATAAATATTAGAGACAGCTAGATTTTACTTAAGATGACACACTAGGTGGATGGAAGAGGTGGTGCTTGGCAGTAGAGAGCATTTTCAGCATGTGAACACCACACACGCATATGGACACACACCACACAGAGAGAGAGAGAGAGAGAGAGAGAGAGAGAGAGAGAGAGAGAGAGAGAGAGAGAGAGAGAGCGCTCCACTACATAAAAATCTTAGTTTCCTAAATAAGTTAGGAGGTGGTTTTGTGTTGTGGGATGTTTGATCTGTTGTGAACCCAGGAATTGTGAACTGTAAAAACCTGTTTCTTATTTGGCATGGTTCAGCCCTAACACACACCCTCTGCATAACTCCAGAAGCCTAGGGCCTTCTTCTTGGATTATCTCTAGAAAGACAAAAAACATTGTTTCTAGGAATGCCTTGCCTACAATCCCTTTTCAAACGGCCTTGCTTACTACAATTAAAACATCTGCCATTTTGATTTTTTTCCTAAATCTTTTAGAAATCACTTCTCCTATCAGATTAGCATCATAAACATGAGATCCAGTGTGAGCCGTATCTCTAATCCGTTCCTCTACTGGTGCTGACTTTTCCTTTAAAGGGCTAATCATTCTTTCTCATTCTGATCAGCATTTTCAAAAGCCAAACTTTCAATTGGTACTTTTCTGACTTCTGAATCTGATACCATTCTAATTATAGCTGAAGTCAATCTTTGCATAAACTGTTGACTTTTTAAGAAGGTTTTTCTTCAAAACAGAATTTGCTTCTAATGTATTCACAAAGAAAATGAATAATCCAGTTATCAGATCTTTACTGGCAATGATATTAGACCAAATTGAGGTATAATCAAAATTTGTTTTGATTTATTTATCAACAAACACACAAAAAAGCAAAAGCCCAAAGCCACCCCTTAAAACTACTTACTTTGTTATAGACATAACATACAAGCAATGCTTTCTATAGAGTTTAATTTTATGGCAAGCAAAGTTCTATAAAACTAAGACCACTGAAGACCAACCAGGATCTGTGGGCAGCACAGAGGAATACCTTTGAAACTTCTGGCATCATCTCAACATCTACCCATTTCCCATTTGATGTGAACCTATCAATTTTTGAGCCAATGCAAACATGAAGTTAATTTCTGACTTGGTTTTACTCTAATCCAGTGGTTCGCAACCTGTGGGTCTGGACCCCCTTGGGGTTGCAGATCAGATAGATATCCTGCATATCAGATATTTACATTATGAATCATAACAGTAGCAAGATTACAGTTATGCAGCAGCAACAAAATAATTTTATGGTTTGGGATCACCGCAACGTGAGGAACTGTACTAAAGGGTCGCAGTATTAAGAAAGCTGAGAACCACTGCTGATCTAAAGACAATCATTGTCAAGCAGTCAGCAAGGGGTGGCAGGGACAGTAAGGTCTCCACATGTGTAAATCACAGATAGAGAGTAGTTAATGTGTGACCTTCTCATGTACAGAACCCGCTGTGATTTGTACTCCTCGATGGAAAAGAAGTATTAGCCATGCAGCCTACCTGGCCCGGGTGGAAAAGGCATCCTTGATACAGAGATAATTAAACAGAAGTGCAAAGGGGAAAGCAGCACCTTGATAAAGTGATACAGGATGGAGGAAGAAGAGCCGAAGCCAACCCATTGTGAGCTTGGAACACACCGTCCTTCCTAGAGTTCCAGTCCGGTGCCTTCCTGCAAGAGAAGTCACAACCTGGTCTTTTTATGAGGTGTGCAAGGGCCTTCGGGGGCAGAGTGAAATGGAAGCATTGGAGATAAGCAATGTAAAGGTCGGCTTCCTGATAACGGGACCAAGCTATGGAAACCAAAGCACACTGTGGTGTTCTCTCACCTCGCAATGTTTACTGAAAACCACTCTCAGAGATGGTATCTTGCAGGCAACATGGCATATTATTTGCCTTTCCGGCCATCACATCATATATTTTCTTCTCTAAGTTAATGAAAAACATCTATTGTGGACAGAAAGGCCTAGATGACAAAAGGAAGGCAGATCCACAAGACAAAATACAAGAAATTCCTTCTCAGCTATCTCTTTTATAGGATGTCTCTTCCATAGAAGCGTCACCCCCCACATCATTTCCCTATTTATCAATTAGTTTATTTTTCTTCCCTTTATAAGCAAAGTGAGAAATCTATGCAGGGCAGGAAAAGCTTTTCACTTACTGCATTATTGCCAGCACACCGAATAGGGATACAAACATTTATTGAAGTTAAGGTTTGAAGTGCGTGCAAGTATGGGAGGAAATATTTAAAGAGAGTCTTTTCTTTGAGGGGTGGCTAACTCAGTGGAGACTTCCTTAAAGCAAGGCAAGAGTGAGACGCCATCCCTCAGCTAGTGAAGCCCTGTTAGCCCAGCCATTGCAAGGGTGTCCCTGCCCAGCAGGAGCTCAGTAGATTTGGGGAGACACCAGGCACTGAAGAAAGTGCCGAAGAATGAAAAGCATTCGGAGCCTTGCTCCCACGGATCTCAGTTCTGGGGAGAGAGTAAAATAAATAAATCATCTTAATGAGTGCTTATGAAGAAAAACAGTATGGACATAAGGGTGATTTTATTACCTGACGCCATGTTCTGTGTCTGTGTCCCTCCTTGAAGTCTGACCCTCAAGGTGATGGTATTCACGGGTGGGGCTTAGGGGACTATGTGAAGCATCATAGAATCTATAGTGCCCTGATGTCAAACTTGCTGCCTCCAGACGTATGGACAAGGAACTGATATTATTTAGCTCCCACACAATGCCACATAAAGCGTGCTAGCGCCAGAGGGACGGCGCCTTTACCTGTGCACAGCTGCGCCAGCAATTCACTATGCAAATATCTTTTCAGCTCTCATAGTCTATGATTTAGTTTCCGTGATGTTTTTTGCTCACGTTTCTGTTTTGCTCAGTAATGTCTCAGGACTGTTGCTTATGCTTCACCATTGAATTTACTGCAACACATTGGTTGGTTGGTTTTGTCTTTTTTTTTTTTTTTTAAAGATTTATTTTCGAGTGTCTGTGTGCGTGTGCGCATGCGTGCCTGTGTGACTTCTGGGGTTGGGGGTACCCATGGAGGCCAGAAGACTGTATCAGCTCCCCTGGAGCTGGAGTTACAGGCATCTTATGAGCCATCTGTCATGGATGCTGGGAAGTGAACTCGGAGCCTCTTGACAAGTAGGAACCAGTCTTAACCACTGTCCAGCACCTGTAACACATGCTTTGCTACACTCTTCAGCCATATCTCACGTACCCCCTCTTCTTCCTAAGTCTTCTTTCTGTCATTCTTATCTCCTCCTCCTTCTACTTCTTAATTATAACTTTTCAAAGCATTAATTATCCCTAAAGTCTGTGGACCCTAATGGTATCTGCATTTTCCCTTTCCAACTACCTAACTCACTTCCTTCTTTCCTTTTTTATTTTTATTTATTTACCGTAATTTTATGTGCATTGGTGTTTTGCCTGCATGTATGTTTATGTGACAGTGTCAGATCTTGGAGTTACAGACAGTTGTGGGCTGCCATGTGGGTGCTGAGATTTGAACCTAGGTCCTCTGGAAGAGCAGACAGTGCCCCACCCCCAACCACTGAGCCATCTCTCCAGCCCCTCGTCTGTTTTCTTTTCATATGTGATCCTTATCTTTCCTCACTCCATTTCCCTCTCACTCCTAATCTTAAACAAACAGCACAGCATCCTCGGTGTCTCGCCTCCAACAGTTATTAAAATGAAACGCGCCACTGTTGTTAACTGACTAATATGACAATGGCACGGGCCTCTAATCTCAGCTCTGCGGAAGCAGAGGCAGCAGGAGGTCTGTGAGTTCAAGGCCAGCTTGGTCTACACTGCCAGTTCCGTGCCAGCCAGGGCTGCATGGTGAGACTCTGTCTCAAAACAACAAACAGCCCCATGGAAAACCCCAGCAATAGAATAGACCAAGGACAGGATGGAATATTTGATCTCGAAGACAAGCGCAGGAACTAGAATAATCCAACTGGGGACAAAGATGAAATAATAAATTCTGAATGGGAATTCCAAGATCCACTTAGTAGTCTAAGACAAAGTGTATGGGTTACAGGTTAAGAATCTTATCCTAAAGGCATAGAAAACATATTCAAAAGGATTACAGGAGGAAGTGTCCCACAGTTTTAAGGAGACAGAGGAAGAGTTCCACATACAGGAAGCAGTAGACAGGCAGATCAGAAAAGAACCTTCTCTGTCATATTGTAATTAAAACACTGACATCACTGACATACAGGACAAAAGAAGTGGGGGAGGAGTATTGAAAGTGGCAAGAGAGAGGCACCACACCACATAAAAAGGCAGGTCCATCACAGTAACAGTGGGTTGTTCAACCGAAACTTTAAAAGTCAGAAGAGCTTGCAATGATGTATTTCAAGTTCTGAAAGCTAATAACTGCCAGGCCAGAATACTGCAGCGACTAAAGCTACCTGTCCTAACTAAAGAAAAAACAAAAAACAAAAAAAAAAAACCTAAACACTTTTCATGGCAAAAACAGACTAAAGGAACGTATGACCACTAAAGCCAGCTCTACAGAAGATACCTGAAGGAATCTTTCTGACTGAAGAAACAAATCCCTCCGAGAGACCACAAACAAACAAACAAACAAAAAACAACCCATACTAGAAAAAACAGCACTATAAAAATCAACAAAATGGCAGGAACTATTACGTAACTCTGAATAACGAAGGATGACCTTGAACGTGTGATCCTCCCTGAGCTGGGTTTAAGGATATGCTCTGTACCAAGGTCATGTGATTCTGCGGACCGAACTTCATGCACACTAAGCAAGCTCTGTACCAGCTGCGCCAACCCCATCCTCCCACACCCATAAGTCATTTCTTGGTGTGATTACAGCCCATTACCTAATTCTCTTTAAGAAACAGATCCTCCCAGATAACCTGGGTGGGCCGGGCTCAATCAGTTTCAAGTTTTCAGGGTAGCACCAAAGCTTCTCTTAAAAAAGAAGAAACTCCACCTGTGGGCAGCAGCTGGGGCTTCCAAATGAAAAGCAGCTCGATCTACAGGTTTTGGTCTTGCATAGCAGATCCCTAACAAACCAGTTCTTTGCAAAACCTCATAATTCGTAATTCGTATCTCCTGCTGGTTCTGTTTCTCAGAATGAATCCCGACTATTCCACCTGGCACTTAAAGGATTAGAAGGAGGCCAGCGCTTGAGGAATAGCAGTAGGGGGTGGAAAGTCGCTTGGCTTCTTGAAAGTGTGAGAAAGCATGAGATGACCATGCCTTAGGGGAAAAAAATAGCCGGGAAAGCATTCATAGATACATGCTGGTACACACACGCACGCACGCGGAATGAGAAGTTGAAAAACTGATTTTGATGTTCAAAAGAGATTTTGACAAGAAAAGCCTTGGGGAAGAAGCTAGGTAAAGTGTTTTAAGACGTTAAAGCTAACGATAACGGACAGGATGGCGGGGGTTAGGTTAGACTTGGTGAAGTAAACACTGCCAAGTGGAAGAATAATTTCCCGAAAGGCAGTCCCGCAGGATCTGCAGGTGAATTTCATCTGTAGGAGACCGAGGCAATCAAACACCCTGAAAAAAGCAAAGGATCTGCGCTGCGCAAGCGCCAGCCTGCAAGGTCTCTCAGGCTCCGCCCCTCCCGGCGTGCCAGGCTCTGCAATCGGATGTAGAGATCATCGCTCTAGTCAGGCAGCAGGGTCGATCTTGGCTCTTCCTGAGAGTAGGGCCTGAGGATGGCGGAGAAGACGCAAAAGAGGTGCGTGTGCTGCTGGGCCAAAGCCTGCTGTCCACTCTCCGCAGGGGCGGACTCTGTTTCTGGTCGCAGAGTGGCGGGAGGCCGAGACGGTGTTTAAATGGATGGTTCCAGAATCCTGCGCTAGCGTCCGCTGGGGGTGGGGGCGGGGAGGGTTTGTTCCGTGACCCCCACCCCACCCCCAGCACGCCTGCGCAGACTCTCCGTTGGGGGCTTCTTGGGGTTGGGGGTCGGGGGTGGACGGCTGCGGGCGCTGGGCGGGCGAGACGCCGCCCGCCGCCCACCTGTGTGGGCTTCTGTCACGGTCTTCACAGGTGGGGACCGTTGGTGGCATTAGAACAGAACGACAGAAAAACATAAAGGGCTATTTGCAACAGTACCGGTGTGGAGCATCCTCTGTGTCAGACATTTTTGTAAACATTTTAAAGCCCTCCCTTCCTCCTTCCTCCGTGACTACCTACCTACCAGTCCCCACTATGTATCTTGGGAATCTGCTATGTAGACCAGGCCGGCCTTGAACTCAAAGGGATTCATTTGCCTCTCCCTTTTTCTTTGCTGTGTGGACGTATATATGGATGTCCGTGTGCAGGTATGTGCATTTAAGTGCAGAGGTCCCTAAGGCCAGAAAAGGGCGTGGGATTCCCCCTGGAGGTTGTGAGCTCCATAACGTGGATGCTGAGAGCTAAACTCTGGAAGATCAGCTGTTGCACTTAACTTCTGAGCCACCTCTCCAGCTCGTCTGCTGCCTTAACGAACCCCCATGTTGTATCCGATGCCATAAGTTCAATTTTAGGGCTTTCCTTTATTTGAATAGGCGAGCTGTCACCTTTTTCATGCGCCAAAGAGAGACAGATCTGCTGTTAGCATCACTTGCGCCACAGCCTTCAAAGGGCGAAGCAGACTTACCATTTGCCAGGTCTGAATTCCCCCACCTCTCAGCTGCCTGCTTCCCACCGTGTCCCACCACCATTACAGGTGGCGTGAGTCCAGGGGGGAGATGTTGGTAACCATATTTATTGCTAAGACCAGTTGAGCTAGTAGTAAATGTAGTAATAATTACGTTCTGCCTCCCTGAGAAGTGTGTTGATGAACGGACCCAGTACCTGGGGTTTCTCTTTAGGGCACATTTTGGAATCTCTTCTGACCTTAGCTGCTCAGGCTGTTGCATGCTACGTAATGCTTACCTCGTGAGAAGCTTGAAGGATATACAAGTTGTGACAGGAAATCAGAGGTAAAGTGAGAGTGGTTACAGAAGCTGGGAATGGTGTCAGATGAGTTTCATTCCAGCTCTTGGGAGGCAAGGACCACATCTCTGAATGTGAAGGCAGCCAGCCTAGTCTACATAGCAAGGTCCATGCCAACTGGGCCTATGTAGCAAAACCTGGTACGAGTTTCACCATAAAGACTAGCTTGTTTGACCAGAGCTTTAAACAGTGCTATATTTTAACACCACACCACTTTAAATGAAAAACACTTACTACACGGCACTTAAAAAGTAGTGAGCTAGGTGTGCTGGCACACACCTTTAATCTCAGCACTCAGGAGGCAGAGGCTGGTAGATTGACAAATCTGAGTTCGAGGCTAGCCTGGTCTACATAGAGAGTTCCCTGTCTCAAAACAAAACAAACAACAGCAAACACAAACCAAATACTAAGGTGGGGGCATCCAGAGGATCGTTCAGTTATCACAGGACAGAGATCTAGAGAGGCAGAGTGTTTCTGGGCAGCTTTCAGCTAACCGAGAATACCGGTGTCAGAGCAGTGAGGAACAGGAATTGACTTTTGCTGCAAAAAATTCCCGGCGTGCATTTCCCTCTGATCATCTATTAAAGTTCTAGGGTTAGTGTCCCGAGTAGTTTTTATTGTCAGCTTGAAGCAATGCAGAGTCACTGGGAGAGGGGAACCTCAAGTGGAGTTGTCCGTGTCTGTGAGAGTGTTTTGACCAGTGATTGACACGGGAGGGTTCGCCCACTTGGGCAGTATCCATCATCTCCAGTCAGGTAGACCTGGGCCATTTGTAAGAAAGTTACTTAGGGGCTGGAGAGAGCTGCTCTTCCAGAGGTCCTGAGTTCAATATCCCCCGCAGCAACATGGTGGCTTACAACCATCTATAATGTGATCTGATGCCTTCTTCTGGCCGGCAGGTGTATATGCAAAAAAAGCATTCATATACATAAAATAAATAAATCTTAAGAAAGAAAGAAAGAGAGAAAGGAAGGAAGGAAGCCGCTGAGCGAGTGAGCCAGCAAGCAGTTTTCCACCATGGTTTCTGCTTCACGCTCCTGCCTGAGTCCCTGCCCTGTGTGCCTGGGTGGATTGTGACCAGGAAGTGTAAGCCAAATAAGCCCTTCCCTCCCCGATTGCACTTGGTCATGGTCTTTGTCACAGAAATAGAAAGCATGACAGATCAGTTAGAATACATAGGGTTTCTTCTTTCTTCTCAAGCTTAGTAGGAAAATTACGTGTTTTGATGATGCCAGTGGATTAACTCTGGACAGGACTTGTGGTGACTCAGAAGGCAGGATTTTTGCATTTATTCTTTATATAAGTCAGTGTCTTACAAAATGATGGAAACTTGAAGTGTATCTAAAGTCACTGGCTTCAAAGATCTCTCTAGAACTGTTGCCACTGCCTCCTTTCTTTTATGTCTGTTCATTTCTTTTGTTTCTTTGTTTTGTTTTGTTTTGTTTTTAACAAAATGCCACCATAGAGGCTGGCAGGCCTGGCACGCAGGGCACCCTATGTAGATGGGCCTGGCTTTGAGCTTAGAGGGATCTGCCCGCCTCTGCTTCCCACTGCTGGGATCGCACAGGCGCACTGCCTCCCCCACCCATTGTTTGTTTTCTTGAAACATCCTTTTGCTGCCCAGCTCAGGTTGGCTTCAAGTTTGTGGCAATCTTCCTGCCTCAGCTGGGATTACAAACATACACCACCATGCCCTGCGCTTACGTTTTTATCATAATCTTTAAGAATATGGTCACTGAAATTTGTGTTAGAAAATTTTTTCAGCTCTTCATATCAATGAGGAAAACTGATGCTTTTGCATTACTATGGACCGTTGGGGCAGTCCTGGGGCGTAAGTGATGGAGACACGTTAAAGAGGAGACCTGTGCTCGTCTGACCATCAGAGATAACGTCTTCAGGCCTTTTTCATGAGTTCCATAGGAATACTTTCAGTTGCTTTTGACCATCACACACACCTCAGTGGCATTTATATACTGTTCCAGTGAAGTCAGTGGCTATGTATTCCTTCCCTTCCCAGGTTTTTGGCTGCCAAGGGTGTTAACAACATGTCTGTCAGTTCCTGTCCACCACCCCAGAGACAATAGAAGAAAACACCGTAATCTGCATCCAAACGTCTTACAGTGGTTTTTCTTCCTCCCTTACTTCCTTTCTCCTTTCTTTTCTTCTGCTATGTAGCTCAGGCTGGCTTTGAGTTCATAATCCTCCTGCCTCATTCTCCCCTCTGCTGGGATTACAGATGTGTATTACCAAGTCCAGATCTTTGTATAAGGAATTGCTCTTTTGATAACTGTGTGTTAGTCCATCCTTCTTAATCAACCCCCGGCTGATGGCATCTAGGTGATCTTTAGCCTCTTGGTTAGACACAGTGCTGCTAGTAAATTCAAAGAAAAGATCCAAAGCTTTTTTCTTTTTCTGCCTTTCCTTTGTTGTTGTTGTTGGTTTGAGATAAGATTCTCTGTGTGGCCCTGGCTGTCCTGGAATTTACTCTGTAGACCAGGCTGGCCTCGAACTTACAGAGATCCACCTACCTCTGCTTCCCAAGTGCCCAAAGCTGTTTTCTTTCTTTCTTTCTTTCTTTCTTTCTTTCTTTCTTTCTTTCTTTCTTTCTTTCTTTCTTTTTCCCCAAAGCTGTTTTCTTAAACGTTTAAACCTATATGTGATTTTGGCCTAATGAACTGTATGCCACTTAAGAAGCTGATACTATGTTAAACTCTCTTAGCATTGACTTTCCATTTTTCCATGAATTTTTAAAGGATTTATTAATTTACTTTATGTATTAGTACTCTATCTGCATTTACAGCTGCCTGCCAGAAGATAGCATCAGTGTAGATGGTTGTAAGCTACCATGTGGTTGCTAGGACTTGAACTCAGGATGTCTGGAAGAGCAGACAGTGCTCTTAACCACTGAGCCATCTCTCCAGTCCCTTTGTGAACTTTTAAAACCTTTTCTTAACTACAGGGTCAATGTAGCTTCATTAAAAACATTTGTATTATATATTTTTTGTGTGGTTTGAATAACACTGTCTTCTACAAGCATGTTTGTTTTAATACTTAGTCCCCAGTTGATGGTGCTGTTTAGAAAGGTTTAGGAGTTGTGGCCTTGTAGAAGGAAGTGTGTCACTGGAGGGCTTTGAGAGAGAGAGTGTGTTTTCAAGATGTGGTGTCAGCTTCCTGTTTGCTGCTCTGCAGCCACCTGCTGCTTGCCTCCCCACTGTGATAGGCTCATCTCTCTGGATTCAGAAGCCACAGTAAAGTTTTCCTTCTGTGTTACTCTGGTCAGGATGTTTTATTTCCACAGCAGAACAGTGATTAGTACACATTTATTTATCATTTATTGTGTGTGTTATTGTGTGTGAGAGTACACACATGTCATAGTGTGCATGTGGTGGTCAGAGGACAACTTAGAGGGAGTTGGTTCTCTCCTCCCACCGTGTGGGACCTACAATTGAATTCAGGTTGTCAGACTTGGCAGCAAGTTTTAATCCGCTCCTTACCCCACTGAGTCATCTTTCTGGCCCCAGCATACCTTCTATAATAATCATTTAAATTTTTGGGTTTATTAACATGCGTTCCAAGAATCTAACTCAGCTTATCGGGCTTACGCAGCAGGGCTTTATCAGTGAAGGCATCTTGCCAGCCCTCCATAATTGACATGCTACTCAGGTGAGTGTTCCCTTTGTCTTCCTACAGCGTGAAGATCGCTCCCGGAGCAGTTGTGTGTGTAGAGAGTGAAATCAGAGGAGATGTGACCATAGGTAAGAAGAGTATTAATCCCCCCCCTTAAAAGATTTATTTATTTATTATATTTACAGTGTCTGCCTGCACTCCAGAAGAGGGCACCAGATCTCATTATAGATGGTTGTGAGCTACCATGTGGTTGCTGGGAATTGAACTCAGGACCTCTGGAAGAGCAGCCAGTGCTCTTAACCCTGAGCCACCTCTCCAGCTCCTTAACGTTGTTTCTCAAGCTCTAATGCTATGATCCATCTTAGTGCTTCACCTTTACGTCATGTCCTATGTTTCATTTCTAATTTTTATCAGTTGTTTGTTCATTTGCTTTTTGAGGCAGGGTTTCTCTGTTTAGCCTTGGCTGTCCTTGAACTCACTCTGTAGACCAGACTAGTCTTGAACTCAGAGATCTGCCTGCCTCTGCCTCCTGAAGCCAGCCACCACCTTCCAGCTTGAGTTCACAGAGCCTTCCTGAAAGTTCCACACGACCATTCTCCCACCTGTCTCATGACCCACTGATGCAGGGTCCCCTAATGAAGTCGGGGTTCTGCTGCAAGGAGGCCAGAGTGACTCAGGATGACAGTATTTCCATCACGTGCAGAGCAGGAGTGTGAGGTGAGATCTCAGAAAGTTTGCTGTTGGTACCAGTAGCCAGAAGTCTCATCACCAAGACCAAACCAGCCAGCACATGGTGGGTAACATACATGCATGGCTGAGTCCCCAGTGCCACACCAAATACTACCCAATTCTTTTTGTGAAATCTGTTTCCCAGATCCCTGGATCCTGCAGAATTAACTGACAGGCACTCATCCTCAGCCACAGTCGCCTGTCACCCTCACTGCTGAGGTAGCTCTTCTGTTGTTACACACCAACAGTTTCTTGGTTCGGTTTGGGGTCGGATCTTGAGACAGGGTCTCACTATGTAGTCCCGGCTGGCTTTGAACTCACAAAGATCCACCTGCCTCTGCTTCTGAGTGTGGGATTAAAGACATGTCTCATGAGGGCTGGCAAATAATTTCTTTAATGGGGAAAAGTGTCATTTTCCCTCTAATAAGTTGACGCCTCCGGCCAGTTTAAGTGTCCTGTCTTAAGACACCAGTGAAGACCATGCCACTATTATGGAACTTTGTTTAAAACATGACTTGTTGACTGATTTTAAGCTGATTTAAGCATTTGGCAAATGATTGTTTCCTTTCGATGCTCTTAACATCTGTCTTCAGTGCAAACTCCCGGTGAGGAGAAAGTGTGAGTGTGACCCACTGAGATTCTCATCCATGTTTTACTCAGCATCTGCTACAGTGTCTGTGGCTCTCATCATGACTCAGGAAGACTTTAGTGGCTCACAGGGTTCTGTGAGCAGAGGAAAGGCCAGGCCAAAGTGATGGACGTAGTTCACCACGGAGACTTCCCTTGGACGTCTTCCTCATTTTTAATAATCAGCTTATGATATGTGCTAGGGAATACGTATATAGATAGGATAACTATTTCCAGAGCATGAGCACACAGCTGTATACTTGACATAGCCTTAAACTTACAGAAATTTCCAAGACATGGAAAGGAAAAGGTGGATGTAATGGGCCCATAGTTTTAAAAAGGGTACAGTTCATTACAGCTGAAAAGGCCTGAGGGTGAGAGAGCTGCCACATGGCAGGATGGACAGGAAGCGGAACTGGGCTAGAAACACCTAAGGCTCCTCCACTCCCCCCCCCCCCCTTTTTTTTCTCAAGACAGGGTCTCTCTCTGTTAGCCTTAGCTGTCCTGGACTTGCTTTTGTAGACCACGCTGGCCTCGAACTCACAGCGATCCACCTGCCCCTGCCTCCCTGCGTGCATGCGTCACCACGCCAAGCCAGGCTCCTCCTCTTAAAGGGGTCGTCAATCTTCCAAAAACAGTGCCTCCAAGGAGCCTACAGGGGCATTTCACACCCAGCACCCACAGTGGCCCTCGCCTGGGTTGGGCTATAGTGTCTGGACCTAGCACCCGGCCCTCTGCTCTTCTGCCTTTCTTGTCGTTTCCCTCAATGTTGGCATTATAAAAGCAAAGGCAGTGTTTACTTTATTGTTTTATGTGTTTGGCTGTTTGGCCTGCATGTACATATGAATGTGTTCCATATTTGCACAGTGCTACCTGAGACCAGAGGAGAGTATCAGCTCCCCTGTAACTGGGGTTATGGGCAGTTGTGAGCAGGCATGCAGGTGCTGGGAATTGAACCTGAGTCTCTTGAAGAACACAGCCAGTGCTCTTAATCACTGAGCCATCTCTCCAGCCCCCCAAATGCACTTTCTTTTTTTTTTTTTGGGGGGGGGCGGTTTCAAGACAGGGGTTTCTCTGTGTAGCCTTGGCCATCCTGGACTCACTTTGTAGACCAGGCTGGCCTCGAACTCACAGCAATCCACCTGCCTCTGCCTCCCGAGTGCTGGGATTAAAGGCGTGCGCCACCATGCCCGGCTCTCCAGATGCACTTTCAATCTGGCATTTGACCACTGGCTGATAATATACAGTTAGAATATTAAATATGTAAATGGTATGTCATTACAGATTTTTTTTGTGTGATAGACTACAGCATAAGAAGTTTGACACGGTCTCACTATATAACTCTTAGCTCCTAAGTGCTAGGGTTAAAGGCATTTGACACTACATCTAGCCTCAAGAAGTGCTTAAAAAATTAATAGTTCTATTAATCCTTAGAGAATTTCATACAGTGTATTTTGATCATCTTCACAGTTTCTTCCTCAGAAGAGATTTTTTAAAAATCTTTAAAAAAAAAAAAAAAGCCAGAAACGATTTGATGTTTATCAACAGAGTGAATTGTTTTATGTATATTACATATGTGTGTATGTATCACCTACACACATAGTGGTGCTTGACATCACACATGTGCTAAGCATACACTAAACATGTGTACATTTATTTTAAAAACAATTCCATTTTTTAAGCAAGGAAAAGATGCAGGAGAGTGATGCAGTTATAGAGCATTGTGTCTCCATAGTTGTATCCCCTGCTATGAGTGTTTATCTCTCGCCAGCCCCACACTCAAGCCTTATGTTTCCTTAACTGTGTGTATAAATAAGGAGTTTTTCCAGAGTTTGGGCTTAATTATTTCTGTCATTGTTGCATCTAGTATACGCTATCTCCAGCCTCTTGGCAGCTATTCAGTTTTCTGAAATAACCCCTCAGATTTAAGTCCTCCTGAGAGACACCATTGTAGTTTAATCAGAGCAGAGCTGTCTGCTTCCAGCTCTCTGACCAGGTCTTGGTTTTCCTTTTCAAGCATCTTGTTGCGTTTGCTCTGGCTCCTGCAGTGATCGATGTAAATCTTCTCTGCTGTGTGCAGTTGGCGGTGGCACTCGATAAACTGCTTACTGGAGAGTCCGAGAGCAGTAAACAGAATCATGGGCTGGGTTCTCCGTGCGTGGACGGCCCATCTTTTTACACCTTAACTAGTTTGAAGTGGACAGGTTTTTCTTTTGCTGTGTTTCAAGTTACTAGAACCTTAAATTGGATCTGTGTTTTTCTCGAAATTCAGTTATTTGTCATATCGGTGAAATTGGTTAGAAGTGTGGGGCCAGGTGTGTGTATATCAGGGCTGCTTACAGCACACTGTCTCAAAATGGAGATATGAGGGTGGGTGTTATATATTTTAAAATATAGAGGCCACGCAACAGATCTAATACGAAGAGATTTGTTGTATGAAGGCAAAAAGACAGTGGAAGAACAGCCATGAGAGGGAGATGGGGGGAGGGGTACCTCAGAAACAGGGAGGGGGAGAGAAACCGAGGCAGAAGGGTGCACCGTGGCGCACAGTGATGATTGGTCCTTTATATCTGGTGCATAGCGGAAAGGCATCTGCCACTCACCTGGCAGGGCAGGTGATATCATCAGAGGTTACTAAGCAACCTAGAGGCAGGCTAGTGGGGTTACCTGTATGCTAATGGCCGTATAACAGAGATGAGGGAGGAGTTGCAGGGGGTGGATGGGGAAGTCCAGCCCTTGAAAGGAGGGCTCTGGCTTACAGCCCTGGGAAGCACACCCTCCATTGGAAGGTGCTCAGAACTAAGAGTCCTGCTAATTTTCACAGCATCAAACTTGTTTCTCATTAGATTGCTACAAATTACTTCCTGTAAATCCTCCTTTTGAGAGCTGACTGGCTTATGAGGAAGATCCCCAGCACAGTCTTAGACCCTGTGCTTGTGAGGGTGGACCCCTGCTGCGGACAGGGCTCAAGCAAGGAGCATAAGAGGAGCAGACTGGGAACGGTGGGAGCCTGTTTCGCTTAACCATTCTCGCCAGCAGAGCTTACCAAAGCCTCTCTGTGGGCCTCTTTCTCAGTATGCAAAGCAGTGGTCAGGGAGTTGTTTAACTTTAAAAAGAAAGAGCTTGGGTTTACTTAAAAATTCTTTAGTGATATATGAAAATGTACCCAGAGATTGCTGTCTGTGGCAAAGGTGAAGCGCACCCTTTACCAAATGAGGGAAACGGAGGCAGAATGCAGGAATGTCTT
Organism: Acomys russatus; assembly: GCF_903995435.1. Classification (NCBI taxonomy): domain Eukaryota; kingdom Metazoa; phylum Chordata; class Mammalia; order Rodentia; family Muridae; genus Acomys; species Acomys russatus. The sequence goes on along the minus strand of NC_067163.1, from coordinate 24,165,539 downwards.
CCTGGCCATGCTCCGGAAGCCTGGCCAGCCGGCCAGAAAAATAATTCATCCACCAGTTAAGGCAGCTCTGACTCCAGACACATTTGTCCAAACAAGGAGATAAGCCAGAGAGGCTTTCAGCACACTCAGTAGGAAAATACACAAACTGCCCTGCCAGGGCCAGCGCCAAGGAGGTCCATAACAGAGTTAAGTGGGGAAAGGGACTCCACATGGTGACTTTCTTTTTAAGCATTTTAACTTCAAGATCCTTAAACAGACCCATTCTAGGTAAAAGTGCTTGTGACACCAGGAAAACCTGGAGGAGACTGCCTACCAGCCAGCATGCTGTCGCTAAGGCTGCCTGGACTGCCAGGCCCTCTGCTCCCAGGCATTCAGGGTGAAACTGCAGACAGCTGTGTCGCCTTTCTGTTCTCCAGACCGCACTGTTAGCTGTCACGTGTGCTGTGTGCTAGCCTTTTCAGTTTACTGCTGCTTTCATCTCAGTTTAAAGCAGATGGGTTGCCCTTAGGTTATTTCAGCCCATGTGTGCCACAACCTGCAGTTGGGCTGGGATGCCAGCAGGTGGCAGTAGTGTCAAAATCAAATGCCTCACCTAAGCTCCATGGGGAAGTCCCTGAATAACCAGGGGTTTTCCAGTTACCTATTAGTAACTAATGATTAACAAATAATAAAGACAGCAATAACACACCAGCCTAAACTGCTCCCACGCAAGGCATGGTGACACACACCTTTAATCTCAGCAGAGTGATCTCTGAGTTCGAGGTCAGCCTGATCTACATACGGTGTTTCAGGGCAGCCAGGGCTACATAGCGAGACCCTGCTCAAAAAAAAAAAAAAAACCTCATTCTGATTTGGTCTTGTTATATAATAGCTTTGTTTTGCTTGTTTTGTGAGACAGTCTCATATAGCCCAGGCTGGCCTCTAACTCGTATAGTCCAGCATGGCTTTGAACTTCAGATCCTCCTGCTCCCACCTAAGTGCTGGGATTGCAGGTGGTACCATCGGGCCAAGCTGTAGTGTGTGTGTGTGTGTGTGTGTGTGTGTGTGTGTGTGTGTGTGTGTGCGTGCGTGCGCGCGCGCGCGCGCGCGCGCGCATGTCAAGGCCAGGGATAACCTCACGTGTCACTCTCAGGCAAGTGGCTCCAGGGATCCTGACTGAGCTGGCTTGGCCCTGTGTCGTATATTTTTGAAAGGTAAAAAAAAAGAAAAGGCAGTGTCATTTATTTTCAGAGGTACACAGTAGAGGAATGTTAAAAAAGACAGAGAGATCACAGTGCCAGTGGCCCCCAGCCATCATAACACAACCTCAGATGGCTTCTCCAAGCTCTGCTGTCTACAGCTCTGGCTGAGGGTCAGCAAGACGCCCGGTGCCTCCTTCTGCTCTCCCCAGCACAGACCAGAGATCTGCGCTTGGCACAGCCCTGCTTAACCTTTTATTAACCAGAGGTCTCTCCCGTGGCTACAAGCTGTTACCATGATACCTGAGTAAAGGAGAGAGCAGTTTCTGGTCTGTCCTCAGGCCTAAATTGGCCATTTTGCTCAGTTTTCAGAAGTTCTTAACTCTTTGTGGCAAACAGTGAGCTTTTCATTTTTAATGTTTTATTGTGTGCATACAAGTGTGTGGTCAGAGGCCAGCCCTAGCAGTAGCTTCCAGCATGTGAGTTTCGGGGATAGAATTCAGGTCACTAGGCTTAGTGGTAGTGGCTTTACTTGCTGGGCCATCTTGTCAGCCCTAAATCTCACCTTAAGAGCTGCAGGTTAAATCCTGTGACATCCCTTTCTTTCTGGTAACCCACATTTTCCATCCGACAAGGTAGGTTGCTAAGGATCCTGTCCTTTTATAGATGGGAAAATACATAGCATGTACATGAGAGGGCATAAGCACGCACAGAGCACATGGCGTGTACGTGAGAGGGCATAAGCACGCACAGAGCATATGACATGTATGTGAGACCCCGAAGTCTAGACTGTCTAGACAAGGGTGGATACAGACTGGGGCTCTAATTACAAAGAACCTAAAATAGACCGTGACCCTTTGAGTATTTTGAAGCAAAATAGAAATCTGTATTGTGTGAGCTACAGCTCTCCGTCAGCTCCTACCACTGGAACTTGTTATTTGCGACAGCATGGTTGAGCACTGGAGACTGGAATGCCTCAGTGCCCGTTCTTAGGAGTGAGTTAGGTCAGTGAGAGATAGTAATGTAATGTGAGATGAGGCAGGTGAATGCTTTTCTCCAAGTTTTCTTTATTTTAAACTTCCTAGTGCTTGTACGTACTGGTGTCTGCAGGTCTCAAGTGTCCTGCAGTGTTAGTCTGCAGTAGCTTTCCCTTGCACTTTAGACAGTCAAGTCAGTAAGGAGTGGGACTTACTTCATGCTTGCTTTAATTTTTAGTAATGATTGTCTATTTATTTTATATCTATTTGTCTAAGTGTGTGCACATATGTACATGTATAGATACCCACGTACACATAAGAAGGAGACACATGTGGTCACTTTGAGAACATTCCCAGGGATCTCAGTAGCTCTCTCTTCTATCCTGAAATGCAGACTTTATTTGGGAATTTAATTAATAGCCAGTGGTGTCAGGGATTATCAAGGCTCCTTGTGCTATCTCATACTAGATTGTGTGCCTTGGTGAGTACTCTGTGTCCTGTTAGGGGCCCCAGCTCTCTTTATCAGATCCCCCCAATTCTTCATCTGAGGGGAAAAAAAATGAGCTGCACTGAGCAGCTCTGTTCGCCAGGAAGGTCTTCGTAGTTACTTCATAGGTTTGGGAGTTGTGCACTAAATAATCCTAGTTTTCAAGATAAATGCAAAGGGCAAAAATAGCCTGTGTTCTTGTGTTCGGAGTGTGTGTTTGTGTATAAGAGATTTTGGTGTTGGGATCCCACCTAGGCCTTGTGCGTGCTACCTACACACACTCACCAGCTGTGCTGCTCTCCTGGCCCGGCATCTGTTAATTTCCTGTTGTCCTGTAACATAGTGTTGCATCTTCCTTTTATAAGCCAGTAAGTGACTTTTTTTTTTTTTTTATAAAAGATAACAGTTTATACCACAGAATCCTGGAACATGTCACCTTTGCCCCTTGATCCTTCTGTCCACCTTCCTTCCTTCCTGAGTGACTTCTTGTCACTGTGTACAGATAGATAAAGAGTTGAGTAATCCAGCACTCAGGAGGCTGGGCAGAGTCTGTCAGCAGGGATACAGAGTGGCATCCTGCCTTAAGAAACGAAACAAAAACAGGAAAGGAAACTAGCCTCAAGCTTTGCTGCTGAGATAAGAGCAGGTGGGTGTGAGGCCGTAGGAAAGCCTGTTTTCTTACCCGTGGCAGATAAGTGTGTGTACCTGTGCCTACTCACTCCAGAGGAGTCAGGGCCTTCCACCCAGTTCTCTGAGGGGGTCCTCCTGTGCCCTTAGGTTGAGACTGAGGTGTCTTGGGTCTTCCCACATCAGTCTGATGGCCCAGCATTCCTCCCTGGCTCCTCTAGCCTTCATTGTCTTTAAAACATGAGCTGTCCATAGCTGGCCTGCCTGCTTCAGTGTGCCAGCCTGTACTCAGATAACAGAGTGAAGGTGGACCCTGTTTCCTGACTTCTGTGCACCCATGTTTTCTCTTAATCATGTGGTAAAAGATGGAAGTGCTGTGTTCTAAAAGGACAGAAACATTAGTTTTTTCATCACCTATGTGCCACACACTGTCTCCAGCATCACCATATCTAGCCTTTCCCGCAGTCTCATCTCCTGCCTCCTGCTGAGGTCACAGGAGGTTGGAGGAATGCTGTGCAGTCTGGCTCTGCCGCATGTGCCCTTTCATTTACCTTGCTCTACATTTGGCGCTGACTGTACTTGTAAGGCACTTAGTTTGGTGCCTGGCACCGATTTAGAGAATGTTCCTCCCAGAAGCCTCACCCACCTCCATCACCTCCCACCCTCCTGCCCGAAGAGTAACCCACACTTGATAATTTCTTCTCACTTGCTCTGTTTCACAGGCCCTAGGACAGTGATCCACCCTAAAGCACGAATTATTGCAGAGGCTGGGCCGATAATTATCGGTGAAGGTAACCTCATCGAAGAGCAGGCTCTCATCATAAATGCGTGAGTAGACTACGGGCTCCCTGAGCTGACCGCCACAGGGAGGACTTCCCAACAATGTCAGCCGGTCCAGAGCCTTTTACAGCTTAGCTCAAGAAAGTGTACACTTCCAGAGCTAGAGAAGGGTATTTAAGGCTCTTTCCGCATAAGCACACGAGGGACCCAGAACCAGACCAGAAAAACACTGAGAAAACCAGATCCCGGAGCCCTGGGTCGTGTGGTCCCCAGTGGACACTTTCATCAAGCCTATAATGGTTTCCCGATCCCATCCAGGATCCTGGTGTTACACCTAGCACACTGTAGACATTTCTGACTGGATTTCTTCTGATGTGCCCATGTGAATGTAACTCTATTTTCCCAAGTTCCACATGGGTAACAAGCAGAATTATATTCACAAAGTAAGGGATCCTTGTAGCGATACGTAAGCTTTAAAGATAAAATGTGATAAAATGTTAAACAATGTGTATCTTTGTGAACTGGGCTGTAATACCCATGATATGTTCAAAAGGTTGTATAAATTTTTCTAGATAAAATTTTGGCAAGAAATTCAAGCTTTCACCTAACTTGTAGCAACAATGTATGCAATTTGTGTGGGAAAATATTCAGCTATGCTAAAAAAGCTGACTTGTCTGACACTTACACAGGACAGCATTGCTTAAGGTGGGAAGCCATTTCTTTTCTTTTCAGGGTTAATAGTCTTTCTCTGGCTCCTTGGTTGTGAGCCATTCTCAGCAGCCTGCTCTGCAGAGGTCAGCTGGCAGAGATAGTGTCCTTGGGGGCAGAGCGTTATCATCCACACATTTCACTAAGTACTCCTGATCACGAAATAACTGTTTCATGTGGATATCTGTACACATTTCCCAGTTTAAAATGATTATTATGAATGGAAAATTCTCAAGTTAGGCATAATTTTGATTGCTCTTTAGCAGGTTAAAAGTATATGTGGCAGGGTTTTGTTTTGTCTTGTTTCTTATGTCCTCTGAACTCAGAATTTAAGAAATAAGAAGGCTAGAGAAATGGCGCAGTGGTTGAAACCACTTGCTCTTCCTCAGAATTCGTGAGCTCAGTTCTCCCCGCTCACCTAGGGCAGCCACATCCTCTAGTGACTCTAGCTCCAGGGGATCTGGTGCCCCTCCCCCTCTCTCTTTGAGACAGGCTCTCGGTAGTTTTGGCTGTCCTGAGCTCACTTAAGAGACCAGGCTGTCTGGAACCCCAGAGACCTTGAGAGAGTGCTGGGCTAAACGTATGACAGCCTCTTCTGAGGTTGTCTGTGTACCTGTGACTCCTTACATTTCTGTGGCTCTGTTCAGCTCAGAACCCAGCCTTCCCCAGCACTGAGGAGAAGCAGCTCAGCTGGCTCAGGGGCTTGGTGCAGGTAAAATGGGACAGTTGCTTCACACTCGCAAATGGGATGGCAGCTGCTTACTGTGTCGGCACTGGCCTTTGGTGATTGATTGTCTCTTCTCTTTATAGTCATCCAGATAATATCATCCCAGACACTGAAGACCCGGAACCCAAACCTATGGTCATTGGCACCAATAACGTGTTTGAAGTTGGCTGTCGTATCCTTTGCATTAGTGTGCCTCAGATGGCGCCCAGCTCTCTTCCTGTGTAGAAACTGGCATCCTTAGATGTGTGTTACAGTCAAGGCCGTCAAGCTCTTTCAGCAGAGTCATTGCAGTGTGTTAAGAACTCTTTTCTGGGGACTGGAGAGATGGCTGCTCTTTCAGAGGACCTGGGTTCATTTCCAGCGCCCACATGGTTGCTCACAACTGTCTGTAACTCCAGTTTTAGGGGATCCATCACCCTCATACAGATATACATGCAAGCAGACACCAATGTGCATGAAAAAAATAATAAATCATTAAAAAAAATTTTTTAAAGACATTTTTAGGCTGGCCTTGGTAGTGTATACCTGTAATCCCAGCACTGTGGAGGCAGAGGCAGGTGGATCTCTGTGAGATCGAGGCCAGCCTGGTCTACAAAGTGACTTCAGGATAGCCAGGGCTACCCAGAGAAACCCTGTCCTGAAAAACCCAAGAAATCGTTTCTAGGAAGAGGAGTAGGTAGAAGGAGGAAGATAGTGATAGAGACAGAGCCGTCCTTTCTGGGAATAGGAGCTGTGGAACAGAGCACATGGCTAGCATGTGTTCAATCCCTATCACCACGGAAAACCAAGTCCTTCCTGTTCTGGCAAGTCTCTCAGAACGGGAAATACCCGGACACATGCATGTAGGCATACACACACTCAAGTACTCCTGGCATGCGTGCACACACATCTCTACTGCTTTGAAAGTCTCTTACTTACTAGGACTAGGCATTAGACACTGAGAAACTAATTCTGGCTTCCATCTGATGCAAGAGCTAGCAGGATGGCTCAGCAGGTAAAAGCCCTTGTCACCAAGCCTGACTTCTTGAGTTCAGTCCCTGGTCCCACATGGAAGGGGAGAACTAACTCCCTCAATTTGTCCTCTGACTTCAGCACACACACCCTGGCACAAGCACAGACACACACACAGGAAATAAGCAAATGCAGTAAACTAAAGGTGTATGACTCATTTATGAGTGGAGAGATTTTAGTTTGAGTACGAAAGCCTTACTGTAGACTGGTCCTAAGCAAGAACTCTGGCAAGGCTGAGCCTGTGTGCCCTTTCCACCTCTGTCCCCCGTACCCTGAGGACACTCTGTATGCATGGGAAAAGTATTAATTTAACTCAGGCTTACAGATTCCCAAGCCATGAAAATGGGAGATAACAATGTCATTGAGTCAAAAGGTAAGCTGTGCTTACAGTTGTATTGTCAGAGTGATTACTTCCTTTCTCTTTGTTGTGTCCTGGGAAACGGCCTAAGTACAAGCAAGGTGGCATGCTTGGATGGGACCAGCGTCATTGTCAGGCTAACTCTTTTCCTCAAAAGACCCTAACATGGTTATCTGATAATGTGGCTAACTACATTAAGCTAAAAAGCCATCTGTGTACAGTTAAGCTGGGGCTGGATTAGCGCCCCATTGAAAGACCTGAGGCAGGTTCTGCTAAATGTGCTGGCAGGGCTGTAGCTGAACAGCATTCTTCTAGAATGAAAGAGAAAACAGCAGGCTCGCCAGGCATTGCTTTAATTTCAGGTTTGCTTCACCCTAGCCAATCAGAGACAGGTGTCATCTACTTATCAAAATTAGGGCCAGGCAGGGCATTATGTGAGGTCTCCAACACTGCTGGGAACCAGTCCCCACAGCTTGTCCCTCAAGTTCAGAGGGAACACTTCCCTTATAGTTTTGGTTGTGAGCCTAGCCTTTAACAACGGAGCCATCTCTCCAGCCCGGGGAACACTTCTCTAGAACATTACCTTCCCTTTTTGAGCCTGACTAGCAAGAGGAGAATGCTTTTTTTTTTTTTTTTTTAACAACAAAAGAGTACCTTCTCTTAATGTGCTTCATAGTTTTTAAAGAGACAGGCATGCTGGGCACTGAAATTCACCACTTCACTGATTTTTTTTTTTTTTTTTTTTTTTTTTTTCTGAGACAGGGTTTTTCTGTGTAGTCTTGGCTGTCCTAGACTCACTTTGTAGACCAGGCTGGCCTCGAACTCACAGCGATCTGCCTGCCTCTGCCTCCCGAGGGCTGGGATTAAAGGCGTGCGCCACCATGCCTGGCTATACCTCACTGATCTTTAAAGGAAGCAGAGATGTCTGATAGACTCCTTGCTTAGAGATCTTGCCTGTCATCTTCTGGTCCTGCAGCATCTTGGCAAGATGGCAGGAGATGACTTGCCCGGTGCTACACAGCCTGTTAGTGGGACCTCCAGTAAATCCACCCACACTCGCTGCCTGCCTGCTTCTGTGCTGTCTGTACAATCGATGTAATGGGGCATTTCCTTCCACCTTCTTCTTAAGGCCAAATTATACCTAAATCTTAGGGGGAAACAAAAACACAGTGAGAAATGTCAATCCTCCCTTGTTGTCCTAAGTTGTAATTCTATCTTCACTGCAGCCTACGTAGGCAGAAATGTAATCTTGACCAGTGGTTGCATCATCGGGGCTTGCTGCAACTTAAACACTTTTGAAGTCATCCCTGAGAACACAGTGATCTACGGTGCAGACTGCCTGCGACGGGTGCAGACGGAGCGACCACAGGTACTAGAATACTACTCTCTTTAAAAAGAGTTCATCTAGGACCACTAACTTTCCCAAAGTTCCATATGACTATCTCAATGGGCAGCAAATGATTAGAGGCCAGAGGCGTGGCTCACTGGTATGATTAGCATACAAGGTCCTGGGTTCTGTCCCCAAAGGCGGTCGAATAAAACATCAGAGAAACATTTGCAGAAATTTGGATCTATTTGCAGTTCAATCATTCTTTAGATTAAAATTAAATATATATGTATGTATATAAATCATTCTGTGTGTAGTTATTTTGATGCACCTTTGAACCTCATACTAAAATGTGAATCCACTGATTCACTTCCAGAATATAAATCTTCAAGATGAGGAATGACCCTAAAACGCCACACTGGGTTTCTAACTTAGGTTATGAAAGTCCCATGGCTTGGGTATAAGCACAGTTTGTGAATAAAGGAAGTATTTTTTAGCAATTTCTCAGGTTCCAAAGTCTTCCCTTCCTGGTAACTCAAATTATGGAGCTCATGTCTTGGCATTCTCAGTATAGATTTCTTGAGCTTCCATTTTCTCCCCCACAAAGAAAATATTTTCAAGAAATCTGATACCTGACCTTTCTTAACCATTATTTTATCATAAATTAAAACCAGTTCTTTCTAGATTACTCCACTTTCCCATTCTCAGAGTTTAATGTAGTACCTGCTGGTCTGGAACTTACAGCCAAGGATGACCTTGAACTGTCCTTCTGACTCCAGCTCCCCAGGGCTGGGTTACTGGCGTGCTCCACTGTGCCTGACTTTGTGGTGCTGAGAGGCAAACCAGGGTGTCAAGCATGCTAAGACACGCCCCCTGGGCTACTCTCCTTTTGTAGTCCTAGCGTTATTGTTACTATTATGAGATGGTATTTCATAGACTAACTGGAAAATTTAGTTTTTTAATTATCTTTCTGTATAATAGCAAAAGTGATTAAAGGGGGAAATACAGCTAGAATTGCAGAAAGGCAATCAGAAGAAAGAGAGCCAGAGCATCAGAAGTCCTGAACGCATCAGAGGTGTACGACTGTCTCCCGCGTGTCCCCGACCGTAAGGATCTCGCAGTGGTCTTTGTTAAGACAGGCTCCTTGCACTCTGACACAGCACCTAGGGAGGAACGCCTGCTTTTTACAAGTCCCTCAAGTGAGATTACAGTCCGGACAGAACATACCATTACAGATTTAAGACAGCAAGCAGCTAAAGAAAGTAGATCAGTGGAAAGCATGTTGAACTCCGACACTCTTAACATTTCTACCTGGCATTGCTGACCTTGCCTTTTGTCCATTTTCATTGTCTCCTCTGCTCAGCCCCAGACACTGCAGCTGGATTTCTTGATGAAAATCTTGCCCAATTACCACCACCTAAAGAAGACCATGAAAGGAAGCTCAACTCCGGTTAAGAACTAAGTCGTGGGTAGTGACCGCCTCTGCCAGCTTTTGTAAGTGCCCCGCGCCATTAGCAACACGGTGACTGTACGTTGGAAACTGGAGTTATGCAGAGAGGTGGGTCCCATCACAACTACCTTTATAGTGTATTGTTTCCCTGTCCTCGTTCTGGTAACTTACAGACTCAGCTTCTCTTTTTTTATATGAAATGTTAGCCATGCATTTATTATGGAAAAGACATGATGACGTGTCATGTTGTGTTATATTCTGATGTAACCATATACCGTAATAACTGAATAAAAGTTTGACTACTCACGTTAATCTTCCCAAATAGCTGCCTTAGTTTTTGTTACTAATATTTATCATACTTTACCTCTGATGTACTTACACCTGTTTAAATAAAAATGGAGGTGAGGGGCTGGAGAGAGGGTTCAGTGGTTAAAAGCATATGCTGCGCTTCCAGAGGAGCTGGGTTTGATTCCCAGCACCCACGCAGTGGTTCACAACCATCTCTAGCTCCAATTCCAGGGCATCTGATGCCCTCTTCTAACCTCCAAGGGCACCAGGCATGCAAGTGGGACATATACGTATACAAAGGGAAAATGTGCACATAAAAAGTGAATAAATTAATAAAATGGTAATGCATGTGAGGGCTAGAAGATGGCTTGGCCATTAAAGGCTAGACTCACAACTGAAAATGCAGGTGAGATTTCAGCATCAACTGAGTGTAGACCTCACTGCTTCCAAAGAGTACACATCTCTATGTTCTCTAAGGAAGAGAAGGAACAATCTCTGTTAAAATGGCAAGCAAACGACCACTCAGCTTAGTGTCTTCCTAAGTTTCTGAAGATAAACTAAGACTAGGGGCTGGAGAGATGGCTCAGTGTGTGAAAGCTAAAGGCGCTTGTCACCAAGCCTGGTGACCTGAGTTCTATCCCCAGATCACACACAGTAGGAGAGAACCGGCTCCCACCAGTTGTCCTCTCACCTCCATGCATGCTCCATGTCACACACACACACACACACAAAGTAAATGTAGAGAGATGCACGCTAAGATATTTTGAGATGTTTATGAAGTTATTTGGACATGCCACTAATCACTAGTATGTACACTATCACTTATCTAATTACATAGAGGATGAAAAATAAAGGACTGCATTGTGACCTCACTTTCTTTCCAGTGCCTCACGTGTGTCAAGCGTACATTCTACCACTGAGCCGCACCTTCAGCAACTCATGCCTCAGTGATCCAGTGCAACAGTGCATGCAGTTAGTTTTCAGCTTGTGAATGAGTAGACATTAATACCCAGATACTAAGTTATAAGATGAATACTAAGATAGTAAAATACTAAGATAGTGTCTTGATACTTTTTTTTTTTAATAGGACCTAGAACTGCAGTTTTATATTTCAGAAACTAGTGAAAAGATTTGATTTTGGTGAGAATAAGCATGACTCGGACCAGAGTACTCAGCTGTAGTGGGCTGACCAGGGTCACGGAAAAAGGAGAACATGGCACAGATGCCTAATTTTTGATAGCTGTTGGTCTCTTTGCAACCCCTGATGGTGAAGCCAAGATTCTGTTGGTCATGGAAATTTTCTCAGTAAAACATCAGAAATTGCAGAACTGGGACAGATGGTGCAGCCTATAATCTCGCCTATTCTAGGTAGTGAGTGGGAAGATGAAAAGTTCCAGGTCTGCCTGGGCTACATCCTGAGTTCTAGGCCAGCCTAGTCAACTTAGTGAGACCTTGTCTCAAAGCGTAAAGCCAGAGCAGAAGCTGTAGCTTGGAGGTAGAGCAGTTGGTGTTGATGTGTGAAGTGCAGCTTTCTGGCCCCTTTCAAAACTCCTACCTGTGGGCTGGAGAGGTGGCTCAGAGGTTAGGAGCACTGGCTGTTCTTCCAAAGGTTCTGAGTTCAATTCCTAGCAACCACATGGTGGCTCACAACCATCTGTAATGAGATCTGGTGCAGGAGTTACATGCAGGTAGAACACTGTATACATAATAAATAAAATAAACCTTTCAAGCAAGCAAGCAAACAAACAAAAAACTCCTAACCATGGCATCTATGCTGCCTTGGAGATGCTCTTGGGCGGGTTCCACTGTGCTCCGAAGTATAGTTAGCGTGTGAGAGCAACAGTGAGATGAGACGCTGCCTAAGGACCTGGCACTGAAAGCCCTAGAGAGTGCAGCTTCATGAATAGAGATGTATCAAGAGCTGGGGGTGTAGACCCGCCTAACATGCACAGGCCCTGGCTCCATAGAGCTGGAGGGGGGGGGGTATGTGGTGAGAAGACCCTTAGCATTTCTCATGCACTCTATAGGTTATTAACTCACCTGAGGGCAGAAACTGAACAGAAAGTTTACCAAAACAATGTCAGAGAAACAGACTGTCACAGCGAATGTACAGTGTTGCTCATGAGTCTGGACTCCAGGAGCTGTAAGCCGTTCTGTAAGTAGAGTGCCCTCATTTCAAAAGGGCCAGCATTGGCTGGAGAGAAAAAGAACATACCTCAAAGAAGGCGCTAATTGCAGGCTTAACTGGACCACCTTTTAGTTTAAGGCACAGCTGGGAACTTAATCCCAGACAGAGGAGCTCTAGCCAGGAACACCAAGTCCAATCTGCATATAAAACTTTAGAGGTACTCACTGTACATTTATCTCTTGTGAATTTAGTGTGGGTTGGCTCTTGGGCCTTTACGTTTCCAAGTCTCTGAATATTCTGGTAATGTTTGACCCTGCGAGGCAAAGAACCAAAGCTCAGACGGTATGCTGCCTTCGTCCCTCTATAGCTAGGCTACCAGTCTTCTTGTGGCGTGCTCCCACTGACCCAGAGTCACCACACTCGTCCTAGACAGTAGAATAAGCCCACGTGCCCTGGCCAGGCAGGGAAGAGGCGGTTTCTTGCCTGCATCTTGATGCACTTGGCACGAGCTCTCGAGCCGGAGGGATTTCACCAGTTGAACACTCAAGTCTGGATGATAGGTACACACTGTACCAGTTGCCTGTGCTGTATGCTGAGTTGCCCTCCGCTTCCAACAGCAGCTTCCAACAGCATGTCTGTTGTTACTGAGCAGCCTCTAAGGAGCCCGAATCTGCTTAGCTAGGCTGATGCTTTGGAGTGGGCCTCTCAGCCACAGCTACAGTCAGCAGAAGACTTGTGTGGGGCTGGGGGACTGCTTCCGGATGGCGTGGTCGGGGTTGTCAGTGGGGATCCTCAGTTCTCACAACACAGTGCCTGGCTTCCTTTGAAACTAGCCTGCAATCCACCCGAAGGTCTCTGCCCTGAAGGGAAGAATTCACAAGACAGCTGCTCGTTAAATGCCATGGCCCCTGACATCGCCAAGGTCTTCCCTCTTACAACCATCCTGAGCTCTATCATGGCTTCTTTCCTGAAAGCATGCAGGGTTCTCTCCCCCAGTACCAGTTAAGTGTCTCGATTCAGTTTACTTCTGGCATTGCCAGGAGTTGGCCCAGGCCCTACAGACTGAAGCCTGTCTCTGTCTTGTTTGCTAGGCATAAATGGGCAAAGCTGTCAACACTGCCATGACGTAGAAATCACTACCATGAAGTAGAAATTCAGGAGTTTTAGTCATTCTCTAAAAGACTCATGGGACTCAGGAGAGGTGTACTGGATAGTTTTATGTCACCATAAGCTAGAGTTCTCATCACAAAGGGAACCTCAACTGAGAAGATGCCTCCGTAAGATCTGGCTGTAGGGCATTTTCTTAATTAGTGGTTGATGGGGGATGGCCCAGCCCATTGAGTGGTGCCATTCCTGGACTGGTGGTCCTAAGTTATATAAGAAAGCAGGCTGAGGGGCTGGAGAAATGGCTCAACAGTTAAGAGCACTGACTGCTCTTCTAGAGGTCATGAGTTCAATTTCCAGCAATCAAATGGTGGCTCACAACCATCTATAATGTGATCTGATACCCTCCTCTGGCCTGCAGATGTACATGCAGGCAGAACACTATACATAATAATAAATCTTTAAAAAAAAAAAAAAGGCTGAACAAGCCATGGGAGCAAGCCACTAAGAAGCACCCCTCCAAGCTGCACGTGCTGGCACACGCCTTTAGTCCCAGCATTTGGGAGGCAGAGTCAGGCAGATCTCTGTGGGTTCAAGGCCAGCCCGGGTTACAAAGTGAGTTCAGGACATCGGGCTGTTACACAGTGAAACCCTGTCTCAACAAAACTAAACGAGAGAGAGAGAGAGAGAGAGAGAGAGAGAGAGAGAGAACCCCCTCCATGGCTTCCGTATCAGCTTCTACTTCCAGGTTCCTGCCCAGTCTGAGTTCCTGCCCAGACTTCAGTGATGGACTACAATGCAGAAGTGTAAGCCAAATAAACCCTTTCCTTCCCAAATTGCTCTTGGTCATGGTGTTTGACCACAGCAATAGACACCTTGGCTAGCACAAGAGGTATACTCACTGTTCCAGACTCACTGTAGAGGCTCCAGCTTGGGACAGTAGAGTGGAAGAGATGAGGGTAAGAAGTACGGTAGGGACAGCGTGAGGCTTCATTTCTTCAGGGGCACCACCCTGCCGGTCTGCCAGTATGCTGCCAACTGGAAGCTCAGTCAGTGTCACCTGAGGGATTTTTTTTGTCCACTCTAGCTCCTCAGTTTGTGGGGTCGGTGCTGAAGCGTCATCCCTGTCACCTGATCTCAGAAGACAGGACATGGTAAGTTCCACAAGTTTGTGGAACTCAACACCGGATCCGAGACAAAGACCAAATATTGTTATCTTAACATTTAGAATTACCCTATGAGCATATATAGGGGGAGGAGGTCCCCCTCAGTCACAGTCATAGGAGAAGGGAGTAAGGGGAAAATGGGAGGGAGGGAGGAATGGGAGGATACAAGGGATGGGATAACAATTGAGATGTAATATGAATAAATCAATAAAATATATTTTAAAAAAAGAAATACCACTAAATACAGTATAAATCTCATTAGGTGTCAGTTTAACCTATCTAGGCTTTAGTAGGAATTATTATCAAAAAAAGCCTTGAAGGAAGCAGGTGCAATGGCACATGCCAGTAATCCCAGCACTCAGGAGGCAGAGGCAAGTGGATTGCTGTGAGTTCGAGGCCAGCATGCTCCACAAAACAGGTCCAGGACAGTCAGGGCTACACAGAGAAACCATGTCTGGAAAAACAACAACAAAGCCTTGAAGCATAGTAGTCAGTGGGAGAATGCTGAAAATACTAAACTATTCCTAACACAAATAAATACATTTAGTCAACTCTTAAAAATTGTGTTTATGAAACTTGCATAGAGGAGCTGGAGATACGCTCCAGCACGTTAGAGAGTAAAGAGGACCTGAATTCAGTTCCTAGGGTCCATGCCAGACAGCCCCCAACCGCCTATAACTCCAACTCAAGGAAGATCTGGTGCCTCTAGCCTCCAAGAGCACCTGCACTGTTGTGCACACTACCTGCCTCCTCCACACACAGTTAAAAATAATAAAAATGAGTTCGAGGCCAGCCTAGTCTATAGAGTGAGTTCCAGGACAGCCAGGGCTAAAACAAAGAAGCCCTGTCTAGAAAAACAAAATGATGATGATGAAGGAGGAGGAAGAAGGAAGATGAAGGAGGGAGGAAGAGGAGGAGGAAGGAGGAGGAGGAGAAAAAGGAAAAGAATCATCATCTTTATGGTCGCATGGAGCTTACTGCATGCAAATAAGTTCATTTATTACATAATTACTCCTTCGATTCTTTCAATCAGATAATAGCACCTGTATTTTGTAGATGTGGAAACAGACATAAAAAGGTTCAGTAACTGCCAAGGTCCCTTAGCTTGTAAGTGACATTTGGGTCCCACAGCTGGCAATCTAAATCATATTCTGTGTTGCCTTTGGAAGTCTCCTTCAGTTCTCTGAATCCAGATTCTGTGATTTAGTAAGTTTCCTAGCTGCTAGGTAGGAAAAGAGATTTGGACTTAACTTTTCCAGTCTATAAAGTTCTTCATCTTCAATGAGAACAAAAATAGGGAAATTTTAAAAGGAAAAGGCTATTTGATCTTTCTAATGGATTTGATACGAATTAACCAAATGGGCTCTCCTGCTGGGGGCTCCCTGCCAGTCTAAGCTGGGCTGGCATTGCACAATTGTGCTGGGGCATTGCACTTGCATTTTGCTCTTTAGTTCTTGGTTTCTACTGATTAGAGTAATACAATTTTATTTACGATGATTTAGGAGGTAGGGAAGAAACCCTTCTGATTTCACAGTCCACCCTGGAACACCACCGCTTTTCACTGTGAGGGCGCCATCTTTGTGTACAGTCCAGCCAAGCTGTGTAGTGCCTACCACAAACCATCATCTGCTCTATCCCAGGAAACACTGGCAGTGGAGGGTTGCCTCTTCCTGATGCTCATAATCGTCACCTGTAGCAACGACACTTCAGACTTTATCAAATATAAACTAGGATCAGCCCTGTTCCTGCCTCCTCTAAAGGGTTAATATATTTAAATATTTTACAGCATCATCAGAGACACATCCCATAGGAGGTACCAGCCACCCTGTCTGTCCTATGGGGAAGTGTTACCAGGCCCACCAGAGACCTGGGCACAGATGGTTTGACCAGCTCTTAATCGTTCACGTCCCTTCAAAGGTTTCAGCTCTCTATGTGATTTGGATCCTGAAGTTAGATTTTCCTTTATGCCTATGTTTGGTTTTTTTGGTTTTTTTTTTGTTGTTGTTGTTTCGGTTTTTGTTTTTTTTTGTTTGTTTTTTTGTTGGTTGTTTTTTTTTTTTTTTTTTTTTTTTTTTTTTTTGTTTTTTTTTTCTTTTGATTTTTTTCTAGACAGGCTCTCCCTGTGGATGGCTTCAAAACTGCAATCCTCCTGCCCCCTATTTCTGGAGTGCCAGGATTTCAGGTGTGCACCACTAGACTTGCCTTAAGTTTTCCATTTGTGACGTTGGCTCAGCTTTTCTCCATTCCCTGTGTGGCTTAGACCTTTCAACTGCCTTTGCCCTCAAGGCCCTTCAAATTTTCACAACCAGTCAGTTGCCTGCCCAATGGTGGGCTAATCGCATCCCTCCCTGAACCCTGTGATTTCCAAAAGCTAATTATAGTTGTTCCACAGCCTGGTTTGTGAAGGCTGTACTTTGAAATTACATAGTTTAACTCAGTATCACCCAAACCAAACAGCCGTGAGTGTGAAGAGAGTTGTAATCTTTATAAAAATAAGTTGAATGTTTGAGAGTTGATAAAGACTTAATTAAAAAAAAAAAAAGTATAGAATCACATGTGAGCAAAACAATCCTGAATGTTTGGGTGGTGGGAGGAAATCCAAAATCTACAAGAATTTTCCTCTCCCTTTGCAAATATCTTGAGTCCTCACGTAGTGAGCCTAAGCTTGATAACGGTCCTAGCTGTGCTAACAGATGTATTACCCGCTCCAGTTGGCAGCCTGGTGCCAAAGGAATGGTGGGGAGACTGAATGCTTGGACTCACATTTAGATTTTGCATTAAAATAAAATGTTGGTGAGCTACAGTATCATTTTCTGAATCCCCATTTGACTCGTGAATATATAGGGAAGTGAGGCTTCTACAGCCCAGCGCTGTGAGCTGGCCAACATAGGAACCAAGCAGTGAGCTACCTGGCCCCGGGCATGTCCTTGGTGCCTGTGTGTACTTTCAAAAGAATATCCTCTGCTACTTATGTATGGAGGGACAAGGCTGGAACCCCAGCCAAGTGGTGGCTGAGACAGGAAGGTCTCAAGATTGGAGGTGGCCTGGGCTACATAGTGAGCTGAGGGTGGAAAGATGGAATGTATAAAGCAGGGCCGCAGAGATGGCTCAGCGGTTAAGAGCACTGGCTCCTCTTTCGGAGGTGAGTTCAATTCCCAGCAGCCACATGGTGGCTCGCAACCATTTGTAATGGAATCTGATTACTTCTTCTGCTGTGCATGAAAACAGAGCACTCACAGACATAAAATAAATAAATCTTAAAAAAAAAAAAAAAAAATAGAAAGCGGGCTGGAGAGATGGCTCAGGGGTTAAGAGCTCTGGCTGTTCTTCCAAAGGTCCTGAGTTCAATTCCCAGCAACCACATGGTGGCTCACAGCTGTCTCTAATGAGATCTGGTGCCTTCTTCTGGCCTGCAGGTGCAATAAATAAATATATTAGAAAAAAACTTTAAAAAAAAAATAGAAAGCATACAAATGCTACAAGACCTGGCTGAGCCTAACCTTAAAACTCCAAATATAGACTTCTGTAAAAGCAAAAATAGATTCGTTCATTGTTTAAACTAGAATGAGAGGGGCTACCTTTATTTGAAAACGTTTTAGGTTCTAACTGTTAGAAAATAACAAATTCGCCTCCTTATTTGCTGTGGGGTTTTGCTGGTTCAATCCCACACCCTGCCCTGTAACTTCAGCTGATACAGAACCGATGCGCTGAGGAGGGACCCCATGTGTGTATGTGAGGAAAACTAGTCTTGTTTAACAGGAAATAGTGGAGGCGTTGAGACTTGGCAGTAAAGACATGGACAAGTGGGAAGGGAAAAGATTTAGGAAACGGTGTGACTCAGGCATGGACTAGATATTTAAGACCAACCTGGCTTCTGAGAACTGCCTGTTCATGTCAGCACCATCGTGGTAAGATATCTGTTCTTTCTTTCTTTGCTTCTTTCCTTTTGTTTTGTTATGCTTTAGTTTTGTTTGGTTTTGGTTTTTGGTTTTTCCGAGACAGGGTCTCTCTGTGTTAGCCTTAGCCTTCTGGACTTACTTTGTAGACTATGTTGGCCTCGAAGTCACAGCAATCCACCTGCCTCTGCCTCCCAAGTTCTGGGAGTAAAGGCGTGCGCCATCACCCCCAGCCCTTGTTTTTGTTTTTGTTTTGAGACAGGGTTTTTCTGTGTAGTCCAGGCTGTCCTGGAACTCCCTCTGTAGACCAGGCTGACCTCAAAGTCAGAGATCTGCCTGCCTCTGCCTTCCAAGTGCTGGGATCAAAGGTGTGCACCACCACCACCCTCCCCTGGCTTGGTAAGATATCTTGAGGCATTACTCCCAGCTTTGGACTCAATTACAATCTCAGTTCATCACCTACATCAACCTATAGGAATTCTGAAATGTAAGGTCTCCTACACTGGTCATGGTCAAAGAGTCAAGAAAACCCTGTGGAGGGATCCTGCCCAAGTCATCGCGGGCTTGCAAAACTACAAGCACACGTGTTATCTACAAGTGAACTCAAATAGGTTAAAGAAGATGGGCTTCCTGCACAGTGGCAGAGTGGGGAGCTCTAAGGCTCGGTGCCTCAAGAGAAACAACCATGAAACTGATAAAAGATCAGACTAAACCCCAGGATTCCAGCATCTAAAGGAATACTTGGTGCAGCCAGGGAGGAGATTTGGTGGGGGGTGGTTACACATACACAAATAAATACATATAATAAAATACTCAGACCAGAGTATCAGCCAGAGAAATAAACCAATTAATTAAAAAAGAAAAGGTATGTAATCTAGATGGGACAATAATTGAGAGTGACAGGTTTATTAAAACATACAATAAGACAAAATGTAAACACTAATTATTTAAGTACTTACCCTGTGATTCTGTGTGCACAGAATGTATTTGTATTTTGTTTTAGAGCACTGTTGACTCCTTAAACAATTCTGACCATTTCTTCTCTCAGCAACTAAGAATAATGGAAAAATCAACCTTTCACACGTAGCACTTGTTTCCACTCTCACTCTCTCTCTCAGCACCCATCACATCTTAAGTCTTGGACTTTGTCTTGGTTTCTGGTCCTCATAGTCAAGGTCACCAGGTAAAAAGACTACTTCAAACTAGCTAAGCAAAAAGGCCTTTCTGGAGCTGGAGGAATGGCTCAGAGATTAAGAGCACTGTCTGCTCTTCCACAGGTCCTGAGTTCAATTCCCAGCAACCACATGGTGGCTCACAACCACCAATAATGAGGCTTCTTCTGGCCTGCATGTGTTACATGCAGGCAGAACACTGAATACATAATAATAAATAAATACTTTACTTTAAAAAAGCCTTTCTGGAGGCCTCTTGGGAAAGCTACTAGAATCCAAGAACATGGACCATAGCTTGCCTCAATCATCTGAAGACAGAATCACAACAATTTAAACATTCTAATTGATGTCTTTTTATTGTTAAATTTAGCATCAGGCAACACTTCATCCCATAAACTAGAATGAGTACTGCCCTGGGCTGAGCAACACAGATTGCTATTGTTGTTGGTGTAATGGTTTTTAGAGGCAGGGTTTCTTTGTGTAAGCCTGAACTAGCTCTGTAGACTAGGCTGGCCTTGAACTCACAGAAACCAGCCTGCCTCTGTCTACTGAGTGCTGGGATTAAAGGCATATACCACCACGGCCCAGCATAAGAGGTTGGTTTTGTAAGGGGAATAGGCTAAAGCAAGCAGAAAAAAAAGAAAAGGGGAAGGAAATAGGGGCACAGTGGGTCACCATCAGGTTACTTCAGGTATTGTTTTGTTTAATATTTGAATTGAAACAGAGAAAACCTCAATAACATGTCAGTTCAAGCAGGTTTGTTTAGGGACTAAAACTCTCTCAATGGTGGAACACTTTTCTCATATGTGCAGGGCCCTAGGTCTGATCTCAACAACATCAATTTTAAAAAAATAAGGAGCCGGATGTGGTGGCTTTTAATCCCAACACTCAGGAGGCAGAGGCAGATGAATTTCTGTGAGTTTAGGGCCAGCCTGGTCTACAGAGCTAGTTCCAAGACAGTCAAGACTATACAGAGAAAGCCTGTCTCAAAAAAATCCAAAGTTAATAAAAATGTAAATAGGTAAAATACAATACGAAATAAAAAGGACTGTTTGAGATATTTGGCTACTGCCTTTCTGAGCCTAAATTGTGAGAAGGCCAGAAAAACAGCTTTATTTCAGCTTGCTAAAACTTCAACATGAATGACACTGTGTCGGCTTCTGTTGCTGTGACAAAAAGACCTGAGAACGGATACTTTAAAAGGAGAAAAGAGCTACTGTGGATCATAGCTGCAGTCCATGGCTCCTTGGCCTTGAGGTTGATGGCAAGGCAAATGGCAGATGTGCTTAACTAAACTATTCACCTTATGGGAACCTGGAAGGAGAGGGGGTGAGGGGGAGGGAGAGAGAGAGAGAGAGAGAGAGACCCTAGGATTTGAAAAGAAAAGTTGTGTGTTCAATACCTCTTTACTTTTTTCTTGAGAAAAAACATCTGCATTTTCCCAGGCTTGTAGGGCATCCTGTAATCCTAGCTATTCAGCAGGCTGAGGAAGGTGAATCAGATTCTATTTCCAAGCAAAAAGTAAAAAGCGGGCTGGAGCTATTGCTCAAAGCTTGATACCATCCAAGAGGCCCCAGGTTCAGTCCTCAACACCATACACATGGGGATGGAGCAAGGAAAGATGCAGGCAGGCAGCAGGTGAGAGGAGCCTACCAGCATGGGGTCCTAATCCACTCAATGAGTGGCAGGCAGTCTCTTTCTTAAGATTTATTTCTGGCTTTATTCATATCCATCTCTAAAATCTATGCCATGCCTGTCGAATGTGTATTTAACTAGAAAAAAATTAATACTAATATATATATATATACACACATTAATACACACACACACATAGTTGTAGTTATGTTGTGATCATGGAAAATAGAAAAAGAACATGGCTAATTTGTAGATTCATTGCATCACTGTTAAACCCTCTAGCCCCTTTCTCAGTCCCATATTCCAACATCCAAAATCTTCAGAGACGGGTCAGTGGGCCAAGTGCTTGCTGGGCAAGCATGAAGAGATGGTGCAGATTCTAGCACCCATGGAAATGCTAGGGGATGTGGTGGCTCGCTGTAACCCCAGCAACCAGGAGGACGGCGGCTAGCTAAGACCATCAAGCTAATGAGAGACACCCATATCCAGGAAGACACCCATATCAACAAACGTGGGACACACGCACGCACGCACGCATGCATGCACTAAAAAATAAAAAGTCAGAGCTAATTAAAGAATGATAGAAGTGGTTACAAAAGAAAGCTGCTTGACTCACATGGGGTGGAACTGTAATAGACATGGTTCCGCAGGTGATCACTGCAGGTAAATGAACTCTTGATAATCCTATTACCAAGCCTAGCCCATTTTGCCTGCTCCCATAGTAAGGCAAAAGATAAGTTATCCACTAGGTGGCCAAATGTGGAGAGAGTAAAACATGTCTCAAGCCCGCCTCCTCAAAGATGGGTTTTGGATGTATTTATGAGCTGCAGCTTTGGGAAAGGGAGTCAGAGGTTAAGAAGGCACCAGTGTTTTGAGCATGCGCGATCTCACTTTATCAGCTGCTACCATCGTGGCCACCGGGTAAGGCTGTTCTCTGTACTTCTGTGGAGTCTTGAAGTCGTCTCCCATCAAGCAACCCAGAATAAGTGACCAGGGTTAGATCTGGAGGCTCGATGCAGGCTTCCCTTTGGTTTTAACCCTGTTACACTTGACTGCTCATTTCTTTAATAAAGCCAAATATTTAGCTCACACGTGGTAGTTTTTAGATGTGCTTTAACCAGGAGGGCGGCAAGACTGTACCAGGCTGACAGCATGCTGGATTCTTCTGATCTCAACAAGAGGGCTTTGCTCCTAAGGTCATGACCTTCATTAATCAGCCCCGCATCCAATCTTTCAGCAGAGGAGCAGCAGATTCCTCATAAGACTTCTCCCTCCCCTCTTGCCCCCCACCCCTCGGAATGTCTCTGCAGGAAGATCAAAGCGATGCTCAGAAAAAAACCTGTGCACACAGATATTTTTCTCTTCACAAAGAGAGGTATAGGCTCATTGGTCCCAGGGATGAGGAGAGGATTATAGCATCCTACTTGAGTTACCTTTTGACCCACAAGGTATAGGACCCTGGAGGTGAAGGTGCTGCCCTCTTTGAGCCTTAAATCAAGAACCAATACTCAGCCACGTGTGGTCTGAATGTTGTAAAGTTGGTATGGTGTAGGCAGAATGCTCCCAGAAGTAACCAAACCAGCACCCTTGATGTTAGCACACCTCCTCTTGCCCTACCTGTGCCCTTTGCTCCCAAGCGCCTTGGGGTTTTCACCTGGTTTTCCTTGCAGCTTTCTTCAGTCTGACCAATCACATAGCAGCTTAACTCTCTTCTTCCCCCCCTTTCCTCAAATCCCACTGCCACCAGCTCCCTAAGTACTTGGTTTTTCTTGGCTTGCTGTCCTGGGTGGTTTTTAACCTCTGCGTCTGGCTTCAGATGCTCCACCGTGCTGATTATAGTCTGCCTCTCCTGACAGCCACACCGCACCTGCCTCTCACAGGCCTTCCCAAGAGTCCACCTCGATCTCCTGCTAGTATGCCCCTCAGCTTGCTGCATCCGAACATCCTAGACATACCCAACATGAGTCCCAGTCTTCACAGCAGACAGTGAGTGACATCAAAGCCATCCTCACAGACCTTAGAAAACTCCAGCAGGACTCCACCTCAATCCCCGGGCCTGGTTTCCTTACATATGCCACCCCGACACTCTTCCTTTTTGTCTTCTGCCAAATCTTTAGGCACGTGCCTTTTTATTAGCCTAATATGATACTTGAAGATAGTTTATAAAAACCATGACTGTCTCTCAGGTATTCCAGAATGCTACAAGATGGGCAAACACTAGCAAACTTCCTTTCACACTTCCTCCTATCCTCTGGTACCCACTCCAGCTCACCCTGCACCCGAAACTCTCTCTTGAAGAGGTCTCGTTTTTCCTCATAATTATCCTCTTTGAAAGGCCTGTGACCGTGGGCTCCCATTTCTTATCCGTGCTCCCAGCATGCACTGGGTAGGTTTCCTCCGTTAGCCACACCCCTCACATAAACGTAGCAGAGTGTTTTACTAGGCAACCAGTCCCTTCTCCACAACCAAGCCGGCGATTATGATAACCATCCCATTCCCTACTGTCTAGTCACCCTCCTACAATAAATACAACTAGCGCCTTTAGTCCCAGCACTAGGGAGGCAGAGGCAGGCAGATCTGACTGAGTTTGAGGCCAGCCTGGTCTACAGACCGAGTTCCAGGACAGCCAGAGCTACGCAGAGAAACCCTGTCTTGTGGGAGACAGGATAAAACAATAGCAAAAAACCCAAACCAACCAACCAACCACAACAACAAAACAAAAATGCAGCATGCCTGAACACACCTGACCACATCCAGCTGCATGCTGGCAAAGCCCATTCTGATGTGTGGTCGCTTGGCATCATGGTCAGTCTGATCTCCTTCGCCTAGCTGCCCCTCGGCTCATTATCTATCCGCAGATGCAAGACTGCCTGCAAACCTAATTGCCCTTTCCCCAGCACACTCTCTCCCAGGTTCCTGACGTTTTCCCCTCAGTCAGGAAACCCTTGTCTTCGCCTGCCCAACACCACTTACCCTTTAAAACAGTGCAGACACAGCTCCCAGGCCCCCTTGGGCAGAGCACACTGCCTGCACAGGTGGGCCCGCCCCACCCGCGAGGAAAACAATAGGTGACTATCGCCCCCTACTGTGTCTCATATTGATCAAGCAGGTGAGCGTCAAACCTGTTGGACTACGGAACTCTTTTCACCAAAAAGAAAAAGAAAAAAAGAAAAAAAAGGTGATTTGACGCTGGGCATGGTGGCGCACGGCTTTAATCCCAGCATTTGGGAGGCAGAGGCAGGTGGATGCCTGTAAGTTTGAGACCAGCCTGGTCTACAAGGTGATTCCAGGACAGCCACAGCTACACAGAGAAACCTTGTCCCAAAAAAAAAAAAAAAAAAAAAAAGTGGTTTGATAGGCATGTGGCTAGGGATCAGACACTTGTTATATTTTAAAACAGCCTTAGTTAACCTGGGGCAGGGCAGATATCAATCCTCTAAACTATCTCCCATAGCGGGGCTGGCATGGGATCGCTGCCTCAATCCCATGCCATCTACTTCTAATAACTTCTATCAAGCTACCTCCCACCCATAATCCCAAATACTTGCTCATGTTCTTCATCTGGGCCGGATTCTCCATCCACACCGGCCATGTGCTTCTCCTCCAGCTAACCCATGGTGGCCTTCCTCTCTTCCCTTCAGGTCTTTCTTCTTCCCAGAATTCCTCTCTCTTAGTCCCACCTATCTCCTCTGCCTTGCCCAGGTGTGATGGCTTTGTAATTAAGCAAAAGGTGGGTCAGAGACAGCAAGCAGTAATTAGGATCAAAATACATCAGACCATCCCCCAACAGTCTGGCCTACATAGCAAGATTTAGTTAGTGTAGAAGTCTTACCAAAAAAAAAAAAAAAAGCATAGCCATCATAGGCCTTTGGTCAACAGTTACATTACTCTTTACTACCCCCTCTGGAGTACATCAGATATTTATTAAAAATGATGTCTGGAAATTTAAAGTCAGCATATAGAAGGGATTATTTCCCCTGTGGCAGCCTACAACTGAGGTGACAGGAATCCCCGTAAGGGGCCTACCATGGAGGGGTGAGGCAAAGCTAGGAAAAAGGAAAAGGGAATTCATTTGTTTCTACTGAAAAAAGGAAATTAGCCAGTGCTGTCAACACTGCCAGGGTTAGTTATGGCTGAAGGCCTCGCCTGCCTGAGTGTACAGCTGGAGTAGACCAGTAGGCTAAACAGAGTAAACCACAGATGGAGCACAAGAGAAGGCCACAGCACGGGACACCTGGAAGCAGAGTGCTGGGTGCATAGGATGTGGCCTATGCATATGCTATTTATTAATATAATTACTGCAACTGCTCTGTGCATCTTCAGTGACTTGAAATGATGGCAGATTCTCAGTTAGAACTGTTATTAAAATGCTGTTAAAATGTTGGTGGGTTTGAGAATTCAAAGAGGTTATGTTGGTTGGTTGGTTGGTTGGTTGGTTTTTCAAGACAAGGTTTCTCTGTGTAGCCCGGGCTGACCTAGAACTCACTCTGTAGACCACGCTGGTCTTAAACTCACATCGATCTGCCTGCCTCTGCCTCCCAAGTGCTGGGATTAAAAGTATGTGCCAACACACCCTGCCTCCAAAAGAAAAAAAAAATTGAACCATCTATTAAAACCCTAGACTTGCCGGGTGTGGTGGTGCATGCCTTTAATCCCAGCACTTGGGAGGCAGAGGCAGGCAGATCGATGTGAGTTTGAGGACAGCCTGGTCTACAAAGTGACTCCAGGACAGCCACGGCTACACAGAGAAAGCCTGTCCCAAAAAATCAAAAAAACCCTAGACTTAGCCAGGCCGTAGTGATACAGTCAGCCTGCAGGGTTTTGCTTGTTTGTTTGTTTTGTTTGTTTTTTGCTTTTGTGGGGGGTTTTGTTGTTTGTTTGTTTGTTTGTTTGAGACAGGGTTTCTCTGTTTAGCCTTGACTGTCATGGACTCACTTTGTAGATCAGGCTGGCCTCCAACTCATAGCGATCCATCTGCCTCTGCCTCCCTGAGTGCTGGGATTACAGGTGTGCACCACCATGCAGGGTTTTTTGTTTTTTGTTTTCAGATATTTCTAGATATTTCTATATGTGTGCTTACATAACACATCACCATCGCTAACACACTTCCTAAACACTGACACAATGGTTCCCCTGAGCAAGCCTGAGAAATGGGAAGAGAGGTGATTTTTATGTCCATATAGCAGACAGAGACTTGGCGGTGATATAAATGTTGTCATGGAGCTAATAAATCACAGATCTGGAAGTAGGAAAAGGCATCCAGGACCACAAAAGGAGATGCTCAAGACCCTTGTCTCATAACTGCATAGAGCCTGCTCAGACCTTCCTGTGAACCTTAAGCCACCGTGGGCTACTCCAGAGCAAATAACCAGCACAGCGTGGAAATCTGTGTAAGTCACTGTCATACTGTATTGCATGGGGAAACAACAGAAGCGGCCTGGCTTTGCTGAGCACAGATACAATTTTCTTTCCCAAATATTTTTTGATCCACTGCTGGCTAAAGCTATAGGTATAGAATCCACTGACAGGAACGGACAACTGTACCCAGAAATTTGCCAAGAGTAGGTTGAAGCTCGTTCACCGCACATAAAAAAGCTCATTCATTTGTGTGCTAATCGGCTTGTTAACATTATTTCACAAAGTATGTGCAGACATATCAAAATACCACTTTGTTCGTAGATAAATGCAATCTCGACATGCCAATTAAAACAAGATGAGGTCGAGCACTGGAGTCTTACAAATGAGATTAAGGCTCCCAAGAGATCAGAAGGACACTTGCAGGCAGGCGGCTGGCTCACCAGCGCACCAAAGTCTTTGCAAGAGCCCTGCTGCTGCCTTGGTTCCTTCCCTACAGAACTGTTCTTCCTGGGGACCGCCTTGATCCATCTTTGCGATCTCTTCCTTGTCTCTAGGGAGCAGCATGGTCCCTTTGAGCAGTCTGGGGAGAGCAGCCTTTCTTAGAGAGAAACAAAGAGTAAAGGTGATCTGGAGCGGGGACACGTGGTCCTCTGCACTCCACAGCTCCCTGGCCTCTGGTGCCTGCTGCCTGGTTCCATGTGCTCAGTTCTCTTGGCCTCCTGCGTTCAGTCCTCTGGCGATGCAGATACCTCGCAGGCTTTCCTCAACCTGCTTGTTGTCTTCTAATCACTTTGCCAGAGAAAGGATGCAAAATAGGAAACCATCACAGAGAGACTCAAGGCAAGGGAGAACCATCACTTAATGGTCCAGTTACTATGACAACTGAAGGAACTTCGAGGCTGCATAGCGGAGGCTACTGTGACAACTGGGAGAATTTGGGGAGACCTAACTGAACCCTTGAGTCTTGAAGGATAAGTAGAAGTTTGTCAGTGGTAACTAAAAATCTGCTTTCTCTGGAAATTATCTTACTCTATTGTATGGACAAAACAAAAAACAAAAAAACAAAACAACAACAACAAAAACTGTCCAACCACTTTATGCTGGCAGGAGATGACAGACACACTGGCCAAGACTGCCCTTATTTTGGAGTACCCTTCTTAAGAGCCAAGATGGCCACCTTTAATCCCAGCACTTCGGAGGCAGAGGCAGGTGGATCACTGTGAGTTCAAGGCCAGCCTCGTCTACAAAGCGAGTCCAGGATAGTCAAGGCTACACAGAGAAACCCTGTCTCAAAAAACCAAAAAAACACAAAAAACAAAAAACCAACCAAACAAACAAACAAAACCCCGAGAAAGAGAGAGAGAGAGAGAGAGAGAGAGAGAGAGAGAGAGAGAGAGAGCGAGCGCACCAAGATGGCTCAGTGGTTAAGAGTGCCACCTGCTCTTCCAGAGGTCCTGAGCTCAATTCTCAACAACCACATGGTGGCTCACAACCATCTGTAATGTGATCTGATGCCCTCTTCTGCAGATAAAGTACTCATATACAATAAATAAATAATTTTTTAAAAAAGAGCCTTGAGTTAGTATGGAATCTACAAACTTAGTTTCAATGTAACATCTCCCAAAGCAATTAGAAACACTGTGCCCAGAGGCTGGCATTGAATGTCCCTCCACCCGGTTTCCCCTCTGCTTCTCGCCTCTCCCCCTCCTCCCTAAGCACCAATTATTTTTTTAAGGAGAGTTATTAGATCTAAAATAAGGCCTGATTATAAATAGCCTGCTTTAAAAAAAATCAATAAACTCTCTTTAATCTCCACCTCTAGTAGAAGAAAGAGAGAGGCAGGAGACCCTCCGTGTCTTCCCTAAAAAGTCAGTATTTACACAAAGGTTTGCGATGCCAGATTGAAAGTGCTGAGATGCCCTGGGCTCCTAGCAGCTGCCCACGGGACCCAGGCCTTGCATGACTTATTTGGAGTCAGCTAATCTCGGCTCCAGGCTTGCTTACATTTTTGGGTTACCCTTTCGCCTGGAACGCATCTCCGTGTGCTCATTAGAGTTGACTCCACAGCCGCGGCCTGCGCTTTTTTGTTGCTGTTACTTTCTGAACTGCCATTCGTAATCTTGACTGCCTGAAGCACGAAGCCAGGCCCTGGTGTGTTCCCCATCAACCTGACACTTTCCCTTCCTCCGCCAGGCCAGATAGAGGTTGAAACTGCCTCTTCTCTCCCCTGTCCCAAAAGCCATGCCCAGTTGCAGCCTTTCATGTGGTATTTACAGTAATATTAAGATGATGAGGTTGGTGGAGATGGTGATGATGACGATGATGATGGTGGTGATGGTGGTGATGATGATGATGATTCTGAGCATAGCCAGCATGGCAAAGCCTTCCACCTGGAACAGGGTGTCCTGGAGACCTCAGTATGTCAGGCTGTTGGCTGATATAGCAAATGCTTTCGTTGCCGCTCTCAGTAAAGCAAGGGCTCTATGGGCCCTCCCATAGTGATCATGGACCCGTATTCTCCAGCGATGGCTCTCTTTCCAAAAATTAAAATTAAGTTAATCTGATTAATTTAAAATTCATCACTTAATTTTTTTCTAATCATAAAATTTTTTGCATAGCTACATAAAGTTAACAGAAAACACTCTTAATTCTCCAGAGACAATTTTAAAAATTGTTTATGTATTTATTCAGTAGTTGCACTGAACATAGAATTTAGAATTGGTACAAGCAGAATATTGGGTCTGAGAGCTCTAAAGCTTTGTAGCTTTTCTGTACATGTAAAACTGCTCTCAAGTTTTAAATGTTTATTTCTTAAAAGCATGACATTATCAGTGGGAGGGGAAACATAGGCTATTTAGAAACATGTAGAACTGGAGGCAACAGGTTTTCGGTTTCCTTCCATCTCCCCTCCTCACAGTTGGCACCGGTCCCATTTAGGGGCACTATTTTCTCTTATTGCATATCTGAGCTCATGTTGCAAAGACTATTTTTCGTCTTGGCTTTTTGTTTGTTTAATATTGCAACATACGCCTTTTCTGGCGCTCTTAAAAATTCTTCCTAAAGGTCATTTTATAGGTTACGTACTGTTCATTTAGCTGTTTTCTTGCCAAAACAGGCAGTGAGCCAACCAAGCCTATCTTTCTGAGAGTTTTGTTCTGATTGTGTACATTTTAGAATGCCTACTTCCTCAAGGAGACACACACACTCCTGTTTTCTCCAGGCAACAAGGAAGTCAACAGACTCTTCATCCGTGATCTCAAGGGGTCGTCACAAACTTGTTTCATCAAATTCATTTCAGGAGAGTTTAAAATGTTTCCTTCCTTTGCTTTTGTTCCCTGTGATAAAGACATTTGCCACCCACTAGGCCCAATCTAGACCCTGGCATCGCTGACGGCTAGGACCAGCGAAGCCTGAATGTTGATGTAGTTGAGTTGTGTCTTCTACAAACATGTCCTCCTGGAGCCTTGTTCCCATGTATGGTCCTTAGACTACTGTGGCCTTCTCCCAAAACTGGGTCTCTCTGGATGTCATTTGATGAGATGAAGTCAGAGAGAGTACATTAGGTTGGACCCTAACTCCAGTGACCCGTACCTTCATGACAAACGAGTTCATTGGCTCTTCTGCAGTGTCATCCCCCTCCCCAAAGGCTGGGTCCTTGGCTTGATTCTATATAGAAACTTTTGAAAGGTGAGATTTTTACAGAAGGCCTTCTAGTCACTGGGGCCATTTGAAGGGAACAGTGGGACCTTGTCCCTTACTCTTTTTGAGTCCTAGCCATAAGGCAAATCGTTCTGCCTTCTATATACCCAAGGCATGAAGTACTTACTCAGCAGAAACAAAAAAAGCAATGGGACCAATCAACCTTGGACAGACCCTGTAGAACCCAGTCCAAATAACCTTCTCCCCTTTGTAAGTTGTTTATCATGGGGTTTTTGTTTGGTGTTTACAGTCACAGACTCGTACCACATGAAGTCACGGACTGGAATACTGTATCTATAGGTCTCAGGACACCAGGGATTGCCAGCCTCCCTCAAGCAAGGAGAGAACAGTGAATAGAGTCCCACTCTGAACTCTATAAAGGAACCAACCTGCCAACATGTTCATTTTCCACATCCAGACTCCGGAACTGTGAGCTAGTAAGTTTCTGTTGTTAAAGCCACCCAGCTTGTGATGTTTTGTTACAAGAGCCCTAGGAAATTAAACCCAATGGGCTGCGGCCTTGGAGGACTCCTGTTCAAGCTGAGCTCTGGGGAAAAGGAAAAAGGAAAGGGAAAGGGAAAGGGGGGGGGGGTGGAACCTGTGGTTCTGCCGGTCAGGGTCAGTAATAAGGGAGTAACAGTTCATGTGGGTGCAGCGCTCAGCAAGGGGGTCCGTCCAACTGCAGGTATTAGATGTCAGTTCTCTGCTCGGCTCTCTGCCTGAAGGCCATTTCTTCTGGTTGGACAGAAGGCCACAGTGATCAGTGATCACTTCCTTTCATCCATGCCCTTGCTAGTTCTAGAAATGTGGAGTTATCACTCACCAGGATAAGCCTTCAATACATGAAACCTCTGGTTTGAGAAACCCTGGCTTCAAAGTTTTGGCTGTGACAGGATAAATAACTTTATCGCTTTATTCAGTTATAAGTCATTTGTAATTAATTTTCCTTGGAAACAGTCCCCCTCGACTTTATTTTGGTTTTTGTTTTTTCGAGACAGGGTTTCTCTGTATAACCTTGGCTGTCCTGGACTAGCTTTGTAGACCAGGCAGGCTGGCCTTGAATTCACAGTGATCCACCTGCTTCTGCCTCCCGAGTGCTGGGATTAAAGGTGTGTGCCACTACACCGCCCCCCCCCCAACTTTAACAACAGCTGCTGTATATACTTTGCAATTTTTCTAAAGTGAATGTGCATTTCTTCTACAGTGAAAGCATTACTATAAAGTCTCCTCTAATGCAGTGCCTCTCCCACACGCACAACCTGACTGGGTGGGCATGTTCCCCTCAGAAGAGAGGAGTAAAGACTAATGTTAGAAAAGGCTTCCAAAGGGTATGGTGACGTCATCCTCATCCTAGCACCCAGGAAGCAGAGACAGGAGATCTCTGTGAGTCTGAGGCTACCCTGGTCTACATAGACAAGCTAGGGCTACATAGTGAGACCCTGTCAAAAGAGGAGGAAGGGGAGGAGGAGAAGGAAGGAGGGAGGAGAAGAGAGAAGAAGAAGAGGAGGAGGAGGAGAAGGAAGAGAAAAGAAAAGGAAAAAGAAAAAAAAAAGAGCTGAAAATAATAGCACATGCTTTTAATCCCAGCACTTGGGAGGCAGAGGCAGGCAGATCTCTGGGTGTCTGAGTTTCCCTGAGTAGGGAACTCAGGAGTGGATTAGTAAAATGATTCTGACTTGCACCCTTTCAGAAGGCTGCCTGTGAAGCATCTGTGAGTTCAAGGCCACCTTAGTCTACACAGTGAGTTCTAGGATAGCCAGTGCTACATAGTGAGGCCTTGTCTTGAAAATAAACAAACAAACAAACAAACAACAACAACAACAAAAACCCAGAAACAACCAACCAAACAACAACTAAATAAATAATAAGATAAAAAAGAAAGAAGGGAAGAAAAGAAGAAAAGAACTTTCCAGTGTATGTGACCAGGGAAGCCCTCTGGTCCAAGGCACTGTTGTAGAAAACAAAAAATGGCTCACAATTTTTATTATTAATAGCCTCATTATTACAGCAGTATTATTTAACCCACTACCATAGCAAGCACCTAATAGAGTTTTAATATGCCTACGCACTGGACTGGGCAGATACTAACCTCCTAAGCTACCTCCTTACTTCCCAGTCCTGCATCCCATACCACTTGCTTTGATAATTTCTAGCTAGGCTACTTCCCATCCAGAATTCCATAAACACTCGCTCATGTTTCTCATCTGGGCTGTTTTCCTCCAGTGCCGATCTTGAGAGTCTCTCCTACTAGCCACAAGGTTCGCCTGTATGCTAACCCATGGCGGTCCTGCTCTTCTCTCCTCTCTACCGTCCCACCCCACCCCCGCCTCCTCTGATCCTCTGTCTGTGATCCAAGCCCTAGAACCCTTAGTTCTTCCTACCTCACTTCTCCCTGTCCAGGTGTGTAGGCAACTTTATTTACCCAATCAGGGATAACTTGGAGGCAAGGTTTCACAAACGTCATTTGGGGATAGATGAGGGATTGCTCGCAGAACAGTAAGAATCTCACAGGTTGAGCAATTAACATCCGAACACAAAGTATCAGACCATTTGGTAACAGTCGCCTAGCCTTTACCCACTGAGCTATCTCTCCAGCTTGGTGCCACCCACATCATTTTAAAGGGGCTGTTTACAAGGCATCATAAGGTCTTAAGGTGAATGTATCAAGCGATATATTCCCTTTGTGGTAAAGAGAGTAGAGTCTTAAAGAAGTTCAATGATTTTTCTTACAACTATTGAGTCTGGATAACAAATAGAACCATTTCTCCAAGTTCCCTTGGACAACATATGAAGAAAGGCTGTGGCCAGAGACGCATCTTGTGGCTCGCCACAGAAGACAGACCACACATGGTGGGTGGCATCCTCAGTGTCTGCTGAAGATCCCAGCAGTGACTTTCTGTATCCTTTATCTAATAGTATAACCTCTGGACTTATAGCCTCGAACATATACCTTTAATTACTCTGATCATCTCTGGGTAGGGACCTCATGAGTTAGCAGGAGTGTGGAGCATCTACCAGGTTTGGAGGATCTGCTTCCAAAATGATTCACTCAGGTGGCTGGCAGATGATGCTGGCTGCTGGCAGGAAGGCGGCTCCACAGGACTGGCTTCCTCGGAAACAACTGATCCAAGAACAAACATGATGGTTGACTTAATGTCATTACTTGTTGGTCACACAATTAGGTTCTACTAAGTATGGGGGGAGGATACCCCCAACACACACACATACACACACACACGCACACACGCACACGCACACACACAAAAGCAGAAGGTGAGGACGTCTGGGTACCATTTTGGAAGCTGGCTGCCAATCTCTCCAGAGGATAAAGCCCTGATTCTAACATTATCATCAGCTCCTTGGCTGATTGCCAGGCAAGAAACCCAGGGCTAGCAGTATCCAAAACCCTAGTACCATCTTTCCAAATCTGGAAGTTGAAGCATTCAAAACACGCCTGCCTGCCTGCACAGAGGCCTAGAAAAGGTAAGTCAAGAGGTCAGAAAACCCTGACAAAGACTGCACTCCAACACAGCACTTCCCCCAACTCCTCAACTGCTTCTGAACTGTACTGTGATGTGCACAAGTCCTGCATCTGTGGGGCTACTTTTAAAACAAGCTTTAAAAAAAAGATTTATTTATTATTATGTATACAGTGCTCTGCAGGCCGGAAGAGGACATCAGATCACATTATAGATGGTTGTGAGGCACCATGTGGTTGCTGGGAATTGAACTCAGGACCTCCAGAGGAGCCATCTCTCCAGCCCATGAATCAAGCTTTCTAACAAGGAAGTCAAAGTCCCTCATAGAAGTATAGAAATTTCCCCCATGGTCCTTCCTAGTCAACTTCCTAGCTCCATCCACATTCTCACACACTGAAGCTCACACACTATCCGGACAGCTCTCTATTGTAGGACTTAATGTACCCTAGGGATTCAAATAAATGGAATCATACAGTATTTGTTTATTGTCTTTTTCTTTTAAAAGTCTATTACTGATTCATCCATGTTCTCATACAACAATAGCTTGCTTCTCTTATTTATTATTCAGTGTTCTGCCTGCATGTACACCTGCAGGCCAGAAGAGGGCGTCAGATCACATTCTCTCTCTCTCTCTCTCTCTCTCTCTCTCTCTCTCTCTCTCTCTCTCTCTCTATATATATATATATATATATATATATATATATATATATATATATATATATATATATATGAGATTTCTGGGAGCTGAACTCAGGACCTCTTGTTTGCCTTCATCTGCACCCCTTTCTCCCTCTCTGGACATCATTGCTTCCCATGTCTAGAAGCCTGGCATCATGGGTAGCTGGCAACACCTTCTGCTTTCTTCTCTAGCAGCTAAAGCCAAAGAAACAGAAAATACCAGGTACTCCTCAATATGCAGAGAGAGGAAGCCCCAGCGGCTGGACTCACCATCTGCAAATCCCACAACAGGTTCACAAGCCCTCTGTCTCCAGGCATGAGCCTTTCGGAATAGCTCAGGTTAGACTTGAGCTATGAAGCCCAGCCTGTCTTCAAAGCTACCATCTTCCTGCCACAGCCTCCAGAGCATTGGGCTACATAGTTCAAGTCTAGCTTGAGTTACCTATTGAGGCTCTGCCTCTAAATCCATCATTAAAGTAAATAAATAGCTAGGCTCCACTGTACTAGCTAGGGTTTCTATTGCTGCAATGAAACACTATGACCAAAAAGCAAGTTGGGGAGGAAAGGGTTTATTTGGCTTACACTCTTGTGCATTGTAGTCCATCATTACAGGTCTTAGGATTCTGCTTCAGTCTGCCCACCTGTGATGTCATTGCCTACCTGGCACAGGGGCGTGGCCCCTGCTCAGTATATAAAAGGACAGACCCTCCTTGCCTCTCTCTCTCCCTCCTTCTCCTTTCTCTTCCTCTGTCTCTGTCACTGTGTCTGTCTGTCTGTCTGTCTCTCAATCTGGGCATCCCTCCCCCCTTTTCCTTCTCTCCCCATGCTCATACAATAAACTTCTCCACATATCTGTTGTCTGGCATCTTATTTTTTTTTGTTTTTTAATCATTAAAAAAGAGAAGCAGAACAGGAACTCAAATGAGGCAGAAACTCGGAGGCAGGAGCTGATGCAGAGGCCATGGAGGGATGCTGCTCACTAGCTTTCATTCCATGGCTTGCTCAGCCTGTTTTGTTTTGTTTTGTTTTAATACAATCCAGGACCACCAGCCCAGGGGTGGCACTACCTTCAAGGGCCTGGGCCCTCCCGTATAAATCACTAGTTAAGGAAATGCCCTACAGGCTTGCCTACAGCCTACATCTTACGAAGACATTTTCTTAACTGAGGTTCCCTCCTCTCAGGTGACTTTAGCTTGTGCCAAGTTGACATAAAACTAAGCAGCACATAGGAGTGTTCTGCCTTTGTGTCTGTCCGTGCCCCACATGTGTGCCCAGTGCCTCTTGGGAAGAGGGCATCAGACATCTTGAAACTGGAGTTGAAGTCACTCTGTGGTTGTTG
This sequence comes from Acomys russatus, assembly GCF_903995435.1. Lineage (NCBI taxonomy): Eukaryota > Metazoa > Chordata > Mammalia > Rodentia > Muridae > Acomys > Acomys russatus. The sequence goes on along the minus strand of NC_067163.1, from coordinate 24,129,967 downwards.
GGGATTAAAAGAACAGCTAGTGCTCTTAACCACTGCACCATTTCTCTAGCCAGCCAGTCTCAGAGTTGCAAGGCTGGTTTTCAGAAGCATTCCCCCCCACCCCACCCCACTCCCCCCACCCCCCGCCAGAACTGAAGATGAAGAACCCAGCCATCTCATCTGGGGAGATTCTTGGTGATGCTTTGAGATGGGTTTTTTGGTCTGCTTGTTTTGTTTTGTTGTTTGTTTTTTGAGACAGGGTTTCTCTGTATAATGTATAATAGCCCTGGCTATCCTGGAATTCTCTTTGTAGACCAGGCTGTCCTCGAACTCACAGAGATCTACCTGCCTCTGCCTCCTGAGTGCTGGGATTAATTGAGATGGCTTTTGAATGGAAGTTTTTGTGGTTTTGTTTTGTTTTGTTTTTGGTTGTTTTTTATTTTTATTGTTTTTAATCAAATAACTTAATGTCCTCATGACCAACTCCACTGATAGAAATGAGAGAAACCATAAGCTATGGAAACAGATGAGGAAGTGACAGAAAGAAAGAAAGAAAGAAAGAAAGAAAGAAAGAACAGGAGAGGCATCTTATGGCTTATCATGATCAAAGGACAGAAACACATCTGTAAAAAGGAAAACCCTGACCCTGAGCTTCACCCAACCATCTTGAGCAAAACCAGACCCTGAGCCTCCCCTCACCCACGCCTCCTGCAGCATCACCACAGCCGCCAGCCAAGAGCACTTCCCTGCTATTGTTATTCCCCAGATGTTTTTATTGTCCTTGTTGTTTTAGTGCTTCCTGTGTGTGACTTGGAATTTTTAACAGCTGCTTCCTTGATCTCCAGAAAGTGAAGACATTTTGTTTGAACAGTTTGACTGATTCAGGCTGCAGAATTTCAAATGACCAGTAGGTGTCAACAAACTAACATGATTTTCTCCCAACTTTAAAAAAAAAAAAAAAAGTTACCTGGGATCTAGGTGTCCCACAGAAGTCCACCTTCACCAGTGTTTCACAGGCTGTTAAGAGTTGTCCTAGTTGGGCCTGGTGGCACATGTCTTTAATCCCAGCACTAGGAAGGCAGAGACAGGCAGATCACTGTGAGTTTGAGGACAGCCTGGTCTATAGAGCAAGTCCAGGACAGCCAAGGCTATACAGAGAGACCCTGTCTCGAACCTGCTGCCCTCCCCCCTCCCCCCTCCCCCCGAAAGAGTTGTCCTTATATCTTCTTTTCTTCCTTCCTTCCTTTTTTCCTTTCTTCTTCCTTTGCTTCCTTTTGCAGTGCTGGGATCAAACCAAGGGGGCTGCCTCATACATGCCAGGTAGACACTCTACTTCCAAGACGTCAGCCCATCCCACTGCTCGCTTTTTAGAGCCTTCTTTCCTTCCAACTCAGCACCCTTGCATTGTCAAAGGTTCATTGAACACTTATTATTTGTAAGATGCTATGTGTGGGGTACAGAGATAAAAGGGGAACAGTGATTTCATCTGTGCTGGAGGGAACTGTCTGCTGCTCGGCCTAGAGAGGGCTAAGTGGTGAACGTAAAGTGTTGGCTACATGGCTGCAGTCCCAACTATTGGCTTAAAGAAGATGCAACTGATTTATTTCTCAAACAAGAGACCAGAGATGAGTGGTCCAGGCTGCTGGTGCTGTTGAGCTCCTTTGGGTCATTTAGGGACATGGCTCTTTCCCATCTTGTTGCATCACAGTTCCTAGGATGTTGTCCTTGGCTATGTGGTCAAAGCTGGGTCATGACAACCTCTATGTTCAGTCCAGAAAAAGGGGAAGAGAAAAAGCGGACAGCAAACTATTTCCTTTTAAGCAATAAGCATAGGTGTTACACTTATCTCTTATATCTACATTCTAGGGCAGGGACCACGTCATATGTTTGGCCTTATCTAGACACAAGGAAGTCTGGGAAATGTAGTCATCTGTTAGGCTGTGATATGCCTAAGGTATTAATATGGAACTGCTAGTAATCTTATCAGAAACACCCCCCCCTCTCTCTAACTCATGAAACAACTTCATATCTTCTGATATTGCTACCAATTTTAACTTCACTGTCACAGTTTAGAAATTCCAGTTCATGCCAGGCATGGTGGCGCATGCCTTTAATCCCAGCGCTAGGGAGGCAGAGGCAGGCAGATTGCATGAGTTCGAGGCCAGCCTGGTCTACAAAGCAAGTCCAGGACAGCCAAGGCTAACACAGACAGACTCTGTCTCAAAAAACCAAAACAAGAAGAAAAAAAAAAAAACGAAAGAAAGAAAGAAAGAAAAAAGAAAGAAATTCCACTTCACAGGAACTGGAGGTGAATAGACTATCCTACAGAAGTTTACCTGTGCAGGTTGCTTTGCCAGTGAGACAGATGCTACTGCCCCTTAGGGCTGCCAAGTATCACCATGACAATTAAGATGATTAATTCCCAGTAAACTGAAACTTGGGCTAGGGATTCTTTTCCCTGCATGATGAGAATGTGACATTCGAGTTGCCTCTTTGAAGCATGATTAGAAGCTAGTCAGGTGGAAAAGGAGGAAGAACATTCCAGAGTGCTAACAGCATGTGCCGTGTGCCGAGGAGCCCAGTAGTCATGGAGGGTCAAGAGCATTCATTATGGAGAGTGCGTCAGGGGAGGGAGGGAGGCAAGGCAGGAAATGGAAGGAAATGAGAAATCAGGCTGTGCCAGGTCTACATTCCAGACTGAAGAGTTAGAATTTGCCTTGCTGGGTAGATGCTTTCGCCTGTTTCCCCTTGTTCTCTCTCTCTCTCTCTCTCTCTCTCTCTCTCTCTCTCTCTCTCTCTCTCTCTCTCTCTCTCTCTCTCCCCCCCCCCCCTCCATGTGCATGTTCAGGCATACTCACCCATGTGTACGCATGTGGAGGGTACAGATCAGGTGTCTTTCTCTACGGTTCTTCACCTGATCTTTTTTTTAAATATATTTTATTAATTTGTTCATATTACATCTCAATTGTTATCCCATCCCTTGTATCCTCCCATTCCTCCCTCCCTCCCATTTTCCCCTTACTCCCCTCCCCTATGTCTATGACTGAGGGGAGCCTCCTCCCCCTATATATGCTCATAGGGTATCAAGCCTCTTTTTGGTAGCCTGCTATCCTTCACCTGATCTTTTGAGAGAGTCTTCTCTCTAAACCTGTAGCTCACCTCACCCAATTGGTAAACCCCAAAGAACTGTGGGGTGGCGACCCCCTGGGGTCACATATCAGAGAGTTACAGTATGATTCATAATAGCAAAATTACAGTCAGGAAGTAGCGGCGAGATAATGTTATGGCTGTGGGTCAGCACAACATGGAGCTGTATTAAAGGGCCGCTGCATTAGGAAGGCTGAGAGCCACTGGCTAGTCTCCTCACACTGGGCTGGCAAGGGCACACTTCTGAGCTCTCGTTTTCTTGTGTGTATGCTGGGATTCAAATCTGGTTCTCATGACTGATGGAGCCATCTCCCCAGCTCCCTATGTTTCTATTCTAAGTACCATGCTCTTGTCTCAAGACCTTCATCACTTCACGGACTGCTATGTGTCTGACTCTGCTGAGTTGCTCCCAGCGGGCTGGCATTACTAACAACCAACCACTCATGAGGTCAGATTCCCCTCTGGGAATAAGTAGGACTGAAACCTCTAGTCACTGCTTACCTGAACCACTATGGGCAGCTCAAAAGCTGAACTGGTCAGAAGTGTTTTGGTTGTTTTTGTTTTTGCTTTGTTTTGTTTTAAAGGACCAAAAGCAGAGGCAGGTGTGCAGAAGGAACAGGAATGAATCAGAAGGGCCTCTTTGGATTCCATCCCAATCTCCAGTTCCAGGACGCAGTTCCTTCCTGAGGCTGAGCTACGTTTTCCACTCCAATAGTATCTCCGTATCATTGTTCATGGCTTCAGTTCCCATAGCCAATCATGCCATTGAAAAAAAGATACCAAAAATATTAAATGGAACATTCCAGAAACAATTTGCAAATTTTAAATAACCCTGGGATGGGACAATGGCTCAATGGCTCAGTTGGCCATATGTTTGCTGTATAAGCATGTGGGCCTGAGTTCAGGTCCCCAGCACCTATAGAAAAACACTAGTGTGGAAGGGCTGGATGACTCAGTAATTGCATACTGACTGCTCTTGCAGAGGACCTTTCTGCTTCCCAGCATCCGCATGGAGCTTACAAGCAGCTGAAACTCCAGTTCCAGGCAATCTGACCCCCTCATAGTGTATATGCATACATGCAGGCAAAACACTCATACACATAAAATTTAAAAATGAATAAATATTTTTTAAAAAAGAAAGGCAAGCCGGGTGTGGTGGCGCACACCTTTAATCCCAGCACTTGGGAGGCAGGCGGATCTCTGTGAGTTCGAGGCCAGCTTGGTTTATAAAGTGAGTCCAGGACAGCCAAGCCTACACAGAAAAACCCTGTCTTGAAAACACAACAACAACAAAAGAAAGGTAGATAGGAAGAAGGAAGGGAGGAAGGAAGAAAGGAAGGAAGGAAGAAAGGAAGGAAGGAAGGAAGTCTGGTGCGGTGGCATATGCCTGTAGTCCCAGCACTGGTGGGCAGAGATAGACAAATCCATGAAGGGTGTTGACCAGTCAGTTTAGCTGATTAGAGAGTTCACCTAAGAGGCCACATCTCAAAAAACATGGAAGACGGTTGATTTTGGCTTCTGGCCACTATCCAAGCCTGCATCCAGACACACATGCACACATGAATATGCCATACACACATGCACCACTGTTGACTCTGTTTCTTAGCAATTAAAACTTTATTATACAACCCAACTAGCTTATACAAGAAGGAAAAAGGTTAAAGGGACAAAAGAGTGAACCTTCCAGTAGCCGTTCCACGGGACAGGTCCTTAGGTGTCTCTCTGGCCCGCGTGCTGGTCCAGCTGGTCCGCTGCTCTCACGCTCTCTCGCCCAGCTGACTTTGTTATTCTCTCTTCCCCAACTGCCTGAGTCACGTGGGAAGGACCGTCTCCTTCTCCCAGTGAGGGTCCATTAGAAAGGCAATAGTCCAGGTGGGGTTCCCAGGTCTGCTTCCTGAATTCCAGACCCAGGATGGCTCCACTCAGTCTGTCACAAGGTATTCATGGGGTGCCCCAAGGGTAAAGCCCGCCAAGACTGCTCCCACCTGTGACAAGGCTTATTCTTTCCCACATACCACACACAGAGTGACATTACGTATATATGCTATTATATTTACCCTATCTTATATTTAATGAGCTTGTAGGTTCACATACGAGACCATGGCTTTCGTCATGACACTCTCATTCCTTTCGTTACTCTTTGTCATTGTCCCTGTCCCTACACACTGCCTCCCCCAGGTTCCCTCCTCCCTTTCTTCAACCTATTCCTTCCGATATCCTCATTTCCTGTCTCCCTTGAGACACGACATCCTTCCCAGTTTCATAACCCATAAACATATATGTACAAATACACACACATTTCATTTGTTTGTTTGTTTTGTTCTATTTTGTTTTTGAGACAGGGTTTCTCTGTGTAGCCTTGGCTGTCCTGGAACTCACTCTGCAGCTTTGGCTGTCCTAGACTCGCTTTGTAGACCAGGCTGGTCTTGAACTCACGGAGAGCCGCCTGCCTCTGCCTCCTGAGTGCTGGGATCAAAGGCATGCACCACCACTGCCAGGCCACACATATAATTTTTAGTGTAAGAGATTGTGCACATGCTTAGAACTCGATCACTCAGGATGCTAAAACAGGAGAATGGTAAGTTTGAAGGCAGCAAACAGCCGAGGCTATATATTTAGACCTCATCTCAAAACCATAAGCAGAAACAAAACCGTTCTCTGAGAGCACAGAGGAAAGACTGAGTCAAACCAACGGAAGACCATGCAAGCCCCAAGGTGTCTCAGAACCAAGAGCTCCCTCACTTTGGAGGTCCAGGCCCTCCCTGGGAGTAAGAGCAGGAGGAAATGGAGCTGCTGGGAGGGTGACAAAGGTGCTAAATTCAGTTCTTTATTTTCCCCTGGTTTAGCTCTGAAAAGTATTTATGCTGCAGATATACTCTCTCTCCACCAGGGGCGTTCTCTCTCTACCAGGGGCTCCTCATCAGAGGTAGCGTGTGATCCTCCCAGACAAGGAGCATCCAGGTTCCCGTGAACCCTGACAGCATGCTTACCCTGAAATGAAGTAACTAGCAGCAAGCCCCTCCAACCTTTCCCATCGTCCAACATCACGTGCCACCAGTAACAGGTGACACACAGAAGATAGAAAAGAGACCCATCCTTACGGTCCCATGTGGCTGAGGGGTTCCTTTTACAGTTCAAGTTGTGAGGTAAAAGGCAAGGAAAACAATGGGGGGTTAGCTTACTCCCCTGTTGCCTCACACCGAAAAGGGTTTGGCTTTCAGAGTAGATCCTTCCTATGTGCTGAATTGAGGAGCCAGAATTCCCCTGCCCAAGCAGATTCCACATGGTGGAGTGCTTGAGAACCAGTCACGGTAACCCATGACTTAATCCCAGCACTCCAGAGGCTGAGATGAGAAGATCACAAGTTCAAGGCCTGCCTGGGCTACATAGTGAGACCAGGTCTCAAAAATAAAGAATAGTGCATCATACGTTAATTCTGTTCGGCGCACAACCCCACACATGTGTTATCCCGTTTGAGGAGAGGAGGAGGAACAACTTGGAAAATATGTAGGCTCTCTGTAGAGGATGTAAACATGTTTTTGTTTTGATCCCAAGTGTGGGATGGGGAATAGACTTGTGAGAGAACAGCTGATGTTTATCCACTTAGAAGCTGGGTCTTGGTATTGTTTGGCTGTTCATCGCTCTACTTCGAGACACTCCCAGAGAAACTGCTCCAGCAAAGAAGTTGGGTGCAAAAGGTTCAAATCAGTCGTGGTTAAAACATACTTCAGTTCATTTTTCTGTGGTACCTAACTAGGCCCAGAGACAGAGACTACAGTCTGGGATAGACATGGTGAGTAAGGGAAAAACCTGATTCCTCTAACCTACCAGCTATAGAAGTCTCGTAGATGCAGTCCCACCTTTTGTAATAAATGTACAATATTTTGTAATAAATACACTGTGTTTATTGTCCTTAAATAAAACAGTGTAATACCTTTGGCAGGTATTGACTGTGAGGGGACATAGGGAATCCTTCATGATGAAAATGTATTTTGTTTGTTTGTTTGTTTTTTGAGACAAGGTTTCTCTGTGTAGCCTTGGTTGTCCTGGAGGCCCTTTGTAGACCAAGTTGGCCTTGAACTCAGAGCAGTCCACCTGCCTCTGCCTCCCAAGTGCTGGGATTAAAGGTGTGTGCCACCATGCCCAGCCTGTATTTTGTTATTTTATTTTATTTTAAGATTTATTTATTGTTATGTATACAGTGCTCTGCCTGCATGTACACCTGCAGACAAGAAGAGGACATCAGATCACATTATAAATGTGGTTGCTGGGAACTGAACTCAGGACCTCTGGAAGAGCAGTCAGTGCTCTTAACCTCTGAGCCGTCTCTCCAGGCCCCAAAAATGTATTTTATATTGATGTAGGTTGCATGGCTCTATTTTTATACAAAAGTGTATTGGATGAGAGATCTGGCTTTGTTTTAATAATTATATGTAAATCTGTAATTTGTTTGTCTGTGGTGAGTGGGGGTGATCAAGACAAGGTTTCCCTGCGTAGCCACGGCTGTCCCAGAACTCACTCTGTACACCAGACTTGGCCTCAAACTCGCAAAGATCTGCCTGCCTCTGCCTCTCAAATGCTGAGATTAAAGATTTACACTACTAACGCCCAGCTGTAAATCTGTAATTATGTCCATGAAAAGCTCAGTGAAGCATGGATGAAAGGAGAGAACAGTGGTGCATGCTTACAATACTCGGTACTGGGGAGGCCGAGGCAGGAAGAGCACAAAGTTCAAGCCCAGACCAAGCCACATACATAGCCAGACCAAAAGGATGAGAGAGAATCAAGCTGTGAGTCATCACACACACCTGCAATCACAGCACTCAAGAGACTGGCAGGACCGAGAGGTGGAAGGCAGCCTGGGCTAAACAGTACAAATCTGTACCAAAGACAGAAAAGAGTCCATCTTAAATGATCTCAAAGTTTTCAAGTAAAAACAAGTGTCTTTTTGTGCTTCCTGTTGCTGTTATAAAAGTGACCAACACCAACTTACAGAGGAAAAGGTCACAGCCCATCACTGAAGGAAGCCACTGCAGGAACTTGAAGCAGCACCTGGAGGAAGGAATTCAACCAGAGACCATGGAAGAGCATTGCTTTCTCAGGCTTGCCCAGCTAGCTTTTCTCATACAACTCAGGCCTACTCACTAAGGGATGGCTCCACCCACAGTGTGCTAGGCCCTCTTGTATCACTTAACAATTAAGAGGCTGGAATATTGAGGGAAGGCTAATGGTACATTGCCCCATAAGTGGGCTCTAGGCCAACTTTCACAGCTGTACAAGCGTGTCATCACCTTAAACTCTTGGCCTCCACTGTTGCCTTGGCATTTACAGCAGTCATCCTTAAGTGTCTCAAGACTCCTGTATCCTCAAGTTTTTAGAATACCATTTGTAATTAGCCAAGCAGTAACTCTAGTGCTAAACCTTCAGGCATCACCTGGTTTGTTTGTTTGTTTGTTTGTTTGTTTGTTTGGTTGGTTGGTTGGTTTTGCTTTGTTTTTTTTTTTTTTTTTTTTGGTTTTTCGAGACAGGGTTTCTCTGTGTACCCTTGGCTGTCCTGGACTCACTTTGTAGACCAGGCTGGCTTCGAACTCACAGCGATCCGCCTGCCTCTGCCTCCCGAGTGCTGGGATTAAAGGCGTGCGCCACCACGCCCGGCTAAAGTATTTCTTTTTTTTTTTGTTGTTTTTTTTTTTGAGACAGGGTTTCTCTGTGTAGCCTTGGCCATCCTGGACTTACTTTGTAGACCAGGCTGGCCTCAAACTCACAGCGATCCGCCAGCCTCTGCCTCCCGAGTGCTGGGATTAAAGGCGTGCGCCACCACGCCCGGCTCTGTTTCTTAAAGGCTTTCAGATACTCAGGGATATGCCAGTAATACACAGTATCATCTGTCTCAGTTTGACAGACAATACAGAAGTGTGACTTTGTTTGTTTGTTTTGTTTTCTTTTGTTTTTCGAGACAGGGGTTCTCTGTGTAGCCTTGGCTGTCCTAGACTTGCTTTGTAGACCAGGCTGGCCTCAAACTCACAGCAATCTGCCTGCCTCTGCCTCCTGAGTACTGGGATTAAAGGCATGTGCCACCATGCCTGGCTGAAGTGTGACTTTAAAAAAAAAAGAAAAAAGAAAAGAAAAAAGCCATTCTCGACCAACAATAGAGTTCATAGAAGTATCTTAGGAAAGGACTACAGTTAGAGTGTCCACATGTTAGAACCTTAGTGTTGAGGGGAGGGGCCGAGTGGGAGTGTCCAGGCAACGGCTGTTGATGTCTTTCTTGGGGAATGACTCAGCTATGGTGGGAGCTCAGCCTTTCCCTCTCTCCCATGTGTGCCCCCTCATCCTTCCAGCTTCCACAGAAGGAGCACAAGGCTGTGGCCAGACTTCCCAGCTTCCAGAACCCTGAGACTAAAGAAACCTCCTTCACCTATAAGTGACACAGTCTTGAGTATTCTGTGATAGAAATACAAATCAGATTAAGACAGAAAGCAGAAAGCAGGTAGCAAATAGTCATCACATGAGGTGTTGTGACAATACCCCAAAATGTGGAATTATCTTTGGAACTAAGTATTGCTGAGAAGTTGCTGGAGTTTAGAGTTGTTAGATTTTTTTTTTAAAGATTTATTTATTTATCTATTCATTTATTTATGTATTATGCCCGCATGTATGCTTGCACGCCAGAAGTGGGCATCAGATCACATTACAGATGGTTGTGAGCCATGTAGCTGGGAATTGAACTCAGAACGTCTGGAAGAGCAGTCAAAGCTCTTAACCCCTGATCCATCTCTCCAGCCGCGAGTTGTTGGATTTTTAAAAAGCCTAGAATGTTCTAAATGAAGTGTTTAGGGAGGTGACCTGGGAGGGCTGGGAAGGCAAAAGGGCTAGGAAAAGTCTGGAATTACCTAGAGAATTATCTAAATTGCCACTGCTCTCCACAGAAGAATGGGCAAGAATAGTCATGTTGGTAAGGCTCAACTGGTCTGAACTGGCTCAAGGAGTCATCTGCAACTGGTGGGCTGCCTGGAACCAAGATGTTCAAGACCTGTTGGGATGGCTGAAGACTGGGAACTCTCGCCTTCAACAGTGCAGCCCAAGAAGCATCGTCATATGACACCTGGATTCCCAAAGGGTCAGCTCCAACATGCAAGTGCTGGTCAAAGCCCCACACCCACCCCGCATCACAGCTATGCCTCATTAACCCCATCAAGTCAACCAGCGGAGCCCACAGGGTTCTGTGGGAAGAGACTGCCCAGGGGCACGAATACCAGTGTCAGTCGACTGATTTACTGGGAGCCAGGTGTAACAGTACACATTACCACTCAGCTTGACACATAATTGCTATGGTCACCCCTCTTTATGGTTGAGGAATCTAAGGTCCAAGAGCTCAAGGAATTTGCCCAAGGACCAGAGTGACAAAGTAATGGACCATTCTGACCTTCCTCTTCCCTGCTCCCTGGGACCCACCAAATTCTGTTATCTTTCATCTTTTACAGTCTCCTGATGAAAGGGTCTGATATAAGAAAAGGGGTGCAACTCTAGAGTGAGTTCCAACCTATAGTTTTCTTTTTAAAAGATTTGTTATAGAGTGGGGCGTGGTGGCACACGCCTTTAATCCCAGCACTCAGGAGGCAGAGGCAGGTGGATTACTGTGAATTTAAGGCCAGCCTGGTCTACCAAGTGAGTTCAGGACAACCAAGGATACACAAAAAGAGACCCTGTTTTGAAAACAAAAACAAACAAAAAAGATTTGTTATATAGTTATGTGTATTTGGGTGTGTGTGTACCTAAATGAGTTTGTGTACTGTGCCTGCAGGTACCCAAAAAGGCCAGAAGGGGGCACTGAAAACCCTGAAACTGGAATTACAGAGAGATGGCTACCCAAGGTGGAAGTTGGGAAGAGAAGCCAGGTCCTCAGGAAGCGCTCTTAACCACTAAACCATCTCTCCAGTGCTCCATATTTTGATTTTGATGGGGAGCACAACAGGCTCCACTTGTTTTTGTTGTTGTTGCTGTTTACCTGCACCAGAGAAGATGAGACAGGTAGGTCATATTGGGCCACGCAGCTTTGTGTTGTTTCTCTTTGATGATGAGCCCTTCTTGGTCCTGGGTCCATCTTACCTGTGCATTATCTAAAGCACAGCGGCTCTCAACAAATATTTTGTTGGATGAGTAAATGAACTGTGGTCAAGAAGGCCAGCGATGAGGCCAGGAGCCCTGAGTAGAGTCAATAAATAACTAGGGAGTGAAGCTTCAACAGGACAGACATGAATCAGGTTATTATTTAAAGAACAAAGGAGAATTCACGGAGGCAGATGTTTTGGTTACACAAATACGTCAAACTGTGCGACCTTAATAATAAAAACTAAAAACAATTGATTTATGCCTTTAAGTAGTTTGTAGATTTTTAATTTAGGAATGTCTAATGCATTTCAGTCTATTACCTTGAATTTATTTATTTATTTAGCTTTTCTAATTTTTCTCCATTTTAAAAAAAAATCAACAATGTTGTTGGTCTGCAGTGTGGAGTCATACCCCACACTATTGTCTTTTAAATTCTAACTACTTTTTCTTTTAGTGATGACCTCAAGAATTTAATTATTTTTCCTACCGTTAAAAGTAATCATGTCCCTAAGGAAATGTGTTGTAGACCATAGCAGCTGGCAGGTTTTGCTCTAGACATTCACCTGTAGAGGATTTAGATACTGGTGATGCCAGACACAGTAGAGGGCAAAGGTGCATCAAAAATTAAATTTAAATTAACTAAAAACTCAAGCAGAAGTACACACCCTGTGCACGGCATGTCTAGACATTTGAGAATGGTAGATCTTACTGGTGCTGACAAAAGTCCCTATTAGGCCTTTCCAAAAATAACACATTTTAAGTGGTGACTTAATATCCATTAAAAGATACAGAAAGGTGAGACGTGTGTTTAGCAAGAGCCATTAGCATTTCTTGTTCTTTCAGAATTACAGAAATCACAGGAAACATTGTAAAGTTCATGCCATGAGCACTAATTCTTAAATGGGTAGTATAGCTTTCTTCGTTTCCCCAGTTTCTCAGCGCAAAGGCAGCAAAGGCTGCACAAAGTCTCCTGGGCACCAGGGCAGGCTCAGGATTTGTCTGCTTCCAGATTTGACTCAGCCTCTTGCAGATGGCGAGGACTTTGTCCCTGGAGGAGCTATGGGCAGATAGACCAGCCAGCTGACACAGTGGGGGAGACTGGGTTCCAGGAAGCTGGCACACGCTTCAGATTCGCTCCAGACTGTGCCTTAGCCCAGAAGAATGTGGTACTGTTCCTGGCAGGAGGCCTTATCAGAAGGGCAGACACTTTCAGTCTGGTAGCTGACGTGTGGTACATGTAGTTTAGACGCAAAGCTTCTATATGCTTAACTTTTACTGGGGAAATCAGGCAAGCGTCAATGACCCTATGAAGGAAAATGCAAAGTAGGCCTAGAACCCAGTGTGTGTGTGTGTGTGTGTGTATGCATATGTGACTGTGCGCGCGCGCACGCACGCACACACACACACACACACACCACATGCATGCTTGTTGCCTTCAGAGGTCAGAAGAGGCCATCAGATCCTCTGAAACTGTGGAGATAGAGGCAGGTGAGAACCAGGCAGGTGCTGAGAATCAAATCCAGGTCCTCTGCAAGAGCACCAAGTGCTCTTAACTGCTGAGCCACCTCTCCAGCCTGTAATTTTTCAACTTAATACTTTTTTGTTTGTTTTGTTTTGTTTTTCGAGACAGGGTTTCTCTGTCTTCTGGCTGTCCTGAAATTCTCTTTGTAGACCAGGCTAGCTCCAAACTCACAGAGAGCTGCCTGCCTCTGCCTCCCAAGTACTGGGATTAAAGGTGTGGGCCACCAAGCCTGGCTTCAACTTAATTCTTTACAACAAAATTAGGCCCTATTGTATGAATATGCTATAGGCTCCTAGGTCGTTGTTGTTTTTTGGTTTTGCTTTGGTTTTATCTGCTTACAAGCGAGTATATATCACTAGCTTGGGTTTATAATTCAGCTATGGGTTGTATAATCGATCCAGTTTAGTTTTAGTTTTTGAAGGATTACTCTCCACACACACTCAGTATTGTTTTCCATGCTGGTTACAGCTCACCAACTCTCCCACAGTGCTTCCTGACTCTATCTTCCGCATGCAGCCCTCACAGGAATATGATGTGAGAATTCCCTGTTTGCTGTGTAGCTGCAGATTCCCCAAGGACTGATGTCACAGGATTGATGTTTCTGTCACTATTGGCATCTCTGTTGCCTAACACAGGGTACTCAGAAACATTTGTTGGATTAGTAAGTGGAAAGTTGAATAAGTCTGTGGCTCCCAAGGATCCCAGCACATAGCAGAGGCCCATCAACAAGTATTTGCAAACTACTACTTGTGATTATTAATTAATTGCACTTATTAATTCCACTAGCATTGCTAACTATCATCTGTTACATGCTGAGTTTCTCTTGTGGGTGAGTTAAGAAGCCTGTGGGAGGGAGAGAAGTTGAACAGAGAAACAGCATGAATTATACTTCCGTGGATCACTCTGCCTGTGAAGACAGGCTCACCTGCAGCAGGCATCCATGCACACACCTCAGTGGATGGCCGGAAGCCTCCACATTTGAATTGTATTGCTGGACATTCTAGGATGTGCAAGCAGCCATAGTTTTGCGTGAGAAGCATTTTCAATGGGCATGAGGACCAAGGGGGAAGTGCCTTAGAGAGGTGGCTGGGGCAGGTGACAATGACAAGTGCGGTTTCTAGTCCACTCCTGACTTTTATGGGCCTTGTTGGCTTTCAATAGACAGCCCCCTCGTGAAAGGGAGAAGAACTTCCATCTGAATTCCCTTGTGTTGCTTTACTTGCCACCCCACAGACTTTAAGCATTTAGCCATCTTCCTAGTTCCTGGTCACAGAAAGACCCCGAGAACTCATGGGTCACATCACACCGGATATGTGGTAGGAGAATTAGGTACTCACTTGTCACCTAAACTGTTCTTCCAGATCTCCCACCTGTGCAGATAGCAGTGGACACACGTGCCTAGGACAAGAAGGTGGTGGATCTCTCTGCTGTCCCAAAAGCAGATGGTCTTCTTCAAGAAGGCCTACTCTGTCTCTCCCATGCGTGCCTCGGGCCCTCGTGTAAACAGACTCTGGGTGGTCTCACATCCTGTCCTTCTTAGCCGTGCCTGAACATGTCTGGGTTCCCATGGAGACCCTGGTTAGGCGCTCACCCTATCGCGCTCACGATCTGTGTAAACAGAGCCGTACCGCATGCAGGAGATTATGTACATCCATGGAAGTGTTTGTATATATGGGTGACATTCCACATCGCACCGAGCGAAAATTACAGGAGCGTGGTTTTGAGTCTGTGTGCGAGAGTTTCAACTCAGGTTCGTACTCAAATGATTGGGTTGTGGGAAAAGGACAGGGTGACTGCTCCATGTTTCTGTTAGCGGGAAGAAAGAGCCCACATGTGTGCTATTACAGTTACTATAATTTTAGATTAATTGAGGGATGAAGGAATTTTCCATTGAGGCTTTGACCCTCCACTTGAAAGTCTGTTGTCTGACAATATTTCTATTCCTTGCTTGTGGCTTTTGTTGCGTATTCAGGACACAGGTCAGGTGGCCCTAAAGTAAGAGCCTGTGGAGCAATTATAACCCTCATCTCCCCTCCCCCCAGAATCCATGTAGGCCCCTTCTAGCTCAGGACCCCTGGCTCCAGTGCCACGAAGGACCTACAGGAAAAGAACCACTCTTAAACCTGGCTCAGGATTTGGGTGAAATGAAGGAAGCTGGCTCACAGAGACTAGAGCTTTAGGCCCGTAATGCAGAACCTGTGGCAGTACATGGAAGGCTAAGGCAGGAGAAATGAGAAGCTCAAAGCCACGCTCAGCTAAACAGTAAGTTCAAGACCAGCCTGGCAGCATGAGACCCTGTCTCAAAAAAAAAAAAAAAAAAAAAGAAAGAAAGAAAATGAAAGAAAGATAGGGAAGGAGGGAGAGAGAGAGAGAGAGAGAGAACTTACAGGGATAGAAACTAGAAACTAGCTCAGTGGTGTAGTGCTTACCCAGCATGCACAGGGCCTGGGTTTCATCCCCACTACTTCAAACAACAAACAAAAGAATTTATTATAAAAGAAGTTATAGTAAAACTATCCCCCCAGGGGCTAGAGAGATGGCTCAGAGGTTAAGAACACTGACTGGTCTTCCAAAGGTCCTGGGTTCAATTCCCTTGCAACCACATAGTGGCTCACAACCATCTGTAGTGAGATCTGGTGCCTTCTCCTGGTGTGCAGGAGTACATACAGGCAAAAACACTGTATAAATAAATAAATAAATAAATAAATAAATAAATAAATAAATCTTTAAAAAAAGAAAGAAAAAAAAAAAACAAAAAACAAAAAACAAAAAAAAACAAACTATCTCCCAGCCTTATAATAAAAGTACTGGGAAAAGAGCTCAGTCAATAAAGTGTTTCTCGAGCAAGCATGAGCACCTAAGTTTGAGTCCCAGAATCCCTGTGAAAAGGCACACGCATGTAATCCTAGCACGGAAAAACTGATCCAGCAGTTCATTGGCCGGCCGGCCTAGCCTACTTGGCAAGTCCTAGGCCATTGAGAAATTGGAAGTTCAGAGTCATCTTCTGCCTGTCTCAAAATTAAAAACAGAGCAAGCTAGGATCGTTACAAATTATAAAAATTCCATCATTCCACATGTTTTGCAAGACAGAAAAAAAAAAAGATGCCCACCACCTTAACTTTTTAGTTTTCAGTATTCTTTCCCTATGATTTGGTTTTTTGTTTTTTTTTGTTTTGTTTTGTTTGTTTGTTTTGAGGCAGGGTTTGTCTGTGTAACCTTTGCTGTCCTGGACTCACTATGTAGACCAGACTGATCTTTAACTCACAGCGATCCCCCGCCTCTGCCTCCCAAGTGCTGGGATTAAAGACGTGCACCATCGTGCCCGGCTAATGACTTGTTTTTTAATACTGCCTTCATTTTGTCAGTGATCTGCTTAGAAATCACAAGTGGGTTCCTTGCACTGACTAATAAAGCTAAGATTAAAAGTCAGCTTTCTTTAGAAAGCCAGTTGTCGTGTCCCCAAGAGACCTGGGACAAATGGCTAACTGTAGTGCATATCAAAATGTCTGCTTGGCGTAGAGGCTTACTTGGTACCTGTGGCTCCTCTCAGCTCTTCTCACCCTGTCCCCTACCCTAAACCTCTCCAGGCCAGGAACTTCCTGTCTCTCCCCCTGGTTTCTCTTTCCTATATAACCCTGCCATTTTGGCCAGTGCTGTCTTGGTTCTTTTTTTCTCTCTTGGCCCTCTCTCTGCTCTTGGCTTTCCCTTGGTTCCCTTCCTTGCTCTTCTCTCTTCTTTTCCTCTCATCTCTCTCTTCTCCTGGTCTGGTACAGTCTGTTGCTCATATTTAGTCCACTGTTTTCTCTCCCTGCTCTGGACTCTTCCAGATGCCTCTGACGGTACTCTCTCTCATCGCTACAGTAAAACCTTCTCCTCAACCACTCCTTGGAGCAGTCATGCCTTCAATTCAGTCACAAGTAAAGAGTATTGCCTCTGTAATCTACTGGGGAATTCCTACCATTGTCACCCCACCCCTGTGTCCCACAAGGTGAGCAGTTTTGCCCAATCCTACACTTTTTTGGTTGGTTGGTTTTGGTTTTTTATTTTGTTTTGAGGGTGGAAGGGTTGAGATAGGGTTTCTCTATGTTGCCCTGGCTGTTCTAGAACTCTCTTTATAGACCAGGCTGGCCTTGAACTCACAGAAATCCACCTGCCCCTGTCTCCCCAGTGCTGGGATTAAAGGCATGCCCAGTTTTTAAAGAATGTATTTATTTTTATTTTCTGTGCATTGATGCTTTGCCTATATGTATGTCTGTGGATGTCAGATCTTGGAGTCACAGATGGTTGTGAGCTGCCATGTGGGTGCTGGGACTTGAACCCTGGTCCTCTGCAAGAGCAGTCAGTGCTCTTAACTGTGGAGCCATCTCTCCAGCCTCAGCCTGAAAACTCAGAAGCTGGAATACATCTTTTCTTCTTTATGTTGATTTCCTCAAGCATTGTGTCATAGTCATAAGTAACTCCCTAACAGAGGGCTCAAACCTATGTTACTGTCTTATTTATAAAATGCTACATATTTGTATGTACTTATTTGAAATATATATTAAATTTATAACAGTACTGGTCAGGCTCCCTTTCCCATCTGACTATTCCCCACTTTGCACAAGCCACCGGGGGTTATAAACTGTCCTATGTCCCTAATGCCAAGAGAATCTCATTTCCGATATTGCTTTTGTTTAAATAATGTTTTACAGTTTTTAGAAAGTCTCAGATAACTTTTATTTAATCCTAAATTTATGACTAAAATCATCTCTGGTTGTTAAAAAGCAATAATTAAAAAAATAGTATATTAACTTCCTTAGGATCTATAATGCACCCACCCTTGTGACTGTTACCAAACAACCTCTAGAAAAGAGGCGAATGGGTCAGAGTGAGTGTGGTCCTAATACAATTTTAGAGACACAGAGAATCCCGCAAAGCCGCTTGGGAGAGGCTGGGCTTTCCATCCTTGGAGAACTGAGACGCGCATAGCGGGAGGAAACTCCAAGGGCTTTTTGTTTTCAGCTTCAGGCTCTTTCTTCATTATGAGATTCTTACCCTGTCCTTCTGGGATGTCTGTATTATTGGCAAGGCTCTATTCTAGGATTTTCAAATTGTCTACGTTTATCAATGCATCCCTATGCTTGGCTGAGCTGCAAACTGACATGGCTCTGAGAGGAAGCTGGGGCTGCTGGAGTAGGGGTGAGCTGGCTTTGAGGGCACTGGGATCAGAGGAGCTGGGGCTGCTAGAGCCCAGGGGGCGGGCGGCAGCTAGAGTGCCAAACAGAAATGCTATCTAGGAGAAGTCACAGAGCAGACGGAAGCTTTTCTAGAAAGAAGGCAAGGCAGAAGGTGCAGCAAAGGCTCAGACGCTCACCCATTAGGAGAAGCAGTCGTGTGCTGTGAGAACGATTGAAAGGCAACACACTTCGAGAACAAAGGTCTCGGTCATTGTGCTGGCCAATCGCAAACTTGATAGGACCAAGGAAAGTCCAGGGGAATAGTAAAGCTCACCTCCCCAGATGTGTCTGTGATGTCATACCCGGAGGCGGTTGGGTTCGGAGGGCTCTGATTTAATCACCTGCTGACACCTTAACTCCCACAGCTTCTCAATTCATCACTGTGCTAGGCTGACCTTCATCGCTGTCACGACACATCATCATTGTCAGTTGTTTGTATCAGAGGGTTCATTCCATTCTGGTAGGAAGAGTGTGACAAGCATGGCAGTGGTCGGAAAGCACAGGAAAGGGATAAGGCAAAATGTAATCCCCAAGAATCCTTTTGTGACCCACTTTCTTTTCTTTTCTTTCTTTCTTTCTTCTTTTTTGTTTTGTTTTGTTTTGTTTTGTTTGTTTGTTTGTTTTTTGAGACAGGGTTTTTCTGTGTAGCCTTAGCTGTCCTGGACTCACTTTTGTAAACCAGGCTGGCCTTGAACTCACAGAGATTCACCTGCCTCCCCCCGCGCCATCCCCCAGTGCTGGGATGAAAGGCATGCTCCACCATGCCCGGCTTGTGACTTTCTACAAGGTTCCACCTTCTACCATTTCACCACCTCTCACTAGTCCATTCTAATTTTGAATATTTGTGGGTAGAACCTTTGATTCAACTGGAACTCTCAATCCATGTCCATTCATCCTGCCATAGAGCAGGAACAGAAGGCCAGCAGTTGCAGCACCCACCACACAGGCTCCGAGAGGAGAACACCACACACTGACTGGGTCAGGAGCAAAGAACTTTCGGAGGCTGGAAGTCTAAGGTGAAGGTGTTATCATGTTGGGCTACGTGGTGAGGGATGCACCTCAGGAGGGGTAAGTGGTGTGTGCACATGGGAGGAGGAAGTAAACCTCAAAAGCTAACACATCATGAAACTTAATTAAAAACAAACACAAAAAACTTAGTGGCGGAAGATGTAGCTCAGCGGTGGAGCACTTGCTTCCATGTGGGGAGCACTGGATTGTAGCCTCAACAATGGGAGGGAAAAAACTTCTGTCTCAGCACCAGGATAAAACCCCTGTGGCCTAATCCAACTTAAAGCTTGAAGACCTTACCTCCTGGAGGCTGGAGATGGCTCATCCTTAGAGGCAATTGC
Source organism: Acomys russatus (assembly GCF_903995435.1). Lineage (NCBI taxonomy): Eukaryota > Metazoa > Chordata > Mammalia > Rodentia > Muridae > Acomys > Acomys russatus. The sequence goes on along the minus strand of NC_067163.1, from coordinate 24,110,642 downwards.
TGCCTCCATGAGCGTCAACCCTGGGACTCATAAAAGCTGTAAGGACAGAATCAACTTCTTAAAGTTCATACACACTCAGACAGGGGCAGGGGCAGGGGTGGGTTGGAGAATTTTTAAGATCTCACTTCTAAATCCTGTTATACATTGCAACACCTCAAGTTTGAACACATGAAAACCATAGCTGTATGTGTGATATAAAATTTCCTAGTAGCCTGGGGCTGGAGCGATGGCTCAGCTGTTAAGAGAATTTGCTGCTTTTTCCATAGGGAAGTGATTAAACTTGGTTCTCTCTCTCTCTCTCTCTCTCTCTCTCTCTCTCTCTCTCTCTCTCTCTCGTGAGCCTAGCCTTTAATGGCTGAGCCATCTCCTTTTTTCAAGACAGGGTTTCTTTGTGTAGCCTTGGCTGTCCTGGACTTACTTTGTAGAGCAGGCTAGCTTGGAACTCACAGCCATCTGCCTGCCTCTAGCTCCCAAGCACTGGGATTACAGGTGTGTGTCACCGTGCCCAGCTTGCACTGGGATTTGTAGATCTAATGTTATTTCATTTTTAGTTTATTATTATTTTTTTAATCATCCATATTCTTTCAGTTGAAGTACTTGCAGAGTTCTAGTGGGACTTAGATGTGGTAGAGCTGAGTGTGTAGTTCAGAAAATAGTTCCTCCATTGTGGAGGGCGCCGGTGTAACCTCTATATTATTCCCTGAGTAGCATATGAACTGTGAGCAGCCTCAGCATTTGGGTATTACAGGTATGCAAGTGTCCTATTAGCCAATTAACAGTAGGGGCCCCTTTCACCTCAGGAACTATGGGAAGCTTAAAAAAAAATAAAAACCAAGGTCAGAATGGAGAGTTCTTGGATCATAATTAACAAATTATGGATCATAATTAACAAAATTGAGCTTGGGAGGGAGGCATGTGGCTAAACGTGAGGTCAAGTGCCAGATCAACTGCGAAGAGGGAAAAGCAGCCAGACAGGGAAGGTTGGGGTACTGTTAGGGCCCACCGTTTTAGAGAGTGCTAAGTCTATGGAAGGGTACAATAAAGGAATAAAAAGAAGAGCTGATTAATGACAAAAGAGGATGAGACCCGGGCATAAGGCAGTTGTGAGTGAGGAACACAGCAGTGTCCTGTAGTAAAGCAGGTGGAGACGCGGAAACAACAGCCATAAAACCTAACTGAGCCATCTACAAACAAAAGCAAAGCCACCATAAGACACATGTACCAGAGCGGAGATTAAATAATACTAAATAAGAGATACGAATCCTCACGGCACAGGTTGCCTGCACAGCTGCGTGAGTTGAAAGGTGAAGCTCTCAGATCCAGCAGATTTCCACCTTCCTAGTGCTGTGTGCAAACAACCCGCTAACACAGTCCCTCAGCCAGGTGGGACAACACATTCCTGTGATCCCAGCACTCGGGAAGCAGAAGCAGGTGGATCGCTGTGAGTTCGAGACCAGCCTGGTCTACAAAGTGAGTCCAGAACATTCAAGGCTACATAGAGAAACCCTGCCTCAAAAAACAAAACAAAGCCGGGCGTGGTGACACATGCCTTTAATCCCAGCACTCCAGAGGCAGAGGCAGGTGGATCGCTGTGAGTTCGAGGCCAGCCTGGCCTACAGAGTAAGTCCAGGACAGCCAAGGCTACACAGAGAAACCCTGCCTTGAAAAACCAAACCAAACCAAACAAAAATAATAAAAGCTGTCCTTCATGTTGCAGTGACACCCAACTATAAAATGATTTTCATTGCTGCTTCATAACTGTAATTTTGCTACTGTTATGAATTGTAATGTTATTCAGGATATCTGATATACGACCCCCTGTGAAACAGTCATTCGACCCCGCTGGTCTACATAATGCTGTTAGGTTTTCATTTTGAAGACGTTAAACTGGAGGCCACCTGAGAAATATTTCACTGGAGACCATAGCTATTTTGTCCCTGCCCTCACCACCTTTTGTGATATGGGATGTAAAACAAAACAGCTAATTTTGCTGAAGCAGCCAGTAAGGGGACCTGCTAACTTCCTGTGACTTTCTCAGTCTTTGTCCCGCAGATAATTAACTATGCCTTCTGCCATGTCCTTCAAGACCATACAGCACTCCACACAGTGAACCGCCCACACCGGGCTGACAAGCGTCTCTGTTCAAAAGCCCTTGTCTATATCTAAGATTATTTCTTTAAATTGTGATAGAGAAATAGTAAAGAGAAATGAAAAGTTTAAAGGCTTTTGAATTTTATATTCTCCTGGGAGCACTTTAATTATATTTTTTAATGATTTTCTAAATTATAGGCATATGCATGTGTGTTATGCACATGCATGTATGTGTATTCATGCATGTGCTCACATACCTGTGGAGACCTGAAGATGACATTAGGTATCCTCTTCATCATCCCCTACTTAATTTACTGAGTCAGGGTCCCTCAGTGAATACAGTGTTTGCCCATTTGGAGAGTCAAGCTGGCCAGTTGGCCCTGAGGATTTCATCTCTATCACTATGCCATCCCAGCTTTTATGCAAGTTCTGGGACTCTGTTTTTTGGCTTTTGGTTTTTCGAGATAGGGTTTCTCTGTGTAGCCTTGGCTGTCCTGGACTTACTTTGTAGACCAGGCTGGCCTTGAACTCACAGAGATTCACCTGTCTCTGCCTCCCGAGTGCTGAGATTAAAGGCATGCGCCACCACGCCCAGCAGAGTTCTGGGACCCTAAAACCCAGTTCCCATGCTTGTGAGGCATAAGCTTGATCTACTGAGACATCTGCCCTTCTCCCCTCAGCGAGCAACAGAGAAACGGCAAATCATTTTATAAAGGCAGGCCCACCAGAAAAAAAAAGCGATACTTTTGTTTGTTTTTGTTTTTGTTTTTGTTTTTGTTTTTTGAGACAGGGTTTCTTTGTGTAGCCTTGGCTGTCTTCGACTCACTTTGTAGACCAGGCTGGCCTTGAACTCACAGTGATCCCCCTGCCTCTGCCTCCCGAGTGCTGAGCCACAATGATAATAAATTGATAAAGAAACTGTGACGTCTTGGTGTGGTAGAATTCTGCGTGGTGATGCAGAGTCTTCTAAAAGCTTTCTCATTGCTCTAAGTTCTTTAAGAGGATGAATGGTGGTAGAAGATGTGAGACTGTGCATCAAAGTGCAGAATTATGACAAATGGGAAAAGAAACCCTGAGAGATCATTTGACCCAGGCTCCTCCTTTGCACCTGACAGTAAGGAAGGCCAAATACGATGGAGCTGCTTTTCTGGGCTGCCTTTGGCTCTGGCAAGCAACCCTTGGTTAAGCCTGGTTTGCAAAGTTTATCAATAAAAATTCCCTAACGGGCTGAGAAGATGGCCAGTAAGAGCACTGGCTGCTCTTGCAAAGGACCGGAGTTCAGTTCTCAGCACCAGGTCAGGCAGCTCACAACTGCCCATAAACTCCAGCTCCAGGACATATGACGCCCTCTTCTGGCTTCCCTGAGCGCTGCATTCAAATGTACAAACCAGCCACAGCCAGTCAGTCAGAGACATACACACACACATACACACACATACAGAGAGAAAGAAAAGGGGTTTTGTTGTTGTTGTTGTGGGGTTTTTCTTTGTTTGTTTGTTTGATTTTGGTTTTTTGATACAGGGTTTCTCTGTGTAGCCCTGGCTGTCCTGGACTGGCTTTGTAGACCAGGCTGACCTCAAACTCACAGAGATCTGCATGCCAGTTTCCCGAGGGTAGAGATTAAAGGCATGTACCATCATTGCCCACCTCACAGTTGTTTTTGTTGTTGTTGTTTTGGTTTTGCTTTTATTTTTATCTTAATTCTTTCCTCAGTGTATTTAAATGACTTTCTATATCTAGATCCAGAAAATGGGTCTTCTTTCCTAGTGGAGAGTCTTTGAAGATGAGACTATCATTCTGCCATTTATTTTCACGTTTTGAAGATCTGTTTAGACCTTTCTTCCAGCAGGCCTGCTTGAAGACCAACCTATAATCTTCCGTAGGCATGCTGGACTCTGATGCAAGTCAGCCAGGCATTGCATCCACAGAGAGAGAGAAAAAAAATGCACGGATGCTTGCTTGCTTGCTCTCAGCTAGCTTTTTGCTCTTACATTGCTCAGGATCTCATGCCTAGGGGATGGTGCCACCCACATTGGGTAGCATCAATAAACAATCAAATCGATCCTTCACAGTCATGCTCAGAGCCCAATCTAATATAGATAATTCCTCATTAAGATACTTTTCCTAGCCACGCATGGTGGTGCACACCTTTAATCCCAGCACTTGGGAGGCAGAGGCAGGCGGATCGCTGTGAGTTCGAGGCTAGCCTGGTCTACAAAGCAAGTCTAGGAAAGCCAAGGCTACACAGAGAGACCCTGTCTCAAAAAAAACAAAAACAAAACAAAATTATAAAAGTAAATTTATGGGTGTGGTCACAGCTAAGCAGCGTTAGGGGTCACCGAAAACTAACAAGTCTCAGGCTGCTTTGTTTACATCTCATATTACAAAACAGAAAGCTCTGAAATTCAGAGATTTGTTTCTCATCCAACAGTCTATGTATTAAGCTACTCTTAAGCTATTAAAAATATAAAATTACTTTTTCATTCATATTTATATATGTATATATTCATATATGTATACATTCAAGGAAAATATAAACAGTAAAATGAGCTAATTTGGGAAAGTTTCTTTCTTTTTTATTTATCTATTTATTTACTTACTTACTTATTTTGGCCTGGATTCCCTGTCTCTGCCTCCTTGAGTGCTGGGATTAAAGGTATACACCACTATTTCAAGCCTTTCTTTCTGTCTTTCTTTCTTTCTTTTCACCCCAGTTTCATCTATGTGGTTAGATTTTAGTCTACAATTATTATTCTGTTACTATTATTCTTCTTCCTCTAGAAAACTAAAAATAAGCAATTAAAGGTGGGGGTTTTTCCAGCCTGGTCTACAAAGTGAGTCCAGGACAGCCAAGGCTACACAGAGAAACCTTGTCTCAAAAAACCAAAAAAAAAAGTGTTTTTTTTTTCAGGACCTGGATGACCACTGTTTATAGTTATCATATTTGGTCCCAAATAAGCATCATTTCTTAAGGATATGAGCATAAAAACCACAAGGGTGTAAATACAACTTGACAGGTAGGAGACAGTGTTCAACCTCACCAGTAACCTAGGAAGCAGAGACTGGAGGAAATGCTATATTTATCATTTAAATAATTAAATTCTAATGGTAATATTTGAGAAAAGCAAGTGCTCAATAAAATGGGAACCTTCTAATGTTCCCAGTGAAAATATAAATTGGAGATTAATATTCAAGAGCTTTTAAAAACTTTCATTCTCCTTTAACAATTCCCTCTTATGATTGAACATAAAGAAATAACCTTAAATACAAACAAGGGCATTTTCAGGTTCCACGGACAGCATTAGCCCCTTTCCACTCACACCCACACCCTGTGAGGGAACGGAGCCACACACTGTGCCTTTGGGATTGTCTCGGGAAGAGCCCTACTCCCACACCATCTGCGCTGAGTCCAGCGGATTCACCCCAGGCTTGCTCCCTTTCAGGCCACATCCGGACAAGGGAGGTTTCTCAGTCCTGCTTCTTTGGAAAAACCCTGGCAAGCTTTACTGTACTCTCAAGGGTAAAATGAAGAAAGTTCAAAGCCATCAGCAAAATGCTCAGCTCTAGAAAATCCCACTGAGCCCCAAACAGGATCCTGAAGTCCAAGACATTTGGCTTAGTCCTCTCATTTAAGAAATACTTAATTTAGTTGGGTGGCGGTGGTGGGGGCACTCATCCAGCACTCAGGAAGGCAGAGGTAGTTGGATCTCTGTGAGTTCGAGGCCAGCTTGGTCCACGACTGCTGAGGCTACACAGAGAAACCCTATCTTGAAAAAAATTATTTTTTTAATTTTTATTCATCTATCTATCTATTTATTATTTGTTTATTAGTTTTCCAAGATAGGATTTCTCTGTGCAACTGTGGCCATCCTGGAACTCACTCTGTAAACCCGGCTGGCCTCAAACTCTGAGATCTACCTGCCTCTGCTTCCTGAGTGCTGACATTAAAGGCATGTGCTATCATGCCCAGCTAATTTATTTATCCTTTAAAACCCATTGTACAGTTTTAAAACTAAATACTGGGGCCTGGAGAGATGGCTCAGAGGTTAAGAGCACAGTCTGCTCTTCCAAAGGTCTTGAGTTCAACTCCCAGCAACTACATGGTGGCTCATGACCACCTGTAATGAGATCTGGTGCCTTTTTGTGGTGGGTGGGCACACATGCAGGCAGAATACTGTATAAATAACACAAATAAATCTTAAACACTAAACTAAACACTGTTAGAAATTAAAGTTATGTGTGTGTGTGTTACATTGTTGTCTGTAGGCACCCCATTTATTTATCTATTATTGTGGATGTGAATGCTTGCTCATTATGTGGGGGAACCTAGGTTTGATTCCCATCCACATGGGAGCTCGTCTTCTGTAAGTGCAGGTCTAGGTGCTCTGATGGCCTCTTCTGGCCTCTGCAAGCAGCAGGCACGCATGTGGCGTGCAGACATCTGTGGTGCAGACAGGCACCAATACACATAAAATAATAAAATAAAAGTTTGAAAATCTCAGCAACATTTGCACATATACTTAAGGAACTGGTCTTTATGGCGTTATTGGTTATGATAGACACTACCCACAGTCTAGGCTTCCGGCAGAGGGCGTAGGTAAATGGGCTATGCCTGCAGACGTTGCTCAGCAATTATGAGGAGGAATAAAGCCCCCTCCTGTGTATTGGCACAGTAAGAATGGATGTTATCGTGTGGAAAGTAAATGTCAGGGCAGTGTGTAATGTAAAACCACACGCTCACTCAGTTCCCCGAGAACAGGAAAGTGTGTCTACAGAATGGTACTATAAATAAATGTCCAGAAGTAAGCCGGGCGGTGGTGGCGCACCCCTTCAATCCCAGCACTCGGGAGGCAGAGGCAGGTGGATCTCTGTGAGTTCGAGGCCAGCTTGGTCTACAAAGTGAGTCCAGGACAGTCAAAGGTTACACAGAGAAACCCTGTCTTGAAAAACTAAAAAGAAAACAAAGAACAAGTATGTGTTTAAGAAGGCTCATTGGTTTAGAGTTCAGGACTCAATTTTGGTTCCCAGAACCCACATCAGCAGCAGTTGACAACTTCTTGTAACTCCATCTCCAGAGAGTTTAACACCTTTCTCTGGACTTCATGGGCAAATGCATGCACTTGTAAACATACACATATACACATTCATGTATACATACATGCACATACATATACACACGCACCTGCACACAAACACATACATACACACAGATATACAAATACACATACTCAGGTGCACACATATACAACAGATATGCACACACAACACAAACATACACACATGTACACACATATATACATACACATGTGCACACATATATACATACACACATGTACATACATATATACATACACACATGTACACACATATATACATACGCACATGTACACACATATATACATACACACATGTGCACACATATATACATACACACATGTACATACATATATACATACACACATGTACACACATATATACATACACATGTGCACACATATATACATACACACATGTACATACATATATACATACGCACATGTACACACATATATACATACGCACATGTGCACACATATATACATACGCACATGTACACACATATATACATACGCACATGTGCACACATATATACATACGCACATGTACACACATATATACATACGCACATATATACATGCACACACACATATATACGCACATACACACAGGCACATGTATACACACATGCACACACAAATAAAAAATTTTTTTTAAGATTAATTTTTTTTGTTTGTTTTTATGTTTGTTTGTTTTTTGAGACAGGGTTTCTCTGTGTAGCCTTGGCTGTCCTAGACTCACTTTATAGACCAGGCTAGTCTTGAACTCACAGAGATCCACCTGCCTCTGCCTCCTAAGTGCTGGGATTAATGGCGTGCGCCACCATCGCCTGGCCCTAAAAGATGAATGTTTAAAAAGAAAAATGATTGGAAAGTTACAGCTTTTAGTCTACCCTTGCCTTCCATATATACTTCTGTGCATGAATGTTTAAACATTTGGGGTTTCATAATTAGGACCCTTTACTCAGAGCCAAAGCAAAGCCAGCCCCAGAGAGCCCCTGTTTTCTTCCAGGTATCTGGTCCGTGTTTTTGCTTTGTCGGGCGGCTGTCAATCTTCCAGTTTCCTCAGAATATCCATGCTATTCTTAAGTTGTTCCTGCCTCTCCAGAGCCTTCACTTGTACAAATGTCTAGGGTCTGTAAACTATTGGAAAGAAAAGGCCAGCCCTGTATCCTCCAGGGGTCCCAGGACTTAGACGTGACTAGGGGTGGTGAGGAGATGAAGACAGATACAGGCAGATAACAATGCTTGGAGATGACAAGCGGGGTTGTCCACTGTAGAAAGCACAGTACCCCGGAAGCTCAGCGTGTTTATTATATAGCGTTGAACAGAGAAGCGGTATTATTAAATACAGAAAAACATGGAGGCAGGTTTTGTGGTACACAGCTGCATCAAGGAGCCGGGTTTAGCTAACCTTAGAGGGAGCAGACTCTATAGGGGAACAGTCTTCTGGCCTCGGATATCTGGGAAGAGACAGCTATGGAGGATGTTTTCTGTACACTTGGGCCTGAGGAAGGCTTTGCCATGCCCCTGAGCCTCATCCCCAGGGAGAAGGCTTTGCCAGTTTCTCCATGACACTGAGGCTCTGGGGTCCTTGTCATGACTGTGCCTGTGTCATCAGCACATGTTTACTTAGGATGTCAGGATTTTTTCTGCTCCCTTACAAGGCTGGTGGCATCAGCTTTCAACTAACCCAATACTTAGAAGGCAGAAGCAGGTGAATCTCTGTGAGTTTGAGGTAGCCTGGTCTACATTGCAAGTCCTGGGCCAGCCAGGTCTACATACTTATAAAAAAAAAAAGTTGGAGGGGGAAGTAAAGAAAATAAAATAAATTGAGTCTCTTTTTTCTCTCCCCAAGGGCACTTACACAACATTATGAGGAAACACTAGTGGTGGGGGAAAAATGTTCAGGACCCAAGAAGAGTTTCTGAGACAGAATTTCAGAATTCTGTGGGAGGAGTCTGGGACCTGCGTACTTGGGTGACATCCCTCCTTCTCCCCACACTCTGACCGCTTTTGAGAGGACTCCACAGGCCATGAAAGGATTAAAAATCAGCACTGAGGAGGGGAGGCCAGGAGGGAAGGACAGAGGAATCCAGGGTCTCCAAAGGAAGGCTGGTAGACAGCAACTGCCCAGGCCTCCCAGGCCTTGCTAAATACAACTGTTAAGTAATCCGTTGTCCCAAAGGACGGTCTCAAAGGTGGAGCCAGACAGGGATAGAATGTCTGCAATGGCAGGTCAGAGGTAGCCCGGAGAAAAAGCACCGTTGGCACACTCTCTCCTGAGTTCGCTATCTTCCCTGTTTTTGATGTTCCCAGAGAGCACACCCGCCTGTGCCCTCTATTTGAGAAAGGCGGTCCCTGGGTAGCTTTGATTGAGTGCTCGCATTCCACTCCATTACTTATCAGAACATTCCGGACCGGAAGGAACAGTCGACGGAGGTGGAAGGCCTCTGCTCGCACGCTCCAGCCACCCTGGGCTTTCTCCCTGGAACGCAGTGCTGAGGAAAAATGAGGAAAAGGGCATTCAGAGAACTCGGGCTGTGTGCCTGCCTGCTGAACACTGTGTTGTCCTTCCCATCACCTCCTTGGCTCACGGGACAGCCACTGGCCCGTGCCGCAGCACCCTCTCATGGGCATGCTTCAGTTGGCACTGAAGGAGCCAGCGAGCAAAGACTTTGTCGACTGGAAACGCATACTCTCAGTTAAAAAATAACAGCGGGGAGTCTGCTGTGCGCGGTGGCACACGCATTTATTTAATCCCAGCACTCAGGAGGCAGAGGCAGGTGGATCGCTGTGAGTTCAAGGATAGCGTGGTCTACAAAGTGAGTCCAGAACAGCCAGGGTGACAGAGAAACCGTCTAGGGGGTTGGGGGAGGTGGAGGAAGTGGGGGGAGGGGTGCCAGTAGGAAGGAAAAATCCATTGGCAACAGGACAGAGTGGATTCAGAGAGCAATTATACATTCCAGAAAGGAAAACACTCTTGTAGCATCAAAATGTCTCCCCAGACCTTACCCAGAGCTCCTCGGAGGAAATTTTCATAAAATAATATTCCCCTCATGCAGAACCTTGATTTTGTGAATGAAAGAAAAATGGGCATTTTCCCTATGAGTGCTATGGGACCGAACACACACACACACACACACACACACACACACACACACACACACACACACACACACACACAGCACTGGGCATTTGCAAACATGAACTACACAGGGCAGACATAAGTTATGAAGGTAATTTCTTCCCCCTGAAATGTTTAGACTGCTTCCCACAGCCTCAAATCAGCAGGCACTCACTCCTGAGTGTGGCTAGGGGGCCTCTCTGGCTTTGTCCACGTTAGTGATGCCACAGGCATTGGTGAAAGGGGTCTAAGGTGTGGCTAGCCTACAAGTTTCTCCTTTGATGGTGTCTCCTCTAAGTCACTCTCTGGAAGCAGTGTGAGGGTAGCAAGTTTCTCCATCCTTTGCTGGAAGGACCATTCGGGTCCAAGCGCAGCATCTACTTCAGGCCAACGATGGGCCCGCCATTCAGAATTTCCCCTTCTTCCCTCCTTTTCACTCCTCTCCTTCCATATCCCTCCCCTCCCTTCCTTTTTTTTTTTTTTTTTTTTTTTTTGTTTTGTTTTGTTTTGTTTTTGTTTTTTGAGTCAGGGTCTCATTCTATAGCCCAAACTAGCTTCAATTTTATGGCAGCCCTCAGTATCAGCCTCCTAGTTAGTGGGGACTCCAGACATAGGCCACCACGGGGCTCTGCAAAACTAGTGGTGTTTGTCCTGTTCCAGGGAATTTCAGAATTAAAAAGAAGCCAGGTGGTGGTGGCACATGCCTTTAATCCAGGCATGCCAGGATTAAACCCACAACATGCCAAGGCAGGGCTGGAGAGCTCACCCTGGTGCTGTGGGTGCAGGGCAGCTGGAGTGCTCACTAACTCTGCTACCTTAACCCAGGCCCAGATGCAGGACTTTAGGCTGGTCCACCCCAGCATCTAGTCTATCTGTGGATTGTGGGAGTACATGAACGGGCCGGTCCTACAGATCCAAAGATGCAAGGTCTCCTTGACACAGGAGGACAGCAGGATATCTGAGAAGAGTCCCAGTGAGGTTCCAGGATTGATAGATAGCAGAAGCCAGCAGCCTCCAAACATATCAATGAATCATTGCAATGAGCACTTGAAAGTAAAGATGTGTGGACAAAAGGGTACACCGTATGACACTTTTTTTTTTCTATCTTATTTTCTTTTGTCAGGGAGGTCACAAGGGTAGAGGGCAGATACAAAGGGACAGGGAGGTGAATGGGATGGGGTCCATAATGTGAAATTTACAAAGAATCAATAAAAAGTTTGAAAAGACACCAGGCAGTAGTGGCACACGCCTTTAATCCCAGCACTCAGGAGGCAGAAGCAGGTGGATCGCTGCGAGTTCCAGGCTAGCCTAGTCTATAAAGTGAGTCTAGAACAGCCAAGGCTACACAGAGAAACCCTGTCTCAAAAAACAACAAAAACAAAAAAAAGTTTAAGAGAGAGAGTGAGAGTGAGTGTTGTATAAAATATAAAATACATCATAAACAATAAAAACAGAGACACCAGTTGTATTTTAGAACTGCCTCATTTAACCTGGGACTGGCCTGATATTGACCCTCTAAACTATCCCAGTCACCGCCCAGCCCCTACCCAAGGCCATCTGCTTTAATCCTTCCTATCTGGGCTACTTCCCATCCACAATCCCAATCCATACTAATCTGGGCAGCTTTCCTCCATCCACGCCCATCTGGTCACATGCTTCTCTCCACGCTAACCCATCGCAACCTCTTCCTTCTCTCATTCTCCTCCCGTACCTGTCTCTGCTCTCCTCCTTCCCAAAATCCTTCTGTCCCCAAATGTCCCCAAAGCCCACACACCTTAGCCACACATACCTCATTTCTGCCCTGCCCGAGTGTAGGCCTTTTTTTTTTTTTTTTTTTTTTCCTTTTAATTAACCAATCAGCTTGAAATAGGTAGAACAAAGTTTACACAGCAAGGATGGTGTGTGTGAGGATGTGCTCCACTGGGCAGCACTTACGTAGATCTTGAGGACCAGAATAGACAGCACCAGACCAACCTCCAACAGGGGAGGGCTGGAGAGATGGCCCTGTTTTGCTTCTGAATTTGTTACATCGATATTACTATGATCCAAATGTTTTGCATCCTTCAAAAACTCATGTTGAAATTTAATCCCTAATACGATAGTTTTGGGCCTGTAGTCTTTAGAAAGTGATTGACCCACGAGGAGTCTGTTTTTACAAATAGGATTGGGTATTGTGCCTGTAGGCTAGCCTTGTTGGGGAGGGTAGTGGGGGGTGTCTTTTTATCAACTAATGATTGATGTGGGAAGGCCTAGCCCACTGTGGGTGGTACCACCCCTAGGCTAGTGGCATTGAATTGTATAAGAATGCAAACTGAAGCCTGGCATAGCAGCACACGCCTTTAATCCCAGCACTCAGGAGGCAGAGGCAGGCAGATCTATGTTTGAGGCTAGCCTGGTCTACAAAGTGAGTCCAGGACAGCCAAGGCTAAACAGAGAAGCCCTGTCTCAAAAAAAGCAAAAGAACAAAATAAAACAAAAATGCAAACTGAGTAAGCTATGGGGAACAGGCAATGGAGGTATGAAAGCCAAATAAACCCTTTTCTGTTCAAGTTGTTTTTGGTCCTGGTGTTTTGTTGTTGTTGTTTTGTTTTGGGTTTGATTTTTTGATTTTTTGAGACAGGGTTTCTCTGTGTATCCTTGGTTGTCCTGGACTCACTCTGTAGACCAGGCTGGCCTTGAACTCATAGAGATCCACCTCCCTCTGCCTCCTGAGTGCTGGGATTGAAGGTGTGCGCCACCACTGCCCATCTGGTCCTGATGTTTAACACAGTAACATAACGCTAACTAGGACACAGGTATCCTACAGAAGAAGTTGATGCAAGCTTATCCTTTTTTACCTGTCTACCTTCCCCATGTGAGGACACAACCTATTTCTCCTCCAAGGTAAGCAACAAGGCGGCACCATTTTGGAAGTAGAGAGAGGCCCTCATCGGTCAATAGAACCTGTCTGCATCTTGATGTTGGACTTTCCAGGCTCCAAAATTTGTAAAAATCCTTCTTCAGTTCTTTATAAGGTGCCCACGTAGTGGCAGGCTGGTATAGAAGCACAAATGGACTCTCGTATAGCGAGACTATGTGTGAGGGAAAGGCAGGAAGGAAGGCGCAGCTGGCTGGGAAAAGATGGAGAACTGTACTATTTCTGGTTTTATAGTATTTTCATATGTTCTTCTCATGGTTCCATAAAAGCTTCAGTTAGCCAATTCCTACCATTGCGTTGAATTGTCTGAGGCAGATGCAAAAGCATGGCAACGTGGCGCAGCAACTCAGCAGGTAAAAAACACGTGCCAAGCAACCCTGAAGGTCTGAGTTTGAGTTCTGGATTCCCATGGAGGAAAAAGAAAACTAGACATCCCAAAGTTGTCTTCTGACCTCCACACATGCACCCACACGCATACACTGGAAGACATATACATTTTTAAAATATGTATATTATGTCAAGATTAATATAGGCCCATGGAAGTCTTACTATATGTTTTTCTGAAGCCTGTACCCATCCAAGCTTACAATCTTGTGTTGGGCTTTGGTTGGTTGGTTGTTGGTTGGTTGGCTTTTTATTTTTGTTTTGGTTTTTTGAGACAGGGTTCCCATGTGTAGCTCTGGCTGCCCTAGAACTCACTCTGTAAACCAGGCTGGCCTCAAACTCAGAGAATTGCCTGGCCTGCCTCCTGAGTGTTGGGGTGTTTGTTTTGTTTTTGAGAGGTCTCACAGTGTAACTTTGGTAGGCCAGGAACTCACTGTATAGACCAGGCTGGCCTTGAACTTACAGAGATCTGAAATTATTTGTTGGTTAAGAAGGATTTCTAAAGAGGAGAAAAGAATGACAACCCTCTGTAGCATTGGGTTCCAGTTCACTTAGCATTCATTATAGAAAACTTTGCAATAGACACTGGGTAGGCATCTAAAAAAGCATAGCCCATTAACCTCAGAGCAAAAGAATTATGGCCCTTCTGTATTCAACAAGGAAATATGAAAAAAGGGAAACTATTTTAGGACCAAGGAAGGGAGAAAACTGTCTCAGACATCCCATGTAGGGTAACTATTCCAGGACGTGTCCTGGAGCCTCAAGGATTTGAATAACAATCCACTCAGTTAATCCCTTTAAAAATGTGGTAAGAGTATTGGACACAGGCGGTGCATTTTCTCTGTGTTACCTCACTTTACACGGTAACTGAATGAAAAGTTGTGTAACATGGAGTGTCTGAAACCTGCCACGTACGGGGTGAAGATTCCCAGCACACAGTACAATAGGTGCCGTGCAAGAGGAGGAAAGTGCTCGTGCACACATGGAGAGATGTGTCTATGCACTGATTCCCCCCACCCTTCACACTAACTCCATGCTTTCATGGGATCAAGGCTATTATTTATCAAAGCACTTAGCACAGTGACTTGCCTATGACTGGCAGTTAGTAAGAGGCTATGTTGAGTGCAGAGATTAAGGTCCAGACCTTAAGTATAGCAGATACAGGTTTTTTGTTTTTTGTTTTTGTTTTGTTTTTGTTTTTGCTTTTGTTTTTGTTTTTCGAGACAGGGTTTCTCTGTGTAGCCCTGGCTGTCCTGGACTCACTTTGTAGACCCGGCTCGCCTTGAAATCACAGCGATTCACCTGCCTCTGCCTCCCAAGTGCTGGGATTACAGGCATTTTGCCACCACACCCGGTTCTGTCCTAATTCTTTCAAGTAATGCCACTCCCTATGAGCCTATGGAGCCATTTTCGGTTTTCTTTCTTTTTTTTTTTTTTTTTTGGTTTTTCAAGACAGGGTTTCTCTGTATAACAGCTCTGGCTGTCCTGGAACTGGCTCTGTAGTCCAGGCTGGCTTCGAACTCATGGAGATCCACCTGCCTCTGCCTCCCAAGTGCTGGGATTAAGGGTGTGTGCCGCCGCCACCACCTGGTTTACGGGGCCATTTTCATTCAGTCCACTACGGAAAAGCATGGGAACCAACAATATTTCTTGGCATACTGAGGCTGGGATCAAGGCTTGCCTCAAAACCCTTATCTACCTGCATGGGCCATTCAGTTTTCTCAACCTAGAATTTTCCTCTCCTGTAGAAACTGGTTGAGAGGAATTTTGTTGTTACTTATAATCAAAAGATTCCTAACTAGTACAATGAGGGTTTAGGCATGACAATCAATAAATATTCCTCTCAGATTAATAATAATCCCGTTAAGAACTCTACTAAAAGATGGGCGGTGGTGGCGCACGTCTTTAATCCCAGCACTTGAGAGGCAGAGGCAGATGGATCTCTGAGTTCGAGGCCAGCCTGGTCTATAAAGCCCAGGACAGCCAGGTCTGTTACACAGAGAAACCCTGTCTTGGAAAAAAAAAAAAAAAAAAGAACGCTACCAAAAACAAACCATGTTTTAAATCATTGTCTTGGTTAGCATTAGTATATTAGTATTGCTGTGATGAGAAACTGTGACAAAACAAGCTGGGGAGGAAAGGGTTTATTTGGCTTACACGTCCATACCACTGTTTATCATCCAAGGTCGTCAGGACAGGAAGTCAAACAGGGCAGGGACCTAGAGGCAGAAACTGGAAGAGTGCTGCTTACTGCCTTGCTCAGCCTGTTCTCTATAGAACCGAAGACCATGAGCCTAGGGATGGCACCGCCCGCAATGGACTGGGCCCTCCCCCATCAGTAATGAATTAAGAAAACGCCTTACAAGCCTGCCTACAGCCCTATCTCATGGAAGCACTTTCAGAAGTTTCACTTGACCAACTTAGAAGAGTCTTATGAGTAATGTCATATTTTCCCAGCACTTTGATTTTTTTTTCCAAGACAGGGTCTCTCTCTGTGTAACCTTGGCTGTCCTAGACTCGCTTTGTAGACCAGGCTGGCCTCAAGCTCACAGCCATCCGCCTGCCTCTGCCTCTTGAGTGCTGGGATTAAAGGCGCCACCATGCCCGGCTTTCCCAGTACTTTGTATGGTGTCAAACATAGTATAGGCACTCGAACAAGATAAGTAAATTGATTGATTCAACAATTATTTAATACCTACTATATGCCGGTTATTGAACTAGGTGCACAAAACAATGCCACTGTCAGATGTTTTGCTTTCATGTATATCTGTGCACTAACTGCCCCCACCCCCATACCTGAAGAAGCCAGAGGAGTGGACTGAATCCCCTGGAACTGGAGTTACAGACAGCTGTGAGTCACTATGTGGGTGCTGGGAGTCAAGGCCAGCAGCTCCTCTGGAGGAACAGCCAGTGCTTTTAACTGCTGGGCCATCCCTCAAGACCCTATAATTTTACTTTATTTTTAACTTCTCATCCTTCTTCTTCTACCCCCCAAGTACTGAAATCACAGACATGGGTCACCATACCTAGTCTTACATGGTGCTAGGAACTGAACTCGTCCCTATGTGCATGCTAGCAGGCATAAAGATGTAAAGCAAATATAGAATAAAATAGGAATACAAAATACTAAAGCATTATATATTTTACATGATAGTGTGTGCCTTTCCTTTGTGACATGTATCATATTGCAACTGTGATTTTTTGCTTGTTTGTTTGTTTTTTGTTTCTGAGAGTTGAACCCAGGGCCTCATGCCTGCTAAGCATGGGTCTATCCTTTAAACATATTTTGTTTGTTTTCCGCAGTAGCCTATAAATTCTATGGATCCATTTTTGCTTAATACATAGAACTCAGAATGTAGCAAAGTGCCCAGCACCAAGAAAGCACTTGACACACATTTGTGAAATAATTGGATATAAAAATGAAACCACATACCCAAAGGCATAGTAACTTGAATGCCATAGAACAGACTGTGCTGCAAACTAGCCTTGGTGAGATCCTTAAAGACTCTGCATTTTCATTTTCTCATCATTAATTTGAAAGAATGATTGTCTCCCCTACAAGAGTCCATTGTGAGGAACGAAAGACAAATGTCAAGTGTCTCGTGCATCTGTTGGTGGTGTTTATCACTATTCCAAATGGCTCTTGATGCAATTCTGTTGCAAATATATAATTAGCCAGGCATGGTGGCACACGCCTATAATCTTTGTGAGTTTGAGGCCAGCCTGGTCTACAGAGCGAGTCCAGGACAGCCAAAGCTACACAGAGAAGCCATGTGGTGGCTGGGAATTGAACTCAGGACCTTTGGAAGAACAGCCGGTGCTCTTAACCTCTGAGCCATCTCTCCAATCCATCATGTCATTTTAACTAAAGCCTCTGAGCATCTTTTGATTTGTAATCAAACACCAATGCCCCTTGGATACTGAAAGGCAATTGTATTCTAGAGAAAAGGGAACTTGAATGTACAACTTTGAATAATGTACATCAGAGAAAACAGAGTTCATCTGGCTGCTGCAAGAAAGTACCTGAAAGTAGGTGGCTAAAAATGACGGATATGTATGGTGTCACAGAATCAAGGTGACCGTCGGGTTTGTTCCAACTGAAGGCTGTAAAGGAGAATGGCTCCATGGCTCCTTCTACACTCAGGTAGCCTTGGGATCTCCTTGCATTAGAGCCTCTTTCTCTTTGACTCCATATTGACTTTCCTTCCTACATTCATAAGTCCACCAGTCATCACAGACTAGAGTACACTCTGTTGACTTCATCATAACTTGATGATCTGCAAAGATCTGACTTCCAAACAGAGTCACAGTCACAGGTACTGGAAGCAAAACTTTCAATATCTGTTGAGGTCAGAAGGATTATAAGAACCAGAGGACCAGCTGGGCAGTGGTGGCACACGCCTTTAATCCCAGCACTTGGGAGGCAGAGGCCGGCAGATCACTATGAGTTCAACGCCAGCCTGGTTTACAAAGCAAGCCCAGGGCAGCCAAAGGCTAACACAGAGAGACCCTGTCTCAAAAAACAAAAAACAAAACAAAACAAAATAGAACCAGAGGACCAGGATACCCACAGGATAGTATCTTCTAGATATGACAGAGAAGGTACACTCATAGCTGTCCAAAGAAAACGTGCATAATGACAACACCAATTGACATGCCACTGTCAGTCGCTGCTGAGAGAAAAATCCGTTTGTTCCAGGGATGTCCCAAAACATGTATCTATGCTATATGTGTGTTCATAAATATATATGAACAATGCTATATTAACTCAGTTTTTTTGTGTGTGCATGCGTAATTACATATGTATGTATGTAACAATAATAATTCAAGAAAAAAAATTGTTGAATTTGAACTTTTTTTGGAGGGGGGGGACAGGGTTTCCTGTGTAGTCCTGGCTGTCCTGGACTCGCTTTGTAGACCAGGATGGCCTCTAACTCAAAGAGTGCCACCTGCCTCTGCCTCCCAAGTGCTGGGATTAAAGGAGGTACACCACCACTGCCCAGCAGGAATGAGGATTTTTAAATGTTCCTAACACAAATAAATAGTAAATATTTGATATGATGGGTATGCCAATAACTCTAGTCTGATCATTATATAATGTACGCATGAATGTATTAAAATATTTATCCCATAGCTATGTGCAATTGCTACATCTTAAGGAACGGAAAAAGGAGAAGAGAGAGAGAATAAGAGATCAAATCAGCCTGGTATGGTGGTGCATCTTGTAAGTCCAGCACTTGGGACAGACAGGGAAAGGATCATGCGTTGCAGGACTGCCTGCGCTATTCAGTGCCATGACACAACCGGAAGGAAAGGAGATGATAAAGGAAAAAGATAGGAAGGTAATTCCTTAAGAGGCCAAAAAGACGGAAGGAAACAGAACTTTACATTAATTTCAGAAATCAAGCCAGAGAGCAGACAGCAAAATGTCTACCCCGTCGTGAAGGAGGGAACTCAGCAAGACATCTCTACGCAACCAGGCACAGTGCACACACCTTTAATCACAGTATTTGAGAGGTGGAAGCAGGAGGCTCTCTGTAAGACAGCCTGGTCTACACAGTCAGCTCCGGGACATCCAGGACGACATAGTGAGACCTTGTCTCAAAAATAGACAGGTTCTCCGGGTAGGCGCAGACTCACAAGGCCCTGAACAAGGCCTTCATCCCCAGGCACCACAAAAGGGGGGGAGGGGCGCTCTCTATGCTTTCTTTTAACTGACATTTGGAGTGAAGTCACAGACTTCCTCTGAATCCTGCCTGGCCTTTCTGCCTCCACTTATCTGCAAACTGGAATGTGCTCTGGGCCATCAGCCCAACACCTCCCTCCTCCCTCCACTGGGGCCGGCCTCAGATAACAATCCTTTCCACACTGGCCCTGGTCCCACGGTGTTTGGACTGCTTCAGAGTAAACACTGGAGTCCCTTCGTTACATTCCGTTCACCTTAACACATTCCACACCTTGCCCTTGGCTGCGGGGGTGGGGGCGTAGGGGTGACGGTAGGGGCGCCTGGTTGTTTGCGCTCAACCGATTGTGCGGGCTTTGTTCTAAGCTTGTCGCTTCATTCCTATCCTTGTCGCTCTGGGGTGCCGGGTGCCAGTGTCTTGCTAAGCCAAGTCTGCAACAGCCCCTTCCTTGACTGTGAAAAGCCTGAACTTTTCCCAAATCCTCCAGTAAGATTGAAGGAAGTGGACCTGGGCTTTCCCGTCAGCTTGGAGTGAGGCTCTAGGCGGTGGACAGATCGCTGATAGGCAGGCAGATAGGGAGAGCTGCCAGAAATAGATAAAGAAGATGCTGAACTTCCGGTGTCTTCCAAATACTCCTGACCTAAGACTTCAGGAGACCTAAAGGAATGGCTGGCCTTCCCCCAACCCCCCCCCCCCCCCAGTCAGTGAGCCATCTGACAAAGTTTATGGGCCTGTCAGCCTCCCCGTCTATATTCAAACTGAGCAACACTAAGTTAGAAGCTGAAGGCTCCTCCAAGACCAGCCCACAGCCCTCAAGGAAAAGACCCAGTTTAAAGTTATGAGTCCCATATTCCTGCTCTGGTTTGCTGTGTGTTTCCTTGCCCCTAACAAAAGCTGTTTGTCACCCTTCATCTGAAGATTCTGTCTGCTCCAGCTGAGATGCTCCCGCCAACACACACACATACACATACACACCAGTGGCTGAAGATGTTTCTCCTGCCTTTTATTTATTTTTCCTCTCCTGCTTTTTAAAAATTCTTTAAATGGCAGAGAAAATAAACCTGGCCAAGACCTCTACATGGTAAGAGACGCAGACACACAACACAGAACCCAGCTCAGGTAACGGCTGATGGACAAGAGCAAAATGCAAGCAGCTCCAGGGGCCTTGTGCTTTCAGAGAAGAGGCGCCTGCCAAGGCTTGCTTTATGGGCTCCATTTTCTCCTCAAAATAGAGATTAGTGGTAGCGTAGGGGATGGGCAGCCCTGGGCCTGGGCGCTTCTCTTCTCACAATGAGAAAGAGAAGAAAGGCAGAGTCCAGAAAAGGGTATGCGATCCCCTGGAGCTGGAGTTACAGGTGATGAGCTACAGGAGTCAGCTGGGAACCAAACTCTGCTTCTCTGCAACATGTGCTTCCCCCTCCCTGCCTCCCCCCTCCCCCCAGACAGGGTTTCTCTGTGTAACCTTGGCTGTCCTGGACTCACTTTGTAGACCAGGCTGTCCTCGAACTCACATCGATCCACTTGTGGCTGCCTCCCAAGTGCTGGGATTAAAGGCATGCACCACTGCCACACTCAGCACAACATGTGCTCTTAACCACTAAGCCATATCTCTCTCTGGCCCCGCCATGTCTTTGTTTTGTTTTGTTTTTCGAGACAGGGTTTCTCTGTGTAGCCTTGGCTGTCCTGGACTAACTTTGTAGACCAGGGTGGCCTCAAACTCACAACGTTCCCACTGCCTTTGCCTCCCGAGGGCTGGGATTAAAGGCGTGCACCACCATGCCCAGATGCTGTTTGTTTTTCGAGACAGGGTTTCTCTGGGTAGCCTTGGGTGTCCTAGAACTCACTCTGTATACCAGGCTGACTTTGAGGTCACAGAGATCCACCTGCCTCTGCCTCTAGAGTGCTCTACTGCCTGGTCCACAAAGTAATTCTTAAAAAAAAAAAAAAAAAAGCCAGGAATGGTAGTACATACCTTTAATCCCAGCACTCAGTAGGCAGAGGCAGGCAGATCTACAAAAGCAAGTCCAGGACACCCAAGGCTACACAGAGAAATCCTGTCTGGGGGGGAGGGACACACACATTTAATCCCAGCCCTGTCTCGGGGGTGATGGCGAGGGTGGGGTGGGGGGGGAGAACACTATTGTTCCTGTCATCAAAATATGATTTGTTTTGGTTTTGTTTTTCTGGATGACAACATGGTCCAGCGGGTAAAGGTTTTGGCATCGTAAGTCTGGAGACCTGAGTTCAATTTTTGGAACCCACTTAAAAGTGGATAGAGAAAACTGACTCCACAAAGTTGTCTTTTGACCTCAAATGTGTGCTATGGCACCCCCCCCCAAACATGGCACATACTTGCACACACATATTAATAATAAATTAATAAAATGGGGGCTGGAGAGATGGCTCAGTGGTTAAGAGCACTGACTGCTCTTCCAGAGGTCATGAGTTCAATTCCCAGCAACCACATGGTGGCTCACAACCATCTATAATGAGATCTGATACCCTCCTCTGCCTGCAGATGTACATGCAGGCAGAGCACTGTATACATAATAATAAATAAATAAATCTTTAAAAAAAAAAAATAAAATAAAAATAAAAATAAAATGATAAAAGAATTTGTTTACACACACCCACACCCTTTTTCATAAGAAAAGACTCTTTTCTTATCCCTGTACTCAATTTGGTTCAGACCTATGTGTAAAGATGAGCCAATGTGTCCCCACTGGAAGGTGGCATTTGTGCGTGCTGGGGCGTGGTCAAATGTGGAGGACGTAAGAGGAAAGCAGGTAGGGAGAGAGCTCTTGTCAGCTCACAGCTATTGCCACTGAGGGAAATGGCAGAGTGGAAGGTGAGAGATTGAGTCAGCATCACCGCGGTCCGGCCAACAATGCTACCTGTGTCCTGACACACGGCTGCCGGCATAGTTAGAAGGAGAAGCTCAAGGTGGAAGGGAGTTTGAGTGCTTTTCATAGAGTGGAACCAGAAACAAGAGCAAAGAGAGCCCAGGTTCAGGGTTGGTTTGTACTAAAGTATCAGGGCCAAACCCACTCAACACAGGCTGAGAATCCAGCAGGTCTGCCGGACAGGGCCCACAGTGGCTGTCTGAGACTTGACAACTTACTTCTCAGTCCTTTACCTTTCCCACCCATGGCCCTCAAGTACTTAACTTCCTGCTCAAGCAGCTGTCCCATTGTTTGGAAGTGAGTCATGATGACTGTTACACACTTACCCCAGTGACGGGCTAAGAACTGCTGAAACTACAGCCTTGGTGTGTGCCTGGCCATGGACAACAACTCCACTACCTTTTAATTAATGCTCAAATATCAAATCGATATTCTTTGAATGAGGAAATTAATGTAAAGGTAGGGGAAAAAATAGGTGAATGAAGAAGAAGAAGAAGAAGAAGAAGAAGAAGAAGAAGAAGAAGAAGAAGAAGAAATGAATCTATATAGGACTGACCTTCATGTGGCTGCTGGAAATCAAGATGAAGCTTTACTTTTGATAGTTGCAGCCTTTGCTGATACATTTGCAGAAGCCCATGGAAGTGAAAATCAACTCCTTTAACAATACACAGGCCGGGTGTGGCGGCGCACGCCTTTAATCCCGGGAGGCACTCACGAGGCAGAGGCAGGCGGATCTCTGTGAGTTCGAGGCCAGCCTGGTCTACAATGTAAGTCCAAGACCGCCAAGACTACACAGAGAAACCCTGTCTCAAAAAACCAAAACCAACAACCAAACAAACAAAAAAACCAACAATACACAGGACAGAGACAAGGTTGCCAGGAAACTGAGGAAAGCGTGACGTTAGCCAGCCCCATTAGATGTGTTCAGCCAATGTTATTAACCCTCTTAATGATTAATTTCCTAGTTAATAATTGTCATAACAGACAACCTGAAAACTGAAATGTCAAATGTTTCCTCATTTTAGAGTCTCTGGGTCCAGCAATAGTCAACACATAGAATATAGAAATACCAGCAATGTACTATTTTTAGCTTTCCAAAGTATTTAAATACATTCAAATAAGATACATTTGGATAAAATGTCTTTGGTTACCTGCAGAGAAGCGAGGGCAGTTAAGACAGAGCATTGAAAGCTCTGAATGTCTGGGTAATGGAATTGGTTAGCTTTTCATTTCTGTGGCCAGAATATCCAAGAAAATACTTTAACATCAGAAAAATCTGTTTTGTCTCCTGGTTCAGAGGGCTCAAGCCTGTGATTGGTTACCTCTACACACTGGGGGCGAGCACCATGGTGGCACCATGGAGGAGGTGTCACTTCTTAGGACCAGAAGCAGAGGGTCAAGGTGGCCTAGGGACCAGGTATAACCTTCAAAGATATACCTCTCTCCTTGACCTACTTCCTTCAGTGAGGTCTCCCCACCCAGCTCTCCAGAGACCACTGATACAGCAGTCCCAGCTGGGCACCAGCATTCAAAGAATAAGCCTATTTATTGGGCTTCAAGCCACTTGGGGCAAGTTACCCCACTGATGACTGGGGAGCTTCAGTTCCTGGCATGAGCTATAGGGATTTCTGCTTTGTTATTTCTGCATCAAGTACAGAGAAATCCAGTTAGCCCATAGCCTAGAACGCTGCTGGTCCTTCAAGTCCTGTCTGGCCATAAAATTAAACAAGAAATCATCAACTAACAGAGTAGTCCAGAAACACATTTGAGGAACCCAGCCAGGTCCAAGGCCTGACCCCAGTGACTTCTGCATGGCCTCTGATATTTAGTCCAAAACACTGAGAAAGGTCGCACATGCCAGGACTGGTTTTCCTAAGAGCTAAGGAAGTGGAACACAGAGTACAGCCCGACTAGCCTCGGTGTCCCGCTATCTGTCACTGCATAAAAACGTAGCCAGTTAAAACAACACTCTATCATTTTGTGGGTCAGGAATTTGGAGACTCTCAGACAATTTCTCGGCTGTGTGGAATCCACCCAAATGGGGCGATGGCCTCCTGCAGACAGGTGGCCTGTTCTGGTGGGTCTAGTATGGATCACTACCCATGACTTCACTCATGTGGCTCATGATAGTCAGGCTTTGTATCTGCTGGCTCAGGGCCCCTGTACCCCCAAGTGTGGGACCAGGGAGCTGTGTGCCCTGAGGAACCAGCCCAGAGCAGGAGTGAGGTCCAGGCATGTCCAAGCCCTGAAAATCTCATCTTGAGACCTGCTGGAGTAGAACCCTGTTCTCTCCCTGCCCTGGGCCTGCATGTTCCGGTCCACGCAGTCTTTAGCCCCCCCCCCCCCCCCATTTCTGCCACCCTGGCTGGTTAAACTTCCTTTCTCCCTATAAGGTCATGTCCAGCAAGTACCTGGAATTCCTCTTCATGCAAATAAGGTATTTCAGGAACCTTGGATCTAGCTGGGAATGCACACTCACCCTAAAAGCCTCTACCCACTCCCTAAAGGTTTGAATAGCCTTTGTTCCCTCAATTAAACAAGTTGCCTTACACCTTTCATGATGGCGCACACCTTTAATCCCAGCACTCAGGAGGCAATGGCAGGCGGATCACTGTGAGTTCGAGGCCAGCCTGGTCTACAAAGTGAGTCTAGGACAGCCAAGGCTACACAGAGAAACCCTATCTCAAAAACAAACAAAAAGCAAACAAACAAACAAAAAAACCCCAAAGCAGCAATAACAACAAAAAAGAAAACGGAGCCGGGAGGTGGTGGCACATGCCTTTAATCCCAGCACTTTGGAGGCAGCGGCAGGCGGATCACTGTGAGTTCAAGGCCAGCTTAGTCGACAGAGCAAGTTCCAGGACAGCAAGAACTGTTATACAGAGAAACCCTGGAAAAAAAAAAAAAAAAAAAAAAGAAAGAAAGAAAGAAAGAAAGAAAGAAAGAGAAGAAAGAAAGAAAAGAAAAGAAAGAAAAGAAAAAGAAAGAAAGAAAAGAAGGAAGGAAGGAAGGAAGGAAGGAAGAAAGAAAGAAAGAGAAAAGAAAGCTGGGCCTAACATACATAGCCCTTCCCCCCACATACATCACAAAATAAACTAAATGGAAAGAGAAATAAAGAATGAAAATTATCTGGATGTGATGGTGCACACCTGTTTGTTACTCTAGCATTTGGGAGGCAGAACCAGAAGAGTTACCATAGTTAAAGACTAGTCCCCGGGGGCTTGAACAAGAATGGCCCACAAGGCAGGTGCTACACGCATGCCTTTAATCCCAGCACTCAGGAGGGAGGAAGAGGCAGGCAGATCTCTGTGAGTTCAAGGCCGACTTGGTCTACAAAGCAAGTCTAGGACAGCCAGAGCTCTTACACAAAGAAAGCCTGTCTCAGAAAGAAAAAAAAAAAAAAAGAGAGAGAGCGAGAGAGAGAGAGAGAGAGAGAGAGAGAAAATGGCCCCCTTACGCTTATATATGTGAATGTTTCATTACCAGGGAGAAAATTAGGACGTGTGGCTGTGTAGGAGGAAGTTTGGGGGGCGGGGTGCAGAACTGAGGTTTCAAGGGCCCAAGCCAGACCTGGTAACCCTCTCTTCCTGCTTCCTGAAGATCTCGGGGTAGAACTCTCAGCTATTTGTCCAGCAACATGTCTGTCTCCACACTGCCATCCTTCTCACCGTGACGATAAGGGACTAAACCTCTGACACTGTAAGCCATCCCCCCAGTTAAATGGTTTCTTTTGTAAGAGTTGCCATGGTCATTGTGTCTCTTCACAGCAACAGAACACTAAGACAAGCAGCTTGGGCTACACACACACACACACACACACACACACACACACACACACACACACACACACTCACAAGCACGCATGCGCATTCAAGCAAAAAAAAAAAAAAATTTGATCCAGCAATTCTGTATGCTGGGAAGTACAATGTCTGATTTACATCACAGCAAAGGTATCATGTGGCAATTCAGAATAAGCATGCTTGCCGAGAATTGAGAGAGAGAGAAGAGAGAGAGAGAGAGAGGTCTCCAGGGGTGATGGCTTCCCTGACACTCCCCCCTCACAGCCAGGTGGCTGGGGCTGAGAGTAGGAGTCTGGGAAAGGCTACTTGCGTGAGACCTCAAGGAAAGCCTTTCTCGGTTTAACTACAGCCTCTCAGGGCCTGTATCTTATTTGGCACTTTGGAAAAGTCTCCAGCCTGCCTGGAGATCAGTATGGTGACATATGAAGAGAGCTACGAAGTGACTCAGATCCTTTGACCCCCCCACCCCGACCCCCACTTCTGAAATATACCCTCAGGGAAAATATGCAAAAGAGAAACGAGAACAAATAAAACAACGATCCTTACCCTAACACCATTCATAACAGTGGAAAAATGAGATGGGAACCAATGCCCAAAATTGGGCAAAGGTTGCACACGCTGTGGCTTTCTGAGACAATGGAATGCTATGTTGCTATTAACAGAAATTGCGTTTCTAGATTTGCTGATACACTGGAGTGCACGTGTAAGATAATGTTGAGGGGAAAAAGAGAAGCACGCAACAGGACTATCCACGCCCTACTGCAAATATAAATCACTCTGCTTGCCTCCTGATAAGAATCAGAAGTAAGTAGAGTCTGTCCAAGCTCTGGTATTCTAAATTTATAGCTTTTTTTTTTTTTTTCCATTTTAAAGTTCACAGTATCATCAAAACACTAAATTTTGGTTTGGAGCTAGAATGGTTTAAAAAAAGATCCACTCCCCCCCCCCCCCCCCCCCGCCCCTTACTCCTGCTGAGGAGAGGGAGTTTCCAGTCCATAGGCTCAGGGGCTATTTTGCAATCGGTCTACAGCAGCTGTTCTCAACCTTCCTAATGCTGCGACCCTTTAATACAGCTTCTCATGTTGTGGTGACCCCCAACCATAAAGTTACTTTGTTGCTACTTCATAATTGAATGCAGGATATCTGATATGTGACACCTCCCCCATTATGCTCCCCCAAAGGAGTTACAACCCACAGGTTGGGAACCATAGGTCTTTAAGAACAGCCAATTACAGCTGGAGCGATGGCTCAGGGAACACAGGTTCAGTTCCTGGTTACCGCCTGTAACTCCAGCTCTGTGGAGGCATCCAATGCTTTCTTCTGGTCTCCCCCAGGTACTGCACAAACATGCAGATATACAATAATTTTTTTTTTTAAATAAAGAGCCACTAATTCCATGCATGGGTCCTTCATAACATCACAGAAAACAGCAAGAAGTCACTTGGTCTAATTTACTAGGCTGCACCTTAGGAATTACATACTAGGCTATGGAAAGGCCCTGTCTGAAATAATAATAATAATAATAATAATAATAATAATAATAATAATAATAACAACAACAACAACAACAACAACACATCTGGTCTATGTAGAGAGACCCTATCTCAAAAAGAATAATAAATGGGGTAGGAGTGATGGCTCAGTAATTAAGTATATTGGCTCACCTTCTAGAAGACCTAGGTTCAATTCTCAGCACCTACATGGTAGCTCACAACTGTCTGTAACTCCTGTTCCAGGAGATCTGACACACTCTCTCTCTTTTTTTTTAAAGGTTTATTTATTAATATGTATACAGTTCTCTACCTGCACGCCAGAAGAGGGCACCAGATCACATTATAGATGGCTGTGAGCCATCATGTCGTTGCTGAGAACTGAACTCAGAAACTCTGGAAAAGCAGTCAGTGCTCTTAACCTCTGAGCCATCTCTCCAGCCCCCACTCTCTCTTTTTTCTTAAAGACGTATTTATGGCTGGGCGTGGTGGTGCATGCCTTTAATCCCAGCACTTGGGAGGCAGAGACAGACGGATTGCTGTGAGTTCAAGGCCAGCCTGGTCTACAAAGTGAGTCCAGGACAGACAAGGCTACACAGAGAGACCCTGTCTCAAAAAACGAAAAAAAAAAAAAAAAAAAAGACGTATTTATGAGGTTGGGCATGGTGGCACATGCCTTTAATCCCAGCACTCGGGAGGCAGAGGTAGGTGGATCGCTGTGAGTTTGAGGCCAGCCTTGTCTACAAAGCGAGTCCAGGACAACCAAGGCTAACACAGAAAGACCTGTCTCGAAAAACAAAACAAACAAACAAACAAATGTATAACATATACAGTGTTCTACTTGCATGTACACCTGCACACCACAAGGCACCAGATCACATTATAGATGGCTGTGAGCCACCATGTGGTTGCTGGGAATTGAACTCAGGCCTCTGGAAGAGCAGCCAGTGCTCTTAACCACTGAGCCATCTCTCCAGCCGGAGATCTGACACTCTCACACAGACATACATGCAGTCAAAACACCAAAGCATATGAAATAATAATAACAATAATAATATTGCCCAGATGTATGTAATAATTTATTATTATTATTAGTCACATCTGGGCAATACACTCAAAGTAGAGTTTATTTCAGCCTTTTAGAAACAAAAGTCTATGTTGTGGCTGAAGACTATGGGCTGTTGTTGTTATTGTTTTTTCTGAGACAGGATTTCTCTGTGCAGCCTTCGCTGTCCTGGACTCACTTTGTCGACCAGCCTAGCCTCGAACTCACAGATAGTGGCCTCCCTCTGCCTCCCAAGTACTGGGATTAAAGGCGTGTGCCACCACGCACGCCAGGCGTGAATGAAATATTTATTAAAATTTACTACAAACCAATTAAGCACCATGTGCTAGGCATTGGGGACGTAATAAGAAGGCAGGTGAAGAGGAAGAGGCGAGAAACCAGCAAAAGGTTCCTGAGTTAAAGTGGAGCTAAGCATAGCATCCCAAATAAGAAAACAAATGTCAAATTACAAATCACGATCCAGGCAAGGAGGTAGATAGCACCGCGTGTGGCAGGAAGGAGAAGAAGAGGAGGTGGCTGCTTCAGATAAGATCCCTCGACCAGAGCCCTCAGAAATGCTATCTACCCCAACGCCTGAAGTCAGAGGAGAGACAAACGGCACAGTGCCAGACACAAAGCAGAACACCCAAGCCTCCTAAGTCAGAGGGCAGACTGAAACTCTTCTCTCAGATGTCCTTGAAGCCACTCACGTCTGTTGACGACACCCTCACCAGAGCCTCGTGCACTATTTTAGGTATGTGATACAGACGGCTGACTCTAAGAACAGCGATTCGAGCGAGCTTCCTTCGGTGTAGCATGCTCCGCGTAACCTTTTTGGCAAGCGGAGCAGATGATGCAAAGATAAGGCTGCTGAAGTGCTAGAGACAGGCTGCCCACGGGTCCCGCCGACGCTGAGCCCTCCTGTGTGAGCAGTCACCGCTGTCCACACCAGAAAAAAAAACAAAACCGTTTGGTCTGCTCTGAAGTTGTTCAAATTCCCAGCAAGGACACCTGCCTCTTGTGCCAGGGAAGCCTGTGCAGTGAATCATCTGGAACCAAATACACGCATGCAGGGCAGGGTGAGCGGATTTAGGATGCGCTGTCATCTGGGGATCCCACTCTGTTCATCAGGTCTGGCTAAGCGCTGCCGGGAGAGGGAGGTAGATGAGTGGCTGTGGCCTCTAAGTGAAACCAGGCGCAGCAGCAGGTGAGAGGATGGCTGCTCAGGAGAGGCGCCTGGTGCGCAAATACACTTAACCCTTAGAAGCCTGGAATTAAAAACGTTGCCTCTCTGTTGTTTAATTCGGCTTGATTTTTGTTTTGTTCTGTTTTTTGCATTGTTTGTTTGTTTGTTTGTTTTTTCCAGACAGGGTTTTTCTGTGTAGCCTTGCCTGTCCTGGACTCGCTTTGTAGACCAGGCTGGCCTCGAACTCACAGTGATCTGCCTACCTCTGCCTTCCAAGTGCTGGGATTAAAGGCGTGCGCCACCAATGCGCCGCCTCTCTTGCTTTTTATAAGCACTTGGATGATAAGAAAGCTTGAAGGAGGAGGACGCAGAGGCAGGCGGATCATTGTGAGTTCGAGGCCAGCTTCGTATACAAAGCAAGTTTAGGACAGCCAAGGCTACTCAGAAAAACCCTGTCTCAAAAAACCAAAAACAAAACAAAACAAAAAGAAAAAAGAAAAGAAAACTTGAAGAGGGACCACACAGGACATACCTCAGATAAAAACTAGGAACTTTAAATCACCTTTGAACTCCAATGTGTCCCTCATTCTAGGGTCTTGGGGAAGGCCAATAATAGTAGAAGCTCTGGAGGAGTGGTAAACATTCTACTCAGTTCTGAAAATTCTGTGAAAAACAGCAGAAAGGAAAGTCCCTTGAGTTTGTTTACAGAGAGATAAGCCTGAGGCCAGCTTTTAAAAAAAATCATTAGAACACCAAACAGCAAATATGGAAAAAAGTATATTTCTCATGGAAAAGAACTAGAAGAGACACTTTTAACAGAGAAGCCCTGTCAAGTATTTTGTTTGTTGTTATTTTGTTTTTCAAGACAGGGTTTCTCTGTGTAGCCTTGGCTGGCCTAGACTCACTTTGTAGACCAGGCTGGCCTCGAACTCACAGAGATCTGCCTGCCTCTATCTCCCTGAGTGCTGGGATTACAGGACTGTGCCACCATGCCAGGCTGTGTCAGGTTTGTTTGTTTGTTTTTCCTTAAATTTGAGATTTACTTGTTTTATTTTGTGTGTGTGTGTGTGTGTGTGTGTGTGTGTGTGTGTGTGTGTGTGTGTACCACATGTATGCCTGGCGTCCAGAGAAGCCAAGAAGACACCATTGGATCCCCTGGAACTGGAGTGACAGTTTTGAGCTACCATGTGGATGCTGGGAACTGAACTCATGTCCCCTGCAAGAGCACCCAGTACTCTTAACCATTAAACCATCTCTCCAGCCTCCAGCACTTTAAATAACTTCAAATCAACATGACATGGCATCAGATTCGGCTATATAAATGTAACTCAATAATTGTTTGCCAACTTCAAGTTGGTAGCAACTAAGTGTGTCAAAGTTCAAGAGGGAAGGAAGGGCGTGATGCAGGAAAGGCTTGTTTGACTTTATTCTCCAGTGAAACCCCAAGATTGATGGGTAGCAGATGATAATAGTTTAAAAAAGAACACAGAGAAACCCTGTCTTGAAAAACAAAAACAAACAAACAAACAAACAACAACAACAACAAAGGCAAAAAAGATATGACCAAAATAACTTCAATTAAAAGTTTGGGTTGTTTTGTTTGTTTGGGGGGGTTATTTTGGTTTTTCAAGATATGATTTCTCTGTGTAGCCCTGGCCATTCTGGAACTCACTCTATAGACCAGGCTGGCCTCAAGCTCAAAGAGATCCACCTGCCTCTGCCTCCCAAGTGCTGCGATTAAAGGTGTATGCCACCACTGCCCAGCTTATTAAAATATTTTTATATGATTGATTACAATAACACAAAACAACAGCCAGGTTGTGGTGGCACACACCTTTAATCCCACCATTCGGGAGGCAGAGGCAGGTGGATCGCTGTGAGTTCGAGGCCAGCCTGGTCTACAAAGTGAGTCTAGGACAGCCAGGGCTACTACACAGAGAAACCCTGTCTTGAAAACAAAAGGCAAAAACATACACAAAAAAACCCCACAAAACAGAAGGAGCTTATGGACCATGGTTTGTGACATTATTTAAGATCTCTCGTAGCCTGTCACCTTTGGAAGGAGCTCAGCCAGTGTACATGGTTGACCCATTATGAGCCCACAGGGTGAGCACTGGCCCTCAGTCCAGGCCAATGCAGTAGCTTTGCCAATTCCCAAATGGAAATATGGGGAAATGGTTTTGCAGTCCTATGATGTGAGGGACAACTGATGTTTGAGAAAAAGCCATGTGCACACACCGACACAAACACTCCCCTCTCCACCTGCTACAGGGTGGGCTCTGAGGTTCAGTTTCCTTCCCCTGGTCTTAGTAAGTTAAAAAGACCCAGAGGAGCCTTTGTGAGCATTTAACTGTGCAGAAGAAATGAAATCGCCCCAGAGATGGTGTCAGTGAGGTTGATTTTTTCTGGTTTCAGAAAGCGCATGCATTCACAGAAAACAACGTCTGTAATCCCAGCACTCGGGAGGCAGAGGCAAGTGGATCTCTGTGAGTTCAAGGCCAACCTGGTCTACAAAGTGAGTCCAGGATAGTCAAGACTACACAGAGAAATTCTGTCTTGAACCACACCCCTCCCCACCCCCACCCCCACCCCCGGCCAAATGTGTGTGTATACAAACACAAATGTGTATCAAAAAATGACCCACATATATTACTAAGTCTGTGAAGAAATATGCACAAAATTAGCTGGGTGGTGGCAGCACACACCTTTAATGCCAGAACTCCCAGCATTTGGGAGGTAGAAGTAGGTAGATTTCTGAGTTTGAGGTCAGCCTAGTCTTCAGAGCAAGTTCCAGAAACCTTGTCTTGAAAACTAAAAATGAATGAATGAATGAATGAATGAATGAATGAGAAAAAATCCACAAAGTTGTCTTTCTTTAAATAAAGCCTAATTTCTCCTCTAGCATGGCATGCAGCACATGGCAGAGTTACTAGAGCGAAGTCATCTTAGTGAAGGGCGGAATCCACCTACCTTTCATTCTAACCAAGAAAAGGGATCATCTTCACCATTTCTAAAACAATCAAAAGAGCCAAATGGACTTTTAGGGAGTTTTCCAAAAGCAAAATAGAGAAATGAGCCGATGTTAAACCTGGGGGAATTTGGGTACCTGAACTAATTTTATCCAAAGACATGAAACATTAGTGTAGCAAAAAAATCACAATGTAAGCAGAAGCAGGTGAGTTCGAGGCTAGCCTGGTCTACATAGTGAGTTCCAAGCAGCCAGAGCTATATAGCGAGACCCTGTGTCAAAGTCAACAACAGAATCCAAATGCAATGAGCTCTATGGGTTCAGCAGAGCTACTGAAACAGGTGAGCGGTGTGTTTGTTATGGTGTAATTTATATCGCTGTGTTCACATGGATCCTTGCGTGAGGCCAGTGTTGAGGTATGCTAAGTGTGAAACCTTGAGGCCCTGTGGTTTTCCCTTGTTGGAAGCCATCCTCAGCGGCTTTGCTGTCTCTGGGCTTCCTCTGTTAGCTTTACACTAAGCAGAGCTGCCCAGTTAATGAGACATTTGAAATACTTTGTTTTGAATGTGAAACACCTTGAAAAAATTAACCCCTGTTAATGCTTAATGTTTCCAAGGGCTTAAGGGTTTGTGGGGACTGGCCAGGTTGGAGGGCCTGGCAGTGAGGTTTAAGAAGGTACAAAGACCCCCCCCTCCCCATCTCATTTCCTACCATGAGATTTTTGTTGTTAAGTTTTGGGGTTTGACTCTGAGACCAGATCTCACTATACAGCCCTGGCTGCCTGAGACTCTGTATGTATACCAGGCTGGCCTCCAGCTCACCGAGATCTACCTGGCTCTGCTTGAATTTTGGGTCTGAATTTGAGGGATATCCACTAGACACCCCCAATTCAAGATGGTTTATTACAGCACAAGAGGTTCTCTCTCCCTCACCTGTTCCTCATTTCCCCAGGAAGTCTCCTAGCGCACCCCTACCTGCCCCTCCCACACATATCCTCTCCCAACCCCCCCCCATCTACTGCTATTTGTGTCCCTCATCCTTCGCAGCCGGGCACCTTCTGCTTCCCTCACACATATTATCTTCTTCTGTCTTCTAAAGAGTTCTCTAAGAAAAAAAATCGTGTCTCGGTTTGATGGCAGACCTGGCTCTAGAATCTCTGCACTCTTTGATGCAGACAGGCCCCACCTTAATGTGTCTTCCAAATAGACCGGCGCACATTACTACCTGTCTACATCCTTGGGACTGGCCTGTTACCTGCACAGCTCTCACTACCACACCTCCACGTCTTCCACCATGAAGTGCTGCAAGATGGAGTGGTTGTGGCTGCGATTGGCATGAGTGTGCTGTCATTAGCAAGCAAAGCAGTAGAAATTCTCAAGTGAACGCTGATCACATTTGGGTGCATACGCAGTTTTGGTTATAGTTCCCTCTTACTGCATAAAATTAGAACCAGCTGTTAATGTTTCTAGAAAAGGGTTCACGTCGCCAAGCACACTGGTAAAGAAAATGTTCCGGCAACAAAAGGACACAAAACCTTAGTCTTTCCATGACTCTACCCTGTAAAAACAGTCACTGTTTCATTCCCACGCATCAGGGAAGTACAGCTTCCTGCCATTGCCACCAACACAACTACATATGAGAAAAAAAAAAAAAAGAAAGAAAGAAAGAAAAAAAAAAAGAAATGCAACAATGAATATAATAAAAATAAATCTTTTTTTTTTTTTTTTTTTTTTTAAAAGAAGAAGCCAGGCGTGGTGGCGCACGCCTTTAATCCCAGCACTCAGAAGGCAGAGGCAGGCGGATCATTGTAAGTTCGAGGCCAGCCTGGTCTACAAATCGAGTCCAGGACAGCCAAGGCTACACAGAGAAACCCTGTCTCAAAGAACCAAAAACCAAACAAACAAAAAGGGAAAAAAGGAACAAAGGAAGGAATGCAGGAAGGAAGGGCAATTGTCCCTCTGTGAATAAACTGTCACTATGCACATGTTAGGTTCTGGGGAGCATTGGGGTACTCAGAGCTACAGCAGCATGGAAGTGTGGTACCTATCCACAGATGGTCCATTCCATCTGGAACAATAAGCCCGTGTGCCTGTGAACATCTGGGGGTGAGGTGTGGTGCCTGCAGTACTGAGCAATGCTGGGGAAGGAGGAAATTCAAATTGAGCTGGCCCTCAGTATATTCAATTAAAAATGTACTGGGTATCTCTGAGGAGTGGACCAGATGACACACTAACTGCTAAGGAACACACAAAGAGCACACAGACATGACTGAGGTTCCTATGGAGCCTGAAATGGGGGTGCCTGCCAAGGAGGTGGCCAGGGGCGTGTACGACAACTCACATAACTTAGGGTACGGTTAAGAAAGAAGTAGAGGGACTGGAGAGATGGCTCAGTGGTTAAGAGTGCTGCCTGCTCTTCCAGAGGTCCTGAGTTCAATTCCCAGCAACCATATGGTGGCTCACAACCATCTATAATGTAATCTGATACCCTCTTCTGCAGATAAAGCACTCATATGCAATAAATAAAATAAGTAAATCTTTAAAACAAACAAACAAACAACCCAAAAACAACAACAACAACAAACCAAAAAAAGAAAGAAGTAGAGAGGCCAGCTCAGTCACGGGGAGGGAGGCAGAGACTTGTGCATGGAAGAGATGAGAAAAAGCAAGAATTCACCAATACCCTTGCTCAAAAATGGGAAAAAAAAAACTGAAGTGGACATTTCAGGCAACAAGAACTGTACATACTGAGTCCTTGAGCTAAGAGTAAACATGGAAATAGCAAAAACCTTCAGCTAGAGAGGTGGCTTGGTGGGGAAAGGCACTTACTTGCATATTAGCCATATTAGCCATATTAGCGGAAGAGAACTTATAGAGTAAATATATACAAAGAGGGCAGTTAGGGGGCTGCAAAGATGGCTCAGCAGTTAAGTACTATGTCTAGCATGTCACCAGGGATTGAACCAACTGGGGCACTGGGGGAATAAAGAGAAGACAAACACAGACGCATGGACAGAAAGCTAGAATCGGTGGCCTGGGCCTTCTGATGAAGAGGCCGCAGCACCCCGGGAGCTCAGTGTGTTTCTTATGAACAGTTGAACAGAGAAGCAGTGTTACCTCATAAAACTGAACAAGGAGGCAGGGTTATTGCAGGCAGTTGAACAAGGAGGCAGGATTGAAGGTACACAGCTGAGTCAAGGAAGCAGGTTCAGTTAATCTTAGTAGGAACTGCTTTTTGTTGTAGTTGGTGGTGGTGGTGGTGGTGGTAGTGGTTTGGTTTGGTTTGGTTTTTTGAGACAGGGTTTCTCTGTGTGGCTCTGGCTGTCCTGGACTCACTTTATAGATGAGGCTGGCCTCGAACTCACAGAGATCCACCTGCCTCTGCCTCCTGAGTGCTGGGATTAAAGGTGGGTGCCACCACTGCCCAGCCCTAGGATTGGTTTTTTGAAAGGAGCAATATTCATAAATATCTATGGGACAGAAAGCTGCGGTAGACATTTTGTCAACACACTACTAACATTCACACTTGGATCACGCCTTAGGATTTTACTGTTGTCAAGAGACACCACAACCAAGGCAACTCTTACAAAGGAAAACGTTTAACTGGGGCTGGCTTACAGTCTCAGAGGTCCAGTCCGTTATCATCATGGCAGGAAGCATGGCGGCATGCAGGCAGATGTGGTGCTGGAGGAGCCAAGAGGTCTACATCGTGATCTGCAGGTACCAGGAGGAGACTGTGTGTAGTTTGAGCATCAGAGACCTCAAAGCCCATCCCCACAGTGATACACTTCCTCCAACAAGGCCACACCTCCTAGTAGGCCACGCCCTATGAGCCCAGCTTTCAAACACATGAGTCTATGGGGGCCTCGTGAGACCACCACAGACCAGAATGGAAGTCTTCGTACCCGAGCCCAGCCCAGCCTATTTTCCCATAGGTCTGAGACATCGGTCCTTGACATGGCCATATCTGTGTCAAACAATTCATTCACTCAGAACTTCATACACTCAAGGCTTCCTCTGCTCTCCACGGTTTAGACCACTGACAGCTCCTGCCTACGAGCCAGTCAGTTCCCAGCACCCACCTGTAAGTCCAGTTCCAGGGAACCCATTGCCTTCTTCTGACCTCCTTAGGCACTGCATACATATGATGCACAGACATACGTGCAGCAAAAATGCTAATATTTTAAAAACTAGATTTAATGGTTGGCTTAAAAGATAGAGTTTAGATAATCTCACAGTGCTGTCTCTTGTTGAAAAAGCTGAGAATCCCATGGGACTACAAGGAGGCTAAAAGTCTCAGCAGTCCCAATCTGGTGTTGAAGACATGGAGGACTCCTGGAGAACTGCTGGTCTCAGGTCTATGCCGGAAAGCCCTGAGGAGCTATTTTTAATAATGGTGAAGGAATGCAGCTATGTCAGCAACAGGGTAGATGAATGTGCCAGCTAGAGTGAAGGCAAGCAGGGAAAAAGCTGTTTTCTTCCATCTTCCCTTTATCTGAGTTTCTACCCATATATAGGGTGGGTCTTCTTCCTTCAACTATCTGACCAAGAAAAAGCCCTCACAGTGCTGCCTAGAGGCTTGCCTTTTGGTTGGTCCCAGATGCAGTCAAGTTGACAACCAAGATTAACCCTGTAAGCCTAACAACCTAAGTTTGGAGCCCCAGGTACAAATATCTGTATTCTCAGGGCACTTCTATGATGCAATGAGAGGCAGAGACAGGAAACTCACCAGAAGCTCAGGAGCCTGACTCACATAGCCGCAGAGAGACTCTTTCTCAC
Organism: Acomys russatus; assembly: GCF_903995435.1. NCBI lineage: Eukaryota > Metazoa > Chordata > Mammalia > Rodentia > Muridae > Acomys > Acomys russatus. The sequence continues at coordinate 24,073,173 of NC_067163.1, read as the reverse complement.
ACATGGGAGAAAGGCAAGACCCAACACCTGAAGGTTGTTTTCTGACTTTACTTAAACGCACACACACAAACACACTTTTTTTTTTTCTCAACAGGGTTTCTCTGTGTAGCCTTGGCTGTCTTGGAACTTACTTTGTAGACCAGGCTGGCCTCGAACTCACAAAGATCCTCCTGCCTCAGCCTCCCAAGTACTGGCTGCCACTGCCCAGCCACACACTTTTTAAAATGGCCCCCAGTACACAGGGCAAAAATGATAGAGGAGAGAGAAAACCAAAGACAGGTCGCTAGGGCTTCTTACCTGATATTTGGGTCATGCCGTTGAGAGCATTAAGAACCATTTTAACTCCCTATTTCTGTGATGGGAAGACAGACAGAAGCAACTTAAGAAAGTTTATTTGGCTCAAGGCTTCAGAGGACTCAGAAAGGCGTGGGGGGTGAGTTCAGCCCACATCATGGTGGACTAGAAAGAGAGGGCTACCAGCACACAGTTAGCTTTCTACTTCTCTCTCTTCTATTCCAGGAGTGCTCCCAGCCCAGGATGTGGGCGGGCCTCCCATACTCATGGCACATCCTTCCCTTTCTGTTACTTCACCCTGAAGGGTCCCAGGTATGCCCCTTTCTCAAAGTGGCTATGAACATCACAGGAGCCTACTGGGGTGGGGGTGGCAACGTGAGAGATAATGGGATTCTTCTATTAAAATCAGTATTCTGAGCCGGGCATAGTGACACACACCTTTAATCCCAGCATTCGGGAGGCAGAGGCAGGTGGATCACTGTGAGTTTGAGGCCAGCCTGGTCTACAAAGCGAGTCCAGGACAGTCAAGGCTACATGGAGAAAACCTGTCTTGAAAAAAAAAAAAAAAAAAGGCAGGAAGTAACACTTCCCCGTTAGGATATGTAGAGGCTCAAATGTTTGTACAGTGCTGTTAGGAATGAGAAATAAGAAAGCCTCAGAAACCTAAACATGAAATCATCCCATGACTTGACAATCTCACTCTGCTAACTTGGAACAAAACACCAGAATCTGAATAACTTAAGCAACAAACAAACTTCTCACAGCTGCTGGCTATGGAAGTATAGCACCAGTTGTGCCAGCTGATTCCATGTGGGGTAAAGGCTTTTTCCTGGCTGGTAGCCAGTTTCTTTTTTCTTTTCTTTTCTTTTCTTTCTTTCTTTCTTTCTTTCTTTCTTTTTCTTTTTCTTTTTTTTTTAAATTTTCCGAGACAGGTTTTCTCTGTGTTGTCTTGGCTGTCCTGGACTCACTTTACAGACCAGGCTGGCCTCGAACTCACAGTGCTGGGATTACAGGTGGGCGCCACCATGCTTGGTGTTGCCAGTTTATTACTATATCCTCACACAGCAAAGAAGAAGCCAGGTCTCTTGGGACTGGAAAAGATATTAATCTATTAATGATAGCCCCACCTTCATCTAATTATTATAATCACCTTCCAAAGATTCTATTTCTTTCATTTGTTTATTTATTTATTTATCTTTCATGTGTGTAAGTCCTGCACTTGTGTACCCAGTGCCCATGGAGGCCAGAAAAAAATGTTGGATCCCCAGAACTGGAGTTACAGATGGTCGTGAACTGTCCCACCAGTGCTGGGAATCGAACTCCAGTCCTCTGGGAAGAGCAACCAGTGCTCTTATCCACTGAGTCATCTCTTCAGTCCCAAGACTCTACTTTTAAGACTATCACATTATGGGGTAGGATTTCAGCATATGAACATAAACAAAAACATGCTGTTCATAACACACTGGTGTACGCCTAACATAATCTAAAGCAGGGACCCAAACAAATAACCGTACCTCATTATTCACCATAGCCAAAAGGTGAAAGGGCCCACCAATAAACAGTTGAGCAGACAAAAATTATAAGTATGTATATGTATTTTCATATTTTATTCTCTCTAAATGTAGATGATTATTTCTGAAGAAACACAAAGGTCAGGTACAAGTTATGATTATGCTCTGCTTTTTTTTTCTTTTCTTTCTTTTTTTTGAAACATGGTTTCTCTGTGTAACATTGGCTGTCCTGGACTCACTTTGTAGACCTGGCTGGCTTCGAATTCACAGCAATCTGCTTGCCTCTGCCTCCTGAGTTCTAGGATTAAAACCATGTGCCACCACACCTGGCGATTACATTTTGCTTAATAAAATGAACCAAGTATAAAACAAAACTTGCATGATTTCACTTGTATGAGGTACCTAGACTAGTTAAGTTGACAGAAACAGGAAATAAAATTGAGGCTACCGAGGATCGAGGTGTGAAAGAATAGAAAGTAATTGCTTATTGGGTACAGAACTTTGAAATGATGAAAAGTTTCAGAAATATCTAATGATGGTTGCACAATATGGCACGGGATTTTATACTGAAGCGGTTGAAACAGCAAATATCATGAAAGCATCAAGGAAAGCTTACTCAGTTATCCAGGCAAGCTCATAATCAGCTATCTTTGAGTGTGTTCTGCATCCAATATTCGCTTGCCTATCCTCATAGAAGCCCTATAAGGGAGGTGTACTGTTACCCACATATAACAATACATAAGGATGCTAAAAAAGGGCGTGGTGGTTCACACCTGTAATCCCAACACTCGTAAGGCAAAGGCAGGCGGATCGCTGTGAGTTCAAGGCCAGCCTGGTCTACACAGAGAGTCCAGGACAACCAAGGCTACACAGAGAAACCCTGTCTCAAAAAAAACAAACAAAAAAAAAATGTTGAGAAGGTAGATGACTTTCCCTGGGTCATAAAAGTATCTTGAAAAGCAAAGTTGAAAAGCAAAATGATTTCAAATTACTTAGTTGAAAGTTAAAAGAAAATTTTATTTTTTGTTAGAGCTAAAAAATATCTGAAAAGAATACTTACATTTCTGTTATGTGTATACGTGTTTTGCGTGAATGTTTGTCTGTGTGCCATGTGTGTATAGTGCCCACCAAGGCCAGAAGAGAACACAGTATCTGGAACTAGAGTTATAGATGGTTGTCAGCAATCTCGTGGGTGGTGGAAACTGAACCAGGGTCCTCTGGAAAAGGTTTTTCAAGACAGGGTTCATCTGTGTTATCTTAGCTGTCCTAGACTCGCTTTGTAGACGAGGCTGGCCTCAAACTCATAGCAATCCACCTGCCTCTGCCTCCCGAGTGCTGGGATTAAAGTCATACGCCACCACACCCAGCGCAGTCAGTACTCTTAACAGCTGAGTCAGCTCCCCAGCCCCTGGAAATAATACTTTTTTTTTTTTTTTTAAAGTTTTTCCAGACAGGGTTTCTCTGTGTAGCCTTGGCTGTCCTGGACTCTTTGTAAAGGTGTATGCCACCACGCCCAGCTCATTTTATGTTTTTAAGATTTCCTTATTTGTATATGTATCTGTCTATCTGTGAGTGTATACACAGGAGAGAGGGGACAGAGGCCAGAAGAGGGTATTGAGTGTCCTCCTCTAGCATTCTCTCCCTGAGCCGGGATCGCAGCCAATGTTCCTGTCTGCCTCTCTCAGCCCAGGGGTTACAGGTATGGGTGGGGCAGACATCTTGCTACGTAGATGCTGGTCTGTAAACTGCAGTCCTTTGCTTATATAGCAAGTGCTAACTGCTGAGCCATCTGTCCTGCAACAGATTTCCACATAGTAATTTTTTTCTTGTAGTATTCAAGAAGAGAGATAGCTCAACAGCCATTGTCCCAGTGAGCAAGGGTTTCATTTCTACAGATTCTTAACCCAAAATAGTGTGTGAACAGCTTTGATGGAGTCTTTGCTCGCCTTTGAAACTTTAGAAACCAGCCAGCCCTCCACACTCTTGAATTGTAGCATTCCCAGCTTCCAGGCTCCCACAACAGCTCAGTAAGCCCCAAATCCTCAATGGATTTTCGAGCCCAGAGTTCCAACACAGTCAGGTGGCTGACAGCAAGACCCCACTATGTGGTACTAAATTTCTGTCCTAATTTGCAGTGAGAAAACACCATGACTAAAACCAATTTGGGAAGAAATGATTTCTTGCAGCTCACACTCCTGTCCTCTAGGGGAGCCAGAGCAGGAAGTCAGGGCAGGAACCTGGGATCAAAACAGATAGTGGAGGAATGTTGTCTTCCAGTCTTTCCTCTCCTGCTTGCAGTCAGCATGCTTTTAAGATCCAGGCCACCCCGGCCCAGGGGAGGCACCACCCACAGTGGGCTAGGCCCTCCTACATTGTTAGTAATCAAGAAACCACCCCACAGATACATCCACAGGCCAAGCTGATGAGGCAGTTCCTCGGGTGTGGTTCCCTCCTCCCAGAAGGCATTACGTTTTGTGTCAAGCTGCCAGAGGAAGCTGACTGTGACCCATTCCTGAGCAAAATCAGACTTATTCTACTTGCAAACATGGTGTGTTCCTTTCTTTGTCTATTGAAGGCACTTGTGATTACAAAGGCTGAAAAGTATTAAGTCTTTGTGAGTCTTGAGTATAGCTCTCACAGAATCAGGAGAAAACCTGGAGATTAACATTAAAATGCTATAAAGGGGGCTGCAGAGATGGCTCAGTGGTTAAGGGTGCTTATTGCCCATGAAGAGGACTCAGTTTGGTTCCCAGCTCACATTACTGGCTCATGACCACACCAAACTCCAGTTCTGGGGGATGTGGTACCCTCTTCTGACTTCTATGGGTATTGCATGCACATACAGACACAAAGGCTGTATGTGCATACATATTAAATAAAAAATAACATTAAGGGCTGGAGAGATGCCTCAAAGGTTAAGAGCACTGGCTGCTCTTCCAAAGGTCCTGAGTTCAACTCCCGGCAACCACATGGTGCCTCACAACCATCTGTAATGAGATTTGGTGCCCTCTTCTAGCATGTAGGCAGAACACTGTATACAAAATAAATAAATTAATTAAAAGAATACTATTATTATTATTATTATTATTATTATTATTATTATTATTATTATTAAGCCAGGCATGATGGTGCATGCCTTTGATCCCAGCACTCGGAAAGCAGAAGCAGGCAGATCACTGTGAGTTCCAGGCCAGCCTCGTCTACAAATTGAGTCCAGGACACCCAAGTCTACACAGAGAAATCTTGTCTCAAAAAACCAAAAATAAATATAATTAATTAATTAATTAAAAATAAAGAATTTAAATAAAATGCTACAAAAATATTCACATACATTTACCAAAGCTAAATTTTCACGGCTTCATTGGTCATTCAGTGATATTAAGACATATTCCATACACTAGTGCTGTGAAAGCAGAGGACTGAATAATAAGCAATGGTGGGGGGGCTTCTCTAAGGTGCCAGAGATCCCCCTGAAAGACTCAGAAGTCATCAAAAACTGTAAAGAGCTGGAAACAAAGTAGGTATGAGCCAGGTGGTGGTGGCACACGCCTTTAATCCCAGCTAGGGAAGCAGGTGGATCTCTGAGTTTGAGGCCAGCCTGGTCTACAGAGCAAGTTCATAGGATCCGTGTGCTTCAGGTGAGCCTTGGACAAATTTGTCTGAGATTGGAGAGGGCCCAGGCCATCGAAGGTAAGATGTTTCTATCATTCTGTGAATTTTTTTTTTTTTTTCTCTAAACTGACTTCATGAATCTTTGTTTACAGGACATTTCTTTTTTTTTTTTTACCCCAGGCTCTGTCCTATGTCAAATTGGCCAAGTATTTCTGCAAATCCCGTGATAATTTGACATGGGTCCAAATAGTGCCTCTTGTTCTTTAATATCTGTATTTAGCTATTAGATTTTGATGTATGGGTTTTAATTTTTAATATTGAGCAGATTCTAATTTTAATATTGAGCACACACTTCAGGAAGCATGAAGCCATTATGCAGTTAATGAGTTTCCTCATTATAAACCATGCAGTGAGCAGCTGTTTATTGAAACTTGGTCAAACATTAACAATACATACACAGAACTTTGAGGGGGGGAAATGCTCTTCGTTCAATGGCATGTGCTAAAATGTAATGTTAGACACAAAGTTACAAACAAACAAACAAGATTAAGAAGTGAAACTTCTGGGAAGTCAGAAAATTGTGTGTAGGCAACACAGTAGAGGTTGATTGAGACTGTGGGGTGAGACAGGTGGGTACCCAGAAGCAGCCATGAGGAAGTCCTGAGCAGGCCTCCAAGTGCCCACATACCTCTACTAAAGAGCAATCAGTGTCTGGGGTCTTAGCGGACCGATTTTCTCTGGAGTCTCTAAGACTAATCATGTTTATGGTTGTGCCTTGAAGATTACAAAACACTTCGAGGACCACTTGTCAATTGCTCCCTCAAGGCTCTAACCAGTTGATCAGGATTGACTGGTCTGTCTAAAGAGGCACTAGGAATGTTAAGAACTTGGCCTTTATCACTCTTGCCACTGGGCTGGGGGAGGGAGGTGGGGGGGGGGGGGGGGGGGGGGGGGGGGGGGGGGGGGGGGGGGGGGGGGGGGGGGGGGGGGGGGGGGGGGGGGGGGGGGGGGGGGGGGGGGGGGGGGGGGGTGGGGGGGGGGGGGGGGGGGGGGGGGGGGGGGGGGGGGGGGGGGGGGTGGGGGGGGGGGGGGGGGGGGGGTGGGGGGCGTTGCCTTCCAGAAGCCTTAACCTCTCCTTTGATAAAGTAAGGATAATGCTATTTACCTTGAAGGCTGTTTGCAATGTTAAAAGGGCATGTGGCATCTTAACCCCAAGAGATGGTATCTCTCCTGACAGCCGGGTCAGTGGGAAGGCAGCCTCTTGGCTCCAGAAGTGCTTCTTGGAGCTGGGGAGAATGTTTCCCACCCGTGGCACCCCATTTCCCTGACAATAGGGAGCGGCAAGGAGCTCTCAAGGGCAGCCCAGCATCTCCAACAACACCCAACTCCATCCATTAACCAATATTCTCTTGAGTTTGCTCCCCTGGGCTTCAAGTTTGGCTTAGGGGATGGAAGGATGAACCCTGAATGTAAACTGTGAAGGTTCTAGGAAGACAGTGGGAGGGTTGCCCATTGTCCATCCCCAGAGGTGACGCATGGGGCTTGGGCCAGTTTCCTCAATGCAGTGTGTGTGGGGGGCAAAGGGGGGAGGTGGTTGGGGCCCGGGTCTCAATGACAGTATAGCAAGTTAGAGAAGAAAAGGTGTGGGGCAAGGACCCCCTTCTGAGGAAACCCTGACGTTGTTGGAGACACTGTGGATCAGACTGATACCAGGTCCAGACTCTGACTAACACATATAAGCGTCCCTCTCAATGCCTATGGCCTCCCATGAATTACTTCTCCCTCTTCTTCAGAATTGCTTTTTAGCATAAAAGGCCCAACCTATTGAGCTCCATCATCTGTAGAAATGTGTTCATTTGATGATAGCAAGGAGTACTCAGGAACCAACTCCTCAGAGATGATGCTTCCGGGAGTACGACAGGCTCAGAGGTAAACCTAGAAACTGGAGTCAGGTCTCAGCTCCCCTGCTCACTATGTAAGGGTTGTTTGGTTGGTGTGGATCTTTTGTTTTGGTGGTTTTGTTTCTTTTCTTTCCTTTCTTTCTTTCTTCTTTTTTTTGGTTTTTCAAGACAAGGTCTCTCTGTGTAGCCTTGGCTGTCCTGGACTCACTTTGTAGACCAGTCTGTGCTCGAACTCACAGCAATCCACCAGCCTCTGCCTCCTGAGTGCTGGGACTAAAGGCGTGTGCCACCACACCTGGCCCATTTTTTTTTTTTTTTTTCAAGATAGAGTTTCTCTGTGTCACCCTGGCTGTCCTCGACTCACTTTGTAGATCAGGCTGGCCTCAAACTCACAGCGATCCACCTGGGATTAAAGGCATGCACCACCACATCCAGCCTGCTTGGTTTGTTTTAGACAAAGTTATACTATGTTGTTCTGGCTTGCCTGGAATTCGATATGTAGATAAGATTGGACGGAATTTACAGGTGGACCTGATCCTGCCTCCTGAGTGCTGGGATTAAAAACTGTGTTGCACTGTGCTTGCCTGTTTTGTTTTTTATTGGTGGATTAGCAGTGCTGGGAACCAGACGGTAGGCCTTGCACATGCCTCTTACCTTCCCTGTACTGTCTTCATCTGTACATTTAGAATAATAGTAACCTACCCACAGAGTTGCTGGGAACACTGGGTGCGTTGCTGTTCTTAATGAGGGGGGGGGCAGAGTCTATCATCTGGTATTTTAAAGGAGGCTGCAGACCATGACGCTGGCCAGCTAGGGAATGACCGCTTGGCAGCTAGTCCCAAGTAGCTTCCAATCAGGGGTCTTGATATAATTTTAGAAGCAAGATAAAAAGGAGATGCAGAGACATCAAAGAATAATTCTTGGCAAGTGTTTATTCACCGAGGACAAAGATAAGGATTAGAAAGCATTTACTCTTTGATCCCTGCTTATACGGATACATTTACAAAACACTGGGCAGTGTTCAAGGTAAACCATTTGTGTCAGGAAGGAAAAAGTCAAGCATAGAAGGAAAGCATGAACCTACAGTGTTCCATATAAAACATAAAAAGTAAGTTAACCCAGCAATAGTTACACTTGTAACCCTAGTACCAGGGGAGCTAAGGCAGGCTCGGCATGAGCTCAAGGCCAGCCTGGGCTACATACAGTGTGAGACTTGTCTCAAAACCAAGTGAAAAAAAAGTCAGACATGCTGGTGTCTTTAATCTCAGCACTCTGGAGGCAGAGACAGGCAGACGCCTGTGCAATAGAAGCTAGCCTGATCTACATAGCAAGTTACAGGCCAGCCAGGGTTAAATAAAATTAAATTCAGATTTTTGTCATGGGGAGGGTTTAAAATCGCAAGGGTTGCAAATTAAACAGAGTCTGAACCATCTTTTTTATAAAACAAGGAGTTCCATCGAATTCGATCAGGTGCTTTGGGAGGCCACACCTGTGCACTCAAATAGACCAGCTGCCCTAAGAGGAAGAAAATGGATGTTGACAATATTCAAAAGAGAATTTCAGAGCTTTCTGCTGCTTAGAATTCCATCGAAACTTCCAAACTTCCAAGACTATGAGGCCTCATAGCTTCTCTATTCCTTTCCTTCCTCCCTCCCACACCCATCCCTCCTTTCTTCCCTCCCTCCCCTCTCCCTCACGTCTTCCCTTCTTCCTCCATCCTTCCTTTTTTCTTTCTTTCCCCACTAGTTAGCTGTGGTGTCCTTTTACCTTTGCCTGGCATGAGATTACAGTCACGGCACCAAAATTAGCAGAAGCACCCTTCAAGGAAAGGGAAGAGTCACAGGGCAGAAAGAAAAGAGTCACAAGTCAGCCCTGGCAGTGTTTGCTCTGGGCCCCACAGGAGTGGAAACACACCCAGACACCACCAGTGCCAAATTAGGCCTAGCAACCAAGGTGGCAACCCTGGACCTGCCCAGGGCCAGAGCCCCCCGCTGAAGCAGTTAAACTAAGGAAACATGTGAAAGGAAAGGGGGCCCTCACCCCAGGGTCTGGTGAATCTTCTCACCAGCTGGGTCTAAAGCATTTTAAAACACAAATAGCAAAACTCTTTGCGAAGAATGCTTATATACAGACAATGCGCATATAGATACTTCAAAAAAGAATATTAAGATAGCGATGAGCCTTTCCCAAGGCCAGAGTGTATATGACCTTCGAGCTTAGCCTTATTCCCTTCCCAGCTGTAACCTGGGAATCTCAAAACAAGATTAGAGAAAGCCTGTTTACAGTCAACACATCCTACCTTCCTTCCCTGTGACCTTGTACAGTAAGGATTATTTTAACCCATTTGTCCTATGCTCTTTTATATGAGCCTGCAATCTTATCCCGCACACTTCAGAAATCAGTCTTTAGCCGGGGGCAGAGGCAGGTGGAGCTCTGTGAGTTCAATGCCAGCCTGGTCTATAAATTGAGTCTAGGACAGCCAAGACTACACAAAGAGAAACCCTGTCTCAAAAAAAAACTTTTAAAAAAAAATCACTCATTAGACTCATTTACTAAACAAAGCCTTGGGTGTGTAATGCCTCTCTCTCTCTCTCTCTCTCTCTCTCTTTCTCTCACATATGTCCCTGTTTAAATCTGTATTAAACCTTTATGTGTGTATGTTTTAAATACACACACATGTGTGCCTGTGCTTGCGCACACACATGGAAGTTACAGGACTTCACATGTCTTCTATGTCTACCTTACCACCCCCACAAGGGACAATGACACACAACCAAGGGAACACATACCTGCTTCAGCCCCAGGTGAGAGGTAGCACCACAAGAGACCCAGGGAAGCCTCACCAGAGAAGTCTGGGTCTCCTCAAGAAGCTGTCAGCCCATTTCCTAAGGCCGGTCCCCTCTCCTGGGGTTTCCACTGCGGCTTGGAGCTAGGAGAAAGGCAGGGTGTGGGAAAGGGGGAAACGGTAAATATTTTTTGTACACTTTAGGAAACAGCTTTATTAGATCTCTCCCCCTTCTCCCACTCCTCCCACTCCTCTTCTTCCTCCTCCTCAAGACAGTCTATGTAGCCTTGGCTGACCTGGCTGGCCTCGAACTCACAGAGATCCAACTTCCTCTGCTTCCCACGTGCTGGGATTAAAAGCATGCACCACCATGTACATAATTATTTTTCTTCATTAGTGAGTTCAGGAGAAATCTCGGTCTCTGGTTTGCTGCTTTCTTTCTTTCTTTTTTTTTTTTTTTTTTTTTTTTTTTTTGAGATAGGGTTTTTGTTGTTGCTGTTGTTTTGGTTTTGGTTTTGTTTTTTTGAGACAGGGTTTCCCTGTTCCATGGCTGCTCTGGAACTCACTCTGTAGACCAGGCTGGCCTCACACTCAAAGATTTGCCTGCCCTTGCCACCCAAGTACTGGTACTGAAGGTGTGTGTCACCACTGCTGCCCAGGTTCTGGTCTTTTTTATGTGCCTTCTCTGTCTGGGTGGATATCAGGGTGATGGTGATTCTATGACGGGCATGGAGAAGTCTCTCCCTATTTTCTGCAAGAGCTTGTGTGAAGCTGCTGTAATTTTCTTTGTTTCATATAATTCTCAAATTAAACGGTCCCTGACAAACCGCTGCTTTGTTTTGTTTTGTTTTTCAGGAAGATGGGCAGGAAACTGTTTGAAACCACTTACATGAAATTAGTAGAGTTTTCGTATGCTCCTCCTCCTCTAATATGATGGCTCAGACGGGCTACCCTTAGAGTTCCTATGCGAGCCACAGCAACACGTCATTACTAACCCTAACCCAAACCTCATTCAGATTTTCCCCAGTTCTGTCCTGTTCCTACCTGGGACACCACATCAGTTTCTTGACTCCAATGCTTCTCAGACTTTGTTTTTAAGGAGGAAAGGTCAGGAATCTTATAGGCGTTCTCTCCTTCTGGAATCTGTCTGATCTTTTTCTCATGATAAGGATGAAGTCGTGGGTTTAGAGGGAAGAGGCCGCAGATGCTATCTATCAACAAGGCTCTTTACGCTCTTTATGAGTTCCACATTTCTTTGTGCTCCTTTGACTTACCTGGTTTCTTTCTTTCTTTCTTTTTTCCTTTTTCTTTTTGACTTTTGGTTTTTCAAGACAGGGTTTCTCTGTGTAGCCTTGGCTGTCCTGGACTCACTTTATAGACGAGGCTGGCCTTGAACTCACAGCAACCTGCCTGCCTCTGCCTCCCCAATGCTGGGATTAAAGGCATGCGCTGCCGCCGCCGCCGCCACCACCACCTGGAAATTCTTATTCAAACCACCACATACCATAGAGCATGTATTTGATATTCAAATCTTGTATATTATCTGTTTGGCCTTATTACCTGCCTAAGTCAGAATCTATGTAAAAACTGCTTTGACTCTGCCTGCAACTGTTCTTCAGTTTCACAGCCGGATTTGTTGAAAGCACACCCTTTGTTTGCTGTAGTGTGTGTGTGTGTGTGTGTGTGTGTGTGTGATGCAGAGCGGGGATCCAGTGCCCAACAGGAATGTTTCCTGAGTGGCAGTGTCTCCCTTTTCCTCCAAGCACAGATGTTTGATTATTTCTCTTTTGCCTTCTGCTGTGGTTTTGAGGTGGAGTCTCCCTCTTCTTCTGTGGCACAGGCTGGCTTCAGACTTGGAGTAAACCCACTGCCTCAGTCCCACCACAAGTGCTGGGGTCAAGCCTAGCTGGTGGTTTCTGGTTCGAGCATAGAGGCGGTGATCATGAGAGTCACTGATCAGTTTATTTCATTGGCAGCTGGGGTACATAACCTCGTCTCACACACTAGCTACAGTAGTTTTCTGAGAGGTTTTCTACACAAGTGATTAGCTGTCCTGAGATGCAAGGTACATAGGAGGAGAGTGCCAGGATTTAATTTTTCTACCAAATATAAGGAGAGAAATGATGAGATTTAATAGTCTCATCCTGTATTTACCGATGAGATTTCCATATGCTGCATGCATGATCTTGACTTCTGTACATTGGTTTTTTTGTTTGTTTTGTTTGGTTTGGTTTTTTTGAGACAAAGTTTTTCTGTGAATTTCTGGCTGTCCTGGACTCGCTTTGTAGACCAGGCTGGCCTCCAACTCACAGCGCTCCGCCTGCCTCTACCTCCCGAGTGCTGGGATTAAAGGCATGTGCCACCACGCTGGGCAGGTGTTGTTGTTGTTGTTGTTTTGATACAGGGTCTCTCTAGGGAGTCCTGGTGGCCCTCGAACTCATGTAGACCACGATGGCTTGGAACTAAAAGAGACCCACCAGCCTCTCAAGTGCTGAGATTAAAGATGTGAGCCACAAACCGGGAGTGGTGGCGCACGCCTTTAATCCCAGCATTTGGGAGACAGAAGCAACTGGATGGCTGTGAGTCTGAGGCCATCCTGGTCTACAAAGTGAGTCCAGGACAGCTAAGGCTACACAGAGAAACCTTGTCTAAAAAAAGAAAGAGAGAGAGAAAGAAAGAAAGAAAGAAAACTGTGGACCACTATGCCCTCTATCTGGACACTCTTTCCTGGTTGCAAACATCTCTCAGTTTGTGGCATTCAGCTTACAGCCCCTGAGGAGTTCTCTCATTGTGTTACCAGCTCTTACCCGGTCTGCCCTGGAAAGGCCATAGGTACATGCAGCACTAGCAACCTGTAGTGTAAACATAATGTGTCACTCACCCCTTCCCTATATAAGCAGATTTGGGCAAAGTACAGGAAGTTTATTGAAAATTTAAACTAGGACAATAGGAGCTTCTTGGTCAATGCAAGTAGCTTTCTGGATTCCAGCCACTGGAAAAGCTGTGCTGCTGTTGAGTTAACACAGCCCCATTGAGGCAGCTTCTTGCTAGGCCAAGAAATGAAAAGAGTAAATGGGCCTCCAGAGCTGTCTGGAGCCTCTCTCCTTCTATCTAAGATGTTCCGTAAGGGGATATTTTTCCAGGTTATCTAAGCTGCTGTTGGGTTTTGTTTTGTTTTGTTTTCCAGAAATGGAAGTCCTCCAATGGGCACAGTGAGGTCAACAGAATGCTTGCAATTAGACTGTGCCTAGAATACCACAGAGCAAGCCCTGCGTTTTCCTGACCGTGCTCATGGGATTTTTGATGAAAAGTTTTCAGCGGTGTTGACATGTTCATTCCTACATGCTGCTGTCCTCAGCTAAGCATCCAAAGCCCTCTGCAGCCCTGTCCCTAGTCTGTACTTCCCCCTTAGCTTTACTGACTGTCCCCCCTCCCCTTACACTGGACTCACCAATGGCTGTTTAAGGCACAAGGACTTACCTCACTACCTTCCCTCTTCCGAGCATATACCCTAGCCAGAAGCATCCTCTAAGACAGAATTTCTTTCCTAAGCATCTGCTGAGTATCCTTGTCCTTTAGTGAACAATGCAATTCTCAAGTAGAAAGACTATATTTTGATACAGGCTCTTCCTTTGGATTCCAGTCTGATTTTGAACTTGTGGGTCAAAATAAATGTTTCCAGTCAGGCGAGTTCCAGGACAGGCCAGAGCTGCACAGAGAAACCCTGTCTCAGAAAACCAACATAAATAAATAAATGTCTCCCTTTTTTGGTGGTTTTTTGTTTTCTGTTTTTTGTTTTGGTTTAGTTTTAGACAGGCTTTTTCTGTGTAGCCTTAGCTGTCCTGGACTTGCTTTGTAAACTAGTCTGACCTTGAACTCATAGTGATCCACCTGCCTCTGCCTCCCTAATGCTGGGATTAAAATGTCTCCTCTTTTTAAGTTGATTATCTCAGGTATTTTATTACAGTACTGGAAAACTGACTACCACACTGCTCTCTAACATACTCTGTCAGCCTATAACAGTGGTATCTGCCTGTAATCCCAGCATCCAAGAGCTGAAAAATAAAAACTAAAGCAACAAAAACACGTTTTTCAGGCTCTTTTCAAAAGTTTCCCACACTCCCCAAACCACCCTAACCGTTGGTTAATACATTTCCTGCACCCCAGTTTTTGTCTTAGGAATTGCAAATGAACACATGAGGAGCTGAGTAGGAAAGTCAGCTGAGTGCTTTCTCTGATTTTTTTTCTTTTTCTTTTTTCTTTTTCTTTTCTTTTCTTTCTTTCTTTCTTTCTTTTTTTTTTTTTTTTTTTTTTTTTTTTGGCCCAGGCTGGTCTTCAACTCATGGTCTTCTCGCCTCTGCCTCTTTCAGCAATTCCTATCAGAGTTGGCACCACAACCAGGCTAGAACTTCACATTGCATTTGTTTGTTTGGTTGGTTTTGGTTTTGGTTTTTGAGACAGGGTTTCTCTGTGTAGCCTTGGCTGTCCTAGACTCACTTGTAGAACAGCCTGGCCTTGAACTCACAAAGATCCACCTGCCTCTGCCTCCCAAGTACTTGGATTAAAGGCGTTTGCCACCATGCCTGGCTCACATTGCATTTTTTTTATTTAACTAATTTATTCAGATTACATCTCAATTGCTATCCCATCCCTTATATCCTCCTGTTTCTCCCTCCCTCCTGCTTTCCCCTTACTCCCCTCCCCTATGTCTGTGACTGAGGGGGACTTCCTCCCCCTGTATATGCTCATAGGGTATCAAGTTTCTTCTTGGTAGCCTGTTATCCTTTCTCTGAGTAATTATTTTGGTCTCTCATGCAAGTGAATCATCTGTTCTTTGTTTTGTTTTGTTTTTTGGAGACAGGGTTTCTCGTGTAGCCTTGGCTGTCCTGGACTCACTTTGTAGACCAGGCTGGCCTCGAGCTCACAGGGATCCACCTGCCTCTGCCTCCCGAGTGCTGGGATTAAAGGCATGCACCACCAACGCCCAGTGAATCCTCTGTTCTTTTAATAAAACTGTTTAATATCAGGTCCACTTTTTTTTTCCCCATAGTGAAAGACCTCTCATGGAACTCTACAAATCTTTTAAGTTCTTAATCAAATATCACATGTGTAGCCATTGCCTTGCTCTGTGTACTAGGATGCTCTCAAATCTTGGTATCTAGGAACCATTCTCTTTGGTCTGTGGGGAAATGGCTGGTTCCAGGACTGGGATGGAAAGACGGGAAGGACATTCTATAAACTGATGGGATATGTCAAAAGGACCAGGAGGCAGCTTAGATAAGCACTGGAAAATCTGGAACCACTTGAGCATTCAGATTGATGATGATAATTGATTCCACTGCATGGAGTAAAACAGGAATTCACAGTGATATGAAGAGGAAAGTAAGGGGGCTGGAGAGATAGTTCAGTGGTTGGGGCACGAACTGCTCTTGCAGAGGACCCAAGTTCAGTTCCCATCACCCACACCGGGCAGCTCACAATGGCTTGTAAATCCCAGCCCAGGGGATCTGATTCCTCTGGCCTCCTTGGGTACTCTTGAGCACACACCCGCAGAAAAACACATGCATAATTAAAAATAATCAAACCCTTAAGATAATAAATGATAAGAAACCCGAGTAGATACATGACGAGAAAGGGAAATCTCTTTTCTTTTCCTCTTGTGGTGTTGAGAACAGAACACGGGTCCACCGCTGATTCACACCCTTTGTCTACAAGCTCCTCTTTAACGTCAAGCACAAAAAAAAAAAAAAAAAAAAAAAGGCGAGCGCCAACTATTGAGCATAAACAAATCGATGGCATTGGAATTAGAAAACTGCTACATGGCAGTGGTGAGAGCAATAATCCAGCCATGGGACATGCTCAAACTGGGAAGCAAAAGTTGGAAAAGAGGGGGCTGGAGAGATGGCTCAGTGGTTAGGAGCGCCACCTGCTCTTCCAAAGGTCTTGAGTTCAATTCCCAGCAACCACATGGTGGCTCATAACCATCTATAATGTGATATGGCGCCTTCTTCTGGCTTGCAGGAGTACACGCAAGCAGAGCAATGTATACATAATAAATTAAAAAAAAAAAAAAAGTTGGAAAAGAAACAGACTATCTCCATGGCCCCAAAGGTTCTCTCCTACAAAGCGGCTTTGAATTTCCAAAGGGGAAAAAAAAATGTTGCTTTGGCAGCAAACAGTACTAAGCATCATAGGGCAAACTCACAGCATGGGCTGCCTATGGGGGCTGCAGTAAGAAAAGCTGCCACTTTGGTGACTACCCTACCAAAAAAAAATGCACAGTCTCAGTACAGCCGTGAGAAGAGAAATATCAGACAAGTAGAACTGAAGGGCGGTATACAAAGTCATTATGAAACTATTCTAGGGTGGAGAGAAACAAAGAAATAGAACAAGCCAGTGTGTGTGTGGCCCTGGACCGGCTCCTTTGGCTTCAAGGACATGATTGAGACCCTTGCTGAACATCTTGGTGTCTGCTAGAAGGGCTGGAGGGAGTCCCCTCTCCTACTCTAGCAAACCCCCCCTTTTTTTTAAACCTTGTAACTTTCAAATTATTTCCAATGAAAAGTAAAAAGAAATGAAGAAAGCCAGAGGAACGCGTCAGAGAACAAGGTGCAAGTTGTAACCAATAGGGAAACAGGACAGAACTCTTCATGGCGAACTGGTAAAAAAAAAAAAAAAACCTTTTAAGTTAAAGGAGAAAAATGACAAGTCAGTTAGTTCTATAGGGTCATTATCTTCTGGTCAAGCCTTGCCTGAAAATAACGTTCTCAGTAAATCGTCAGGTGTGGTGTTGTGTCCACCTGTAGTGCCAGCATTTGGCTAGCTGAGGCAGAAGGATTACTGTGAGTTCAAGGCTGGTCCAGGGTATTTAACAAGACTGTCTCAAACGAAACAACAAAACATAGGAGCTAGAGAGATGGTTTGGTGATTAAGAACACTTGGTTCTGGGAACCTTTGGTGCCCAAAGCTCCATGCTCCAAGGCACCAATACTCTCTTTTGGCCTCCACAGTCACACCATCAATATATATATATATTCCCCGCCCCCCAGAAAGGGTTTCTCTATGTACCAGCCCTGGCTGTCCTAGACTCACTTTGGCCTCAAACTCACAGAGATCCACCTGCCTCTGCCTCCTAAGTACTGGGATTAAAGGTGTGGGCCACCACATCCAGCCGCCATCATCATCTTTAATAAAACAAAAGTAATACATTTTCATTAATTATCCAAAATATAATAGAACTAGATTGATCATGAGACAGATCTACTTAAGCCCACATAACCATGGCTACTTGTGCAAAAACAATTACATAATGAAAGTCAAGAGTTTAAAGTGACTGCAGTCACACACTGTTCAAAATTCAATACAAAAAGTAGTATCAAAGGCCCGGAGCCTGGGGATGCTCTCAAAATGGGTTTCAGTACCTAAATTTATCCACCTGGAAGGTTTTTAAAGGGAGGATCATCATACTTAACCTTTTCAAGTAAAGGGCATCCCTTTCAGCAGGAAGTCTGGTCTCTACCATTAAGAAGGCACATCATGCCCTTGGCTGGGCTGCTCTCCAGAGAAGTAGGCTCTATTTTAGCCCTGCACGGTACCCTGTAGAGACACAACTTATGGAAGATTTATTTCACATGGCTGCTCATGTGCAAACATGTCAATCAAGGGACTTATGAACGGGCAACTTGCAGACTCACTTAAGTTTGTACTTCTGTTAAAATAACTATGTGTTGGTGAAGCATAGTGGTGCGAGCCTGTAGTCCTACTTGGGAGGCTGAAGCAGGAGCATCCAGTGAGCCGAGGCGGGACAACCTAAAACCTGTCAATAGCTAACAGCAGCAGTATTGGGCAGGCTCTTGGATGGTCTACACAGCAGCTCTGCGCTAGCAGTCAGCAGGGCTCACTAGCCCGTCTCCCAAAATAAGAAAACTGGACCAAACCTGGAACACAGCAGAGGTGACGTCTTCCTCTTCCTCCTCCTCTTCTTCTTCTCCTTAGAGTTATTTTTTATTTATAGAGTGCAGGCCAGAAGGGGGCATTAGACCACATTATAGGTAGCAATTGAACTCAGGTCCTCTGGAAGAGCAACTAGTGCTCTTAACCTCTGAGCCGTCTCTCCAGCCTGACATCCACTTCTAAATTCAGTGAAATTTCATGAGACCAGCTTCGCTTGAAGGTACCGCAAATAACCCTGATCTCAACTCATCTTTCATATTGTATCTATATCTAAACCTCATATTTAACTCATTCTAAGACATTTAACTTAGTGTATATTCATATCTGTGTGTGCACACACGCTCATGTGTGCACATACACATATGTAGAGGCCAGAGCACAATGTAGGATGTCAGTTCTCTGGAGTCATCCTCTTTTTTTTTTTTTTTTTTAAAAGAAAATATCTTGCTACCAAGAAGAGACTTGATACCCTATGAGCATATAAGGGGGAGGAAGTCCACCTCAGTCACACTCATAGGGGAGGGGAGTAAGGGGAAAATGGGAGGGAGAGAAGAATGGAAGGATACAAGGGATAGGATAACCATTGAGATGTAATAAGAACAAATTAATGAAATAAAATTAAAAAAAAGAAAATATCTTTCACTGGTGTCTTAGTAAGGATTGTATTGCTGTGAAGAGACACCATGAACACGGCAACTCTTATGAAGGAAAGATTTAATTGAGAATGCCTTACAGTTTCAGAGGTTTAGTCCGTTATGGTTATGGTGGGAAGCATGATGGCACGCAGGCAGAAGGAGAAGGAGCTGAGAGTTCTATATCTTTTGTTTTGTTATTTGGTTTTTCGAGACAGAGTCTCTCTGTGTAACCTTGGCTGTCCTGGACTCACTTTGTAGACCAGGCTGGCCTCGAACTCACAGTGATCTGCCTGCCTTTGCCTCCTGAGTGCTGGGATTAAAGGCGTGCGCCACCACATCTGCTGAGAGTTCTACATCTTAACCACTAAACAGTTGGGTGTGGTGGCACACGTCTTTAATCCCAGCATTCGGAAGGCAGATGCAGGCAGATCTCTTGAGTTAGAGGCTAGCCTGGTCTACAGAGTGAGTTCCAAAACAGTCAAGGCTACACAGAGAAACCCTGTCTGGAAAACAATAAAACAAAACCAAAAACAAACAAACGAAAATCACTTTGTGCCACACTGGGCTGGTGGAGCTTTGGCATAGGTGACCTCAAAGTCCAACCCCACAGTGACACACTGTTCCAACAAGGCTACACCTCCTAAGGGTCAAGCATTCAAACACCTGAATCTATGGGGCCCATGCCTATTCAAACCACCACAACTTGGCTTAAGGCTTGCCAAAAAGCCCCAGAGGTCTTCCTGTTTCTATTTCCCTAGTACAGAGATGATAAGTATATACCACTGTTTTGGCAGTAGTTTTTTGTTTTGTTTGTGTGATTCTGGGCAGTAAACTCTGGTCTTCATGTTTGCATGGTAAGTACTTTTCCAACAGAGCCATCTTCTTGGCCATCAACTTTTATTGGAAATATCAACAAATACTTCAGCCTTTTGTTCTTGTCCATCTTACAAAATGGGGCTGGAGAGCTGGCTCAGACGTCCAGTGCTACAGCACAGTCTGGTGCTTTGTACTCAATTGTTAATTATTTTGATGCCCGGGGTCTGCTGCTGTCTTTTACTCACATACCCTAAATGATGTTTGTAATTCTTGCCTCCAAACTATCCCTGATTGGCTGAATAAATACCTACACCCCTGGGCAGGGCAGAAGTGAGGTGGGCGGAGCCAAAGTTCGAGGGCTTGGAGGAGAGAAGGATCATGGGAAGGAGAGAGACAGGTGAGAGAGAGGAGAAGGAAGGGAGCTGGTAAATAATGACCACGTGGGCCGGGCGTGGTGGCGCACGCCTTTAATCCCAGCACTCGGGAGGCAGAGGCAGGCTGATCGCTGTGAGTTTGAAGCCAGCCTGGTCTACAAAATGAGTACAGGATGGCCAAGGCTACACAGAGAAACCCTGTCTCGAAAAACCAAAAAAGAAAAGAAAAAAAAAAAAATGACTACGTGGCGGGGAGGATTTTGCTCTGAGGATCGGCGTGGCTGGAGAAAAGCAGCCCAGATGGGAAACATGTGCAAGTATTTATATTATTATATTTATATATTATATTATTAATATCTGTCCAGCCCTAGGTGAAATAAGGCTTATTAAAAAAAATATATCAGGTGTCAGCAGGGCATGGTGGCACATGCCTTTAATCCTAGCACTTGGGAAGCAGAAGCAGGAAGGTCTCTGTGAGTGGGAGGCCAGACTGGTCTCTACAAAGTCCCGGACAGCCAAGGCTAAACAGAGAAACCCTGTCTTGAGAAACAAACCAGCAAACCAACAAAAATATATCAGGTGTTGGTGTCTTTTCTTTTCTTTTTTCTTTTTCCCTTGCTTTTTTGAGACAGAGTTTCTCTTGTATTCCTGGCTGTCCTGGACTCACTTTGTAGTCCAGGCTGGCCTCGAACTCAGTGATCCACCTGAGTACTGGGATTACAGGTGTGTGCCACAACGCCTGGCATGTCTGTAACTTTTATTGATAGGGTAGAAGGTTAATAACAGCTGCAATGATTTTAGGCTGTTAATAATTAACATTAATAGCCCTTATGTTTTCTCCAATAGTTAAGAGAACTAGCTACTATTGCAGAGGACCCAGGTTTTAATTCCAGCACCCACACGGTAGTTCACAACCATCTGGAAATCCAGTTCCAGGGCGTCTAATGCTCTCTTTTGGCCTCCAAGGGTACCAGAAAGTCATTTGGTTTACAGACATATACACAGTCAACACACACGCACACACATATATGACACATTTTTTAAAAAGTAGATGCATTAAAGCCATCATCATTTCATCACATGGTTCTTAGCATCCGCCAGCTGCAGCTGTTGTATTTAAGACTAGCTCGTGAGGTTCAGGGAGCCACACCAGTTTGCAGTCTAAGACCTGGGAAAACAAGTGCAGTGTTAGTCTGGCCAGCCCGGAACCAAGATCAGTAATGAAAGTAAGTTCTAGATAGCTGTAGATAATAATATTTTTTCAGAAAGAATTTTCTAGAATGCTTAACTGATGTGCCATCAAGCTTGAAAGACAAGTCAGTGGATTTGCATCATCTGTATACAAAAAAAGCATCTAGTCTGCCTGTAATGTTTTTCGTGTGTTTTGGGTATGGTATAACTACATGTAACAAGAGTGCCAGATAAGGCTGCATCACTATTTGGTCTTTAAAAAAATGGACATTTCAGCAAAATTGGCATGTTTGCTTCTTTTTCTTTTCTTCTTTTCCTAATATGTTGAAACAAAGGCATGGGCTGGAGGCTTATTTATTTAAACTTACTCAGCATACAAATATTTATTGATGACATGCCAGACGCAATCTAAGAGCATGTGTCATTTTCTTTTTTTTCTTTCTTATTTTCTTTTTATGTGTCATTTTCTTATAGTAGAAATTAAGTAACTGCATTTCGGATTTTGAGGCAGGGCCTTACTATGTTGTCCAGGCTAGCCCGAAACTCCTGAGTTCTGGCTCTTCTCCTACTTTAATCTCCAGAGTCGCAGGTTCTGCAGGTGTGTGTAGCTGTGCCTAGTAAATTAAGTGCACCTTGGCTAACAGGTCAATGGCAATTCAAGACACATTTGAGCATAGTCTCTCTCTCTCTCTCTCTCTCTCTCTCTCTCTCTCTCTCTCTCTGTGTGTGTGTGTGTGTGTGTGTGTGTGTATGTGTTTGCATGATTGTGCATCCATGAAGGCCAAAGGATAACTTATTGGAGTTAGTTCTCTCTCTTTTTTTTTTAACCATGCACATTGGGCCTGGAGATCAAACTTGAGTTATCAGGCTGGATGGCTGGTATCTTGACCCACAGAAGCATCTTCTGAACTATTCTAAAATATTTGTCCTAAGCAATTACATCATAAGCAAGTCTGAGTCATCAAGGTTTGGACATGTGGAGAATAGTACTAACATGCCTGAAAGTAAGGATGAGAGATCCAGCAGAAACCAACTGCCACTCTGCTGCTGTGAAACAGGCTCTCTCTACCCAGCCCAAGCTGATCATGGTGCAGCTGCCACAGTCTTTGAAGTGCTGGGATTACAGGTGGGTACCACGGTGCCTGCCTTAAAGTCATGGTTGAGCATGGAGGTGGGAGGTGATGGAGAATAATCCATCGCCTAGATCCATGGAGACAGAGGACCCTTCAAGGCGCAGTTTCCTTTAAGGAGCTGGCCACTGGGATTGGACCATGCTTCATGAGAAAATGGACAACACAAATTAGACTTGATATTTCTTCTTCTTCTTCTTCTTCTTCTTCTTCTTCTTCTTCTTCTTCTTCTTCTTCTTCTTCTTTTTCTTCTTTTTTCTTCTTCATTTTCTCCTTTCTTCTCCTTCTTCTTCTTCTCCTTCTTCTTCAAGCTCATCTCTCACCAACTTTCCATTTTTTTTTTTGCTTTCTCTGGCGGTTTCAGTTCACAAGCCACAAGCCTTTCATCATCTAGTTAGATTAGCTTCTGGGTAGGTTTTCTTTGTTCCTCTTAACTGGCCACATCAGCCCATCTGTCCTTCTGCTCTCACTATGATGCCACTTCCCCTGGAAGCCACAGTCCCTCCCCAGTGCTTGTATCTGCCTTGTTTGTTTTTCTAGACAGGGTTTCTCTGTGGAGACTTGGCTGGCCTAGACTCAATCTGTAGACCAGGTTGGCCTTGAACTCACAGAGATCTGCCTGACTCCACCTCCTGGAGTGAAGGGATTATAGGTGCACCGCTGTGTCCAATTTTTGCCATATTTTTTAACTCTCAAGAACTTTTACAATGATTGCAAACATTTCTTCATGGACCTGTTCAACAATCTGCCTGGGGTCACTACCTCCCTGTTGCCTACTGTTTTCTTTTTTCTTTGTTTTTCAAGACAGGGTTTCTCTGTGTCGCCTTGGCTGTCCTGGAGTCACTTTGTAGACCAGGCTGGCCTCGAACTCAGATGGATCCACCTGCATCCACCTCCTGAGTGCTGGGATTAAAGGTGTGCGCCACTACACACAGCTGCCTACTGTTTCCTAAGGACTTCTCATAGTGATTGAGAGCCATCTGTGGGACATAAGAGTGAATTATGGCTCTCTCTCTCTCTTACCCTTCTTACTCTTCCCCTTTCTTCTTACTCTTCCTGTCTGTTTTCTGTGTCTCTCTCTGGGGTACCTCTCCCCTTTTCCTCCCCCCCCCATGCTCATTTAATAAACTCTGTATAGCATTAAAAAAAAAAAAGAGTGAATCATGGCCAGGCATGATGGCACACACCTTTAATCCTGGAACTCCAGAGGCAAACAGACCTCTGTGAGTTCAAGGCCAGCCTGGTCTACAAAGTGAACCCAAGACAGTCAAAGGTACACAGAGAAACCCTGTCTCGAAAAACAAAAACAAACGTGCATCATGAATTAGCAGGAACAAAATAATCTCAAGGAAGCAAGGTGTGGTCCTGCACATCTACAATAGCAGCACTCAGGAGGCAGAGGTAGGAGGATTGTGAGGTTGCGGTCAGTCTCAGCGATACATCAAGACCCTGTCTCGCTGGGCATAGTAGTGGACGCCTTTAGTCCCAACACTTGAGAGACAGAAGCAGGCGGATCTCTGTAAGTTCCAGGCTAGCCTGGTCTACAAAGCGAGTCCAGGACAGCCAGGACCTCAAAGAAACTCTGTCTGGAAAACAAAATAAAACAAACCAAGACCATGTCTCCAAAAAAAGCTTTTACAACATTAAGAAAATATGTGTGAAGCCAGGCAAGGTGGCACATGCCTTTAACCCCAGCACTCAGGAGGCAGTGACAAGTGGATCTCTGTCAGTTTGAGGCCAGCCTGGTCTACAAAGTGAGTCCAGGACAGCCAAGGCTACACAGAGAAACCCTGTCTCGAAAAACCAGGAAAAAAGAAAAGAAAGAAAGAAAAGGAAAACAAAATATGTGTGCAATTGTTATGAGTATTCACACACGTTTTTTAAAAATTTAATTTCTTTGGGAGGGGGGTGTTGAGACAGGGTTTCTCTGTGTGGGCTTGTCTGTCCTAGACTCACTTTGTAGACCAGGCTGGCCTTGAACTCACAGAGATCCGCCTGCTTCTGCCTCCCGAGTGCTGGGATTAAAGGCATGCACCACCACTGCCTGGCTAATTTAATTTCTTTAGACAGGACTTCTCTATGCAGTCTTGGCTGTCCTGGACAGTCTTACTATATGGACCATGCTGGCTGCAAACTCAAGAGATCCTCCTGCCTCTGCTTCCCAGGTGCTGAGATTAAAGGCGTGTGCCACCATGTCTGGCTTTATGTATTTATTTGTTTGTTTATGTGCATTGTGTGTGTATGAGTGGTTTGCCTGCCCGTTTGCCTGTGTGATACCTTCATGCAGTGCCTGAGGAGGTCAGAAGACAGTATCATATCCTCTAGAACTGGAGTTACAGGCGCTTGTGAGAGGACATGTGTACACACATTTTTTAAAAGGTCTAGTTTTGGTGCTTGAGGGTGTAGCTAGGTTTGTAAAGTGGGTTTCATCCTCAGAGACACACAAAACCAGACATGGTAGAGCATGCTGTAACCCTAGTGCTTGGGTAATACGGGCAGGAGAGTCACAAGCCTTTTGGTATAGATGCTTGCCCAGCATCCACAAAGTCCTGGTTTTGATCTAGTGCTTTATTTTGTAATTCCTTTTTTAAATTGTTATTTATGTACTCTATGCATGTGCATGCCAGAAGAGGCCATTAGATCACATTGTAGATCCCATTTTCCCATGTGGTGGCTGGGAATTGAACTCAAGACCTCTGAAAGAGCAGGCAGTGCTCTCAGCCACTGAGCCATCTCTCCAGCCCTGATCTGGTCTTTAGCACTTAGCACCTTATAAACCAGGCTTGGGTTTTCTCCTCCCTCCCTTCCTTCCTCCTTCCCTCCATCCGTTCCTTCCTTCTTTCCTTCTCCCCTTCTTCTGTCCTGTCCTCCATGCTGGCTGAGACACTGCCTTGGTCATTTCCTCGTTGTTATGACAAACACCTAAGAAAAACAATTTAAAAGGAGGGGAGATTTATTTGACTTATAATTTGGGGGTTTAGCTCAAGGTCAGGGGTTGCATTGCTTTGGGCCTTAGGGGAGACAGACTACATGGCGGGCAGAGGCCGGAAGCACAGAGTGAGATGGAGAAGAGCCTGGGATATGCACCAGCACACTTCTTGCCTCCAGTTAGGTTCTCCCTGTAATGCTTTTCTTCCGAGTAATACCATCAAACAGGAGTGAGCCCACGAGTCGGTTAGTCCACTGATCTGTCCGATCCTTCCTCACACCATCACGTTTGGTTTTTATTGGGGGGGGGGTTGTTTTTGTTTTTGTTTTTGTTTGGTTTCTCCAGTCTGAGTTTTTCTGTGTAGCCATGGCTGTTCTGGAACTTGCTCTGTAGACCAGGCTGGCCTCGAACTCACAGAGATCCACCTGCCTCTGCCTCCCAAATGCTGGGATTAAAGACACGCCCCCCCACCATCGTGTCTCAATAACAGCATCCACCAGCCAGGCACCAAGCCTTCAACACTTGAGTTTTTCAGGGTTCATGGTCAACCATAATAAACAGCTTACTGTCCCATAGTCCCTGTATCCAATGCTTGTCAAATCATGAAGATTGTCTCTTAGAGATGGTTTTCCTAGCCAGGCGTGGTGGCGCACCCCTATTGTCCCAGCACTTCGGAAGCAGAGGCAGGGGGATCTCTGAGTTCCAGGCCAATGTGATCTACAAAGTGAGTCTAGGACAGTCAAGAGTACACGAGAAACCCTGCTTTGGACAGAAAGGAAAGAAAGAAAGAAAGAAAGAAAGAAGGAAAGAAATGGCTTTCCTTTTAATCTGTGCCAGTCAGGGTTCTCTACAGGAACAGAATCAAAAGAAGAGGTGCAGGGCTGCCTTTGTAATGGGACAATCTATTAGACTGTAGGCAGATTAGTACAATGACCATCTGCGTGCTAGAGAGAAACTGGAAGCCTTAGACAAAGGGCAACTAGGAATGCAACGCATCTGCCTCTGCCTCCCCAGTGCTGGGGTTAAAGGCATGTGCCACCACACAATCCCATGAAGGGGAGTTCTTAATGACTAACTGAATTAAATCTATAGTCTTCTTTTAAATTTTATCTATCAATTTATTCATATTACATCTCAATGGTTATACCATCCCTTGTATCCTCCCATTCCTCCCTCCCTCCCATTTTCCCCTTACTCCCCTCCCCTATGACTGTGACTGAGGGGGACCTCCTCCCCCTGTATATGCTCATAGGGTACAAGTCTCTTCTTGGTAAATCTATAGTCTTGTCTCCTAACACTTGTGGATTCTCTGTAAACATTTAAATGTTATAAATTTGCCATGTCATTGTTACTCTTCAGAAACATTTACTATGTATTCCTTTCCTGAGGCTCAAATTCAAATCACGGGTGCTATTGTAAAGGAAAAATCTAGCCAGGCATTGTGGCACACACGCCTGTAATCTCAGAACTCAGGAGGAAGAGGCAGGTGGATCGCTGTGAGTTGGAGGCCAGCCTGGTCTACGAAGCGAGTCCAGGACAGCCAAGGCTACACAGAGAGACCCTGTCTTGAAAAACCAAAAATAGAAAAGAAAAACAAACTAAAAAAGATTAAAGGAAAAGTCACCTAATTGTGGCATTGCCTGTTAGCCACCCAGTAGCTGTACTTTGTCTTTGGTTTCTACTTACTATTGTACATTTGGGAATTTGTACTAAGGCTTTGAAAGGAGTACATGTAAAATCTCTCTCTCTCTCTCTCTCTCTCTCTCTGTCTCTCTCTCTTTCTCTGTGTGTGTGTGTGTGTCTATGTCTGTGTCTCTCTCTGTCTCTCTTCCTCCGCCCCTATCTTTCAGAGGAAAGTTAATGTTTTAACAGCATTTGTTGTTTTACAGATCTAATTCTTATGTCAGGCTTCGATGCCCGAGCATGCCCAGTGATCTCTAAGTTGAAGACCGTGCTTACATTATCTCCATTTCCCAGTGCTACATAAATAACAACCCCAAAGCCTAGTGGCCTAAAACAGTAAGTTACTTGTAGGACTCTGAGAGTTGACCATGTCTCTGTGTCGGGATGCCTCCAAGATGGCGGACTGACACAGCAGCCCACGGTCAGGAAGCGAAGATGAAGCCCTGGGGATTGTGATAGGGTTCTAATTTCCTGCATCTAGGCCTCTCCAGGTAACTGCCTGGACTTTCCATTATGAAGAGGCTCAGTTCCAGGAGGAAGGAAATAGAAGCTGCCAAGATTTTAGAATGCCTGGCCTCACAATTCCCAGAATGCCCCTTCCTCTACATCCAACTGGGCAAAGTGCTTACAGATCCAGTGTAGCTTCAAGGAGAAAACATGTAAGCTCCCTTTCTCTTCATTAAAAAATAATAATATGTATATTGTAATTTTTATTTATGTATATTGTGTGCACCATGTATGGGCAGGTGTTTGTAGAACTTGGAGTCAAAGTCCCTGGGACTGGAGTTACAGGTGGTTGTGAGTTTGATGTGGGTGCTGGGAACTGAACCCATGTGCTTAGCAAGTGCTCTATATTGCTGAGCTGTCTTTTGAGCCTCCAATTTCCCTCCTGATGGCAAGTGTGTGTGTGTGTGTGTGTGTGTGTGTGTGTGTGTGTGTGTGTGTGTGTGCGCACTAAGATGAAAGACTAGCTACCACTATTCACTCTCTGATCACAATGAATGTCCTTCTCATATGAAAACTACATTTACCTCCTCCCCTAAGACACCAATGTAGCTATTTCTATCATAAATCAGTTTGTAGTCCATGCCAGGAATGAGAAAACCACAACCCCAAAGCCAAGTCCATCCTGTGGCTTATTTTTATACAGCCCCTGGGACAAAAATGGCTTTTATGTTTGTTAAAGCATTGTTAAAAACTAAGAAGACTATACCATAGGGGTTAGACATATGTCCTGTAAAACCCGAAACTATTCACTCTCTTACTACACAGGAAACATTCACCAATCCCAAATCTAAAGTGTCATCTAAGTCAGGTCCCAGCACAAACACGGCTCCTTGCTGTGGTTCCCTGACTCAGACACTACTCTGTGAACTATGCCCTAAGATTTCTGTTTGCAGATGCAGGAGCCAGAGAGCTATAAATGACCGGACTGCTTGACTGGAAGAAGGACAAGGAACTGAAAAGACATACCTTGTCTTCATTCATTCAATATCAAAAAATACAATAAGGGTGAAAAACACTTAATAGAAGCTTTTTTTTTTCCCTAGCTGGGCATAGTGGCGCACGCCTTTAATCCCAGCACTCGAGAGGCAGAGGCAGGCAGATCGCTGTGAGTTCGAGGACAGCCTGGTCTACAAAGGAGTCCAGGACAGTCAAGGCTAATGCAGAGAGACGCTGTCTCGAATAAAAAATATATATATAATAATTTGTTGGCCTGGCATGGTGGTGCACGCTTTTAATCACAAGACTTGGGAGGCAGAGGCAGGAGGATCACTGTGAGTTTGAGGCCAGACTGGTCTACAAAGTGACTCTAGGATAGCCAAAGCTACACAGAGAAACCCTGTCTTGGAAAAACCAAAAATAAAATAATTTATTTCCTTTTTTTGTTTTATTTTGGTTTTGGTTTTTGAGACAGTGTTTCTCTGTGTAACAGCTCTGCCTCTCCTGGAACTCACTATGGGGACCAGGCTGACCTGGAACTCACAGAGATCCTCCTGCCTCTGGCTCCCGATTGCTAGGTTTAAAGGAGTGCACCACTCTGCCCGGCTAATACTTTATTTCTTTTTATTTTATGTTCTTTTGTGTTTTGCCTGCATGTATGTCTCTGTGAGGAAGTTGGATCCTGGAGTTACAGACAATTGTGAGCTGCCATGTGGGTGCTGGGAATTGAACCCAGGTCCTCTGGAAGAACGGTCAGTGCCATCTCTCTCGTTCCTCATTTCTTCTTTCTTCTTTTCTTTTTTTTAAAAAAGATTTATTTATGTATATGAGTATTGCATCTGTATGTACACCTGTATGCCAGAAAGGGGGATCAGATCCCATTAAAGATGGTTGTGAGCCATCATATGGATATTGGGAATTGAACTCAGGACCTCTAAAGGAGCAGCCAATGCTCTTAACTGCTGAGCCATCTCCCCAGTCCACTTAATATAAATTTTAATGAAGAAGAAAAAAAAAAGAGTTGAGCATGTGATGCACGCATATAAATCATGCATGTAGTGATGCACGTTTGTAATCTCAGCACTTAGGAACCGGAAGTAGCAGATCTGTGAGTCCGAGGCCAGCCTCAAAAACGGGGCTGGGGAGTCAGGGAGAAAAGGGGGAAAGATGTGGAAGGAACTAGGCCTCGGGAATTCTGCAACCCAGCTAGTGCAGGAATGTCAGGTCCTCACTGAGGCCACGCCTGCTCTTCGGAACGATTTTCAGTGGTTCTTCGTCTTCTTTCCCTTTGGAAACAGCCAATAATTGCAGGTTCTTCCTGGCTGTAATGGTGGGCTCTGAAGCCGCTTCTCATTATGAATAGTCTCTATTCCAGTGTGCACTGAGCTTATAGAGATCCTTAAAAATAGGGGCAGTGGGGGCAGGAGAGATGGCTCAGAGGTTAAGGGCACAGTCTGCCCCTCCAGAGGTCCTGAGTTCAATTCCCAGCAACCACATGGTGGCTCACAACCATCTATAATGAGATCTGGTGCCCTCTTCTGGCATGCATGTGTACATGCAGACAGAGCGCTGTATACATTATAAATAAATAAATAAATCTTTAAAAATATATATATTCATGTGGTGGTAGCTCACACATTTAATCCTAGCACTCGGAAGGCAGAGGCAAGTAGATGTCTGAATTTGAGGCTAGCCTGGTCTACAGAGTGAATAGACATTACTGCCTAAGTAGACAAGGGACCGATGTGGCCATGTTTTGGTCAGTGATGGACCACATGTATGCCTGGGGTCTGATAATAGCATATCACTGTGGGTGCTGTAGCCGTATGTTTCTATGGTGACTACATCACCTACAGATGCATTTGACAGGACGTATGGCTGTTGTATGTAACTCAACTACCACTTTTTTTTTTCTTCTGGTTTTTTGAGACAGGGTTTCTTTGTAGCCTTGGCTGTCCCAGATTCACTTTGTAGACCAGGCTGGCCACAAACTCACAGCAATCCACCTGCCTCTGCCTCCCAAGTGCTGGGATTACAGCTGTGCACCACTGTGCCCGGCTCCACCTTAAACCTGTTAAGGTAGCAACTCACCTAGGTCTACCTAACAGGTTACCTCAAAACGTGATTATAGATCTCAGGCTCAATTAGTAAGGAGTGTAGGCTGCTTGCCTGGATCCACCCACCTCAGGTCACCAGGGTTGAAAACTAAGTGTCAGCCAGCCCGTGGGTGGCCTTGACTTAGTCATTCCTCCTACCGTTAGCCCCACAAAATTCACTTCTATCCCACGTGTGAAATATGTTCATCCTGTTTTATCCCAACAGCATGTAAAGTCTTCCATGATTCACTCCAGCATCAGCTCTAAAGTCTGAGGTATCCTGTATATACCCTCTAAGTCAGATAATTCAAAATTCTCCAGGTACGATCCATCCTGAGGCAAAATTCCAATCTACATGCAGGCCTGTAAAACTAGGCAAATTATGTGCTTTTAAACTACAATAAAGACAGGCATGGTGGCACACGCCTTTAATCCCAGCACTCGGGAGGCACAGGCAGTGGGATCCTTGTAAGTTTGAGGCCAGCCTGGTCTACAAAGTGAGTCCAGGACAGCCAAGGCTACACAGAGAAACCCTGTCTCAAAAAACCGAAAAAGAAAAACATAAGGAAAAAAAAAATCCCAACACTCGCGAGGCAAAGGCGGGTGGATTGCTGTGAGTTTGTGGCCAGCCTGGTCTACAAAGTGAATCCGGGACAGCCAAGGCTACAAAGAAACCCTGTCTCAAAAAACAAAAACAAAAAACCCACAAAAACCAAAAAATGAACAACAACAACAAAAAAAAAAAAAAAATGAGAGAAAGGATGGATGAAAGGGATGATGGGTCCCAAGCAAGTTCAAATACCAAATGCTATTATGGTTTAATCACCCTGCTGGGAACAGAGATGCAGCTCAGCCAGGAATGCCGTTGCCTGGAATGTGTGGATCACTCCGTTCAATCCTCAGCACCACAGAAAGTGGGCGTGTGACTTATACTCCCACAGCACTCAGGCGGAGGCAGGCAGATCAGGAGAAGGCCACGTTCTTGGCTACATGCAGTGTTCAAAGCTAGCCTGGGCTACAGGAGACCTTATCTCAAGAATGGTATAGTAGCTGGGTGTGGTAGCACCTCGAGGAAGCAGGTGAATTTCTGTGAGTTCAAGGCTAGCCTGGTTTACACAGTGAATTCCAAACCGAAAATGAAATAGAGAACAAGAATTCTATGGGGTGGTAGTCCAGCTCGCTGGAGACCCTGGGGTTCCATCTGTTCAGCCCTGGGGAGCCCATCCAGGAGACTTCCTTCAAGGGCCCATCAGATAGCCTCATCAGGGGTCCTCTCAGCACAGACTGCTTCATCCCACAGCCATGTGTGAGAAACAGCTCTGATGATCTGTGAACTGCCTTTGGCATCTTTTTCCTTTTGTTTGTTTGTTTTTTGAGATGTGGTTTCTCTGTGTAGCCCTGGCTAG
The DNA here is from genome assembly GCF_903995435.1 of Acomys russatus. Taxonomy (NCBI): domain Eukaryota; kingdom Metazoa; phylum Chordata; class Mammalia; order Rodentia; family Muridae; genus Acomys; species Acomys russatus. The sequence goes on along the minus strand of NC_067163.1, from coordinate 24,041,414 downwards.
AACTCACCCTGTAGACCAGGCTGGCCTAGAACTCAGAGATCCATCCACCTGCCTCTGCTGGGATTAAAGTCATGCACCACCACCATCAGCCTTTTTACTTAATTTTCCTTTATTTATATTTTATGTTTGTTTGTTTGTTTGAGACAGGTTCTCACTATGCAGTCCTGCTTGGCCTGAACTCACCATGCAGACAAAGCTGGCTTTTCACGTGCCTCTACCTGCTAGGATTAAAGGTGTGTGCAACCATGCCAAACCCTGTTTGTTTTTGTTGTTGTTTGCTTTTTGAGACAGGGCCTCTCTACTAAAGCTGGAGCTCGCCAGTTGCTAAATCTACAGGCCAGCCGCCTCTGAGGTTCTGCTAGGCCCTGCCCTTCCCAGTGGGCCAGTGCCATGGCTATAGATAGTTGTGTTTACACCCAGCTCCGCCCCCTCAAGTTTACCCAGCATGAATACTCAGCCATCTTTCCAGCTTCACAAAGAACTCTTTCCTCAACACTTGTTTAGAAATCTCTGAAGCTACGTACCCAATCTCATTTTTTCTCTTCTTTCTTTCTTTTTTTGTTTTTTCAAGACAGGGTTTCTCTGTGTAGCCCTGGCAATCCTGAACTCGCTTTGTAGACCAGGCTAGCCTCGAACTCACATTCATCAGCCTACTTTGCCTCCCAAATGCTGGGATTACAGGGCTGCGCCACCATGCCTGGTTTTAGGCCACTTCTAATTCTGAGTCTTGTCATCAGGAGAAGCAAAGAGTGAGAATGTTTTTACTTGTTTATTTGTTTGTTGGGCTTTTCTTTCTTTCTTTCTTTCGTTTTCTTTTGTTTGTGTGTTTGTTTTTTTTTCGAGACAGGGTTTCCTTGTGTAGCTTGGTCTGTTTCTGGACTCTCTTTGTAGACCAGGCTGGCCTTGAATTTGTAGAGATCCTCCTGCTTCTGCCTCCCGAGTGCTGGGATTACAGGCATGTGCCCCCACTGCCTGGTTCTTGTTTTTTTGATTTTTCAAGACAGGGTTTCTCTGCGTAGTCCTGGCTGTACTGCCTGCTCAGTGTTTTATTTTATCCCCCACAATTTCTGGCTTAGGTTTCTTCTAAATTCTGATGGGATAATGGAGCGGTTCATCTTATAGATTCTCTCCTTCTTTTTATATGGAAAAAAAGGAAGTTTTGTGGTCCATGGTTTCAGAAGCCCATGATCAGTTGATGCCACTGATTTTGAAGCTGGAAAAAAATCAGTGTATCTTGGTGGAACTGTGGGGCAGTATAAGCTGCTCTTCTCATGACAGACAATGAAGGAAGAGGAAGAGAATGGTGTCCCAAAATTCACTTTGAGAGTGTGTGTCCCTAATAAGTTGAAATCCCCACTAGGCCCAACATTTTGGTCTTAGAACTCTAATTAGGTATGGTAAAAAAAATGAGGAAAAGAACAGACACTAAAGAAATGATGATAGACACACGATATAAACACAGAAAAGCAGGGGTCAGGCAGGCTGCATGCTCTCCTGGAGCTGAACCTACTGTCTATGCAACCCATGTTCATTATGATAAGCATAGCACATGAGACGCACAGGGGCTGGGGCTAGCTAGTATTGGTAGGAGGTCTCTGTGGGCCTGAAGGCTCAGGCTGCAAATCTTCTGGAAAAGAGAGCCATAGCTGCTGGTTTTTATACACACTAGTCAATTATCCTCACATACTCATATACTTGGCCCAGAAGAAGAAGAAGAAAGCTTTACCAATCTCAAGCCTGACCCATAAGGATGAGAAAAGGCTTTGCAATTTCCCATTGGCCTGAGGCCTTTGTCTTTCGGATGGCTGTGCCCATGTCGACAACACACGAACACTCAGGACTTTATTCGCCCAGGGGTTTCTTTTGGTAGTTACAGACTGGAGTCCCACAATGTCCTTTGAGAATATGTCCCTAATAAATCAAAGTTTTGACTAGACTCCACATCCTAAAGACTCCATGATCTCTACTTTTACCATGGCCTGAGAACTCAGATATAACATATGGCTCTCAACCCCTCATCCCACCCCTGGCATTCAAAGGCTTGACAGTCCATCTCATAGTTCAAGAGCTCTTTCCTGTAAGAGTTTCTAAGGTCTCTAGCCAGGTGGTGGTGGTGCACGCCTTTAATCCCAGCACTTGGGAGGCAGAGGCAAGTGGATTGCCATGAGTTCAAGGCTAGCCTGGTCTTTAAAGTGAGTCCAGGACAGCCAGGGCTACACAGAGAGACCCTGTCTTGAAAAAAAAAAAAAAAAAAAAAAAAAAGGAAAATAAATGCTTGTAAAGATGGGTAAGATGGAGAACATCCCTATACACTGTTGGTGAAATTGGAGTAATCTCTATGGAAATCAACACAGAGGGGCCTAAAACACATGCTACCACATGCTTGAGCTATCACACTCCTGGGTGCCTCTATCTATTGGAAGCTAAATCAGCAAACGACAAAAGTGCAGGAGCATCTATGCTTACGCAGTCTTGTTCACAAGTCAAATCATGGGACCAGCTTAGCTGGCCATTCGTGGGTAAGAAGATAAAGGAAATGGGATATACATAAAACAAAGGTTTGTATTATTACTATTATTATTAGTACTATTATTATTATTTTGGTTTTTGGACACAGGGTTACTCTGTGTAGGCCTGACTGTCCTGAAACTTGCTCTGTAGGCCAGGTTGACCTCAAACTCAGAGACATGCCTGTCTCTGACTCCTGAGTTCTGTATTAAAGGTGTGTATCACCATGACTGGCTCAGTAAGCTTTTTACTTAACCATAAGTATAAATAAAATTATGTCACTTTCAAGAAAACTGATAGAACTAGAGATCACCATATAAAGTAAAATAGGCCAAATATTACAAAAGACAAAAACTGCATATTTTTGCTGTATATAAAATCTACTTTTTTTTTTTTTTTTTTTTAAAGAAGACATGAAAACAGAAGGGGAATTCTTTGAGAAGAGGAAAGAGATCATCTTTTTTGGGGTGTGTGTGTGTGTGTGTGTGTGTGTGTGTGTGGCAGATGGGCATGGGGAGGCAGGTTAATGGACAGTGAGAGCAACCAAAGCCCATAAGATACAGGCATGAAACTGTTAGAGCACAACTCCATCCTTTTATTAAAATGCATATATACTAAAAATGTAGAAAATACTCAGGAGGCAGAAGCGGGCAAATCTCTGTGAGTTTGAGGCCAGCCTGTTCTATACAGTGAGTTCCAGGTCCCTTAGATCTACACAGTGAGACCTGGTCTCAAAATAAAGATGTAGAGAACAAGCAAATGAAACCTTTCAAGCCGTGCGTGGTGGTGCATGCCTAATCCCAGCACTCGGGAGGGAGGCAGAGGCAGAGGCAGGTGGATCGCTGTGAGTTCGAGGCCAGCCTGGTCTATGAAGGGAGTCCAGGACAGCCAGGGCTATTACAAAAAGAACCCCTGTCTCGAAAAACCAAACAAAACCAAAAACAAAACAACAACAAAACCCAACACAAAACCTTTCAGGTCGTGGGTACAGCTGAGGAGTGGAAATGCTCACCTCGCATGTGAGCTAGATTTTTCCTCTGACAGACAGACAAACAAACAAACAAACCCACCGGATCTAAAGATGCTCACAGCTAGCTGCACATGGTCATCAGGCAGTTCTCCTCTTTTGTGTGACTGCAAGCTCATTTAACTAATTGAGTTTTGTTTTGTTTTCAGCATCTGAATCAGGTGCAGCTTGCAGACCGACAGTCTGTCCTCGAGTAGTGTTTTTGCTGAGGCCTCAAGATGGAAACTTCTTCCACCCCACCCCTCACCCAATGCCACCCTGAAGCCCTAATTTGCCTTGGTTTTGTTTTACAGCAGGACCCCACTTGTGGATATGCAATTATATTTCTTTGTTTAATGCTGTTTTAAAAGCCACCTAAGTCTTAGTGTATAATACAACAGCACTTGCTTTTTTTATATATAATTACTAACAATTTTGTAATATAGGCAGCATGTGCTGGAGAAAGTGTCTCTCTTTTTTTTTTTTTTCCAGGTACCATCAACTGGGACCAGCTCACCTGGGGCTGGAGGGCTCACTTCCAAGATGATATGTTCAGCCAGGTGGGCCAATTGATACTAACCATCTCTGCTGAGGATCTGACTGGAGCTGCAGGCTGGGAGCCTAATTTTCTTCCTTGTCTGGTCCAGCCTGTGGCTGCTTATGTTTCTTGAAACAAGCGAAAGGATTTTGGAACTGTGGGTAAAAAGCAGGAGAGGCTGTACGAGTGTAAATACTTTTTTTTTTTTTTTTTCTAATTTTCAAGACAGGGTTTCTCTGTGTAGCCCTGGCTGTCCTGGACTCGCTTTGTAGACCAGGCTGGGCTTGAACTCACAGCGATCCGCCTGTCTCTGCCTCCCTCCCGAGTGCTGGGATTAAAGGTGTGAGCCACCATGCCCGGCTCGTAAATACATTTAACACCGCCAAACTGTGCATTTAAATGGCTAACGTGGTAAACCTCATGTGTCTTTTGCCACTATTAAAAGAAAAGAAAAAAAATAAAGCAGCAGTGAAGCGAGGAAGAGTTGAGTTGTCAAGGATGAAAAAGAGCCAGCAAAACAGCCATTGGTTCCAAAACTTTGCATCGACAAGGGTAGCAATCACAGCACACACGTCTGCAGCCTCCTGCTGCACAGATACACAACTCCGTGCAGGGCAAACAGCCCCCAAATAGACCTTCAATGCCTGCAAGTCCCAGAGACAAACGTTTAAGACATAATTATAGGTTTGGGTTTCTTACAGCTCAAAAGAACCGCTGCCAGCCTAACAGTGGTGAGTAATGAAAACTACAGGTGCACACAGTGTTTCCCTTCCAACCTGGTATGCAACCTTGCAGGCCAGGCAGAAATACGGCAGAGCAGCGGGCAGGTGAGAGGGCAAATGTCTCCTGGTCAATAGACCAATTTTCCCGGGATATAAACTCCTCTTTGTTGTCTTATAATTCTTGGTATGCCTGGCAACTATCAGCTCCCATGCAGCCCTCACCATTGAAATAGTAAATAAATCATAGAGATCACCACATCGAGCCTGCCTGAATCGATAACTCACGTCTTTTCTCCCTCCCTCCCTCCCTCCCTCCTCCCCTGTCCTCTTCTCTGTACAGCTGCAAGTGTTTCATAAATAAATAGTGGGCATCTGCTTACAGAATTTCCTTGGGTTTTGTTGTGGGTTTTCTTCCAAATAAGTTCACACCCTTCCTTTACTGAAAGGATAGAAAATGAAATCCCTTCCTTTCAGGGGTATTGTCTCAGCCTCATTCCTTGGCTGCGACCATGGTCTGCTGTTTCTGACAACTTTATTGCCTGCCGTGCCAATACAATGGCATGCTTCTTACTTTTCATTTCTTTAAATCTCTTTTTTTCAGCCCCCCCCCCATCCAGGCCATACCTTCCAAAAATTAATGCTGACTGTCTAGTGACTATTCTTACACACCTTTAGGATTTTGTTCTTGTATTTTGGAGACAGGGTTTCTCTGTGTAGCGCTGGCTGACCTAAAACTCTGTGGACCTCGAACTCACACATAGGCCTGCCTCTGCCTCCTGAGTGCTGGGATTAAAGGCATGTACCACCACTGCCTGGCGTGTTTATTCATTAAAAATGACTGAGTTAGCTGCCTGTAATCCCAACACTAGGGGAGGCAGAGGCAGGCAGATCATTTTGAGTTCGAGGCCAGCCTGGTTTACAATGTGAGACCGGGACAGCCAAGGCTACACAGAGAAACCTTGTCTTGAACACCATTCCCCGCCCCCCAGCCAAAAATCGAAACAAACAAAAAGACTGAGTTCCTGCTATGTGTGTTTCTGCTGTCTAGATGCTGGAAACACACAATGAAAATGCCAGGTAAGGCTCCTCTCACAGGACTTATTTTTCTTTCCTACACCAGAGGTTGCTAGGGTTTTTTTTGTTTTGTTTTTTTAATTATATGGAGGTTGATTAAATGAGCATGGGGAGAGCAGGAAAGGGGGAGAGGGGTACCACAGAGAGAGACGGAGGAAAAGAGTAAGAGAGAGAGAAGTAGGAGAGAAAGAGAAAGAAAGAGAGAGAGAGAGAGAGAGAGAGAGAGAGAGAGAGAGAGAGAAAGCGCGAGCAAGCGCGCGCCAGGTTGCTAACTTTTTAACAAAAGTTTGGCTTCAAGATAAAAGAAAAGGAAAAAAAATCAGGTCCTACATCTGGAACTGGGCCACTTTTTCCGGGTGCGGGAAGGGAGATTCTCCCAGCATACTGAAACCACACAAACCAAATCCACCTTCCTCTAAATGGGTTCCGACTGGAACCATTAAGAGCCAGCTTGTCATTTTTTCTTGGGTCTTTGCCAGACCCCAGCAAAACAATGCGGCTCTGTGGAATGTATTCAGTAACAGGCAAGACGAGGCAGGGAGGGCAAGGGCTAACTCTACTAGCAGGTCCAGCCACACAAGCCCACCACGCACTCATTGCTCAGGAAAACATCGCCCCCTGGTGGTTCCTCTTATAACCGAATGAAAAGCAAGGCTGTGCTAAGAGCTGCCAATCAACACAATCAAAACAGCAAAACACGGACAAAGTTTCCGATTAACTGTAACTGTGCTTCTGAACTTTTTTTTACCGGAGTTCCAAAGGCTTTTGGTTCATTTCCTCCCAGGAAGCACCTTTGTTCCTACAGAGAGCATGTCATTATGACAACAACTTAAAAACATTTTCCTTTAGAAACGTTCTCACATCTCCAGATCCCCTCAAAGAAATCTCATTTTCTAAAACCAAGAATCACTATGGGTTTTCACCTCACAGCGCCTTTAAAAGCAAAAGCAAAATGTTGCGTGTATCTTGCTTTTTATAATTTGAACCAGGACTCAGCGATTATGTTGCCTGGGAGTTGTTTGGGGTATCTTGTCTCCACAACACATCACTTTCAATTGCCTAAAGGCAGGGCTCTTATCTTCAGCTCCCACCCGCCCCGCCCCCCACCTCCACCCCACCCCCAACCGCACTCAAAGCAGTGAAGGGTGAGGAATGTGGAGTGGGGGCGGGGAGAGAAAGAGATAAACAGCTAAACTAAGGCATAAATGAGAAAGCGTGATTGGTGCGGCACGCCAAACTTCCTCGGGGAGCTAGGCACAATCCACTGATACGTGGAGGTTTTAAATGTCCATCCATCCTAGTCATTCTGGTATCTTACAGGATCTATTGTTGGAAAAGTTCTGTAGGACCAGGAAAATGGAAACTTCCTTAATAATAATGCTAGCTTCCGTCAATTGTAAACCACAATTGTGCAAGAAATAAGTGCTAGGAGCGGAAGCTCGCCCCACCTATAATCTCTGAAACCCTGGGAGATTATATATAAATACTCACCAGTGAACATATATATTCATTTCACAGATGAGGAAATGGAAGCTATGCGGTCATCCTGGTGTTGGGTAATTGTTTTGATTCTCCAGAGATAAATGTCCTGACCTTTGAGGGGCAGTGAGAGATATTCAGTCAACAAGTATATACTGAGTGCCCACTATGCTCCAGGTAGCCTACTTAAGTAGTGACGGGGTGAAAAAGATAAACAGAGCACGGTCTTGTATTCCAGGAAGGGGCTCCCCGAAGAGTGAAGTAAACAAAACGATTCCAGAACAGTCTGGTGCCGGCTGTGCGAGTCTGAACAGGGGACGCCGGAAGCCTAGAGAGCGATAGCGGGCGAGGGGGAAGGCTGGGACGGTTTCGCTGGACTCAGGCACCCGCAGCGGGGTTGCAAGCCGTGTCCTGCAAAAGCGGGGCTCGGTGGTGGGCTGTCCCGCGTGTCTGTCATCTTTCAGCGCGGGAAGGAGCGAGTCTCGGGGCGGGGGTGCTGCCAAAGAGGGTGGGTTTAGGTGCACATCCGTCGCGAAAAAGCAAGCAAACAAAAGTAGCACTCTCCAGCCGCCCCCCCCCCCCCCCCGCAAGTAAAAGGCTTGGCCCCCGCCCCGAGACCCCTCTCCAAGCCCACGCGCACCGGCCTGCCCTGACGCCGAGGCCGGGGGGGGGGCGGTTAGAGAGGGCAATCAGGACCTTCCTCCCCTTGTCCTCAAGGCCTCGTGACCCCAGTGACCCCCATCCCCACCCCAAGCCCAGCAGATCCCTGGGGTCTACCGCTCCGCCCCGCGCCCCTCCTCCCGCGAGGGGCACTCAGTCCCTAGCCTTGTCCCTCTAGGCTGCGGCGGGCTGCGCACGTCCAGGGAGGGCGGAGGGAGGAGGGGAGGGGGAGGGAGGGAAGGGGAGGAGGGAGGAAGGCGAGAGAAAGCGCGCTGCGTGCGGCCCCGCTGCCCAGAGCCTGCCAGCAGCGCGCCCTCGGCGGCTCCGGTCCCAACCGCGCCCGCCGCTTCGCCTCCTCCGCCTCGGCCGCGTCCAGACTCCGGGGCTCGCCCGGCCTCTCCGAGGTCCTCCGCCCGCCCCGGCTCCTCGCCACGCCGCCGGGCTCCAGCCCCGCAGCCCGCCCGGGGGAAGGTAGCAGCGGGCGAGCGCGCCCTCGCCCCCAGCCCTGCGTCCCAGCTCCGCGCGGCGACTAAGGACCGGGAAGATGAACGGCGGCGGCAAAGCCGAGAAGGAGAACACCCCGAGTGAGGCCAACCTTCAGGAGGAGGAGGTACTGAGGGGGGGTCCGGCAGCTTGGGGGACGCGGGGCGCACGGGAGTGGGATGGGGGTGCCACGGGACGCGGCGTCCGGAGGGCGCGGGGCTGGGTCCACGCGCGTCCGCGTGCCTCGCGCTATTGCATAACTTTTCAGGACTTTCCCCAGACTTTTGTAAGTAAGAATGCTCAGCTTTGTCTACCCGGGATGTTAAAAGCGGAATCGAGAGCTGACTCCCGGGTGACCTCAGATGATTGGGACCAGGGAGGGTCAGGACTTGGGGTTCTGCGTCCGCAGCTGGAAATTGGTGGGAGGGAGGGAGGCATGGTGAAGGAAGAAACTCTGGGAAAGTTTTCGGTATGAGATACTTCCGACCCCAGCTCCCCTCCCACCCTTTTGGTGTTAAAAGTTCTGGGTGAAATATCTTTTTAGCTGAGACAGTTTGGATTAATAGATAACCCATCAGACGCATTCTTCTCTGGTGAGTCGAAGACTCCCGCCGAACCTGGGAGATGTCGAATTTGGGGGGTTGAGGTGTAGAATAACAGGGCCCAGAAGCTTTGAGTTCACCAAAACAAAAGCACATACACGGAGGGTATTTTTATGGGGGGGAATTACAATTTTTGTGTGGCCCACTCGGAATGATGATTAAAAACGATTCGCGGCTGTGGTGCGTTTTTTACTGGAAACCCGGTAGTAGTGTCTGTGGATGAGAGTGTACGTGGGGCTCATGAATTTTGTCGGTTTTGTGTTGTCCTGTCTTGACCTCACACACCTGCAAGTGGGTTATCTGGAGTCCCGAGAAATTGTGTTGATCCTTTTAAGGTCTACCAGAGTTGAATAGGCAGAAGCAGAAACTGCCCATCCCAACGATAAGGTAAAAAGTGTTCTTACAGGTAAACTACGTCCTGATAATAGGCGAACCCAACCCAAAGGGACTCCAAAGCTCTTAGGATGGTGAGAACATTGAGACACTGTGCAAACTAAAATACCGAGAGTGAAACCTACTCCCTCCGCCCATCTCTGACCTGTGAAACTGTCCACTGGTAAAATAGGAACTGTTTAAATGGGGAAGACAGAGGAGACCTAAATGTATGCAAAACAATGCAGATTAAGGTTTTACTCACCACAGATGTTGGGTGTCGCACCCTAAGAGAATTAAAGAAAGCTGAGAAAAAAAATCGCCTCCCCACTTGAAGAAATTACCTCGTTTATCAGCAAGTACTGCGTTGGAAAACTTTGTTTTACCGCCTGGAGCCAGCTGCAAGTTCCGGCAGTGGTTTTTTTTTTTTTTTTTTTCTTTTTTTTCCATTTTATTTCCTGACCAGTTAAACTTACTTAAAAACATGATGCCCCTTTGCTTTTTTAGAAATTGCCGGCATCTAGAATGTTTTAATTAATCACCAGTACCCTTTAGCCCTGCTAAAAGATGGATCTTGTGAAACCATCTTTTTCCCTTCATCTGGTTCAGAAAAAGTTATAAGTGGGGAAGAGCTCATAACAAAAAGTTTTGTCCTTTTAAAGTGATTTTGGAAGATAACAGAACCCCATGGGGGTTTTTTTTTCTTTTTTAAGGTGTTGGCAGATAACAATAGATTTGTCTCCAAGTCCTATACCCACTTGACTTAAAATGATGGCAAGTCAGATTTTTCTCTTGATCTGTCTTGGCTGAATGCTTCCAGCACTGAGACTCCCCCCTCCTGATGTGCTCGTCTGCTGGAGCGCCCTTGTTGGACCCTGCTGGTGCAGTCATCTGCTGTAACTGCCCTGTTGCACTGCTAGTGTGTTCTTTGTCAGGTAGAAATAGGACATGTGATTCTAGGACGCCTTAAATCTTTTTTTTTTTTTTTTTTTTTTTTTTAGTGAAATATTTGTTACTTGAGAAATAAAGCTAGTAGGAAGATTTCTGGGCTTAGGTTGTGCACTAGTGGGAGTGAGTTTTAGTTACTTGAAGTTTTTTTTTAGTACTAGGAAGTGGACCCAAGTCCTCAGGTTTGCCAGGCAAGTATTGTATCGCTAGATACTTGATACATTTTGTTTGGAAGTAGGGTTTCCCAGGTCCAGAGTCAGACTTTGAACTTGTCTTCCTGCCTAAGAGCCCTGGGATTAAAAGCATTTGTCATCACACCTGGGTAGCTAATTTAATAGAAATACAGGGAAAGAAAATTAATGTGAGTGATGCAGGTAATTTTATCATAATTCCCTGTTCTCTGTGTATACTTGGAAAACCTCCTGGGCCTCCCTCCCCCTAATATAACCCTGAAAGCCACAAGTAAAATAAATAGAGTATTTGGTGAGTCCTATTAATGTGCTTGCCGTTAAACAAAACCACAACACTGGACACATTCCCTGCCTACCCTGTGGATTAGCAGTTTGTTCCTACACATTGAAGAGCCTTGAAGTGGACTCTAGTAAGCAGAACACACACACCCCCATACGCACACACACCCTCATACACACACATACATACACACCCAAGTATACATACATGAAGGCTAGAGAAGGAAAATAGCTGGTAGCCACTGAACTGAGCTGGAAAATTGAGTCCAGCCATCACTAAGAGAAAACAGTTTATCTCAGATCACCATGGGGTTTAGAGTTTCTCCTACATTGACAAATTCAAGGCTTTCTTTTTCCCTTCTGCTTTTGAAACCAGCTCCTCTTATCATCCAGTCTGTTTTAACCCTGAGCCTCTCTCTAGTGGCTTATTTTGCAATGATGACACTGTTATGCTTATGTGGATACAGTTGTGTAGAAAGTAAAGTCCAGGATGTAGGGACTGTTTACATCATTCTGTGACTGAGAAGTTTTTGAGAATCTGTGTAGCTTTGTATAGCACGTAAAACAGAGGGGAGTAATTATATGACTTTTGCAGCTGTGTAAGAGGTTAACACATCTGCCGTTCTAGTGCGTTGCTTACCTGTGCTCTTTGCAAGTTTTTCTGCAAAGACAACCAGTTGCCAGTCTTAACTGGGCCCTGCGATTTGGAAGGGGTTTGTGTCTATGGGCAGAGTACTGGATTATTCCTTACATCATTTTTACAATGAAAGTAATAAAGTCATTCTGGCAGGAGGAGTGGACGTTGAAAAACCAGCCTTAGCTGCATAGCTCTGCTGTCAAAAACGGAAGTTCTTAGCTGAGTGTATTCATGAGTCCTTCATTTTGTAAGGCAGAGCCAGGTGGATTTCTGTGAGTCTGAGGCCAGCCTGGTCTACATAGCAGGTTCCAGCCCAGTTAGGGCTATGTAGTGAGACATTGTCTCAACAGTTTTTTTTATAATGTATCTCCAATTGTATCATCAGGTTTTATTAAAGTTAATAAATATGTAACTAATTAACTTATAATTTGTCATAATTAACCATCATTAGTAAATTTTTGTTTGTTTGTTTGGTTTTTGTTTTTTCAAGACAGGTTTCTCTGTAACAGCCCTGGATATCCGGGCTTCACTTTGTGGACTGGGCTGGCCTTGAACTCACAGAAATCCACCAGCCTCTGCCTCCCAAGTGCTGTGATTAAAGGCGTTCGCTACCTTGCCCAGCCCGGTAAATTTTAATGTATTCAAACATAATAGACTCTCTTTATTTATTTATTTATTTATTTATTTTTTCGAGATAGGGTCTCTCTGTGTAGCTTTGGCTGTCCTGGACTTACTTGCTTTGTAGACCAGGCTGGCCTCGAACTCACAGTGATCCGCCTGCCTCTGCCTCCCGAGTGCTGGGATTAAAGGCATGCGCCACCACACCCGGCCGACCCTCTGTCTTTTTTGTTTGTTTGTTTGTTTGTTTTTTGAGACAGGGTTTCTCTGTGTAGCCTTGGCTGTCCTAGACTTGCTTTGTAGACCAGGCTGGCCTCGAACTCACAACGATCCACCTGCCTCTGCCTCCCGAGTGCTGGGATTAAAGGTGTAGGCTTCCTGTCTTACAGAACCTATTGTTGAGTAAATTGTTTTTTGGAAGTGTGATAAACATGTCATCATTATGTATTTTTATCTCATCATGTCATTGGGTGTTCCTTAGGTGGATCGGCTTATGTTAGAGCAGTTTCAAGTACATCTCGGTTCTAGGAAAACAGTCTAAAAACTAATGAAATCAGAGAAGTAAGAATTGGCAGTGTGGCCTTGATTGACACGTTTGGCAGAAATTACATAAAGTCAGATCTTAAGCGAGTCATCCAATTTTTACCTCAGGCCTTTCAGAGTGCTCAATACTCTGCCAAAGCACCGCATTGGGCTGTCAGTGTTTTTGTTGTTGTTGTTTGTTTGTTTTAAAAACAGTTGGCTTAGGGAAAAGGCCTTGTCAATGATTTGGTAACCTCAGGCCCTGGTTGAACATTGAGATTACTTGACATGGCTTCTGGAAGGATCAGGGTGGTTGTGGACAGTTTAGCCTATCGTTGCAAATCAAATCTAATCCAGCAGACATGTTTCAGTCATAGACTAGGACCTGGTGACAGCTTTGCATAGAAATGTGACCTCACGGTAGAATGGTGCCCAAGAGCACCGCCAATATAGCGTGCACTTCAGGTTACGTTCGCCAGAAGTGGTTTTCCAGTTTCTGTGATCAGCTGGAAGGCTCTTGCAGTGCTCTGTTTGCAGTGCTCCGGCTCCATCCTTTGGTTGAGACAGAGGCTTCTTTGGGGACATTTTCTCACAGTGTTTGTAGAGGATCCTGTTTTCTGCTAATCTAGTGTTAGTGCTGGGGCAGTAAGCTGGGAACGTGGCAACAGTGGTAGAGATTAGGGCCGAGGTTCTGAGAGGTTTTGGCAAGAGGCATCAAAACATGTTCTGGCCCTTTGATTTAGTTACCTATATTGTTAAGAATTTACTCTAAGGAAGTAGGGTGTACTAAAGACCTCTCTCCAGGAGTGATTATTGCAGTCATGATGGTGAAAGTTCACAGAAAGTGTTCAACAAGGGGGAATTTGCTAAGTAAATCATTATATAATTCCATAGAGAATATTAAGTAACCCTTAAAGGGTATGTGCTTTATGATGTCTCTCTCTCTCTCTCTATATATATATATATATATTACATACTGTGTGTACGTACACACACACACACACACACACACACACACACACACACACACACACACACACACACACCCAATTGATGGGTCTGGAAGCTAAGGTTCTGAGGAAAAAGTTCTGGCAGAGCACTGCTTCCTGGAAAATTTTAGGGAAGAGCTGAGCTCCAGACATCCGGAGGACTATGTTTTTATTGAGGAGACAGGAGTTGCAACGTTTTAATGTTTTGTTTTTTTTAAAGATTATAATTAATTTCCTAATTTGCCTCATTCCTTCTCTCCAAAAAGTTCTTTAAAGGTGTGTGTGTGTGTGGGGGGGGGAAAGGTGTGTGTAAGTAAAATGTATGTAATCAATGGATTGCGCACAGATCATCATGAATGGCTTTCTCTCGCATTTCCAAAGATACCATGCGAACAAGTGGTGCTGTGTCTTTTGGCTCTGAAGATTTTGTTAGATTCCTTTGTGATCCAAAGTAGGCGTTACACAGTCAGGCTGGTGAGATGTGGCGTGGGCAGGAGTCGCTTGTCGCACTCTCCCATGTACCACAGATCATTTTAGTGATCTTCAGTTGCCCTCCACGTTCCAATAGCTTTCTCAGTCCAGCGTGATGCCATACCGCCAAGGTCTTGAGATACCCTGAATCCGTAAGCGCAGCTCTGCTTCCCACAGAACGAACGTCCACACGGGACACACTCGGGGTTGTCCTAATCTGCCCCTCTACCCAGCTCGGACTTCTTCCTCTCCTCTGGCCAAGCTGTAGCCTCTTGGTTTTATGTCCGCCACCCATTTCCATGGAGGTGTCCTTTCCAAAGGAAGGAAGTTCTTTGTCGTCTCTTAGGGCATCATCGCCTCTGTCATAACACTTCTGCGAAAGAGATGCAGGCCGTCTGACGGTATCCCTGATGGCCACACGTCCCCACAACAGTCCCATTACCACACACACACACACGCACACAAACAAATAGTAGAGAATTTTTGGAAACCTACGGCGGCTGCCTGCTTAATACGGAGAGCCCGTTGCCTGCTGGAGATCTCCAGAGGCTGTGAACCCATGGACTGGGCAGTGATCTTTCTCACCTGCAGTAGTACCTGATGGTACAGGTGAGTTCATCAGATGGGCTAGTTCAATCTATAGAACTACTGGGGTGTCCCCATTAGAGTTTGGGTTCTCCTGTGGAACTCCTTCTTCTGGTCTTGGGCTTCCGGAAGCCCTAGCTAGGCGGAAGAGCAGGGAGCGCTCCCCCAAATCCCCAAACAATCCTGCTCTGTGTGACAGCCACTTTGGACTGTTTGTGTTCAGTTTCATTTGGCACCTTAGTGTCTGCCTGGAGGCAGTGGAAAGGGAGTGCAAATGTTCCTCCTGAGCAGGGCTGGCTTTGGTCAGAGAAAAAACTTAGGAAGGAATGAGGAGAATGAACCTTAATAGCTGGAGCAAGAGTGGCTGCTTAGTTCCCCGGCCTGGGGCCTTTAAATTGATGTTCTTTTGATAAGACCCTGCCCTTGCCAAACTCTGATGGAGATGAGCGCCTTTGAGGATAGGTTGGATATAACTTGCTATCTTTAATGTGCACCAGGAAATTATTTTAAGCTCTGTGTGTGTGTGTGTGTGTGTGTGTGTGTGTGTGTGTGTGTGTGTGTTGGAGGAGGCGAGGATTGCTTGAATCCAGAACTTGACCCTGCCTGAAGGATATGTGCTTGGATTTATTCTCATAAATAATGAATTTATTCTCTCCCCACCCCCATATGTTGGTAAACTAGAATAAAGAAAATCAATGGTCTAAAACCAGACCTATTTTGTGTAGTATGCTTCTTGTAACAACTGAAATAATTACAAACAAAATAACAATGGTAATTTTTCTTTTTTTTTTTCAAGACAGGGCTTCTCTGTGTAATAGCCCTGGATGCCCTGGATCTCTCTTTATAGACCAGGCTGGCCTTGAACTCACAGAGATCTGCCTGCCTCTGCCTCCTGAGGGATGGGATTAAAGGCATTGTGCCCAGTTTATGAATTTTTTTTCTCATAAAGTTGCCCCGTTTACAGAACAGAGAGCTACCAGAATCATTTAGCCTATGAACATTTCAGAAATATTTTTATCCATTCACTAAAGAAAGAGTGCACGGATAGGCTAATATTTATGTAGAGAATCAGAGTCTCTCATGGTGGTGGCCTTGGCTGCTTTGTAACTTGCTGTGCTGAACAGCCTGGCTTTGAACTCCCAGTGTCTCTGCCTCCTGAGTGCTGAGATTAAAGCATAAACCATTATGTGTAGCCAAATGCTGATTAAGTTTTTCTGTGCTCTGTGTTACAGGTTAAACACTGGGCCACCCCTAACCATTTTTTTTAAAAATATTTATTTATTTATTACGTTTACAGTGTTTTGCCTGCATGTACACCTGCATTATAGATGGCTGAGAGCCACCATGTGGTTGCTGGGAATTGAGCTCAGGACCTCTGGAAGAGCAGCCAGTGCTCTTAACCTCTGAGCCATCTCTCCAGCACTCCCCTAACCATTTTTAATCCTCACAAACTAATGTAGGCTTTTTGTTTGTTTGCTTGCTTGTTTTTCCTTCATGGTTGTGTGTGTGTGTTTGAGACAGTCTTACTATTTCTATTTAATCCAGGCTGTCTTGGCACCTCTCCTGTGTCAGCCTCTTGAGTGCTGGGATGACGGGTGTATCCCACTATGTTAAACTAATGCAGGTTATGGGTAGGCAATGAGGCAGTGTGCCGTTCGGCTAGTTGACTAAGGCTGTCGGGTGTAGACCCTAGAGGGATGCTAGCATCCTAAGAGACATTTCCTCCCCTTCGGTTTTTGTTTGTTTGTTTTGGTACCCCAACCGACCCCAGACAGGGTTTCTCTGTGTAGCTTTGGTACTCTCTGTAGACTAACTAGGCTGGCCTCTGAACTCAGAGATCTGCCTGCCTCTCCCTCCAGAGTCCTGGGATTAAAGGCCTGTGCCTCCACTCCTGGCCCAGTTACTCCATTTAATGGAGGGATGGCCGTGCATGAATTAACAGGTTTAATAAGGCACTGTGATGAAGGTTGAGATGGCTTGATCTGGGAGCAGGCCTACTCTTGAGAGGGCGGGGCAGCTGAGTCAAAGGGCCTGAAGAAGACTCAGCAGTTCAGCTGAATCAGAAGGCTTTGGTCCACAAGGAGGATTGAGATTGTCGGCGACGAAGACAGGAGCCGTTTCTGTCAAGGCTCCTTCTGGGGAGCAGCAAGCAAAGCCAGAAAAGAGAAGGGGCTGTTTGCCAGGCATGGTGGTGCATGCCTTTCATCCCAGCACTCAGGAGGCGGAGGCAGGCAGATCGCTGTGAGTTCGAGGCCAGCCTGGTCTACAAAGTGAGTCCAGGACAGCCAAGGCTACACAGAGAAACCCTGTTTTGAAACCCCACCCCACCCCACCCCCCAAAAAAAGAAAAAAAGAAAAAGAAGGGGCTGTTTAGAGGAAACTAGAGCCAGGATCACTGGCCAGTGGGTGATGGCTGGGGTAGTTGCTTTCTAAGCTAGGAAGTGGGGCTTCTGTCCTCTGCTAGAGGCCAAGGGATGGATGTGCAGCACAAAACAGCAACAGAGCTCTCCCCTTCCCTCAAGAGTCCAGGTCTGAGGTGTGCCAGAGAGAGGAGGGATCGACCCCAAGACCAGATGCACGCATGGTGGTTTGCAGAAGTTCAAGCAAGACAGGGCAGTCAGGAGTGATGGTGCTGAGTGTCGGGTGCACAGGAGAGACCAGAGGGTGAAGTAGGATTTTTAAGAACAGTTTGCATGCAACTGGTCATTGAAAATGGGCCATAGCCAGGCGTGAGTTCAAGGCTAGCCTGGCTTACCAAAAAAAAAAAAAAAGTCCAGGACAGCCAAGACTACAGGAGAAGCCCTGTCTTGAGAAAAAGAAAATAAAGTGTGGGTCATGTGGTTGAGTGTGCAGAAAATGGAATTCCGATCTCTGGGAAACCTTGTGATGAAAAGCAAGGAAAGAGAAAAGGCTGCTGGAGAAAGGGGGAAAGTTGGAAGTTCTCAGGGGAAAAGGACTAATTTTAATACATAAAGATGTATTATCTAGAAACTGCCTGGTTATAATAGTATTTTCCATCTTTATCAGCTGGGGATGGGGAGGAGGAGTCAGAACTATCTAGGTATATATAGTATTTCTCATGGCTTTTTTTTGTTCTGTTTCTTGCTTTCATCAAAGTCTGAGGAATTTGGGTTTTTTTCCCCCCCTGTATATGTCATCAGTTCCCAGACTTCCAATTTTCTTTCGTTGAAGACCAGACTATCATAAAATCTAGAGAAGTTTGAAATTTACTTCTCTGAGGGTAGAAAACAGTCAAAGACCATGTGGTCTACAGATCCTATTTTCATTTACTGCGTCTCCTGCAGGTTTGCTGTCTTGTTCGATACCCAACTAAATTCACTGAAAAGCAGTCCTGGAAAGGAACTTAAAAAGAAAGTTAACAACACCGTAGCTGCATTTCTTGTAAGGTCTGACCTCCGACCTTCCAGCCATTATGATGCGTATTAATGAAGAGGAGAAAGAAGTGGCAGGAATCAATGCAGGTCACACCAGGAAGAGAGGCTGGGATTTGGACCTGTAATGCAGCATTGTTGCACCAATTTAAAAGGCAAAAGAAATGCTTAGGTGGCCTAGTTTAATCCTGTCAGCACTGGGGATTTTTGTAAAGGTATGAGAAATTTGAGCATCTCAGAATGGAGGTCCAACCCCCCCCCCCCACCCTTTTTAAAAAGTAATGTATTCAGATTACATCTCAATTGTTATCCCCTCACTTGTATCTTCTCGTCCCGTCCCCCCTCCACCCCACCCCCTTTCTCTTTCACCCTATTCCCCTCCCCTAGGTCTGTGACAGAAGTGGGGAGGAGGTCCAACTCTTAAACTCCATCTGCACCAAGTCCTTTTTCAGGAGTGAAAGTTAATGGTGAGGGTCCCGATTCCCCACACTAATGCCGGCCAGTGGCCAGGATGATCCCAAGAGAAACCCTACAGATGATTTTCTAGTTGACTCCCGCAGGATCTCAGTTTTGTGAAAATCCTTCTTTGCCACATCTAGGCTACACGCTTGAGGCGGCTGGGGGCAAGGAGACAATCTCAAAGTGCAATCTTATTACTGAAGTAGCAGATTCTCCTCTGGGTGCAGAGGGGAAGTGCTGCCGAGGTGTAATTGCCTTACCCAGCATGTGCGATGTGCCAGGCTTAGGATGTGTGAGTTTCCGATTAGGCATCTGTTTTTGAACGCAGTATTCCTCCAAGAGGCAGCATGTGATGGGGGAGGGCAGGGGAGGACCCCCCCCCCATTCTTTGCCCTTGGAATTTGGGTGATGAGGGGCTAGCCTAGGTTATCAGGTTAACCAGGATTCTTAACTGAGTCCTCTCCTCCCCATCCTGTGTTCAGTTTCTTCTTTCTTGAGGATCACTGAGTACTTTTCCACTAAAGAGCCGCAGAACTGCTAGAGCTGGTTGTGCTCATAGTGGTAGAATTTTTAATCTTAGTATAAAGAAGTGGAGATGGCTGGGCAGTGGTGGCGGACAGCAGCAGAGGCAGGAGGATCTCTGTGAGTTTTGAGGCCAGCCTGGTTCCAGGACAATCTACGCAGAGAAATCCTGTTTGGGAGGCAGGGGAGGGAGGGGGAGAGCTCTTGTGGTTTTTCCATCTAGTCTGTTGAACATTTATATAGCTAGTCCTCCCCTTTTATGGGGCTTGCTTGGCATGGTGGCACATGCCTTTAATCTCAGAACTCAGGAGACAGAGGCCAGCCTGGTCTACAAAGAGAGTTCCAGGATAGCCAAGGCTACACAGGGAAACCCTGTCTTGAAAATCAAAAAACAAACAAACAAACGGAAAAACCAAGCAACCAAAAAATACTGGGGCTCTTTTTGTTTGCTTGTTTTGTTTTGTTTTTAGAGACAGGGTTTTCTGTGTATCCTTGGCTGTCCTAGCCTTGCTCTGTAGACCTGGCTGGCCTTGAATTCACAGTCATCTGCCTGCCTCTGCCTCCCAAATGCTGGGATTCAAGCCTGAACAACGGTGCCCAGCTCAGTTTTTAAATTGTTTCTGTTTTTGAGGTAAATATTTCTGATTCCCGTGCCCCCACTTAATTACGTCAGAAACCAGAAGTATCATTTCATACCCTTTCCAGTCAGAAATTTTGTTTGCATGGTAGATGACTCCCTTGTGGGGGCAGGCAGCCCTTTTGAACACAAAAAGGAATTCTTCCTTTTGTCCAGTTAAACACAGCCATCCAGGAAACAGAAATGCAGGTGTGGCTGGAAGGAATTAACTGCACCATTGGAGGGTCAGGTGAACTTTGGTAGGCGTGGCTTTAACCCTGATTGGGTTAAATGTTTATAATCCACACAGAGCTGAGGTGGAGTGTGGCTGCACAGTTGTGAGCATTTGCCTTAGTTTTAGCCTCAAGCTCTGTTCCCTTCCTCCTTTTGCCTACAAAGAGTTATAAACTCAGGGTCAGTCTGCCTTTGGGTGGCTGGATGAGACTTTAAGCACCTGGGCTCCTCGGTGAATTAAGGCTGAGCCAGCTACCTCAGGCGGAACCACCTTATAAATCTGGGAGGGTTTTTTTTTTGTTTGTTTTTTTGTTTTGTTTTGTTTTTCCTTCTTGGTTCTCACTGTGAAGAACAGATAATATCACAGGACTTTAGAAATGTGCCTTGCCATATACTTTTCATAAAACTGAACACATCTGGCAACTGAGCAGGAGGAAAACTTCGCTGGCCTTCGGAACGTCCTCAGCCCTGACCTGGACCGGGTGGTTTGTTGTCCCCACCACCACCCATTGTCAGATAGCCTCACAACCACAGGTGTTCTGACAGAAGAAATCAGTTCTTGGCCAGCCTGTCACTCTCCTTTGGGTTTAGTTATGTCATTTTCTGTATTCTCTGGGACGGATGGCAAGTCGCTGGAGCTGCTTAGGGAAGCCGCCCTCCCTTTCCTTAACTAAAAGGGTGTGTGTGTGTGGGGGGGGGGGGAACTGCACAGCATTGCCTGCTGTGTGTTGGACAAACTGTGAGGCCCATCTTTCCACTTTCTGTTTCCCAACTGTGAACATCGAATGCCAAGACCTGCCTCTGGTGGGCCATTTGGAGAGAACACTGTCAAGCCTTCTCAGCGCAGACTCTGTAGACTTTGTTGTTGTTGTTAGATTATCCTAATACAGTGTGGAGAAATCAGAACAGCCCTGGACTTTGGAATTTTATTTTTGTAGTCCAGAAGGTTCCTTACGGATGGTTTGCCTACCTGCAGTTGTTTCCTTTTTGTTTCTTACTGAGCAAATGGTTGGCTCTGGCAGAGAATTGGGCGTGACTGTGTGGGTGTGAGCCGACTGCAGGAAATGACCCTCCGTAAACAAAAGGATTTATTTCAGGCCCATCCTGAGTCTTTGAGAGGGGGATACAGAAAACTCAGAGCTTGGACTCTGGCTTTTTGCTCTGAGAGAAGGAAGAGCCTGGAAAATCTGCCTGCTGACTTCGCTCTAGGGTGGTGGTCCCCAGCCTCCCTAATGCTGGGACCCTCTTACGAATCCAGTTCCTCCTGTTGTGGTGAGCTCCAAGCATAAAGCTGGTTCATGGCTGTTATGAATAATAATGTAAATGTCCGATCTGCAGCCCACAGCGTGAGAACCTGCCTGAGTCTAGCATCCAGCCAACCCAGGCAGCACCCACCATGAGAGCCAAAGAGATCTAAGAGTGGGGCCTGGCAGCCCGTTAGCAGGGCAAGGTTTCCTAACCCCACGGAGGGAGAAAAAGCACCAGTTGCCAGGTGTCCGGAGGTCTGTCCAGGGTGGCTTGTACGTCTTACTCTGGCTTCCAACTTTGCTCAAAAGCCAGTGACCATCAGAAGGCTGAGATGTCTGTCATCAAAGAAAGGGATTGTGCCTAGTGTGCTGGCCCAGGTGACAAAACCCTGGCCTATAAGGAGGCTGAGGCAGGGGGTTTGCTGGAGTGTGAGACCCAGTCCATGCATAAATCAAGTGAGTTTCTTTTCTTAATCTACACTGACTTTCCCACAGTGGGAGGTGTCTGTAGCAGATAAGTTTTTAAGCTTGCAGCATCAGTTTTTCTCAGTGAGTTTCACATACTGGACCCACAAGGAAGAACTGTTTCCCCATGCTTGAAGTGACCCCCTCTACTTCAAAGTGGCTAGTATATCAGAAACCATGCGGCCCTGGATTTATATTAACTAAGCTAAGTATTATGATTTACCAGGATATTTTTTTTCCCCAATCACAGATTCTTTTATTTTTGTCTTTCGAGACAGGAGTTTTTCTGTGTAGCCTTAGCTATCCTGGAACTCAGCTATGTAGACTAGGGTGGCCTTGAACTCAGATACCTGCCTGCCTCTGCCTCCCAGGTGCTGCTGGGACTAAAGACCTGCATTACAAATTCTTGCTGACTTGGCAGCAATGAACTTCCTAGCCATCTTTTCTTTCTTTCTTTTTTTTTTTTTTTCCTTCTTTCTTTTTCTTTTTGGTTTTTCAAGGCAGGATTTCTCTGTGTATCCTTGCCTGTTTTAGACTCACTTTGTAGACCAGGCTGGCCTCGAACTCACAGCAATCCTCCTGCCTCTGCCTCCCAAGTGCTGGGATTAAAGAAGGGTGCCACCACCACCTGGCTGGCTATGCTTTTCTTAGTTTTCAGCTGAAGAGGACAGACATCTTTTGTAAAGGATGTTTTAAGACTTTTTTGTTCTTTTTCAGTTGCTACATCCAGAAGGCCAGCTGATAATGTTTTGTGCATAGCCTGTGTGTGGGATGGAGGGATGTGGAGCACTTAATCCCTGGCATCAGTTAAGGACACCCTAAGTGCAGAGGTGAGATTAAAGCAGCCATTCAGTTCCCAGTTCAAAGGGTTTTATTTATATGCTAAAGGAACTGGGGAGCTGTGTATTTTAGTTGTGAACCTCGAGCTGTGCTGATAAGAGAACTCAAGCACTGGGAATTCAGTTTTTAGGGAAAAGTTGTTCTCACTGAAAAATTCAGTTGCTGAAATATTGATATATTTTCCTAGTTTTCTTATTGTCTATCTTTCCTTTTTCTTTTCTTGGGACAGGGTTTCCCTGTGTAACATCCCTGGCTGTTTTGTAGACCAGTCTGGCCTGGAACTCACAGGGGTCCGCCTGTCTCTGCCTCCCCAGTGCTGGAATTAAAGGCGTGCCCCTCCCCCAACTCTAAGCCTTAGTATACTTAAAAACAATTGTAAGGTAAAGTAATGAGGATGCATGAAGCCACCAAACCTGACCAGCCCGTGCATGAAACTAGCCAGACTGAGGGAGAGGCAGAGGGCAGAGGAAAGCGGTGTGAAAGCACACGTTTATGTGCATTTGCAGGATCAGCATCTTTGATGAGCTGTTCAGATTGACCCAGAGCTAGACGCCTTTGCTCAGGGTAGTTGACTTTTGGGGTGGATAAAGGGAGGAGTTTCCTTGTAAACAGAAACCCACCAGTAGGCTTGTTTGCCTGATAATAATTCTTCAGTTTACCAGGCCAAAGTCCTGTTTATGACAATGAGATCAGGTGCCCCTTTGGACCTAGTGGAAGTGTATTTTGACCTGCATCCCCTTGGAGGCAGTTAGATACCATATGCTTTTGGGGTGTGTGTGTGTGTGTGTGTGTGTGTGTGTGTGTTCTAATCAGTTATTAGCATGCCTTGAATTTTTGAAAGGAAGATGTCACAGTAGCAGTGGGATGCAGGCAGAGTCCAGAGCAGAAGAGTGCCCACACTCCCGTGAATCTGTGCATTGGAAAGTGTACATTCTTGCAGGGTGGTTCAGAAGAACCGTCACAAGCATTGCGTGCCCTCTCGGTTCCTTTGTGTTTTTATATGTTCAAGAATGTAGCTGAGTGTGTAGTTTTATTGGTTCTGCAGTGACTCCCTCACATCCACGGATCTGTTGGTAAACCCAGAATCAAAGTGAGAGAATGTCCTGATCAGGAATGTCTGTCCTTTCTCTCCATGTTTTTTAGCTGATCACAGGGAAGTGTCCTGCCATTTGATCATAGTGTACCCGCCCAGCTGACTCTGGATCTTTAAAAAACAAACCAAACAAACAAACAAACAAAACAACCCCAAACTCTTAAAAGGGAGGACAGAGTTGAAGTATATACAACTTTGGGCTGGGCATGCCATGAGCTTCTGATTTTGACAAACATGAAGTTAAGATTTGTTCTTCCTCTTCGGTTGACCACCGAGCTACACCCGAAGCTCCATCCAAAATGTTTTAACCGTTAACCGCCCCACCTGTTTGCTCCACAAAACCCTATAGGGTGCTGCCCTGGTTGGATTCAGTCACCTTGTCACAAGCTAGATTATCTGGCAAGAAGAACCTCAACAGAGAAAATGCCTCTGAAGGGGCTGGGCCACTGGGGACAGTGCCTCCCCTGAGCAGGTGGTCCTGGGTGGTATAAGAAAGCAAGGCTGAACATGCCATGGTGGGGCAAGTCAGTAAGCAGCCTGCTCGCTCCCAGCTTTCTCCCTCCAGGGTTCTTTTAGCCCTGACCTTTTTCCTTAAGATTACAGGGATGAAGATGGAAAAAAAAAAAAAAAAAGATTACAGCAGTGCACTCACCCCTTGCTCCCCAAGTTGTTTTTGGTCTGGTGTTTTATTATAGCTGTAGACACCTAGCTAAGACAAAGGTTGCCTGTGTCTTTTGTAATACCATGGGGTCACTATTGGACATAGAAGAATCATCCTGTTGACCATACCTTGGTAGAAATAAAGAGAGCACTTTTCCCATATACGGGGTCAGGCTGAGGTGCCCTTTGACCCAGCTGCTCCGTTCAGTCTAATGTTGGCTTGGAGTCTCTACAAATGTAGGAAGCATTAATTGTGCTTCCCAAATTGAAACTGCACTCTAGTCCTCCCCCAAGAGTCTTCTGTAACTACCTTCCCAGCCTCCGGACCTCTGGGTCAATGTTTGCCCTACAATTTAGGGAATTTCTCATGAGATTCGATAAAGAGGAAGCCCTGAGTCGGGCGTGGTGGTACACGCCTTTAATTCCAGCACTTGGGAGGCAGAGGCAGATGGATAGCTGTGAGTTTGAGGCCAGCTTGGCATAGTCCTGAGCCAGCCAGGGTGTTCTCGTCCTCCCAGGAAGGGGCTGGGATGCCCACACCATACCAAGAGCCAAACATTGCCTGAGGAGTGTAGTTTAGGTCTCCCCGTGTGGGCAGGGCAGCCATCATTAACCCCAGCCCACAGGCCTCCTTAATTGTTACCAGAACGTTCTGTGGAGCACACCCTCCGCAAAGCCAGCACACATGCTGTTGGCGCGCGGGTCTAGGAAGTGAGCAGATGTAAGAAACCTCTGCCTTTGACTCATCCCGCCTGCTGGATGCGTGGAACTCGCTTCACTTATTTTGGCATTTTCTGCTCTTAATAGTATTTGACTGGATTCCCATTGAGTTCATGAGGTAACTGAAATTTTATGCATCCTGGCACCTTCCTCGGAGCAAATGGAAGCTCTTTAGCAACTAAGCTCGTGCCTTCTTGTCTTGGATTCCTTGATTCAGGTTGACAGATGGCGAGGAGAGCATTGATTAGTTGGGAAGCGGACCGACTCCCCTGGGATGCAGGCATGGGTATTTGCTGAAGACAGGCTGACAGCCTGCCATTGCTTTGGCCTTTCTGGGAAATGCAAAGGTAGTCAGTAAGATCCTGAGTGTTCCTGCCTAGTTGGAAGGGTGCTAACACGTGAGAGCATAGGGTAATGACTTGAGATGGGATATAATTGGACAATATCGAAAAGAACGCACATGGAATAGGCTTAGAAACAGAGGTCAGTGGGGGCCAGAGTGAAGCGGCCTTCGTGATGGAGTCACGGGCTTTGGGGAAATTCTAGGGGTTCAACAGGCAGAGATGTGGGCCCTAGAGTCCAAGAGTTTCATCGTCCATTAAAGAGCTGGGAAGTAGAGGGGCTGGAAAGAGGAGCAGCTAAGAGCCCCAACCCACCGCTCATCAGGAAGGACAGGGGTTCCATTCTGAGCATCCCCCTCCTCCCCCCCAGCTCACAATGTCTGTAACTCTCCAACCAGGGGATCCGACGCCCGCTTCTGGCCCTCCACTGGCACCAGGCACGCATGTGGTATACATGCTTACCCACAGGCAAAACACTTGTGCATAATTTTTTTTTTTTTAAAGGGAGAGGGAGTGGGAAATAGAAGTGGAGATAGGGCAAGAAGGAGTTGAGTCTGTCTAGATATTTTGTGTAGTAGCAAGGGGTACACGTATGGGGATATTTTAAAGACTTTTATCATCTGACCTTGTCATTCTCATCTTAGTTCTG
This sequence comes from Acomys russatus, assembly GCF_903995435.1. Taxonomy (NCBI): domain Eukaryota; kingdom Metazoa; phylum Chordata; class Mammalia; order Rodentia; family Muridae; genus Acomys; species Acomys russatus. Next base: position 24,015,492 of record NC_067163.1, on the reverse strand, counting down.
TTCCACAGGTGGCTTTTATACAGCCAGTCACTTCAGTAAACTTGCTAAGGGCTTCTTTTCGCTTATCTCTGGGAGGAAAAAAAAAAAGTCCTACGCATGCAAAGCTATGCATGCCGTTCAGATAAGAAAAAGGAATCTAGCGGTATGGTGTGGCGCACGCCTTTAGTCCCAGCACTCAGGAGGCAGAGGCAGGCGGAGCGCTGTGAGTTCGAGGCCAGCCTGGTCTACAAAGTGAGTCCAGGACAGCCAAGGCTACACAGAGAAACCGTGTCTCAAAAAGAAAAGAGAATACCAGGCGCTTAGTGTTAGAATCCCTAGTTCCCAGGTCATGGGGCAGAATGATTGTACTTGGAAGTCGTGACCGAGTGTGTGTGAGCAGAACAGTAAGACTAGAAGCAATGCAAGTACTGCGGAGAGAGGGGTCCAGTCGGCCGGAATCAGCTGGTGCCTGTAAGCCCCCCTCCCTTTTTACAATCTGTTCTAAGCAGTTCTAGTTGCCTCATGCTCTCACCTCCTCACCTCAAGGCAGCGACAGTCTAACCCTTCACTCTTCATCCCACTGACGGAACTTTGAGTCAGGCTCCTGGATCCATAGTGGACTCTCCTTATTAGTGGCAGGGTCCTTTTTTTTCTTTTCCCTCTTCCTTCCTTCCTTTTTTTTTTTTTTTTTTCTTTTTAAAAAATAATATTTACTTATTTTTAAGTACATTTGGTGTTTGGCCTACCTAAATATCTGTGTGAGGGAGTCTGATCCACTGGCACTTGAGTTATTGGACAGCTGTGAGCTGGGTGCTGGGAATTGAACCCAGGTCCTCTGAAAGATCAGCCTGTGCTAAGCCATCTCTCCAGATTGGTCTCCTTGGTTTTGTTTTTCATGATAGGGTTTCTTTGTGTAGTCCTGGCTGGCCTGGAGCTTGCTCTGCTAGATGAGGCTGGCCTTACAGACCTGCCTGCCTCTGCCTCCCAAGTGCTGGCATTGCAGGTGTGCACCACCCGAGCCCAGCTTTTATATGTTTTTGAGACTGGGTCTCACTGTGTAGCTCTGGCTGTCCTGGAACTCACTGAAATTCCCCTGCCTCGGCAAAGTTTCTGTGCTGGATGCTTCTACTCCAGGGTGATGCATCTTTCAGAGGTGCATTTCAGATCATGGGTCCCACCTGGCAGGAGTTCATCCATGGTGGGTCTCCGAGGCTGGTGTGATGGTGGCTTGTTAGAAAGCAGCTTCTACTTCAGCCCCCCTTCTCCGTCTCTGCTGGGGCTCTGGTTGGGACACACCAAGTGAAATAAGCCTCTGTAGAAGCTGCCGGGCTCTCATAGCTGACATTGGGTTCAGGTTTGCCTGGTCTTGCTCTGAGATGGGGCCAGTGGAGCTCAGGCTGGCCTTGAACTCCTGATCCTCCCGTTTCCTCCTTTCAAGGAGTGCAGGCTAGGTTTTGAAATGTATAATTGTTGCTCTTTGGTTTACAGCCTCTGACTTCAAGGTGCCATCCATATAGAGCCTTAAAATTCTTTTTTTTTTTTTAATATTTTATTTAGGTTTAATCTATGTGCATTGGTGTGAAAGTGTCAGATCTTGGAGTTACAGACAGTTGTGAGCTGCCATGTGGGTGCTGGGAATTGAACCCGGGTCCTTTGGAAGAGCAGGCAGTGCTCTTAACCACTGAGCCACCTCTCCAGCCCCGAGCCTTAAAATTCTTAACGATCTTAACTCATTTGGAAGTTTTTCTTTTTTATTTAAAAGTTCAGTGAGGCCATTTCTCCTCCTTTGACTGTATGGGTTGTTTGTTGCTTTAGTTCTTTTTTCTTTCTTTCTTTCTCTTTTTTTCAGACAGGGTCTTTCTGTGTAGCCCTGCCTGTCCTGGAACTCAGGCTGGCCACGAACTTACAGAGATCTCCTACCTCTGCCTCCTGAGTTCTGGGATTAAAGATGGGCACCACACCTGGCTTGGTGTATTTTTTACTTGCATAGTAGTCATAGCTGCTAAGTTTATTTCACCAGCGGAGAGAGCACGTTTCACACTCCTTTGTGTGTCTACTATGCCAGACCCTGCTCTGGACTTGACTTCTCTCCTAGACTGTTAAGTGGGAGTCTCAGTTATTTTAAGGTCTGGAATCTTGTGGGGACTCTGTGGGAGATAGGAGCGGGGGTGGGGGGTAGGGAGGCTATTCCTCACTTGCTGTCAAAATTGAGAAATAACTCTCCTCCCTCCGGTTCATTAGGCTTGTCTGGCCTGGAGCCAGATGCCAAGGCAGGTGGCCAGCTCCCTTCCCACCTTGCTATCATTAATTGTAATTAATCAGGGATCTTTGACTTTTTATTTTTTCCCACTTTGAGAATGAAGACCACGAGAATGAATGAGTTAATATTTGCAGAGGCCCCTGGAAATGTTAAGTGCTTGGTGGAGGTCTTATCTGCTCTCTAGCACAATTTCCTTATAAGGCTGTCCCCTGGGCTGAGGACCTCTGGAGTGCTGAGCCACCCCAGAGCCCAGAGGACTGTGGCAGTTCATGACAGTGTTCCCGGAATGGGCTCAGATTTCCTATTTTAATACTAGTGATAGCACATTTTGCTAATTGTTAGTGTTGGGCTCACAAGTATGTTTGTCGTCGTCCCCCTACCCTCACCCCCAGTTTTACAGCATCTATTTTTAGCGCCCCCATCTTGGTGATTCTTGTCCTCTCAGCACCAATTATAGTAAGATCCGTTCGAATAGAAGTACTCATTCAGTCAAACCTACGTTCTTAATTTTTCTTTTCCTGGAAAGATAGGCCACTTATCTGGAGAATTACTTGTAAACTTATTCTTTAAAAAAACAAACAACAACAAAACCCTTTTGGAAAAAAAAGACATTCCAATAGTGCCTTATATACTTTTCCAAGTCAATAAATTAATACATGCAAGTACTTTTTTTAGTATTGGGGCTTAATTTAGTTGGTAGAGTGTTTGTGTGGACTGTATGTAGCCTTGGGCTTGATTCACAGTACAAACTCACAGCGGTGTAATTCCACTTATCTTCAGAGTTGAAGGAATACACAGATTCTCTCTCTGTGTGTCTGTCTTTTTGTCTCTGCCTGCCTGCCTGCCTGCCTGGTTCTCTCATAGCTAGGGAGATCTGGTTCTTAATTTGTACCGAAGATGACCTTGAACTTCTGATCTTCTTCCCTCCCCCCACCCACCGAGTGCTCGTTTTGACCCACAGGCCGCCACACCGTTTGTATACAATGCTGGTGGTTGAGCCAGGATTCTGAGCATGTTAAGGCTCATACTCCACCAGTTGACCCGTATCCTCAGCCGCTTAATGTAGATTGTTACAAAAATATGTATACTTTCTCTCCTTGGGACACACGTTTCTTTTTCTTTTCTTTCTTTCATTTTTTTTTTTTTTTTTTTTTTAAAGAAAGTATGTGCACATGGAAACTTTTGTAAATCAGAAGTGAACTTTACATATTTTTCCCTTGGTTGTCAGTGTAACGATGGAGGTCTGTAGTGTTGTCACACACAGGCTTTGCTCTGTGGCCAGGAAGGACCTGACTGAATACAGAGTGCTTTTGTCCAGCACCATTGTTTGAGCTGAAGCTGAGGGTTGGCTATGGGATGCATTTATTTCACGTGTATGTGCATATGTATCTGCATGTGTACGCACGAGCCAGAAGACAGGGCCCGTTCATTAGCCTCTGACTATCCAGCGAGCCTCACTTTGTCCTTTGTTTTATGTTGTTGTTGTTTGTTTTTGTTTTTCAAGACAGGGTTTCTCTGTGTAGCCTTGGCTGTCCTGGATTCACTTTGTAGACCAGGCTGGCCTCGAACAGTGATCTACCTGCCTCTGCCTCCCGAGGGCTGGGATTAAAGAGGTGCGCCACCAACGCTGCCGCCGGCCCTCACTTTGCTTTTTAACATAGGCCTTCATGCTTGCATTTCTTCTTTTAAAGCTACAGTACTTCAGCTGGCATTGTGCTAACACACACACACACGTTTCTCTCTAGAAAGAGTGTGGACATCTACATCTGAATATTTAAACTTAGAAAATAGGAAGGATGGATGACAGGTACTCCTAGAATGTTCCGTGGTGGATGCTGTTGCGGGTAAATGCTCTTAAAACAAATACCATGGAGGAGGGTCAAGCGATTAGGAGGGGTGGAATATTGTATCTTACGTCCCTGTTGACAGGGGTGTATTTGATCACCCCCTTACCCACTCCCACCGCCATATTTATTACATATGTTGGATTATTGGTCACTCTGTAGGCTCTCAGTAGCTACCAGTATTTCCACTAATGATACACCTCTGTTTACTGGGGCAAGTAGCTTATATGTAAATAACCCTATTTAGAGGCAAAGAACAAATCATTTTGGTGAGCCTTGGGCCTCTGTATCCCAGGGAAGTGTTTTCAGGCAACCGCTTGTTTATAGGAAATGGTTCAGAGTTGAGGAACTTTGGCCTGAGTAGCGGTGGGCAGTGGGACAAACTGGGCGGGCTCTCTGGCTGGTTAGCTCATTTGATTAGAACAGTATGCTAATGAACTCAAGGTTACTGGGCCATCGGTGGAAGGGTCAGCTAACCCTGCTAACCCTGCTGGGATTCCAGACCTTGGCCCCAGAGGCTGGGCAATGTGTGTCACTGGTCATGAGGCTGGGGCAGTGGACATGTGAGTGGACAGACCTTGAAGAAGAACATGAGACACATGCTTTGTGCGCAGTGATCTATATTAGGAGGAAACCATAACAAAAAGTTTTGCATACTAAATGACAGCATTATTGAGACGCCTGGGGATGTTTGAGGAAATGAAAATCACCTTTTATTCTCGTGGTGACAGGCTACATTTTGGATCTTTCTGTCCCGCAGTTCTTTTGGCTTCTGTGGTACCACACTCACTTGACTTTCTCCTTTGAGCCGCCCCTATGTGCCCCTATGTGCTCCTGGCCTTTCTTCCCCTTGGATTGTGAGTCGAGTGTTGATGTTTCTCAGCTATGAAGATGTGTTCTGCATCTTCATTCACTGTCTTACCTTCACCACCGCCCCTCCCCCTCCCACCTAAGGTGTATTTGTTTCAGACCCTGTCCTGAGCTCCAAATTCAAATATGAAGGCCAGCGGCCACACCACGCTCCGGATGGGCATCTCAGCTCTCCTCAAACACCCTGAAACCGACTTCCATTCTCTCTCTTTCCACACCTGCTTCCCTGTCTTTCTTTCTGTTTTGTTTTGTTTGTTTTTGTTTTGTTTTTGAGACAGTTTCTCTGTGTAACCTCGGTTGGTCTGGACTCTCTTTGTAGACCAGGCTGGCCTCAAACTCACAGAGATCTGCCTACCTCTGCTTCCCGAGTGCTGAGATGAAAGGCGTCCGCCACCATGCCTGTCGCTTCCCTGTCTTTCTGTCTGTAGCAATTTCCCTTCGCCCAGCTGTCCATCTGTCTCCTCCATTTTCCTGTCCCCTGACATTCCTCTTCCTCACAGGGGCAGAAATGCAAATGTGTTGTCATTTTGCAACTGAGTCTCCTAGACAGATAGCTTCCTCTGTGGCCCTTTTCCTGCAGAGTTCCCTGCTCCACTCAGAGCCAAGTTGGTGCACAGAGGAAGGACATCCTGGTGGTTTTGTTTGAACCGAGCTGGGCCTCAAACCTGAGGCCTCCCACGCCTTAGGAGTCCATCGCTGAGCCCCAAATGCCCCAGGACATCTTGATCGCCTCATCTGAACTACGTTCTGAGCTGTTTCAATTTGGCTTTTGTCTTAGATTCATACTTAAAAATAACCTTGAGCAGGACTAAGTTTCAGTCAAACACAATGGGTCTCCTGTCTTAACAAACAGCCAAGTGATGGTAGGATGCTAGGTCTTCCTCGCAGTGCGGGATTTTCAGAATTGGGAAATCCCTGTGAGCCAGGATATATAATGTTTATTCTGGATAAACTAGTGACTGGGGAGTTGAAAAATGGCTGATAGCCTAGCCATGCCCCCTGCTGTTTCTTGAGGCTTCCTTTCGTATCCTCCAGGCTGCATAAACTAAACAAAATGATAAAGGGTAGAAGGCTTCCATTAGTGGAGTTAAGTGTTTCTGTAAATGTTAACCCATAGTGCTTTGCTGTCTTAGAGCGCTTTCTTTGTTCTCCCCTGTTTGGTGAGGGAAGCTATTCTTCAAAGAGACGGAGGCTTACTGTATGTAAAATGTTTTGATTATTTATGATCACTGAGGACTTTGCTACTATGTTCAGGTATTTTACTTTCATAAAAACAAAACAATCTATCAACGTGACTGGGTGTTTTTACCAGACTGTCTGGACTTACTGGGCGGCATCTGTTTTCTTTCCTAGTCTTTGCTCTTTAGTGACAGGTAACTGATAACATCAGTGGTTGGAAACATGGACACTTCTCCAGAAACCTGCGTTCATAAAGTTTTAAAAAGCTAAGAACAGCAATAAGCCATGACACCTTGCTTTTTCTCTTACTTTAAAGGGAGAGAGAGGGAAAAAAACCCGATAAGGCAGACAGACATGTCTTATCACAGCTTGTGGGATGCTGAGGAGGGTAAGTCACTGTGAGGTCAAGGCCATCCTGGTCTACAGTGAGCCCTTCTTTAAAATGAGAACACTGACAGCAGCAGCAAGTACGGATTTCTGTGTGTGTGTGTGTGTGTGTGTGAGAGAGTGAGAGAGAGAGGGGAGGGGAGGGAGAGAGAGAGACTGGGTCTCTCTAAGTAGTTCTGGCAGTCCTCCCTATATAGACCAGGTTAGCCTGGAACTCACAGATAATCACCTGCCTCTGCCTGGTTTTTTTTTTTTTTTTTTAATGTACTTCACGTTCTTCCCTTAGTCTCCTACTTCATCTACTACCCCGATCCTAGAAATATAATCACAGTTAATAGTTTAAATACATCTTTAAGTCTTCTGTTCTCTCTTTTTAATACAGTTGAGCTGCCATCTCCCTACGTAGCCCAGGCTGGCCTGTTGCTCACTATTTTCCTACTTTATTTCAAGTGCTGGGATTACAAGTGTGCGCTACCAGCCCAGCTTTTAGGTTTCAGCTTGACAGTATTGCAAATGTTGCTATAAATAACTTCAGCTCATCCATTGGTTTTTACATTATTTTTATTCTATGCATACAAGTGTTTTGCCTGGGTGTATGTCTGTTCACCAAGTGTATGTCTGGTGCCATGGAAGCCATAAAAGGGCATCAGATCCCTCTAAGACTGGAGCTGTACTCATCCATTCATTTTGTTTTTCAAGGCAGAGTTTCTTTGTGTAATAGCTTTAGCTGCCCTGGACCTCTTCGTCTCTATCTCACAGCCATCCGCCTGCCTCTGCCTCCGCCTCCTGAGCGCTGGGATTGAAGGCATGAGGCCACCACACCCGGCAGGGCTGATAGTTAAAGCCCAGGACCTCTAGACGAGCAGTCAATGCTCTTAACCACTGAGCCATCTCTGCAGCCCCTCGGCTCTTTGTTTTGATCGACACATACTTAATTGTGTGGATAGATGAAGATAGCTGAATGACACAGCTACAGCCCTTTCCTGTCGGCTGACATTTGGGTTATCTTAAAAACTGTTCATTTGCAGCTCTAAGAATCGGCTTTGTGTGCATTTTGGGCACAGATACGCAGCAGTAATTCTGACTGGGTACTGTGGTTGGCCTGTATGTGCTCATTAGAACTCACCCTGGTGTGTGTATTCATTGTAATGAGAAATAACATTGTAATGAGAATACAAAATGAGAAATATTAATATTGCCAATGTGTTCTTTATGATATATACACAATGTTAAATGTGATTTATATTGCTAAGTGTATTTGAATAAATAAGCCACATAGGTGTGAACAATTTAATGTTTAAGACTTTATTTTCACCATCTTATTTTTATTTTTTATTTTTTATAATTTACTCTATCCTTAGACCTTGAACCATTAGGAAAGACCTAATGGAACTTGTAAATAAAGTCACAATTTGTTTTGAAAAGAACTATGAAAAAGGGACTCTTGGCATGTGTTTAAAAAAAAAAAAGACAAAATAACCAGATGATGAAAATTAAGTCTAGAAAAGAGGAATGGAGGCATTTTCTACCTATGTTCTAGTTTCTGGACTGTTTGCGTGCAATTCTAACTTGTACAGGCAGAGGCGCACCCGGGACTTCTCTTACCAACTAGAAAAGCCACAGAGAGAGCAGGCAACCTGTGTCCGCTAGGCTCGAATTGTGGGTAGAAGAGGGAAAAGCTGGTGTAAATCTAGCCAGTTCATCCAAGTTCTCTTTTCCCACGAGTACTTGTCACTTACAGGAGAATGGTTCAGGGGTATGGGGCAGGAAGGGAAGAGAGTCCCAGGAGCACAGGAGAGCAGATTAGAGACCCAGGATCACCTTGCCTGCCACTCCTTAGTATTTTACAGACATTGTGAATCCATTTTTTATTTATTTTCCTTCTGTGTGGTTTTTTTTTTTTTTTTTTTTTTTCCTTTTTCCTCTTTGGTTTTGTCCTGGACTTGTTTTGTAGACCAGGCTCGCCTCGAACTCACCTTGATCCCCCTGCCTCTGCCTCCCAAGTGCTAGGATTAAAGGCATGCGCCACCTCGCCTAGTTGAATTTCTCACATTCATTTCAGGTGTGTTTGTGCCTGCATGCGTGTAGGTCAGAGGGCAGTGTTTGGGACCAAACGGAGGCATTAGTTAGTTAGCCCTGGTGGGAAGCTCCTTTCCCCACTTGCAGAGCTGTCTGCCTCCTCCTCTTTCATACTTTATATTGGTTTCTGCAGAGTTATGAGCAAAGCAAAGAAAAAGTGTAGAGATGAGAGGAGATATGGAGTTTGTGTGCAATGAATTGCAGGAAGGTTTGGTAAAGTTATTTGGCTTGCCTTAGGGAGTGTGTGTTTGTGTGCGTGGGGTGAGTGCGCATGCGTGCTCATGCTGGCACTGGCTCCCTGTATGAGCTAGCCAGTTGCAGAATCTTTTGCTTAGCAAATTCGATAGCATCTGGGGTGGAGCTGGGGGAGCATGTTTAATCACATACTTACCAGCTTCCCGACACTAAGAAACTTGTCATCAGACGTCAGCAACCAGGCTGATTCCGGGAGAGCTGAGGATAGGGAAGTGTGCAATGATCCTATTCTACAGAATTCTCTCGAAGAAAGCATATCGATGGTAGGCTTGACTTCTTTGTGGATTATCCACATATCTTCCCCAGTGCTTTGTTCAAGTATACTTAACTTCTCGTCAACATTCCTCAACATGCCCTGTATCCAAACATTTACATGGAAATTGGTTCTTTTTTGTTTGTTTGTTTTTGTTTTGGGGTTTTTCAACACAGGGTTTCTCTGTGTAACGTTGGCCATCCTGGACTCATTTTGTAGACCAAGGCTGGCCTTGAACTCACAGAGATCCGCCTGCTTCTCCCTCTCAAGTGCTGGGATTAAAGGCGTGCGCCACCACACCCAGCCGGGAAATTGGTTCTTTCAACCCTGAAAGCCCATCTTTTTGAGGTACGTTCTGTAGGCCCTCAAACATGGGGTGGGCTAGCTAGGACTGTGTTACCCAAGTCTGGGAAAGGTTGATTGCTGTAACAAAACTCAGAGCAAAGTCTCATTTGAGTGAGGTGTGTAGGGTTACCTGCTGTTACCTCAGACACACAAACCTGCGCTTCTTTTAGGCATAGGAGCTGCCCTCAGCACTTCCTCCATAGGAACCACACAGGGCTTCAGAGAAACCCACATTATTTTTCTGAGATAATCTGAGGATATATAGTTAGAAAACTTTCTTTTTTTTTTTTTTAAGACAGGGTTTCTCTTTGTAGACTTGGTTGTCCTGGAACTCACTTTGTAGACCAAGCTTGAATTTAGAGACCCACCAGCCTCTGCCTCCGGAGTGCTGGGATCAAAGGCATGTGGAGCTGCCACCACCCCAGGTGCTCCTTTCTTTTCAAAAACGTTTTTCTTATTTAAATGATCACACAAAAAGGCAATGGAAAAAGTATGTAGCAAATAAGACTTCTTGAACAAAAAATGGAGGGCTGGGGATATAGCTCTTTGGCAAAGCATTTCCCCAGCAGGGCCCTGGGCTCAGGCTTTTTTGTTTAAAATTTCTTCAAGACAGGGCTTCTGTGTGTAGCCCTGGCTGTCCTTAAACCAGGCTGACCTCAGACTCATAGATATCCGCCTGCCTCTGCCTCCTGAGTGGCTTTAAAGGTGTGATGCCAACACCGCCCGGCTCCTAGGAGGCTCAGTCTTACTGGGGTGCATGTCCCCCACATTTTCATTTTGTATGGTGGCAAGTGGATGTGTGTTTTCCTGAAATAAAGTTGTGTTTTCAATAAGTACCTGTTCTGATCTGCCATTGGTAAAGCAAGGGATTCTGTCGGGTAAGTGAATGAATGCTTTCTAATTTACATTCTTTATGACGGTCCTTTGTTCATTTCAGCTATCCAAGGAGGAGGACCAGGGTCTGGCTCCTGGTCCCCAAGCAGTAAAGTGTATCCTACAAGATGGTGCTCAGACCTCCCCTGCTATGAGAACGGGAGCCGTCAAGCCTGTTGTTTCTCGAGGGCCCCCTTGACCACCTCCCCTCCTAGCAGTGCCTCTCTGGCCTCTTGATTCTTCTCCTTGGGAGATCTAGAAGCAGACATCTGCGCTACTTGTCCCTTACCTGTCCCCATCACCTTGTGGGTATTTGTAGATTACCAGTTCTTCATTTGTTTGAAGACCTGTCTGGCCGAGCTTGGCATCTCTTTCTTCTTTGTGTGTGCAGGGCCTGGTTGCCTAGCTACCTCTGAGGGGACCTGGTGAGGACTGACGTGGAAAGGGAAAGCTGAGGAGAGGCTGGAGTTAGGCCTGTCCTTCGCAGTATGGCGGGGGCCATCTACTGTGGGCAGAAAAGGCCACCTCTGTTTCTGTTTCCTCTATCCTGTCTTTGTCCCCTCTTACTGCCTTTTGTTTCTCCTTAATACCTCAAGTGCACTGTGACCACTTGGACCAAAGAATCCTGTGGGATACATTGGGTGAAGGACTTCCTAGAGAAGTAAAGATGGTTTAGGTTTTTCTGAGACAAGTTATCGATGAATTGGAGGAAGAGAAGATGCTTTGGGGTGGGTGGCGCAGGGAGAAAAGCGCAAGATGAATTTTAAGGAGTCTAGTCAGACAGTGCAGACAAGTTTCCTGCAGCTCTTTAGTTTTGGCTTGACGTCTGGCCTCTGCTTATCAGCTGTCGCCTCTCTTATCCACAGGAAATACATCCCAAGATCCCCTCATGGGTCTGCTTATCAGCTGTTGTTTCCCTTATCCACAGGAAATAAATCCCAAGACCCCCGGTGGGTGCCTGAGATTGCAGGTAGCCCAGTGCCCTTTGTTTCAGTCTTTCTTGATTTGGTCTAAGACCTGAAGATGAGAAATACAAAGACAATGGGGCTTATTTAGCCCAGCTTTGGCGGTACAAAGGTGTACTGTCCTCTACTTGGATCTGGTGAGGGAGGCTCAAGAGCCGGCGAGGGGCTGGGCCTGCTTGTATAGGGTGGTGCACTCAAGCCCCACCCCTCAGTATTGTGTGTGCTGGAGTGCGGGTGCATGGGCCATAAGAAAGCATTAGCTTCCCCCCCTGGAGCCAGAGTGAGAAGCAGTTCTGAGCTGACTGCCTGGTGCTGGGAAGCCAGCACGGGTCCTCGGAATGAGCTCACCTAATCACCGAATGTCCCTTCTAGCCTTAATACTTACTGATCAGTCAGGTTAACATCAGTCTTTATTTTACAATTAGGATAAGATTGTGCAATAACCATTAGGAAAATTGTCTAAAATATTTAGCCTTCTCCTAGAAAAGGGTTCCGAGGCCTCTCTGGTACCCCTCTTTTCGTGCTTTGGGGCCGTTAAGTAAGAGTGCGTGAAGATAAGGAGCGTGGTACCCTACCGCCATTGTGATCCTGTAGATGACTGTCAGATGAAAGACGGGTTACTGTAGGCTGCAATATGCCGGATGGGCATAGGGATGTTTCACATCCTGGGTGAGATTTTATCACTCAGAATAGAATGCAATTTAAAACTTACGGCTTGTTGACTTCTGGAATTTTCCATTTAATAGTTTTAGGCCATAGGTTACTGTAGCTACCAAACTCTGTGTGTGTGTGTGTGGGGGGGTGAAACTATGGGTAAGAGACGGAAAGTACTTAGTTTCTTTTAGACAAATTCTTATATAAATTAAGGGTGACAATATTGTCTATGGCTGAATTCCAGTCATGTCACTAATTATAAAGATCATACCCTGATAGAATTCAAATGATGTGGTCAGGAGTGAGCAGCCACAGCTGTTAACGGTTTGGAAAAGGACCGAGATGTGACATGAAAACCCGACCTGGAGAAATTAGTCTGTGAACGCAGCTCTTGTGTGGTTGGAAATTTCATTCTAAACCAGTTACCTGAAGTGTCTGGGGTGGTTTAGGTCTATAACTGGGTGTGTCTGTAATTTACTGTACTTATGGGCTGGGTGGCTTTTACCAGAAATTGTATCAGTGTTTTGCCTGCATGTGTTTCTGTGTACCACATGCATGCAGTGCTCATGGAGGCCACAAGGGGGCACAAGAGACCCTCTGTACAGCAGTTATCCACAGTTGTGAGCTGCTCCGAGGGAGCTGGGACCTGAACAAATGCCTTTCTAACCTCCCGACGGTGACTTTGAGCCTCTCCAAACTTCAGTTTTTCCATTTGTGAGAAAAGAACAGTTGTGTCAGTGTCTACTTGATGTAGTGGTGGTAATTAAAGGAAGTATTGGCATGTAAAACACATGGCCCTCTTGTGTGACACAGAAAGGGGTTGGTGGGGGGAGCCAATAACTATTCCAAATGTTCTAACACTGAGTGAACCCAGCTCCTATGTGGTAATTTAAAGCACAGTGGAAACAATTAACGCTCAATAACTAATTACTCCTGTTGGCTGTGTCCTTGAAGCAACCAGCGTTCTGTTTTCAAACTTTACACCCCTTTTATTTCTCAGCTTAAAACAAACATACAGCATTAGCCTGTCATTAAATATTAACTGCCAGCGCCAGCGCGATCGGTCAGCAGGGAAAAGTGCTTGCCATGCAAGCTCGACAGCCTTAGTTCAATCCCTAGACCCCACAGAGGAGGAAGGGAGAACCAGCTCCCCAAAGCTGTCCTCTGACCTCTACTCTTGTGGCATGGCTCACACACACAGTAATAAAATAATGGTATCAACTCCTTATAACTTTATTGTTGTCTTCAGAAGGTTTTAATATCCTGCACAGTTAACCACATCTCAGTACCTAGCAAGTGACTTTTTAGCTTATATTGGTCTGTCTGCCTCCCTCCCTCCCTCCCTCTGTGCCTCCCTCCCTCCCTCCCTCTGTGCCTCCCTCCCTCTGAGACAGAGTTTCTCTGTGTTGCCTTGGCTGCCCCTGGCTCTGTTTACAGACCAGGCTGGCCTTGAACTCACAGCTATCCTCCTGCCTCGGCCTCTAGAGTGATGGGATTAAAGGCGTGTGTCGCCCAGCTTGTGTGTTACTTTCAAGCAGGCATGAAGGATGTGAACCGCAGGAGGCTCTGGTATGTGGGGTGCTGGTGATAGAACATTGGAAGATAATGACAGGTACGGGATCGGAGTCGATGTTTGTGGTCAGCAGGAATCCAACTACAGCTCTGTAAATAGTGAATCTTTTCCTCTGTGGGTGAGGGGCACTCATCCTTTTAATCTTGTGGTAGAAGATTAAAATGAGTTTCCCTGAAGTGGGGCTTGTTTTTAAGTTTTCTTTTAAAGATTAGTTAGAAGAAATTAGGTACCCAGCCCGTGGATCCAGCTTTCTCCGGAGAATTTGCTTACAGTGGGGGAGGGGTGGAGTCCTGTGTACGTAGATGGCAGGCTTGCATAAGAGGACTTGAATAATGGTAGGCAAGCACCGTGTTGTAGTCAGTTGTTGGAGGAGGTGCGTTACTGGGATGGGCATGGGAGGGGGGCTGCTTCTAATGATGTGAAGCAACACCAAGGCAGCTCTTTTAAAAGAAAGCATTCAGTTGGGGCTGGCTTAGAGTGTCAGATAGTCAGTCCATTATTGTCATGGATGGAACATGGCAGTAGGCATGGTTCCGGAACAGTAGCTGAGCGGTTGGTTGTTTTCTAAAATCCTGATCTGTAGGCAGACAGACAGACGCTGCCTGGTGGGCTTTTGAAACCTCCTTCAACAAGGCCACGCCTCCTAATCCTTCCCAAACAGTTTCACCAGTTGGAGACCTATGGGGGGCGGGGCTGACCTCATACAGCTCACCACTGTCTCACTTCTTAATTGACATTTCACATGTATGAGTGCTTTGCCTGCATGCATGTGTGTGCACTATGTGTATGCGTTGCCCTCATACGCCAGAATACAGGGGCCTCCTAGAACTGGAGTTAGGGATGGTAGTTAGCCACCATGTAGGGTCCATGGGGAGAAGAGTAGCTGGCACTCTTAACCACTGAGCCATCTCTAGCCCCCTATAAGGCTGGAAAACTAGTCAAGTTTTGGCTGTTGTTGCGATTAATTAATTTTATGTGCATTGATGTTTTGCAGATTTTGTTTACATGTATTTCTGTGTGAAACTGTCAGCTTTCTCTGGAACTGGAGTTACTGACAGGTGTGAGCTGCCATGTGGGTGCAGGGAATTGAACCCAGGTCCTCTGGAAGAGCATCCAATGCTCTTTAAGTACGGAGGCATCTCTCCAGTCCTGTTGTTTTTTGAGTCACAGGTTCACTATATAGGACTGGCTGGCCTCAGCCTCAAAGTAATCCACCCATCTCCCCGGTGCTGGGATAACAGGCTTCTGCCATCACATTCAAATTAAGAAAAAAAAGTTTTATTTATTTTTTTAAAAAGGTTTATTATTTGTTGTGTATACAGTGTTTCACCTTCATGTATGCCTGCAGGCCAGAAGGGGGCACCAGATCTGTATAGTTGGTTGTGAGCCACCATGTGGTTGCTGGGAATTGAACTCAGGACCTTTGGAAGAGCAGCCAGTGCTTTTAACCTCTGAGCCACTTCTCCAGACCCCTATTTTGTTGTTTTTAAGGATAGGGTCTCTACTTAGCTCTGGCTGTCCTGGAACTCAACTCTGTAGACCAGGCTGGCCTTGAACTCATAGAGCTCTGCCTCCCGAGAGCCGGGATTAAAGGTGTGCTCCCAATGCCCAGAAGATTTTTATTTATATGTGTGAATTATTTGTCAGCATGTTACGTGTACCACTTATGTGTGTGCTGCCTTTGGAGGCCATCAGATCCCCTGGAACTGCAGTTACAGATGGCTTTGACCTGTCCTGTAGGTCAGGTCAAAACCCTGGGAATTGAACCCAGATCCTCTGAAAGAGCAAATTCTGTTAAGCCATCTAAAAATACTACTATTGGTATTTTTTTAAAAGATGTATTTATTTATTTATTTATTTATTTATTTATTTATTTTATATAGATGAGTGCTTTATCTGTATGTACACCTGCAGGCCAGAAGAGGGCACCAGATCTCATTATAGATGGCTGTGAGCCACCATGTGGTTGCTGGGAACTGAACTCAGGACGTCTGGAAAAGGCAACAGTGCTCTTAACCTCTGAGCCATCTCTCCAGCCCTATTTTTATTATTTTTTTTTTTTAAAGATTGGGTCTCAGCCAGGCGTGGTGGCACATGCCTTTAATTCCAGCACTTGGGAGGCAGAGGCAGGCGGATCATTGTGAGTTTGAGGCCAGCCTGGTTTACAAAGTGAGTCCAGTCCAGCCAAGTATACACAGAGAAACCGTGTCTCAAACCCCCCCCCCCCCCAAAAAAAAAGGTTGGGTCTCATCATGTAGCACTGGCCAACCTGGACTGGCTATATAGACCAGGCTAGCCTTTGATTCACAGGTCCTCCTTCCTCTGCCTCTTAAGTGCTGGGATTAAAGGTGACTGCTACCTTGGACTGGCTTGAAAGGCCTTTTGAACCACGTTGTCGTGGTTTCAAGTGTGCCTTAGAGATTTGCTCATTTAATTGCAGTGATTTCCCCCATCCCCTTCTAGCCCCAAGTGTGGTGAGTTACATGGAAGCTTCAGTTCCATCGGGTTTAAAAGCAGGGCTTGTTACATTGAGGGTGGGTGGGGTGGTGGTGTCATTGATCCCTTGGAGAATCTGGT
Organism: Acomys russatus; assembly: GCF_903995435.1. NCBI lineage: Eukaryota > Metazoa > Chordata > Mammalia > Rodentia > Muridae > Acomys > Acomys russatus. The sequence goes on along the minus strand of NC_067163.1, from coordinate 23,999,399 downwards.
GACACCTCTGGCTGTATTTCCACTGTTACTTTGATGGCCTTTTAAGGGTCATATAGACTGTAGAGCATGTGCAGTTTATCAGGAAAACAGTTGACTGCTGACTCGGGTTTATTACACAGATGCTTCTTGAGTTAGCATGGGGGCTATGTACTAATAAACTCATGTGAAGATATAGTAAGGTCGGGTGGGAGAGTTGGCTCAGAGGTTAAGAGCACTGACTGCTCTTCCAGAGGTCCTGATTTCAATTTCCAGCAACAACATGGTGCCTCACAACCATCTATAATGTGATCTGATGCCCTCTTCTGGCCTTCAGGTGTACATGCAGACACAACACTGTTTACAAAATAAATAAATCTTTAAAAAGAAAGTGCCTCACCTATTGGACAGCTTAACTCATCAGCACGGCACACTGTAGACTCCTAGCCCCGTGGTTGACTGGGAGCTGTGGCTTTCTGCCACTGCCCAACATCTCAGAAGAGAGTCCCAGTGAAGATCTACATAAACTAGCTGTGTGGTGGCACTCTGGAGGCAGAGGCGGGTGGATCTCGGAGTTTGAGGCCAGCCTTGTCTTCATAGTGAGTTCCAGGACGCCAGGATGGTGTCTAAGAAAACAAAAAGCAAAACCAAACAATCAAAAAAAAAAAAAAAAAAAAAGAATGAAAAAAAAAGTTTTGGGCTGGAGATATGGCTCAGCAAAGAATGTGAGTCAGTTCTCAACACAGCTTCTCTAACTCTATGGGACCGGCGGGGGGCGGCAGTGGTGGTGCTGATACCCTACACAACCCCACACTTAAACACACACACACACACACACACACCATTTAAAATAAAATCCTTTAAAAAAAAAAAAAACTGAATGTGTACAGTTACTGCAGACTGTGAAAATGTATGTCATATCCACGTAAATGTCTGGCTTACACATCATGAAACACATCAAACAAAAACAAAAACAAAAAAAACAACTTAAAGCGAATGAGCCTAAACCTGGGACCATTTATACTCAACAGTTTTTGTTCACACCCTAGGGTCATTTTGCATTTTAAAGTTGGCCTGAGGTGGACATCCAAAGGGATGGAATAAACACCCCTCAGACTCGGAAGTTATCGGTTGGGGGTGAAGGGGGCGGCAGACCCTGCTTTTCCAGGCGCTGGAGACCCCGTAGTAGTGATGGGTAGGCTAGGAGTCCAGTCGGCCTATGCAGGTGGCCCTGTCTCCCTCTCACTGAACTCCCTGAGCTTATTCAACCCTGTGCACCTGGCACATCCCATAATGCCGTTCCTTTCCTCGCCCCAGAAATGCCTGCTCATCTTTCAGTACCCAGGTCAAAATGGGGTGCCTTCCCGAACCTGGGCAGCCTCCCCCTCCCCCGTTTCCACTGTGAGTCTTAAAGCCTTTTGTTGCAGCCCACGCATCACGCTGTAATTATTTTTATATGCTTGGCAGGCTCGGTGCCCGTAAACCGCGTGCTTGTCTTCAGCATCTTTGATCAGCCAGCGCAGAGTCAGGTGCGAGGAGGCTTTGCCAGCCTTAGTTTAAACAAGTGGGTATGGGTAAAATGCCAGCGTTCAGATCTCTGACTCGGTGACTTTGGAGAAACGAGTCTCTTCTTTTCGTGCCGCTGCTTCCTTTCTGTAGACTTGTAGGGGCTGGGGGAATCGAGGCAGGGCACGGAGACCGCTGAGACCCTGCGCTGTCTGCGCTGTAGCACTCCGCTCTTGGTTTGATCACTGCCCCTTAGAGGAGAGGCCCTGTGGGAGCACTGATGAAGGGGCTGCAGGCTATCCAGATAAGACCTGATAGCCTGTGGTCAGATGACGGAGGAGGAGGACCCACCTGTGAGAGGTCTATGGGTAGGGAATAGAACGGAAAAGGGGAGAGAATGTGGGGATAGGAAGATAACGTGAATAAATTATAATAAAATAAAAAAAAGATGTGGTGGGCGTGGTGGCGCACGCCTTTAATCCCAGCACTCGGGAGGCAGAGGCAGGCGTATCTCTCTGAGTTTGAGGCCAGCCTGTTCTACAAAACAGTCAAGTACAGCCAAAGCTACACAGAAACCCCTGTTGTGAAAAACAAACAAGAACAAAAAGACACGCGCATTTGCTATTGTCCTATTTGTGATGTTGGTGCTAGGTTTACTGTGAAGGAGAGAGAGAAGAAATTAAATACATAGTAATTTAGTCATTAAATACCCAAGCTGCCATAGTTTTTTTGTTTTTTGTTTGTTTTTGTTTTGAGACAGGTCTTCTTTGTGTAGTCTTGCCTGTCTTATGCTCACTTTGTAGACATGGCTGGCCTCAAGCTTACAGAGATCCTCCTGCCTCCCGGCACCCCCAGTGCTGGGATTACAGGCATGTACCACCACCTCCTGGCTAAGCAGCCACAACTTTATTTTATGAAGGAAACTCCCGATCATGCTGTAATTGGTGGCTGCTCAATACGTGTTCTGGTGGACTGATTGAGCCCAATAGTTTAACATTAGCCTGGGTAGGTACTGTAGTAAGACTCCCATCGCTGGGGCTGGAGAGATGGCTCAGAGGTTAAGAGCACTGTCTGCTCTTCCAAAGGTCCTGAGTTCAATTCCCAGCAACCACATGGTGGCTCACAGCCATCTACAGTGAGATCTGGCGCCCTCTTCTGGCCTGCAGGTGTATATGCTGGCATCACTGTATAAATAAATGTTTAAAAAAAAAAAAAAGACTCCCATCGCAAGAAAGGGGGAGGGTTGTAGCTTATCAGTAGGTCATTTCCAGCCTGGCTGTGACCCCTCCCCTAGTGCTGGAAAAAATTAATAAAATATAAACAAATATATTTATATTTTATAGAAATCATAATACTTTTGATTATAGTAGTACAGACAGAGGGTACCAAATAAGCTTTGCAAATCTAAAAAAAAAAAAAAAAGAACAACAAAACAATCTGAGCTGTTGTGAATTGGCAACATAGGCGAAAGTCATCCTGTAGATGGCACTGCATCTGGAAACAACGATGGCCTGGCATGCCTGATGCCTTTCTATAATGTGGGAAAGGCACTTTCATGTTGAATGCAGGAGCTTAATTGTGCATGACAGGGGCCGTTTCCAGATCTTCTGAAGAAACCAGTCTTGAGCGAGTTACTCAGTAACTTTGACCCCTTCCCTAAAATACTGGACAAAGTACATCAAAGAACAAAAGTGCAATAATGGGTTATATGCTGTATGAAGAGCAGCGCCCCCAGTGGCTGGTCTGTTATTAAACGTAAAGACTGAGTAATCATGTATATAGGCCTTTTATACAGGAGGACTGTGTGCTAGTGCCATGTTTAGGAGTTTCTGGTCAACACTGTTAACTTCCTTGTGGTTGTTTACTTAAGTGTGGATAAAAGACCATTTCATTTCTAAATAGCTTATAATTCACTTGCCTTAAAAATACTGTGTCTTGTGTTAGAATGCTGTGCAAGCTGCTGAAATTTAAAGACGAAGAAGGCCTTTTTTTTTTATTTGGTAAGGGCAGTGAAAAGAGAAGCTGTGTGTCAGTAATAGAATATGTGTTCCTCTGTAGTAGAACAAATCATTTGTGTCTTTTTTTAGTGTAAATTACAGTACTTTTAGATCATGCACTTTAGTCTCCATCAGTACCTAACTGTGAGCTTTATTTTACTCGGGGCTTTAGGGTGGGGTGTGACCATATACAGTGTGTTCAGATGGAGAGAAGAGAGCTCGGGGTCCTTGATTTTACTGCTTGGCAGAAGGTTTTCACCTGGGGAGCAGGGACAACTCGCCTCCAAGGGTCCACTCCCAATCACTGGACTTTAGTTTGAAGAAATTCTACAGTTTAAACGAGCTGACTAGAGCCGACAATGTAACTTTTCACCTCAGTTGGCAGCACTTCTAAGTTTCCCCTTAGAGGGCAAACTGCAGAAAAGCTGGCCCCGTATGTTATATTTGTCTGTGTTACGCTCCGGTGGCTCAGTTCTGCCACAGAGGAGCTCATGGTGCCTTAAGGAGCTGGTGCCTTCTCACTACAGTGATGGCCCCACCAGGGTGGCTGCACTAGGAGGCGGTGGGACACACATGAGATCCCGCAGTTGGGTGGCTGCAGCATGTGGATTGAGAGTTAGGGGCTGGCTTGGACTGCACGGCAAGACTGTCTCAAAATAAAAAAATGATTAAAAAAAAAAGGACAAAACACTACCCAGTTGGCCACCTCACTTGGAGCATAAGAAAACATAACAAAAGGAAAATTGTTTAGCTTAGATATTTCATCGACCCAAGAAAACCTTAAGCTCTAGAAGCATCCCTTCCTTGGAGAACTGACCTGACCTTGAGTCTTCCATGAGGACTCCTCAGTAAGAACCCTGGGCAAACCTGTTCTCTAACACCCGTGTCTTTTGCCCAAGAATAGACCCCCTTTAAGTATAGCAAGACAGATAAGACGGGCCTGCAGTTGATTTGAAATAGCCAGCGGCTCCCCCTCCCCACTTGACAACACAGCAATGCAGTTTTACCGTTAAAACTTGGCTGACCCAAGCATGAACTTTCAAAGAAAACAAGTCATTACTAAAAGAGATTCCATTTCTTTCCGGGACCTAATTTAAGATGACTTAACAGAATGTTGAAAAAAAAAATTATCTTCCAATGGCCACTTAATTATGGAGCAAATAAGTACCCACAAGGAAGTAAAATCGAGATTTTTTTTTTTTTTTTTAATTTTTGACTTTATAATATCCACTTATTTTGTGGGTGTACTTTATGTTTCTGCGGTATTTATACCGAGTTTGGAATAATTTGTAAGTTATCCATCTGAACATTGTCCTGTGACTTTTAAGGGTAATAATTTGTTTTTTTTTTTTTTTTTTTTTAAAAACATTCTGTAATACTTACTAAGATTTGCTGATACACTAATAATAATAGCTCTTTGTTCTGTGCGCTTTGTTTTGAACCAGTAAGTCAAGGGCCTGAAGCCCTTGGCTCTTGGTGAAGCATGCACCCTCCTCTGTGCTTTTACAAACACTTGGGAAATGTGGTCTTAAAGGCCTGGGGCAGTTTTGAAGAACTGGGAGACTTTGCTTAAAGTGTCCAGACTAGTAAAGAGAACAAAGGATTTAGAGTCACACCACCTACGTTTTTTTTTTTTTTTTTTTTTCACACCACCTAGGTTTAATTCCTCCCTCGCAAGCCTCGCTTTGGGTACACGAGCATCATTGATCTTAGCTGTTAGACGAGGACACGTTATAATGTCAAGATCGTTGTGATGATTGCGTGTGTGCATGCATGTGTGCGTGTGCGTGTGTGCGTGATGCATATATTAAGCACAGGATCTGATTGATTGTCTAGTATATGGTAGAAACGGATGAAATGGTAACGTATGACACAGCCACTAAGCTACATGGCTTGAAGACATTGTTATCTCTCAAATAAAATGATTGAATAAATCATTAATTGCAGGCCAAAACGAGGACCATGGGCTTTAAGTCTATGTTTTTTCTGTATTTTAAAACGATGAAGTCCATAGCAGCGAACAGAGATAGCACTCTTTACACTCTAAAATTCTGGGATGTTAAGCCAGAAGTGGAGTGGAGTCTTTCCTTTCCAGGCCTCCTAGGACATAAGCTGTTCCTACCAAGCACTGTGTGTGAGTAGGAGAAAGAGAGCTAAGTCGTCTTTTGTTCTTACAGGGATCAAAAAGTGTCAACTCTTGATTCTGCTGTATTCCTAAAAATCCTAACTAGCTCATAATATGCATATATGGTGTTCAGTTCTCTTAAATTTTTTTGTTTTGTTTTTCTTTTGTTGGCGAGTTTCCAGAAATCTGTGTAACTTCCAGCTAAAACTGAAGTCTCTCTTGGATTAGGAGGAGGAGGAGGAGAGGCCATCACTGGCCCCAAGGAATTTATAATCTCTGCTGGGATGACAGGAAGCGAAAAGAGTCTTGAAACACTTGCTGAGGGATGGACTTCCAGAAAAGACACACGCCCACCTGGTCTTGAGTCGGTGTCCTTCAGAAGACACCTTGTGTACGTGAATCTTGTAGGGCTTGTGTGTTTTTCTTCCATCACGTGCTTTCAAGGATAAACTCATGCTGTCACTCAGACTCGGTGGCAAGCCCCTTTAGCTACAGAGCGTCTCAGTGGTCCCCTAACAAGCCTTGTGTCCCGCTTCTCGGTTCCTTTATTGACCTGATTGCTCTTTCCTCACTGGGTCTCCAGCTTTGCCCGGATGCAACCAGCTCTTTGAGGTACTGTCGTGATTCTTTCACATGAAGATCTTAGGCCCCCACTGGTCCTCTCAGGCAAGTCTTTCTGTTCCGTTGCTTTTGGGAGGCTGGGGCCCTTGGGATAGGCCACAGCTTGTTCATACCCTGGCAGTCTTCTACACAGTTATAATTTGCTTGTGTTTCATAACTCACCATGTTGAATTCATAGAACTGGCTTTTGTAGCAATAGAGGTTCTAGCATATGGATATTTCATAAACGTAACAGAATGAATAATGAGCCTTTAAATGTCGTACTCCCTTGTCATGAGATATGTAGCAATTTGACCTGGAGTTGTCCCAATTGTAGGTCAACACATTAGGATTGATTTTATCAGTATGACATTTGGAAAAACAAGCTTACAAGCTTACTTCAGATGAGTTTTGTATTCAACTCTGTTTCAGAACCTTTTTTTATAGAACTTTTTTTTTTTTTTTTTTAACACAGGAGTTGATTTATCTGTTGCACAATTTTGTCTTGGAGTATAATTTTAGCTATTTATTATTCATTCCCGTCTTTCCCTTTGCTTGCTGACAAATCATCTCCTGGCTTTTGGTAAAAAGAACAGAAATGAACGTGATTCTAAAAATAATATGGCCAGGAAAGGTGTGAGCCAAATGCCTGTTTTGTTTTTTTGTTTTTTTGAGACAGGGTTTCTTTGTGTAGCCTTGACTGTCCTGGACTCATTTTGTAGACCAGGCTGGCCTTGAACTCACAGTGATCCGCCTGCCTCTGCCTCCCGAGTGCTGGGATTAAAGGTGTGTACCACCACGCTTGGCTCAAATGATTGTTTTGTTCTGTTTTCTTTCCAAATTTTAGGATGGTTCCTATAACCTTTATCAGATATACAGTACATGGACATTTTTGTCTTCTATCTTTTCTGTGTAGTCAAGGAAAATATAGTAATGGGACCAGGAAGTTGACAGTAATTACTATTGCAAGGCCTAAGAACACCATTGTTGTTGTTTTTGTGTTTACTTGCTTGTTTTTGGACTTTAGAAACGGGTTTCTCCGTGTAGCAGTCCTGGCTGGCTTGGAACTCACCTGCCTCTGCCTCCTGGTGCTGGGATTAAAGGCATGTGCTACAGTGCCAGGCGCCATCACCTCAGGTTTTTAAATAACTTGGTCAGAGAAACTTGCTCAAGGAAGATTAAGGAATATGAGCATTGGACTTGCCTGTCAATAGAGTGAAGTTAATGACAGGCAGCATGGTGTCCACTAGAAGACGACCTGACCATCGAAGCTTTGCCTGGCTTCCAGTCACAGCCACCAGGGCCCATGGCCCTTCTACCTAACCCGCGTAGGAGAAAGTTAGACCCGCTACAGGCGCCTTGGCTTCACGTGTTCTGCCAGAAGTGCTGGCCTGACAGGAGGCCTTGGCGGCTTCTGAGGCTGTTGCCGGAAGTGCAGCTGCTGCCCCAGGTTTCCGTTTCCGGTCTTGCAGCCCTGCCCTTGTGGGCCCAGAGAAAGAGAAAAAACTACGGCTGAGATGAGGGTCCCAGGAGAATCAATCGCACTGTGACCAAACAAGAAAGCCTTCCAGTCCGACTTGGGGTGGAGCTGTAAGGGGAAAGGCTGCAAGACTCAAGTTTACCGAAACAGGGTGAGGCGCCACAGCCAGACCCACACTGGAGATGCCGGAGTGAGAGTTTGCTGAGGAAATGAGCTCTGAAGTGAGGCGCAGAGTAGGAAAGCTGCTCTTCTCCACCTCTCTGGGTCTTAGGAGCAAGGAATCTAGATGCTACTGTCACACGGTAGCTTGACATTGTGAGAAGGTGGTATACTTAGGCCCAGAACGCACTGTTTAACACCGTTAGCCATTATATGTGCTTAGGTAAAAAGTTACTGCCGCTCTTCTATCTAGTTCTGTTAGAGTCTCTAAGAGTATGCTGTCAAGAGGAACCAGATGATAAAATTACTTCCAGTATTAAGAGACTCACTTCATGAACAAGAAATGCTGATGACACAAAAACTTTAAAAACAATTTTCCCCCCTTCATTCTCTGGAGGGTTTATCTTTCAGAGTTAAGAGGAAGAAAATGAAACAAAGAAAGGGAGCATGGGGGTTGGGGTGAATCATTGAAGACGCCATCTTATCTGTCTTCTTGACTTTAGTCTCTGGAGCATTTCCATTAATGGGCAAAGAACGGCCCAGCACTTCTTCACCTGCTATGTGTAAACTCTTGTGACATGAGTAATGAATGCGTTGTCCACGGTCTGTTTTCCTGAACTTAGCTTTTTTTTTCCCTACTAGTTTGGCATCTATCTTCACTTTTCATGGCTGTAGTGCACCATTATTTTTGTTTCTTTTCTTTCTTTCTTTTTTTTTCCCCTCCTTTTGTTTTTAACCTAGGCTGAAAATCTTTAGGGCAGAGCACTGACAATGAAGAGTGAACACAGTACTAGGCGTATTGTAAATAAAGCCATAAAGTAGTGCTTGCAGCTTTGTAGGGAATGTCTGGAAAAATTTAGACTCTATTTTGTTGGCTGCTCACACACACCTCGCATTTGTACATCCCCGGATTGCTGTAAAGTTATTTGATCATTATGATGGCTTAACTGGCAATTATGGCTACTGATTTTTTTTTTTTTAAGAAATGTTGGAATGTGAATAAAACCTCAGGAAGCTGTATGTACTTGTAGGTAGGAATGAAAGATGGGACAAGCTGCTATGACAAGGTTATGATGGTCACTCAGAAAACCGGAAGTGATTACCTTATAGCCCGGAAGTCTTACTTGTGGAGATACATATCTCCTCAGAAGAAATGGAAGCAGGGTCAAGAGTGGAAAGACCCCGTATGTAGTGGTCAGAAGTCAGTTCTCTCTCTCCTTTATCATGTGGGTCACAGGGGCCACACTCAGGAGGCGGAACTTGGCAGCAAGCACCTCTACCCATTTCAGCCATATTGCCAGCCCTCTATTTTAAGATTTATACAAGTTACTTAATGTTCATTTGTCACACGCAGTGAGCTAAGGGTTAAGATGAGATGACAGTCCTAGTATTCAAACCTGCTGTGCATATGTACACTTGTTTGAACTTGGGCATGGCAGTGGAACACTGAGATAATATAGGTTATAGACCAGTCCCCAGAACTAGGGTTACAGGTGCTGCCACCATGCCAGACTCTTAGGTGGCTTAGGGACCCAAACTCAAGTCCTCATGCTTACAAACCAGATACATTGCCCATTGAGCCTAATCCTCTTGTTTTGTTGTTTGGTTGGTTGGTTGGTTGGTTGAAGTATAGTCTTCGTCACACTTGCTGTATAGCCATAGGAGTGTGAACGTTTGAGTCCCGATCCTTCTGCCTCCACGCCCTACCTAAGTGGTGATGAATTCCTGTTTTTTTTTTTTTTTTTTTTAAATGTTTTTATTTTATGTGTGGGCAGATGTTTTGCCTGCATGTATGTATGTGCACCACATGTATGCAGTGCCCACACACGCCAGAAGAGGGCATTGAATTCTCTGAAACTGGAGGTATAGTTATCAACTGTCATGTGGGTGCTGGAAGCTGAACCCCGGTCTTCTGGGGAAACAGCCAGTGCTTTTAACCGCTGAACTATCTCCCCAGCTCTGGTGAATTCCTGTTTCGATGCTCCGCTCTCTTCCAAAGGTAGTTGTCATCTTACGCTCGGCAGCTAACATGATCATGTTGTATACACCAGGATAAAGAAACACTTTAAAAAGCATAGCCTAAAAGTTACAGATAATCCCTTGTGTCCACAGCACAGGCAAAAACATAGCAATATGGTCCCAGTTAGCATGGGAGTTTAGACTATTATGTGCTCAGCTGAAATTCCTTTCTACACGAAATTAGAAGAATAAATATTGCAGGAAATGGGCAGCTGAGACTGAAATGTGTAAGAGTTTTGAATTGTAGTTACTCATGGAGGGGAAAAAGACTATTACATAGCCATTGGGACTATAAGCCACCCAAATCCCTAGGAAATATTTTCTTGTTTTTTAAAATTTATTCATTTTTATGTGCATTGGTTTTTGCCTGCATGTGTGGCTCTGTGAGGGTGCCAGATCCCCTGGGATTAGAGTTACAGATAGTTACGAGGTGCCATATGGGCACTGAGAATTGAACCTGGGTCCTCTGGAAGAGTAGTCCGTGCGTGCTCTTAACTGCTATGCCATCTCTCCAGCCCCAGGAGTTTCTTCTTATTTGGCAGTTGTTGAGGAAACATCTCCTAATTTTAATTCAGGAAAGACTTCTTAAGGTCTTCTTAAGAAAAAATAGTTCAGGAGTGCATCTCAGTGGTCAAGCGCTTGCCTAGCCCAAGAACAGCCTGGGTTGGAGCTCCAGCTCTGACAAACGCAAGCAGCAACAAGGCAAAACACAGGAAGACAAGCCGCCTTTCACTGAGCGATTTGCTTTTATGCGTGGTACAGAGAGCTGCATGTGCTGTGCTCCAGTCCCCACAGTGACTATTAGACTGTCCTCTCTCCCTCCCACCCCCCTTCCTCATCCCCCACCTCTCATGTTTGAAATAGGATTTCTACGCTGGCCTCAGACTGTTGCTGCGATTACAGGCCTGGGCCACCATGCCCGGTTAATACAGTGGTGGGAATTGAACCCAGGACTTTGTGCTTGGTGGGCTAGCGTCATACAAACTAAACTGCATCTTCACCCCTCCAGTTACTTTTTTTTTTTTTTTAATGCTATTTGGTATTTATAGGGGAAATTACAAAACAGTGTTGTTACCATAACAGCCACATTCTTCATTTGTGCAGAGTTTTTATTGGAATGATGATGAATTAAAAATAGCTCTCATATATAAGCAGGCGCTTTCTAAAGGCTCTTAGTCCATTCTGCCTCCCTGTCTCGGCAGTGTGTTCTATTCACTGTTCTTGACACCTGCCCCTGTGGAAATGCACATGTTTCTCAGAGCAACCAAGCACAAGTGAGTAAGAAGCCTGACAGCCTGCAGGTCCACCGCAGACAGACTAAACGGGTGTTTAATTCTATACATTTGCATAGTTATTTTTCTATTAACTGCTAGACTTTACCTTATCAGTGGCTGTTGCTCTAATACCAGAAAAGTAACCCCTGTGTACGGTACTTCCTGCTGTAACATTTAGCTTGAGTGAAGTTCCCATGTGTTCTTTTTGGTTTGTGCTGTATAACTGAGGTACAAATTCCAAAATGTGCTTGAAGGTTATCTATTCTCTGCGATTAGCCCCTGTGTCCTTTTTCCATTCATTGTCTTGAGGGCCAGCACTTGCATTTGTTTTTAGCTCTACTTCACCGGTGTTTTGGGTTTTTGTTTTTTCGAGACATGGTTTCTCTGTATAGCCTTAGCTGTACTAGACTCATTTTGTAGACCAGGCTGGCCTCGAACTCACAGAGACCCACCCGCCTCTGCCTCTCAAGTGCTGGGATTATAGGTGTGTGCCACCACGCCCAGCTCTTACTTGTTAATTTTTAAAGATGAGGTCTCTCCTCTGTGCAGACCAGACTAGCCTCACTCACAGAGACACCTTCACCAGTCTTATAAGTGCTTGGTTTAAAGGTGTATGCCAGCATCAGCAGCAGTACTACTTTAAACCGCCCTGTCCGTTCCTCATCCCCTCTTGGGTAGGTTGTGGCCTCACCAGTCAAGGGGACACCTGTCCTACCTTGTATTAGTCTTTTCAGGTGGAAATAGAGCACAGAGAAAAAGGTGGCGCGTAAAGCGTTGAAAGGAGAGTGCATTTGGTGGAAAGGGGCCCGAGTGAAGGTGTCAGGCCGACCCTCCAGTCGGGTCTCCTCCAAGGTTCATTATCTAGGCTTTGTTGCTTTCTAGTTGTGCACCTTACCTGGAAAACAAGGACAGCAATGCAAGTTTGACTACGTACTTGGGGTTAGGATGCGGTCCATAGTGCCTGAAGCAAAGTGCGTGGTAGATGGTATGTTTATTTGCTCTCAGCTGAATTCATCAAAACTCCCTAAGATTAACTATAGGAAGGGGTTTCTGTCTTTTGTCATTCTGGCTCGCTTGCCTGCCTTGTTCCAGAGCGTCGAAATGGACTTGGTTTATCACATGTTGCCTATAGCTGGGAATGCTGAGGAAGGACAGGTAGTGTTCGCCATGGTGCATAGCAGCCGAGACCTGTGCTAATTCTACGCTCGCTACTTGTCGTTTTATTAGGTTTTCTATTTGCTGAACCTGGTCCCGTTGTGCTGCATCTAACTGGAGATGAAAGAAGAGCACAGGGTGGAAAATGGAAAATAAACAAACTTTGTAGCTCTTGAGATGTCTGTCTGTCTGTCTGTCTGTCTGTCTGTCTTTTCTTTTAATACAAGGAAACCAATGTGATCTTGGTTATATGTAAGCTCTTTTCCTCTTTGAGATTGTCCAGCACGCTCTTACTCTCCTGCCTTGGTCCCATATTCTGCTACCCTGACAAAGCGTCAGTGATGTCCAGCTCCCTTCAGCTCTTACTTCAGCCTGTCTTCTTCCTACCTCATCCTCACCTGGGGACCCCAACAGGAGGATGTCACCACCCCTCCCGCCAGGAGACACTGGAACTCCGTGCTCACTGGAGCACGGCATTGCTTAGATGGACTGCAGGCCAGCTCAGGCTGTCCACTCCTCTGTCTCTTAGGCATTGGCCCTTTAAAGTACTTTTCCATTGTTATGAAAAGAACCCCTCAGGGCCAGAGCCTACAGTTTTATGAGTAGGATTTGGTTTCAGCAGAAAATAATGAAAAATTACAATTTACTTTTAGTTACACTTCAAGTCAACTAGGATGTCCTGTTTAGAAACAGGGCTCCAACCCTTTTTAAAGGAACAGTTTATCTTTCTTTTAAACAAGGAGAGGTATTACTGAGGACACAGATGGAAGACAGGTTGCCATATCAAAATAAATTAACACATAGTTTCTTTCTCCCAAGTAACTTTCCTCTCCAAAGGAGGCATATGAAATTGGATTTAAAATTTTTATTTTGTGCTGGGCATGGTGGCACACACCTTTAATCCCAGCACTCAGGAGGCAGAGGCAGGTGGATTGCTGTGATTTCAAGGCCAGCCTGGTCTACAAGGCAAGTGAAACCCTGTCTTGGAAAACAAACTCCCCCTCAGTCATAGTCATAGGGGAGGGGAATAAGGGGAAAGTGGGAGGGAAGGAAGAATGGGAGGATACAAGGGATGGGATAACCATTGAGATGTAACAAGAATAAATTAATAAAATAAAATTTAAAAAAAGGAAAAACAAACAAAAAGAGTAAATTTACATTGTTATAGTTAGCATAGCAAATACTTTTATCATTTTTATTTTGTTTCTTATTTGCTTAAAGCCTTATCTTAATACTTAAGACGCACAGGTCAAGGGGGCTGGAGGGTTAGCTCAGGGATCAAGCGCACTGGCTACTCTTCCCAAGGACTCAGCTGGGTTCCCAGCACCCAAATGATGCCTCCTAGTGTCTGTAACTCCCAATGAATTCCAGGGCTTCTAGCACCCTCTTCTGGCCTCAACACGCACATGGTGCGGGCAAAACACCCATACACGTAAAAATGAAGCTGTAAAAAGCTACAACCCACAGATTGTTTTACAACCCCTAGATGTCACAGCAGAGCAGAATACTGCCCCCCGCCCCCGTTGTGTCCCCCCCTCTGTCTCTGTCTCTCTCTTTTCAAAAAGATTATATGAATGAATGATTTGCCTGCATGTGTGTGGATGCAGCATGTGTGTGCCTGGTGCCCACGGAGGTCAGAATATGGCATCAGATCCCCTGGAACTGAAGACCACATGGGCAGTGGGAACCAAACCAGCTCCTTTGTAAGAGTAACAAGTCTCTCAAGCCTGTTTGGTTTTTAAATACTGAGTCTTCCTCTAGCCTTGGCTACCTAGCCTAGCCATATTCACAAGGATCCTCCTGCCTCAGCCTCCCCAGTCAGTACTGGGATCACAAGTGTACGCCTACCTGGTGTAGGCTCACAGTTCGGGTTGTTTGCTTTTGTCCCCTTCCCTTCTCCTTAAGTTGGTTTGTTGCAGAGGCTGGTTACATTTCAGACCCCGGGCCCTGCGTCTTTGCAGTCCACCTGGCATGTCTGTGCCCTTAGCGGTTAAGGTTTTGCTTTCCTTCCTCCCGTGAGCTCAAACCTCTGGGTCATGTTCAGTCGTTATGGCTGTTCCTTTTCATAGTGAGCCTCATGTATAGAATGGCACATATCAAGAACTCTTTAGCTGCTGACCACGAGCCTGCACTCGGTGCTGTTGCTGATTAGGCGGGCTGAGCTGCCTTTCATTGCATAGTGGGCATTTTTTTCTTTCTTTCTTTCTTTTTTTTTTTTTTTTAGATATATAGGTCATATGAAGGTTGTCTGTCAAGCAAAGCCTGGATGATTTTCACAGGAACTGAGTTGAGATCTTGATAGATAGAGATTATATCTTTTTTTCCCCCCTCTCAAGCAGTTTTCTCTTTGGAAATACCTCACATTATTTCAGGCCTTGGAAGTGTGAATGGGTCTAGTGTATTTCCCAGGGAAAACTGCCATCTCCCTGATGTTTCCCAGCAGGAAACTGTCTGCCGGTGATGGATACACTGTGAAGAAAGAGAGCAAGTGAGAGACTGGAGAGAGACATTCACACAGGCGGGGCAGCAGATTTTATGCAGGGAGGCATTTAGCCTGTTGGCTTTTTTTCTTCTTCTCTTTTTAAAAAAAATCAAATTGCTAATTGTTCAAATCTACCCCATCTTCTAAGCACTGGAGAAGTCAGCGAGGGCAGTCCTTAGACTGGCACTAAGTACGTAATGGTTGGTTTTGTGTTTCTTTTCTATCGATATGTTCATCCCAATGTCATATCCAGTGTGCTCAGTAAAACGTCACATTGGCAAATGGCAGTTTTCAGCGGAGCAGTGGTGTGGCCACACAAGTCCCTGTGAAGTGCCTTTCCTGCCACATCTCTGTCATCCTCCTGTGAGATGCCTCAGCAAGGCTGCAATCCTGTCCGTGAGAGCCCAGTATAGGTGGCATTGCACCAAATTAGGCAGGCATTTGACATCATCAGTGCATGGTTATCATGAAAAGAATATGAGTGCCCCTTAGGGGAAGCAGAAGTGGCCAGAAACCAGCATCCATAAAACCCAGACTGGAGAGCTAGGAGGAATGAATACCTCATGTTTGCACAGAGATGGCTGTACAAGGCGTTAATATTTTACAGAGAAGTCATCCAACTTGTAATAAATAAAATATGCTAGCCATAGTGGGGAGGGGCAGTAGAGAATCACTAGGTGGGAGTTAAACATTTTATCTAGACAAGATAGACATGATCTTTGCAGTTCTTTTTAGGTCTCCCTCAACTCCCTACGGGCCTTTGAGAAGTTCTGAGCTGGGTGTGCTGGCACACACCTTTGATCCCAGCACCGAGAGGCCAAGGCACGCGGATGGATCTCTGTGACTTTGAGGCTCGCTGGGTCTGTTTACATAGTGAGTTCCAGGCTAGCCAGGGCAGCATAGTGAGACGTGCATAGAGGTGGCCCTGTGACCTCTGTAGGGACGCCTCGGAGGGAACACTGTCAAAGTTCCTCATGCCTCTAATTCAAACCAACTTCCTGGTTCTTCGAGTTTGTACTGAAGGGCTTATGTGGGCATCCATCTTACCGAAAAGTCATCTTATACACCAGAGATTATGTGGGAAGTTGGCCCTTGGTATTTTGTGTGTTTTGTAAAATAAACATGTATGTATCTGTCTAAAAATAACATTTTCGTATTTAGCCATTACTGTTTACTAGTCAAAACGTCAGCACCTTCCCCAGACCTTTTCTTACTGAACTCTCCTTTTTCAGTCTTCAAGAGCGGAGTGTGAGTGTGGCAGGCACCAGGCTTTTTGCAGCATTTTTTTTTTTTTAGCATATTTATCTAACACAATTTTCCCCCTATTCCTATACATTCCTAGGCAAGAAATAGTAAACTCTTAATTTTTATCACTTAATTTTTAAAAATTAATTCTGACCAGGTGATGGTGGTACACACTTTTAATCCCAGCACTCAGGAGACAGAAGCAGGTGGATCTCTTGAGTTTGAGGCCATCCTGGTCTACAGAGCGAGTTCCAGGACTGCCAGGGCTACACAGAGAAACCCTTTCTTGAAGAAAACAAAAATAAAAAAATTATTTCTGTGTGTGTGTGTGTGTGCGCGCGCACGCACGCACGCAAAGGCCAAGGGAGAATGGGGTTGCCCTACTCTATTACTCCTTATTGTTTTGAGATAGTTTCTCAGAAAGCCGTGGGGATCCCTCTTTCTGTACCCTGACAGACCGGGGCTTCAGGTGGGTACAGTTGCCCAGGCTTAATTTTTTATATTTCTTTATTTTCTGTGTGAGCATATGTGCCAAATTGGATGTCCAAAGACTCTGTTCTCTCCTTCCATCATGTGGGCTCTAGGGTGGTGTTTTTTTTTTTTTTTTTTCTTCCTCTTTGTTTGTTTTAAGGTTTATTTATTTTTATGTGCATTGATGTTCTGCCTGCATGTACACCTGCGCAAGGGTACCACATCTTCTGGAACTGGAGTTATAGATGGTTGTGAGCTGCCATGTCGGTGCTGGGAATTGAACCCAGGTCCTCTGGAAGAGCAGCCTGTGTTCTTAACTCCTGAGCCATTCCTATTAATACCCCAGGATTCTAGGCGGGGCTTCCTCAGATCCTCACGCTTGTGCAGAGAGTTCCTTTACCCACACAGGCGTCTCCCCAGTTCCTCCAGCCATGTCATTCTCCCGTTTCTCAGTGTATATTCTATAGATTGGCAGTGTTGGTGTCACTGTCACTCTTATGTAAATAGTGATTTCCTGGTGAGATTTAAGGCCTGGTGTCTCTTCGTCAGAGTACACAGGCGAGGAGAGTGAGAGTCTTCGTTTTCAATAATAGCTTGTATACAGTAATATGTGAGACTGTTTATGTGGATTCTTGAAGAATGTTAGGCCCCGTTAGGTCTACCCAGTTGAGTCTAATTCTAGTTGACAAGCCGCTGTGTGACACTAGCCATGCTCAAGTGTGAGTGAATTACATATTCAGCTGTCATTAGTTAAGAGTTGCCTGTTGGTTAGTGGGGCTGCTTCTCAAATAGTCTTCCTAAAACAAAAGGAAAAGAAAAAAAGAAAGCCCACAAATGGTTAGTTTCTTAGAAACTTAGGAAGTGTCTCAGAAGAATTATTCTTTCATTACAGTATATTTAGTAATGAATAAAAATAAAACAATAAAACAGCCCCCCCCCCCACATAGACTTAGCTTCTCAGAAATTTAGGGAGTGTTTCAGAAGAATATTTTCTTTTATCCATCATAATTCAACAAAGAATACATGAAAATAATATGAAAGTTCATGATTTCACCCGATTAGGCACAGACTTCGTGGTTTCCTAAATAAAATCAGAAGTACCTCATAAAACCTAATTGCAAAATCTGTTCTCCTAAGAAAGACCTAATTCCCTGCCTGTGTGGGATTCACTCTTGGCTCCACGTCCACCACTTTGGCAAGTCCAATGGCCGCAGTCTCCTCTGAGTGGGGTGGGTATTAATGGATGTTGTCACGTGGCTTTTGGAAACTGCACAGCATCCTCCAGGATTTGGCAGTGCGTTATGTCAGGCTTACACACGTGTACCAGTTTCCCATGGGTCTGAGGCACCGGCCCTTGACATGGCTTTGCCCACACACAGACAGCAGGGCCTCATTCTCTCCCTGACATTCATTCCGTGTTTTTCTTGCCTCCCACAGTATTGTTTTTCTGGGTCTTTGTTTGTTTGTTTTTGTTTGTTTTTCTAAGACTCTACAAGTGTATGCTAACACATCACATCATACTTGCTTCTTTGAAACACATGCAAACATGCCGCATGTTAATGTTCATTTTGCTTACAAGGAAAATAACATCTGAAAATAGGAAAATGATGGAATACAGAATATATACATACATACATCCATCCTCCCTATGATCCTACCAGAAACACAATATGCATACATCTATACACACACACACACACAACACACACACACACACACAGTATCCCCACCTCCTCCTGGGAGCGCTCTCTCTCTCTCCTTAAAGATTTATTTCTTTATTATGTATGCAGTGCTCTGGCTGCATGTACACCTGCAAACCAGAAGAGGGCATCAGATCACATAGATGGTTGTAAGCCACCATGTGGGGGCTGGGAATTGAACTCAGGACCTCTGGAAGAGCAGTCCGTGCTTTTAACCTCTGAGCCACCTCTCCAGCCCTCTGGGAGGTCTCTTGTAGCTCAGGCTGACCTTGAGTTCCATGTGTCATTGGAGATGCTCCCCAGACCCTTTTGCTCTCACCAACCAAGGGCTGGGATTACACACTGCTTCTTCACCCAACTGCAAATTCTCATCTCTTTCTTATCGCACCGTTCCTTTTCTTTACGTTAAGTCTCTGTGCTTTAGCCACAGAGATAAGTTGTTCTTAAGCAGTTATTTAAAGACGTGAACCCAGGCTTCCATTTCCTTATAATTAAATGGCCCATGTGCTATTTGTATCAGTCAGTTTTTCATGACTGATAAAATGCCTATAAAACAGCTTGTTGTGGGATTAAAGATTGGCCTTAGTTCATGGTCTCAGAGGTGCTGGTGTGTGATTGAGCCACTGGACTCCTTTTAGGCCTGAGGTAAGGCAGAATGTTACGATGGGGAGCCCATGATAGAGCGAAGCAGTTTCCATGGCAGCCAGGAAGAGACCAAGGACTACGGACATACACTGGAAATGGCCTACATCCACCCATTTAAGCCACAGACTCGACTCAGCCCCGTTCCCTCAAAGCCCAACTCTGATCACCGTATTGGGGTTCAGCCTTTGCTACAATATTTGCAATATTCTGGAATATTGCAAATTCCAATATTGACTCCATTCTTTTGGACTCAACAAGACATAAGCTCTTGGAAAGACCCAAGTTGTGCTGGTCGATAGTCATGGACGCGAGTGACCCTTGTGTCTTGACATGACACAGAGATGAGCTTTCAGGTACAGGTCCTGTGACCTAATGTGTTTTTTAATCTGTTACTTACACATGTATATCCATGATTAGATTATATACTATATGGCTTGAGATTTTTCAGGTTGTTGAGATTTATACATAGCTGGGTGTAGTGGCACACAGCATTAGTCCCAGTACAGGAGGCAGAGGCCAGTAGATCTCTATGAGTTTGAGGCCAAGCTGGTTTACATAGAACAGCCAGGGCTTCATACATTATTTAATGAGTTTAAATTTCTTTCTTTCTTTTCTTTTCTTCTTTCCTTTTTTTTTTTTTTTTCCATTTAAAGTAGAGTGCCTTTTTCTACCAACTAAAAATCCTGACCATCTTAATGAAATGATTTAACTTAAAGCTTTCCTTGAGTACTGTGTCGTCCATAAATATCAGGGGAGCATGCTAATTCTTAAAGTGACCCTTAAAGTGAAAGACTCGGAGCTAAAAGGGCAGGTGACTAAGATGCAGTACCTGCTCCTAAATATCGAGCTGAAATGATAGCGTTCAACCAAAGCCAGTTACGCTTAGCGCCAGCAGCGGGGGAAGCAGAGCTGAAGAGAAGAGAGACGTTTGAGTCACCAGCAGAGCGCCTTCCTTGGAAAAGCAGAGTTTAATTTGGGACTTCTAAAAGTAGAAGAAAGCCTTTTTAGGAAGTAAAAGTCAAAGATGAAAAGAAAGGTCTTTTCATTGGAAAATGAAGGCAGCATGGTATAGTAGAGCCCTGGGATGGATGGGCTGTCATGTGGGACAATTGAAGACTCCATTCTGACGTACCGGGAAGGAGTGGATGCCTGTTGTGTGTGTCGGAGTGTCTGTAGGGAGGTTACAGAAGCGATATAATAGTGTTTCTGAAACCCAGATGTATGTCTTTTATATTATTAGATCTACCATCTCCCTGGACTCCCATACTAAATATGACCCCACTAAGCTATATCCCCAGACCTTTCTACATTTTATTTTGTGACAAAGTCTTGGCTAAGCTGACCATGCTGATCTCAAACTTGCCTCTTTCAGCCTCAGCCTCTGGGATAACAGAATTTCAGTCATGAGCTGGGACAACTGCCTTTCTTTGGTTCTTTCTGTCTTTTTTTTTCCCCCCTAGAGATAGAGTTTCTCTGGGTAGCCTTCGCTGTCCTAGACTTGCTTTGTAGACCAGGCTGGACTTGAACTCACAGCAATCCGCCTGCCTCTGCCTCCCGAGTGCTGGAATTAAAGGCACGCATCGCCATGCCCGGCTTGCTTTTTTTCATATAAGATAGCATCGCACATAAAATTGAAAGTTCCTACTGAATGATGTATCTCACAGCACAGATTAAAGTTATTTAGACAAACAAGGGCTGTATCAGTGCAGGGTCTTCAGAGGTATAGGCTGTTGGTCCAGACACTCCTTTACTTGGACGTGCTAAATGTACAAGAGGTGTGTAGAGTTCAGATCCATTTTCCCCCTCCAGACAGGGTTTCTCTGTGTAACCCTGGCTGTCCTGGACTTACTTTGTAGACCAGGCTGGCCTTGAACTCACAGCAATCCTCCTGCCTCTGCCTCCCCGAGTGCTAGGATTACAGGTGTGCTCCACCACATCCGGCTTCGGATCCATTTTTATCTCTCCTGGTCCATGGACCTTTGATAAAGTGTTGCACTGTGGTAATAACCATACTAAAAAGACATCCTTTTTAATAGCGGGCATAATTTTGTTCTGTGCTTTCTGATGGAGTTCTTTATTATACTTGGACGATTTAGGAATTCCTTCACTAGATCCGAATAAATGACAATAGCTTAGATGCGGCCATTTGGACGAGTGATTGAAAAGCTTTGGCATGACAGGACTGTCTGTGTGGAATGTTGTTGGTCGTGTCTTTATTTGGTCATATGAGGATGCCGTCTCTCTGGCATGGTAAGAGCTGTTTTGCCCGCACATATCTTCATCCGTGTTCCGATCAGAGCTGAGCTGGCAAGCTAGATTCCAGACGTTACTGACGGGCAGGTCATGTCCACTCTAAAAAGATCTTTCTCATGCCCCTAGGCTCTGGCAACTTTGAAAGTTCTTTCCCAGTTGGGAAGTAGAGCTTTAGAAAGGGCCTAGGTTGTTTAAGACTTGCTAGCAAAAAGGCTCAGCGGGTGGGGAGGGTATTTGTGCCAAGCTTGGCGACCCCACCTCATCCCTGGAACCCATAGATGGAAGGAGAGAGCCAGTTCCTGTGCTGTGTGTGTAGAAATATGGGTGAAAACGACATTCACAACATGGAAAATATGAACTTGGTTTCTGTAAACTATGTTATTTGTATTATTTTTAAACTTACTGCATCTATTTTGTATGGGATTGATCCCTGTGCCATACATCTCATTTCTTCACTCTCCTCCGGGATACCTCTCCTTCTGTGCAGCTTCCTCTTCTGGCGCAGGAATTGCTTTCTCCTTCAGTGAAGACGAATCTTCTCAGTGTAGCAGGGCGCATATGTGGGCTAATATGGCCATGAACTTTCTCAAGCTCAGCGGCATACCTTAAGTTTTTGTTTGCCCAGAGAATTTACATCTAAACCCTCAAGTTCAGCATCACTTTGCGATTTTAAGCACATGCAGCAAAACTTCAACTCTCCTTTTGGGCCACCGACCCATTATTTGGTCTTGGAGCAACTACCAACTCTACCATTATACCCCAGAATGGCACGCACGACTTCTATTGTTTTGTTTTGTTTTCTGAGACAGGGTTTCTCTGTGTTAGTCTTGGCTGTCCTGGACTCCTTTGTACACTCATGGCTTCTTTAAAGTGACTTTTTAAATACTCCTCCACATAATGGCTTCCAACTCTAAAGTTTGAGCCTCTTGGTTTGTGTGATTCTGTAGCATTTTTCTGGCTCAAGAAAGTATTGAACTCTTTTCATAGATCCCTTCCGGCCGCTCATTAACTTCCTTTCCTCTTGCAACAACTAAAAAAGTAAACCCCGATACTTGGCGGCTTAAAACATGAGACAGTTGATGAGAGGCAGCAATTTAGGAGCAGCTTGGCTCCTCAGATCTAGCCCAAGGTCTCAAGATTGCAAGAAGACATTTTCAGTAGAGGCTGCAGTTATCTAAGACCTCAGCAGCCTTGGAGATCCAACTTTTTGCTAGAGGCAATCGCCCCCCCCCCCACCTGCACCCCAAGCCTCTTTATAGGGACTATTGAGAGTAGTCTCATCCCGAGAGCTTGCCTCCTTCGCTGGAGCACGGGTGAAGGAACGGGTCAGAGACTCTGAAAGCCACACTGGCCTAACTGTCTGGCTTCTCTAATTCTCTTTGTTGGAAGTGAATCACCAGTTAGGCATGGTGCCACATGCCTGTAATCCCAGCACTCGGGAGGCAGAGGCAGGAGCATCTCTCTGAGTTGGAGGCCAGCTTAGTCTGCAAAGCAGAGTCCAGGACAGCCAAGGCTACACGGGGAAATCCTGTCTCGAAAAACAAAACAAAGAAGTGAATTACCACACTGGCCAGTCAGATCTTTGAGTTCGAGTCCAGCCTAGTCTACAGAACGAATTCCAGCACAGCCAGGACTATACACAGAGAAACCCTGTCTCACCCCCCCCCCCCCCAAAAAAAACCCTCCAAAACCAAAAGGAAGTGACTCAACATGAGGCAGTTAATTGCTAGATACTATGGTAATTGCATGTTTAATAAGGTAGCTTCAGCCTTTCCTGGGGTGATAATACTCACCAGCAGTGTCTGGGAGTCTGTTTCTCTACCTCTGCCGGATTTGCTTTTGTCATAATGTTTTGTATATGAGATTTTAGAGTCAGGTCATACAGCACGTGTAAAGACTGTTAGAAAAGTATGAAGGAGGTGGAGGCAGAGGCAGGTGTCTCCCTCTTGAGTTCCAGGCTAGCTGGGCTGCACAATGAGGAAAACCCTATCTCAAAGCAAACAGAGAAACAAACAAGTAAAACCACATCTTGAAAAGAGGAGTATAAAAGAATTGCAGGCATGTTTGGAGACGAGAAACTTCAGAACAGAGATGTGAAGTTTCTTGTCCACAGTGCATAGCAGACAACCAAATTGGCCTCATATGATTTTCTTTCTTTCTTTCCTTTTTTTTTTTTTTTTTTGTTTGTTTGTTTTGTTTTTTGAGACAGGGTTTCTCTGGGTAGCCTTAGCTGTCTTGGGCTCAACTTTGTAGACCAAAGGACCCGGGTTCAATTCCCAGCACCCACATGGCAGCTCACAGCTGTCTGTAACTCCAGTTCTAGGGGATCCAACACCCGCCCACAGACATTCATGTCGGCCAAACACCAGATGTGCATTAAAAATAAATTAATTGATTTAAAGATAGAAACTAGAGTTGGAGCGTGGAGAGATGAATCAGAAGTTAAAAGTACTTGTTGCTCTTACAGAGGACCTGGGATTGGCTCCCAGCACCCACACTGTGCCCCAGAATCACCTAACTCCAGTTCCACGATTATCTGACTCTCCCTGACCTCTGTACGCACCAGGCGTACACATAGTAGGCATACACACATAGGCGAAATCGAACAATCTTTAAAAAAAAATTTAATAATAAAAAAAAGTGGATCTTGAGAGACTAGTCACTTTCTACTTGGCAGTAATTAGAATCAAATGCCTGGGAGATCATTTTAATTGTTGTGAGTAGCCAGTTTTCATCGTGAAAATTGCAAGCCATGAATAGTAAGCCAAAACAAAGCCACCATTGGCAATGACACGGCTAATAGTCTTCAACACACACATACACACAGAGAGTCTCTATCCGTGTGTGTGTGTGTGTGTGTTCCCAAATACATAAGTACAAGCTGCTCCGCCTATGTGTGTGCTTTCAGGGCTGACGATTTGGCATTGGTTAGCTGAGAATAATAGGCAGTGTGTAAGTGGGGCTGAGTCTGTCTTTCTTCTCGCAGTGTTGAAACAACCCAAGCCCTGCTAGAGTGATGGTGCTTAGACAAGTGGGGATTTCTTTGTCTTTTTCCTTATTGATTTATTTATTTTTAAAAGGAAAGAGCCCTCTGTGTAACCCTGACTATATAGATCTGGTTGGCCTCAAATTCCCAGAGATCCACTAGTCTCTGCCCTCCCAGTGCTAAGGTGAGAATTGCGCTCTCGGCACCACGTCTTAAGTGGATCTTTGTCTCAGTCCTAAAGAGTTTGCACTGCCCAGCCCCTCGCTGGGTGTTATAAAGTGATCTCTGAGGAGTGGGCCAGTCTTAAAGCAAGACTTTCTTACTGACAGAGACCCGGATGGTCCTGCACCTTGGGCCGCACTTAGAGTCACTAGTAGTGTTTTCTTTGGTTGGTATGTTTTTGTTTTTGTCTTAGGTGTTAGGGAACAGCTGACTTACCCGGTACATCCCTATATAATAGGAGGTGAGAACAGGAGGATCAGGAGTTCAAGGCTGAGCTCAGCTACATAGCTCCAGGCCAACCGGCAAAACAAAAAAACCCACTGACTTGTGGTCAGAGTTGAAATGTGAGTCATGTTCCACAAATGTGGTATTTTTGCTAGGTAAGCCTGAACCTGTGGATCAAGAATAAACAGGAAAGTGGAGGAGGGGTGGGGGTGGAGCGGGGGAGGTGAAATCCAAACCCAGAAGCGAACATGGAGTTAGTTTTCGGTGTTTCAGAGAGGGTATTTTCCTGCGCACCCCTCCTTTTTTTTTATCTCTTACAGTCCCTACCTTTGCTTGTTTCTTTGAGGCAGCGTCTCATGTGTGACAGGCTGGCTGTGAACTTCCAGTCATTCTAGCACGCTGTGTGCCACCATACCTAGCCCTCTATTACATATATGTACGTATGTATGTGTATCTGTGTATATATATATACACACACATACATACATATACACACATATACATATATATACACAATACATACACACACACGTATACACATATATAGATATGTATATATATATATTTTAAATGTTTTTGTTTTTTGTTTCTTATTTTTTTTCTCTGTGTAACATGAGCCCTGGCTGTCATAGGCCTGGCTGGCCACGAACTAACTCACAGAGATGCTCCTGCCTCTACCTCTCAAGTGCTGGGATTAAAAGTGTGTGTCACCATGCCCAGCTTTTACTCTTAATTTTATTAGAGAAGAGTCTAACAAACACTAATCTCTCGTGCGTGCTCATCACATGTACGGAGTTGCTGCTGGTGCTGTAACTACTGATGCCGTGTAGTTGTGATGGACAAATCAGTCAGTTCATCTGGTTTGAACACCTATGTCCTCTGGATGCATGGGGTTTTGAAGGCTGATAAACCAGCCCAGAGCTACTTACGCCCCCTGTGCCTCCTACTGTGTGAAACACTGAAAAAAAAAAAAAAAAAGAAGAAGAACCTTTCATTGTGATACTAGCTAGTTTCTTCTAACTAGAGTCCATTTATAGGTATAGGCCAATGAGATGGCTTTGTAAAATACAGGCCAGTGACTAGGCACATGCCACCAAGCCTGGTGTCCTGAGTTCAATTCCAAGAACTGACATGGCGGAAGGCGAGAACCAGCTCCTAAAAGTTATACTCTGACTCCCACATGTGTCCACACACTCAAGTAAGCTTGTGTGCACGAGTACATACAGTTTTGCCACATGGAACCCTAGTGTACACATCCATGTCTGCAAATCCCAGTTGGGGAGGCTGAGGTAGGAGGGTTGTAAATTTGAAGCTAGCCTGTCAAAAAGAAAAGAAAAAAGGTAAATTTAGAGAACGTTGAAGTTTATAGAGGACTACGTGAGCAGAGATGTACCACGGCAGGTCTTCAGACAGTGAGAATTGGCCTTTTACTCTAGTGTGAGAATTTGGAGGTGGTCCTTAAAGCCACCATGAGCAAAACACGGAATCTTGGGTAGCTGTCCATCGGGTGTGGCCACTGGTTATGAAAGTACACTACCATGTGCTAGAATTAAGCCTGCCTCACCTCTCCGAATCTCCCCCTCCTCATGGAAAGAATATTCTTTGTTACAAACAGTGGCCTTGTCTTTTCAAAGTGTGTCATCAGTCTTCTGATTTAGGCATGCTTCAGATTTGCACAGTGACCTCTGAAGTCAGTTGCTAAAACGCTTTTAAAACGAGGCTGTCTTTTTCCCAGTGGGGAAGTGACTCCACAGTCACTGGAGAACAACACATGGTGGTTTTTTTTATCTAAAGCCCAGCTGTGGCCTGGGCAGTAGTCTTGCTCCATGGTGTCTAAGCCACCAATGTTCAGCTGTCCAACACAGAGCACTTTCTGTTAAATCTTTCAGCCTTGTTGGGGCAGAAATCCATTAGCTCCCCTTCGGGATGTAGCTGTCAGCAGCTTTATCTCTTGAACTTCTCTTTGTCCTTGACTGAGAAATGCCCTTTCCTGTGTTTTTATAAAGGCAACATCTGGGATGTTGAAGGCACGGTGCCCAGCACATCTGTGTCCATAGACAGGGCTGGTCAATTAAGGGCTGCTACAAAGCTCGCGTGGCCACATTTGTTTGGTATTTGAGGAGGAACAGGGATGTTTTGGCGTATTAGACCTCTGTCACTGTGGTTTCAGAGCTACGCTTCTGGTGCCATAGGTGATTGGTGAGTTTATGACAGTGAGCTCCCTGCAGCGAGGACCTTGTCTTTCTGCTTTCCACAGGCTTACGAAAGACGCCACACGTTCAGTGCATTGTTATGTGCTGACCCAGACAGAGAGCGTGACCGCGGGCTGTGTCTCCAACCCTGTGACTCTTCGCCTGGTTGCCACAGAAAAGCACAACTGAGATTTACAGCCATGTTTCCACTTGTTAATTATCTGGATCTTGTTTCCTTCCTCCTTTTTCTTTTTTTTTCCTCTTCCCTCCTTCATCCCTCCCTTCCCCCTTTCCTTTCATTAATCTTCCTTCCTTTCTTCCTTCCTTCCTTTCTTTCTTTCTTTCTTTCTTTCTTTCTTTCTTTCTTTCTTTAAACCGAGGCTGACTAAGTTTACCAAATCTGCGGCAGACTGGAAAGGACTGTAACCATCACACTCTTGAACTTAGTATCCTGAGTTGCATGCCAAGGTATAATGTAATACTCAAGAAGAATTTTCCCTTATCAAGTCTCTTCCTCTGTCCTGTCATAGGAGAAAATGGGAGAGACACCAAGATAACTCGGTGGGCTTCCGGGATGGAGTGAGCCTTTCCTAGACTCCAGGAACTGCCGATTTTGTCTTTGTTGACATGAAATGCCAACCTTTGAGTTGCCTTCGGTTTGAGTCAGTTTTGAGCCTTTTTTGTTATGGGTGATTTGCAAACTTGGGTGGACCAAGAGTTGGTTTTTCTTCCTCTCCCATATACGGCAGTTCCTTACTAGAACATTAAAACAAAAGTTTCCTACCTCAGTCTAGAATATTTACCTAAGGCTTCATTCATAAACACTATAATTTATGTTAATACAAATATTGTCTCTTCTAACTCCTGAGGACAAAGCAGGTAATGAACCAAGGCAATCCCTGGCTTACCCAAACCTGAAGTGTTTAATCCAGGCACAATGTGTAGAGTATGTGTACTCCCAGTACTTTGGAGGTGGATGCAGTAGGTTCATTCTGGGTCATCCTTGGCTGCATAGCAAGTCTGAGGCCAGCCTGGGCTACATGAAGCTCTATCTCGAAAACTAAAACTCCAAACACCCTGATAAATAGCGTAATGCTATTGGATTATTATTATCATAGAAAGAGAAAACACAGAAGCTGTTGTAAACCCCTAAGGGTTTCTACCACTCTTAGTTGATTCATAGACCCTTGTATCTGTATCCTAAAAGAGATTTCCCCTCTCCGATAGTGAAGCAAATCAAAGTATATTTTTTCCTTGTGCTTTTTAAAAAATCTTTTTCTATTCCCTTATGTATGTGCCGTTTTCTGCATGTGAAAGTAGAGGCGGTTCTCTTCGGAATACAGATGGTTAGGTTTGGTGGCAAGAGCCTTTACTCGCCGAGCTGACACCCTGTCTTTGCACATATATTGGCTGTAAACCATACTATTATATGTTATAGATGAACCTTAACCATATATTAAGTTGTCTATTTCCCATAATCCCCAGGTGCCTAGTGAGTTTCATTGATAAATTATCTAGCAAGTCTATAAAACGTTTTTCTTTAGAACAGTATTAGAAATGTAAGTTATTTTCCTGGGTGAGCTCCTCAAACCTAACCGATGTGTACCATAGCCCTGTGCACTGCTGCGCAAACGATGCCCTGACTGTAAAACAGAGGGTTAGCACATTATGTTGTTTCTATGTGGACCTTCAGCCCAGCCCATACTCATCACGGAGTTGGGGTGTGGTGGCTACTTGAAGTTCGGGTTAGTTCTCTTGCTTGGGTTGTCGTGGTCAGACGGCCCAAGTGGTGTGTGTCGTCGTGCCCCCCCCCCCCCCCCCCCGTCTCCCGTGGCCCCCCCCCCCCCCCCCTGGCGTGAGAAGGCAGGCGGCCATGCTGGATAGTAGAGTTCCCTCATGCGCTTGTCAGTAATTTCGTCTTTTCCCCAGGAACCCTCTTTGTGGCAGAGGTGAAAGAAGAAAGGAAAAACATAAGTTTAGTCAACAAACTTGACCTAATTGACTATATTAGACCACTCCACTCCATCCAACAACAGCAAAGCACACATTTGTGTAAGAAACTCATAGCATATTTGCAATGCTCCGAGGCATAAAACAAAGAGTGGGAGGAGAGTTTTTTTGTTTTCAAATTAAATCATATCTTATTATATGTGTCAACAGGTTCCTGGATAAATGAGTAAGTACATCTATATAAGAGAATACTGCCCAGTAAAGGCCTTTCGTAGACTTAACAATGTGGATGAAATTGGCTTTATGTAAATATGAATGTACCAAGACACACTCAGCACTTCTAGCCTGTGGTTCTGTTTTGACTTTGGAGCAGATCTGTGGTCCTAGGCATGGTGGAATAGGGCTGGGAGGAAGTGTTGAGGGAATGGTGGCACATAACGTCCGTCCTGTAAGCCTGGGCGGTACTCAAAGTGCCGAGGAAGAATGATTTGAGTTTAGGATCTACCTGGTCTGTGTAGCAAGACTGTTTCTAAAACAGTAAGTGGTAGGGGAGGCACCGTTTTGATGGTTTCATGTACGTGTGTGTGTGTGTGTGTGTGTGTGTGTGTGTGTAAGCTGAACAAACCCCACATTTTCAAGATATATACCATACATGTTTAAATAAATATAAAGAAACGAAACCAGTCAGAACTCTGAGGACGCTCTGCAACAGCAGCGTGTATGAGGTGCTAACGTGCAATGCAGTGGCCTGACATACTGTGCACTGTGCTGGACCAATAAAAGGGCCGATTGAGTTTTGACCCTGTACACACAACCCTGGACAATGTTAGAAATTTAGCATATAGGCTCCCTCTTTGTCGTTTGCATATGGTTAACGACTGCACACAATGTCTAATAAGGAGCACAGCCGTATCGTGTCGTCTGAGTAAAGAAAGAGGACAGCCAGCAATGTTTATTCTGTAGCCACTCCTGAGAGCACGTGCCGGAGCCCTGTGCTTTGACCCTAGCTAGGTTCCTTGTGTCTGGCCCACTCTGCACTACAGTGTGCTGTGCTGCCTTGCACTTTGCCTCTCACCTGTGCTTTCTTCCTGCCCACTCCCACCTCACCCTCATATCTATCTATCTATTCCCCCTTCCCTCGGAAAACCCTACCAATTAATTATTCTAGGTTCTGGTTTACATCCTGACTTGCTTTCTCTGGTTTTTCAGCCAAAAGCATGTTGGCAGTGTTGTTTGCCTTAGTAGACATCAGACATGTAGTTGGCACTCCGTGTCTCCCACCATATATGTTTAATGTTTACACACATGTCTGGGTGACTTCTGTCATTGGCACCTAGCGGGAACCTTGAAGGTGTATGTGTTGGTTGTAGCATAAAACACAGAAAGAAAAACAGCCAGCCAGAGAAGCAGAGTGGTCACCTGCTGGCTCCTGTGTAGGGCTACTTGCCTTCATCTCAATACTTTTATCCTTATTAAGATAATGGTAAGTAATACCATCAAAGGGCACAATGACAACGAGAGAAACCAAAGTTTACTTGAGTAAACTTTTGCTGTGGTTAGGGTAAAAGAATAGAAAATGTGTTGTCCTCACGATACAGTTTTAAACTGACATTAAAATTGCACGGAGCTTCCATTCAGCGTGTCGTAGAGGGAGCACTGTTAGAGGAGGCCGGGGTCTGCTGTGACTAGCAATAAGAAGCAGCCTCTGTATTGTTCACATCCTTGCTCACCTGTTACCGCTGTTTTCTAGGTCCGGACCCTATTCGTCAGTGGTCTGCCCCTGGACATCAAACCCCGAGAGCTCTACCTGCTCTTCAGACCATTCAAGGTACTTCATGAATGTTCCACTGTGGCCTTCAGCGGGGGAAAATAATGTGACAACTTTTTTTAATGTTACTAAACAAAAGAAAGATAACGTCAGTGGTCTAACATACAGTCTCCCTGGGAAGGTGCACTAGTGACAGCCTTCTCTCCCTACTGTGGAGAGGCACACTGTTCTGTGAAAGTCAGCTTTAGTAACCTCTAGGTAGGGGTGTTCCCCTAGGTGCGGAGCATAAGAGGGCCCGACTGGGTCAGGAAATACGCTAGCTCTCTGGTAGAGCACTAACGTGCATAAGGCCCTGGGCTTGATTTTCCCAGCACCCCCCAACAGTGCTGTGAATATGACCTCTCTGTGTAGACACACTCATGGTCTTGGATGTAAATGCTTACAGTAGCTAGTTGGCAACTCAGTTTTCTGCTGGGAAAATGTAAGGATAAACTAGTCCCAGCACATGGCCCAGAAACCCCAATTCCAAAGTCAGGACCTTGGGACATCCCCAGCAAGCCTCTCTTAATTACAGCCCAGGGCAGCTGACACTGCGCATGTCAGTTGGTGTATTTTTCTCCTCGTGTCACCTGTCAGTGCATGCTACCAGCCATCAATATTTCCAGAAGTAAGGACACTGTTTTCTCTGAAGATCTAGGGAGAGGGAAAGAGTGCTAGAGAAAGACAGGATGGCCTCCAACTTCTGAGGATGTGGGGAAGAGAAACACAGGAGAGTGTTTCATGTCCCCCTCAGACTCCACCACGGAAATCGGCAGAGCTCCGCAGAATGCTGTGTCTCTCCTGCTTAGCCCTTCCTGGTGGTTTTCATATAGTTATTATCTGTTTTGTTTTGTTGGGGGCCAAACCCAAGGCTTGGTGTGTCTGGACAAGCACATTCTACTGAGCCACACAGGCCACCCCATGTGTCTGGTGTGGGTCTGTATTTCCCCAGCTCATGCCAGAGGCCTTTGTGAGAGAGTCGATGTAGTGATGGGCTCGGGCTCACTCGAGGAAGATGGGATTGTGATGCTCTCTTTCTTCCTTCTGAACTTGGTCTCTGTTTTTCAGGGCTATGAGGGTTCTCTTATAAAGCTCACCTCGAAACAGGTAAGAATTTAGAACTTCTGAAATTGATTACCTATTAACCAATAAAAGTCTAATAAATATTCTTTTGTTTCAACGAGGATTTCATCTCTGTGTTATCAAAATTAAAGGTGAGGTTGATTGGCAATCAGCATAGGAAAATGGTGTGTAATTGCATAGTCCCTCGGAAGGCATAAACATAGTGCCTCCAAAAGAGCTACATTGGAACAATTTGTTTCTTCCAAAAAATTATCTAGGTTCTAGGTCATAATTTTTTAAGGTTTATTATATATATTATATAATGTATATATTGTTATATATAATAGGCCTCAAATTTTACACACACACACACACACACACACACACACACACACACACGTATATGATAAGGGCATTTTGCCTGTTTGTATGTTAGCTCTCTATAGTCATTGCCAGCAGAAGCCAAGAGAGGGCATCAATCCTGTGGAACTGGAGTTAAACATGACAGTTGTAAGCCGCCATGTTGGTGTCAGGAATCAAACATAGGTCCTCTGGAAGAGCAGTCAGTGTTCTTAACCACTGAGCCATCTCTTCAGCCCTAGTCACAATTCCTGCCTAGTTCTTTTCATGGAATATTTGCAGATTATATAAGAATGTCACACTTCCGCCGGACCTGTGAAAGCACAGGTGAAAAGCCAGGTGGTGGCGGCGGCACACACCGTTATTGCCAACAGGTGGATCTCTGTGAGTTTGAGCCCAGTCTGGTCTCCAGAGTGAGTTATAGGATATCCAGGGCTACACAGAGAAACCCGTCTCAGAATACAAAAAATCAGGTTGGAGAGATGGCTAGAGGTTAAGAGTAATGTCTAGTCAGGTGGTGGTGCACACCTATAATCCTAGCACACAGGAGGCAGAGGCAGGTGGATCTCTGTGAGTTCGAGGCCAGCCTGTTCTACAGAGTGAGTCCAGAACAGCTAAGGCTACACAGAGAAACCCTGTCTCGAAAAACCAACAAAACAAAAAACACCAAAATAAAACCTCCCAAAATCAAAACAAAACAAAACAAAAAAAGCACTGTCTGTTCTTCCAGAGTTCAATTCCCAGCAACCACATGGTGGCTCACAACCATCCATTTTTAATTGATCTGAATGCCCTCTCCTGGCAAACAGGTGTACATACAGTCAGAGCAGTGTGTGTGTGTGTGTGTGTGTGTGTGTGTGTGTGTGTGTGTGTGTAAAATAAATCCTAAAAGAAAGGAAACAAAACAACCACAACAAAACCCACAGATGAATCCAAGATATAGAGTAAGGTGTAGAAAGTATGGCTTAGAGGTGGTAATTGACGAGGCTCCTAGAAATTAACTAAACGTTTCTTATTTTCGAAGCCGAACACCTCTTGCCTAACCTCTGCTGTATCAGAAATGAACTAAATTGCAGGCAGCCTGCCCACTGAAAGATCTAAAGGGAGCCAGCACCTGTTACTTTGAGCAGTGTCCTTCCATGCCTGAGTAAATAGGAGGCCTTTTAAAAGGCGTGGCTTTGCCTCTGAGCTGGAAAGGATTGTCTTGTAGTTGTGGGTGCACAGCGAGAGCGCAGGGCTTTTTACCATTGTGTCATTATATTCCTTGCACTTTCAGTGAACCAAAAGGTGATTCGGTTTCTCTTTGCATTTTAAAAGACGACGAAGCTGAGGTACAGTGATTTTGATTTAGGAAACTAGAACCTCTCCAACCCAGATTTTCCTCTGTCTCCCGTTCACTGCTGCTCACCTTCCAACCACCTCTATTTTTGTTTTTCTTTTTTAAAAACGTGATTCTCTGAATTCTTGGCTGTGCCCTTGAAGAACTGCCCTCACCATCCCTTCAATTCACACGAGAATTTGGTTAAGCCACAAGGCCCCGATTCCTTGGGATTGGCTTTCTGACTTCTGCCCATTTGCCTGTGGTCGTTTCTTTATCTTAGTTCTTCAGTTAGACACTACCCTTGACCTAGAAAACAGGGGTTTCTTGATCTTGGGTTTTGTTTTGTTTTTTTTTTTCCTTTCTTTCTTTCTTGATTTTTGTCTCTCTTTCCTCCAGCCTGTAGGTTTTGTCAGTTTCGACAGTCGTTCAGAAGCAGAAGCTGCAAAGAATGCTTTGAACGTAAGTGTGCATCCCTCTGATTGTAAACGTGCATCACTCTGATCTAAGCGTGTATCACCCTGATGTGTGTGTCTGATCGTGTGCATTGCTCTGATGCAAGTATGCATCACTCTAATGTAAGTGTGCATCTCTGATTGTAAGTGTGCGTTGCTCTGATCTATGCAGTTCCTTAGGTAATGCAAATGGTAGAAACCTAGTAGTTATGTGTAAGTATCACTGGAGTTGTTAGCATCAAAGCCTGGGGTACAGTAGCCCTAACAATCTATACTCAGCTTCTTGTCCTCTTCATGCCATTAAAGAGACAAATAATAGTGAGGCAGTGTCTCAGTCACTGTTCTATGGCTGTGAAGAGACACCATGACCATGGCAACTCTTATAAAAGAAAGAAAGCATTCAGTTAGGGGCTTGCTTACAGTTTCAGAGGCTTTATTATTGCCTTGTGGGGGAGCATGGCAGCACAAACGATGCTGGAACAGTCCAGAGAGCTATATCCTGATCTACAGGCAGCAGGTACAGAGAGACTGGGTCTGGTGTAGGCTTCTGAGCCCATCTCCCAGTGACACACTTCCTCTAACAAGGACACACCTCCTAATCCTTTCAAATAGTGCCACTCCCTAAGCATTTACATGTATGAGCCTGTGGAAATCATTCTTGTGCAAACCACCACACAGAGATAGGTTTTTGTTTTTGTTTTGTTTTGTTTTGTTTTTCAGTGTAGCCATACAGGGAAATAGAACAAATAGAAGAAATCCCCTACTAAACTCCATCATTGGCGTTTTGATATGCTTTAGGTTTAAGGAGCAGCCTGTGGGTGTATACAGCTCAAAAATCCTGCCTGAAGTTGGGACCTGCCTGCCTTTCACTGCTGCCATTGTGTTAGATCCTGGTTTGTGCTGCAAGTTGTCAGCACTCTTGTGTAGTCTCTTTCTGGGAAACACAGTCTCCTTTTTTGGCATAAGAAACTGAGCCTTTTCTTTTGAGGGAAATTCTATTTCCTTAGGTCCTTTGTTTCAGTAGTCTGATAGCTAAGGGGCGAGGCACAGTATGCTCTCTCTTTAGAACGTCTTTGCTCCTGGGCTGTATAGCTGAGTTGCCTAGAATGGCATTAACCTCAGCATGGCATAAAACCTAGTGTAATGACTCATGCTTATAATCCCAGAATCTAGGGGCAGAGACAAGAGGATCAGAAGTTCAAAGTGACTTTGAGGACAGCCAGGGCCATCCAACCCCACCCACCCAAAACATATGAACACAGTTTAATGTTGGAACACTTGCCTAGCTTTCGAAGTCTCTGGCTCCAGCCCTTCCCACTATGAAAGAAAGAAAGAAAGAAAACAGAAAGGAAGGAAAAGAATACTTTGACTCCTGCCAGCATGGTGTCATAAAAAATATAAGTGCTTAAGTCCTGCAGAGAAAGATTCATCAGTTTACTTAGGCCTCTCGAGCTTTCTCCCTAGATTAAAACCGGACAAAATCATTAAGTATCACTTTACTTTTCTCTAGCAGTCTCACTGAAGTGCTCAAAATCCCTGGTGTAGGCCTTATTATAATGTGGGCCTATCACACCCGTGGTGGGATGCAGCTGTGTCTGCATAGGGCCATAGCCTGGCCAGCACTGCGCTCTGAACACCTACGCCAAGAACAAATCAGAACCTACGCTTTTCTTCATCTTGTTTACCTTTTAGATCATAATTTTTATTCTGATTGACTAAACGTATGCAGTCGGGCCATGGTGAGACACACCTTTAATCCCAGCTCCCGGGAGGCAGAGGCAGGTGGGTCTTTGAGTTCGAGGCCAACCTGGTATACAGAGTAAGTTCCAGGACAGCCAAGGCTACACAGAGAAACCCTGTCAAAGAAAGAAAGAAAGAAGTGCAGTATTACGGTTAGGGAAGGAAGAAAGAAAGAAAGAAAGCTGTGCAGTATTACAGTTAGGGAAGAGACCTAGAGGGGCTGAGTGAGTCAGGAGGAGTGTCGGGGATGGAGCTAGGTGACTCAGTCGGACCCCTACATCTCAGTCCCGTCCCTTCCGTCTGGGTTGTTGCTACACTGATTCTGGTGGCAGTTAGAGTCTATTATCTCCCATTGTCCGGGACAAATAGCCATGACCCAGTTTGTATGTGGCTGAGGAGCTTGGTAACCCCTCACTGTAGAGAAGGAAATGGGTCCATCCAGGGCAGTGTACCTAAGCAAAAAGCTACTGGTTATCTTCCTGGGGGCGGAGCTACTGACTCCTTCCAGATCATCTTTTGTAATTGATGCGTTAAGAACATGTGCTGTCCGAAGCTATTGCAAAATGTCCCTTGTGTCATTTGTTGAGTCTCTTTTCAGTCGGTCCCTCCTGATCCTTAGAGAGGTTAAGTGCTGTGATACTTGGTTCGATTCTACTGTTGAGAAATGCAAAGCCGAATCCAGGAAGCACCTCATCTCTCAGGAACCACTTCTACATTCAGAGCTTTCCTTGTTACTTTGTTACTCCCTAATTAAGTAATTAGTATCAGCCTTCTGCAGGCAATTTCTAAACCCACTGGCTTCTAAGACACTTTGCAGCCTGAGCTTCACTCAGTTGGACCATCGTCTGGGACAGTGTCCTCAGGCTGTGGTAGCACTGTGACCAGGGATTGTCCACATCTCCTGAGTAAAGCTGTATATTTTGCTTTTGTAGGAAAAGCTCCCAAATTATGCTACGAACAACTCAAACCCAGATTTCCCTCTCAGTTGCTAACACTTCTGATAGTCACATTATTAGGAGCCTCTTCCATCGTTGACTATAATAGCAAAATGCCTAGCCCGCTTTGTCCTTTGCATGCATTTGTCGCTTTGGGATGGTTACTTCTTTCCGTGAAAAATTGGTGAGAGAGCTGATGAGACCAAATTACTTGAAGGATTTGCTTGTGTTTTTGAAGGTCAAATATATAGTTAGCCTGATTTAGTCAAAACTCCAGTTTGTGGGGATTTTTAGCAGACGCACACAAGCGTAAGGGTAAAGCCCTGGGGCAGTGGGATGCCACTTCTGCTGTTTCTTAAGAGCTGAGCACCTCGCTGCTGCCGTTAGTGGTGCCCGATAGGACTCTAGTTTTAATAAATGATGCTGATGGCGGCTGGGGCCTCGGAACAGCAGGTGTCAGTAGGATCCTAGACAAGGTCCAACGAGGGGGACAGAAACGAGTGGCTCATAGTGCATCTTCACCTTTATGTACATGCCATTTATTGGGTATCTCTGTTCCCCTTGTCCTAAACGGCTTCTGCACAGGATTTAGCTAGACTTTGTTGTAAGTTATAGCAGAACTGGAGAGGTCTCGTAGAATCAGTTACTCCGGCTCGCCTTTGCAGCTCACATTCTTAATTAAGGGAGTGTGGGAGTGTGTGCACTCCCAGAATGCACGTATTGAGCTAGTGATCTCTAATTGACAGTATGCTTTTTTTCTTAATTGAGCTAGTGTGTACTAATTGATCTGTGTGATCTCTAATTGATAATATTTATTTATTGCTTTAAAATTGATATAATTCATGCACCATACAACCCAGTGGTTTTGATTACATTTTCACTAGGTATTTTGAAATTATGTTAACATAAAACCTTGCCATTTGAACAACCTTTAAGCATATAATTTAAGAGTCATTAATTATATTTAGAATATATAACGGTAGGCAGCAGGAAAGTAGATTAGAGGTGAGCAGAGACTGGGGGCAAGACAGAATGCTGAGGTATTGCTTAACTATTGTAGAGTTTTTGCTTGCGATAATGAAATGTTTTAGGAAATAGTGAAAATTGCCTAATAATTTGTGACAGAAAAATTTTTTTTGTTCCTTGTGTTTTTTTTTGGGGGGGCGGGGACAGTGTCTTTGTAATCCTAACTGTCTTGGAGTTCCCTATATGTAACAGGCTGGCCTTGAACTCACAGAGATCCTACTATCTCTGCTTTGTGAGTGCTGCTTTAAAGAGCATTGAATAGTGCCACATACTACTCTCCCCGCCCCCCCCCCCCCCAAACCAACCAACCAACCAACCAAGCAAACGAATAAGCCCTCCCAAAATGTTGTCAGGAAATCTTCCTGACTCTGACCAACATTGAAGCAAACATTTGAGTTACAGGGTGTCTGTCTACAGTGACCCCATGCTTTGATGTGACTTTCTTTGACTTCTTTTGTCCCAGGGCAGGTTCCTCATGAGGATGTACTTGGTTCTAAAGTGTCAAGGGAGAAAAGCCAAATAGCTCAGTAGTTAGGGTATCAGACCCTATGCCAAGGATGATGGTAGTGCACGCCTTTAATCCCAGCACTCGGGAGGCAGAGGCCAGCGGATCTCTGTTAGTTCAAGGACAGGCTGGTCAGCCAAGGCTACACAGAGAAACTGTCTCAGAAAAAAAAAAAAGAAAAGAAAAGAAAAAGAAAAATAGGGTCAAGGGACATTGCTAATTGAAAATATTGGTTACTTCTAACATCGCCTGGGCCAGGTACGGGAGGAATCCCAGGCTGTGTAACGAAGACTTCTGTCAGGCAGACGCCTGTGCCATCAGTCTGTTTCCTGAAACACAGGCTTTCCTGACAGCTGTGGAAGTTAGGACTTTTGATCTTAATATTTATACAGCTTGTGCGTTGGGCCAGTTATTTCCACTAAACAAAACTTCTCACAAATGCGAGTATCCAGATGGCCTGTCTCAGCCTTCCTCCGCCCACGTGGCACCGTGTCAGTGTGTTTCTTATCATTTTTGAATTTTTCTCCCTTAGTTTCTCTGTAGCCTATTGCTCAAGGTGGCTGAAGAGGCCCCGGTTAATGAGGACCCAGATGGAACTTTTGGATGGGAAATACACAGGACTGCCAGATGAGATCATGAACCTGACCCAGTGTTTATCTGTTAAATCTGTTTATATAACTGCTTACCCTTGGCTTGTAGAGTTAGAAAGCAATGTGGACGTCACAGCGTTGGGGACCAGGCCTACGCTTTGGTGTAGAGCCTCACGAACGTCACAGCAGTGGGGACCAGGCCCATGCTTTTGTGTAGAGCCTCATGAAGTGGAGTTTCATGTTGGGCCCTTTTCTTTTTCTCAACCTTGTGCATTATTTGGGGCTTCAAAAACTGCCCAAGAGCCAAGGAAACTGCTTACCAAGTGCAAGCCTGATGCCCTGAGTTCCGCCCTGGGGTCGTCTGATGTCCGCATTCACTTATGGAATGCATGCATACACACACACTCTGTCTCTCTCTCTCTCTCTCTCTCTTTTTCTCTCTCTCTTTCCCTCTCTCTCTCTCTTGCTCTCTCCCTCTCTTTGATGTCCACATTCACTTACGGAATGCACGTTTATACACACACACACACACACACACACACATGCATGCACACGCAAGTAAAATAATATCTGTCCAATTTAGCCCTTCCCCCAGCTTTACCATAAAAAAACCGAACAATCTATCGCAAGTGATTCATAACACAAGTACAGTTTAAAAACAAGGAAACTTAAAAAGCACCAGACAGCAAGTGTTCAGCGCATGAGAGTTGAATCCCATGATTTCTCTAGCTCAGCTCTGACGTCTAATGACGCTGCAGTTTGGGACGGTTATTAAGCTTCTCTCGGAAGGTCTAGCCCACAGCTTAAAAAGTGTGTTGCAGAGCTGGGAATGGTGGTGCTTTTTTACAGTGCCTTGGGAGACCAGGGCTGAAAGATGTCTTGTGATGTAGTGGAAGATAGAGTCTCAGTCATTAACCGATCAATCAATCAATCAATCAATCAATTAGTGTTGTGCTGGGGAAAAAATACCTATTTTACTGAAGTACGAAGTTTGTTCGACTCCCATTGTTAGCCGTTGCATTAGGAGAATGTATGTTTCTTGAACATCTAGTGGAAAACTGGAAATTGCAGGTCAGAGGAAGGTGGGGGGGGCGGTGGGATCCTCCTTTTTTTCTGGGAAACAGGCAGGAAGGAGTACAGGTTCTCACAGTGCCTGGAGACGTTGTCTGTACACAAACACCTCCAGGTCCTGTAGACAAAATGATGATCCTGTGTGGAACCGCGGCAGGCAGAGAGCTAGCGTGTCGTGAGGAACAGTGCTAGAGTCTTGGCATCCGTATCACCAGCCTCACAGCACAGCTGGGCACCTCAAGTCACCGTGTTGTTCCCTTCACAGTGATTTCAACCCCAGCCCAGTGGTACAGGTCTGCACTTGTGGTCTTAAGCCTGCAATTAGAATGAACTAGAAATTGGCGGCTAGAGTGAGTCTTAGCTCCTTTAAGAGGAACAGTGTATTTGACGGGATATTGTTAAATTGATGGTGTGTTTCCCAGATAATGTATTTTCATGCTTTATAAGCAGGCGCGTGCTTTGTGCCGTACTGAGTGTCTTTACAGGAGTTGAATGGGAGAGCCCCAGACCAAAGTCTTCACTGTTCAGTGTTGGGATTGGACCCAGTTTCTTTCACATGCTGAACGGCATTGTATTGCCCAGCTCTACTGCCATCCCTTCATAAAGACTTCTCCTTTGTTTTTGTTTTTTTTGTTTTTTTTTTTAAAGATAAGGTCAGCTAAGGTTTCTTGTATATAAGTGAAAAGAGAGAGCAAACGTTTCTAGAATTTGGAAACATATCATGGAATGTTTAGTAAGTGTAAGAATAGAATGAATTAGATATAAAACTGAGTTTTAAGCAGGGGCATTCAAGTTCAAGGCCAGCTTCAGCTACGTAGACCTGTATTAAAAGCCAACTAGTGCTTTGTGGAAACTGGGCAAGAGAGCTTGCTTTGTAAACATGTGGGCCTAAGTTAAATCCCCAGAACCAGCAGAAAAGCTGGCCGGGATTGCTCTTGTCCCTGTAACCGCAGCGCTGTGTGTGGAGTGGTGCAGAGACAGGAGGCTCCCCGGGACTGGCTAGCTATCAGCCTAGCCCCAGGTTCCGTGAGAGACTCTGTCTCAAAGTCACAGGAGGGAAGTGGAGAGTAAAGGATCCTCCGCATTCTCTCTGCATGTACATGTAAGTGTGCGTACCCCTACACATGTGCACATTACCCCTCCTCCACATACAGTGAGAGAAAAAGCAAAATAATAATAAATATATATTTTAATGAGCATGATCATGTTATGTTAACATAAAAATTGGCAAAGTCTATTCTTAAAAGGTTATCGTAAATTCTAAAAACAGTCTTCAGTCCCACCAAAAGGACATTTTGAAATATCAAGGCAATCCCCCGAAGAACTTAGTCATGGCATAAAACCATCCAAAGTTTTTTTTTTGTTTTGTTTTGTTTTAAATAGTTATGCGGCAACGTGTTGTTAAGGTTGTTTTAAAAGTTCAAAACGAGCCGAGGGCTGGTGGCGCACACCTTTAATCCCAGCACTCCTGGAGGCAGAGGCAGGTGGATCTCCGAGTTCGAAGCCACTCTGGTCTACAGATCGAGTTCCAGGGCATCCAGGGCTACCCAGAGAAAAACCTTGTCTCCAACAAAACAAACAGACAAAAAAGTTCAAAACAATTTTCTCAGAACAGCAGTTGAGGGGAAAATTCTTGAATACAATGGTACAGTGTCTCTCTTGCATTTTGAGCCTGATGCTGTCCCTTTATTTACTGCCTACAAGGCATCTGTCATAAAGTGAGTATGCAGGTACCTTGAGAGAGTACATTTTAGAACAGCATTGTGAGGTATGAATGAGTTTAGGTGGAAAAAGATACTCCATTGTAATGAAGGAACAAAGTTTAAAGGTATTATTTCTACACATCCTTTTGAAAAACAACAGTTTATAGAACCCACAGAAAATCCCTCAGCATCAGTTGCCCTAGAATTTCGGTGTTCACTTAGGCAAATGTCATGATTTCCAGATACAATTGATGAACTATGTAGACATCTCAGAATCCTAAGCAAGCAGCAGCTAGTAGAGACCTTGGAAATGGCCTCGGAAAGTTCTGGTTCTTCCCATTGATATCAATATCAAGTCCTGTGGCTCAGTCCCCTGCCTCAACCCACTGAGTGTTAGGATCACAGGCCCGGCCCAGCCCTGTCTGCCGCCTCCTTCGTCTTCAGAAAACCTGCTACAAGGTTGAAACCGACTAGCTGCTGATTTAAAATATCGTATCATTGTCTATGTTGGAATGGTTTATGCTGCTGTACATAATGTTGCTAGAACCTGTAGAAAGAGTTGTGTCCCAATCTGAACTGAGATGAGAGATTGAAGAAGGGACACTGTACAATGTTCAAGTCAAGCTGGGGCCTGTTGCATGTGAAGACGGGGCACTCACCACTGAACCACACTCCCAGCCCCCTGATAAGCCTTCTCCTTAGCCAGCTCCGATGTCACGGCCTTTGTTTTAATCCTGGCTCAATAACTTAATGGCTTCAGCCTCTTTAATCCTCAGTTTTCCTCCCTCCCTATATGTGGATGATAAGTCCTACCTTGAAGCATGAACAGGTCAAATTAAATCAATTTTTACAAATTAACTGTGTGTGTGTGTGTGTGTGTGTGTGTGTGTGTGTGTGTGTGTGTGTGTGTTTGGGTTGCCTTCACAATAACACACGTGGACGCCATCAAGGGACATCAGCTCTATCCACTGACGGAGCTGTAAGCCCTCTTAACTGCTGAGCCATCTCTCTAGCCCCTGAGTAGTTCAAATGTACCAGCATTGAGTATGGCAGAGCCACAGTTGATTGACGATGACAGCAACCTTCAGAGAGAGCTCTGGCCTTTATTCCTAAAGTACCCTTTCCTACAGAATGGCTTAAAAATAACTTCTTTGGAATTCCAAGTTCCATTGAGGTCAGAATGTTTGTGAACACTGAGTTGTAATTAATCACTAGTCAAGTCCGTTCTTCCTTGGGTCTCTTTGAGGTAGGGACAGAGAGCTGCAGGATTGCCCTTAATAGGCTCAGGCCTGAAGTGCTGGAAAGCGGGTAGCCATACTGCAGCCTCTGTCGTTCCTCTTTAACACCGCACCCCTGTCCATGTCTAGCTCCAGTTGGGTTTCTATGTAGAACCTTCCCTTTATTCAGCTGCTGGGAAGATTTCTGACTTTGGGTTTATTGCATGGGGGGAGGGGGAGAAACTCGGCCGCAGCTCTCAGCTCTAATCACAAGTGAACACTCCCTCCCAGTGCTGCAGTGGAGAGGGCGAGCCATGACGTGGCCTCCTCTGGGTCACATGCCTTTTGCCTCATTGTTTTGTTTTCTGTACAAAACAGGAAATACTTTACAGTGGACTCCTAAAGTTTGGACTCTAGTGTTTATATTATGTTCAGCCATCTTGGGCCTAAGCTCAGTTCTCGATTGGAACAAGTGTGTGAGCTATATATGGTTTGTGCTAAACGTTTAAAATAGTTTTAAAAAGCAGGATATACAGCTCAGCAGTAGAACCCTGCCTGGCCTCTTGAGTGCAAGGCTCTGGGTTTTGTCCCAAGCATTTTAAAGAAAAAATATTTTGGCTGAGGTGTTGGATGTAGCTCAGCTGGTGAGTGCTTGTCCACCTACTATGTTCAAAGTTCTGGGTGCAAATCCCAGCACACTTGTCATCTTCAGCTATGTCATGAGCTTGAGGCCAGCCTGACTTTAATAAAAGAAAAGAAGAAAGCTATGAGGCATAAATGTTATCCCCTTTGTTCTGAATTTTTACTGTATTCTTGAGACTGCCCACTTCTCACCCTACCATGAGCACTTGTGTGTTACTAGTGTCAGTAAAATGACTTTGAGGGTAAGTAAATAAGTCGGTATAGATGGCACCCAATTTTATCCTTAGGAAAGTAGAAGGCATATAATTTTTAACATATAATGAACCCTTTCCTTCTGAGGGGTTTCTACCATCTAATTGTGTAGCCTCATAATTGTGAGGATGTACGTACTTGGCTCCTCTGCGTTGCTCTTCATTAGTGTTGGGGAAACCTGGGAGTGTACAGGGTGTGGGAGTGGGAGAGGCCCCTGCAGAGAAACTGGAAGGCAGGAGCGGGGCTGTAAAACACACCGAGGGCCCACTGCGGCCCATGTCTCATCTTAAAATGGAACCCTTTCAAAAGCCCCAGATAGTTCAGGGCAACTGTCTTTTCTCAGTTGTAGAGTCTGTTTATGTCAGCGCTGTTTTTCTCTTCTCCTCCCTGTCCCCCGGCTGCCTTCTACACCAGCCACTAA
Source organism: Acomys russatus (assembly GCF_903995435.1). NCBI lineage: Eukaryota > Metazoa > Chordata > Mammalia > Rodentia > Muridae > Acomys > Acomys russatus. The sequence continues at coordinate 23,955,633 of NC_067163.1, read as the reverse complement.
TAAAAGCTCAGAGTAAACTTTCCAGAACGATCCTTAAAGCACAGCAAGCTAAATGGTCCTCAGATGACCCGACAGGCACTTAGGTAAAGCAGAGAGAAGAGGGTGCTAAATGTGTTTCCTTAGCCCGCCCACCCTACAGAGCTGTAGACACCAGGGCACGCACACTCAGCTCACCTTTACAAAAGGGATGGTGTTTCCTTAGCCCGCCCACCCTACAGAGCTGTAGACACCAGGGCACGCACACTCAGGTCACCTTTACAAAAGGGATGGTGTTTCCTTAGCCCGCCCACCCTGCAGAGCTGTAGACACCAGGGCACGCACACTCAGCTCACCTTTACAAAAGGGATGGTGTTTCCTTAGCCCGCCCACCCTACAGAGCTGTAGACACCAGGGCACGCACACTCAGCTCACCTTTACAAAAGGGATGGTGTTTCCTTAGCCCGCCCACCCTACAGAGCTGTAGACACCAGGGCACTCACACTCAGGTCACCTTTACAAAAGGGATGGTGTTTCCTTAGCCCGCCCACCCTACAGAGCTGTAGACACCAGGGCACTCACACTCAGGTCACCTTTACAAAGGGGATGGTGTTTCCTTAGCCCGCCCACGCTACAGAGCTGTAGACACCAGGGCACGCACACTCAGGTCACCTTTACAAAAGGGATGGTGTTTCCTTAGCCCGCCCACCCTACAGAGCTGTAGACACCAGGGCACGCACACTCAGCTCACCTTTACAAAAGGGATGGTGTTTCCTTAGCCCGCCCACCCTACAGAGCTGTAGACACCAGGGCACGCACACTCAGCTCACCTTTACAAAAGGGATGGTGTTTCCTTAGCCCGCCCACCCTGCAGAGCTGTAGACACCAGGGCACTCACACTCAGGTCACCTTTACAAAAGGGATGGTGTTTCCTTAGCCCGCCCACCCTGCAGAGCTGTAGACACCAGGGCACTCACACTCAGGTCACCTTTACAAAAGGGATGGTGTTTCCTTAGCCCGCCCACGCTACAGAGCTGTAGACACCAGGGCACGCACACTCAGGTCACCTTTACAAAAGGGATGGTGTTTCCTTAGCCCGCCCACCCTACAGAGCTGTAGACACCAGGGCACTCACACTCAGGTCACCTTTACAAAAGGGATGGTGTTTCCTTAGCCCGCCCACCCTACAGAGCTGTAGACACCAGGGCACTCACACTCAGCTCACCTTTACAAAAGGGATGGTGTTTCCTTAGCCCGCCCACGCTACAGAGCTGTAGACACCAGGGCACGCACACTCAGGTCACCTTTACAAAAGGGATGGTGTTTCCTTAGCCCGCCCACCCTACAGAGCTGTAGACACCAGGGCACGCACACTCAGCTCACCTTTACAAAAGGGATGGTGTTTCCTTAGCCCGCCCACCCTACAGAGCTGTAGACACCAGGGCACGCACACTCAGGTCACCTTTACAAAAGGGATGGTGTTTCCTTAGCCCGCCACCCTGCAGAGCTGTAGACACCAGGGCACTCACACTCAGGTCACCTTTACAAAAGGGATGGTGTTTCCTTAGCCCGCCCACCCTGCAGAGCTGTAGACACCAGGGCACTCACACTCAGGTCACCTTTACAAAAGGGATGGTGTTTCCTTAGCCCGCCCACCCTACAGAGCTGTAGACACCAGGGCACGCACACTCAGGTCACCTTTACAAAAGGGATGGTGTTTCCTTAGCCCGCCCACCCTACAGAGCTGTAGAACCAGGGCACTCACACTCAGGTCACCTTTACAAAAGGGATGGTGTTTCCTTAGCCCGCCCACCCTACAGAGCTGTAGACACCAGGGCACGCACACTCAGGTCAACCTTTACAAAGGGATAGTGTTCCTTAGCCCGCCCACCCTACAGAGCTGTAGACACCAGGGCACTCACACTCAGCTCACCTTTACAAAAGGGATGGTGTTTCCTTAGCCCGCCCACCCTGCAGAGCTGTAGACACCAGGGCACGCACACTCAACTCACCTTTACAAAAGGGATGGTGTTTCCTTAGCCCGCCCACCCTACAGAGCTGTAGACACCAGGGCACGCACACTCAGGTCACCTTTACAAAAGGGATGGTGTTTCCTTAGCCCGCCCACCCTGCAGAGCTGTAGACACCAGGGCACGCACACTCAGGTCACCTTTACAAAGGGATGGTGTTTCCTTAGCCCGCCCACCCTACAGAGCTGTAGACACCAGGGCACGCACACTCAGCTCACCTTTACAAAAGGGATGGTGTTTCCTTAGCCCGCCCACCCTACAGAGCTGTAGACACCAGGGCACGCACCCTCAGCTCACCTTTACAAAAGGGATGGTGTCTTTAAGACACTTCTGTAGTCAGGTACAGGATGCATAGGAAGTGTGCACCCAAACTCAGTTCTTCCCAGAGGGATCCCGGCCTTAGTGCTTTGTACAAGCTGCAAATCTGAGCACTTCATTGTCTTGGGAAAGAGAGTGACACTTTCAATTTGCCGGCATATGGGAAAGAATTTAGGTCTTCTTTTATTTTAGTTTTTTAATTTTTTTTTTTTTTTGAGAGACTGACATATGGTGCATGCCTTTAATCCTAGCACTTGGGAGGCAGAGGCAGGTGGATCTGCGTGTTCAAGGCCAGCCAGGGATGTGTTATGTAGTGAGCATGTATGGTGTGTGTGTGTGTGTGTGTGTGTGTGTGTGTGTGTGTGTGTGTGTGTGTGTGTGTGTATGTGTCTGTGTCTGTGTCTGTCTGTCTGTCTGTCTATGTTACATGTGCATAGATTCCCAAGCTGTAGGCTGCCATAAGCCACCTGACATGGGTGCTAGGAACCAAACTTATATCCTCTGGAAGAGGAGCAAGTGCTCTCAACCACCAAGCCATTTCTTCAGCCAACTATATTTCTTTACCTCACTTCTAATTGTGCAATTTCTTTCTGAGTCACACATAGGCCTTTTAAGTACAATAAAGTACTTGGTTTAGGTAGATACACTTCACTGATTTCCAAAAACCAAAATCAAAACCCATGAAGCTGACTGCCAAAACTCTTGAGTGTTCAGTTTCCCTGGTGTCCAGTGTCTCTGGCCAACATTAATAAGCATGTGTGGATCACGGAAAAAGTTTATTCACAAGTTTGCTCTACGTCACCCGGTGATGATGGTGATGATGATGATCTTTTATTATTAATTAGAAGCAGCAGCAGCTTTGGCTTAAGCCCAGAGCCCTGTGTTTGGCATTGCTGATCCAAACTCCAGCATACACTGTCGGTTGTGTTTAGGTTTGTGTTTTGAGACGGCACCTTTAAATCAACTCTCTCTGCAATCGGGAATGGCCTTCTGCATGCACGTGAAGTGCTAAGACTACAGTCATGTAGCACCATGCTCCGCTAACGGAGCCTTCGCTAGTGAACAAACCTAGGGTGCCCCATATGCTGTGCAAGCTCCAAGCCAACTAACGGAGCTACATCCCCCTGCCCCATTGAAGCTTTCATTCTGGTTCCTATTTGTTTGAACGGAAGTATTAGGAGTAAACCTGCCTTCATGACGGGATAGGGCAATGCTTATAGCCACATACTGTCCCATCAGTGAGGAAGGCGGAGAGGTTAGAGTTTGGTTCAGAACCTGCCACAATCACTTAGGTACTTCTATGTTTTAATACCCAGGACACATCTGTCCCTTCCAGAGCAGTCACCCCTTTTTATCTCCAGAGTTCTTGGAGTTGAAAATGCTATTGTCAGGACCCCTGGGTAAAAGAGTACCGTCTGTTCTCTGTCCCGTGTTCCTTTTTGTATAATATCTATTTCAAAGCCACACTGTAAACTTCTGCTTTAATGAGTGCCTGGCTGGCTGTATTCGGCTTGTAGACAGCCCTTTCCTGTCATTGTCAGTCTTTCAATCATCCTTTTCAGGAGAGTTTGAGAACATAGAGGCCAAAGGTCAAACACCCATGCCCTCTTAACCTTTTAGAAAATAAACTCTGGTCAGCTTCGATTGTGTTGACATGTTCAAGATGGACTTTATAGTTTCTTCAAAGGCCCTATCATGACTTTATAGTCATCCTATACAAAGCAGGTTCTCCTCAGGCATGGTTATGTGCACAGGGTTCCTAGCTAGAAGAAAGTGAATGTGTGGTAGTGGGAATCAATGTAGCCTGTGTGGATACCCGGGGTGGATGGAGACGGATACCTCCAGGTGCCTGTCTACCTTAGTCTTGCACCAGAGGATCTAGTCTCTGTAGTTGGCCCAGGCCTTCCCAGGAGCTGGTCAGGGCGTGAACCCTAGAAAGGGGGCCTGCAAAGCAGAACAGCGTTCAGCCTTTCATGGAGGAAGGACAACCATGTGTTCTGAAAGAATTCTCTCAAAGGACACAATGCTAGATTGCGTAGCCGCTCAGGGGTCCCACCACTGACACCCACCTGGCACTTCCAGAGCCCAGTATGAATGCCACCCTTTGCCTCCGCAAGGGATATGAACACCTCAACAAAAAGGTGGGGGAGGGAGAGAAGAGTTGGCGGTGCAGTTAAGAGTGGTAGAGAGACAAGACAGAAGGAAGCGCTACATTGGGGGGATAAAGTGTGCTTACTTGTAAGCACCGGGCCTCTGGGATCTGTATATATTATCTGTGGTGTGTTAGTTAATCTAACCACCCACAGGAGCAGCTTTTCCTAGTTTCTCTTCACAGCAAGCCCAGAAACCACTCCCACCTTCAGTTTAGAGCTAAGAAATCCGGCCGGCATACAGGAGAAAGACCTGACAGGTGGTGTTTGATTCCGGGCAGCCGTACACCCCAAAGCCTAGTCCCCTTGACACGGAGTGAAAGCTTGCTGTCTAGGAAGTGCCGTACAATTGTGACCTCAGCGTCAGGTGTTGCTTTCATAGTTGCCGCTGTAATTAGCCACTGCTGACAGTATTCCTGGACCAGTGGCTCTCTTACTGCCTCTGACTAGAAGATGGAAGGGAATCAAGCGAGACCACCCTGGGACAGTAATAAGGGTTTCTCCACTGTGTTCTTTAAAACACATGCACCCCTAACCTTAGGCAGCTGGCTTAGTGACCGGAGGGTGGGAGAGGGTGGAGGAGGGTGGGTATGTGGGTTCCAGTGCCTTTATCATGTGAACGACAGCAGAAGATGCATTGCATTTAAAGAAATAGCCTGGTCAGGAGGAACCATCTTCAGAAGCCCTTCCATACCCAGCTGGTTAATGAGGGATGACAGTAGACTTCTCTCACGGTCAAGCTTATTGTATTGCAGTACTCAGAAACCTTAGTTTGTCGGAGGCAAAAATAACACCTTCTGGAAATGATGGCTGAACCTCTGGATACGTTCTAGACTAGGCATGGAATAGATTATTCTGAGGCAAAGCCGGGACAAGCACTTCTTGGAGGTACTTGGATTAAGAAAAAGAACAGGATGTGATTTTGGTGTGTGCTATAGTGTCTCCGTGGGCACCGGCCCAGCTGCCTGCTGTTAACTGCTGTGGTGTTAGCAGTCCTGCCGTTTCTGCCAGCAATGTCCTTATTTAGGAAAGGTATGAGATGCAGTCGTATCTGATGGATGCTTCCCCTTGTTCGTTCCTCCCTGGAACCCACGTGCACCCAGGCCTCGGCACAGTAGAGAACGGACAACAACTTTGATTATTATCTGAACAATGCGGCCTTTATAAAATCAGAAACCTGTCCCAATCAGGAGAAACGAAAAATTGAACTCTGGTGGCTCCGAGGTACCCACCTGGGGACGTGAGTGGATTGCTTAACGCGGATGGATCTTCCTTTCTTCATGTGGCAGAGGGTCCTGACATTTAAGAGGAGCCTAACAACAGCACCCACTGCACCCTGCACTGAACCCACGCCTGGTGCCGCCTTCTGTGCTGGCCCCTTGATGAGGTTCACGCTGTTCCTGGTAGCTCTGTGTCATTCTTACCTCCTCTCTGTTAATGCCTGTTGGCCATCAGCCCCCAGCACACACCCTCAAAGTTCCAATTATCCCTAATTGGTGGGAAGCGAGGCCGTGAGCAGTCCTGCCCACAGCTGAGAGCACACTAGGCTAGGAAGTCTCTCAAACTGAATTTCCTGCTTTACACTCTTGCCTGAGCAGCAGAGAACCCAGCCCCGTCCTCTTGCAGCTTTCAGTTGCCATTTGCACTATTTCATCTTCTTAAACTACTGGACAGTGCTGTTTATTAAATGGTAGAAAACTTCTAATTTCTTTTGAGAAATAACAGTAAAGCAAGAAAGAGTTTCATGGCATTGTTTTTTTTTTTTTTTTTTTAAACCTCTTTCATTTCCCTGCGTTTGTTAAGTGGTGCTCTTCCCTTTAAGTGTAGCCTGTTGTCTCTGAATGAGCCCGGCCCCCTCAGTGGTAGTAGAGGACCCGGAGCCGATTGTTTCTGCCCTATACTCAGCGTTTAGGGCTCAGCTGAATGAAAAGGTTGTTTGCAGACCTCAAGGGAGAGCTTTGCCTAAAGGCTGCTCCGAATCTGTTTCTAATCTTGTTTTATGATGCCTGCAGAAGTGAAAGCTGATAACACTCAAGAAAACTATAAATCTGTTTCACATTTCAGCCCCATGAGACCTTGGAGCATCTTTTAAAGTGTGTGTTTACCTGCTGTTCGGTGATGGAAGTGGCACGCCCGTCAGCCGCCTTAGAACACAGCTCTTATTTCTAACTTTTGCTTTTAATTTCTAAAAGTAAAAGGCAGGCCTTTCAACTTAATTTCCTTCTGTTCTGTTGAAAGCCCTATCCCCGGGATACTTCCTCTCCCTGTGACCAAAATGCTCTTTGAAAACAGAGGACTTACTCTTCCTATAAGCTGTTTTGAAATACAGCAGCATGGAAGAATGCAAATCCATACCATAACAGGGCATCACTCGACACGCAGTAGGCAGCTGACACAGATGGGCAACAGGTAGTTTACGTCTGCGAGGAGTCGGGAAATCAAGAGGCTTGAGCATCTGTGGTGGGCATAATCTGACAGCTTTAGACAAGTTAGCCGTTCTTTAGCAGAGTTAACATAGAATGACCTCGTGATACAGTTCCACTCAGAAGGAGGTAAAGATGACTGTAGTGGCCTTATTCACAGTACAGTAAAAAGGTTGAAACAGGGTGGTGAGATAGCTCAGCGGGTGGAGGCCCCTGTGGCCATGACTGACAACATGAGTTTGATCCTCAGATGGTGGTGAGAGAGAACTGGTTCCCACGAGTTGTCCTCTGACCTCTATACAGGCACCAGGCTGCATGTACGTGTCCATGCACACAAATAAATTTTTAAAAAATTAAATTGAAACAGTCTAATGACTGTTAACTGGTGAAAGGCTAAGTGTGGCTAGTTAATATTTATACAGTGGAATATTAGTCAACAATAAAAAAAAGCAGTAAAATACTGGCATGTGCTACAACAGCACAAATAAGCCTGGAAAACATTATTCTTGATAAAAAAGGTCCCATCAGAAAAGACTACATGATACATTTTAATCGTTTATATCATATGTCATTCAAACAGATTGAAAACATTATTATTAGTAATTGGTGGGGAAAGAGCTGGAAAAGAAAAAGGAGAAAGAGAGTAATTGCTAATGGACACAGTTTATTTTTGAAGCAGGAGAAAAGCCTCAAATACATTTCATTGTGGTATAAGAAATCTGTTTTGAGACAGGGTTTCGCTGCAGAGCCCAGGCTGCCCTCGAGTTTGAACTCCTCTGGCCTCTCAAGCACCACCTCAGCTAGCCAACAGAAATATTTTGAACATAATACTGTATAATTAAACCACCTCCAATCCCCTGAGTATCTTGCCCTTGGCCTTCCCACATACTGTTGTGATTGGAAAAACTTGAGTTTTAAAGTGTCTCAGAATGGGTAAGAGGAATCACTCTCTCAACTGTTATTACCTGGCGCTGGTCAACTGTAGGGGGGGAGAGGTAAGCTTTTTACAGAAGCAGCAGGTTGCTGGGCGACCACTCGCTGTTTGGTGAAGCCCAGCCAAGTGATGATCTCACGGCGTTTGAATCTAAAGACCCAGGAAAAACCTCCACCAGTCCGGTCCGCACAGCTCGCCACTATGTTTACTCCTGAGAGCTGGGTTAGTGCTTCCTCCCCCGGGTACTGTTTTCGGTTGCTAGTGCTTACAGTAACCAACACTGTTGATTCAACTCAGTTGTTCAATGCTTGCTGTGTACTGATAATTGGGCAGGAAACCGCTTTCCTGACCCTCCCTCCAGTCTCACCATACTGTTTGAATTGTTGAGCCTTCCAGGAGGAGAGCGCCTGTGTAAAGAGAAATAAGGCATAGTTAATGGCCATCACCCATGTGTGGGCAGTGATAAGGCAGGCCTGCGGGCAGGTGGGAGCAGGTGGCCCAGTGTCTCCATGGTAAAGACAAGGTTGTAAAGAAGCTGCTCGTGGGCTGTGGGCTGTGGAGCAGCAATGAGTTACTGCTGGGCTCTGTGTTTGGGGACACCAGAAAATAATAGCAGAACTCCGGAGTATGAGATTTTACAGCCAGAAACTGAGCCATTGTCCAGCAGAAGGGACCGTTACCAGTACAGAAAGGTCACTGGCTCAGCAGCACACTTGGCTTTGACTCAAGGGCCTTCTCCTCCGGTCCTGATTGTTTTCTGGGGTCTGTGATGGGAGTTCTTCTGATGGTTCTCCTAACATCATGGGAGTTAGACGGCTTTTTAAAAAGACTTGGTTTCGTTTAAATGATATATCTGTGTCTCTGTCTGTCTGTGGGTATGTGCACGTGAGTGCAGTGCCCATAGAGGCCAGAGGGGTGCTAGAAATTAAGCTCAGGTCCTCTGGAAGAGGGGTACTACTCTTTCCTGCTGAGCCATCTCTCCAGCTCTGAGGTAGAAGGTTCTTAAGGCTAAGAAGACCAAAGCAGATTACTGTAAAAGAAAATGTCTCCCCCCCCCACACACACATTCTGATAGTCTGCGTAATCCCTGCTACAAAGTACTCTGTATTTGATTGTAAGAATGGATTGAGTAAAACAGTGCTGCTTAAGCAAAAGGCCGTTTTGTCCATGCTTTGCCATAAACACCTGGCTGGGCTGCTTCTGGAATCCCTGTTCTTTAAAGCTGGAGAGGGTTTCCAAGTGGAGTTGGGTGTAGAAAAAGGACAGTCTGCGCTGTGCTAGACTCAACAGGAGAGTCTCGGCAAGCTGAGCCTTTGGACGGACATGGCTGCTCTGCTGTACTTTTTTGTTTGCTGGGCACGCATCTCAGATCCAGTAGATCGCGAGGGAGCAAGTGGGGTATCTTGACAGGAAATGGCCATCAGCCTTAACCAGAAGACGCTAGTGGGTTATATCCTGAGGAGGATGGGGCTGGGTTCTCTGGTGCTTACTAGAGCACACATTTGAGTCAGTGGCTTGGGTTGGGGTATGCTGGCACCCCATGATTCATGCAGGTAGTTGGGAAGGGGAGGCAAAGAGGATTGGCAGTTTGAGCTAGCCTGGGGTACATAATACTCTGCCTGCCAGTAAATTAATTAAAATTTGGGGGTGGGGTGTAGAGCTTACTAGGGCATATGGCTCTCCTTTTTTGAGTTCTTAATCTTGATAAAAGCCTGAGGACCATTTTACTAGAGTTTGAGAGAAAAGCAATTGGGCAAGCAGGCTGTTAATTCCCGGCAGGAAGTGGGAGTTGAAGAGGAAGAAAGCTGTGCCTTTTGATAGAGCACAAGAAAGCAGGGGAGGTCTGCCTGCAGCTGTGGGGAGATGGCGGAGTCTTCAGAAAGGGAGGCAGTGCAGAGTGTCTGAGCAGCTTGCTTACGATGTCAGCTGGTGTCTGTCCAAACGAGGTTACAGAAAAAAAAAAAAGTAGAAAGGATAAAATTAATTCTCTTTTGAGTTAGAATGAAAAACTGTCAGGCTTAGCATTGAGAATTTACAAACAGTTGCGGCGAGGGAGGAGCCACTGGCGGTGTGTGCATACATATCTCATTAAAAAGAGAATTATACCTAACATATCTTCAGGTGCATTGGTTTCCCACAGAGGGGTTTTCTGTCACAGGATTTACAGAAGTAACTCCTAAGGGGAGAAGCACTCACAACTTGACTGTTGTTTGGGCATGGTGGAATGTCATATCTCCACCCAGAGAAACAGGTTGGACTCAGAGCTCAATACAGTGTGGCACAAAACAGTGGCTAGATGGCATTCTTCAGGGATAGTGACAAGAAAGAAACTCAGTGTGCAGCGCTGTACAGCTTTCTGTTTGTTTTCCTGCTGGCCGCTGGAAGCAGAATCTTCGCTGTGGCCCGAGGCTGGCCTTGATTTCAGACCCTCTGGCCTCGGCCTCCAGGTCCTGGAATACAGGGTGTGCACCAGCACGTTGGCTTCCCTTGCTGTGATAAATCACGCAGACGAGACAACTCAAGGCAAAGGGTCACAGGCCATCACCAAGGAGCGAATTCAAGGCCGACACTCAAGCTGTGGGGGAGTTCTCTGCCTGCTGTCCTGCCCACTGCCTTGCTTGGATAAGGGGCTTTCACTCTTTTGTTCGTTCATTCATTCATTCATTCATTCATTCATTCAAGATAGGGATTCACTGTGCAGTGAATCCTGGCTCATCTGGAGCTCAATATGTAAACTTGGCTGGCCTCAAAACCAGAAGTCCTGCTTCTGCCTCCCAAGCACTCAAACAAAAGGCACGCGCTACCATGTGCAGCCAGATTTATTCATTTTTATTTTACTTGTGTGAGGGTTTTCCATGCACATGTGTGCAGTGCCCACAGAAGCCAATAGAGGATGTTGAGATATGAAGATACGATGGGATTGGAGTAGCAGTTGAGAGCCACCGCATAGGCGCTGGAGCCGAGCCCTGATCCTAAGCTAGCACTCTTAATACGGTTGCCATCCACAGTGGGGTGGGGCCTCCTACATCATCCGTCATCAGTCAGGATAGTCTCTCACACACATGGCCTCAGGCCAGTCTGATCTGAGCAATTCCTCTATCTCCTGCCCCCCTTCAAATCTAGGTTATGTCATGTTAACAGTAAAAAGCAGCATGCCACACATTGCTCTTCTGGATGGTTCTAATGTTTTTTAAGTAGTAGTCTGGATTTTTTTTTCTTAGTTTTTTGAGACAAGGTTTTTCTGTGTCCTTGACTCCAGGCTGGCCTTGAACTCACAGTGGTCTGCCTACCTCTGCTTCCCGAGTGCTGGGATTACAGGAGTGTGCCACCATGCCCAGCTCTGGATTCTCTTTTTTAAAGATAGATACTCTTAGTCTGCAGACAGTTGAATCTGTGGATGGTAAAGCCTCCAAGACTAGGTTTGGGTAGGGTTAGGCTGTCAATCATTCAGTAATAAATTACAGTCACACAATACGAACCTGTCTGTCAGCACTGAGGTGAATGACTCATAAAGAGGGTAGAAAATTACTATCATAGAAAAGGAATAAGCCATGCTTGGTGGCACTTACCTTTAATCCCAGCACTCTGGGTTCTCTAAGTTTGGGGCCAGCCTGGTCTACGTAGTGTGTTCAAGATTGCCAGGGCTACATAGTGAGACAAAAGGCAGCACAAGTGAATGAGCAGAGTGCTGAACCATGGCTGGTCAGCCAGGAAGAGTCAGGAATAAGTCACACGAATGCTAGGTTTCATGAGAAACAAGGTGTTTTTTAAAGGGGATGCTTAGTAGTTAAGAAGAGCTAGCCAGGTGTGGTGGCTCATGGTGCCTGCCTGGAAGTGCGTTGGACACTGAGAGATAGGAACCTCTCTGAGTTGGGGTTACAGAGTGAGACATCGTCCTTAAAAAAAAAAAAAAAAAAAACTGAAAAAACACAATTATTATTATTATTTTTTGGTTTTTCGAGACAGAGTTTCTCTGTGTAGCTTTGGCTGTCCTGAACTCACTTTGTAGACCAGGCTGGCCTCAAACTCACAGAGATACACCTGCCTCTGCCTCCCGAGTGCTGGGATTAAAGGCGTGCACCAGCACGCCCAGTTTAAAAACAAATATTAGTGACTTCACTAGAGGAAATATGACAGGTGATTAAAGCTCCTGTCACTAATGCAGGGACCACAATGACATCGTGTGCTTACTGAAGTAATGCTGGATGGAACACACACACACACACACACGTACACACGTCAAATTGAGAGACAGTTTACAAAACAAATGGCCAGTAAGTAATCTTAAAATGTCAAGGCGGCTGGGCGTGGTGGCGCATGCCTTTAATCCCAGCACTGGGGAGGCAGAAGCAGGCGGATCGCTGTGCGTTCGAGGCCAGCCTGGTCTACAAAGTGAGTCTAGGACAGCCAAGGCTACACAGAGAAACCCTGTCTAAAAAAAAAAAAAAAAAAAAAAAGTCAAGGCGACTGAGTGGGTAACACATAAATTCCCTATATGATTCTGGGTTAGACCCTGGATCAGAAAACACAGAACAGTCCTTACTTTTAGGAAGCCGGGCTGCAATAGAATCAATATTACTTACACAACTATAGGTGTTGTAGTTGTGTTAAAAGCTGTGTACAGACACAGACGAGGAGCAGTAAGGTAGCGTGTGTGTGTAGCAATACGCCAGCTTTTCAGGAGCCTGTAGGTGGGTGACAGGAATTCTTTGAACTATACAATTATTCTCTAAGTTGGGATTGGTTTTTCAGTAAATTTAAAGAGATAGGTAGGTAGGTAGGGGGCCATGCCCTGACACGTGTGGCAGTCAGGGAGGAACTTTGTGGGACAACTTAGGTTGTCGATCTTACACGGCAAACCTTTCTCCACAGAGCCATCTTGCTGGCCCAGCATAATTTTTTCAAGGTAAGCGGAAAATGCTAAGCAGGCCTTGTGTGCTGTGGTGCCTACTGTGGCTCTGCCCTAGGCTGTGTAGCCCTCCACAAGGAAGCCTTGATGCCAGCTTTTGATGTGATCTTCTCAGAAAGAATTTATTTACTTGTTTGTTTGCCACCACATGCATGTAGAGGTCAGAGGGCAATTTGTGGAAGTAGAGAAAAATCTCTCTCATAAATTTATAAATTATAACTAAATTAGACTATGTAAGAATTCAAATAACAGGCTGCAGAAATGGCTCAGTGGTTAAGAACACTGATTTCTCTTACAGAGGTCCTGAGTTCAATTCCCAGCAACCACATGATGGTCCACAACCATATGTGATATGATCTGATGCCCTCTTCTGGCCTGCAGGTGTACATACAGATGGAGCACTCATATACATAAATAAGTAAATCTTTAAAAAAAAAAAAAAAGATGCCCTTTCCTGTGCCCTTTTAAGGTTGTTGCGGTACTTTTGGTTTTTCGAGACAGGGTTTCTCTGTGTAGCCTTGGCTGTCCTGGACTCACTTTGTGTAGACCAAGCTGGCCTCGAACTCACCGAGATCCACCTGCCTCTGCCTCCCAAGTGCTGGGATTAAAGACGTGCGCCACCACCACCAAGCTTGTTGTTGTGGTACTTTAAGAGGCTAACAAGAAGGGTAAAGGAACTCTCCATAAAACTCAGAGATCGTACACCACACCACCTCTTTGGATCCTGTCTGGAGTCACAGATGAAGAAGAAGAAAATAATTCAAACAATACAGTCTATGCCTGTCTCTCCCTTTTCTTAAAAACGACAAGAGCCTAATATACCTGCGGGTATCTTTAAGTAGCTGTGCATATGTTACTGCTGCCTTGTTCTTTTGTTTGTTTGGTTTTGGGCTTTGGGTTTTTCAAGAGACAGGGTTTCTCTGTGTAGCCTTGGCTGTCCCGGACTCACTTTGTAGACCAGGCCGGCCTTGAACTCAGAGATCTGCCTGCCTCTGCTTCCCAAGTGCTGGGATGACAGGCGTGCACCACCTCCCCTGTCTTAGTGTCTTGTTCTTTACCGTTATTTTTTCTTTCTTTCTACAAATGATTTCACTGCCCCTAAAACTCATTGCCGAGGACTGGCAGGCCCACTCCTTAGCACTGAGTGGAGCTGCTTACTGAGGGAAGGGCCTGGCTGTTAGACACAGAATTGAACCATTCCATTTACTGCATCAGGTTACACTCTCCTGGGCCTTGGGGTGCTGGAAGAGCCTGGAATGGACACCGGGGATATACAAGAGGTAAAGTGACTGCTCTGGCTGCCTTTGTCTCTGTGTCCCAAGGTGTCCGTCCCAAGAGAGCAAAGATTGTTCATTCATTTAAGGGAGCGTCTGTCCCTTAAGTAATTAGCTATGGTTGGAGAAGCAAGGGCACAGTGTACAGATGTTGGTCCCCCAGGGTCCATTCCTGTCCTGCAACAGAAATGCTGTATCAAAAATCACACTGGCCCAGCACTTGCAAACAAAGCACGTCCCCACTTGATCTTGTGAGGACCTCAGCCACCCAGGGACTGCGTACCCCCCTATGTCTGGGGACACCCCTGTGTGATCTCACCTTTGCTCATGCCCACTCTCACCGCCACTTCTGTCACTACCATTTCATCATCCATCATACTTTTCACCTGCTCTCCCAAGGCGCTCAGCCTCGCGTGAAACTGCCCTGTGTTCTCGGATAGGCAGTGAACTACAGTGGTCTGCAGCGGCTTACTGTCTCACACAGGCTGCCCTGGCAGGGCTCGGCCTCTGAGTCCTGGCCAGTCGGGATGGCTGGAGATGCTGCCTGCTCTGTAACAGCAGTTGGGTCCCGTGGCTTTGTAAATAACAATTTCTTTATCCCCACACTAATACTGATTTCTAGAAAGTATCTTGTTTCTGATCCATGTAAAGACATGCTGCCATTTGAGAACCGGCTCTTTTCTTTATAATTGAGTTTGGTAAATTGTTAGCTGGAGGGGCAGAAATTGGTTTTGAGCAGCAGAGAGTCCCCTGTTTTTTTTTTTTTTTTTTACTTTACTGTACTCTCCCCCTCCTACTCAAAGCAACACCATGTACTATAGCCAGGGATGGGTCTTGTTAGGTTTTAATTGAAAGCACAAGGTGTCCGTGTTGTGTTCCCCCCCCCCCCCCCCCCGCCTCCCATGCTGTGTCCTATCTTTCTCCCTTCCCCTCCCCCAGCCCATCATCCTGTACCGTTTAAAATGTTTGGGACTTGTCTAATCCGTATGGATAGAAACCTAGTGGAGCAGGGTATTGATTACCAAATATGGTATTGCTGCTAAAGTGGCTGGCGGAATGCGGCTTGTATTCTGAGCCTCTGGCCTCCCAATAAGCTGCCAAACAAATTAGGTCATTTTAACTTCTGAGCTTTTTTTGTTTTGTTTTGTTTTTGTTAATAAGATGCTGGAACTTTGATTTGGAACATGCTGTTGATGTTATTTCAGCTCAAACAAGAGACAGGGTATGAGAAGGGGGCAGGAAGAAGGCAGACTCTGTCCAGCCAGCTTTAGGGTTTTTGTGCAGTAAGCAAGCACATTGACAGGCTTGGTGTGTTTAGCACACCCAGAAGCGAGCTGAAGCGTAGAATTCAGGTGTTCAACCTTGTGGTCAAAGGCTAACTCGCCACAGGGACTGCTGACAGGACCCAGGATGCTCCTCAGGTTGATGCAGGCTCAGGGTTCCATAGAAGGTTGCTGGAGGTCCGGGTAGGAGAGTATTTATTGCCTGAAGTGTGCGTGCGCTGCTCTTGTCTGCCATCCTCTCGAGAGAATGTACGAGGCCTTCCGGAGGAACCTCGCTTGCCTCTCAGCAAAGACACACATCTTTTAGTCCGTATATGGAAGTCCTTGGCCATGAGGGTAACATTACTGTTTCTCCTTATGGACAAGGTCACCCTCTGTAGCCCAGGCTCCCCGTGAACTCGTGCTTCGCCTCTTGTCTCCGCTTCCGCTGAGATTCCTGATGTGAGCCCGTGACAATAGGTGTGCTAGGATGAAGCGGGTGTCCGTTGTAGGATGGCAGAAGCAAACACCGCTTCGGATGACAACCTTGTTTTCCTTACGTGTGCTCTAGTCATGCAGTTAGCTGGCTCACTAACTAAGGACCGCAAGGTGAAATTTGCTCTTTATATTTCCCAGAACTGATACTTTTTTTCCCCAGTTTTATTGATTGGACCTATACAAATGCCATCTTCCTTGCTGCTGTTCCCCCTCCCCCATGTTTTCTATCTAGCCTTAATGGTTGTCTTCTCAACAAATAGCTGAGTCAGCGTTCTTCAGGCTCCACGGTATCTCTGGGTCTGGGATGTTTGCCGGCAGCTGCCCAGTCTCCTCCCAGGTCTCCTCACCCCCTGCGCCCCCCTACTTTTCTTTAAGTTAAGGAAGTTGGGGAGTGGAGTGATGCACCTATGAAACTCTCAAACGATAAATAAAAAGAAAGGAAGGGATGTGGGAGCCACCGGGCCCATGCACATGCAAAGTTTGTATTCTTAGCATAATTTACTTTTAGGACTGAGAAACATAAGGTCTGGATCTGGGGTGATTTTGTTTTTTTGTTTTTGTTTTGTTTTGACACTGTTGGTACTATCCATAATTACTAGCATTGAATGTTTTTCATTCGATTTTTAGTTTTGCTTGGTAAAAGAGACACCTCCCCAACCCCGAGACAGGGTTTCTCTGTGTAGCCCTGGTTGTCCTGGATAGGACAGGCTGGCCGTGAACTCACGGAGATCTGCCTGCCTCTGCCTCCCGTGTGCTGGCGAGTACTACTGTGCTCACTGAAACATGACTTTTTTATTTTTAAAGGTCAACTGCAGTGGTAGGAAGGAGCAGTAACTAAAGTTGCTTTCATCTCAGGCCCATGGAGCCTTTTGTTTCCTTAAGTACCGTGAAAGGCAACCTTAAAAAAAACCAGGATCTCACCACTTGAAGCCTGGCAAATTCATGTAGTAACTAGAATCCAATGATAATATTTACATTTAAAATATTGCAGCTATTTAATTCCTAGGTTCTGAGTATGCAGGCCTGTGTATTACCTTTGTAAAGCTGAACTAGAGACAGACTGCTTTTTCTCTATTTATAGATAACTAAAAGCACTGAAGAATCTCATTGTTTATAGTGACAGTCAGAGTGCAGCCTACCCAGGGTTTCAGGTGGCAGGCTCTGGTGCTGCCCAGCATGTCACTTTCTAGATCACAGTCGTACGTTGTTCCGTGCTCAGTAGCAGCCGCCAGTCAAAGCTTTTAAGCTGTGTTATGAATTCGTTGGTCCGCATTTTAAAAGCGGGACTAGAAGATGTTCAGGAAGAACAGGGTGATTACGGAACCGATGGCATGGGCTGAGTCTGCCTGGCCCTCTGACCAGGTTGTACTGTGGGTTTTGCATGTTCTGTTTTGATACTGAGAATGAGAGCCCTTGCTGACCCTGTCCCCCAATAGTTTATAGGTGTGGTGTTTTTTTCTTTTTTTGTCACCATTCTGGTTTACATCTTCGTTTGTTCTTTTTTTTTTTTTTTTTTTTTTTTTTTTTTTGTTCCCCAAAGGGCATCCGCTTCGATCCTGAAATCCCGCAAACACTACGACTAGAGTTTGCTAAGGCAAACACGAAGATGGCCAAGAACAAACTCGTAGGGACTCCAAACCCCAGTGCGCCTCTGCCCAACACTGTACCTCAGTTCATTGCCAGAGAGCCATGTAAGTTGATCTCCTTTTCTTTTTTTGAAAAAACAAAAACAACAACAGGGAAGAACTGTCACGTGCTGCTTGTGAGACAACACTGTGAGACGCCAAGCTAGCTGGTTCTTGTTTTCCATCTTGGCGAAGAGATAGCCTGTTCTTCTTACCTCAGTTGGTGCGTTCTTGTTGGTGATTGGCCATTGTGAAAAAGGGCTCAGTTTGAGCAGAGTGTGTCTTCCAGATGATCATCTTCTGGGTTTCCTTGACATGCCATTGGCCACTGTGAGTGCGCCCGTACTGTCTTCCCTGTTCCCATCCTTGTGAATTCGCGTCACTCTGTCGAAGCACATCAGTTCTTTGCCTTTGGAAAAATATTAGAAGTAAAAGAAGCAGTTGTTGAGGAGGAAGTGGTCCTGTTTTGACAACTGTCGAACTGTTGGGCGAGTAACAGACACACAGGATTTGTAGACTCTGAACAGGCAGCTCTAGCATTCTAAGACCAGTAAAGTTGTAGAGAAACCTAGGTTTCCTGCTTTGAGTTATTTAAGGACACTGGCTAGTTGTTGAACAAGATTTTTTTTTGCCCCACATGTATGTCCTTTTGCCCTTAACTGTGGAGACGATGACTTCTGCTCTTGAGTGAATAACTTTAAAGGGCTGACTTTATTTTCCCTCGTGAGGCTCAATCAGTGGCAGAAGTGAGGCGTGAGATGGACTTAATTTTTCCTTTCATTACAGACCCATGTGTGATTTAATATGGCAGGGCGCTCACAAAAGTCCAGGCTTCACCCAGTGTTCCGGAATGTTCTATCTCATGGTTCTTGATCTTCTTTCCAAAGCATGCAGTCCTGATCCCCTGACTGCCTAATTTAAAGGCACATGGGCTCCTTGCTTGCCCCATGTCATGTGCACATCAGATTCAATCAGATCTTCCTGGAAGCTAATTAAGAAAGCTGGTGCCGGCCAGACAATAGTAGTTTCACCCCTACTGCTGCCGAACACAGAGTTTTTTTTTGTTTTGTTTTTTTTTTTTTGCAGAGCTAGAAAAGAAAGTCATAACAGAGGGTAATGATTATTTTGCTTTTTCATGTCTTAGAGAAACTTGAATAATTAGGAAGGAAATCTACACAGAACTGCATCTGTAAGGCATCTGTCCCATAATTCATTTTGACCCATTTAGGCTGGTGCATTGTGATACATTTATTAATTTATAAATAAACAATTATTAAAGCAAGTGGATGAGTAAGTTGACATTTGAATTTTGCTGTCTGGATTCTGGAAGCATTTATGTCCATTTTTCTTTGTGTCTGGAAGTTTTCTTTCTTGATAAGGCATGTAGAACAAATATGTTTAGGTTTTACATGTGAAAGAAATATGCTTGCCTTGGATCTCGGTGCCACTTGAAATCATTCATTCAAACAGGAAGTGTCACCCTGGTGACAAATCAAACTTAAGCCTTTCGATGTTTATGCTGACAGCTTTTTTTTTTTTAAGAACTGAAACCTACGTGGCATGAAGCTAGGGACCAGATAGACAGGCTGCTCAGAAAGTAGGGTAGAAGCTATAAAGGTGCGCGCAGTAGCCATCCTCGGGCCCCTGAAGTTACAGGAGCGCATGTCAGCGGAGCTCAGCTGTCTGGCCACACTGCTTATTTCCTTTCCATGCAAATAGAACAGACCGCTGAAGCTGTCAGACAGTCTCCATGGCACAGTCGGAACTGCTGGGCTGCTCCTGGCAAAACAAACTTGAAGCTGGGTGTGGTGGCTCACACCTGTAATGCCAGCGGGGTGGTGGTGAGCGGCAGGAGAATGGCCATGTTTGAGGCCAGCCTGAGCACCACGGTAGGTTTCAGTCCTCCCCCACACTGTCCCCCAACACCCAACCAAAAAGCTATTTTTTGAAAAATCAGATAACTTTAATTTTCTCAAGAAAACACTGTTATCATGGCTTCTCTTTATATAGCTCTTTTTTTACAACAGACAAACAGCTCCGCTGTAATTCAGCCGACCTTGTCATCCACTAGCATTCCCTCTGGGAACTGTGGTTTTTTTCCATGTCTTATCCACTGACTAAATGCCTGCGTGGGCGTGGACTGGTGGGTCCAGTTACACCGTGTGCCGTTGGTCTGTTTAACTACATGTCAGGTAGAGAGCTCAGTGGACTTAGTTACGGGGGCTGGGAAAGCCCCGGGGGCTTCTGTTGTTTCCTGCGAGGACCTGCCATGAATGCTGCTTTTTGTCAGTGTTCTCACATGGAACGTACTCCTTACCGTCTCTAAAGGAGACATGTTCTCTGACTTGATTATACAACAAATACTCGCTTGCACTGAATTCTCAATTGTATACCTGGTGAACTGAACCGAGGACCCAGTGTACTGCGCCCTGGGAAAGAAGGAAGCTGTGGTCGCCACTACCAGAGCTGTCAGTGTAAGAACTTGGTGGCGGTCACGGTTGTCAGGAAATTTCGGCCCGTTGTGAAGGACACAGGGGAGGAGCTCTACTGCCTGGTCTAGATGACACCTAACTCCTGTGTGTGCTAGCCATGCGTACTTCCCTCATGCTGGCTGAAAGGAGTGAGGAGCCCGGCTTTACTGTGTGGGGGCGGTGGCAGCTTTGGCTCTAGCAGCTACTGACAAATGTAGTGACCTGCACAAAGACATTTAATTTTTCTGTGCTCCTGTTCCCTCAACTATAAAACGAAATTATCTTTTAGTCCACATGGTTGTAATAATTAACAAAACTATACCCCAAGACCACCGAGGTCAGGATTAGGGAGACATAAATGTGAGTGGGGTAGCAGGAGAATGGGAGATGTGATCCAATTTTATTTTCATAGAACATCTGGGCTGCTGTTCTTTTTCCCTGTTGGTTGATGATTGTCAGCATCATGTGGCCACATCCACTTGTCCTTCCTTGTTAGGCTTAGGAGAAAGAATGAATGGTACAATCCAGGAAACTACTCTGTCTTCCTAACTAGTTTTTAGACACGATAGACAGGATTTTTCTATGTTATCTTGGCTGCCCTGGACTCTCTCTGTAGACCAGGCTGGCCTCGAACTCACAGCGATCCTGGGACTTATAACTATTATCCTTACAAGAGAAAAAAGAAACATCAGGTTTGTGCAGTGTAGACAGAAGACCCCCATGTGTCCATGGGAGGTGGCAGCCCTCTGTGACAGTAGAAGAGGCCCCAGAAGAAACAAGCCTGCTGGTGTGTCGGACTTGGTCTTCCTTGCTTGAAGTCCGTATGACAGGTCAATTTCTCTTTAAACCTTGTTGTCAATGGCTGTCTGTCATGAACTAGTATGTCAGGTGACGGATTTAAGACTATCACAGCTTTAGGAACTTTGATCTATCACCTGCATTGTGTCTCTGCTTTCTCAGGTGTGAAGCTGTGATTCTAATTGCTGCCCCACACAGTCACAAGGATTAACTGCTGCGTGTAAAACTTTGAAAGTGGCCATGTAGGCAGTCCTCAGTGGGCACTGACTGTAGCTATGTGTGTGTAAAGACACGCACGGTCTGTGCCTTTGCTCCTCCTGTGGTTAGTTGTCTGCCTTTGTACACTCAACATCGAGCATCTAGAAGTGCACATGGAGTTTTTGTTTTTTGTTTTTTTGTTTTTGTTTTTAACATTTCAAGGATTTGCTTTTCTGTTTTTAAATCCGGTCGTAATTGCTTACTGCCAGCAAATAATGTGGGAGGAGCTACAGCATAAAGATCTGTAAAAATGTGCAGTCTTTAAACGTGTGTGTGTGTGAGACACGTATGTGTTGTGTGTGTGTGAGACACGTATGTGTTGTGTTGTGTGTGTGTGTGTGTGAGAGAGAGAGAGAGAGAGACACGTATGTGCACGTGCCAGGGGAGGGTGCCCTAGCCCCTGGACTTGCAGGTGGTTTGTGAGTTGCTTGCTGTGAGTGCTGGGAGCCAATTCTGGAAGAGCAGCAAGTGCTCGAAACTGCAGTGCCACGTCTCTAGCAGCCTCCCCACCCCTAGGATGAAGTCTTTCTGGGATGTACTGAAGTGCAAATATTTAAGAAGTAAAACTTGAGTCATGTTTATCATTGTGCACATGAAATTTAATTGGATAAATGGTTTTGAGTTTAGACTGTTGGCAGCGTCCCCCTATATCAGAGTCTTCCTAAAGGCAGAGACAGTCGACATCTGAAACGGCCTTTGTTCAGATTAAACAGACCCTCCTTTTTCATTTTTTTTTTTACGCTATATATATTTTTTAAGATTTATTTTTTATTATGTATACAGTGCTTTGCCTGCATGTACACCTGCAGGCCAGAAGAGGGCATCATGTCACATTATAGGTGGTTGTGAGCTACCATGTGATTGCTGGGAATTGAGCTCAGGACCTCTTGAAGAAAAGTCAGTGTTCTTAACCTTTCAGCTGTCTCTCCAGCCACTCATTCTTTTTTATTTAAAGACAGGTTGGCCTTTCCCTCAGTATGTCTAACGAATGACCTTGAACCTCTACCTCCCAACTGCTGTTCCCCACCATGGCCACGTTTCTTGCAGCACTGGACATTGAGTCCTCTGCCAACCGAGTGCCGTCCCTGGCCCACAGTGAGGCTTCTCAGTGGACTCCTGACTCTGCAACAACCCAGCTTCCGGAGTTTCAACCCTAGGAGTTTATGATCTGTGGGATCTAAGCTAAGACTTTGTTCTGAATTGTGTGCACATGTGAGTGCATTCGGAGGCCAGAGGTCAACTTCAGGGGCCATTCCTTAGCAGTGGTAGACCTTTTACTTTCTCTCTCTCTCTCTCACTCTCTCTCTCTCTCACTCTCTCTCTCTCTCTCACTCTCTCTCACTCTCTCTCTCTCTCTCTCTCTCTCTCTCTCTCTCTCTCTCTCTCTCTCTCTCTCTCTCATACACACACACACACACACACACACACACACTCAATGAGACTTTTAGTTTGCCAGCCAGAGATAGACTAAGCCAACGAACTCAAGTTCCTCCTGACTCTACTCCCCCAGCGGTGGATTGCAGGCACGGTCCACCATGCCTGGCTTTCTGTATAGATGCTAGGAATTGCACCCAGAGCCTTACACCTATGAGCTGACCTCTTTACCGCCCGATCTATCTTTCCTGCCCCTTACCTCAGATCTTTTAGACACACCTTGGGATGTAAGGTGCAGTTGTACTTGGGGATCGTCCATAGGCCAAGGAATTGAACAAGCTTTACTCGGCCCTGTCTAACTCCCCTCCTCCCTTGTAGGCCCTAAAGCATTGCACTTTCCCACTGACTCAGGACTGCCCAAGCTTCACACCGAGGGGAAGTCCGTAGTGCTCGTGTGTGTGTGGCGGGGGCGGATTGGTCCTCCCTGTCTGAAGCTCCCAGGTGACCGGAAAACAGCTCTGTGCTTATCTTCAGAGCAACAGCACAGCATATACCACTGCAGTCTCTGTAGACATATGTCTGTCCCCATGCTTGCTTGCTCTAGCAGTGCCAGGTGAGGTGCCAGTGCTGTGAGGTGCTAGGAACCCTCCTCCCGTCTGCGTACGTGGGGTCTCTTGGGAAAATAGGGACAGGCGAGAGGGAACATCTGATCAAGGGCAGGAGGCAGGGAGCAAAGAAAGAGGCTCACTTGCAGGTTTGTGGGGATACGGGTGGAATCGTGACTCTGGGAGCAACTTCCTTAAACTTTTTAACCTCTGGTGATAAAAATTCTGGGTGCTTCCTGTGACAGTCTGTGTAGTGTGTGTGTGTGTGTGTGTGTGTTATGTACACACCTTTGTACAGGTGAATGGGGGGGGGGACAGAAGTCGCCCTTGCCGCATCCTCCTTTCTCTGTCACCGTCCACCTTGTTTTTTTGAAAAACTGGGTCTCTGAGTGAACCTGTGACTCAGTGACTGGCGATACTGCCTAGTCAGCAAGCTTCAAGGAGCTTCCTGACGACTGTCCCTCCCCTCAAGTGCTAGGATGACAGGAGCCCACAGTCCCTCTCAGCTAGTTTATGTGGGTGCTGGGGAGCTGACCTTGAATGTGTATGTAGTAGCTACTTCACCAACTGAGCCATCTTCCTAGTTACGTGTTCTCAGGGTGGGCGTGCGTACGTGTGTCTGTGTGTGTGTGTCTGTGTGTGTGTGTGTGTGTGTGTGTAGGTGTGTAGGTCCGTAAAATAGAGTCATCTTTGTCCTATTCAGTTTTTACTGTGTTTACTCGACTCTCCCCATTGCTACAGCTAAATCCCTGACAAGCACAGGTTTATGGAACGCCATGACAGGGGATGCAGGGGATAAGGATGAAGCGAGCGGTGACACTGGGTCTGCAGTCTGAAGCACAGAGATGCTGCCTTCTTCCTGGCAGTCAGTCCCAGGTGTCAGCCCTTGGAAGTTGCTGTTCATATTCAGGGTCTTCATCCTTGGTCAAGCCTGCCCGGAATGACCTCACAGACACAGCTAGAGGCTCACGTCCTAAGTGGTTGTGAATCATACATAGATGATCACCAAACCGTGTTTTAGGTCGTGTTGCAGTTGGACCAGGGCTTTGTACACACTAGGCACGTATACTGCCAGCTGGGCCATGTCACCAGCCCCAGATCTCTTTCTCCCCCCTAAATGTTCTTCTCAGACTTAAATATATTTAAAAAAAAAAAATTTTTTTTTTTCCAGTTTTTTTTTTGAGGCTGGAGAAATGGTTTAGTGCTCCTAACCCTAAGGACCTATGTTTACATATGGTACCCATATGTTGTCCTCTGATATCCACATGGGTGCCTTGGCGTGCATGTACCCACACCTAGATTCACGTGTGTGTGTGTGTGTGTGTGTGTGTGTGTGTGTGTGTGTGTGTGTAGGAACATATTAATAAGAAACCATGGCCCCTCCCTGAACTATCTCTGTGATGGAGCCTGGATTGCCCTCAGGGTACCCACTCCACTCCTGAGGTGGGAATGATAGGACACATGCCTTTGTTTATCCCTCTGTCTTACCCAGTTTCTACTGGTTTTGACGGGTGAGGATCCTAGTGTAAGCTGGGCATGGTGCTCAAGCCTTGAAACATCAGCACTGTGTTACGTTATGAACCCTGCTGTCGCCCTCATCCTCATCGTGTCCTGGCCCCACCCCAGCCCCCACCCTGCCGCCGCCCTTGCCAAAAACAGCAAACAAACTAAAAGAGGGCTGGAGGGAAACTGTAGTGTGTGTGTGTGTGTGTGTGTGTGTGTGTGTGTGTGTGTGTGTGTGTGTGTGTTGGGGGGGGGTCTTGAGGGAGTCAGAAGCAGTGGTGCATGTTTTGAGGAGTGGAAGCCAGGGCTCCAGGCCAGCCTGGGGCAAATGAGACCCCGTTTTGACCCCACCTCCCTCTAGCCACCCACAAGTCAGATGGAGGCTAGAGGCCAGTACTCCAGGATGTAAAGAGAGACATGACACGTGGTGGCTTTTGGCATTTTTCTTCAAGAGCCTTGTGATGGGACTCGGGCCTAGAGGGATCTGTTCTTGCTGGGAATAGTTTGAAACTGGTGAATTCATGACACTCACAGGAACGTGGCACAGTGCATTCTCCAGATGCCCTGCCCCTAGGAGGTGTATTCTCAAGAGGCCACAGGATTGATATACCAGGTACTAAGGTCCCCAGAAGACAAGGACCAGCAAGACCAGCTCGCCCGCCCCGACAGATGCCAGAACAGAACTGTCGTAAGGAGCAGCCATCTTTGACTGAACCATTTCATGTGAGCCACTTTTTGTCTTGTAGTGAAATAACCTGAGAAAGAGGAGAGCTTTGTTCTGGCTCAGAAGGTTGAGTTTGGGATTGGTTTCGGCCCGTTGCCTACGGCCCATGCACTTCCTGGCATGAACACGTGGCCAAACAAAACAAAGAAACAAAACAAAAGAAAGGGCATGCTCTCAGCGACCCGAAGACCACATTAGGTCACACTGAAAGTTTCCGCTGTGTAGCGCAAGCCTGTAAAATGGCCGCTGGAGAACACTCAAAATCCACCCAACATTGTCTGCCTCCACCTCGCTTCTGTCCTCAAACTTACATACACCTATAATGGTTGGTGTTTAGGAGTTTAATAATTTAATAACACTATGAGGTCTGGCTGTATTCACGGCTTATTTCAAGCGAAAGATAAATTGTTACACAGCTGACCTTGAATTCCTGGTCATCCTGCGTTCACCTCCCAAGAGATCACGCCTGGCTCAGCATCTGTTTCATCATCAGAGCATGGATATGCTCTAAACAAACCCGCCTTCAGAACCCAGCAACTTAAATCTCAGGGGTCAGGATTTTGGTAGCTCTCATAAAACAGAAGCATTCCCACATTCTGGGGTATGTCTTTCTCCTAACGACACTGCTTAAAATCTGCATTAAAATCTCAATTACTCTACCCATGTTTAAAAAAAAAAACAAAACCACAGGATTTGTAATCCAGATAATTCCCCCACCTGTGCTTTGTAAACTAAATTTATTGATGGCAGTGTTTGTGTAAGCACCAGGTAGGCAGGCATGGTCCAGAAGAAAAGCAGGCAGCACTTATTTAATTAGGCTGGTTTGCCACAGGGTCTCAGGTTGGCCTGGACTTTCCAAGTATGGTGATTGTAGGTCTGCGCCACCACTCAAATTCTTGTCAGGTCTTACTTTGCTGTTAGCCACTGTTGCAAATTTCTGTTGGTTCTTGCCTCCCACCCTGGGGGTTCTCGAATAAACGGTAGCTGTTTCTTGTACAGTAGCAATTCTCAGCGTGGTCCTCAAACCTTTAGGTGGCCCTGCTCTCTCTGCCCTCCCTGCTCTACATTCGTGGTTGAACATAGTGGGCTAGGCCTAGCTATTCTCAGGAGGGTAGTTTTCCTTCCTTATTGTACAGTGGTGAACACAATTAAATTACTGGCCTTTTAATACAACATTTGCTAGTTAAAATTTTATTCTTTATACTTTTGTTTGTTTTTGAGACAGGGGTTCTCTGTTTAGTCTTGGCTGTCTTGGAGCTAACTCTGTAGACCAGGCTGGCCTAGAACTCAGAGATCCATCTGCCTCTGCCTTCCAGGTACTGGAATTAAAGCCGTGCTGCACCACTGGCCTGGCTTCTTTATATGTTTTCTATTTAAAAAAAACCAAAAAAAAAAAAAACCAAAATGTTATCTAATGCCCTTGATGGTGATGTGGAGTTTTCATCTGAGTGAGTATTTCAGTGGCAGGTCACTTGGCTAGAGTCCCTGAGACCTTCGGTTGGATCCCCAGCACGACATACAAAAGTTGTGCATACATATGTGTGCACATATGTAAATAAAACATGCTCTTCTGCGATTTTAAGTTGAAGTGAATGCTATCCTTTTTTTTAATGGAAATTGATGATCTGTGGCTCTTCATACATGAAGATTTGGCAGACAGGTTTTCTCACAAATGGGCAAGATAAGCTTGTTATTTTAAGGAAAATAATTTATGACCAAAAAAAAAAACACTTTAATTAGACATTAATGCTTTTAATTAATTGAATATTTAGTTAAGAGACTTTTCTACTACCATGAGTTACAGCTTCCCAACTCATAGCTGTGAAATTAATGGATTTTTTTTTTTATTATTATTGCATAGTGAAATGAGTCAGGATTTGGAAGATCCACATAACTCAACCAGTATTTTTCCAATGACATGATTTATTACAACATCATGGAAGAGGAAGAAATCCTTCTAAAAGTAACAGTTTGCTTTAACATAACAGAATCCTATCCCTCCAGAACTACTACCTGTCTAATCTAGAGGGGGAGGGGAGTAAGAGAGGATGACCCCCCTCCCCCAGGGAGGACACACATGTAACATGCTCTCTTATATGGAATCTGGTTTGACTATATCGGTGATATCAAGCAGGAAGGGCTCTTAGAGGGAGGAGGAATGGACAGAAAGGGGAAGGATGGTGAGGAATGAATGTGAGCAAAGTACAGGGGAATAAATGTGTTCAAATGTGTATTGAACAGGGCTGGAGAGATGACTCAGCAGTTAAGCACACTGGCTGTTCTTCCAGAGGACCCTGGGTGCGATTCCCAGTTAGCCGCATGGCAGCTCACAGCTAGCTGTCTGTAACTCCAGGACCCGACACCATCACACAGACACACACGCAGGCAAAACACCAATGCACATGAAATAAGTAATTACAAAAGTTTTAAAAGTGTGTAACAAAGCCCATTGTTTTGTTCACTAACTTAGAAAATTGATTTCTAAAAAGAATTGTTCTGTCACGTTTTGTTGTAATCTCAGAGCCAACCCTAAAAGGGCCTCTGCAGCTTGTCCGATTTGGTGACAACTCTCTCAAGCCATATTTTCCTCATGTACTAGAACCAAAACAGTGTGCTGAGGTAAATTTAATTAGAAGTAGAAGAGGGTCTATTTGTCATTTAGTAAACCAAATACTAAGGAGAGCTGCAGAAATGAGGAACTAAAGCCTTTTCTTAATGAAGGGTGCTCTGCTCTCCTCCCCCAAAGATCCCATTTCCATCCATGGCTTTTTTATTTATTATTATTTTTTGACTGAATAATTTTTATCTAATGCAAAGCAGGTGTCAATTGATACTATTCCCAACAGTCTTTGGAACTGCTGGTTGGTTTTCCCCTGTATGTCATCACTGTTGTGTTGCCCTCCTTGCACAAATCTCTACTCTTACTAGCTCTATTCCCAAGATCCTCTGCCTCTAGGCAAGGTTGGCACATGCCTGAGATCTAGAGGGTTCTAAAGGCGGTCCACAATAAACAAGCAACAAGTGATGGGCAGCGTACTTGAGCCCTGGGTTCAACCCCTATCGCTGCACTGCATAAGCCAAGCGTGGCGAGTGGTACATGCCTGTAATCAAGGCACTAAGGAGGTGCAGGTGGGAGGAGTGGAAGCTCAGAGTCATCCTGGGCTACTCAAGACTTTGTTTCAAGCCACCCACTTTAAGTAAGTAGGTAGGTAGATAGATAGATAGATAGATAGATAGATAGATAGATAGATAGATAGGGTAGATAAGACGATAAAATAAACCCCCTTGGGAAGCTTGTGTCATTAACACTTTTTACTGGTTGGGTGGTTACAGGGTAGATCCGTGGCCAGCAATGGAGCTTAGCAGTTAGACCAGAAGGGCTTGGGGCTTTGCGAGCTTTTTGCCTTCTTGAGGTACGTAAGGCCACCTGTTGCCAAGGTGTAGCACATCACCGCGTGTTTACTCTCAAAAGATCCTCTTCATGGTCATGGTCAAGCCTGTTTGCCCACCTGCCCATTCTTTTACCCAGGGCCAGTATCTTAAGAATTGTAGAAATTAAACATTTTTGGTTTTGGTTTTGGTTTGTTTTGTTCTTGAGACAGGGTTTCTCTGTGTAACAGCCCTGGCTGTCCTGGAACTCAGAGAGATCCACCTGTCTCTGCCTCCCAAGTGCTGGGATTAAAGACGTGCGCCACCACTGCCTGGCAAAATTAAACATTTTTTTAAAGCACAGTGGTTTTAAGGGATCATAACATAGTTTTTAAAATACGCATACACAGTTTTTTCATCTTCATTGGTCTCTGCCACCATAATGTAGCTGCTTTAATTTAACCAAAAATTTGCAGGAAACTGTTACTCCAGGAGATAGCATTTTAATACAGTGGGTGCATAACAACAAATAAACTACAGATAGCTGACTGAGTGGGGGCATTTGCTCCTGCAGTACTGCTAACAACCCGCTTGGATGCCCAGCTTTAGGCTTTGTGGATTCATACCCGTGAGTATGTGGCTGACCCCTAATGATGGAGTTCCCTGTAACCAGGGCTCTGCCTTCGGAAAGATTGGCAGATGTGGTGGCCGCTAGGAGAGGGAAAGAGTGGAAAAGCCTCGGGTGTAATGCATTTGCCACTGACGCCCCGGCCTCCTCCTCTGTGTCCTGCAATGCGTTAGCCTCCAGGAGCTCAGAAGGGCAGGAGCAGTGGGTGTCTGCTTCAACAAAATGGTTTAATTAGTGGCCGGAGGTGGAGGAGCATCTTTCTGCCCTTTAATGAAATAGCCCTTGAATGTCAAGGAGATGAAGCTAGCCAAACATTAACAGCTCTGCACTGGAAGTGGCGGCAAATTCTGCTCCTAATTCTCTTGCTTGAGTTTAGCAATCATTTCGTCGGGGGTAAGGGGAGGAGTTGTGCTCGACTGTTAGGCTAGAGGAAACAGGCCTGTAGGACCATCATCAGCATGAGGTAGAACGGGGGCTGAGCATGGCCTTCTGCAGCATGCCCAGAGGCTGAGGGCTGTGGATGGCAGAGGGCTCTGGAACTCTATGACCCTGTTAGCTGAGCATAGGAAAGATCTCCGGACGCAGAACGTGTGCAGGAAGATGTCCAGGCTAGTGGAGAAGCCTGTGTGCAGATGAAAAGCCACAGAGGAGGAGTACAGTCCCCAGTAGCTCCCTGGGCGCCATTGAAGAGCCACACACAACAGAAAGAAGTGAGCACACCATGTGGGTTAGTGCTGGATCTAGGAACACTGCGCACCACCAGGCAGAAGGATTTGGTCTCAAAACTTTGGGTTTAGGTTTTTACCTTATACCGGAACACACTCTGGAGGTATACTGTGAAATACCCCTCTTGTGGAGGGGTTTGGTGGAGTTTAGCTTGTTTTTGTTTTTAAGCTCTGTGTGTGTGTGTGTGTGTGCTTTTTGTTTTGTTTTGTTTTGTTTTTGCTTAAAATATATTTTTTATTGTCCCAAGATTCTGTGGGTCAGAGTTCCACGCATAAGTTAGCTGGTCCCTCACTCTGTAGTCTTTACGGAGCTAGAATGAACACTAGCCAGGCTGCCATCCCCTCTGCTTTATGCTTGTAGGAGAGTTCAGGAGCTGGAGGTTGAAAGTACTTAGCTGAGAGTATGGTGTTTTAAGCTGTTGTTTGATTTAGCTGCTACCACAAATACAGTTGTCTGTCATTGCTAACCCGTCGCAGCTGCGGAAGGCAGGATCCTACCGACAGAGCGCAGTTCTGAGTCCCTCCGCTGCCTTCTCTGAGTAGCGTGAGATCTTCTAGTGTTCTGGGCTCACAGGAAGCCTGCATAGGATACGAAGGCAGGAACTAAAACGCGGCACCTCGTGAATTTGAGGAAAAGGCCGATGCGCTAACAGAACACTGTTGGTGAAATATTCCCTGGGCGGCAGCGTGCAAGTCACCAAACTAGCTCAGGATTCACACTGCATGGAGTTGGTTAGCAGTTCTAAAGAAGAAAGAATCCTGGGGATTCAGAAGGTGAGGATGGAACACCTCATCTCACCAAAAGGTCCTTACCAATTTTTTTGGCTGGTTTTTGTTTTGTTTTGTTTAGATAGTGTCTTGGTATGTGTCCAAGGCTAGCCTGGAGCTCGCTCCCTGTGCAGACTTAGGCTTGAACTTGCCTCTCTCCGATCCCCCTGCCTCTCCCTCTTGAGTGCTGGAATTAGAGATCTGTGCCACACTAATTTCATCCTAAAGCCTTGTCCACCAATCTTTTGGGGCTTAATGAAACATGTGGCTTTCCTAATTTTGCTGGTTTACAGGCAGCCTGTTCCTACTCAGATTAATGTTTTCTGTTTTATGGTGAGTTTTCAGTGTGGGGTTTTTTCCACTGGTGTTCACTTTTGTAGGGAAAATTTGCTCATTTAATGTGTTTGTTTGTTTGTTTGTTTGTGTTTGAGACAGGTTTCTCATTGTGTAGCCCTGGCTGTCCTGGAACTCACTGTGTAGACCAGGCTGGCCTCAGACTCCCAGAGATCTGCCTGTCTCTGCCTCCTGAGTGCTGAGATTAAAGGCGTGCGCCACCATGGCTGGCTTTAATTTCTTTTTTCCTGCCTTTGGGTGCCATGGAGTCCCATGTTCTCTGGGTGCTTGCCTGTATAGCAGCCATTGTTTCTAACGCCCAGGGGCAGAGCACGAGTGACTCAGTGTTGCCTCAGTGGGGCCAGGTCTTAGAATGCACACCCCTAAAGGGGTGAGAGCAGTGATGTGGCTCAGGAGGAGTGCTCCCAGGCGCCCACGAGCTGGTGTTACCGGTGCTATGAACCACCGCTGAACTCTGGGAACACAAGTGGTTGAATATATGATTGGCTTTTTTTTCCTTCTCGTTTCTCAAGCTTCCCCAGTAATAGCGTAATGAAAAATAGTCTGCATCTCTAACGGACCAGGTGTGCAGCCCGCTTGGGAGAGGCTTGCCTGATATGCACAAAGCCCTCCTCCATTCAGCCCTCAGCACCGTGTAAGGCCCAGCGCGATGATGTACATCTGCAGTCCCAGAATTCTGGGGGTGGAGGTCATCCTCAGTTACATTTTGAGGTCAGCGAGGGGGTACATAAGACCCTTTCTCTACAAAAGGGGCGTTGGTTATAATTTGA
This sequence comes from Acomys russatus, assembly GCF_903995435.1. NCBI lineage: Eukaryota > Metazoa > Chordata > Mammalia > Rodentia > Muridae > Acomys > Acomys russatus. The sequence continues at coordinate 23,923,887 of NC_067163.1, read as the reverse complement.
TTTGTGAAAAGAACACCTTTGAAGCCCAGTATATAAGCCTTCAATATTAGCCTTTGGGAGGTAGAGCAGGACCATCATGGGTTCAGATACAGAAGGGGTTCAAGGCTCACCTTGGGTACATAAGACCCAGTGTGGGCAATGTGCTGGGGGCTGGGATGCCTTCTAATGTAAAATCAGCATAAATCGGTGAACAAATGTATCGGTTAGATACCTTGAGGACTGTTCTGTTGATGACCGACATCAGTTAAGATGCTCTCATGCCCATGCCTCCTTATGTTTACTTACATAATTGTGTTTATCAATCGATATATTAAGTTTTTTTCTACATAGCCAACAGCCATGCCTTAAAAGTATCAAACCATTATTTTATAAGATGAGCCAGGGCCCCTAGTTTACCCCCAGGTCACATGGTATTGAGTACCATACAGGAAGCTTCTGCCTCATGCACGATACCAGTTTCTGTTTCCAGTCACGTGCATTTGTCAGGAGTTACACTGGACTGTATTAGTAGCTGTGGAAACTTAACTTTAACCTTTGCTGGTAAGATTTCTGCAGCCGCCTTCTACAGTGCCTTTTAAAGACGATTATCAATTCTGTCCATAAAAAGTTCCAGCGCTTGGAGCACAGGCACGCACTCCAAGTTTAGCCCAGCATCTTTCCTAAGCATGTACCATTTTTCCTCTAGCATGTTGCTATTTTAGTGGCTATATCCTCTGGATAAATTTAGTATAGATGTGTTTGATAAACTGGCATTAAAAGTTATTTAAAAGGTTATTTTATTATATAGTAAACATCTCTTAACTCGCTTAAGCTCTTTCCTCAAAATAGCAATTTAACTTGACTTCTGGCAAATGCTAACTGAATAAATAGATTCTAGTAATTGTGAGATGTTAAAATTAGCAATTAACCTCCTTCTAGTTTAAATCCAAAAGTACATTATCCTTGCATAAAACCCAGACAGTGATATCAACAAACGCCAGGAAAGGGCTTCGAAAAGAAGCTTTGGTGATTCTTTGAGGGGAAAAAGCATGTCATCATTTTTACACTTGACCCTGCTTCCTCCTCCTGTGAAGAACATGTAGCAATCCTTGGGAAGTTTAGAAGTCACTTTTCCTCCCCTCACCTCTCCGGTCAGATATTCTGAGGGTTGCCGATACACCAAACAGAAGTCCCTAAGGTAGAGCCATGGTACAAACCTGCTGGTACAACCGCGCCATCTCACTTGGGAAACTTGAAGTGCCTTTCCCTAGGACTTCTTGTTACTGATTGAGTGAGGAGGGTTTTAGATTAGATGAGCAGAAACTTTGAGGGGACAAGAGGTAGGGTAATCCTGTTGGCAGAAGTATTTGATTAGTTCCTTTTATGACCAGGTTTGTAGATGATGGTTGATATCTGAGTCCAACCAGATAGCAAGCCTATACTCCACAGCTGCTAGTCAGAGCCTTCCCAGCTGCCGTCCAGTCCTGCCATCATCCTGGGGCCAGCTGCCAGGGCCTGGCTTCCCTTGAACTCTTTTCTGAATAACTGTAGGTGTGTAAAAGAAGTCCTCACCACTTAGGGATATATGTGTATGTGTTGAATTGTTTAAAAATATTTTATCTGTTTTAGGCCTAGATTAACAGCAGCCATGATAACAGACATCCTTTGATTTGCGTGTGCACATGTATGTGCATGCTGTAGCAACGTGTGGAGGTCAGAGGGCAACTTGCAGGAGAGTTTGTTCGTCCTTCTGCCATGTGGGATCCAGGGGCTGATCTTAGGTCACCAACACGCTTTACTAGGTGAGCCATCTCACAGGTCTGAAAACCCATTTTTTTAGGAGGTGAAGTTGTATAGCCCCCAAATAGAGTCTCCATAGCATGCAGGCTCTGATCGGCCCCTCCCTGGTCCTCATGCCCAGGCAAGGGTCTCTGCTGCTCAACTTTGTCAGATTCCTTATCCCTGGCCACCATTTAGTTCCTTGATGATTAGCTGGTTGTTCCCTTATTTATCGCTTCCTTTGCAGACCCCATGGGCCTCTCTGCACATGGTTAACTGTCCTGCTGTAAAACTCTTTCTTCCTTTAGCTAAGTCTGTTGTGCTGTATTGAAACGGCCAGTTCCCTTGTTGTGGTAGAACAGGGTCTTAATGTAGCGCAGGCTAATCCCCGACTCAACAGTCCTTCTGCCTCTGCCCTCTGCCCTCCGCCCTGCCCCTGAAGTGTGAGGGAATGTCCCATCCTTTTTTCTAGTCTGCTAGTTCCCTTTGTGATAAGAGTGGCTTTGCATAGTGTCTGACACATACTTGGTGTGTAATAGATAGTTGTTAAGCAATTCTAGCCATATCTCTCCTACTATCTGACCAAAATCTGTGTACTCTGAACATACTGGCCTTAGAAACTGGCCTCGTGTGCTTCCTTACATATGATAGCCCTTGAAAATCTAGATTGCAGCAGGCGGATCACTATGAGTTCGAGGCCAGCCTGGTCTACAAAGTCAAAGCTACATAAAGAAACCCTGTCTCGGAAAACCACCAAAAAAAGAAAGAAAGAAAGAAAATCTAGATTTCTGGGGACTGGTTCCCCAGAGATAGCAAAATGTTCCAGAAGATTGATTTCTTGTACCAAGGCAGGTCTGTAGATGAGCTGACTACAGAGGACAAAAGGATTGCCTCCTTTTAAGGAAAGGCAGGCTGAGCTTCTTGGGAAGGTGGCAAAGGAACGCAGAACCCGAGAGACTCCTGTAATACACTGGGTGCAGGATGTGGTCTCTAGAGTGAAGTGGCTCTCCTCGATCAAGCCTGTAATTTCAACTTGAATGACTTTAAAGATTTATTTATTTAATGTGTATGAGTGCTCTGTCTGCACGTACACCTGTCCACCAGAAGAGGGCATCAGATCACGTTATTGATGGTTGTACTGATGATGTGGGTGCTGAGAATTTCACTCAGGACTGCTGAGAAGAGCAGACAGTGCTCTTAACTGCTCAGCCATCTCTCTAGCCCCTGACTTTAAAGTCCTGGAAACCTTGAAGTAGGTGTCTACACCCATGCTGCCTTAGAAAAGACTCTTTTGAGTTTAGGATTCAGCTGGGTTATGTTTCAGGGGAGAGGAAGAATGGGAATTGAGTGACAAGGCTGGCTTTGTTCAGGAAGTCATAACGGATTCTACTCAGGCACAGGTGAGTTGCTGAGGTGTGTTGGACTTGGAAAGGCAGAAGGAAGGACTCAAGGGAAGTCCTTAAGACAGTAAAGTGTGCAGTGGCTCCAGGTTAGAAGGTATTGGCAGCTGCGGGAGGTCTGTGGAGGGAAATCATACATTCTGAAGGATCCTAGCGGTGGGTGGTAAGGAAAATGTGGAGACCAACGAGTGACCCAGCAAAGAGAAACAGTCATCACCACTAAGCTTGATGACTTGAGTTCAGTCACCAAGACCCACATGGTAGAAAGAAAAACCTGCAAGTTGTACTCTGACTTCCCCGCACATGCTGGGTGGCACCCATGCATAGGCACACGCATGTCAATAAAAGTAACAAAAGCTTATAAAGGCAATATGACTGTGTTTACATTTTTTTTTTTTATTTGAAAAAGATGAAGAAGATAACTGAGATGTGTCACATGAGCTAGGATGTAGCCCTGTTGGTGGGGCATTCGCCTACCTGTGTGAGTCCAGACTTCCACCCCTAGGAGGAACACATTAAGACCTGGATGCCGTGCAGATGGGACTGGGCGCTGAAACATACAAATGGCCTGCTCTCTTCACGCCCGCAGATGCTCCCTGTCCTTGCTCGTGCTCTGTTTCACTACAGCACCCTTTGTCCCTTTGGAGCCAGTTCTCATCTGAAGGTATCTCCTTTGGGAAGTGAATGTGCTTGGAGAAAATAACTTTGCAACCAAGGTCTGAGATGAGTTAGTGCAGACCCCAGGCAGCTGCTTCCTCTGTATTTGCAGCAGGCAGGAGGAAACCAGAAAAGGACCCTGTGCAGAACATCCACACCATGGGCCTGGTCCCGGGTCAGGGCCTGGCCCCGGGCATGACCCTACCACAGCCCGAGGAAGGCCTTTGTGGCGGTGCCTCCCAGCCTCACTGGTGTTGACAGTTCCTCTTTTCCAGCCTCTCGGCCACCAGCTCCACCAGCCAGCCTGCAGCTGCTCCTCACGTGTGCAGGCCACCCAAGCCTGACACTGCCCGCAGCCTGGCATTTCACGCTGGACTCAATACCAGGACAAGGAAACATAAAGAGAATCTAGTATGTGCAAAATGCTGGATAGATGGAGAGGAGGGTTGCCAGTGAGGGAAAGATGAGGGAATGGGGAGGTTTGCTGCTGAGGAGGCATGGGGAGCAAGGCATGGCTGTCCTCTTGTTTGTCCTTATGACTGCAGTGTTGCCCATAGAGCTGCTTTTACAACTTGTAACTCTTGTTCCCTAATGGACTCGGGTGGGGGGCGAGGTGTTACATTGCTTTGAGATGGTGGTCTGCGGCCATCAGGGCTCCAAATGACGAGCCAGCATATGCTGGTTCCTATGATGGGTGACTGGGTCTGAGAGTTGGTAAAATCTAGTTTGTAAGATAGTACATGCTCGATGAGATCAAGTTGGCCGTAGCTGCCATTCATTCAGAACGATGGGAGGCTCTTTGAATGACCTCGTTTAACCTTCACCACAACCTGCTTCACAAGTTGTTGCTGTTACCCTCGTTTCACAGAGGGGAAGGAACAAGCCAGGCATGTTCACTGCCTGTAACCCCAGCACTTGGGAGGACCAGGAATTCAAAGTCTTCCTCGGCTGTGTAGCGAGCTTGCTGCTGGCCCTAGCTGCATGGGACCCTGTGGATTTGTTGTCGTTTTGCTTTGTCGTAAATGAGATGTACTCAGCTCACAGGCTTGAAAACATTTGCCCAGATAAGATGCCCACCTGAGGCCCACCACTAAGTCTTCAGGCCAAGCGTTTAGAAGGCTGAGGGAGGAAGATCACAGTGAGTTTGTGGCCAGTCGGTGCTATATAGTGAAATCCTGTCTTAAGACAAAAACAAAATAAAATCCTAAGGCTCCGAACTTGTTATTTTTGTTGTTGCTTTGTTTTGGCAGTTCAGAAATAAGAATAGTTACCCTCTGAGCCTCACTTCTGTGTCTGTACTTTACTCACAGTTTAAATTTTAATGTAAGCATTCAGTAACATTTACACAATATTCTACAATTACCTCTATTTTCAAATTTCAACGTCACCTCATATTCCAACTATTAACGAACCCCTTATCTTCCTCTCAGTGAATCTGTCCAGTCAAACTCTTTGTATAAAAGGAATTATATAATATTTACCGCCTTACGTCTGTCTCCTTTGGTGAATGTGTATTTGTGTTTGTTGGGATACGATCTAGGCAGCCAGGCTGGCCTTAGCCCAACTGAATTCCTCCTCCCTGCTGTAGGAAAAGGTCCGCCCAGACCTTGAGCTGGTTGAGTAAGCATTACAAAGGCGGCTGTAAGACTTCATAAAGAACACGAAGAAGGCGCCTTAATTCACACCAGTTAAATAACTATGAACTCGTGTGTTAGAGCCATGATAAATGGTAAACATAAGATATCTGTGTTTATACGCATGAGGGATATACACAGAACAACAAACAAAAAATAGGCCATTTGACTACATTTAGTACAGCCCAGCAATGCGCAAAGCAGTGTCCTGCTTCAATGCGGGACCAGGGCTTCAATCCTTGGGGCCTGCTGCTTCTGGGATCACAAGCTTGTCCCACTACAACTTGTGGTTCTTTCTTTTATTTTTTGATTGAATTTAATGTATTTATACTTTATTTTTGCAGACAAACCCAAGGCTTCCTTGATGCTAGGCAGGCGCCATGCATCTGAATCACACCCCCGCACCCTCTCCTTTACCTGATGAGATCAGGCTGGATCTAAGGTTCGCCTGAGGTTACAGTGACTCTTTGCTACACCAAGGTGGCTAAGACACTTCAGAAGTGTCCCACAGGGATCCTGTGTGCCTAACCTCCCCTGAAAAGACACTATCAGCTGTACCACTGACAATATACACAGACACGTCTCCTTGCTTTCCTGTGGAGTCATAGTAGAAGACTGAGAGAGCCTCTTTTAAAGATGAAGTTAATCTGTGCATCACTGGCTCATTGGTCCTCCTGAGATAGATGCTCAGAGCCATGGTCTGAACTCCTCCGGTTTCCCTTTGACACTTAATTGCCTTGAGCCAGGTTATGGTACCCTGTTTCTGTAAATGAACTCTGCTTGTCTCGCACTGCCCAGGAATGAGTACAGTCCTCAGGAATGAGAGGGTGGGAAGGGACTTTCTTGGGCCAGCGTTTGCACTCATCACTGTCCATCTCACTGGAAAGTCGACCACGTGACAGTCTGTGCTATTGGAATCCAGGCCTCTGTTATGGCTCTTAAACTTGTGAAGCTTCTGTAGGAAGGAATACAAGGAGGCGTAGCCAGGCGGGACTGGGTGCATAGACACCCCGGCTGCTGTGGGATGTGGCACGGGCCTTGGATGGGTGCTCAGTGAAGTGGAGTCACGTGTTCCAAAGGCACTTGTGGCTGTTTAATGAGCCAGACCTGTGAGCATGTCAGTGTTCTGGGCACAGCTGGGGGGCATGGAGCCTTTTAAGGGAAGCCTTCTGCGCTTAAAGCGGCCTGTGCATTTTAGACATAAGATTGTCAACAGTGGTATTATACAGAGTGTAAACACAGCTCTTAGTAGTTGACAGCAACTCAACCCAACCCCCAGCAAAAAGGATAAACAAAACAGATGAGGCACAAAAGAATGAAGAAGAAACAGTGTGTCCAGAGCAGGACTCCGTGTTTGGGTAGGTATGGGCCCTGGGATCTGATGGTCCAGCTGTTTTCTTAGATGATGAATAAGCTATGAGGCTGGAGAAATGCTTACAGATGCTCGCCGATTCTCCGGACATGACGACCCAAGCTTGCTTTCAGGCAGCCACATCGGGTGGCTCACAACTGCCTGTAACTGTGGCTTCAAGGGATTCAGGCGACTACATATGAATAAAAATGAAAGTAGATCTTTGAAGACACGAGGATAGATTTCCTATGGCGTGGACAACCTTGCTTACATGTCTAGATTGTATCCTGGCTCCTTTCTCATGCAAGTGTCAGCTACTGTACGCCTATTGTATGCACGTCAAATTCTTTTTTTTGCGGGGGGGGGGGGTAGCTTGGCTAAGCCCACCCCCTACTCTTGAACAGTTCTGTGTATGGGTGTGGTGTTTTGTTAGTTATGCCCCCATCACCCTTTCTTACCTCACTGCGCCCTCCCCCCATTTTCATGTCTTTGGTTTGGTTCTGTTCTGTCCTGTTACTCACCTGGCTGGTCTCACCCATCATCTTACTTCTGTCCAGCTTCTAGAGTGCCGAGACCACCTCACACACCTTCAGATGGGTCCCCTTCACCACCACAGGTGACACTCGGGAGTCACCTTGTGGAGAGAACTGATGGAAGGAAGTCACTTGTGTTTGTCTGGGTCTGTGCCTTGCTGGTCACTGCCACTCCAGCCCTATAGCCCACAGCTCTTGGGGCACTTTCCAGATGACCCATCTCCTACTAGCTGGCCACCATGACGTTACTTGGTTCCCTTTCTCAAGTCTTTTTTCTTTTTTCTTTTTTCTCTCCAAGTACATTCATTGCTCTTGATACGGTGCCAGGGTGTCCAGGGTCCAGTCAGCTTTATTAGGGGTCAGCAAGCTTTCTGGACTGAAAAATTAAAATCTAGAGTTTCTACCTGCCATTTGTTCACAGCGGTTAACTTAGTAGGTATTGAAGATGTTGACCAATATAGTGGTACTGTTTCAGAGTGTGGCCCTGAACCAATGAACACATGTTTAGTCCTGTGGGCTTGCTTTCTTCACACTAACTCTCTTCATTTAGTCTTACCTGCAGACGGTCTAGTTCTTGTGGCCTAGACTGCCTTGTTTAACTCTCAAAGCCAAAACCCTCCACAACACTAAGAGAGAGGGATGTTGTTTGGGGGGGTTTGTTGTTGTTATTTTAACACAATCTTGCCCTAAAGTGCAGGCTGGTGTGTGTGTGTGTGTGTGTGTGTGTGTGTGTGTGTGTGTGTGTGTGTGTGTGTGTGTGTGTGTGTGTGTGTGTGTGTGTGTGTTTGCTGGGTCGTCCAAGCTGGCCCAAAACACATGGTTATCCTGTGTCACCCTGTAACTGTTGAGCCATCTCTCCGGCCCAGAATTAAACACTTCTCAGTAAGTGAGACCTCCGTAGAAATGAGGCTCTAAAGCAGATCTCTCTAAGCTGTGCGTGTAGGCTAGCTACAGGCAACACCTCTCATCCTCAGGAATGTGTCTACCTCCTTTGAGAGGGAGAGTCCCATCAGCCTAGAGCCCACGAATTGGACTGGATGCCTAGACTCCAGTGAGTCCAGGAGAGCTTAGTTACCCTTCAGCCCTTAAAAGGAGATATATGTGCCTGTGGAAGAGGTACGCAGTGCCCTCTATCACTCCTCACCTTTCTCTTGGAGGCAGGGTCTCTCTCTGCACCTGAGCTGATGAGCCCTGCTGATTGTCCTGGTCTTCATGGCTGCACAGCACTCTTACAGCTGACCAGCTGTCTACCTGTAAAAGCAGACTCCTTGGTTTTGGTGCTTGTTACCCGGTAGTTGATCCATAAACTCGTGGCATAATGTCCCTGTATCTTAAGTTAATATCTTTGTATCTTAAATTCGGGAACAAGTTGGTAGAGGAAAGCACATATGTGGAGAGTCAGCACGCAGGGAAGGGCTCTGCTGCCTGTGAGTAGTGGTGCTGCAGTTTCCCCGAGGCGGTAAAGCAGGCAGGATGGCTGCATGTGCTGTTCCAGTAAAGCTGTCAGAGCAGCTCTGCGGGGTTTGTCTGGTTGACCTTGCTGGCCGCAGCTTGGGCCTTATTAGCATTCTCTTTCCTCTAGTTGGAGATGTCTTGGAAAACTTAATTCTTAGGGGTCCACAGAGTAATCTGATATTGCCACATAGAGGTATGGTTGTTTGTCTAGGATGTCTCCTCCTTCCATCACACCCCCAAGGTGAGCTGTGTCATCTCGGGCAAGTCACTAAATTATGTGCAATGTATAAAACATATTTGTTCTTATTTCTTACCTCCATCAACAAAATTTTAAGGTAGAACTTCAGTCATTAGTCATATTGTATAAAGACCTTTGTTGGATCAGTGTTTTCATGACTTTGAATTAAGCATAGGCAGCTGAGTCCTGTAGAAAGCCATTAAGTGATGCAGTTTGAGCCAGGTGTGGGGCATGCACTGGAGGCAAGAGGGTCTCTGCAAGTTCGAGGCCAGCCTCTGAGTTCCAGGACAGTCAGGGCTGTTAAACAGAGAATCCCTGTCTACAAAATAAAAACAAACAAACAAACAGTGGTGCAGTGTAGCCTTGCCAAGCATTTTCCCTAGTGGCCATTTCTGTTCTTGCAACTCGTTTTTGATACTGTAAAGATTCTGTAGCTTCTTTGATGTTTTACTGTAGAAATAACAGTTTAACCTAGGCAATAAAAATTCAAATACTTAGAAACTCTGTACCTTCCAAATAGAATTAGCCTCCTTGTTTTCACAGTGCTGACAGAGAGGAGAGGCCTTTTCTGGAGAGCCACAATGGAGCTGAGACAGTCACAGTCCATGCGATGGGGACTGCCTTGTTGTTCATGTCTTCCTCCCTTCCCCCTTTCAATGTCCAGAGGCTGGAGCAGGAAGGGGTGGGGACACATGTTCTGTGTGCCTGGGACTCCTTGACACTGACCTCATGTTTATTTCAATGCCATTCTCTTGATCTGGCCTCAGTTTGCACTCAGATACATGTCTCAGTGTCCTGCATCCAGGAGGGTGGGGAAGGAGGCGGATATCCGGGTGAGGGGGGAGTAAGGACGGTCCTTGTTAGGAGCCCAGAAAAGCTCAGAAGCTAATACGTCTGCTGAGCACACTGCTGTGTTCTGCTGGATTTTTGAGTCAGGATCTGAACGTAGCCCAGGTTGGTCCTCCTGCCTCTGCCTTCCAAGTACTGAGATTGGAGATGTGAACCACTGCTGTTCTGCTTCTCAGTGGTGCGTGTGTATGTGCGTGTGTGCGTGTGTGTGTGTCTTTTACATGTGTTCTGGGCAGTTAAACTCAGGTCATCAGGCACGCACAGCAAGCATTTTTATGGACTAAGCCATCTTGCTGGATCGTAATTATAGAGTTGATTTAGATTCCTATGAGAATCTGGGGAAATATTACAACTTTTCAATTATTTATCTACACTGTTTTTACTCTAACTCAAGTAGGATCTTAATAGCTGTTTAATAATTTCTCTTTATTTAGCCTTTGGGCTACTTGCTTTCTAGTGATGAGAAAGATTCTTTGTAATACAAAATTCATAAGCTAGGTACTGGTTTTCATTGTATCAATAAAGGTAGTTAATCTCTTGATTTGTATAAGGCATACTAGGAGCTTTTGCACGTGTGTTTGCTCAGAATTACGGCTACACAGGAGACTATATGCCAGTGTTCGGCTTGCTTTCTGTTATTGTGATAAAAACCCCACAACCAAAAGCAACTTGAGGAAGCGTGGGGGGGGCGCAGGGGTGATGGGAGGGGGGTTATTTGGTTTACTCAACCCCATTACTGTCCGGGTGGGACCCATCACTGCAGCTACAGGGCCACAGGATGAAAGGGGAAGGAAAGTGTCTACATGCAGTAAACAGGAATGGAAAACTGTAGTGACTCTAGTCCCTGGAGGGGACAGTTTACTTCCTGCTTGAGCTACGTGGTTGCCTCACCTCTCACAGAGAAAGCAGATTTTTATACACTGTGGTTGCATTGGGTGGCTTTTTCATGTGGCATCTCTGGGCCACGCAGGAACGTGACTGTGAGGAGGACAGAGCCACTAAGAACAGCAGGCGGAGCCCAGGCACGCTTTGTGTGCATTGCCCAGCAAACTTCTTTGTTGGTTGTATTTGCTCAGGTTTAAACTGCGGCTGTGTTAGGAGACACCTGGGGAGGTGGCAGAAGTTATTGACAGCCAAGTGAGGACCTTTCAGGCCGGAAGTAGGGAAGCATGCAAGTAGGGAAGCATGCGTGTGAGTGTCTTTGCAGTCGGTGAAGGGCAGTGACCTAGGTTGGGAGGCAAGGAAGTGCAGCCGCGAAGGATCTACGTGCAACAGATTTGATTGCGCCCACCCCTCGCACGCTTACAAGTGACAGACACTTCACTTTGCCCCTCTGCAGAATGGGACTGACCTGATGCCTGCAATAAGTACTGCAGGACATCGAATGGACACTGTCAGCGTTGACTGGTATTCTCATTACTGCTGCTGGCGCTAAATTGTCCTCCTTTATTTTGTTGCGAGGAGTTAGCAGCTGTTTGGATACGGGAAGTGAAGGGGCCTTTAGAGTGAAATGGATAAAGGAATGCATTGTGGGGCTGGAGAGATGGCTCAGTGGTTAAGAGCACCGCCTGTTCTTCCAAAGGTCCTGAGTTCAATTCCTGGCAACCACATGGTGACTCACAACCATCAGTAATGTAACCTGATGCCCTCTTCTGGCCTGCAGGTGTACAAGCAGACACCACTGTATACATAATAATAAATAAATCTTTAAAAAATAAATAAATAAAGGAATGCATTGTGGGGCAGAAGAGGAGGCTCCGTGTAGAGCCTGACCTGGGCAAGCGTGAGGATCCCAGCACTGGGAAGCTGCTGCTCAGCCTGCAACCCCAGCTTCATGCGGGGTAGCGACAGGAAGATTGCTGGGAATTGCCGGCCAGCATCTGAGATCCAGGTTCTATGAGTTCCTGATGCAGACAGTAAGGCAGAGCATGCTGGAGCGGGATGCTAGACATCCCCTTCTGATCCTTGCTCCAGTGTACATCTGCTGAAAGTAGAAGGAACTGGTTGTTACATGACAGTGAATGTACCTTTTGCATGGGTTAGGCAAGTTTAGTATATTTACAATGAGTTAGAAATCAAAAGCAAAATAATAATAATAATAATAATAATAATAATAATAATAATAATAATAATAATAATAATAATAATAATAATAATAAAAGGGCTGGAGAGATGGCTCAGAGGTTAAGAGCACTTGCTGCTCTTCCAGAGGGTCCTGAGTTCAATTCCCAGCACCCACATGGTGGCTCACAACCATCTATAATGAGATGTAGTGTCCTCTTCTGGCCTGCAGATGTACACACAGACAGGACACTGTTACATAATAAGCAAATAAATAAAATCTAAAATAATAATAATAATAATAATAAATGGTGGTATGGATTGTTATAATTAGTAACTGAAGTATAAGAAATGGCCAAGGTCTATGATAGCTGGAACCAAGCCTAGCCCTGGTTTCTCCCCGTGTGCCTAGTATTTAGTGCACTAGCTTACTTTGCTGAACCCACATGCCTGGAGGCAGATGGATGGACAGGGATGTGCGCACCTCCCCACTTTCAGCGAGATTAAGTAGGTCAGTTTCTGGTGTGGGTTGAATAGGATTACAGTTCATAAGCTCACAAGGGTTGCATGAGAAATTAAGATAACTTTTACAGTGTAGAAGAAAGTTAATAGTTTGTTTGGTTTCCAGAAAACACCTGGACAAGAAGTCAGGCCATGCTCAGCTCATACCTGCTCAGGCCTTCAACACAGCTCCTCGCTGATGGCCATGTTCTCTTGAGACTATCACTGTAGAAAAGGCTTAGCCCTGCTGTGAGGCAGCCTCCATGCAGATGTTGCTAATTGTGCTGGAATTCTTGGTTCTCAGCTAGTGAGAAGTTCCAACCAGACTCTGGATTGAGAGGTTCCCTTCCTCCGAGTGTCCACTTGCCTCACTGATAAGGAAAGAGTGTGTCCTGGTAAGTCAGAAGGGGTCGTCAACAGGATGACTTTGGACGTCATTAAGCTACTTGCTGAGTTGTGCAGGTATAGTTAGGGCTGATTGCCTATAAAAGAGTTTATTTTCTTGTTTCTTTTTCTTTTTTTCTCCCCTTCACAATTAAAAATGTTTCTCTCAGCGAGCAGTGGTGGTGCACACTTTTAATCCCAACACTGAGGAGGCAGAGGCAGGTAAATCTCTGTGAGTTCAAGGCCAGCCTGGTCTACAGAGTGAGTTCCAAGACAGTCAGTGCTACACAGAGTATCTTGAAACAAACAAACAAACACCAAAATCTTCTCAGTGTTTGGGCCTTCCATGTCACAGCTGCTGATTTTCCTGGTTCACATTTCACATTCTAGAAAAATTTTCCGAAGCTGGGAGGTAGTGGTGCACACTTTTAATCTCAGCACTGGGGAGGCAGAGGCAGGCAGATGTCTGTGCTTTCAAAGCCAGCCTGGTTTACAGAGCAAGTTCAGGACAGCCAGAGCTGCACCGAAAAACTGTCTCAAAAAAAACCAAACCAAAACAAAAATAATAATACAATAAAATTAAAAAATCAAAAATTTGTACAAACTTTCTGGGTTCTAATTCTGTCCTTAAGTTTATTGTAATAAGTTGAGTGTTTTAAAAACTAGAGCTGAGGGCACACGCGCGCGCACGCACAGACACACACACACACACACACACACACACACACTCCCTCCCTCCCTCCCTCGTACTTAGGGTCTCCCACCACCACCTATGGTGGCGCATTGCCTGTGCAGAAGGCCTGTGCATAGACCGTGCAAGGCTGAAACCTGAGTGTGACAGGAGACCTGGGCTCCTGTAACGTGACTTGGAGACTCTAGATGTTGGTTTTCTTCTGCATGTTTCTTTCCTACCACAGCAGAAGTGACCTGGGATTTTGTTTCCATTCTGTAGGGGCAGGATAGAGTGTATGTCTTCATTTATTAACTCCTCTGCTAGGCTTGCACGGGCTGGAGTGAGAGCTTACCCCCGAGGGGCCCTATGGTTGGCTTGGAGTAGGGTAGGGATGCAATGGTAACCGGGCGAAAGCTTCCTTCCCAGGCTAGCAGGGAAACTGGCAGGCTCTTAGAAAATAGCACTGAAGAGCGAATATGCCGGGTGACCTGAGGAGAGCGTGGTGCTGAAGGCCTGGGTGGGAAAGAGGTAGGGATGTCCACACAGAACTACTGACCCTAGACCAGAAAAACAGGAAATCCAGGGCTCTTTAGACCGTCCTGGGAGTGAAGGGGTGCTGCACAGTAGGGGAAGGTAGTGAGACCAGATCATGTGTTTTAGGGTGGCAAGCAAGTGAACGGGAAGACACCTCCTCTAGTGCACTGTGGGCGGCTAAAGTCCGAATACATGGCCCAGGGAAAGTGAGGTGACAATCCAGTGTGCCTGCTGTCACGGTACCCAGTCTAAGGGGTACCCTTCCTAGAGTCTGCATGGAAGCAGGCAGGTGCCTGAGGAGTTGTGTTTACTCTCAGAGTGTCTTAGGCAGCTAAGCAGTTTTTGTTACTTTGTTTTTGAGACAGGGTTTCTCTGTGTAGCCTTGGCTGTCCTGGACTCACTTTGTAGACGAGGCTGGCCTTGAAACCACAGAGATCTGCCTGCCTCTGCCTCCCGGGTGCTGGGATTACAGGGGCAGCCCCCACGCCTGGCCACAGCTGAGCATATTATTGTGCAGCATTTCCAAAATAGAACCTTCGAGGAGATAAAATAAATACCGATTAGAAGTTCTTCGACCTTAGTTCCTTTAAAGGTCCTCCTGGACTTGGCCTCTGCCTGTTTCCTCACTTAAGGTGACACGCTCAGGGCCCTTGCACAAGCCTCCATTGGGGTTTTTCATTTGGAGAGATGTCAAATATTCCTTGTGCCTCAGAACACAACCAGAGCCTTTTAGATCATCCATTCTGAGGTTTGGGGTTGGTTTGTATCTTAGCAGTGTATCGCCCTCTACACATTACCCAGGGTGCAGCAGGAGAAATGGGTAACAGGCTATAGGGTGAGCTGTGCAGTAGGAAAGGGTTTGCCCAGCCTCTTGGGAGGGCTGGACCAAGTCCCTCTACCTGCCCCCTCCATCTGCCTACTGTAGATGCCCAAGAGGCATCTGACTGCATCCCTGGGCTTTCTTCCCTTTGTCTTCCCCATCCTCTTAGCTTGAGCGGGAGAAGCTGCTCCTCTCTGGACTCTGCCTACTACTCCACTTAAGTACCCTTCCCCAGGGCAGGTCTCCCTCTGAAACCCCGTTATTTTCTCAAGACTCTATTAGCTAGCAGAACACCAGCTTCTTGAGATGGGATGTTCTTGGGGTTTCAGCCTGTGGGGACCACTTCCAGGTGTAGGTTGTGACCCAGGTAGCTGAAGTCTTTGGGCATTCCTTCTCAGAAACGGGGAGAGAGGAATGCTGAGGTGTGCCGAGGGGCCTCCCTGACCACGCTGTGCTGTGGTCCGCTCAACACCTGCATTTAGGGGATGTCACGTACATCCCGTTCTGCTGGGCTGTCTGCCCACCTGTTCTCAGGTGAGTAGTTCCTTAGTACCACATAGGTATAATAGGAGCCATAGGCCGGGATGAAAGTGTAGAAAGCTGGTCAGATCAAGATTGAAGTCCAATCCCACTGTGCCTTCACTGTTCTCCTCTTCCTCCCGTTTTGTTTGTCCTGTGTTGTGGGTATGTAATACACCAACCATCTTAGGAAATGTCTAGACAGTCTCACGGTTCAGCATCCCACCACTCCATGGTTGCACCAAAAAATAACCAGCGAATAATTTAATCTCTGAAAATCACACGTAACGTGGCATGAGGTGGGATTTTTCCTCTTTCAGAGTGTTTGTGGAGGTATTAAAACCCTCACATTTACAAGCTGCTGAAAACACCCCTGGGTGTCTCAAGCTAGCACGAGTGCTGGCGGACGTGGTACATATTTTTTTTTTCTTCTGCATCATCAGGCTGGCACTCCTGCAGGTGGATCTTTAGAGTTTTCAGACTGCAGGCTGCAGTCAAGCGTTCCCCTCTGCTGGCTTCCACCAGTTAAAACCGGTTGATAGTCATCTCTAAGGTGTCCTCCTGTCGCATCAGGCCATGGCAGGAACTAGGGACAAGCGCACCAGGGCATGAGACTCTCTTGACTTTTACAAAAGACGCACAATGTCTTAAAATAGTCTGGTAGCTAAAATAACAACAACGACAACAATAATAGCTCACCATTCGGGAGAGTGGCTGCTTGTTTAGGCCCTAAGGCCTTGGTTCTGGCAGCAGTTAGTTTCCACTAGCCAGGCTCCCACAAGAGCCGCTCTGATGGGAGGCAGATGGTCTCTTCACGGCAGGAAGTGCAGGCTCTACGGGGCCTTCTCTTCGCCCTCTGAGGGATTCCTTGAGCCTTGGACTACACCACACCCCCAGTACTTGAAGTAGATACTTGGCTGTGGTGATTTTTGTTTTTTCCTTCTGAGACATAGTTTCTCTTTGTAGCCTTGGTTTGGCTATCTTGAACTCACTTTGAAAGCCAGGTTGGCCTCAAACAGAGATCCATGTGCCTTTGCCTACTGAGAGCCATGGTGATTTGGGGTGGGTAGGTGGGTGGGTGTGGGTGTGCGTGCATGCGTGCGTGCGTGCGTGCTGTTATTTCCTGGCTAACTGTTGGTCTCTGCCACCTTGATTCTGCATCTCTCTTCAGCACCAGGGTTACCTCACTGCAAGAAGGGGCTTTATGGGGAGGGAGCAAGTGAGGCCAGCCATAGTACATCTAGCCAGTGTTGGGATCCTGTATGTCTGGAGTGTTGAGCACGAACTCTCTCTGAGTGAGGTATTACCCATTCTCTCTGCCGTCATAGGAGACATTCTGCCCAGGCAGGGCCCTGCCTCCTCCCAGTGCCTGTCCTGTGTGCACTTACTAGCAGGCCCTCCCTCCATTTCCTGGTTGCTCCATTACATACACAGGATAGCAGTTTGCTGTCTTCAGTGTCCTGGCAAGAACCAACATTTCTGGGGCAAGAGAGGATGGAAGGTCGCAGGTTCTTGGAAATGGCTTGGAAGTGGCTCTTGGCATGCCCCCTAGGTTTCTGGGTCGTCCAATATGGCAGTTACTGATGGCTTTTTACAGTCACCCTTTGCTGCCTCCCTCAGCTGTCTGGGGAAGCATCCTCAGTATACTTGATTTCAGATGTTGACAGGTGAGAAAAGCAAATACTGAGATTGCCGCTCTGCAAGGTCCCGTGAGCCGCAGTGTTCTCGCTTGTGCTGAGCTCAGCGGTACACTTGGCTCTTTTCTTAACAGATTGCTTCCTGCTGCACTGGGCCGCCGGGCAGTGGACTTGAGTAGAGCCTAAGCTACACTTTCAGGCCATCGAGAATAAACAGCTGCTGTAAGCCTTCGTGCTGTATCTTCCGGGAGCCTAGCTTCAACCAGAACACTCCGGATACTTCACTTCTATTAGTTTGCAGTGTTCCAAGTGCCCTGTGGCCCTGGTATTTGGCCCTGTACTTTGAGGACAGGATGGAAAATGCTTTATCGTGGTTTATTTGTCCATAGTAATAATACTGATAGCTACACACGTCTTGGAGTTCTGGCTTGTTGGGGTCCTGCCAGTAACCCGTTGTTCTCTGAAAGGCACACAGAAGGTTCTCGTGGGATGTCTCCTGCACACGCACATTCTCTCTTCCTTCCATCCCTCAGGGGACCACACTCTGTTTCAGCAGGAAATTCCCACTGTTCTCGGGTCCCCAGCTACAGTTGGTGAGACATCACAGTGTTCAGGGCGGAGCCCCGTCCACGACCTCGCCTGGCAGGCAGCAGGCACTAGCCTTATTTGCTCCCGATTTGCTCTGTACTTACAGTTCCTTTGCTTAGAGTTTGGGGGAGCAAAGCAACAGGTTGTTAGAAGAACGAGAGTGATTTGACCCCTGTCCCCTGACCTCTGACCTCTGCCATTGGTCTGGGCTTGGGTTTTCTGGTTGTTTTGTGTTCAGATGAGAAAGCAGCTGTTTGGTAACCGCTAACTCTTCCTTATTCTTGTCTTGCAGATGAGCTCACAGTGCCTGCACTTTACCCCAGTAGCCCTGAAGTGTGGGCCCCGTACCCTCTGTACCCAGCGGAGCTAGCGCCTGCTCTTCCTCCTCCTGCTTTCACCTATCCCGCTTCACTGCATGCCCAGGTAATTTATACCCATCGGCCACCACGTCACTCACCCCTCCAGCACCAGCCCTTCCAAACCTGGTTCCCCAGAGCACACCATATGACTAACACCTGCCCAGCTAACAGACCCACCCTCAGGAAGTGTATGATCCCCTCTACAACAACCTGACACCCCTCCAGGACCTCCGAGGACCGTCTGACAGCAATGATCCCACCCCACTGCCTGATGTCTGCCCCAAAGGACACCTCTCTCTTCCTTAATGATCTCACCCTCATCGCACACGCCAAGACCGGGCAGGCTTCCCTCCTTGGCTCCCCGCTAGCAAAAGGGCATCACAGGAGAATGTGTGTGTGTGTGTGTGTGTGTGTGTGTGTGTGTGTGTACACGTACATGTGTGCGCGACGCACAACTGGCATGGAAGGGAGACATGCACTTGAGGCACAAGTTTGATGTGTGTTTGGCATGTATGAAGTAAGAGACGGCTGCTCTCCTGTCCACAGGGAGCTGAGGGACCAAAGGGAAGCTTCCAAGAGGAAGCCTGATCTTTTATGTACGTTATAGGAAAGACAGAAGGCTGCTTATTGCTATGTGGAAAGGGACATATCAAAGAGAGCTTTGCTGCCTAGGTTTCTCCCTTAGTCATGAAGAGCCTCGGTTTTATAAACAAACTCCTAGCTTCTCCCCAGAAACTCGTGTGAGGAGCTTCGCCCTTGGATGTAACCACTCATGTCATTGGCCCACAGGGTATGCTGGTCATTAGCAAGTAAAACACAGATCCCATTTGTCTTACCGCATACGGCCACTCAACCTGGCCTTGTAAAAACTGCCAGCCTCGTGGGCTGGTGAGATGGCTCCCAGGCAGAGGGGCTTGCTGCCACACCTGACAGCTTGGGTTCCACCCCCAGGACCCACGTGGTAGAAGAGAGGACTGACTCCTGCTGGTTGTTCTCTGTCCTCCACATGCGAGTGCGAGTGCGTGCAAACACACACACTAAACAGATGCAATCTTTTTAAATTGTCAGGCTGGCCAGGAGGGGCTCGTGTTGATTTTGCCTGGTATTTGTTAATAAGGCTGCACAGACGCCTTCATGTTATACAGAACAGTCCTGATTAAGACACTCCCAGCAAGTGTCCCCAGGCCACCACGTCAGGAGTCCTTAGAGCTAAGTACCTCTTGATCTGAGACGCCAGTGTTTCATGCCTGCAATGGCATCCGGCCTTCTGAGCTCCTCTCCTGGGGCATGTCAGCTCCAAACAGGAGAGCTCGAAGAGAAGCCCTCAGTGCCTGTGCCCCAGGCCAGATGTCCACTGCCAGAGCTAGAAAGCATTGTGAGGAGTGAGGGAAAGTGCAGAGGGGGGTGGTGGTGAGTGGCCGCGGTGAAGGAAACACTGAAGCCAAGGAGCAGATGTGCCTTTTGCTTATCTGTTCTTTGCCTGGTGTGTCCGCATCAGTGTTCAGTAACCCCCATAGCTGACAGCTACCTGGCGGGTGGGGGAGCTAAGTTGTGGCTATCGCTTGCTGGGTCCGTAACATTTTTCTGGGTAACTTTGTTGACCACAAGGAGCAACTGGAAGCCCCTTTTGTGCACCCCATACCTCACGTGCAGGTGCTATGTCCCCTCTCAGAATGGAGCAGCTGACAGTTGAGGTAATTAGTGACACACACATACCATAAAATGATGCAACGTTGCACATAAGTCTTAAGGAGCCGTGACTTTGGGAGAGTGAGGCCCTGACAGTGTCCAGAAAGCTCTGAGAATGCTGGCTTTGGCCGTGACAGATGAAATCAGGAGTGATGGGGGACTTAGGAGGCTTAGGAAGCCTACATCACCGTGAGGAAGGACGGCAAGATTAGATGCATCTTAGCCATGTGCCTTACTGGCTTGTGTCACCTACATGGATGGCCCCCTTCTCTTGAGACTTCCCAGCCTGGAATCTCTTGACACGCCACCAGCCCTAGATTTGGCGGAAGTCCGACCTGCTGGCTGTGAGATGTGTGTCATAGGATCTCATTTCTTCTTTGGAGTCACTTAAATGAGCATTCTTATTAAATGTATTTGTCCGAGTTGGGACTCTGAGTGAACTAGTAGAGGCTTTTAGAGACAGCTGGCCCCGCCCACTGTGCCGATGAGGAAACAGGCCTGAGAGGATTGGCAGTCGCCCCAAGTCTCAGCAGTCCCACATCGACTAGAGCGAGTCTGTCACCTGTGTCCCTTGCTGACTAACATAGCAAGGTGCTGGCTCACCAAAGACTTACTCTTAGTGACATTTTAGAGAGGCCTCACTCCAACGACTCCTTGGAACTTTGTCCTCTAAGTAAACAGGAGATCCCTCAGAAGAGACTTGGAGGCAAAGATGGTGGCTTCTGTGGCTCCTCACCGGAGGGAAACAGAGTGGGCAGCCCCTGACTACACGATCAGGGTTTTGTTTTGGAAACTTAATGTTTTGGAGAGTTTTCTAATTTTGCTTTTTTTTTTTTTCCAATGTTGTGCTCTGTTTTGAGACATGGATATTTTTTTCTTTTTCTTCTAGTGTTTCTCTCCAGAGGCAAAGCCCAACACACCTGTCTTTTGTCCACTTCTCCAGCAAATTAGATTTGTCTCTGGGAATGTGTTTGTCACATACCAACCTACTGCAGACCAGCAGAGGGACCTTCCATGTTGAGTGTTTGTTAGCACTCCCCCACTCCTCCCTTATTTTGCAAAAACTATTTCTTGATGATATTTGAGAGATTTCAATAAACATTTTAATAAGAGAAAAAAAAAAGATCTCCAGTAGACTGCAGCGGTTTTTTTTTTAAACTCATGGTGCTACCATTTTGGAACAAAGGTATTTTATTTACTCTCTGGCTGAGGTTTGTGAGGACTGGGCCCATAGCCGCTAAGTTGTATATTCCTTGGGAGCAGCCTCCGGAAGAGTACCCTAGAAGACTGCGTGCGCCCGGTGCGGGGGGCCTCATCGATGCTGCTGCTTCCTTCTTGAGCCCCGAAACCTCCCCAAGCTTCATGCTACAAGATCTTCGGCCAGCAGGTCATCGGCCAGCAGAAGTTCTTGCATCAGCACCAACAAGGCTGACGTAATCTAGCTAGCAGACACATGCTCCCTGTGTGCCTGCTCTGGTCCTAAGGAAGGGAGGAGCCAAGAAACGGGACCTGGCAGTAAAAAAATTCAGTTCTAGTGGTGAGCTACAAGTCTCAGCTCTGGTTCAAAGGTACTTATGTGCCATCAATTCCCGTTGGTTTTGACCTAATGGTGACCCTGTAGTCACTGTCCTTGAGAGGCAGAGGCAGAAGATTCCAGAGTTCCTAGCCAGCCTGGGCTTTAGTGAGACCCTTCTCAACTCCCAGTTTTCTCCAAACTGGATAAAGTAACAGGGCAGCACAGTGTGCACTGCCTTACTATTTTTTTTAAAGAGTTATTATTTATTTTATGTATTTGGGTGCTCTATCTGCATGTACACCTACATGCCCAAAGAGGGCATCAGTTCTTATAGGTGGTTGTGAGCCACCGTGTGGTTGCTGGCAATTGAACTCAAGACCTTTGAAGAGCAGCCAGTGCTCATAGCCTCCGAGCCATCTCTCCAGCCCCTGCCTTAATATTTTTACAGAGGAAAGCATGACCCTCATGTAGCCAATGTCGCATTTCTAATACTAGCATTTTTGTGACCATCTGCTTTGCCCTCAAGGTCATTGGTGTTTGAAGTTTACTGTACACATTGTGTGAGTCACTGGGTAGCAAAGGCACATTTCATTTTGCACTTTCTGGAAGGTGAGGACACATACAGACCCTTTGTCACCACCTGTTCACACTCTGCCTTTTGAATCTGCTATGGCAGGACACGAAACCTTCTGGTCTCACCTTGTGGCAGAAGTGGAGACCACATCCCCTACTAGAGGCAGTGCCAGAGTAGGGCCCGAAGGATTCTTGGGGAAGCTGGCCTGAGAGAAGGTCCAGAGCGCCGCTGTTTCAGGGGACCCCTTGACCCTGTGACACCGTGCCTTACAACTCACGGCGGCTGCCAATTGCTGCAGGAAGCCCCACCCGAGTGACCGACCAGACACCCTGTAAGTTATAGCGGAACTTCTTGGGGCGTGTGCCTTGAGACATCTCTGCAGCACGCCACAAACATTTTAAAGGTCTAACTCCAAAGAAATTCAGAACTAGTCCTTGGGCTAGAGCCACAGGCAAATACAATCAAGAAATCACAGAGGGACAGACAGACCTCGAGGTGGTATGGGTTACCTGCACTGCAGGTCTGTACCCATTGTCACCATAGCTGGGCATTCACTTGATGGGGTGTAACCTTTTTCTTTTTCCATTTTTATGTATGAGGGTGCACATGCATTTGGAGGCCTGAGGCTAACGAAGGGAGTTATCCTCAGTTGGTCTGCCTTGTTTAGTTAGGCACAGTCTCAAACCCACACTGACAGGCCTGGTCTCCCTGGCCAGCTCAC
Organism: Acomys russatus; assembly: GCF_903995435.1. Classification (NCBI taxonomy): domain Eukaryota; kingdom Metazoa; phylum Chordata; class Mammalia; order Rodentia; family Muridae; genus Acomys; species Acomys russatus. Next base: position 23,901,436 of record NC_067163.1, on the reverse strand, counting down.
TCTGGAGAGTCCCCTGTCCCCACTTTTCTTTCTAGGCTGCAATTAAAGAGCATGCCCTAACCACTGAGCATCTCCCCAGCCCCAAGATACAATTAATGAGATTTTAGGATTTTTGTTTGTTTTAAATATTTATCATCTTCCTGTCAGTAACCAGTGCCCTGGGGAGAACTGAGTGAGACAGACTTGAGGTGTGACCTCAGAGCACAAGGGTTTATGGCAGGGCAGAGGGACCCCGGGAGACCATCTGTACCTGGCAGATAGCGCCATGCTCCAGCACCAGGTGGGCCTCATTGAACAAGGTTTCATATTTTATGGTGCTCGTCTTCAGCTCAGCAGGCAATAGCAAGCTCTGTGCTGTGTGGCCAGTCCTGTCAAAGAAGTAAACTAGGCCTTCTGATCTCTAGACGTTTAATAGCCTGTCTCAGAAGGCACAGAGGGGCATGGAGATTTGGGGTATGTGTTTCTGTGACCCACACAGAGATCGTTTCCTAGTCCTGGCTTGTCCTTGAACACCTGCTGTCCTTGTAGCACTGCTATAGGGGGCTGAGGGAATCCCAGGCCTTGCTGTGTGTTGGCTGGAGCCTGTGATATTTCCCCAACCCCGTAGCTCTGGGAGGCCATATTGCAGAAAGCACCCCCACAAAACACCAGTCTTCCAAGCCTGGCAGGCTTTCTGGGGCCGGAAGAAGCACTCTGAGGAGGCTGGGACAGTAGGAATCTAGGCGATGCTGACCTTGGCCGTTCAGGTTGGAATTCTCTTCCTCCCCTAGGCCCTCCCTCAGGAGGGGGTAGTGTAGGGACTTGTACAGGTTCCAGGGCTGCCTGGCCAGACCAACAGCTGTGCGGCCTCAGCTTTTAACACCTCAGAGCCTCAGGAACGTGGGGTTAAGGATTCTTAGTTATAAAACATTAGTTATGTCTGGTGCCTTGTAGTGACCTGCTGTTTGGGGTTTTTTAGTTTGGTTTAGTTGTGTTCTCTTCCCCCACCCCCACCCCTGGCTTGATTTTTGTTTTGTTTTTCATTGCTGGGCATAGATTGTTCTAGGCATTTCACCACTGAGCTTTATTTTGCAAACCTTCCCCTCTTCTCCCCGCTCTGCAGACTTATCCCTTCCTGATGTCTTTTCAAGGAATGTTCGAACTTTCTACAAGAAAGAAATTTAGGCCCACAAGGTAGTGGTAGTTAAAACCTTGCTCACCCCTGCAGAGAAGCTGCCTGCAGAGTCCTGATACACCAAAGCCAGGGACTAGGAGAATGCCAAAGAGGGAGTGATGTGCTATCAAATGACACATGACCACCCTGCCCAGCGGTGTGTTCCTCAACTGCTTGCTTCCCCCTTTAAACCGCTTCTCACCCCCACACCCCCAGTCAAGACAGGAGGCACCCACCTATAGAAAGCCTGTCCGGGCAGGAGGCACCAGGACTCTGGGGAATCCTGCCAGTGGACCTTTCCTGGCCTTCTGTCAGATAAGCTGCGAAAGAGAAAGGCCCGTTGGCTCAGAGGCCTTCCCTCAGGCCTCACAGCTGCCTCTTCTGGCTCCTGGCTCCACAGTCATGTCTTGACACCTTGGAAGGCTAGCCTTTAGAGCTGTGATCTGAGCCCAGGGACTCTGCGCCTGGCTAAGGAAGCCCTGTATCCTCGTGCCCTTGTCACTATCTTGGGGTCTCTGAGCCAAAAGCCACCCTAGAAATGAGCTTCTTCGCTTGTTCTGGGAGAAGAGCTCAACAGGATCCCTTTCAGTGGACACAGCAGTCTGTGTTCCTTTGACATGTGTGACTTCAGGTTTCCTAAGCATGGTTTTCTTTTTCCTCTGTGTAAAACTTAAACCCTGGGTCATCTGCAGGTTTTTCCTGAGTCTCGGTGAGTGACACCTCTAAATTCTCTACAGCTCACGCCTTTGGAATTATTACCGAAGAGTACTACCACAATGGGGAGGAACAGACGTTCCTAGCACCTAATTAGGATTGTCAGCAACCAAACAGCAGAGATGAGCACGTAGCTCAGTTGGTACCGTATTTGCCTCACATGCAGAAGGTCCTGAGTTCAATCTCCAGCAACATGAAAACAGGGCATGGTCGCTCATGCCTGTGGTCCCAGCATTCAGGATGTAGAGGCAAGAAGGCTGCTAGTTGAAGTTCATGAGTCTCCCAAAAGCTTTTTTTTTTTTTTTTAAATGTATCCGTGCGTGCTCTATCTGCACATACACCTGCTGCCAGAAGAGGGCATCAGATCCCATTATAGATGGCTGTGAGCTACCAAGTGGTAGCTGGGAATTGAACTCAGGACCTCTGGAAGAGCAGACATTGCTCTTAACCACTGAGCCATCTCTCCAGCCCCCTTTGCTTGGTTTTTGAGACAGAGTCTTACTCTGCAGTCCAGGCTGTCCTCAAATTTATGCCCTTCTGTGGTAACAGCCTCCTGAGTGTGAGGATTACAGGCGTGCCACCACTTGAGGCTCACAGACAGGATTTTTAATTACTCATTAGTTTTGTGTGACTGTGGCTTTGGGCGTATGTGCCATGGTGTGTACCCGGAAGTCAGAGGGCAACTTTGTGGAGTCAGCTCTCTCTTCCCACCTTTGTGTGAGCCACAGGGTTTGAACTTGCGGTGTCAGGCTTTCAGGGCAAGCCCTGGGTTGGCTGAATCTTTTCACCAGTCCCACAAACAGGATTCTTTTTGTAATGATAGTTGATACCTGCTCTGTTAAATTTGGGGTTTTAGGCAAGTTTCTTTCATCTACTGACCTTCTGCTTCCTTTTGTATAAGCAGCAGCATGAAGCTCTGTGCTGTGAGGTTAATTTGAGAGGAAGGATACAAAATGTGTGGTATCCAGGACTTTACCAAAGAGCCTTTCTACGCCTTCCATTTGTCAGAATGCAGCCTGGCAGTACCAGAGGCTCCCAGGTGCTGCAGTGAGCGCGAGACATAAGTATAGCACAGAACATCAGAGTCCCGTCTGGGCTGGACTTGGTTTGGGGGTGCTGAGTCAGAGCAGACAGACTCAGCAAGACTGCCCAGAGCTTATGGTGTGGACACAGAGACTCCATGTGGGGGCCAGACTGGTGGTTCTAGTTGTTTCCCCAGGTACAGGCTCCCGGATACTTTCAGTGTGCGACTTTGGAGTTCTAGAAACAAAACCCAGAACCACAAGGAAACTTTATAATTATCCAACATCAGCTTTGTAAAAGGAATAGTGAACTTTTCCTTTTTGAAGAAAACTAGTTGTGACAGGAGCAAAAGGAAAATTGACTCCAAATGGCATCATGTTTTATTCAGAGTTTGTGCTGCCAGTAGGGAAGACCAGAACCCAATGACAGGACTAGAAAGTGGGACACCCCAACTTTAAGCTTCATATATTGTGCACGAAGTCTGCCCGCTTCACTGAGCTCAGCTCCCAGGGACCTCTAATGGCCCATGCTAGCAAACATAGTTAAAAATTAACAGGCTGACAAGATTAAATACGGATGGCGAGCAGCCGCTGTGGACCGAATCTGACGCAGGGCGTTACACGCTCGGGTGCCCTTGACCAGAGTGGCGTCTCGGTGAACTTGGAGACACCGGAGCACATTTCACACGCATATCTGAAAGCAGGATCCCAACTTAGTTCAGAACAGCCAGGAAGAGCTGAGGCCCAGGAGAGAGTTACCCCCCAAGGCCTTGCAATTGGTCCCTGGCTTGACTGGTTCATGATCCTAGGACCTTGGTCGCGAGGTTCAGACCCCAGTGACTAACATTGTCACCCCTGGCTAGAAGTCTGACAAACCAGCTTCCTGCAGCTGGCACTTTTTATTATTTTGAGGTAGTGTTTTTTCCATGTAGTCAAGGCTGGCTTCAAACTTGGAGCAACCCTCCTGCCTCACCCTCTCGTGTGCTAGGATTTTATATCTATAAGCTATCTCTTCAATATAGCCAAGATGTTCTTGGTCCTTCGCCAGTTGCCAGGATGAATAAGGTGGTGACCTACCCTGTGGACCAACTCACACAGATCCGGGGAATGGAACTCGAGGTATCAGTCAGTCTAGGCAGCAAGTGCCTTTAGCTACCAAGCCTTGAAAAATCCTTTTTCAAAGCACTGTTGTAACTGTTAGGTTCAAAGGCAATGGATGGGCTTGCTTTGGGGTCTGTTCCACAGTGACTAGACCAGGATGTCACTGGTGTGGCCATCTTCAAATGTATATTAGTTTCATTAACAGCTAGAAGTTTGGGAGCCACATTGGACGCACCTCAGCCACCTAGATCCACCTCATCACCACTGGCAGGGACCCATGTTGCCATTTCTCAGCTCTGAGGGTGTTAGTAGCTGGTATGGAATCAAAGATTCTGTGGTCAGATAACCTTGGGAAGGCCAGGGAGTGAGTGGAGTGACTCCCTCCGTATCACAGAAGAGCTGTTCATACACTCTCTGTATCAACCCGCTCAAGGACACAGGGAATGTCGCTCTCAAACTTTCTGGGCTGGCGAGCCTTTCTAGACTGGTCTTGTTCCAGCCATATTCCGAGAAGTCTAGCTCAAGAGCAGGACCTCACATCTGAGTGAGTGCATGCTAGCAGCCCAGCGAGCACTTTGAAATGCAAGTGAGATTGCAGGTAAAGGCATTTGCCACCAGGCCTGCTAACCTAAGGTCAATCCCTGGGTCCCGCCACGACCACCAAAGGATGCCCTGCTAACTCTAGTGATCGCTGTGCCCTGCTTCCTCGTGACTGTTGTAATCTGAAGAGGACAGCAATAATGGGACTCAGTCACTAGAGAAGGAAGAGTCAAGGCCTGTGTTGCTCAGTGTGCACGAGGTGCCAGGGATTCCACCATTGGAGACCAAGTCAGGCCTTTCTGTCCTTGGCACTGTCACTGTACACACATTCTGTACAGTTGTTTAGGTGCCAGGCTTCAGTTCTGTATCTTGCGGGTATATACTTTATCTAGCGTGATTTTTTTTTTCCCCCCTTCCAGATTATTTCCCTCCCAGGTATGGGCTACACCTGTCTAGTCTGTCACCACTTGGGATATTAGAGCCTGACAGTGTTGCCTTTCTATGAGAAGTGTTGGAAAGCAGCACTCCTGATGATGGAGTGTGATGATGGAATCCATATACTGTGCCCCCAGGGCAATGAATTGCCCCCAACCTTCATAACTGGGTTTCAGGACTCTAGACTTCCCAGTCTGTGTGTGGGACACTTGACATTGTCGTCTCTGGCACAGAGTAAATCAGGGTTAGTGTTAGAAGTTCTCCTGGGGCCGGACATGGTGGCACGCGCCTTTAATCCCAACACTCAGGAGGCAGAGGCAGGCAGATCACTGTGAGTTGGAGGCCAGCTTGGTCTACAAAGTGAGTCCAGGACAGCCAAGGCTACACAGAGAAACCCTGTCTTGAAAAAATAAAAACAACACCACCACCAAAAAAAACCACACACAAACAAAAAGTTCTCCTAGAGACCTCAAACTCCTGGAATTGTATGCAAGCTTGTGTGTGTGTGTGTGTGTATGTGTGTGAGAGAGAGAGAGAAGAGAGAGAGATGTACGTGTTTGTACGTATGTGCACGTGCACCTGTGCACTTCCATTTTCCTGCACATGCTTCTGCCAACAGTGCAGAAAAGGCCAGGATGACTTCTGTGCGTACAATACATAAGACTTAATTATTCCTGAAGAGCGGAGTTTGAGGACACCTCAGGCAGCCTGTGGTCCTTGTAGTCTGTTAATGAGCAAGTCAAGCAGCCTCCAGGACATGGACCAGAGTGACCTGGGGACAAAAGCTACCTCAGAACAAACAGCCCAAACTGGAGTAAAGGTGAACCCTGTCTCTTTGCCATCCTCTAAACAGCCATGATTAGCACAAAACAGCTCGTTCTCCCTGGCCAGCTGCCCACACCCCGGGCTGTGCCCCTCGGACTCTGTCCCTCTGTGGGTACAAGAACAGAAAGCTGCTCAATTTAGCCTGGCATGTGCTGCCCCCTGCTGGAAGGTGGGCGCCTGAAGCGGCCGAAGTGTAGGAGCCACCCCATCATGGAAAGTGCACTGTGGAGTCCCAGCCATGCATAACAAGGAAAAGCTTGGGAGTCCCATCTTTTCTCCTTCAGCCACTGTGTGATTGTGGGAGGGAGAGGGGAAGAGAGCGTGTGTGTGAGTGAGTGAGCGTGTGTAGTGGGAACAAGGAACCTGGACCATTGGAATAAGGCAGCCGGGCTAGCAGACAGCAGGGAAGCCCCTCTTTCGCAGCCACCTTCACCAGTCCCGGCCCCATGCCATCTACTCTGCGGCTCACTGTCCTCCCTACCAGCCTACCCCCAATGTCCCCCTTGGTGAACACTATCTCATGTTGGACTGAGGGCCCTACATCCCCACCCCACACCCAGGCCGCACAACTGCCACCACTTGCTCCACACTGACCCCAGTGCACATGGCCCGTTTTGGGTTTAGGTTTCCAGCACCCTCTGCCTCAGGGCCCTAGCCCCTAGGCTGCCCTTCCCCAGCTGCCTTGGAAAGGCAGCTCCAACTCTGCTCTCTACTTAGTGAGCAAATGGATTCAGATGAACGAGCCATGAGCCAAGGGTAGGTACTGGTTTCTTTTCTCTTCAGCACTTCCATTTCCCTGCTCCTGGTCTCTAGCCTACCTCACCCCCCTCTTTCCACACTGACCCCTCTTGGGGGGTGTCTTTTCTCCTATAGACACTCAAGCATGGGTCTTTAGTCTGTCTCCAAAGACTTTTTTTTCCCCCGCCCCCAAGGACAACTTTCTGATCCCTCAACCCTTCTTGCTCTTAAGTGGTGGGAAGGATACTGGCTTGTCTTCCAGGACCTTTAGGGGGCTCTGGTGGCTCCCAGCAAACATGATCACCTTCACAGTTTCCGAGCCTTTGGCCAGCTGGTCCCTATTTTCTGGAAATAACATCTGACGGTGTCCCCAGAGGACATGTAATCTACAAGATGGCCCAAGGGATGCCTGCGGTAGATTCTGATGGGACAGAAGCCTATAACTCATACTTAGGGTTTTGTTTTGTTTGGAATCACAAATGTCCCAAGCCAGAGCAGAAATGTCTACCCCAAGTTGGTCTAGTGGGTGGAGTTTCCCAGCGTGGCCTTCCTGTTCTTCACTGACAGGTAGGGGACATGGCTACTCTCGGGACCCTTGAGTTGGAAAGAAACTGCAAGGAGTGTTTGGGGACCGGGGCAAAAGTACAGGACTTAGCTTCTCCCTAGGACCCAACTCCTGGGCTGCCTGGCTTTTAGAGTCAGCTTAGCAGGACCTAGAGAGCCTAGTTCTGCCTTCTGAGCTGGACTCTGGGACAGCTTGTTTTCCACACTTGTGAAAGAAGAAGGGTCAGTTTTCCCATAATCCTTGAGTCCCCAGACTCTTCACAGGTTGTCTACCACCTCAGCCCGAATGGCCCCTGCTTCATCTTTTTTGGTTTTTGTTTTGTTTTGTTTTTTGTTTTTTGTTTTTTTTTTTTTGGGGGGGGGGTTGGTTTTTGGTTTTTGGCAGAGGCAAGCAGATCTTTGTGAGTAGACCAGTCTGGTCTACAAAATGAGTCCAGAACAGCCAAGGCTACACAGAGAAACCCTGTCTGGAAAAGCAAAAAAAAAAAAAAAAAAAAAAAAAAAAAACAACCTTCCCCACAAAACAAAACTATGAAATATACATGCCCTTCTGTTGTTTACGTTTTGCTTAGCATGGGACCCAGAGCATCCTGCTGGGTGGAGAAAGTATCTCTCAGCTTGGTTATGTTAGATTGGCGGCCAGAGGCAGCCTTGCTGTTGGCCTGTGTCTAGCTCTTTGCCACAAGCTATAGGCATCTCTTTGGGCACGGTGCACACAGCCTGGTCTTCCTGATATCCTAGCATTGCCAGGAAGCTGACCCTTTTCCTGAGAGAACCGGCTGAGAAAGTTGAGTTCCAGGCTAGTCTCAGGAGGGGTCATGACCTGCCTCTCTCTTGTCCATATTTTGTTTAGGCAGCTCTCCCAGCTTGGATGTTTCGAAAGGAGTTTGGAAAGGAGAATCCACAGGACCCCACTGGGCCTCTAATGGCTGTTAGCTCTAAAAAAGGAAGGGCAGCTAGCAGAACCTCAGTACCAGCTGAAGTGGGCTGCCCTGTGAGTTTGGCCGGTGTTCTCTCAGGATGCTGCTGTGTGGCTCCTCAGCCCCTGGGCAGGAAATGTCGCACTGGCTGGTGTGAATGGCCCCATCTTGGAGCAGTGAGGCTTTCTGGAGACCCTCATTCTCATAGTTTTTCCTGTCTTTGCAGATGCGCTGGCTCCCTCCCTCCGAGGCTACCTCCCAGGGCTGGAAGTCGCGGCAGTTCTGCTGAGGCGGTGTAAGTACCCTGGGGGATGGCCATGCAGTGCGTCCATCAATGGTGGGTGTCTGTAATCAGCATCTTGCCCATGAGCATCTCTCCTGAGCACTGTTTGATTCTCACTTGGGGACCAGATTCTTGCCCATTCCATAACATGGGTAAGCAGCAGGGCTGGTGTCTATAGAACAGGCACCAGAGCATTTGATAACTGTATTGTGGTTTACTTGCTGTCAGCATTAACCAAAAACCCTTCCCAACATCATCATAAATCATGGATGTACATCAGGATACATCCTACACGCGAATACAGATTTAAAATATCTTTTTATTTCTTAGATTTGTTCTTTACATATATGAATTTTTCCCCACATGTATGCATGTGCACTGTATACATTTAGTGCCTCAAAAGCCCAGAAGAGGATGTTGGATCCCTTGGAACTGGAGAAATTGTTTTTCTAATTATTAAATTTGAATTTTTTCCAAATATACAATATATTCTGATCATGGTTTCCCCTCCCCAACTCCTCCTACCTCCCCTCCCACCAATAGAAAACAAACAAAAACCAAACCAGAATTTAAGAAAGAAAAAGCACAAGAAACACAGACACAGGGCTGGAGAGAAGACTCCGTGGTTAAGAGCACTGGCTGCTCTTTCAGAGGACCCGAGTTCAACTCCCAACACCCACATGGCAGCTCACAACTGTTTGTAATCCAGCTCTGAGTGCTTTGATACTCTCACACAAATACACATGCAGGCAAAACACCAATGCATGTAAAACGCATTTAAAAAGAAAAAGAAACACACACAAACAAAACCTGTAAAAATCGTAGAAACTATAATATATATATAAACAAAACACCATTAATACAAAAACAAAAAACATCAGTGAAACAAAACAAAATGAGACAGCAAATCTACAGAAATGCCATTGAATTTGTTCTGTGTCGGGCCACTACTGGTCATGGAGCCACCCCTTAAGTGTGGGTTAAAAACAATGCCAACATCCTGACTTGGCATCTTTGTGCCAGGTTAGGCCTAACTTTGCTCCTGATAACAGTCAGATTGATTATTTCTTATAAGTTTAGAGTATCTACAAAACCACAAATGCCTTCCGTAGTTTAGTGTCTTGACTGAATTTCTGCTTAAGGATAAGGCACTGGAATTCTGACTAAAGTGAAGTTTTGAGTGTCTGCTTTCCCAGTCAGCTGCTCGCTTAGATTACTCAGCTGTTTATGAACCGGGAAGAGACGTGAGGAGGCGGATGAGCAGGCTTGGGTCCTGTTAGAAGCTAATGCCTTCCTGACAGGGTGTTCGGCCGGCCCATGTGCTAATGCTGACAAGGACAGGTTCTTAGAGCCCTTCTGTTCTGAGAGTAGGCTACACACAACTGCGGCTCGCTTCTCCCACCACTGAGGTGGAGTCTCGGATCTTTGTTAATGGGATCACGTGTTATGGACAAGCCCTAAGGTAGCTTAGGTTCTACTTGGAAGTATTTGTGAGCGCTGATGAAAAAAAGAAGTAGAAATGGTGGGTGATGGGACTAGCCTTGTCTTCCTGGGGAGAAAGGAGAGGCCTGTGGCTTCTTTCCCATCGGCAGCAGCCCCTTTGGCCTGAAGGCTCAGGTCAACGCTGAATATTGACTGCACTAGCTGAGTCCTCACAGTGATGGGAGGCCCATGTTTCCCAGTAGTCTCCTGGCCTGGAGGGGTGGGGCTGGAGGCGGCCACCCAGCAGAAATGCATGTGGAGAGTCAAAGTGGCAAGAGAGCCAAATGCCTTCTGTCAACAGTGGTAGGTGCTCAGCTAGTGGACAAGCTGGTGAGTGGTGACGCCACAAAGCCTAAGGTAGGGCTTTTCTTTCTGTTGTTTCATTTTGGTTACCGCTTATGTAGGCTCAAGGGGGAAAAAATGCGTCTTTAAGCAACTGTGTGGGTTCCAGTTTCAGAGACCCTACTTTGTACTAGCATGCTCATGGTTCACCCCAAATCATTATGTCAGTCAGAGGGCCAGTGACCACAGGGGCTACCAAGGCAAGGCTGGGGACTACTGCCATCAACACAGATTCTAAGCCCCAGGAAGATACAAAGCATATGATGTGCCATCGTTGTAAACAAGTCACTTCTTCTGAGAGGAACATAGGCCACACAGGCCAGAGCTCGGCTGGCGTGTCAGGTCATGGGGTCCTGTGGGGCTGGTCTGGAAGGAATTTGGGGAGCAGTGACCAGTACTGTTGCATGGAGCTAGGCATGTGCAGCCATCATTCCAGAGCCTTCCAGAGTCTTGGATCAGGTCCTTCCTAAAAACCCAGGCTACGTAATCTCAGGGAGTATAAAACAGGGTTGGAAACAGCGTTGTCGATGAGCTAATAGAAACACAGTAGACCGAAGCATGTGTCAGAAAGGCCAGTGCTGGCCAGGGGGCCAACGCCATACACAGAAGTTTCCTTCTCCCAACAGTTGATTTTCCCTGTGAGAAAGATGGTACTAAACAGGTAGTGAGGACAAAAGGATATCAATACCAGGCATCACGCAATCGCTCCCGGTGTCACAAAGTGTCAAATGCTGTCCCCTCCCATCCTGGACAGTTCTTGGCTTGCTCCAGAAGAGGCCCTCCCTCAGGTGTTTGTGTTAGATTTTCTGAGACAAAATCCCATATGTCAGGCTGGTTTTGGACTTCTAATCTTATTGACTCTGGCTCAAGGGTCGCAGTTACAGGTGTGAAGTACCAGACCTCAGGGATCTCTAGTTTATCCACTTTGATTTCTTAGCGCTAACATGAAATATAATTCTCCTGCGGAGCCCTGTGGACACAGTATACACAGAACAACTGTTCAGATTGCCCAGGGCTCAGTGTGCAGAGAAGGACCTGTGGCATTGCTTTCACTGGTGGTGTGAGGATGCCCTTTAGGAGAGTGGCCAGAGGGCTGAGCACACTCATGTCCTCTTGGCGTGTAGTGAGTGGAAGAGTGATGTTTAGTCTGCCTACACATTGTACAGCTCCATCAAGATTTGGTGATGGTCCAGCCATGTAACAGAGAACTGTGATGCTTGAAAGACATCATGTTTTGAAAATTACCACTTTCCCAGCTCCATCAACGAGAGAGTGAGCACGTTTTCTGCTATTCCTTACAAGTAACAGAGTGGTGACTTTCCTTACTGGATATCTAGATATAGCTCAACCGTTCTTTTAAAGACCATGGGAATTGGGGTGGGGTGGGATAATATGCTTAAGAACTTGAGATTCGCTGAGCCTTCAACCGACACCACGATGAAGACACTGTAATCATGTGTTTTTACAGTCTCACCAACTTAGAGGCAACGATGGGGGGAACAAAATGGCTGGAATTTGTCGCAGTTTGTGCCTGTGTCTTGTTTGGGAGGAACAGCCTTAGAAGTCTGTCTTGAGGCTGGGCCTTCATGCAGGACTACAGCTGCCAGGCCGCTAGCAACACCTCTGCTTGTGCTCTCTCTCTCTCCTCTCCTCCCTCCCTCTCCCCCCTCTCCATTTTTCTCCCTCCCTCCCTCTCCCCCCTCCTCTCTCTCCCTCCCCCCTCAAGACACCCAATGTTGCGCTCCATATTGCAGTCTACCCAGAATCCAGGGGACTGACTTGCCCGACCTGTACTTAGCAGGGTCACACTTGAACTCATAGCAGTAAATACTCAATGAACAACTGCAGTGTACTGAGGGGGAGGGTAATGAAGTAATAAAGAGAACATAATAGGTCAAGTGGGGGTGAGAATAGTGGGGAAGGTGAAGCCCGGTTGGAAAAGGAGGTGAGTTACTGGGGGGTTAATGCTCCATGTAGGAGGCGGGGCTGCCTAGCAGTCCAGATCTGTCCCAGCAGACCCTGCTGTACCAGAAATGTCATTAGTCCAATCCTTTTGCCTCTCCCATGGCTAAATAAAAGGAGATGGAGCCAGGCAGTGGTGGTTTCATGTCTTTAAATCCCAGCTCTAGGGAGACAGGCGCAAGCAGATCTCTGAGTTCGAGAACAGCCAGAGAAACTTGGTCTAGAAATAGATGGGCTTGGACATTGGCCAATGGCCTCAAGGAAGCCCATGAAGAAGCAACTGCCAGTTTGTAGGACCCTTCTCTGGGAGGCACCTGTCATCTCAAAGGCAGACAGGGGTCTGGCTCTGACTGTTCTGAGCCTAGGGTCTCTTATTCCAAGATTGCAAAGCTCTGCCCTGGCAAATCCTACAGGCTCCTTCCAGCCAGACCCAGATTCCCTAAACCTTGGGAAGTTGAAAGCCAGCACATCTGCGCCCAGCCATGACCACCAGGCTCATCCCTCCACCCAGGCCCGGTGACAGCCACGTGCACCAAAGCTGCAGCCTGCCTGTCCCTTTAAGTTTGAAGAAGGTGGCTGTATGTGAGACTGTATACTGAGATGGGGACACCTGTAGCAGCCTCCGCCCCACCCTCCAGTGCCTATGCGTATCCTGAGTTCTTGGGTATGCAGAGGGTCGCTGTGCATTTGCCTGTCTCGATGACTGGCTCACTACTACCTGTGAGCCCTGGCGTGCACAGCTTGTTGGTGAAACCCTCATGTTTTAGTGAACCTAGAGCCAGTTAGTTCTCCTGATTAGCCTAAGGCCAGAAGTCATGACCGTGTGACCTCAGCAGTAGACATCCTAAAAATTCAGTGCAGCTTGGCAAACTCAGGAAGCACCCTGGGCCTGCTGTTGCCAGCCAGGCTTGGGAGGGGTATGGGGTACCCTGGTCACTATGGGAGTACGGCAAGGGCGGGAGGGAGATTGGGTCTTTCCTCATATAGCCCAGCTTCTCTTAGGAAACCAGAATCGTATCTACTCCTCTGTAAATGTTTCCCATTTATTCTGATATGACAGACAGAAAGGCAGCCTGTCCTGCAGACTCACACCTAACTCCAGAAAGAGCAGAATTCGCACAAGCTACAGGCTGTCTTCAGCAGAGCATCATACAGGAAGCCCTGCAAGCTAGATACAGCTTTCTATGCGAAAGAAGTCGTCGGGGCAGCAGACAGTACATACAGTAGGGGCTTTGCTGTCGATAGCCATGGAGCTGGGCTTCTTTGTTGGCATGAGGAATTTTGTAAAAACCAGCTGGGCCATTAAAGATGAATCAGCCAGGTCTGTCTCCCTCTGCCTCTCTCCACCTTGAGATTTCACAGCTCTCAGCACCTTGGGCATCACAGACAGGGCCATGGATGTGCTTCCTGCTCATAGCAGACCTTAGTTACTGGGTTTGACGGGGCTCTCCTGAGCTCTACGGCTGCCCAAAGCCGTTAGGGTCTGAGGCAGCCCTGGAACTGGCGGTTGTCCTGAGTCTGTGGGGGGCCTCATATTCATGATTTGGCTGGCAGGCTTTGGGGTGGCACTGGGGTCTAGTATGGTTCAGGGAATCCCACAGCACAGCTGTAGGTGCAGCATCCCTGTAGGCTGGAAAGGCAGCCTTCCATGCTTGGGCTCTCACCTTAGTGACTTCTGTGAGTGTCCTTGCCTCTAGCCCAGCAGCCTGCTCACATTGTTCTAAGTCCCCAAGATCACTTTCCTGTCTGCAAGCAGTCTTGAAATGTTGTGCAGTGGCACGTGCGCTCAGCTCCTTACGCCAACAGAGCAGGCTGCTCATCATAACCCAGGGCATGAGGCCCACAGAAAAGGTTGCCATCGCACACAGTTAACAGATGTCTCTGTCCACCCAGGTCTCGGGTGTGTGATGGCGGCTGCAATCTGTCTTGTGGGTATTAATGCGATCTTCACTGGTGGCGACTGTCATCCAGCTGTTCTGCAAAACTGGAGCTTGCTGGTGAGTGCCAGAGTCTCGTGGCAGCCAGTGTGGGCAGGGTGGGCACCAGTATTTCCTGGAACCACAACCTCTGCATGGGCCCTCCCAGTGACTCCCAGCCAGGGTGATAGATAACAGGAAGTGTTTATTTCTTGGGTTTATTGGTGGGTGCTTTTTGTTTTCAAACAGTGTCTTACTGTGTAGCCCAGGCGAGCCTTAATTTTGATTCTCCCGCCTTGGTGCTGGGAAAAGTACCATGCCTGGCAGTAAGTTTACAGGTCACATGATGGCCTACTCAAGTGATGCTGGCTCTATTCACATGTTTGGTTACCCGAGTAGCACCATGGCCTAAGGGAATTTCCTTTCAGCTCTCAAGCCTTTGTTTGAAATTCAGGGGTTTGTTGGAATTCTGAGATGTAGTGTATAGGTACGCTTCAATTGCATTAATTATAATGGAGCCACTTCTCTACTGGGGGATATTTTTATGAGGGTCTTCTGAAATCAGAGTGAGACTGTGACTAAGCTAATTTGTAGGATTCTACAGGATTCTGTGTTGCTGGGCTTTTCTGGCTGGTAAGTTTTGGTGGTCTGTTTTTTTCTGCCGGTAGTGGCTATTACTGCCTCAGTAGTCAGTTTCAGTTTAGTGTGGTTTGGAAGGCAGAGTCTCCCTATATCCTCAGGCCAGCGTGGAACTTGGGGTCTTCCTCCCACGGCTGAGGTTACAGGTGTCTATCATCTAGCCCGGCCCTCAGTAGGAGTCTTTAAATGAAGTTATAGTGTACATTACCAGAGATGACCTCCTTGCTGCTACCTCATATGGCAGCTTTCAGTGACTTTGCAGAAATTGTCTTCAGGGAGCAGGATGCCAGGGACACTTCATGCCTCGGGCCAAATAAGGAGGCGCATTTCATTCCTTATGAGGGGCCTATAAAAAAAGATGAGTCAGAATGGAGGGCAAGATTGCTGCTGAAGAGAGAGTATCAGGCAGCAAACCAAGGTCATTCCCACATTTGGGGGCCAAAATGATTTTATGCTGAGAGTGACACCCCTTCTGACATGTGCTCCGTTGTGCCTGCTTTGCACGTGGGAAGCGAGCCACTGGCATAATGTATTTTTCCCACAGTAGCATAAAGCTGTCAAGGTATCACATGTGATGCGTCATTAGGGCAGCTGATGGTTTCCCATTAGTTGTATGCCCTTGTAACCCGATCCCTGTAACCCGTTCAAGATATGCTTCATCTTGGTGGGTTGTGTTTGTTTTGAAGGCTTTTCCTTTCTCTGTAGTAATTTAAAGATCAGTTTATAGCCACTCATGCTGTTTTTGTAGAAGTGGGCTTTGTTTTTCCTAGCCCTGGGGGTGGAAGCTGGGTCCTGGTGTATGCTAAGACAGATGCTCTCCCAGAGCTCCTCAGTGCCAGATACTTCAAGACAGGGTTTCTCTGTGTAGCCGACTATCCTGGAACTCTCTGTAGACCAGGCTGGCCTCACACTCAAGAGATCTGCCTGCTTCTGCAGAGATTATTATTTTATCATTTACACAATATTCTGCCTACATGTGTGCCTGCCAACCAGAAGAGGACACCAGATCTCATTATAGATGGTTGTGAGCCACCATATTATTGCTGGGAATTGAACTCAGGGCGTTTGTGGGAATCTTATGCATACATGAGAGAACAAACAGTGCTCTTAACCTCTGAGCCATCTCTCCAGCCCCTGGGGGTAGATAACTTTTTAAATGCAGTAAAGTAACCAAAATATTAGCTGTCCAAGGTCCAGCAGCCCAGGGTCAGAAGTGGGTGATGGTGTCATACCCAATACCAAAAGAACCTAATAATAACAAAGCAGGAGGCTTAGAGGGGCTGAGAACTAGAGGTTCAGGTACCCCCGAAATGCTCAGGAAGGTCAGGTCAGCTCCTGGCTCCTGGTCTGCAGTTTCCACGACCACCATGGGTTACAGGGAACCAGCCTTGCCACACAGAGGTACACCTGGTTTGAGGAGGGATGGAGCCATGAATAAACATGGCCAGGAACAGTACAGGAAGATTGATGTCTGCAGAAGACTTACATATACTGCATGATGTCTTAAATATTTACTTACTATAAATACTAGTACTTGATTAAAATAAGCTGACAGGTTAATTTGTCAAACGTCTCATGTTTACTTGGGAGTCAGGGTAGCAGGGGAATATTCTTTAGACTTGGCAAAATGAATGTCAAAGGTTAAAGTTAAGCTTTGAGGGACGTCACTAGCAGATGGGTGGTGAAAGCAGAGCTGCTTGTCAGGTTTACCCAGAGCCATGCTACCAGATGTTTCCCCGGGTCCTTGAGACGTCACTTACATGTTGCTCAGGACCGGCCCTCTTTTCCCAAAAGGCGCTGTGAAAAGAATCTGCCCCAGCTACCCAAGCAAGCCCACTGTCCCTCTGTGGTGCTTTGTGTTCCCGGATGTCTTTGGATTCTGTTTAAAGGTCCTTGTTAACACATTCCAAGGTTTGAACTCCATTCCTAGCTAAACCTCTTCCTTGTTTACAGGGACTGAAATAGCTACATTCTGACCTTGTGTTCAGTCTGGGACATAGATGGCAGTGTGGATACATTCTTTTCCCATGTGAGAATTACAGCTCCATGGTAGGTTCTGGAAAGCTCAGGGAACTACAGGTTCTGCACTTTTCCTTTCCCAACTTCAAATGCTCCTGTTTAGAAGTACAGGAAAAGTGAGAGGAGAGCGTTACAAAGCCAGAATTAGAGGCATAGCCACCCTACCTTAAAAGGATCAGCTTCCTGTAGAAGGGTTGTTTAGAGCCCAGACTGGACCTCCATGTGCAGTCCCCTACCTGGCAGACTACAACATTGATTTTAGGGGCCCAAGTGTCTGAAGGAACCTTTTTCTGTACTCTCCATCTGGGGTCGAGGAGCATGTTAGGGAAGAAAATAACATCCAAGGAAAATCCCACCTGGAAGTTCTGTAGAGGCTTCTCTCATTACAAAGCCCTTCTAGAGTGAGGGGCCCAGGAAAGGTCAGTTTTCAAAGACAGAGTTTATAAATGCAAAAGGGGGGTGGGGCGCCTCAGACAGTCTTGATTTTGTGCCAACAGCGGTTCTGAACCTGTGGGTCTTCACCCCTTTGGGGGTCAAACAACCCTTTCACAGGGGTCACATATCAAATATTTACATTAAGATTCATAACAGGAGCAAAATTATGCCAGGTGTGGTGGCACATGCCTTTAGTCCCAGCATTCTGGGAGGCAGAAGCAAGCGGGTCTCTGAGTTCCAGGCCAAAGCCATTTCCAGGACAGCTAAGGCTACACAAAGAAACCTTGTTTGGGGAAAAAAAGAAAAAAGAAAAGAAAAGAAAAAAAAAAAGGAAAATTAGTTATGTAGTAGCAACACAATAATTTTTGGGGGGTCACCACAACATTATGAAGTGTATTAAAGGGTCACAGCGTGAGGAAGGCTGAGAGCCGCTGCTCTGAGGATCTAAGGATCGGCAGAAGTGTGAAAGACACATGAGGCGGGAGGAGCCTCTGAGATGGCTGAAGACTGGAAGGTAGAGGTGCATGGGAAGATGATGCTGGGAACAGAGCTACCCAAGGCCTTGGTGCAGGGGCAGATAATGATGTTGATCTACAGAGCAGGAAGTAGGCTCAGTGCACAAAGGTGATTGTAGACTAATGTTCAACAGCTCAACCTAACTGTACCCCCACTCCGAGGCACTGCCATAGCGGCAGGCTGGTTCCCTCTCTCAAGGTCTCTGAAATGGCATCACACAAAGTCATCGTCACTCTTGCTTGCTATGTTCCTAGGATGGCCCTCGCTGAGCCAGGAGGATCTGCACAGACCTGTTGTGTTCCCAGAGCCCCTGCAGCACACAGCGTGGGTCAGGGTGAGGAGGAGGGAAACCTTGTAGATGGCAGGAACATGTTGTCGCTTCTGAGAACCAGCCGTCTGCGGGAACAAAGCAGGAGTGCTCAGAGAACAAGAGCTTCAGCAGAAGCCCCTTTGGCAGATCAGTGATACGAGGAAGCGAGTCAGGAGCTCTGGGCCTTACTAAGTAATCTCCATTACTGTCACCTCAAAGGCGATGCCACCTTCCACCCCAGAGTCCCACCTCTTCCACCCAACCAGGAAAGTGCCACCTGATGCACACCTAGGTTGTGGGAACTCTAGGCCCCGCCCACTCCCAGGGAGAAGTGGGTTTTTTTTGTTTGTTTTGTTTTGTTTTGTTTTGGAGACAGGATCTCTCTGTGTAGCCTTGGCCATCCTGGACTCACTTTGTAGACCAGGCTGGCCTCAAACTCACAGCGATCCTCCTGCCTCTGCCTCCCGAGTGCTGGGATTAAAGGCGTGCGCCACCACGCCCGGCTGGGAGAAGCGGTTTTGGTGACTGATTTGAACCTGTAGCTCTGACTAGCCAAGGACTCATGTGTAGACTAGGCTGATCCCCATGCCTCCGGGATGGACACTCACTTGATTCTCCTCACGTGAGCATTGCGGGGTATGTGGCCCCCACTGGTAGAACACCAGGAGGTGGGGGAAGCAGAAAGTGAGAATTTCCTCAGAGAGTTTGAGTTGTTTATCCCTGCCAGATAAACGCTTCTGCCTGGGAATGCTGCTGCCAGAGGGCAGGGAGAAGGAAGTACAGCGCTCTACAGGAAGCAGCTGTTCATGTGCTGGGATTCCATTGGCACCAACTGGGAGACACAGAAAAGCAGAGTCACAGCACAGCACAGCATGCATGACGACAGTTCCTGCTCTGAGCTGTGCATGCCACTTTCTCCCTAGTGCTTTCCCGAGCTCCACAGGCACATGCCGATTGCTGTGTTTTGGGCCTTGAAACCTGTAGACCATTAGCCTCACCACATTCACATTTCCCTGCACAGAATGTGTTCTAGTCTACTGGTATGCATACCTTTTCTGCATTTCACAACACAGTCTAACCTGTCAGTAAGATGGCATGAAAATACGGAATACAAAATGAATGACGAATAAAAATGGGCTTACAGAGTATCCCAAACAGCACAGAGAGCTGTGGATATAGCACAATCCAAAACAGGCTACACAGCAAACTCCTCTCAAAGGGGGTAAAATAAAATAAAATAAATCCAAGACCAGCTTCAGATTCTGCCACAAAGTAAAGTATATAAGTATTTGTTGAGATTTCAAGGCAGAGGGGTTTTTGTTTTACATTATTTCAGTAGTGTGGAGATAGGTAGGTGAGAGGACAACTGGCAGGAATCTGTTCTCACTCTGCCACTTAAGTCTGCAGGGTTGAACTCAGGTCATTGATAGGTACTATGCTTACCCACTGAGCCATCTAGCTGGGCCCCCTGCTTGCCCTGGCTGGCCTGTAAGCCCAGCGGATGCTCCTGCCTTAGCCTCCAGTGCTGATTACACTCAGCTTGAAGTCTTCATCCGTACCCACGAGTCTACTGGGACTTCTTGGCGCTTGGCGCTGCATGGAATTCTCAATGCTGCTCTCCCAACACATTCTCTTTTTGTTTCAGGCTCGAAAATACCTTGCCCAGTTTTGATCCCTCCAAGACTTCGCCACAGCCTCTATCACACATCTGTTTTCCTCAAAGAAAAAAAAATATATAATAAAATGTGTTTTACTCTTTTACACTGTATAATTTTAAGAAATATGTGTTATTTGTGAATGCATGGTCTGACATTTCTGTACAGTTTGAAGACATATTCAGAGAAAACAAAGACAGCAGCAGTAAAAGTAAAAGCCAAGATGGTTTAGTATTTTTATAACAGACATTTTAAGTATGGCAAGATGGATTCCTACACTAGGTTAGATCATGACTTTTGAGCTTGGTTTTTGAATGCTTTTAATGGTGTGTATCTTGTTTTTCTTCTGAAATAAGCTGCATGTTTGAGGCATGTCTCTAAATAGCATCCAGGTTTCCACGATTATGTTGTGAGTGTGTGGACTCCATCTGCCTGGCCCAGTCAGGGCACATTAGTTAACATGGTGTAGACGTTAGCTTCTGCAGTATTAGCTCTGCAATCCTGGCTCCCTGGGATTTCCCTGCAAGACAATCAGTGCCCCCAGAGCATCTGCCATTGTAGTATATACACAGCTGAGCAAAGACTACTTAGAGAATGTCTCCTGAGCACAGCGTGCCATCCGAAAATCACGGCAGCACTGGCTGTGACGATACTAACTGTGCCAAGTGACGTTTTGCCGTTTTATACTTCTATTTATTCTTACCGTTTCTGATAGCACCTTCCATAAACTGTTCCCACTTCCCCAGTGGAACAATAAGGTCCACCTCACTAAGTGGAGGGGCCATGATTTGGAGGCCTACAAGGCTTCAGTAGGAACAGGCTTTGCCCACCCAGCCTGCTTGGCTGCAATGGGCATCATATCTCTCAAGAGATTCAGCAAAGCATAGGTCTAGCTGAGCTGCTGCTCTAAAGTCTGCCAGCCCTGTCGGATGCACCGTCCATCACATTCTCTGGAACAGTGTGTGCTCATCTTGAGACTACCTACTACATTGCACAGGGTTGGACATGTAACTGTGGCCATTTGCAACGAGTACTGTTACCCTTGCTTCAAGACTTCTTCAAAGCCCAAAGTCAGTCTTGTGTTGTATGCAGACACTTTTCCAGAGGCTGTGGCTGCACAGCTTATCCCGCTCCGCAGACAAGAGCCATGTGTAACACTATATTGACCTCAGAATTTCCAGCTGCTGATGCAGCTAGATGTAATCACAATCTTTGTATCCTTGTTATTGATTGATCTGCTTGTGTTGTGTTAAAAACGTCATGTTTTAATGATTATATCAATGGTTGTTTCATCATTTTTCATTAGAAATAAAAATGTCAAGTTTTTAAAGGTTATTGCAATAAAAAAAGAAACACCAAGGCCTAGAGTAAAGGCCTTTTCACTATAAACTAGAGGAAAGGGGCCAGGCAGCAGCTGGGGACTTAAGACATCCACGTTGGTGCTCAGGAACTGCTCCTGCCCTCAGTGCCATCTGGCTGTGAGACTCCTCTACTTTAAACAAAGAGAGAGCTACTTCACCATCGATTGTGCTTTTATAAATTGTGTAAAGGTACTTTTCTATTGTTGTTTTTAAAAAAAAATAATAAAGTTTATTCCGGCTATTACACAATTGTCTGTCAAACTTATTCACAACATCAATCGGACATGTCATACAATGCAGAGATTTCCATTTCCAGACTGTGGCAGAACTAGGCAAGATTCAGAAACAGTGGTGGAAGTCAGAGAGTAACTACAACCCACCAAGCACTACCGAAGGATTTCACACACCTAAGCTACCTTTTACCCACTTCAGTTTGTAGGTGAGGGCGGCTGGTACCAAGTTTGAGCTCAAAATTAATATTCTGCCAGGCATAGTGGCATGCCCCTTAAATCTCAAGCCTGGTTTACCTTGTGAGTTCTAGGACAGCCAGAGATAAACAGTGAGACCCTGTTGGGGTGGGGGTGTTATTCTGTGGGGGATAGATGGCTCAGAAGTTAGGAGAGAGCCAAGTGTGGTGGCGCACGCCTTTAATCCCAGCAGAGGCTGGCAAATCTCTGAGTTCGAGGCCAGGCTGGTCTACAAAATGAGTCCAGGACAGCCAGGCTACACAGAGAAACCCTGTCTCAAAAAACCAAAAGAAGTTAGGAGAACTTCCTGCTCTTGCAGGTTCCCAGCACCTACATCTAGTGACTCCGAGCCATAACTTGAGGTCCATGAGGTGTAATAGCCTCTCTGGCGGCCATAGTGTATGTATATATACAACACATAAAATCAAAGTTTTTTTTTTTTTTTTTTTTTTGGTTTTTTGAGACAGGGTTTCTCTGTGTAGTCTTGGCTGTCCTGGACTCGCTTTGTAGACCAGGCTGGCCTCGAACTCACAGCGATCCGCCTGCCTCTGCCTCCCGAGTGCTGGGATTAAAGGCGTGCGCCACCACGCCCGGCTCAAAGTTTTTTTTTAAAGATTCAAAATATAGAAAAATATGGCTGCTGGTTTAGCCAAAATGATGGTATTCTATATACTCACAATTCCCCTCCCACCCCCAGGTCTTACATCCTCCTGGCCTCACCTTCCCAGTGCTAGGATCACAGGACTGGCACAGAGTTTTATGAACCTGCTAGGCAAGAACTTTACCAGATGACCTCATTTCCAGCCCCACTCTCACCTCTTAACTGATCAATAGTCGATGGTATTTTCAGTTTGTGACATTTCCCAGAAACTAGCCATAGTCAACTGCTTTCCTGATCATTTGGCATTCATGAAGACCAGTGTAGCTTCCATAGCCACCCTCCAGCTCTCAGAAGCACTGCCTAAGATTGTCCTGTGGAACAAACTGACCATATGGCTTTGCCTTCAGCCTAGCTGTGAGGTTCCAACTCTAAGGCACCAGAGACTACCACAGCTGGCGCTAATGGAGTGTCACTACCTCAAGCTACTGCCACCCTAACCAGTCACTTCTGTATGCATTTTCCACAAGAGGCCATGGGGATGTGTTAAGGTGTCCCACTCCAGGGCAAGCCCCCATACATGCCCACTGACCAAGCAGTTCACACCCACTTTAGGAACTTCCACTAGAAACATCTTCTGTCACTCTACTAGAAGAATGAATGCAGGGTCTTCGGGAATCAGTAACTTGGAGTTAAGAAATGGCACAATGGTTTGTTTGCTTACTCTTGCTCCCTTGTAAAAAGGTCTCACTTATATAGGCTTAGAAAGAATGGTAACTGAGCCAAATGAAGTCTCCCCAGGAACACAAGACTAACTATAAAACTAGCAACTAGAAATAAGTATCACCCCCAACTAAATTACAACTTAAAGTGAGTATTGAAAGCCTTAAGTTTCCAAATAAGAACACTTCTAGTTAATCACATCTGATTCACTGGACCCAATGTTTGCAAGTCTGCCCATATTTCATGAACTCTAACTAGTACTGCCCCATTCCAACATATGGCATCCTTAGTTATGTGGCCCGATGAACATCCTTAAGAATTAAGAAGACAGTGCTTTCTTCCTCTTTAACTTTTAAACCAGGGTTATGGTCTTTATGACAAAAAAAAAAAAAAAAAAAAAAAAAAAACCCACGATGTTCTTGGAAGGTTAGAGAATGTTAGTAACTAGTGACATGTTCTCTGAAGTGCTGGTCCTCAAAAACATTTAAACCTTTTAATGACTTGAGCTAAGCATAACAGCAATACACATAAAATTGGGGGGGGGGCCTTAAAAACCCAGCAGCAAAGCCTTTGAATTAAAGCCCACCCGAGAAGCCTGTCTCTACTGTTTGTATGCATTCCTCACTGAGAAACAAGGGATATGATGCAGGTTAGAAGCTGGGTACAGTGGCACAAAACTGCAACCCCAGCACTCATGGAGGCAGGAGGTAGAAAATTCAGCACCAATCAAGTACAAAGTGCCCTTTCCCATCCCTAGCCCCAGTGATAAACATGATTGGGTCAAATGCTTAAATTTCACCTAAGTTGTTTTTCTTTTCTTTCTTTTTTTATTTTTAACAAAAACAGGCCTAAATGCAATTAGAAATAATGTTCAAATTAAAATATTTACTTGGACAAAGGAGCAGTGCCTTACAATAGTAAAGTGTAAAGGTAAACCTGTTTATGAATTTCTAGAACTAGACAGTAAATTCAGGCTGGTTGTTTTGGTTCTAGGAATTGAACCCAGAGTCGTGTGCATGCTGTGTTCTGGTCAGGTGAAAAGTCGCTGGCCTTTCACCAGTCTTTAAAGCATAGGAAGGTGTTAACCACTTTGCAAGCCAGTGGGGCTGCGAAGAGGAAGGCATTTGCCCCCATTCAAGTCTTAACCATGCCAGATCCCACTCAGCTTCCAAGAGAAGACATGTCTAAATTATTATGGTCAAGGACCAGCTCACATACTTATTTCTGGTGGAGAAACATCTAGTGTGCTTCCACTCTAGAACCAGGAGAGGGGAGATGGCAGTGTCCTATTCTGTTTTCCAAAGCACGTTCACCCTAGATTCACCAGACAGTCTCAGAGGGTCTCCAAGTCCCCACTGATCCTCCCTTTTGTGAACACCTACTGATCTCTCAGGCCAGACTCAATGGGAAACAATGAACTGTCCTATACGCAGCTCCAAAGATAGCAGCAAGATAGACAAAAGGTCATCACTGGTCCCCAGGCACAGCACTAGCCTCAGCTAACAACCATTAGTGAAACTTGAGAAGTTTCCCAACCTTCCCAAAAATGAATCATTTCAAAGTAAAAGCAGTAACTAGAAAGAAAGGAGGATACTAAGTTTCATCTCCTATGCCTTGGCTAACTGCCTTTACAAGAATTGGGAAATTCATGAATCCAAATGTCTCTGTCCCACATGAGCGCCTGCCTCCAGAACATGCTTCTGCTCCAGTGATTTCAAACAAAGGCTGTACACCCGCAGGCTCCGCAGAAGTACAAGGGTTGGAGGTTCCTACATTTCCCCACCTCATCAACAAGTATCGAGGGTTTCCCCATCCCCTGGGTCCAGCCGTCATCTGACCACATTTACAGGCTGTGACAGCAGCAGCCAAATGTTCACTTTTTATACTTTATCTAAGTTCAACTGTGTTTCTCTTAGCTAGTCCTAAAAGCCTCTTGTGATTGTGATGAATTATAGATGGGATGCACTCAGCCTTTTAACTCTCCCAGCCGTGCCCATTCCCACTTCTTCTAAATGGCAACAGATCTGGCAGAAATGGGCAGAGGTGAGACCAAGACTCCAACTTGGAATTTTTGGAGGAATGTCTTTAGTCACCCAGAATCCTTTCCTTTTTCTTATAGCCACTGGACACAAGCGGACTCTCAAGTTTCCCACAGAGACCACGTTCTCCCCACACATCACCCAGTGACACAGTCCCTGTACTTCAGCCGACGGACTATTCACACAGGCCAAGAGGACCAATGCTTGCAAGACAGTGCAAGTGAATGAAACAAAATTAGAGAATTTATGAATTTGGCAACTAACAAGACACTTCACTTTTCTAGATTTTAGGAGGTAAAAAACTAAAATCAATTATCAGGCCAGACCCTGAGAAAACCAATGAGAGCAGACTTAGCTAGAGGTCACTAGGACACAGACCTGGTGATAAAGCATGTATCTGAGCACCTACCTGTCTGGGAGGCCTCAAGCCTGCCTCCTTACAAAGCCAGATGAAGCGCACGAGTTAGACATGTACTTCCAGACCTTGCCTATAAGCATGGGGAACATGGTTTACAAATGAGGCCACCTGCTGGGAGATAAATGAGTTCTAGATCTGAGGGGAAAGCTAACTTGATGCCATAAGCAAAATCTTCAGACACAAAGCAAGACAGTAAATTTCTCAGTCTAAAATGATGTGGGAATCACAGTGTGGCTACTAAATGACAAGTCAGCCTTTTAAAAGAGAACATTAACAATCACATTTAGTGTAATTTTATTGCTTAGCTTATTAACCAGAGACATACCCTGTGTTCCAAAGATGAAGTTCACGCAAGTGCCAACAGCATTGACTCCAACCTTGGTCACATTCCAAACACACACCCTGGTAAGTCAGGGGCTGCAGCAGCTCCCTGCCATTTTCAAGACTTAAAAGAGACAAAGTCAATTTCCTAACTTCTTAAAGGTCCTCCTACAAATGATTTTATTATAAGTATTTTCTCTTGGAATAAACAAATACTGCATCCAGCACTATCCGCCAGCTTGTTCTAAAACAATAGAGAAAACATGAAATCAAGAACCATTTAGAAATCAGTATAAATAGCAAAGACACCAGAGTGTCAAGCTAAGTGTCTTTCTAATAAAACAAAGAAACCCAGAAAGTTAAACAGGAACACCCATCCCCACTACCCTGCTGGATGAAAACAATGAGTTTGGTAATCCGCTCCTGTTCTGTAAACTGAACTGCTCCTCTTGTCAGTCCCGAGGAGCAGGCAGGAAGGCAGAAAGTCTTCAGATCCCAAGCATCAGGGAAGATCTTGACTGTGTCTGCAACGCTGTTTGAGGATAAGAATATTCCCTATTTGCCAGGGGTAATGTCCGAGTAATCCTTCAGCACTCCAGCCAAATGTTCATTGTGAGTCTTAAACCGCCGCTTTTTCTGTGAAGCAGGCTTTTTTCTTCTCTGAATAGAGGCCTGCAGGACAAGGTAAAGACAGTTAGACATGACAGTGACCCAGGGGACAGATGGTTAGGATTTCTCAAGAGCCCAGAGACCAGCAGCAAAGATACATGCAGTGTTTGAGCCTTTTTCTGGTTCCTGCTTGGAGGTTCGGCCTCAAACTCCATTGATAGCACATACCCAGCCTCCAACTAGCCCTGCTACCTTCTGATACCACAAGGCATAAACCTCCATCAGAAACAAGCAGGCAGGCACAAAAGCTTAACACAACTATGCTAGGCATTAAGCCAATAAAATAAGAGGCAATGGGTTTCTGTGCTTTGTCCCCATCAGAGAAAATCACTACCCACTTGTCAGAGAACAGGATGAGAAGCACCTAACGGTTCCGAGGAGGAGGCACTAAACTGCTCTTCTAAAGATCACGTACCACTTTCTTTGGTCCAGATTCCTGCATGGAAGAAATACCCTGTCGCTTCAGATACTCTTCAATTTTCTCCTCATCCATGGAATCCACTGTGACGCTCCTCCACAGTTTCTGGAATTCTAGACCCACAGGACAGTAGTTATTTTACCATGGAATTCTATAAACCACAGCGTCTTGGTGATCAAAGTTCACCTGGAATATTATCTCCTTTGGGCCTAAATTAGTACATCTGAGATTTATTTATTTACTTGGTTTTTTGAGACAGGGTTTCTCTTGTAGCCCTGGCTGTCCTGGACTTGCTTTGTAGACCAGGTTGGCCTTGAACTCACAGCGATCCACCTGCCTCTGCTTCTGGAGTGCTGGGATTAAAGGCGTGCACCACCACGCCGGCTTTCATCTGAGATTTCATGAGAGAGAGAGAAAGAGAGAGAGAGAGACAGACACAGAGACAAAACAAAGAAACACCTTAAACCTGAGCACTTAGGAGGCAGAGCAAGCTGACCTCTGCGCGCTCTCAGCCAGCTGGGCCTAACATAGCAAGTTACAGGCAGATAAGAGTATACAGTGAGACACTGTCTCAAAAAAGAAAGAACAAAAGAAGGAGTCAGAGAGACAGAAAGAGAAAAAGAAAAACAGCAAGAGTATTTGAGTGCTGGACGCAGCTTTAGAAGGGCCTGTGACCTGGAAGGCAGCAGACAGAGAAGCCAGGTGCTCTTTCATTAGGTAGAGAAGAGTGGTGTGGCCGAAGCTTCTCCCATCTTCCAGGGGAAGAGAGGCAGTTAGCACTCCCTTATTCCTCAATACTTCCAAATACTGGCTCAAGGCCCTGAGCTCAATGCACTCCACTTCTCCACTGATAGAAAGAAACATCCAAGGAGATGGCCCCCAAAGCCTTATATGGAGGTGAGATGCTGTACAACTTCTTTGTAGGAAAACACTCTGAAATCTGCTAACCAAGACACTGGTGAATGACAAAAGGGGAGGCGGGAACCGAATAGGTTGAGAACATGCCCTGTATGAAACAAGGAGAAAGACAGGTGTCTACTCTACACATCTCATTCTCATATTGCACATACACAAAGCAAAAATCCTTTGCACATTAAATTCTGCTCCTAAAGACAGCTTTAATAACCAAGCTCAGTAACAGCCTTGTCAGCCTTTACACACACACACACACACACACACACACACACACACACACACCTGTGATGGTAAAGGCTTATGGTGAACACTGTGGAACTGAGAGAGACGGAAAGCTCTTGCATGCTTGAATCGGTTCACTAGGCTTCTTGTTCACCATGGCCTCAGAGGCTGCAGGCCTGACTGTCATGCCAACCCCTAACTACCATACCTCTCCTTTCCTTGCCATTTCACTAACCTTCCTGTAGGGTGTCACATATTTCATTTTCAAGCTATGATGGCTCTGTGGTTAAGGCTGTACTTCAAAAGGACCCATGATTTGATTCCCAGTACCCACCCACATGGCAGTTGACCACCATCTATAACTCAAGTTCTAAGGGCTCTGACGCCATTCTGGCCTCCCCTGCCCTGCTCACATGTGGAGCGCAGACATAAATGCAGGTCAAATGCCCATGCACATAAAAAAAAGAAAAGTTTTCTTCAAACTCTTTCAGTCTAAAACAAACAAAAGGTCACTAAGGCTTTAGCCATGTGAATACACAATTGAGACTAATGCAGTCTGGCTACTGTTTGGTGTGTTCCCACATCTTCAACACGTGATACTCTACACCACCCCAGACCTCTACCTGGAAGAAGGCCCCTAAATAAGCCTCTTTTCTTTATAACTCACCTGGTGCATGACAGTTAACAAAAGATGAGGACAGCAAGCCTAAGCTAAAGAGAACAGAGTTGAGGCAACAAACATGACCACAAATCACATCACAAAGTGACAGTAACCAAAGCAGCATAAAAATAAGAACCTACAAAACAGAATACAGAGTACAGAAAGGATTATCTTAGCATCGGTTAAAATAAACATCTCAGTTGATTTTCAATAAAGTTGTAAAAACAGAAAACAGGACAAGGGAAGTCTCTTTAGTAAAATGTCTTGGGCTTTAGGAGTTCGAGTGGCTGCAGAGATGGCTCAGGAGTTCAGAGCATCACTTGCTCTTCCAGGGAAGCCTGGTTGGCTCCCTCACAACCATCTCTTAACTCCAGTTTCAGGGTTAGGCCCTTTTCTGGCTTCTGTAGGCAGCAGGCACAGAAGTGCAAGCAAAATGCCCATACATACACGCAAAAAAAATATAAAGTGTGCCAGAAAAAAAAAAAAATGAACCTACAAGTAGAAAAGGCAGGCAGGTTATTTTATAATACCATATGCAAGTCAATTCAGTATGGATTAAAGACACACACACACACACAGAGTTTTGTAAGATCTCTGGTCTAATTATTTGTTCCTCTGTAATGACTCGTTCTGTCTTCATCTTCAGTGGCTAGCAGTCTGAGTAAACCGTGTCTGATATTTTCCTGTCTTTTGTTTGTTTGGAAAGGGATGTCTTACCCTCAATTGATATTTTGCTATCATTCAAGTCTGGAAAATTCTTGGCCACTAGTCTTTAGGTATTTCTTCTACCATCTCCTTCAGACTTAAATTATACAGTGAGACCATCTGTACAACTCACTTTCTTCTGTTTGCACTTCAGCTTTATTTTCACCTGGTTACAGCACATTTGCTGACGGGCCACTAGGGCCATTTTTGAGCTCTCACTGCACTTTTCATTAGACTTTCTTAGCTGAAACATTCTACTTTATCATACAGTTAATCTGGCCTTTTCTACTACACAGCTCAACATTATCAGTTATTTTAAAACCTGTATCTGGTAGTTCAAATATCTGTGTCTTAAGAATTTGGTCCCTGAGCTGGCGCACACCAGTAATTCCAGCACTTGGGATGCAGAGTCCAGGATAGCCAGGGCTACAAAGGGAAAAAAGAAAAAGAAAAGAAAAGAGAAGAAAAAAGAACTTGTTCCTATTAATGGCCTGGTCTCAGCAGTGTATTATTTTCCTTTGTCTTTTTTTATGCCTTTTTTTTTTTTTTTTTTTTTTTTAAGCAGGACATCCTCTGTGGGATAGTTGAAATCTGTATGCCTGGAAATGGGAACGCCTTTCCTCTGCCAAGCCTGCAGAGACCAAGTCGATCTAGTCAGGATGTGGACTTGCTCAGCAAGGTCTTCTGCTATTGTTACCCATAGTGAACCACTAGCTTCCAAATCCTTAAGCCATTCCCTGTGTTCATGAGGGCCTGACTTGCCAGAAGTGTTTTTCAGTGGCTGCTGACCTCCAGTCTTGGGTCTCCCTGTTCCCGTCTCTCCTATAGTCTGCCTGCATGTTCTGGACCTTCCTCGGAACTCCACTGTTACACTATTCCACTGTTGGTGCCCTCCAGTGAGAGGTGGGACTTTCTGGCATTCTCATTAGGCCTGTTGTAGGCAACGGTCTGCTTTGTGCTACTTCCTTTCCTCTAACACTAGGAACTCAGCATACATTCTTGTCCCTCCCTTGTGAAGAGGAGGTTTCCTTGTGGTTCCCGTCCCATACAATGCTTAAGGCTTCTTCTGTCTAACAGGAAAGAAAAAAAGGAAGCAAGCTCTGGGTATGGTGGTACAGTCCTCTAATCCCAAACACCAGAGACTGAGGCAATAGGATTCCCAGATCAAGACCAGCCTAGGCTACATTCAGTTGAGATCCTGTCTAAAAATAATTAAATAATAAAATAATCCAGACAGGGCTTCCTATCCTTCCTCAAGTGGCTACTACTGTTCCTCTCCTCCAAGACCATGCAACAAAGGAAGATACTTTCCTGGTACCTCCACACTAGCTTCAACCATGACTATTAAGAATTTGATGGAAACCAGGCAATTGTGGTGCACTCCTTCAATCCCAGCACTTGGGAGGCAAAGGTAGGTGGATCGCTATGAGTTCAAGGCTAGCCTGGTCTATAGAGCAAGTTCCAGGACAGCCAAAGCTACACAGAGAAACCCTGTCTCAAAATAAAAGAATCGGATGAATGGAGTCTATGGAGAAAGGCTTGGAGGGGTTAATCTGTACCCGAATCCACACACCACACCTGAAATCTGTGTCTTTGTGCTAATTTGTACTAGGTTTTAGCAATACTTTTAAATTTTCAACTGCATTCTTTTGATTGGTGCTCATTCTGTCTCAGGTAAGCCAGTAGTCATACCCCATCTTTTCTTGGGATACTTGTTATTACACTGTACATCATACAGCTGTTCCATAACCTCAGCTCCCCGACAGACTAGAAAAATCCTAAATTTTCAGATTCTTGGCATTGGCATAAGGATACAAATAGTTCTAACTTTCTAAGAGGGAACTAGAAGTCCCCAACTACCTAACAGCCAGTTTAGGTTTTTAAGATTCATTTTTAAATTATGAGTACGTGTGTGCATGTGTATGTATTCATATACAGATTTGCACACGTTTGCATGCTGCCATACATGCATGCATTTGCTTGCAGAGTCTAGAAGAGGCTATCTGATCCCCTCGAACTGGAGTTAGTGGCATTTTGGAGGCACCTGATAGGGGTGCTGGGACCTGACCCTGGGTCCTCTGCAAGAACAATTCACTGCTGAGTCCTCTCTCAAGCCCCTAACAGCCAAACTTTAAGACAATGTGATGACTCTACCTACAACAGATGAATACATAGCATTCACTAACAAGTACATATGAAAGAAAGTAATGTCAGATCAAACCTCCACCTCAGCAATGAAACCATCTTTCTAGTTCCAATAGAACACACAAAATAGCTTTTAAATTTTAGCATTGTTATTTTGTTTTTAATTATTTCAGTTGTTACAGGAAGCATAGTACACAAAATAGTTCTAGCATTAGAGCATTGATTTTCTTTATTCTAGTTTACCAACATATGAAAACTGTTTACTGAGAATAATACTATATTTTTGCATATTAAGCCAACTGTATACATCTCTTTATATTATTAACAAAAAAGGGAAAGGAGGAGGGCTCAATCTCTAATAATAATATTTTTTCATTGGTTAATTTCATTCAAGAGACTTTTTACCATGCTTCTGTTAGTGACACTATAAATTTCAATTCTCTGAAAATAAACTACTTACTCTGCTTTTTATTTGATGTGTGCAAAAACTTGCTGCCATGGTAGTGGCATATATCTTTAATCCCAGCTCTTGGGAGGCAGAGGCAGGCATGAGTTCAAGGCCAGCCTGGTCTACAGAGTGAGTACCAGCACAGCCAAGACTACAAAGAGAAACTAAACAACAACAACAAAAACCAACAACAACAAAGCTTGCATGCTAATGACTTGTGGTACAGTCATAGAGGTATTACCTACTAGAATAGTGACAGCCTTGGCCTGATAAGTGAGTTTGTTTATTAACACACGAACCCAGAATATATGCTGTCCTGGCTAGTTTTATGTCAACCTGGTACAAAGGAGGAAACCTCAACTAAGAAAATACCTCCCTAAGATCCAGCTGTAGGACATTTTGGGGCGGGGAATGGGGGGGTTGAGACAGGGTTTCTCTGTGTAGCCTTGGCTGTCCTAGACTCACTTTGTAGACCAGGCTGGCCTCAACCTCACAGAGATCCACCTGTCTCTGCCTCCTGAGTGCTGGGATTACAGGCGTGCACCACCACATCCAGCTTGTAGAATATTTTTTAAATTAGTGATTGACTGGGAGGGCCCAGTCCATTATGGGTAGTGCCATCCCTGGGCTGGTGGTCCTGGCTTCTATAAGACAACAGGTAGAGAAAACCATGAAGAGGAAGCAAGCTGCATCCCTCCCATGGCCTCTGCATCAGCTCCTGCCTCCAGGTTCCCACCCTGTGCTATGATGAACAGTGCTGTGTAGGTGTAAGGCAAACAAACTCCTTCCTCGCCAACTTGCTTTGGTCATGGTGTTTAATCATAGCAACAGTAATCCACACTAAAACACACACTATAGTTTTTATGCATTAAAACAAAACTAAAAGACATGCTACTACATTATTACCAGAAAAAAAATCTGACTTCTTAACCTATCCCTCCCCAACCCCCACAGTGCTAATGATTAATCCCACAGCCTTGTGTATACCAGGGAAAGACTCTACCACTGAGCAACATCTCCAACCACTTTCTGCTTTAACCCAAGGTCTGGCTATATAACCCAGCCTAGCCATTAAGTTCTCAAGTGTCCTGCCTCAGCCTCCCCTCCGGAGCATGTGCTGAAATTACTGGCACAAACCATGCCAAGCATTGTTTAAAATAAAAATTTTATTGAAGCTTTATCTTTTCTTAACCTAATGTGGTTGCAGGACTTGTTATCTATGACTATTCAGATATATTATAGCTACACAAGTATTTAAGATGAACATTAGACCACAAGGCGAAATCTCAAAAGGGTTTGAGAGGACTCCGGATTTAATTGCTTTTTTAACATATTTGAGGATGAAAACTGCTCAACAATGGTATAAAGTGGAGTAAACTCTTTAATTTTATAAAACTGGTCTAAGAAACAACAAATTAAAAAACAAGATGACCTTTGTTTTCTTTGTTGTTGTTATTTGTTTGTTGGGTTTTGTGGTTTTTTTTTTTTTTTTTTTTCCCACACAGGGTTTCTCTTTGTAGCCCTGGCTGTCCTGGAACATTGTAGATCAGAGTGACCTCAACCTCAGAGATCCACCTTTCTCTGCCTTTCAATTGTGGGGAACACTACTTCCTGTTGTTTAAGACCTTTGGGTTCCAGGCTGTAGAGATGGCTCAGAGATTAAGAGCACTGTCTGCTCTTCCAGAGGTCCTGGGTTCAATTCCCAGCACCCACATGGCAGCTCTTGTAGCTCCAAGAGCTGACACCCTCACACAGATATACAGGCTAAATACCAATGCACATAAAATAAAATTTGTTTTAAAAAAAGAAAAAGAAAAAGATCTTTGGGTTCCTTGGGAGCAGTCAAACTGCATCAACAGCAAGCAGGAACAGAAGGGGGAAGACAAGCATTCTTCTTCCTCACACCCCCTTCCCCCTTCTCTTAGGGCTCTGTCATTTATTCCTTCTGCATAGTTCTCAGAATTAAACTATCTATAACTGGTAAAGCGTCCCTTTCAGAGCCCTCACCAGGCAAATAGTTTGCTGCTGTGGACAATCTGAATCAGCCTCATAACCTACATCTGGGATTAAAATAAAAATGTGTTTACATAACATAACAGTTTTTAAAGACACCAAACCTCCACTACAGTTAAATGACGTGTAAAAAAAAAACAAAACAAAACAAAAAAAAAAACTAATTAAGTTGAATACACTGTAATACTGAGGCTAGACTGAGCTCAGGAATGGAGCAGCCTGGGAAGCAGATTGAGACCCTTATCTCAGATAGGTAAGTAGGTGAGGAGGTAGACTGTCAGACAGACAGACAATCTTCACTGTCAGCTTGGCCAGAGTTGGAGTTACCTACATGACACACTTTTGGTTATGTCTGTGAAGGCATTTCTAAAGTAAAGGTGTGCTGTTTTGCTGTCCATTATTGTGATAAAACACTGACTGCACCAAGTCAGGGAAGAGTTGTTCAACTTACAAGATACAGTCTAACCTTGCCAAGGCAGGAATTCTTGAGATTCAGGACAGAGAAGACTATGTAGAGAGAGCCTGTCTCAAACAAACAAAATGGCCACATGCATGCATGATACCAAGCATCACTTGGCAAAACAAACAAACAATGGAAAACTTTCTATCTGCAGAGGTACATAAAAACTGTGCTAAAGTACATGCATGAAACAGTGTTACCAAGCCATCAAAAATAGTGCTCTGGGGATGTCATTTTGTGGTAGGGTCCACCCATAGCACAGCAAAAATAAAGCTACATAATCATTTAAAAGAGCAACAGAGTCCAAAAGTAAGGACCTAACAGCAATAGCTACTAGAAGGAGCCTCAAACATTAAAGATAAAGATGAAACAGTTAAAGCTTAAAAAAAAAAAAAGTTTCCAACAATGAGTGGATAGTCAGATATAGGGCTTCTCATCAGAAATACTAAAGCCAGGGCTGGAGAGATGGCTCAGAGGTTAAGAGCACTGTCTGCTCTTCCAGAGGTCCTGAGCTCAACTCCTAGCAACCACATGGTGGCTCACAACCATCTATAATGTGATATGATGCCCTCTTCTGGCCTGCCGGTATACACATAATACATAATAATAAATAAATCTTTCTTTAAAAAAAGAAGAAATACCAAAGCCACTCTCCCATGTAGCTCCAGAAGGCTGCAGATGCAGCCCAGACTACTAAAACTGATCTACTTCTTTCCTATCTAATTAAACCCAAAACTACAAAACCTTCAGTCAAGATAACAAGAGCCAGAGAGGTAGGACTAAAACAACTTATATCTCAGATACCATCTTTTCAACACTACTACTAGCAGCTAGCAATTCCTGTATACTAAGTGCCCGGTTCCTTTTTATTTAATTCATTAATCTTCATAAGGTCACAAGGTAAAGATACCATTATTCCCAGTTTAAAGAGAGAAGGGATCTTGCCTAAGCTACAGTTTAATTCCTTGGATTGCTCTCTTGACCACTGATATTTATATTACATCTAAATTAAATGTTAAGAGCCTGGTTTTTAAGGAAACAAATGCCTTTATGAAATAAAATACAACCTTTGGTCTAAATGTTCTGTTTTCTTTTTCTGATTAAGAAAAATACTACAGAACAAACTATAGGACATGTTCTTTCATTCTATGCAAAATTAAGGGTGATCATTCGTTTGCTTGACACTTGTTCATTCAAAAGCATTTCTGCTCTAGAGTGGATACTGACACCTAGTGGGATAAAACAAAGATCACCATTGATGTCACCATATCAAAGACAAACATCAAAATGTGCCATGACTGAGGCTGGGGGATACAGGGCTAGGGTTTGAACTCAGAGACTTACATATGCTAGGCAAACATACTACTGTACCTCAGCTCCAAAATCTGTAGACTTTCAATTGGTCTTACATAGAAATACGTATTTATCATAAACAAAAACTGTTTTTCAAATTAATTTTACATCAGTGATTTATATTGACCTCAATTAAAAATTATTTATGTTATCCTCAGGGCTCTTGTCCATGACTCTTCCATACAATGTCTCTAGAGCAATGAATGACTATAAAATTATAATGCAACTATCCGGTCAGAGGGTGTCCTCGTCAGTGTCTATGACTCCTGCTACTAGGAGTCTCAGCTAGAGTCAAATCCTCGTTTCTCCTACCACCCCATCCCACCCCATCCTCCCCAGGTCTGATCTCCACCCTCATTTCTCTCCAAGCTTCCTCTTCTACCTTGTTCCCTGTCTTCAACTACTACCTCTATCTAATCTAGTTCTCCTTCTGAGTGAGATTTAAGCATCCTCCCTTGAATCCTCCTTGTTACTTATCTTCTTTGTAGTATGTTTATCCAGTACTATCTGGCTTTAAAGTCTGCTTCTAAGTGAGTACATACCATGTGTGTCTTTCTGGGTCTGGGTTACCTCACTCAGGATGATCGTTTCTAACTAGACAGGACCCCTACTAGAGAGATGAGAAACACCAACCCACCCACAAAAACCTTGACCCAACATTTACCCTGCCTACAAGATGTGCAGGGATAAAGACAGAGCAGAGATTGAAGGAATGTCCAACCAACATCTGGCCCAACTGGAGACCCACCCCATGGGAGAGCCAACCTGATTTTCGATAGTTATGATACTCTACTATGCTTGCAGACAGGAGCCTAGCATAGCCGTCCTCTATGAGGCTTCACCCAGCAATGGATCCAAACAAATGCTGAGACTCACAGGCAAACATTGGGCGAAACAGAGTTTTGTTAAAAAAAAAAAAAGGGGGGGGGGGACCTAGAGGGAACAGGAGCTCCAAAAGAAGACCATCAGAGCCAGCTAACCATGTGGAGACTGAAACATCAACCAAAGACCACGCATGGGCTGGACCTAGGCCCTCTACCCAGATGTAGTCAATGGGCACCTCAGGCTTCATATGGGTCCCCTAGTAAGGGGAACAAGGGCTGTCTCGGACATGGACTCTGTTGCCTGCATTTTGATCACTTCCCCCAGTCAGGGCCCCCTCCCCAGGCCACAAGGGAGAGGATGAGCTCAGTCCCAGTGACTTGATGTGCAGGGTAAGTTAGTTAGCGGGTGGGGGAGTGCAGGGGGCACACTCCCTCTTTCTAAGGAGTAGGGGAAGAGGGAGGAAGGATAGGACTGGAAGGAGAGGGGGAGGGGGCCTACAATCAGGATGTAAAGTAAGTAAAACCCAGAATCTGTCAAAAAAAGAATAGAAAGTTAGTAAAAAATCCTAACATGATGGCCGGCGTGGTGGCAAACACCTTTAATCCCAGCACCCGGGAGGCAGAGGCAGTTGGATCGCTGTGAGTTCGAGGCCAGCCTAGTCTACAAAGCGAGTCCAGGACAGCCAAGGCTATACAGAGAAACCCTGTCTCAAAAAGCAAACAAAAAAAACAAAACAAAACAAAACAAACGAACGAACGAACGAACGAAAGAAAAAAACACCAGAAAATTAAAAAGGTTCTGGAAGCTAGAAGCCATCTTCTGCAAATCTGTTTGCTATTAAAGATGCAATTGGTAAATGTGTGATTTTGAAAGAAAATACAGTTTATTGAAACTGACTCACAATGCAGAAACTTTAAAACCAAAGAAGATACTAAGTATATTGTCAGGTGGGCATGGTGGCGCATGCCTGTAATCCCAGCACAGGTAGAGACAGGCAGATCTCTGAATTTGAGGTTAGCCTGGTCTACAAAGAGAGTCCAGGATTGACATGGCTACACAGAGAAACCCAGTCTTGCAAACAAAACAAAACAAAACCAAAAAATAAAACAACAACAACAAAAAAAATCCCAAGAATATTGTCAACATAAAAGGCAAGCAGTCCAATACTAGCTTAGTGAATGCGTTCAAGTACTCAAGGGATCCAACACCCTGATTAAAGAAGAAGGAAGCAGAAAGAAGGGAGGAAAGAATATATATTTTCCTTTTTTATGGATCAAGCATATCTCCCATCAATGACACTAAGCAAAGTACCAAAAAGAAAACTGACCAAGGTGAAGTAAAAATCTGAGCAATGGGTCCAGAGAGATGTCCCTGTGGTTAAGAGTACATACTGCTCTTGCCGAGGCCCCAACTCCAGCTCCAGGCAATCAGACAGCTCTGGTTTCCTAGGACACCTGCACTCATGTGCACAGACCCACATACATAAACATGTTACTAATTAAAAATCTAGGAAAACATTTTACAATCTATTGAATAAATAAGAAACAACAAAGGTTTTAAAGAAGCAAAACTATTTTTCTCAGCCTACTTCTCCAGTATCTTCCAGAGTCATATGGCTACTTCACCAACACAACTATCCAACATGCAAGATTCTTGCTGCGGCACTGTCAGACACTTGAGAACCTATACACAGTGGAGGGCTAAACAGCCGTACATAACTAGAAAATACTGAGCTGGCCCTGAGGACACGGGAACAGGAGAGCTGCCCTGTCCCTGAGGACACGGGAGCAGGAGAGATGGGAGGCTGACTAACTCAGCTACTTCAGGCCCTGATCCAGGGCTCTGATTTGGCCTCACCCCAACATCTACCCCATGTATGACCTGCTGGAACACATGAAAGGGCCGGTCCTACAGATCCAAAGCTTAAGAATCTCCATAATACATGGCAACAACAGGATATCCGAGAACAGGCCCAGTAAGGATCCAGTATTGATGGTGTAGGCCTCAAACCAGACCCATGACTCGTGGACAAAAGGCTAAACTGTGTGATACACTATAGCTTCCATGACAAAATTTTTGTTTGTTTGCTTGTTTGTTTTATTTTCCTGAGGTAGGTTACAAGGTCAGAGGGCAGATACGAGGGGACATGGAGATGAGTGGGATTGCAGTACATGACATGTAAACATAGACAATCGATAAAAGTTTTAAAAAATAATTAAAAAAAAAAAAAAGATATTATATCCTTACCAAACACTGGATATTTGATTTCCTTACAAAATAAAACAAATTACTGAAAAAGAAAAAAGAAAGAAAATACTTGTAGTGCAAAGAGATCAAAGTAGAAGAATAAATATCAAGCTACTTAAAAATTTTGCTCCTTGGTATATGTGAAATTTTACACGACTACTTTTATAATCTGGAAAAGTGAGGGAATAAAAACTCCCATTTGTTCCTGTCAGTCAAACAATAAGAACAATTTTAGACCAACAATATTGGAGGGTGGTCTGATGTATTTTGATGCTAATTACTACTTGCTGTCTCTGTGCCTCACCTTTTGACTAATAAAACCCCCCCTCCTGGGCAGGGCAGAGGAGGTAAGAGGTGTAGCTATGGTTCCTGGGCTTGAGGGAGAGAGGAATCCTGGAAAGAAGAAGAGAGACCTGGGGGTCCAGAGAAGACAGAGATCTAGGAAAGAAAGGAAGGCTGCCATGGGTTAGATGGAGGAAAAGCACATGGATGGAGAATCCAGCCCAGATGAAGAACATTAACAAGTATTTGGGATTATAGATGGGAGGTAGCTTGATAGAAGTTATTGGAAGCGGATGGCATGGAATTGAGACAGGGATCCCATGCCTGCCCCATTATGAGAGGCAGTTTAGAGGATTGATAACTGCCCTTCCCCAGGTTAACTAAGGCAATTTTAAAATATAACAAGTGTCAGTGTCTTAATTGATTGCTAGCCAGGCATATTGATACTACTACTAATGTTAATAATTAAAAACACAACACAACAAAGGACATATAAAATGACAAACTAAACTAGATGCAATATTAAATAATATAAGTGCAAGTAAAAGACCCACAAACAGAAAATGGCTAACAAAGCTATTCTCAGAAAAAGCACATATAAGACAGGAAATATTAATGGCTTAGCATGAAGACTGTAAGAATATATGGTCATACTACTGTTAAACAAAGAATAGTTCTAAAAGGGCTCCATGAATTGCTATCAAGAAGTTCTAGTTGCTTGCTATTCCCTTTTCAACCAGCTGCTCACCTCCACTGAAACATCTTTCTAGCGCTGACATGCTGCCCTATGCTGCCATCTGCAGAGCAAGCTTCACACTAAAAACTGCAACCAAGAGCACGTGGTTATTATGTGCAAGGTGCCAGGGCAAAGGTTGAATGAACTAAAATAAGTGGCAAATCATACTGGGCAAAGAGAAATGGTAAGAATATGCTTAGAGGACTGGAGATAGAGCTCAGTGGTAGTGCAACACATTTTCATATCATGCATCAAGTCTTTGTATCAGCTTATGAAGCTAACACAGAAGTCCAGGGAAGGCAAGAAAGTGGAGGTGAAGAAGACATGAGGGAAATGTGCTTACCATAATATATACTCTGTATGAACTGTCTTATCATAACAGTCCCATATAGAAAGAAGCTGTCTGGTTCTGTTTATGAGCCAGAGCTTCACTATGCAGCCCTGGATGACTTAAAATAGCTATATAGACTAGGCTGGCCTTGAACTCACTGCCACCAGCCTCTGCCTCATAAGTGCTAGGATTAAAAACATGTGCCATGATGCCCAAAGTGAATAATAAAACTTTTAAAAATAAAAACTAGGAAAATAGCCACAGAGTTAAAAACTAAATCCGACTTGGTATAAGTGAGATGTCAGAATAAGAAACCAGGAACTAGAGCTACAGAAATGGCTCAGTAGTTAAGAGCACTGGCTGGGTTTGAGTCCCAGCACACGCATGGTGGCTCACAATAATCTGTAACTCTAGTTCCAAGGGATGTTCTTCTGGCTTCTGGGGCATCAGACATGCAAGTGGTTCAAAAACATGCATGCCAGCAAAAACACTCATTTAAAAAGAATATATATATACATATATATATATTCACAAACTGCTACATTGTAATTTCATATAAATATATGTCATATAAGTCATATAAATGATTTAATATGTAACTTACCTTTCAAGTCAGCATTTCAAACACATTATAAAATATGACATAACAGATATGGGTCTTTTAGCTATGAGCCAAGAGATGGTAATGCTAAAAAAACTACCAACATAATATTAAATTACAGTGCTGGGAAAATGGCTCGGAGGTTAAACGCACTGTTTGCTCTTCCAAATGTTCTAAGTTCAATTCCCAGCAACCACATAGTGGCTCACAACCACCTATAATGAGATCTGGTGCCCTCTTCTGGCTTGCTGGCTCATCACATGCAAGCAGAATACATATTGTATAAATAATAAATAAATCTTTTAAAAAATTAAATTACATCTATAAGTATGGCAAGTTTTATTACCTAAAACTTCAATATACTGCAAATTTAAGAAGTATCTGCAAAAAATGGCTCACCTTCATCCACAGAAAACTGACAGCTTTTATCATTGAAGAACAGTATTTTCTTCTTATCAGGGCGGTTTACAAATAGGATCTGGTCCCCTAAAGCCTTTAAAGAAAAACATGTTTAATTAACATCAAATTACTCACTTAAAAATATACACTATCATAATATATATGATACACACTGGGCATGATGGTGCCCGCCTGTAATCCTAGCACTCAGGGAGGCAGAGGCCAGCAGATCTCTGTGAGTTAAAGGCCAGCCTGGTCTACAAAGCAAGTCCAGGACAGCCAAGACTACACAGAGAAATCCTGTCTTGAAAAACAACAACAACAACAACAGAACAAACAAACAAAACCATTAAAAAATACCTATGATACATGCATTATGTATATATGCACACATCTACATTTGTGTATAGGAGAGAGAGAGAGAACAAAGGCTTCTTTTCTTCCAGGCCACAATACAACATTAGGGTCTGCATTCCCCAGGTTCTTTAGTATGGTAATTCTATCTTTAAGGATACTCTCAGACTTCCTAGGCATCTGTCAAAGAACAAAAAGATGTGTAGGTGTGTGTGTGTGTGTGTGTCCATGCTTGTACGCATGCAGAATCCAGAAGTCAACTTTAGGAATCTTCTTCCTCACCTGATCTTCACCTTGTTTTGTGAGACAGCATCTCACTGAATCTAGGGTGCCTGGCCAGAATCCCTAACCTGCCTATTTTAATGCACCCTGGCACTGGGGCTACAACATGCACTGTTGTGTGGAAACTGGCAATCTGAACTCAGGGTCTCATGCTTGCACACCAAGCATTTTACTCACGGCACAACCTCCTCTGCCCTAGCAATTTCATTTTTTAAAACAAAATATAAGCCAGGTGTGGTGGTGCATGCTTTTAAATGCAGCACCATGCATGAGCCACCATGCGTGTGCTGGGACTCAAACCCAGCCAGTGCTCTTAACTACTGAGCCATTTCTGTAGCTCTAGCTCCTGGTTTCTTATTCTGACACCTCACTTATACCAAGTAGGAGCAGAGGCAGGTGGATTCTGTGAGTTTGAGGCCAGCCTCGTCTACAGAGCAAGTTCCAGGACAGCCAGGGCTACATAGAGATGTCCTGTCTCAAAAAACCAAAACCAAAAGAAAAAAAAAGTAAACAAATGAATCAACAAAATGAAATGTATACATATAAGGAACGAAATGGAGGAAATCCTTCCCCACGTTCCACATAAGCATATCAAATAAGCTAGTCACAAAAACAATAACACTGGTAAAGTCAAACTCTAACACACTGGTAATAGCTGAAGACAATGGGAAAAGAATAGTTGCCACACAGTGCTGTGGCATTACAGTGTAAGTGTACTTAATACCTCTGAGTTATACATTTAAAAATGGGTGAGGTAGAGCTGGAAGGAGGGCTCAGTAGTTAAGAGCCCTTGGTGTTCTTGTAGAGAACCCAGGTTCAATTCCAAGCTCCCCACTTGGTGGCTCACAAACATCTGTAACTCCAGCTGAAAGGGCTCCAACACCTCTTCTGTACCCCACCAGCACCAGGCATTGTACTGATGAGCCCTAGTTACAAGTCATTATTTGCAACATCTATACAGGTTAAATTTTGACACTGTGAAGTTAAAACATAGGATAGTTCTGCTTTTGATAATGGTCCATCAATTTCTAATGGGCCAACCCTAACACACACACACACACACACACACACACAAAAGCCCTTAAAACAAAACAACAAGAAAAAGCAAGAAAAACAACAGACTGAAAACAGAAAATAGAAGACAATATAGCACTGCATATCTGGCATGGTGGGTGTGCCAACAAGGCAGGAGGACAGTGAGCTGGAGGCCAGCCTAGAACACAAGACCCTATTTTACCTCCCCAACAAAAACGGGTATGAAGGGCAAGATGCAATTAGTAGTTTATATAACTAAAACTCAGGAATGGTCAGTGGTCCTGAACCAGAAAACAGAGTACAAGGCCTACCCAGCTGGAAACTGAACAGAGGAAACTAGAAAAGGGATTCTGCCCAAACCTTGGCTCCCCCTGAAGCAAGGGTAACATACAAACCAATAGAGCTAAGGCTAAAAGAGCAGAACAGAGAGACAGATAGCAACTGCTACTGCTGGGAGTTTTTAGTCCAGCCAAGATGACTGCCCCTCTAACACCACCACCACCACAATTATTATGCTCCTAAGAGGACTGTAACAGAATCCCAAATCTTTACATACATAATCTATAACGCCCAAGGCCAGAAGACATAATTCATACTCCAGAAGGGGCATTCAGTTCAGAACAGTCCCAGAGGACTCAGCTACTGGAGTTAGAAGAGAAGGACTTTACGGTAGCCATAAAAACTTTGTACTCAAGAATGCATTAGAAAATAAACCTGTGTAACGAATGGGGGTGGGGGCAGTGGGGATTTATCACAAAACAAACACTGTAAGAAAAATGGCTAGGAAAATGTAAAAGCCCCAAAATCTCTAAAGTAAAAACTTCACCAAGTTTAGCAACAATCATGTTTGAATCTATAGGTTGGGTCTAAAATATCTCCCATGGCCGGGCGTGGTGGCGCACGCCTTTAATCCCAGCACTCGGGAGGCAGAGGCAGGCGGATCGCTGTGAGTTCGAGGCCAGCCTGGTCTACAAAGTGAGTCCAGGATGGCCAAGGCTACACAGAGAAACCCTGTCTCAAAAAACCAACAAAATAAATAAATAAATAAATAAAAATAAAATAAAATATCTCCCATGACCTGCATTCTATGACATGGCCTTCAGGGTGGTAATTAGGAGCCCGGTAAGGTAGGTAAGTCCTTGGATCGCTGAGGGTGTGATGCTGAAAGGGACTGTGAGGCCTAGGTCCTTCTTCCCTCTTTTCCTTCCTGACCATGAAGGTGGTGCTTTTGCATTACTACATGCTCCTATCATGGTGTATCTGAAACCTCAAAAATTTATAAAGCTGATTATGTCAACTATTTCACTGTGGTACTAGAAAGCTGAGTAACACAGAGGTAAGCTTAATCATTAGAACAGAAAATAAGTTTAAGGGGTGGGGGTAAATATGGTGGTGTGCATCTGTAGTCTAGGACTTCAGATGTGAATAGGAGGACCAGGAGTTCAAAGTCACCCTTGCTTTTGTCTCAAAATCAAACAAAAACAGCCTGGTGTTGTAGCCTTTATTCCCAGCACTCAAGAGGCAGATATTTCTGGGAGTTTGAGGACAGCCTGGTTTACAAACAGTTCATGCTATGCACAACAATATAGTGAAACCCAGTCCCCTTCCCCCAACCCACCCCCCAAAAGACAATGTCATCACCTAGGAGACTTTGGTTTAACTAAGAACTCCAACTTACATGTACCTCAATTAGCAAGATGTCGGGCAAGCTCGAGCTGCAGCTCACTGATGCAGCACTCACATAACATAGAATGGCAGCAAGCAGCTTTTGCAGGTGAGTCTCACGTTTTTTATTTGCTTGTTTTCAAGAAAGGATTTCTCTGTGTAGCCTTGACTGTCTTGGATTGGCTTTGTAGACCAGACTGGCCTAGAACTCACAGAGATCCACCTGCCTCTGCTACCCTTAATGCTGGGATTACAG
This sequence comes from Acomys russatus, assembly GCF_903995435.1. Classification (NCBI taxonomy): domain Eukaryota; kingdom Metazoa; phylum Chordata; class Mammalia; order Rodentia; family Muridae; genus Acomys; species Acomys russatus. The sequence goes on along the minus strand of NC_067163.1, from coordinate 23,856,916 downwards.
GCATGTGCTACCACATCTGGCTGAGTCTCGAATTTAATCAGAAAATGTAATCTTCATGACCACAGCTTTTACTGCAAACACTTTAGACATCAGAACTTGTTATTGAGCAAGGGTTTTATTATGCTTTTGTGCCCCTAGTTCCTTGGGTAAGCATTATCCAGCACTATTGCTAACAGAGCACTGGATTTCAAATTCAAGAGAAACACTAATGTCTTTGAGGAAACCTTTCCAGAAATCTTCTGACACATCAAATCACGATGTAACTACACAAGAACAACACAAGCCTGTTAGTATTACACAAAGATGATTCTTCTCCTTCCTGCTCGATGACACAGAGCAGACCTCAAATCTCATTTTTAGGTGTTATTTAGATTATTTTTATGTGTATGAGTGTTTTGTCTGAATGCATATATGTACATTGTGTATGGGCTGTGTGCCCTGAGGTCAGAAGAGCATGTCAGATCCCTGGGTAATCAAGTTAGACACTGCTGTGAGCCACCTTGTGGGCACTGAGAGCAAACCCAAATTGTCTCAACTGCTAAGCCATCTGTCTCTCCAGCCCCACAAAATCCACATTTTAACTGGATCACTAAACCCCATGTATAAACTAGATAAAGGCTCTTTAAAATAACTAATTTTTTTCCTTTCTCTTTTATTCCCCCCGCCTTTGTTTCTTTCTTTCTTTCTTTTTTTTTTTTTTTTTTTTTTTTTTTTTTTTTTTTGTATGTTCAAAACCACAAAGTGGTGACTGGAGAGATGAAGAGATGACCCTTGCTGCTCTTCCAGAGGACCCAAGTTCAGTTCCCAGCACCAGCATCAGGTAGCTCACATTGCCTGCAGCAGCTTCAGCTCCCTTCCTTGAGCAGCCACACATATGTGGGCAGCTACATACAGACCCATACATAAAAACAAATATATCTTAAAACAAAAGAAGCTGGGCATAGTGGCACGTATCTTTAATCCCAGCATTCATGGGTTGGAGGCTGAAAGATCTCTGTGAGACTTTGTCTCAGGAAAATAAAGAAAGAAAAGAAAAAGAAAACAACATTACTAATTCAAATTATAAGGTGTTTTGTTTTGTTTTGTTTGGTTGGTTTTTTGAGACAGGGTCTCTCTGTGTAGCCTTTGGCTGTCCTGGACTCACATTGTAGACCAGGCTGGCCTCAAACTCACAGGGATCCACCTGCCTCTGCCTCCCCGAGTGCTGGGATTAAAGGTGTGTACCACCTATGATGCAGGGAGAGGGGGGGGAGAAGGGGGGAGAGGGACGGAGGGAGGGAGGGAGGGAGGGAGGGAGGAAGGGAGGGAGGGAGGGATATTACCTTGACAGCTTTCTGGGAATTAGGCAAGCCCTCTTCTATGTCTTCCAGCAGAATGCCTCCTAGTCCTCGCTGGTCATGGTTATCTAAAAGCCTGAGCAGGGCCTTCTTATCTTTCAAGTTGTACTTAGGCTTGAAGGCGTATTTCCCATCTACTACTTCAATTTTGGGATTGTTGACTAACGCCTGTAAAAATACACCATTTGGATATATTTATAAAAGGAAGCCTCACATGTATGTTCTTAAATTCTAACATCACCCAATACAGTGGCATACTGAAGTATCCTGTGAACATAAAGTAGCAGGTTTAAAATACTGGACATCTGGGATCCCAGAACTATCAGTGAATCAGCACAGTGCTTGCTTCTTATTTAAAAAGTAAGAAAACTGTACATTATTTGCATATATTCTTTTTTTGCATATATTCTTTAGTGAGAAACTCATTACCATAATTGCTTTGAAGAACCTTTATTCTTTAAAAAGTCAAAACTGAGTAAGAATCAAAAAAATACCTATTAATAGATACAATTAATCAACACAATACCTGAACTAGGTATTGCCCATCCCTCTCCAAAGTACAGTCTGTATCTCACAGTGGCATTATAATGGGAGAACATCACCAGGCAAAGATCAATCGACAGTCAGTCCTCCTCTCCTGGCACCAGCTAGCCCTAGCAGCTCTGGGGAGGACTGAAGAGAACCAGGCTAATGCACGTGGAAACTTTACCTCTACTGTCAGTAGAACACAGTTGGTGAACTTAATAACACTCCTACATGTTTTGTTGCACAGCTACTTGCAGAAGGAAAGGTCTTCAATGACAGAGCAACCAAGCCCAGCCTGGTGTACAGACCTGCACTCCCTGCTACATGGGAAGCTGAGGCAGGAAGATCACGGGCAAGACCACCTAGGCGACACAGAAGGCTCGGGCAGCCTTAGTGAGAACTGTCTCAGACTAAAAAGTTAACCTAGAGCTGGGTGTGGTGGCGCATGCCTTTAATCCCAGGACTTGGGAGGCAGAGGCAGGCAGATCTCTGTGAGTTTGAGGGCAGCCTGGTCTACAAAGTGAGTAGAGAACAGCCAAGACTACAACACTGAGAAAAACTGTCTCAAAAAAAAAGAAAAAGAAAGTTAAACAATACCACTCAGTGAATGCTTGACTAGCATATATAAAGTCCTACACTCAATCCACACAGTACCAAAAAGAAAAACAGAAAAGCAGCCTATTTACTTCTTTCTCTAGTGCCTACCACTCAGAAAGAGAAAAAGAAAATGAAAAAAATAGTAATAACTAAAAATAATCTTGAGCTGGCAACATGGTTCAGAGTCCATTAAAAGCACTTGCCACAAAAGCCTAACGACCCCAGGTTCACAGCCAAGTAAAGGTGAGAAGCAGACACCCAACTCCAGAAAGCTGCCCTTGGCTCCCACAGGTGAACTCTGGCACACATGCACCCACCTACCCACCCCAAGTTAATAATAATGATAAGCAGAGTTTTAAAGTTTTTTAAACTTTAATAATGTTAAATATATGAAATTTGAATACTACATAAAGCAGTGTATTTGGATGTGGGTTACCATTATCTGTGTATTACCAACATTTACTACCATTATCTGCAACATCTGTGTTCAAACATTTTAAAGTTATAAGTCTTAGGTAGAAGCTGGTTGTGGTGACCGGTAACTGTAACCTCAGCATGTAGGAGGCTGAGGCAGGGGACTGCTGCCAAGTGTGAGGCTGGCCTGCAATACAGAGTAAGATTTTAAGTTAGGAGTAGTGGTGCACACCTTCGGCCCCAGCACTTGCGGGCAGAGACAGGTGGATATCTGTGAGTTTGAGGGCAGCCTGGTCTACAGAGTAAGTTCCAGGACAGCCAAGGCTACACAGAGAGATTCTATATCAAAACAAACAACAAAAAACTTAAAAGAATAAAACAAAAACACAATGATCTTATGCAGGTTCTTCATCTAGCAACAGACAAGTAGCTGATAGGAGGCATGACCTTCAATGACGAGACTAGGTCAAATCATTTTATAGTATGAAAGTCAAGAGCTACACGTTGCTTGATGAAACAAATTAATTCAATTAGGCAGTCATGGTGGCACATGCCTTTAATCCCAGCATGTGGGAAGCAGAGGCAGGAGGATCTCTCTGAGAGAGAACCTGCCTCAAAATAATAAATAAATAAATAAAATGAATAAATTATTATATCTGGTTGTTTGGGGAGAGGGCTATTTTCTGGTTTTGTTTTTAATGTAGCCCAGACTGGCTTTGAACTCACTATAGAACTAATGATGTCTTTGAACTTGGAATCCTCCTGCCTTTACCTCCCAAGTGCTGGGACTACAGACATGTACCACTACACGCTAGCTTATATTTGGTCCTCAGACTCACTAATGGTCTCATCAATAAACTCTAAAGAAGCAAATTCCAAATAGATGTCACTCACTTGCAAACTGGCATTGGAAGTGTCTATTTCAGGCTGTCTTCAAGTGGTGTGTGTTTAAAAATGCATTCATATTATTTTTCCAAGTAACTAGAAATGATAACACACTTAGCAAACCGCAGAGCGGTAATAATGCAATAACATGTATCATTATCCCTTTTTTTTTTTTTTTTTTTTTTTTGGTTTTTCAAGACAGGGTTTCTCTGTGTAACCTTGGCTGTCCTGGACTCACTTTGTAGACCAGGCTGGCCTCGAACTCACAGAGATCTGCCTGCCTCTGCTTCTGAGTGCTGGGATTAAAGGTGTGCTCTGCCACTCTCAATTTGTCCCTAACATCTTAAGCTTTAAATTTTCTAAAGTGCATATGCAGTATATAACTTATGATCATATAAAATTATGAATTTGACAATTCAAAGTACTATTTGTAAAAATAAACTGATGCACTGATATCACAACTTTAATGTACTCTTAGAAGACTCTCTAAAACATAAATAAAATTACATGAAAAACAACAGCCAAATTACAGAAACGTGTATGTTCAAACTAAACAAAGATTCTACATGTCTTTTAAGAAGAAAAAGTAAGAAATATTCTCAGATTACAGGATTTAAAAACAAAACAGGACATTCTGAGCCAGGCATGATGACTCATGAAGTTGGACTACAAAATGAGACCCTGCCCTCTTCTCCCTGCACCTATTACCTTCCCGTGCCCCCCCAACCCCTCCTCTCTCTCTCTTACACACACACACACACACACACACACACACACACACACACACACACACACACACACAAGATGACTCAGTGGTAGAGTGCTTAATCAATAGTGGAATGTTCTAGCACATGTTGGGGCCTGGTTCAATCTCCAGCACCATCACCACCACCCCTCAAAGAACCGACTCTAAATAGTTGTAGCAAATACCCCTTTTCATAATTAACTAATTTCTTTTTACAACCGTTTTAACTGTTCTTACCTCAGTCATTAGCCATTGTTTCTGCTTGAGTCCAATATCTAAGTGCTGTGTTTCATCCAAAATCTCTTCTAAAGTTAAAGGATGTGTATCTCCTCGCTGATGTCGTGTCTATTGAGGGAAGTTTTCAAATGCATTAAATCAAAGCCATAATAAACTAATCTTTCAGGAATGCACAACATGTATTATCTGAGGTAGTATGAATACCACGCCTTTAATCCCAGCACTCGGGAGGCAGAGGCAGGCGGATCGCTGTGAGTTCGAGGCCAGCCTGGTCTACAAAGTGAGTCCAGGATGGCCAATGCTACACAGAGAAACCCTGTCTCAAAAAACCAAAAAAAAAAAAAAAAAAAAAAACATGAAATCACACAAAACAAACTAACCTTAAGACAGATGTAAGGGTAGACACTTGCAACCCCAGCCTGTGGGATACTGAGGCAGGAAAATCACAAGTTCAAGACTAGTCTAGGCTACATGATGAGTTCAAGTCCAGCCTAATCTACATAATGAGTTCAAAACCAATAGAAGCTTCATAACAAGATGAAAATGTATTGAGCTAGAGGAGGAGGATGAGAGCTACAAGAAAATTTTCTGGTTACTGCAAGTCAATTGAAAAAAAAAACCTTTCAGGGAAACATAGATTACAGAAAAAGAAAGCCAAATGCCCTTAAACATGAAAAGACATTTGACTTCAACCATGATGCTTTTCATCTATCAGAATAGAAAACTATAAATGTCTGAAACTATAAGGGTCCAAAAGTCACTAAAGGAAGATCCCAGACTCATAACCACGAAGAGCGTTTATTCTGCATAAACAGCCTACATGCAGGAGCCAATCATCCAAACAAAATGGTGGCAACCTCAATGGGGAGCTCGAAGGCTCTTTTAAAGGCTTCTAGGGGAATCCTACCTATGGTGCCTGTGGAGGCAGCCAATGCTTGTAGAGGCTGTGTGATTCTAGCTACGGGGTTTTTGGTAATGTCCTATCCTCTCAATATATCCATTGGTGAGGATATAAGGAAATGGCCTTCTCGCTGTTAGAATATAAATATCGCAACCCTTAAGGAGGACAAAATGCACTCTAATGGCCTGACCATCAATAAAGACTAGCGAAACTACGTCACAATAAATGCTATATACAGAGTTTTTCCTCTCTGTGTGGCCTTTTCACTGCTGGACCACAGTCATTCACATGCTCACGCTTCCAAATAAGGTTGCCTCTAGTGTCCTCCTCTGTGGCAAAAAGGTCAGGCTGGACACAAACAATGAAACACTACCAATAGCAATTACCATAAGTAGATCCAGAGATAGGCTGATACCTGCAGACCAATCTATTCTAGGGTTGGATGTTTTGAAAAACAGAACAACAAAACAAAACCCAGCTAGGCTTGTTAAAAGAGCAAGCACCGGGCCACAGGCACACAGAAGGGTGTGCCAACTTAAGAATGCCAAACGTGGCAACCCGAAGGAGGATGTGGCTCCTGAACGGGCTCCTCAGAAGACACCGTGATCCTCAGATTAATCACCACAGGCATTGCAGTGTGTGCCTGGAGGCTAAGAGAGATGTGCTCAAAAGCAAGTGGCTTCTCGTAGAGTACATCCATGATCTAAAGGTCGACAAGGTACCACAGGATAAGACAGCAGATTAGGAACGAGAATGGGTTCTGTGTCTGAACCTTTTTGTATTATTCTATATTTTATATTTAGAGATATATTAGTTCAAAACAAAAACAACTGTAAATACCTAGGCTCAAGGCTCCATTACCTCAGGCAAGTGTTGGAACTTCTCGGGGCTTCAGTCCAGCCCTGTAAGACTCTAATTCTCAACTTCCCAAAACCAGAATGTTTGGAAATCAGAAAAAAAAGCATAAGAACCATTACTGGGCATTTGCTGTTCATTCATCCAAGTCTTTAGTATTGACTACTATATGCTAAAGATACAGAGATGAGACAACAAAAAGCAAATTATTCTTATATCTTTCACATTCCCAATATTTGGACCAAGTCCGACATACATCTATAAGACCTAGGTTTTCCAAAAAAAAAAAAAAAAAAAAAAAAATCAACGTGTGAAGTGCTTCCTGTTCATTCTCAGACCTGGACAGACCTTCTCGTGTGCACACACGCCCACGCGTGCACTCTAAACTTAGAAGAAATAAAGAAAAGCTGAATGTGGGCGGTCTTTACAATGCTCACTAGTTTGGGAGAGAAACTGAACACAAGAGCAACAGTAGTCATCAGGGTTGTACCCAGAATCTCAGAAGAGGCATCCCTCACAGGGCAATCTTCAGGACAATTCCAGGCACTTTTAAGACTTACTTAAATAGGCTGGCGTGGTGGCACATGCCTTTAATTCCAGCACTCAGGAGGCAGAGGCAGGCGTATCTGTGAGTTTGAGGCTAGCCTGGTCTACAAAGTGAATCCAGGACAGCCAAGGCTACACAGAGAAACCTTGTTCCGAAAAACAAAGCAAAACAAAGAAGTCACTTTAAAGAAGCCGCGCGTGCCATTCTGGGGTATAATCGTAGAGCCGTAGGTGCTCCAAGACCAAACAATGGGGCCACAAAGTCGGTGGCCCAAAAGGAGAGTTGAAGTTTTGCTGCGTGTGCTTAAAATTGCAAAGTGGCCAGGTGGTGATGGCGCACACTTTTAATCCCAGCCCTCAGGAGGCAGAGGGAGGTGGATCTCTGAGTTCGAGGCCAGCCTGGTCTACAAACCGAGTCCAGGACAGCCAGGGCTGTTACACAGAGAAGCTCTGTCTCGAAAAACAAAACAAAACAACAACAACAAAAAAAAGAAGTGCAAAGTGATGCTGAACTTGAGGGTTTAGATGTAAATTCTCTGGGCAAACAAAGACCTAAGATGTGCTGCTGAACTAGAGAGCTCATGGCCAGCTTAACAACAACAAAGACTTAAACAATAAAAATTTGTTTTGTGTTAAATATATTTTAAAATTTTTCTAAAATGGACCATAAGGTTCCTCTATTTTCCTAAGCAGTTCCAATAATAATCTAACTCCTTGTCTCAGTTTCTGTTTTAAGTTACTAGGTTATAATATAATAATCATCTTAGGATCTCATATACTGGACAGGCTAACCTCATGCCTAATGCTCTTGGGTTATGATTTCAAAGTTCTTACATCTGTCTCTGCTGTGTGCTTTTTAGTTTGGGGTATGTGTGTATGTGACTGTGAAAGCACTCAGCGCTTCCTCTGAGGGTCTCACTTCTTGTAGTAAAATCACTGTGTCTATCTCAGTTCCTTTATGCCTCTCCTTGAACTTGCCATGATTTCTGCTGAGCAAATAAAGAGGTCTATTACAAGTTTTCTTGATGTTAAGTTCACCTATTTTGCTTTTTGAGTTCCTTTCACCAGATCTTGCAAAAGGAGGGAGAGGACAACAGACAAAACTTAGCAGTTTACAAGTCATCCTCTATTAGACATGCACATTTTGCCCTTTCAAAACAGGCTTAGAAGAAAGGAGAGAGGGGGAGAAGCAAAGAAATACAACCTACTTCCACTCACAGTTTGCAATGTTCTTTGCTTAATTTCAGGCACGTCCAACCCTTAGACATTATGACATAGCTGTCAGCTACAAAGTTCATATGCCAGAACCTTGCAACAAATATAAAATAACAAAAACATGATTGAAAAAAAATCTCATGATGAGGGGGCTGGAGAGACGGCTCAGTGGTTAAGAGTGCCGCCTGCTCTTCCAGAGGTCCTGAGTTCAATTCCCAGCAACCACATGGTGGCTCACAACCATCTATAATGGGATCTGGTGCCTTCTTCTGCAGATTAAGCAGTCATATGCAATAAATAAAATAAATAAATCTTTAAAAAAAAAAAATCTCATAATGAGGGTGGCAATATAGCTCAGTGAACAGAGTGCCTGCCTAGCATACACACAGCCTAAAAAGGCATTGCACCACACCCATAACCCTAGCAACTGGGAGTTGGGACCAGGAGGGCTAAAGCCAGCCTCCAGATAGTGATTCTCAGGCCAGCCTAATACAGCTCAGTAACAGAGGGCGGTTGCCTAGCATGCACAAAGCCCTATGTGTGATCTCCAACACTCTCCTCCCATGCCTGACACAGAGATGAAGGATATTTTGGCTCCACCTAGAACACTCCAAATTCTGATGTAATTTGTAAAACTGATCAGTTTCCCTTTTAAACAATTTCTCTGCTTCCAATCTTAACACACCTCAACTCCATTCAGTATTATCCAAGAGCAAACTGTTTCTAGGAGAGAATGTATGATAAAAACAAAGAGCCCAGCCCTAAGGGGGCAGGGGTGGGGGTGGGGGTGGGGGCAGAGGCAGGGGCAGGGGCAGGCAGATCTCTGTAAATTCAAGGTCTACAAAGTGAGTCCAGGACAGCCAAGGCTACACAGAGAAACTCTGTATCAAAAAATAAACAAAACAACAAAACTAAAATCCCAAAAACAAACCAAAGAGAACAACAAAAAGAAAACAAAAAAAACCAAGGCAAACACTGGCCAAAAAACCAAAAAGAAAATCTAAAACTTTAACTTTAAGTAAATCTCTTTAGGATTCCCAAAGTTCTAACTATTAACTTGGGAAAAACCCACACATTTAAAGAGCTAAAGTAGTATCAGTTGGAAAGCCATTTCCTTTACATAACGAAGTTGTTTTCCAGGACTACCTAGCCGTTCTGATTAAGCTACATAAACTCCATTAAGTATTATATATCTTTAAACACAGAGACAAGCAGAGTTCTGTAAGTTCCAGGACAGCCAGAGCTACATGGTCGGGCCATGTTTGTTTGTTTGTTTAGAGGGGCAAGATGGCTCAGCAGGCAAAGGTGCTTGCTGCCTAACCTGATGGCCTGAGTTTGATCACTGGAGCTCACAATGTGGAAGCAGAGAGCCAACTTCTCAGAGCTGTCCTCTGAGCTCCACAAACACTGGCCCTAAAACTGTAACTCTCCTGTGGTCACCAACCTCCGCCCCCACACCCCGCCCACCCACGCGCGCGCCTTCGATTACAGATAATGTCACCACACCTGGCTTGCTGTGGTTTTGTCTTGCAGTGCTAGGGACAGAACTCAAGACCTTACACAGGCACTTACTCACTAAGCTAAACAGCCCTAGCCCTGCCATTTTGACTCATTTTCTAAAGGCTAAGGAACTAAATGGTTAATGATTTGGTAACAAATCCTTTAACAAGTTAGGTAGTTCCCACTGTTTTGTTTTCAACAAAACTGTGTCAAATGACAGATACCTGAGGGCAAGCTTCCAAGTGGTTTTTGGCACATAACTTGGAAGACTGTGTTTATCACAAAACTTCCATTAAAATTAACTTAGCTTGATGAGCATTCATTTCTCTGCACTTAAACACATGAACTCTAACAGCAGCATATTTGGTGCCAAATTCTCCTTCATCACACCAATAGCTAACAAGCAAGGCCACATACAGTAGCCACTGAGAAAAGGATTACATTCATTTACTTTTGTGATGGATGACTGCTACATACAAAGCAAACTGATCAAAATATCTCAGTCAACTCTTTATCCATAACAGCAAAGCAGCTCAAATCAGAAGGCTTGTGATCCCCCAAGCCTTATTTGTATATTGCTAAGGAAATAAAATTAAGAGCCAGGCTGATTTTAAAGCACTGTCAATTTCCTTCATCTGACAGACAGCTCCAGGAGGACACTCTTTATTATCCCACTATCACTAGTAGATTTAATAACTGCTCAACACAAAGGGCGGAAAGGGAGCAGAATGAACTGCCTACATTTACTATCATCTGACCCTGAGAAATAAAGACTAACAAACCACAAAACTCAGACATAGCCAGCTTCCTAGGCTTCTCAGTGGCTCTCGTAACTTTCCCACTAAGCAGACAATCAGTGGTCATCATCTGTGTAGTTTTTATTTCCCAGATGAATGGAGGACATATCTTGAAAACCCCGTCCCATCTGCTGCTTGGGTGCAATCAGTGAGCTTAAGTTGTACGCTGGACTATAATGTAAATTTCATTGAGTGCATTACTGTAATGCCAGTTTAGTACAGGGCAAAAAGGCTATAAACATTAACTCTTTTAGGGGTTTCTTAAAGTATAATCAATATATAATAAACTACACACTAAAACACAGTTTGATAAATCTTTGACATACTTATATAAGTGTCTAACTTTGAAGAAGAGGAGGAGGAGGCTGTTGCTGCGTGAGTACTTACTTTCATGTAATTCACAATCTTAGCAAGAACACCAAACTTATAGCCAGCGCTGCCGGACAGAGCTTTCAAGTTAAATGATCCATTGGTATGATCTAGAAATGAAATTCAATAGAATTATTATAACATTTCTATATAGTATATTACTATGAGTTGAGCAGTGAAAACTATTTTAATTGGTTAAATACTCTTCTTTGAATGCTGGGTGTGGTGGCGTACACCTATAAACCCAGCACTCTTAAGGCAGAGGCAGGTAAATTCAAAGCCAGCCTGGTTGAGTCCAGGACAGCCAAGGCTACCAAGGGAAACCCTGTCTGGAAAAACAAAAAACAAACAAACAAAAGTAAATACAGATAGATAGATATTCTTCTTTGAATTTCTTCATCTGAAATTTATCCTGCAATATTTGGCAACACTCAGAAGATTCATGTATGTACACTGAATTATCAATTGCCACTACACACCCACCCTTCATTAGAGAGAGGGTCTCACTATGTAGTACAGGTTAGTTTAGAACTCACCATCCTCTACCTCAGCTCCAAAGTACTGGAATTATAAAGTTATGCTGTATCCTAGGCTTAGTGTAATTTTTAAGTATTAAAATATAATTTGGGGGACTAGAGAGATGGCTCACAGGTAAGAACACTGTCTGTTCTTCCAAATTCAGGGCCTTGTGTGGGTTAGGCACTCGAACAATGAGCTATAGCCCTAGACCAAAATACTGATCTTTTGTTGGTGGTGGTGGTTGGCTGGTTGAAGACAGGGTCTCACTATTAGACCACTCTAGTTTCCAACTCAGAGAGCCACCTGCCTCGGGCTTCTGCCTCAGCTGGAATTAAAGGCCTCTGCTACCACACCCAAATCAAAATACAATTATTTTCAAGTACCTTTGTCTCTTCCACTCTTACCTTAAACTTGATTAGAGTCCTCCAATAATTAGACAAGAGAACATTATAAACACAAGAAATGAAGCCAGGAATGGTGGTGCATGCCTAAAATCCCAGCACTCAGGAGGCAGAGGCAAGTAGATCTCTGTGAGTTTGAGGCCAAAGGCCACACACAAAAACCCTACCTCGAAAAACCGAAATTTTAAAAAGTCAAGAAATGAATGATGATCAGACTGATAAGTAGTTCCCCCTAATTTCCTCTTCATCTCTTGTCTCCCTTCTTGCCCCTCTCCTCTCTCAGAAATCCTTATGTATTGGTTCAAAATGTCTACCATTTTGTTGCCTCCCTAGAGAGAGAACCCTAATGCCATCACTGTATCACAAATGCACTTGAGCCACAGACAGGTTAAAAAAAAATTCATTATAAATGTAAGAAAAGCATTTCAGAAGCACACTCTAGACATCAGATCATATACAAATTTCCCACATGGCCATTCATCCAAGAGAATGGTTAGCTCAGAAAAGAAGGGGAAGCAGCCTCTGGCATCAGCTCAGTAACAACCATTTAAACAAAAGGCTGCATTAGAACCACCGGAGTCAAATATAACAATTGTCAGAGATCCAAAACAAGTTTCTAGATGCAGCATAATATTCCTTTGAAATTAGCTAGTGAAAGTGTTCACTGAATGTTTTCTTACCTTTGAATGCAATGTCCTTTGGAATTTTTCCCTTAGAAAATGGCTTATAATTTTGAAAAGTAACTCAACTGGCACATTAAAGTCTACTGTTTCCAAACAATAATATTAAGAATGCCTTACTGATATGCCTTTATATGTACTGTTTCAAAAGCCAGGGGTAGTACACAATTATAATCTTAGGACTTGGTAGACTGAGGCAGGAGAATCACAAAAGAGGAGGTACATGGTAGGGGTCAGAGCTAGGAGAGGGGACATGATATAATTACACTATCTACCCACCCCCAAAATGTCTGCTGTTCTTCCAGAGGCCATGAATTCGGTTCTCAACACCTACTTCCAGCAGCTCACAACTACCCGGAACTCTAGCTTTCAGGAACCTAATGCTGTTGTCTGGACTCCAAGTGTGTTCACACACATGTGGCATGCATTCACACAAACATACAAAATAACAAAAAAAAATTTCAATGTTTAATGTCATGCTCTGTTACACAGCAAGTCCAGGGCTAGCCTGGGCTACCAAAAACCCTGTGTCAATGATGATGATGATGATGATGATGATGATGATGATGATGATGACGACGACGACGACGACGACGACGACGACGACGATAATAATAATAATGATAATAATAATAATAATACACTCGCTTCAGCTATGAAAAAACATATGGCTATTTTTCCAAAGACTTTTTTTTAATAATAGTAACTAACATTTATTGAACCTATTATCTACAAAGCACCACACTAAACTATATTCACATTTAATCCTCATGAAAAAATCTATTTAAAAGGTTTTATTGTCCTCTTATATTTATTTAATGCTCATGGGGGGTTACATAAGTACATGTAGGCTAGAGGTTGGTGTCTTCCTCAATTCCATCTCCATCTTTTTTTTTTTTTTTAATCTTATGTGTATGGGTGTTTTGCCTACATATATATCTGTGTACTCCATGAATGCCCTGGTGGCTGCAGAGGCCAAAAGGGGCATCAGATGGCTTGGAACTGGAGTTACAGACAGTTGTGAGCTTCCACATGAGTGCTGGGAATCAAATCGAGTTCCTTTGAAAGAGCAGCAAGTGTTCTTAAATGCTAAGTCATCTCTCCTACCCCTCCATGGTGTTTTTTCAAACAGGGTCCATCACTGAACCTGACACTCACCAACTGGCCAGCGAGCTTCAGAAATCTTCCTGTACTTGTCTCCCCAGCACTGGGATGCCAGGCCCTTCTATATGGGTGCTGGGAATGTGAACTCAGGTGCTCTTGCTTGCACTTTACCAACTGAGCCATCTCCCCAGCTCTGTCTTCTTTTAAACATAAACATCGTGAGGGTTATAACAAGGCAAAGATTTAAATCAAGCTGTAAACCCTGTACTATTGCCCTATATAAGATCTACCAAGTACACTTTACACATTATTATTCCATCTGACATGGGCTGTTTTGTCAGGACATAGACATTCACAAATACACATTAACCCTAGGACCACACACATGCTATGCAAGTGTTCTAACACTGAGCTTCACCTCAGCCCTATTTTTACTTTTTATTTGAGACAGTCTCATTGAGTTACTCAGATTGATGCTGAGGACACGGCTCAATAGTTAGAGCACTGGCTGCTCCTGAAAGAGGACCTGGGTTCAGTTCCCAACACCCACATAGTGGCTCTCAACTATCTGTAAGTCCAGTTCCAGGGGATCCGACTCGTCCTCCGGCCTCTGTGGGCACCAGCACACATGTGGTGCACAGACATGCATGCAGACAAAACATCAATAGACATAAAGGTAATGATTTTTTTTTTAAGTTACTTAGACTGGCCTTAAACTTGTGATTCTGCCTCAAGCTCCTGAGTAGCTGGGATGATAGGCCTATACCATCGAGACCAGCATTTTAATTAGTAGTATTAAGCTTATCCTACAATATTATATTAAGAAACTGAAAAAGAAATCACGGTATAAAGAACAAACCCCAAAGGAATGATCAGTTATGAACCACATATAGTTTTGTTTAGCACAATGTCCCCAGTACTCAGTCAATGCCAAGCAAAGTCAATCTTCACACACCTATTGAATGATCACTGCAGTGTAACGAGGTATCTTCACATACTCCTATAAAGCTCCATAAGCTAACGTAATAATTTATCAATACATTTTTAAGTCTGTGTAGCAAGGATTTACCCACTCTCCCACTGTTTTTTGTTTGTTTTTCATTTTTAGTGTTTTTGTTGTGTTTTAAGACAAGGGTCTCAATACATAGTCTAGGACTCACTATGCAGGTGGGCCAGCTTCTGCCTCTCAAGTACTCAAGAGTGTACCACCATGCACAGCTCTCTGCATTTTAAGAGCTACTTCTTTAACTAAAAATAAATCTTAGCCAGGCGTGGTGGCGCACACCTTTAATCCCAGCACTTGGGAGGCAGAGGCAGGCGGATCACTGAGTTTGAGGCCAGCCTGGTCTACAAAGCAAGTCCAGGACAGCCAGGGCTACACAGAAAAACCCTGTCTCGAAAATCCAAAAAATAAAATAAATCTTGAAGCCAGGTGGGCATGGTGGCGCCCACCTTTAATCCCAGCACTCGGGAGGCAGAGGCGGGCAGATTGCTGTGAGTTTGAGCCAGCCTGGTCTGCAAAGGGAGTCCAGAACAGCCAAGGCTATGCACAGAGAAACCCTGTCTCGAAAAACCAAAAAATAAATAATAAATCTTGATTCTGCTATGATAAAAATAATAAACTAGGTCTAACTAAAAATATAAATATAAAATATAAAATAAATAAAAATATAAAAATATAAAGCTGTCTATATCTTAAAATTCAGAAAAGAAATAACCACCTAAATTAACTCAATTATACTTTAAAGTACTAAAATATTACTTCTTTCCCTCAGAATTTCTCCCAAAACCATGCATTCAGAAATCAAGACTTGGGACCATATTAAGGAAAAAAACTTTTCTTTTAATTTTAAGCCTATTTATGAAGTTTTGTACACATTTCCTGTTAACATTTTACCAAAGTGGTTAACCTAGGCTGCCGTTTCCTAGGTAACTACCTCTGGAGACTAGAGTTAGCACTGCATTGTTCACAGAGGGACGTGAAATTTTATAGGAGGGGGAAAAAAAACCCGCACCTAAGCAACCAATCTGTTCCTATGTGAAAAATTAGCTTAAAAACAAACAAAAAAAAAATTAAAAGAAAGGAGTGGCAGCTGATAGTCCAGACAGCTGTATTCAAGTTTATGAATGATCTACTCCTCAGGATGGCAGGACTTAATGCAAATGAGCATAGAGGAAACTGTCAGCTGCATTATGCGTCCGACCAATAGAAGCACAGCTCCATCTTGGCTGTGCACTAGCCTGCATTACAAGCAGCCGATACCATCGCTTCTACAGCATTCTTTCCAGACAAGAGGTAGGTTTATTTGATCTTTTTTATTCAGTAGTCCTTATTTTACCATGAAAACCAGAACGCATTATGCCTACTAATGACGTAAAAGCAACGTATTAACCCATTATTTGGTCAGATTTTATCATGAAAATGACGAGTGCCTTGTGCTATTTGATAAGCATCCTTGCCATCTGTGCCCTAATGGAAAATTCATTACATTTTCTACTGATCTGATCTCTACCCAGACCTTAAGTAAGACAAAAGCATTTGATGTTAACCTGGGTCTTTGCTAATTTCATTTTCGCAAAGCAAATTCATTTCAGCAGTCTAGTCTTGTCTTAACAAAGGATGTTTCTCAAAGAAAAAAATCTAGAGTCATAGCAAAGCCTTGGCTAAAGCTTTCTGATTATATGTACAAATTATACTGGCTGGTAAAAAGCTTCTATTTTAACAAATGATAAGATAATTCAATTTACTTATATTTCACTTTGAGTACTAATGTAGTAGATGCCAAGAAAATACCATTTATAATTTCTATATAAAAACTCGTTAACATGCATTATGTGAGTTGTATACTGTAAGCAAAGAGACAATTTATAGAGCATCAGAATTTCCTAACATCTTAATTAAAATAATTCCTCACAGTAAAATCTATTTTATCACAAAATACAAACCATGTTATTAAACAAAAATCTTTTAAAATATCCTTTCATTACAAACCACACAAAAACAACATAATTAGGTTATTCTTAAGCTGGTACTGATACATACAAATTCAGCTATTTTGATAAACTATATCTTAAAGTTAAATATGTCCTGAGAAGAGCTGGTTAAGGCAGAACAGTAATCCAAGGTAGCAAAATTATTCTCCTGGCTCAGAGTAACCAACCAAATTTCTGCAAACAATATCTGAAGATAAAAATCTTATTTAGCTAGCTCTCCATGATGCACTGTACTTAACAATCTAAATATCCACCTTCACCCTTTACCTGGATGCTAAGTATATTTACTCCTAATGTTGGGTTTTTCTTCCACTTTTCATAATTTCTATTCCTTCTGTTTCTTAGCTAGTGTTCAGGTTACACAGGCAGAGTATCTCTTGAAAAACTCAAAAGGTTGCTGTAACAAGATGCTAGAGCTCTCAGGGTCAGCACAGCAGGGCTAATTACCTAGAAACCATTCTGCTTACTACACAATACGGGAGCCAAGTAATACAAAAATAACTGTCAGGTAACAGTTAATTTACGCTTTAAATTTTCAAATTGTTTTAACATTCATGGCAGCCTACATTTTCATATAGTATGTCTATAATTAGCATAGTGGAGGTCCATTATTGTTCACCAAGTCATCTTTCAAGTACACATTATCTCTGAGTCTCAGAGCTTGAATTGAGTAAGTTGCTCTATATTTAAGGGCTATTATGATTAACTGATCATATTTCAAAGTAATGTGCTTAAAAAAGTACCAGAGAATTAAATTCACAAGTTTTTACCACACCTAGAACTAAATCTAATTTCTAATCTGGTGATCCAGAGTCCCCAAACCACAAGATCTGTCCCCATAAATATTCCATTTGGGCCTTTAAAAAAAGATGGAATAACAGGTAAAGGGAATATAGCAAAAATAACAAGTTAAAAAAAAAAACCTAACTAAAAATTATATGATTTGCTTCAAGGCTTCCCATTCCTATAATAAAATTATAGAGGGAACATCCACAAAGTAGTGTTATTGTTTATATTTTTAATCATATTCTCCCAGTTTTTATAACATGCTTACATTTCCTTGATACAAATTTAATTTTAATTAGAAAAATGCAGTCTAGGGCTGGAGAGATGGCTCAGTGGTTAAGAGCACTGACTGCTCTTCCAGAGGCCATTGAGTTCAATTTCCAGCAACCACATGGTGGCTCACAACCATCTATAACGTGATCTGATGCCCTCCTCTGACCTGCAGACGTACATGCAGACAGAGCACTGTATACATAATAATAAATAAATCTTAAAAAAAAAAAACAAAAAAGAAAACTGCAGTCTAGAATAGGAAATCCAGACGGTGTACTTCTTTCAGGTGCTTCCACTGCCATAAAACTAGTACTTACCTTAAATCTAACACACACAAAGGCTACTGGAGCTTTTCTATGCTCAAAAGGAATACACACTAAACTGAAGGTGGACAGTGATGCCTACCATCCAACTTTTGCTTGTTTCAGGTGTACTCAGAAGCTACCTAAAGCAACAATGTTCTGACTTCCTCGTCAGCTTCAACACTGTTGAAGGTAGCAAACTGTCATAACATACAACATAAACCCATAAACCTGGATATACTGTCTTAGTCACTGTTCTACACCTTGACCACAGCAACTATTATAAAAGCTTTTAATTGAAGATTTGTTTACAGTTTCAGAGGGTTAGGTCATTATCATAATGGTAGGGCACAGGGCGGCATGCAAGCAGGCGCTTATATCCTGATTTGCAGGAGGAGGGCCTGGGCCTGGTATGAGCTTTTGAAACCTCAAAGCCCACCCCCAGTGACACACTTCCTCCATCAAAGCCACACTTCCTAATCCTTTCAAACAATAACACTCCCTGGTGACTGAACAGCTAAATATATGAGCCTATGGGAATCATTCTTATTCAAACCACCATTCGTATATGCCTTCAACTGCTTAAGCAAAACACCTAAGAGCCTTTGGCAAATTCCACAATCATTGCAAGCATAATCATTATATGGATTTTCATGTATAAGTAAAGTACACTGTCTAGGGTGGGGATATAGGGCAGTGGCAGAGTGCTCTCCTAGCACACACCAGGTCCTGGGTTTGATAATTTCCCAACGTCTTTTTTTTTTTTGGTTTTTCAAGACAGGGTCTCTCTTGTTAGCCTTGGCTGTCCTGAACTCGATTTGTAGACCAAGCTGGCCTCGAACTCACAGCAATCCGCCTGCCTCTGCCTCCCGAGTGCTGGGATTAAAGGCACGCGCCAGCATGCCCAGCCTAGTTTCCCAAAGTTTTATCCATCATATTACATCTGTTCTTCAAAAAGAATCTGAAAACTCATTTATATTAACATAAAAGCAACTGTGACAATATGTGGTCTACTTGCAGGAATGTTCACATTATATTAGTTGGTAAGCATTCTTTCTTTCCACCAGTGAAATGAGCTAATTCGAGATACATTAAAGTATTTAAACACAGGTTTAATGGTCCCATGAAATGGGGCCAGGGAAGCCACCATGCTGGGGGAGACAGAAAAATGGGGGAAAGAGTGCTCACAGAAAGAGAAAAAGAGATGCAGAGAGAGAGAGAGAGAGGAGAACCAGCATATCTGGAGTACACAGTGAAGAGCCTCTGGAGGAGGAGAAGTCCCATCCCTGGGATGGAGAGTTCAGGGCAGAGGGCAGAGTCCGCCAGCCACACCCTGTACAAGTAGGGAATGAAGGATACTGGGAGAGCCTGGTTAAAAGTGATGGCACACACCTTTAATCCCAGCACTTGGGGAGGTAGTGGCAGATGGAACTCTGAGTTCCAGGCCAGCCTGGTCTATGAGTCAGGACAGGCAAGGCAAAGAGAATCCCTATCTCAGGATAGGGAGTAGAGGTGGGGTTCCTCATCTGCTTCTCCTGGGTCTGAATCCCAACACCAATGTCATAAATCTTAAAGGTACTTCAAAAGCCATACATTTTTAAGTTACATGAGAGATAGGTACATGAAAGCCAAGTCAAAAGGACCTACACACACATACACATACACACACACACACACACACACACACACACACACCTAAGTTTTGTCTCTAATCAAGTTTCTGACTACTTCTACATTGTGTTTAGACTCAGAGGGAGACAACAAAGACTTTGGGTAACAACATAGTGGGGCATCCACATCATACAACATAAGAGGCACTACTTAACACTGTATTTTATGCACGGGCACTGTTTTTTTTTTTTCCTGTAAGACTCTGCTGTGCAGGGTCTGCATCAGATGAGTTCCTAAAACTGAAAGGAGAAATGGACACGCACTCCCATCCCTAACACAGAAGCTATCTCCAAGTGATTGTCATTTGTAAATGAAAACCTCTCTCCAAGGAAGTCAGTCTACTGGGGAAACAAACTACTCTCAAGGATAGGACCCAGGCCCAGAAGTAGACAACCTATTCAAAACGAACTCAATGGCAGGCGAGGGATGTTCTTTGGCGAATTAACATTAAGTCAGGGCTTTTTTTTTTTTTTTTTTTTTTTTAAATCTTATTAAGTCCTTTGCATAAATCTTTTAAGTCCTTCCAGTTTTGTTTTTATGAGATCCCTGTGTGTGCAGAAGGGGGAGTCTCTGTATTCAAGTTTCTTGTGCTTTTTCTTTGGTTCTTTTTCTTGTTTGGTTCTGTGTACTATTGATTTGTTTTATATTGCTTCTATTATCATTGCTTCAGTGCCTGTTTGTTTTCTAAGGAGAAACAGAAAGGGAGTGGGTCCAGGCGGGAGGGTAATGGGGAAGAACTAGGAGGCATATGTGCAGGGGAAACTGTAATCAGAATATAGTGTATGAAAAAACTTATTTTTAATTTAAAAAAAAATGTGCTCTGAAAAGACTATTGCAAAGATAATTTTCAAATTCTGGTCTAGAGACAGAGCTTGAAAATAGTGAAATGTAATAGGAAGTGACAATTTTATACGTTCCTCAACTAGCAGAAGTAATTCAATCACATACTGCCCTTTAATCTGCTGCCTCCCACTGAAGAAGGAAGAGTGACCAAGCACCATGAAACAGAAGTCTTAAATCCAAACCAAACGTACTTAAGCCTTTACTTCTGGCTTCAGATAAATCTAACCTTCAAAATGTAGGAAGTAGTCAAGAGGCTAGCCAGATAAGTGGAATTTTATAAAACAAACTTGATTCAGAGAAAACAAAACAAAACAAAACTAAAACCTTACAAAACATAACTTTGATAAAAAGTTATAAAATTCTGTTCACTAGGAAGACAAAGATATGTAGCCAATATGACTTCACAGTTGGGGTGTGAAAATACCATGCTGAAATATTTCTAGATTGAATGTCTAGGAGATGCTTTCCAATGACACATGTGACAGATGCAAGTGGAGCCAATACTGATAAATAAGATGTAACGATGAGTATACAGGTGTTCATTACATGTTCTTCTTTACTTTTTGGAGACAGAGGTCTCTCACTATACAGCTGCAACCCATCTGGAACTCCCACTGTAGCCTAGGCTGGCCTCAAACTCACATTCCTCCTATATTGTCTCCCAGGTGCCGGAATCACTGGTACCACGATGCCAAGGTTATTATACTCTTTATGTACTATGTTGACATTTTCTTTACATAAAAGATATATCTACAATTTAGAAAAGCCACACAGTACAAATGGGTGATAAACATTTGTTGTAAATATACATTAAACTGTGTTTACAAATATGCAGTAAAGAAAAAACAGAAAATATCAGTAAATTAAAGAAATACAATCATGTTTTTATTTCAATTGTTTTTTTTACTGTATAGGTATTTAATGACTCTTTAAAATAGACTTAAGATATTTTTAAAATACCAAAACAATGAGCCAGGTAGAGGTAGCACACACCTTTAATCCAAGCGAGGCAGTAAATTCATATGTAAATCTGTGTGTATGAGTCCCAAACATAAATATGATCTAATAAGAAAATCATAAAAACTAGAGTGTAATTTACTAACTGGCATAAACATAAAAAAAAGTTTAAATGTAATTCAGGTATTAATTTTGTGGACAATAAATCCACAATGTCTAAATAAATTTACTAAGGAATTTTAGTACTGAGATGGGAATGCACAAATCTGTAGTTTGGTTATATATATCTATTTTCTCCCTTTGTGTAGATTCTAAACAGCAGTACAAGAAGTAGAGTCTCAAGAATGGCTTCCAGCCACTGGAATGAAACCACAACCTCTGTGTATCAGTACCTTGGATTTCAAGTCCAAAAAATTTACCCCTTCCATGATAACTGGAACACCGCCTGCTTTGTCATTCTACTTTTGTTCATATTTACTGTGCTGTCCTTAGTCGTGCTGGCTTTCCTTTATGAAGTACTTGACTGCTGCTGTTGCGCAAAGAACAAAACCGTGAAAGACTTGAAAAGCGAGCCAAACCCTCTCAGAAGTATGATGGACAACATCAGAAAACATGATAGCGAGGTGGTCTAGCCCTCCACGAAGATGAACAAAAGCTTTAAAAACAGCCTTCTGCCTCTTCTAGAGAAAATGAAAACTTCCTGAAGCCAACCATTACTACAAAATTGATTCTGACTTTGAACAGCTAAAAGATTTCTAGAAGAGAAAACAAGTGAAATGTGCACTTTTGTGTGTGTGTCCTTTAAATATACAGTTCAGAATACAAACTTACCCGTCTACTTGATATAGCATTTCAAAAACGAGATGAACTATTCCCAGCATTCACTACTAGGAGTACTAAGCAATAGTACCCTAGTTTCCAAGCAAAACGTAAAGAGTAAGCAGAGCTAACTGCTAAAATAAGTAACTTGTACAAGGTCACACAGATTAAAAAGTAGTGTTTAGGTAGCAAAATTCTACTTAAAATGTGCCTCTCAACCCAGAGTAAAATATCCCACTACAAAGCCCCCTTGCTAAAGCAGGATGAAGGGGCATGAGATAGTCTTGATAAGTAGCCCAGGCTAACCTCAATCTTGCAGCAACCATACTGCTTCAGCCTCCAAAGTGATGGGATTACAGGCATATGCCACCATGGTTCAAAGTCCCCGTTTATTGAAAATCCAGAACTGTAAATCTGATTGAAGACAATATATTTTTAATGACTTGATTTTCACACAGAATTAGGGTTAATATGTATGTTTAGTGTACCTCACAATATACATAAGATTCCAACAAACGGGCTGGAGAGATGGCTCAGTAGTTAAGAGGACTGCTTGTTCTTCCAAAGGTCCTGAATTCAATTCCCAGCAACCACATGATACCTCACAACCATCTGTAAAGAGATCTGGTGCCCTCTTCTAGCCTGCTGGCATATATGGAAGCAGGATATTATATATGTAATTAATAAATCTTAAAGATTCCCACAAACTAACTTGCTTTTGGTCTAGAAGAGGCCCAGGTAGTTCAAAACTGAAACAACTATATGCTGTAAATTACATTTCTTGAGAGCATTTTTATTTTTACTTCTCTTAATCACTTGTATCAAGACCTAAAGATACTCAGTGAACAAAAAACTGCTATGAAAGATGAAAAGCTTTTGCTAGAGCTGACAGAGTTTGGGGTTTGGTTTTGTTCATTTTGAGATGCAGCCCAAGCTGGCCTCCACTCCCCAGGTAATGGGGCTACAGGCTTACAGTACCACACCTGGCTCTAATAATAATAGTATTAGAGACAATCAACACCTATTAAGAACTGTGGCAGTATGGGGTTGGGAGATCACTCAGTAGGTAAAGCACTCGCCATACCATGAAGACCTAAATTCAGATCCCCAGAACCCGCAGAAGGCCAGCTGCTTATGGCTGTAATCCATCAGTTATATAGAGAAAGAACCAAGACAACCTCCTGAAGCTTATGTGCCAGGTAGCCAGGGAACACAGCAACAACAAGAGACCCTGTTTCCAGACCGAAGACAAGGACAGACACCACAGTTGTCTTCTGGCCTCTATACACATGCCACGGCACAAGTGTGCACACACATTTTTTTTTTTAATGTGGTAGTTTTATGCCAGGTGTGGTGGCACATGCCTGTGGTCCCAACAATCATGAAGCAAAGGCAGGAAGGTTGCCTTAAGACCAAGGCTAGCCAGACTCTAGCTCAAAAAGGAAGGAAGGAGGGAAAGTGAGGAAGAGAGGAGAAAGACAGAAAAAAAAAAAATCTGTCTCTCAACACAGGGTTTCTCTGTATAGCACTGGCTGTCCTGGAACTTACTCTGTAGACCAGTCTGGTCTTGAACTCACAGAGAGATCTGCCTGCCTCTGTCTCACGGATGCTGGGGTTAAAGCTTAGATGTTTTCTTTTATTTATGCATATGAATGTTTCCCCTCTGTTTATGTGCTGTGTGAGTGTGTGTGTGTGTGTGTGTGTGTGTGTGTGTGTGTGTCTGCTGTCCACACAGGCCAGAAGAGGGCTTAAGATGCCCTAAAACTG
Organism: Acomys russatus; assembly: GCF_903995435.1. Taxonomy (NCBI): domain Eukaryota; kingdom Metazoa; phylum Chordata; class Mammalia; order Rodentia; family Muridae; genus Acomys; species Acomys russatus. The sequence continues at coordinate 23,832,877 of NC_067163.1, read as the reverse complement.
GAGTTGAAGTCCTAAGCTTCCATGTGAGTACAGGAAAGTGAGCCTGGCTCCTCTCCAAGAATAGCAAGTATTTTTAACAGCTGAGCCATCACTCCATTCAGTTTTACTTCTTGTTACCTCAATGGCCATTATTTTATAATCTCAACATTGCTTTGCTATACCTATGAGGAAATTTAAGAAAATCATTAAACTACCTTTAGGCCATAAACAACAGCTACAAATTTATTCCAGGAAATTATTGAAGATTAAATAGTTTTTATATGGGGCTGGAGAGATGGCTCAGAGGGTAAAGAGCACTGCCTGCTCTTGCAAAGGTCCTGAGTTCAATTCCCAGCAACCACATGGTGGCTCTTAACCATCTGTAATGAGATCTGGCGCCCTCTGTACATGCAGACAGAACATTGTATACATAATAAATAAATAAATCTTTAAAAAATTAGTTTTTATACATGTCTTTAAAAATATCATAATGAAACCCATTATTTCACTGCTATTTTAAAAAAACAACATTAGCAACTGGGACAATGGCTCAGTGGTTAAGAACACTTGCTGCTCTTCCAGAGGAGCCAGCTTCAACACCCACAAGCAGATCACGTCTGTGACTCCAGTCTGAGTGGAATTAAATGCCCGTTTCTGGCCTCCCAAAGCACAAGGCACACACATGGTGCACAGACATACATGAAGGTAAAACACCTAGACACATAAAATAGTTGTTAAAAAGATACTTAATCACATCTTTAAAAGTAAATGAAACTGGAGCTGGAGAGATGGCTGTTAAGAGTACTTGTTGCTCTCTCAGAGGACCTGGGTTCAGTTCCCTATATCCCCATGGTGGCATGCAACTGTAAAAGCAGCTCCAGGAGATCTAACACCCTCTTCTGCCCTCCACAGACACTGCATTCATGTCATGTACACATATACAGACAAAACACCCATACACATACAAATAAACGATAAAATAAAAAGATAATGAAACAGATTCCCTCTGAAAAAAAGAAGCAAGCAAGCAGCTTGAGCTGAGACCACTGCTCCATAATAAAAGGCTTGCCTGGATTCGATCCCTACTACTGCAAAAAGGTTAAAAAAAAAAAAGGTTTATTTCAAGTGTGTGAGTGTGTGTGTGTGTGTGTGTGTGTGTGTGTGTGTGTGTGTGTGTAAAATAACCTTTAATCCCAGCACTCGAGAGGCAGAGGCAGGCGGATCGCTGTGAGTTCGAGGCCAGCCTGGTCTACAAAGTGAGACCAGGATGGCCAAGGCTACACAGAGAAACCCTGTCTCGAAAAACAAAAAAATAAATAAATAAATAAATAAAAATAAAAATAAAAAGACACTTAATACTATTATAAAATAAGATAGTATTTTGTATTTGGAAAAAAAAAAATCAAGGGTGCACACCTTTAATCTCTGCACTTGGGAGGCAGAGGCAAGTGGATCTCTTGCATTCAAGACCAGCTTGGTCTACAGAGTTAGCTCCAGAACAGCTAAGGCTACACAAAGAAAACCTGTTTCAAAAACAAAACAAAATTCTGAATTTTAGTTTGGTTTTTTCTTTTTTGTGTAACCACGTAGTCCTGGAATTCACTCTGTAGACCAGGTTGGCCTCAAACTCACAGAAATTTGCCAGCCTCTTGTCTCCCAAGTGCTAGGATTAGAAGTGTGCCTTGAAGTTTTAAAGATTATTTTGTATATGTGTGTGTATTGCATGTAGAGGCCAGAGGCTGATAGCAGATGTCTTCCTCTACTGCTCTCCACCTTTTTTTTTGGAGAAAATCTCACTGAACCTGAAGCTCATTGATTGTCAAGACTGGCTAAGGCTGGGCATGGTGGCACACGCCTCTAATCCCAGCACTCAGGAGGCAGAGGCAGGCAGATCTCTTGCGTTCCAGGCCAGCCTGGTCTACAGAGCGAGTTCTAGGAATGTCAAGGCTACACAGAGAAATCCTATCTCGAAAAACCAAAAGAAAGAAAGACAGAAAGACAGACAGGCTGGCTAGCAAGCCCTAGAGACCCTCCTAACTCGGGTTACAAGTGTGCACTACCTGCATCAAGCTTCATAAACAGGTGTTGGGAATCCAGATTACACAGCAAGTATCTATAACTGAGCCTTCCCTTAGTTAATATTATCACAGATGCTATTTTAAGTTTACACACACAAAGACTGAAAACAAGTGCAGAATAGTTGATTATTTCCTGCTGTGAAGCTCAAGATAGGAAGTAAACCATCCAAAACCACTTCAGGAAGTCTCTGAAACTGACCAGATTAACTAGGCCTTTCCCTCCCCAAGAGTATATAAACTGCCTTGAGTCATACTGAGACAAGCTCCCTGGAAGAGGCCTAGACCAGCTGAACCATCTGGAAAGGATGCTCTCCAACCTGTTCAGCTGCCTACTAGCATAAGTGATGCAGCTATGCTTGAGTCCTTTCTGCTTCTGTAGGTAACCCATTACCCATATTCTAAAAATAACCCTAATAAAACTCACTGTTTCACCAATAGGACTTTGGTAGTTTATCAGCTCCCCATTTGGGTAAGTGGATTTTGGTGTTGGCAGGTGGGGGAGTCCTCCCCAGAAGTCTGTTACAAAAAGAATGGTATGGAATGCTAAGAACTCCTTTGTTTTAATCTCCATTGCTGATGGAATGATTGTTTTGTGCAATAATTATTTGAAGAAAAGGGAACAGAAACCTGTTAATTTTACTTTAAAGAATACTAAATGACAATATAAAATGACATCCACAAAGCACATCTTTTTCACGTTTTTCTAGCTAACATAAGCAAGCACAAAGCTGAACATTGCGGCTCACCTTTACTCTGTCAGGAAACTGAAGCACAAAGACTGCCATGAACTTAGGACAGCGCTGACTACACAGCGAGGTCTAAGGCAGCCCTGAGCTATGGTGATATCCTTTCTCAAAATAATGATAATGATAACAACCACAACAACAACAACGGGCTTATAAAACCTAAGAATATAAAATAGCATATAGTCAGAAACTATTTCCTTTTTCTTAATGATTTCTCTTTATTTTTTGTGTGCATTGGTGTGTTGCATGCATGTAGGTCTATGTGTGTGGGTGTTGGATCCCCTGGAACTGGAGTTGCAGACAGTTGTAAAATGTCATGTGTTGCTGGGAATTCAACCAGGGTCCTCTGGAAGAGCAGTCAGTGCTCTTAACCGCTGAGCCATCTCTTCAGCCCCAGTTAGAGACTATTTCAAACACATTTAGAGTTACATAGGTCACCATTTCTCAACCTGATAGTCATAAACCCTTTGAGGTTGAACTATCTTTTCACAAGGGTCCTTTAAGACCATCAGAAAACACAGGTTTTTTACATTATGAATCATACATAACAGTAGCAAAAATATAGTTATGAAGTAGCCACAAAAATAGTTTTATGGACTGGAGAGATGGCTCAGAGGTTAAGAGCACTGACTACTCTTCCAGAGGTCCTAGGTTCAATTCCCAGCAACCACATGGTGGCTCACAACCATCTACAATCCAGTCTGATGCCCTCTTCTGTCCTGCAGGTGTACATGCAGGCAGAGCACTGTATACACAATTTAAAAATAAAAATAGTTTTATGGTTGGTGGTCACCACAATATGAGGAACTATATTAAAGGCCACAGCATTAGGAAGGTTGAGAACCGCTGCCATAGGTGAATCTTCAATGTCTAGATTTTGTTCTTGTTATTACTAGTCTCTATGGACACACGATGTGAGATCAGAGACCAATTCCATGGGGTCTGTTCTTCCACGTTTATGTGGGTCCTGGAGACCCAATTCAGGTCGCCAGAGTTGAGTGACAATCAACTTGACCTGCTGAGCATCCTGCCAGCCCTAATCTCTAGATCTTAAACAAGTACACTATTTTCCCCACCACTTTATCTTGTAATTTAGCCATTAAACAAACATTTACTGAGCTTACTACTATATAAGGGTTTAGGTCAAAGATTAACATGCAATGGCAAACCTGTAATCATGCTGTTACAGCAATGCATCACGGGAGCTGTGTCAGAAAGAGAGCTTTGACATTTTACTTATTAGTATTGCGTGCATGCATGCGTGCATGTGTTTTGTATTTTAAGACAGGATTTCTAGCCGGGCGTGGTGGCGCACGCCTTTAATCCCAGCACTCGGGAGGCAGAGGCAGGCGGATCGCTGTGAGTTCGAGGCCAGCCTGGTCTATAAAGTGAGTCCAGGATGGCCAAGGCTACACAGAGAAACCCTGTCTCGAAAAACCAAAAAAAAAAAAAAAAAAAAGACAGGATTTCTCTGGCTATCCTGGAACTCTCTTTGTAGGCCAGGCTGGCCTCGACTCACAGAGATCCGCCTGCCTCTGCCTCCCGAGTGCTGGGATTAAAGATGTGCACCACCAAGCCTGACTTATTATGGTAGCTTACAATTGTCTATAATTCCAGTTCCAGGGGATCAAACACCCTCACACAGACATGCATGCACACAAAACACCAATGCACCTAAAATAAATCATTAAAAATTATTAATTTTTGTTTGTTTTTCGAGACAGGGTTTCTCTGTGTAGCCTTGGCTGTCCTGGACTCGCTTTGTAGACCAGGCTGGCCCCAAACTCACAGAAATCCGCCTGCCTCCCCGAGTGTTGGGATTAAAGGTGTATACCACCATGCCCGGCTTATTAATTTTTTTTAAATGCTGAATATGACCATGAACTCTTGAATCTTCTGCTAAGATTAGAGATTTGCACCACCACACCCAGTTTATGTAATGCTAGGGATCAAATTCAGAACATCTTCCATGCTAGGCAAGCACTCCACCAACTGAGATCTATCTTGCCCAAGAACAGTGACATATGTATAAGAGATAAACAGAGCCTAGACAAGGTATGGCATGTAGGTTCAGTGTATTAAAAAAAACAAAAACCTTCAATGTTTTGGGCCCAGAAAGACGGCTCCATAGTTGAGAGTGTTTGAGTGTTTGCTGCACTTACAGAAGACCTGAGTTTGGGTTCCAGTACCCACTGTGGCGCACAATCATCTCTAACTCCAGTTCCAGGAAAAATAACACCCTCTTCTGGTCTCTGAAAGCACCAGGCACACATGTACTACACATACACACATTCATACACAAAATTAAAAACTACTTTAAAAAAAGAAAACCACAACGAAGGTAGGGGTAACATGGCTTATAGCTCATGCTTAGAACCCCAGCATTGGAAGGGTGAGGCAAGAGAACTGCCGTGAGTTTGATGTCAGCCTGGGCTATATAATGAACTACAAATCACCCTGGGAAACAAAATAAGGACTCTCTCCGCACTTGGGAGGCAGAGGCAGGCAGATCGCTGTGAGTTCGAGGCCAGCCTGGTCTACAAAGTGAGTCCAGGATGGCCAAGGCTACACAGAGAAACCCTGTCTCGAAAAACCAAAAAAAAAAAAAAAAAAAAAAAAAGAAAGAAAAACCAACAAAGCAAAGTAAGAGACTCTCTCGAAAACAACAACAAAAAAACCCTCACAATGATACTCATTCATATCCACCAAAAACTGCTATAAACAAAAAGACAAGAGAGAATTAAGTATTGATAAAGATGAGAAATAACTAGACCTTCCTGTCACTGTTGAAAAGGTAGTATAATCTATTTACTGTGATAGCTAATTTTTTGTTTTGTTTTAAAGATTTTATTATGTTTATAGTGTTCTGCCTGAATGTACACCTGTAGACCAGAAGAGGGCATCAGATCACATTACAGATGGTTGTGAACACCAGGTGGTTGCTGGGAATTGAACTCAGGGCCTTTGGAAAAGCAGGAAGTGCTCTTGACCACTGAGCCATCTCTCCAGGCCTGATAGCTAATTTTGACTGTCAACTTGGCACACCTGGGAAGAGGGACCCTCAAAGAACTGCCTCCATCAAGACTGGCCTTTGGGCCTAGCATATCTGTGGGGCATCATCTTGAGTGATAGCTGATGTGGGCAGTGACACCCTGTGCAGATGTTCCTGGGTTGTACAAGAAAGCTGACTAAGGTTAAAGAGATGGCTCAGTGGTTAAGAACACAGGCTACTCTTCCAAGGACAGGAGTTCAATCCCCAGTAACCACATGGTAGTTCATAACACCGTAACTCCAGTTCCAGGGAATCTGATGCATTCTTCTGTCCTCCATGGGCACCAGGTATGCATGCGGTACAGAGACATACATGCAGACAAAACACCCACATACGTGAATCTTAAAAAAACAAAAGTAGTAGTAGCAGTGGTAGTACTAGCCTGGCAGAGCATGAGCGGGGAAGCAGGCCAGCAAGCAGCAGCATACTCAGTGGTCTCTGCTTCAGTTCCTGCCTCAGCTTCCCTCATGGCGGGCTGTAACCTGTGAGCCACACCACCCCTTTCCTCCCCAAGGTGCTTCTGTTCAGTGTTTTAGCAGAGCAACAAAAAGACCAAACCACAACAGTCATGTGACAGTTTCCTTAAAAGCTAACATAAATTCACATCATCCAGAAATTCCACCCTAAGTCTCTGGTCAATAGAAATAAAAACACTCAAGTGTAGAGGCAAGAGAATTATTGCATTTGAGACTATCCTGACTCACCTAGTGAACTCCAAGCTGGCCTTGGCTACATAGCAAGATCCTATCTCAAACTCCATTAACCAGTAAATAAGCAAACTGTGGTATATCCATGCAATGGAATATTCTTTGGCAATAAAAGTACTGAATCACCCAATAACATGGATTAAAAATAAAGTAAAAGACGCCATATATAAAAGAGTGCTCCAGGTCAGGCGTGGTGGCGCATGCCTTTAATGCTAACACTCGAGGTTCTCTGTGTTGCTTTGGCTGTCCTGGACTCAAACTCACAGCAATACTCCTGCCTCTGCCTCCCAAGTGCTGGGATTACAGGCATGAGCCACTGAGCCCAGCCCAAGGATAGGCTTTTTGTTTTGTTTTGTTTTTTTTAATCGTTTCCCCCCTAGTAATGGTGGTGTATAATTTTTCCCTTTCATTTTTGTTTTATGGATGATTTGTCTGCCTGTGTCTGTGAACCAGTGGCACGCAGTGCACATGGAACCCAGAAAAGGCTGTTGTATCCCCTGGGACTGGAGTTATAAGTAGCTGCAAGCTACCATGTAGGTTCTGGGAACATAGTATGGACTTAAATTTTACCTTTTATACTTAACCAAGAACCTAAAACTCACTAAGAATATAGTTACCTGGGGGCAGTGGCCCAAACCTGTAATCTGGGAGGCAGAGACAGGTGGATCTCGGTTAGTTCAAGGCCAACCTGGTCTACAAAGTGAATTCAGGATAGCCAAGACTACACAGAAAAACCAAAAAAAGAAAAAAGTTAGGAATGAAGGAACAAAGAATGAGAAAGAAAGAACATTAAACTTGCTGGGTGTGATAACATAGGTCTTTCCTCTCAGCACTCAAGAGCCACAGGTAGGCATCTTGGTGAGACAATCCTGTCTACAAAGGAAGTTCCAGGCCAGCCAGGGCTGCGTCAAGTCCCTGTCTCAAAAGGGAATCTGAACTTGCCATAACTAGTTTCCTGAATAATAGAAACCGAACAGTCCTACAACAGCTCTTCTCACCTGCATTTTGTTTAGAGCCTGATGATCCTCCATGTTCGACTTTTGCTTTCTTCTTCTTGGAGGAGGAGGATGGCTCAGAAGGCACAGGACGTTTTTCTACCACAGGGGTGGAAAGAGCTCGTTTTTTGAACAGCTCTCGATCTCTCAACAGGCTTGGGTCCATAATGCTACAAAAATCAAATACACATCTTTAATATAAATTTAAATCACTCAAACAAGCATGCCAAATATACAGACCTTGGCAAGTTAGTTCCCACAAATTTATCTTTTACTCAGCTTGCTATCATTTATATTTATTCACTTACTTTAAAAAAAAAATGGTACTCCTGTGCCAAGAACTGGGATAGGCAGTAGTAAGAAAGGGCAGTAAAAACAGAACTATTCTCCAGTCTTACAGCTATGCTAGCCAATAAGGTGGTAATTATATCTGAACTGCACTAGTTAGAAATCAGATAAAGTGTAAAATAGTTGGAAAAGTGGCTTAGAGGCTAAGAGCACCCAGGTTCAATTCCAGCACTCATATGGCAGCTTTCAACTATCTATATAACTCTAGTTCCAGGGAATCCAACACCCTCACACAGACAGATATGCAGGCAAACACCAATGCACATGAAAGTAAATTTTTTTTTTTTTTTTTTTGGTTTTTCGAGACAGGGTCTCTCTGTGTAGCCTTGGCTGTCCTGGACTCGCTTTGTAGTCCAGGCTGGCCTCGAACTCACAGCGATCCGTCTGCCTCTGTCTCCCGAGTGCTGGGATTAAAGGCGTGCACCACCACGCCGGCTCAAATTAATTTTTTTTTTAAAGTTAAAATAAGTATCATACTGAAAGGCTAGAAGGTGTAGCTCTGCTGGCACAGTGCATGCCTAGCACATACACAAAGCCCTGAGTTAAATCTTCAACACTAGGTGACTGCATGCCTGTAAACCCAGCACTCTGAAGGCAGGAGGAGGATCAGAAGTTCAATGTTATCTTCAGCTGACACCTAAGGCCAGCCTGGGCTACTCCAGACCTTGTCTCCAAAACAAATACAGACACACACAAGCACACAAACTTTAAGACCTGGTACCAAAAAGAGCCCTGTAAGTGCAGAGGAATTACCCTGTATTAATAAGCAGTATTTTTAGATTCTCATACTTTTCAGTAATTTATTTCACCAATTTGTTAAAATTGTGTTGTGTGTGCATGCTAGCTCGTGTTCACCTATGTGAGGAAGAGTACACACGCCTGGGTATATGTGTGGAAGCCAGAGGACAACTGTGGAAAATCTATTTTTTCTTTCCACCTTGCTAAAACTGGCTCCTTTTTTATTCTGCTACTCTGCATGTCACAGCAACTGGCCTGGGAGCTTCAGAGCAATTCTCTGTCTCCATGATACAGGAGTTAACAGGATTATACATAAGAGCCACCAAGACACCACATCCAGCTTTTTGTGGGTTCTAGGGAGCAAACTCAAGTCCTGAGGCTTGCACAGCACACATTTTTACATGCTGGGCATCTCATCACTCCAACTTTTACTTTTAAAAAAATACAATGTTACTGATCTGAAGAGCAGGTGCACCTCAAGTGGCATGGCCATGGCTAGAGCAGTGGTACAGGACTTCCAGGACTATCTCATGAGCAAGTACTTTGAGAAACCAGTTGGCCAACTAGGGTGTCCCCATTTTAGCCATCACTCCAGAGGCCAGGCATGTTGGTACACACCTTTAATCCCAGCACTAGGGCCAGCCTGGTCTGGAAAAAAAAAAGTCTCCAGAGATTATCACTGGCAGATGGCTGTCATCCTCTTTGCTACACTTTGATAGTCATGACATTTGCCTACAAGGTACAACCTGCATCTGTCTTCGATTTGCATATCATATAACAAATGAAGTAGTAGATCAGCTCCTTCAGGGAGGACAGCTTATCAACTGTGAGATGAGTAGGGAGCATCTTTGTTAGCAATGGAAGAACCAGTTCTTGAAAGGAACAGTGCCCCAGCCACTTCTGCCAAGCCAGACAACAGTGTAAAAAGTCTTGCTGAGGATAAAACATGGATGCTATGTTTAACAGCCATGCCAACCAACTCCGCTTCCTTATCAGTGCTAACTGCTGTCTTCAGTAGTCCAAAAATGCAAATTTGATCATTTTGAATGCCAGTTTGTCTCCACTAATCTGTAGTAACAGGTATATTATTTATTAGGATTTGTGTAATTCAAAATATCAAAGGGAGCCGGGCGTGGTGGCGCACGCCTTTAATCCCAGCACTCGGGAGGCAGAGGCAGGCGGATCGCTGTGAGTTCAAGACTAGCCTGGTCTACAAAGTGAGTCCAGGATGGCCAAGGCTACACAGAGAAACCCTGTCTCGAAAAACCAAAAAAAAAAAGAAAATCAAAGGGAGCCGGATACTGGTGGCGCATGCCTCTGATCCCAGCATGGAGAGTGGGGGGTGGAGGTGCAGAGGCAGGCGGATCTCTGAGTTCGAAGCCAGCCTGGTCTACAGGGTAAGTTCCAGGATAGCCAGGGCTACAGAGAGAAACCCTGTCTCGAGAAACAAAACAAACAATAACAACAATAACAAAATCAAAGGGAACAAATTTTTGTAACTATAAGCACTTAAGGACTCAAAATTCTTGACCTTTTATTTAATAACAGTATATCATCCCTCAATTAGGCACACACCACATTGATTTCCAGTGGTGAAAAGTATCAATGGTTCCCAGTGTATAAATTCAGATTTGTAATTTAATGGCAATAAACGATTTAAGTGTTTTCTAAAACACATTTACACTGACATATTTGTATGTATATATGCATTCTCTTCTCTCTCTCTCTCTCTCTCTCTCTGTGTGTGTGTGTGTGTCTAAACACGGGTTACCCTTGAAGCTCAAAAATCTGGGCAAAAGTTAGGAAGCAAGTTTAGGCTCAGTGAAGAGAATGAATGAATGAATCAAAACGGTTATTAATGATGTATTTTAAAAGCCAGTATACTCTTTTTCCTTTTGGCTTTTTTTTCCCTCTGAGACGAAGTTTCTCTATGTAATAGCCTTGGCTGTCCTGGAATTCTCTTTGTAGATCAGGCTGGCCCAGTTCAGTATGCTTTTATTATCAAAGAAAGCTGGGTTAAAAAAAAAAAAGAAAGAAAGCTGAGTTCAGAAGGCATGGTGGCCCACACATCTGTGTAATCCCAGCACTCGGGAAGCAGAGGCAGGTGGGTCTCTGTGAGTTTGAGGCCAGCCTGGTCTACGAATTGAGTCCAGGACAGCCAAGGCTACACAGGAAAGCCCTGTCTTAAAAAATAAACAAAAAAGGAAGATGGAGACTAGAGATATAGTTTGATAGTAGCATGTGGGCAGTGTGAAGGCCCAGGCTCAACCTTGACCCAAGGGGAAGAAAAAAAAAAAAAAACACTCATAAGAAAAAAAAAAAAAAAAAAAAAAAAAAATCAGCCAGGCATGGTAGAGCACGCCTTTAATCCCAGCACAGGGGAGGCAGAGGCAAGCGGATCGCTTTGAGTTCAAGTCCAGCCTCCTCTACAAAGCAAGTTCAGGACAGCCAAGGCTAACACAGGGAGACCCTGTCTCAAAAAAATCCAAATAATAACAACAACGACGACGACGACCACGACGACCACGACTTTAGGACAGATCAAGCCTGCAGTTTAAATTTAACTACATCAAGCCCACAACTCTGAAACACATTAAGTGTTGTCGCTAATTTTAAGAACTAAAACAGGAACTGAAGAAGCACTAGTAAGGTCACAGCGGGAAGTCAAGTGCCCTGGGTCCTGAAAGCCTGCCTGGTTAAGGTCTCTAAAATAAAAGACACCTACCTATATAAGGTACCAACAAAGGCACCCAAAGCAAGCGACTTTCTCGTGTTCCAACTAACTTTTTCTCCTCCGGCAGCATCTGTAAGGCACTATACTCATCCTCGGGCTAACCTGAGTGGTAGAGCAACTATGTCCCACGTCCACATCATGTTGGTCAATCAAAACCCCCAAACAGGGTATACAGCTGAAAGCTGGTCCGTCTCACCATGGATAGTGAGAAGCTATAATTTAAAATCTTCAGGCTCCCCTGTCCAGTTCTTTGCACCCCAAACAGAATCTGCAATCCTCCAGCCTGTCTACTCCTGTCTTGGGCTTCCCCTAGCACCGGAGCACCCCACTAGACGGATCGCAGAGTTCCCATCTGGAAAATGCCTCTGGGCTTCGCAGGAAAACACCGCAACTCAAGTTAAACAGCATTAGAACAGGCAGGGGTCGACGCCTGTCGGGAGGCAGCCCTGGGAGGGAGGGGGTCGCCGTGGTGCCCCCAACTCCACGCAGGGGGCTAAGGTAAACTTCGGGACCCTGGGGCCGCACAATCCGCTCGCCAATTCCCGCTCTCCAACCCCAAAAGTTTGCCTTCGGAATCCCCGGCCTAAAAGACAATGCTGGCTGGCAAGCGAGCCCCTTTCAAGGCGCTCGGCTCCGAGAATCGCTTGGCGGCGTGGCGCCCGCGCGCGGGCCGTCGGAAGCCGCGTTGCGCCTCGGAGCCAGGCATCCCACGGGTGACTCGCCGCTTCGCCCACCGACGGGGCCCCTACCTCAGCGCCCGCAGCCCGCGCCGACTCCGGGCCTCCGAGCCTCCGGCTCCGCCGCACGGACGCGCACAAACACACGCACGCACGCACGTCCGCTTCCCGCCCCGCTTCCCGCCCCTCCTCAGCGCCCCCCACCACCGCAGCCGCCACGCGCGCACGCCCAGCACCGACCTGTCGAGGAGGGTCGAGCCTCTGGCCGCCGAGCCTGAGGCGGGGCGACTCGGCCCCGGCTCCGCCCTCCACTTCCTGGTCGAGCGGCTGGACGCTAGCTCCCGGCAACCACCGCATGCTGCTTCCGAAAACGCGCATGCGCCACTGCGTGCCCCGCCTCCCCCGCCCCCCCCCATAAAATCAAGACCCTTGCTGGGGCGCGCTGTCTCCTTGACGACCTGCTGGCGTTCACAGACTGTTGACAAAGCTTCTCCAAGAGGCTCAGCTCTAATGAAGAACGCGAAGACACCTGTTTGGTTGGTTGGTTGGTTGGGGTTTTTTTTCGAGACAGGGTTTCTCTGTGTAGCCTTGGCTGTCCTAGACTCACTTTGTAGACCAGACTGGCCTCGAACTCACAGTGTTCCCCCTGCTTCTGCTGGGATTAAAGGTGTGCACCACCACACCCGGCTTGTTTGTTTCGTTTTGTTGGAGACAGGATGTCTCTGTGTAGCCTATGCTGGCCTCGAAACTCAGAGATCCACCTGCCTCTGCTTCCGAGGAGCTGGGACTAAGGGCGTGCACCACCGTCACCTTCAACACCTTTCTTCAAAGAAAGTCAGAGCTTTGGACCAGATCTTCCAGGAGGCTATGGAATCTAACCCAACTGGCAACATCAATATTTTCTCTATTTTGGAGTGGGGAGTTGTTTTGTTCGTTGACACAAGATATGTTTCCTTGCTTGGCGTGGAACTTGAATTATAAACTATTTTGAGATTGCGGACGAGTGTTCCATGCCAGGTCTTTCGACTTTACCTTAACCACCACTCACCAGCACCTCCTTTAACAAGGGAAAGAGTGAAAAGCAGCCTAGCAAAGTCAGACTCAAACATAGGGCTCGGCTTCTGCCCTTCGAACTCGGGTTTTCCATACCTCTGAACTGTCTTAGACAAGACTTTTTGATTCAGAGACAACATAAAATGGGGTAGGACATTAAGCCAACAACAACAAATAATAATAATAACTGGCCCATCCTGGACCCTACAATTATCCTTTCTTTGCTTGTAGAGCCTAAGCCAGTGCTCAAATATTCTGTAGCTGTATTTATTTATACTACTACTTGCCTTGGGTCTCGGTTCTATTCCCCTTCCCCCACCGCCGCGGATAGGACACTAACGATGCAGGAACAAGCTGCTTATAGCTAGGTCTTTCTCAGGTCCAAAGGGAACTCCAAATTCTAAAATGCAGTCCAAAGACCCAGACATGAGCTCAACTTACACTATAGGAGGGTTTCTGGCCAGCATTCCTCAGCAACTTGTGCAGCTCCACTTCCTGTCTAGTCATTTTCCTTACCTCCAGCCCAAGTGACATATGGCTTTCCAACTAACCTATCAGCACAGCAAGAGCTGTGTCCCACCTTCAGGCTCCCTCAGTCCCTACTCACAAGCACTTCACACATTTCAAAGCCCCCACATCAGTCTCCTGGCCCTCCCCCCACACACCAGGTACTCACCACCACAACTCCTTTTTTTTTTTTTTTCCAAGACATAAGTTTCTCTGTGTAGCCCCGGCTGTACCGGACTCTGCTTTGTAGACCAGGCTGACCTTGAATTCACAGAGACCCACCTGCCTCTGTCTCCTCAAACTCAGAGACCTGCCTGCCTCTGTTTCCTCCAGTGCTAGGATTACAGGCGTTTGTCATCACACCCAACTCACGCACCTTTTTTTTAATAACCAAGCTGTTTTCACTCTTCTCAGCTCCTGCTCCCACTCGCCTCACTACGCTCTCTGGAGTCTCTGTCTGTGGTCATCCTCCCAGTTTCTCACAGATAACCCTGGCACTGACCAGTCTGCGGGCCATGTTCAGGCTGCTTCTTCCTCTCTCTGCTCTAGACTCTTCCAGATGCCTCTGACTGTTCTTTCTCTCATATCCACAATAAAAACACTAAGCATATCACGAGGTGGTTGTGTTGGCAGTTTCCTTACTGCAGTTTCCCACTTGAATACATCTGGGGTGAAACTCAAACACAGTCTTAGTTAGGGTTGCTGTTGCTGTGATGAAACACCATGGCCAAAACAGTCTGGAAAGGAAAGGCTTTCCTTGACTTACACTTCAAGGTAACAACAGTCCATCACTGAGAGAAGTTAAGGCAGGAACTTACAGACAGGAGCTGAAGCAGAAGCCAAGGGGGAGTGCTGCTCGCTGGCTTGCTCCTTGTGAGCTTTCTTATACAACCCAGGACCACGTGCCCAGGGCTGGCCCCACCCACAGTGGGCTGGCCCCTCTCCCATCCTTCTCTAATTAAGAAAATGCTCTACAGGCTTGCTTGCCTACAGTTCTTCTTACTGAAGCGTTTTTCTCTGTTTTATTTGGCTTCTGGTTTTGTTTTGTTTTGTTGTTTTTGAGACATGGTTTCTCTGTATAATGTAAACTAGCCCCGGCTGTCCTGGAACTTTCTTTGTAGACCAGGCTGTCCTCAAACTCACAGAGATCCACCTGGAAGCATTTTCTTAATTGAGGGTTCCTCCTCTCGGACTACTTTAGCTTGTGCCAAGTTGGCATAAAACTACAAAGCATGGGGGCTGGAGAGATGGCCCAGCGGCTAAGAGCACGGACTGCTCTTCCCGAGGTCCTGAGTTCAATTCCTGGCACCCACATGGCAGCTCACAACTGTCTGTAACTACAAGATCTGACACCCAACACCAATGCATATAAAATTAAAAAAAAAAAAAAAAAAAAGGCTAGCCTCCTGCAGACCTGATAAGAGGCAAGGCCAGGATCATCGGCCTGGCTGCCTAGCCTCCCCGAAACCCCTCCTGGGGATTGTATGCTAGGCACTGATGCTCTTTTAAATATTCCTGTTTCTGATGAACTCAGAGATTGATCTGTTGGGTTCAGGGTGAAAGCCAAGAAAACTCACTTCAGACAGAGAAGCTTAAAATGAAAGCTTTATTTTCTGAGCTCAGAGAGGCAGCCAGTTCCGTATCTGAACTGAGTCCCTGAGGGGAAGTTGTTTTTGCATATTTAAAGATGAAAACCTGCAATTAGCTCATACACAGGTCAGATGGTGGAACAGGGTGGTCAGCTCTGACTCAAGTTATTTAGCTAAAAAGAAGTTCTAGCTAACCTTGAAAGTGTGCCTGGCAGTGTTTACGGTATATCCAAAGTGTAACCAAGTATGTAGATAGCAAGGTATGACTCATGACACCATTGAATCGTGCAAGGTGCAACAAGAGTGCAGCTTGACCCACTGGCAGGGAATTTTCCTAGAGCTGGTGGCCTTTGGGATGGAGTTAGGCAGTTTCTAACAAAATGGAGTCTGACAGCTTTTCACATGATCTCTTGAGACTGATGGGAGTGATGAGGTGTAAGAGGGAGTAGGGACTGGGATACAAGCAAGGAAATAGTGAGACCGCAGAACCAGATGAATCAGTGAGCAGAAGGAAAGATTTGTTGGGAAAAATCAAAACTACCATGGCGATCTCTTCGGGAACAGAGAGAATCTCGAAAGGCGGCGAAAGCCTTACCGGTTTTAAAGAGAGAGAGATTGCAGCAGAAGGAAGCGGGTAACCAGGAACAGCCTGGAAAGTTAGGTTAACCGGAAGGAGGGGGGCTCTGGCCAGAAGAGCCTGGGAGCTAGTGTGGGGACTCTGATATGTGTTACAGGTGTGTGCTGATAGGAAACTAGAGTCTTCGTTGCTAGAGGCAGGCTGGAGGGGCAGAAGGGAAGGAATGCTCTTCCTGACAAACAGAAACCCGCTTCACAATTTTCTGAGAAATGCTGACTTGAGGCTTTTGTTTCTCCAATAGCAATGCTCTGTTGACCCCATCAGAGTCCAGCCTGAGCTGAGCCCAGACTGTCATTTATGACATCGTCAGTGGCACTGCCGTTTTGGGGATGTCCACTTTGGACCTAATAGTGTCCAATACAATAAAACAACCCCAGAGTTTAATATCCCATCATCCTGAGAAACAATAGCAGTTTTTATTCCAACACTACTCTTTTTTTTTTTTTTTTTTAATGTATATTCGGCCTGCATGTGAGCCAGCAGGCCAGAAGAGGGCATCAGATCATATTATAGATGGCTGTGAGCCACCATGTGGTTGCTGGGAATTGAACTCAGGACCTCTGGTGGAGCGGTCATCTCTCCAGCCCCCAACACTCCTTTCTTTAAAGACCATAAACTCAGTTTCTCACATCTTCATGGAATTAGTTCTATCCCTCTCCTTGAATGAGTGAGAGCTTTGATGAACAAAGCTACCACATATGAGAAAACTCTTGCCCCTATAAATCAAACCACAACCTGTACAGCAATCTACATAAAATAGTCAGGATTTCCTCAGCTGGAAATGGTGGCTCACAACCATCTATAGTGTGATCTGGTACCCTCTTTTGGCCTGAGGGTATATGCAGGCAGAGCACTGTATACATAATAACAAATAAATCTTTTTAAAAATAATTTATTCAGATTATATCTAAATTGCTATCCCCTCACTTGTATCTTCCCATTCCCCCTTCCTCTCTCCCTCTTTCACCTTATTCCCCTCCCCTAGGCCTGTGACAGAAGGAAACCTCCTCCCCTACCATGTGATCATAGCCTATCAGGTCTCATCTGGTTAGCCTACTTCTCCTTCCTCTGTGTGCCATCAGGCCTCCCCACCAAAGGGAAGTGCTCAAATAGGGGACACTAGAGTCCATGTCAGAGTCAGTCCCCACTCTCCACACAACTGTGGAGAATGTGCTGTTCATTGGCTAGATCTGAATAGTGGGTAATAAATAAATCTTTAGGAAAAAAAAAAGAAAACGTAGGTCAATCTTGACATAATGCAGTTTCCTTATTAACATTGTCTCCTAATATTCCCCCACAAGGTTATAGTCATTGCCTCCCTCATGTAGCACAATCCAGAAATACATTGCCTCCCTCATGTAGCACAATCCAAAAATACGTCACCAAATGGCTGACTTAGATTCTGGACATCTGCCATCTGTTAGATTTTAGTGCAGCCCCTTGGATGGACCCTCCTTTGAGACACTCTAACCACTGCCCTTTATACTGCCCTTTAGTCAAATCTAGGCACTAAAGAGACCTCTGCATCCCCAATGCCCCTAAAAGCAGTTTGGGTGATTAATAAGGGAAGTAATGGGGCACCCACCTCGTCCCTCCCCCTTGCCATTCCAGACTCTTTTTCAGCACTCCAAACTGAAGAGCTAGAGCAAAGTCCTTTCCCCATCAATTAACCTTTCCATCTCACCAGCTCTCAAAGGAACCTTAAAGACATTTCAGGTCCGTTGAGCATCCTCCAGGACCATCTCTACTCTTTGGCTGCTGCAGTACTCCAGAATTAAAGAGCTGGATCTTCCTGACTGTTGCCAAGGATGAGATCAATGCCTTCCTCCACGAACCATGCTGCTTGCACACTGACATCATGGCGCCTTACAAAGTAGGTACCTCAGGAGAGGACCTTCAGTTTTCTTGGATGAAGCAGGATCTTCATTAGATGGGATGCGATAGCTGTGTCTACCGACAAGAAAGACCTGGCTGAAGTGAAGGGTTCAGTATGTCCAGTGTCAACAGAGTCTTCTCATAAGTACCCATTTCAGTTTTAGCCTCCCGTTCCTTCCCAGTTAATGTCATTAAAGCCAGCCAAGTATTCTGAAAGATTAAGACTCCGATTTGCATTATAGTTCAGCCATTTACTGATGTTGGATTTCCTTTTTTTTTTTTTTTTTTTTTTTTTGAGACAGGGTTTCTCTGTGTAGCCTTTGCTGTCCTGGACTGGCTTTGAGGACCAGGCTGGCCTCGAACTCACAGAGATTTGCCTGGCTCTGCTTCCCTGAGTGCTGGGATTACAGACATGTACCTTGGTGCCTGGCATTGGATTTCCTTTTCAATCTTACAGTTACAGGAGATAAAGATTCCTTCCAGGCCAGAAATGGAAACTTTCAGGTCATTTACACAGCATTTGACCTGAGAAGCCAAAGCCCTGAGTTCAGCCCACATGCCCTTGTCCAGTGCAACACAAAGCAAATGAGTAATGCCATTCATTATATGTGCCAGGTTGTCAGAGATGGGTTTTTGTTTTTCTGTTGTTGCTTGTTTGTTTGAGA
Source organism: Acomys russatus (assembly GCF_903995435.1). Taxonomy (NCBI): domain Eukaryota; kingdom Metazoa; phylum Chordata; class Mammalia; order Rodentia; family Muridae; genus Acomys; species Acomys russatus. The sequence goes on along the minus strand of NC_067163.1, from coordinate 23,814,497 downwards.
CAAGAGTTTATCGATGTAGCCCTGGCTGTTCTGGAACTAGCTCTTTAGACCAGGCTGGCCTCACAGAGATTGCTTGCCTCTACCTCCCCTAAGCCGCCACCCCGTCAGAGATGTTCTGAAGCGCCAAAGACATGGACACCCAGAGCTGTTTCTCTTAAGTGTTTGCACTTCTAATGGTGACATTTCGTGTATCTCTATTTCTATTGTAAGCTGTTAGGAACATAGTAAACTTGAAACATTTGTGTAACTTGAAAATTGTGACCTGGAATAATGTAACGCTGGCAAGATAAGGAGCCAGCCACAAGGCAACTCTGATAGGAGCCAAGCCTCAGGCAGCCTCTGAAATGTTACTGAACCAGTCCTGACCTGTGAACCCACACAACACAAAGCTAATGCTCACTGGAATACTGGAAAAAAAAAAAAAAAAAAGAACTCTGGAAGTGGCCCCCAGGATCCCAATCCTGTGCTCCCAAGATACAGCATCTCGTCTTTGGACTGATTCCCACCACAGCTGGTACTTTTGAGACCTGCCACTGTGGCTCCATCGACCATCCTGCATCGTTGCTGAGTTCACTCATGCCCACCTGTGAGCATTACCCTCTGAACAACACTCTCAAGGACCTTCTAGAACTTCTGACAATGCCATCATCCCAGCTTGCCAGAGATGAGGGACCTCACAGCAGATGCGGGGTGAGTTTACTCTTGAAGCACAATCACAGTATACGATTCCGCAGCAGAAGCCGGCAGCATTTCCTGCCTGTCTGTTCCCCATTTTGTGAGATGTTGGCTTATTGGACAGTGCAGAAATCTGTATAATAGCATGGTATCGTTAAGGAATGTCTGTGTGCATAGCTGAGCATATTCGAAAGGCAAACCTTGAGCGGACATCTAACTGCCTAGCGCCTCACAGATCTGCTTGTTACATAAGCCAATATAATAAATATCCTTTCAGAATAAATAATTATATTCAGGGGCTGGATAGATGGCTCAGGAGTTAAGAGCATTGGCTATTCTTCCAGAGGACCTAGGTTAGAATCTTACCCAGTAAGGGAATCGCAGCAAATCTAAGCAACAGTATACTACCACAGTTCTCTAGCTCAGCCAATCAGCTGAAGTTACTTGCAGGTTCACAGGTAAGCCCAATGCTACACCACTGTGAAGGCTCACAGCATCACAGCTGATGCATCACACATCACCCCAGAGCTGCAGAGATGGGAGTCGCCCTCCTCACTTAACCTTCCACACTCTAGCTCCTCCTGAGACCACAAGATTAATTTCAGCTGGGTCAGAATGACGCTCAGCTGTCAGAGAAATGCTGGCGAGAGTGGCCAAGGTCTCACGTGAAGGCTACCTCTCCACTCCTGCCTTCTACAAGGAAATGCATATGGGCTCTCCACCTTGAGTGGCTCTTGCAATGTCACAGGTGATTTGATGAAGATAGTAATAGTTGTTAGGCTCAAACAGCATCGTTCTTCAAGTACCAACTGTAACCAGTAAGATATGTACCAACCAGGGAGTGGAAAATAAATCCAACCAAAGTCCAGTAGCCTACTAAGCTCAGCAAAATGCTAGGGGTCCACTAGTGTGTGGCATGTGGCAACATTTATTTTATTTTAGAGACAGGGTTTCCTCTGTGTAGGCCTGTCTGTCACGGAAGTCACTCTGTAGACCAGGCTGGCTTTAAACTCATAGAGATGCAGCTGCCTCTGCCTCCCACGGGCCTGCACCATCACTGCCTAGTGGAGATAGCCTTTTTAGGTGAGCAATTGTCTAATTTGGTCCTTCTACAACCAAGGAAGAGACACAACATCCAGCATCTGAACGTCGATCCACTTCCCAGGTGCCCTGAAAACCTGCGGGTCCTGAGGGCTCTGCCCAGGTGCAGAATGCTGTGCAAGGTGCTTTGAGTCTTGGCCATATGGGCCAAAAGATCCGATGGTTTGGGAAGGGGCATAACCTAGTTACTAATGCAATTATTTTACTTTGTTGACATTGGGTCTACCCAGAAGTCAGTGCCACTGGCTGTGGCCACTCAGAAAGTCACCCAGGAAGAGCTTAATCAAAGTTCAGTAGCACCGTATTGCTCATGAAAACCACAGACAAGAGGGAACTCGTTTACCAATGATAAAGACAGTATGAATAGGATTATAAAAACTTTTGGAGGGACAGGGTCTCATGTAGCCCAGGCTAGCCTTTACTCCTGGCCTGTACCTCTCCAGCGCTGGTGTGCACCACCACACCTGGCCTAAGTGAATTTCTCAGGCTGCTTGTCTACCTCTGCCTATCTGTGAGACTGTCTTTTACACCCCTGGAACCTTACAAAGTTTTATTACTAAGATTTAAATGCCTGCAAAGGCCAAAAGAGGGCACCAGATCTCCTGGAACTGGAGTTACAGACTGCTGGGAGCCAGTAGATAGGAGCTGGGAACTAAACCGTGTCCTCTATGTCCTCTACGAGAGCACCAAGTGCTGAACTGTCCCTCCCCCCACAACCCTTCTGGCACTGTTTTAAAGAGACTTCTTCCCCAGCAGGTGTTGGTATCTGTTCTCCCAGTGTAAAATTCTTAGAAAATAAGCCGATAGCAATACAGTTCTTAATAAATTTTTATAAGACAACACAGTGAATTTCAAATTTTCGAAAGTTTTCATTAAAAAATGACAAAAACATAGAAAAACTGAAATGAGTGACTGAACCGTGAGTGCTTAGCCCACCCCTCCTGAAGGCAGCCACCTCTAGAACGTGTCTTAACTATTTAACCAGCCTCAGCTCTCCTAACTTTAACGCACTTCATTTCAGGAAAATAATACAAACCGTTTTGAATCATTTAAGGCAGAGCAAAGAGTAAAATGAGAACAGAGTGGTTACATCCTCAGCGCAGCTTCTCAGTACTAAACAAAAATACCAGATTCAAAAACACACATATATTCTGTACACGTGTGCACTTCTAGATGGAGACTCACCATCAAATAAAACAAGCTAGACCAGGAGTGGCCTGCAAGCCTGTAATCCCAGCATTCCTGAGGCTATAGCTGGAGGTGTTTGAGTCTGAAGCCACCCTGGGCTGCACAGAAACAGTCTCAAAAAAAAAAAAAAAAGAAAAGAGAGAGAGAAGAAGAAAAAATTAGCCAGCTGTATTTACTCGTCAGGCCCATTGTTTAACTTCATTGTATTTTCATATACATTTTTATACCTGGAATGAGGCCACAGGGCTGTTAACAAAAAAGTCAAAATATTGATTACTGTAGGTACAGTCAAATGCTAACCAATCCCAGATTAACAATTTTTTTGTTTTGTTTTTGTTTTTCGAGACAGGGTCTCTCTGTGTTAGCCTTGATTGTCCTGGACTCACTTTGTAGACCAGGCTAGCCTCGAACTCACAGCGATCCACCTGCCTCTGCCTCCCGAGTGCTGGGATTAAAGGTGTGCGCCACTATGCCTGGCCCAGATCAACAAATTTATGATTAGATAAATAAATTTTTTTTTTAACTAAAAATTTACACCATCAAAAGAAGATCCTGATTAAAATAAAGAAATCTATAAAGCTGGAGCTGGAGGTAAGCTTGATAGATCCATCCCTCTCGGAGGTCTTCTGGTCCCACTGGAAGCCACACAAGTCCCGGGGCTCTCAGCGGAGTGTGACCAGCTCTTCTGAAGAGGTAGGGTGAATGGCGACCGTGTTGTCGAAGTCGGCCTTGGTGGCCCCCATTTTCACAGCTACAGCAAAGCCTTGCAGCATTTCATCACAGCCAATCCCCTGCATGTGGATTCCAACCACCTGTGAGGAAGCAGGTCACGTAGTTGTGGGTTAAGTACCATAGCTCAGTGGCTGACTGCCTGCATCCCATCTCCAGCAATTTACTTTAAAGCCATCCTCAAAAGCTAATAATGTTGCTTTTCTTTCTTTCTCTTTTTTTCTTTCTTCCTAATGTTTAGTTTTTTGAGACAGGGTTTCTCTATGTAACAGCCTTTCCTGAGAACTCTGTAAACCAGGCTGGCTTCGAACTTGCAGAGATCCACCTGCCTCCTGAGTGCTGGGATTACAGGCGTGCGATTCTTCCACCTAGCCTCTAACCATACTTCTACTCCAGAGTCAGTATAAGTAAGCCAAGGAGGCCGTATGTAACCCTGTTCAATGTTCCCTCCAGGGCACAGCCGGCATTCGTTACTCTTGCTTGCTTCTCTCTGAACACAAGGTCTCTGTTTGATGAAATTCTTCCTCCCTAACAGGGTCTAGTGGTATAGCCCAGGCTACCCTCAGACTCCTGATCCTCCTGTGTCCGCCTCCCGAATGCTACACCACCATGCCTGGCTTTCTTCTCTCCTAAGAGCTAAGCCGTTTCCTTAACCAGATAGCTACAGACGTGTGCCCTCCTGGCCTAGTTAATTCTGTCCCCTGCTCTCTGAGCACCAGTAGTTGTCTCAACAGTGACAATGTTCCGTATGTGGGGGAGGGACTACACACCTGCAGCTCAATCCTGGCTCTTCTGTTTCAAGGGCTGGGACTCCTGAATTTCAGTTATAAGGGAACCTGGGAGCCCCGAGGCCAGAGAGAGACTCTGGTAGAAGGTGAAGAGAAGAGCAGCGGCCTGCTGACTCAACTGATGTGGCCACTGAGGACTGCTCCGGGCAGCAGGCTGTGTTTTGTTGGCACGAACCCCTCTCTGTGACTGTGCTAGAGGCGCTGAACTAACCACCACACTCTGTCTCATGGCTTTGGGTATTGAAGCCCATCAGATCAGATACACACCTTGTAGTTATTAATAAAAGTTGAAAACTATAACTATAGCTAAAATTTTAAAATAAGTACTTATGTTTATTTTATTGTGTGGGGGGTGGGGTGGGGTGGGGTACAGAGACAGACAGCATGGGTGTGGATGGGAGAGAGACCAGGTCCATGTGTGCTAGCTTAAACACTGCTGGAGGTCAGAGAAGAACTCCTTGGACGGCTGGAGAGTTGGCTCAGAGGTTAAGAGCACTGGCTGTTCTTCCAAAGGTCCTGAGTTGAATTCCCAGCAACCACATGGTGACTCACAACCATCTATACCCTCTAATGCCCTCTTCTGGCATTCAGGTGTATATGCAGATAGGGTACTCATATACATAAAATAAATAAATAAACCGGGCATGGTAGCACACGTCTTTAATCCCAGCACTTGGGAGGCAGAAGCAGACAGATTGATATGAGTTCAAGGCCAACTTGGTCTACAAAGCGAGTCCAGGCCAGCCAAGGCTACACAGAGACACCCTGTCTTGAAAAAAAACAAAACAAAACAAAACAAAAGCTGGGCAGAGTGGTGTATGCCTTTGATCCCAGCACCCAGGAGGCAGAGGCCAGCCTGGTCTACAAAGTGAGTCCAGTACAGTGAAGGTTATACAGAGAAACCCTATCTCGAAAAACCAGAAAAAAAAAAAATATATATATATATATATAAAACAAACTCAAGGAAGTCAGCTCTCTCTGCCACCTCAGGTCATCAGGGTCTTCCAACAAGCACCTCTAGCTGCCAGCCCATCTCATAGCAACGCCACAGCTCAGTACTGGTGGCATTTGCTTTGGATCTTACAACTTGGGAGGTTTGAGGCACAAAGATCAGAAATTTGAACCAGGTTATGTGGTAAAAGCTGGTCTTAAAAGTGCAAGCAAGGGTTGGAGAGATGGCTCAGAGGTTAAGAGCACTGACTGTTCTTCCGAAGGTCCTGTGAGTTCAACTCCCAGCAAACATAGGTGGCTCACAACCATCTATAATGAGATCTGGTGCCCTCTTCTGGCCTGTTGGTTCACATGCAGGCTGAATACTGTATAAATAATAAATAGATAAATCTTTTTTTTTTTTAAATGCAAGCAAAACAAAAGACTTCATATGTAAGCCATGTCCTTTACACACAACCAAGTTCCTCCTTGAGATTTAATTCAACTAGAAGAAACAGCTTAATAAGCTGAGAACCCAAATTAAACCTATTTTCTAAATTATAAAAACAAAACTCATTCAAACGCAGATCAAAACTATACGGAGAGATCAAATGACACCACTGAAGTGGCCACCCTGAAAAAGACGCTGGTGAGCAAGCGTGTGGAGGAAATGGGAAATGTGTTGCGGGGACAGAAAAATCCTCCAAAACACCAAAGCCTGTTTGGCAGACCCTTAGAAAGTTAAACCAAGAGACAGTAACTTTCAAAAAATGGTTGACCAAATTTCCAGTTATTTCATTCATTACTTTAAGTTTTAATTTGTCTTCTAGTGAAACACATTTACCACAATATCTTCTTTTTTTTTTTTTTTTTTTTTTCACAATATCTTCTTAAGAACTTATTTCCTTTTTTTTTTTTTTTTTGGCTTTCGAGACAGGGTTTCTCTGTGTAGCCTTAGCTGTCCTGGACTCACTCTATAGATCAGGTTGGCCTTAAACTCACAGCAATCCACCTGCCTCTGCCTCCCAAATGCTGGTATTAAAGGCGTGTGCCACCATGCCTGGCTTATTTCCTTTTCTTTATGTGTCTCTGTCATTCTGTTCACGTGTGGGGCTGCCTTCAGAGGCCAGAAAAGGTTCCTCCTTTGAGCTACTGTTACAGGTGGTTGAGAGCTACCTGGCTGATGTCTGTTCTGGACTAGTGGTCAATGACTTTTCTTTTTTCTTTTTTTTTAATCTTTAATATAGTCACTATTTCTTGCAATGCTGAGAATCAAAACTCAGTTGGAACAGAATCTTTTTTCAAATATGAAGAACCCCAAAAAGCATATAAGAGAGACACCATTTTCCCCAATACCTTTTCCTCTTTGTTGGCACAAACCATTTTCATCACACATCTCGTCTTCCTTGTGGTCACAGCGTGATACATCGGGGTAAAGGCAGTTGAGTAGATTTTCACATTGTCTTTTCCATACTTATGAATGGCTTCATCTATAATATACATCAAAAATATCAATAAAAAACTAAACTATCCTACAAAGCTATGGGAGGGTAACGGCCAGAAATACACCTGAACCAAAAAAGAAGACAGCATCCAACTATACTAAAATAAGAGGAGTTCTACAAAATAAATGTCCATGTCCCATCAGACACAGAATGCCCAAGCAACTGTGTCTCTGACTAAATGAGACCAAACTGCCCGCAGTGAATTATTCTAGACCGAAGTCTGGACTGTGGGTGGGTGGGGTGTGCGTGGCTGTGTTACAAACGATATTTGAGAAAGCTGGCAAAATTTGCATGAAGTTTAAATAATACTTTATTAACTGAAGTTTTCTCACCTTAAAGCTATGTTCATGTAAGCGAAGACGTGTGTTCTTAAAGACAAAAAGTGTACAGTATACGTAGAGGTGCAAAAACGATAAGGAAAAAATAGTAAGGACACAGAGGGGTCCTTTGTATTGGGCGGGCAATTTCTAACTTATTTAAATATAAAAGGGGGAGAGGAAGGGAGGGAGGGAGGAAAGGAGGGAGGGAGGGAGGGAGGGAGAACACACGGAAGAGAGCAGCAGGCTCTCCAAGTACTCTCCAAGTACTTGTGGCTTGAGAAATAGGACCCCAGACTAAACAAAAGGGTTAGTGTAACTTGGCGGACAGTTATTTGGGCTGAAAAGTTTAGAGAAGAGACCACAAATTACCTTCATTTTAAAATACTTACCTTCAGTGAGCCCCACTGTCCCAATAGGGGGGTGGCTGAAGACGACGGTGGGGATGTTGTCATAGTCTAACTTGGAATCTTCTTTGTATTCAAAAAGTCTATGGGCAAGTTTCCGGCCAGCAGCTATGGCGACTGCAAGGGGTAAGAGTCAGTGTTTGTTTTATTGCTTATTTTAACATGGTAGTACTAGGCTAACAGCCGTTTACTGAGCTGCCACAGCTCCGACAGTGTATGCCAATATCACTATCATGCCTACTTCAGCATTATGAAAACCTAGCTCTGCCAACATGAGCAATCAAACTCTGTGCATTGTAGTCTAAGAAAAGCAAATTCCCAATCACTCGGCAGTTAATCAGCTTAATGAGCGTCCTGGCAGGATATTTATAGAGCAAACCATAGTTTGGCACATTTTAACTTCTACTTCAGGAAGTTTTGTTTTGTTTTTTTGACTAAAAAGTTTGTTTCTGTTTAGCCTGGTTATATTCCTATGTCCTCCTCTCTAAAGTCCCGAGTCCAAAAAAGAATTAGTTTATTAATTTACTGATAGAAAATTTCCTAAGACAAGTTAACAGTAGACATCTTTAGATGATGTGACAATGCTTTTGCATTTTGTTTTTGTTTCTGTTTGTTTGTTTGTTTGTTTTTTGAGACAGGGTTTCTCTGTGTAGCCCTGGATGTCCTAGAAGTCACTCTGTAGACCATGCTGGCCTTGAACTCTTGCCTCTGCCTCCCAAGTGCTGAAGGATGTTTCTCTCTCTCTCTCTCTCTCTTTTTTTTTTTTTTTTTTTTTTTGTTTTTCGAGACAGGGTTTCTCTGTGTAGCCTTGGCCATCCTGGTCTCACTTTGTAGACCAGGCTGGCCTCAAACTCACAGCAATCCGCCTGCCTCTGCCTCCCGAGTGCTGGGATTAAAGGCGTGTGTCACCACGCCGGCTGAAGGATGTTTCTCAAGGTCTTGTGAAAGGATATAAAGTTGCAGTTAGAATGGCTATGTTCAAGAGATATAATGCACAGCATGGCAACTACGGTTAATAATGTAAGTGTACAATTTATACAATGTATACTTAAAAACTGTTGAGGGTACTTATGCAGGCCTCAAATCCCAACACTCAGGAGGTAGAAGCAGACAGGCCTTTATGAGTTTAGGCCAGCCTTGTCTACATAGTGAGTTCCAGGGCAGCCAGGGGTATGAAGAGAGACCTTGTCTCAAAAAGTAAGCAAACAAACAAATAAATCACTGAGAGTATATTTTGTTTTTGAAAACAAACAAACAAAGCGAGGTAATAAATGTTAACCAGATTGATTAGGCTCTCCACAATATGGAAATCTTTAAAACCATCACGTTGTGTGCCACAAATATATCACTTTTATTAAAACTATGGAGAAAGGGCGCAGGCTTCACCCTAGACGTTTGGAAAGTCAAGTGAGGTGTCACAGAGGGATGGAACAAGAGCATAGCAGACAGGTGCAGCACACACCTTGGATATGCTCCTGAGGTTACAGGAACGGAGAGGACAAAGGACATCAGAGCTGGTGGCACCAATACCTCTTACTCATAAAAGAATGCACATTCTCCAGCTCACAGGGCTTCAGAAGGGAACCACATGATAGCTTCTCTTTATGAAGGATTCAGGAATCGCTAATCATTTAACTGTCCGTGTCAGCTGGTCCTCCTTGTCCACTTGACTGGATTCACAGTCCACCGGGAGACCCAGCCCCGGAGTATCTATGAGGACTTTTCTAGAGACATTTAACTGAGTCGAGTGGACCTGCCCTGAATACGGGTGGCACCAACCCCTGGGCATGCTTCCTGGACTGGCCATGAAGGAGAAAGCAAGCTGAACACTAACATCTGCTTCTCTCTTGTTTCCTGAACACTGACACAATGTACCCAGGGCTTCATGCTGCTGCCGCCCAGCCTTGCCCACCGTGATGGACTCCTGACCCCCCCTCCACTAGGAGCCAAGATAATGCCCACCCCTCCCTTCTGTTGTTTTTGTCAGGTATTTTATGACAGGAATGAGAAAGCAGGCAGAAAGTGAACATTAGCTAGCCTACATCTACCTCAAGCCATCAGGCCTGTCTTCCCGAGAAAGGAAGAAACATCACCTGGGGTGAGAAGTGCTTTCCCGCATACGTCCCCAACAGCATAGATGCCTTTGACACTGGTGTTCTGGAATTCGTCGACAATGATATGGCCCTTTTCATCAGTCTGAACGCCCTAAAATCACAAAAGGACATCTGGTAAATATGGGACCATCCAGAACGGTGCACCAAACCTTAAGAGCAGCTGTTTTTCACATCTGCCCCTCCAGAAACCTGTAAGACTTAACAAGATGTATATCACTTCAGGTTGACAAGTCCCATAGCTACTGCAATATAAAAGATGAAGTGTTTTATTGACTATTGAGGTGCCTTCATGGGACTAGGCTGGTCCAACAAACATGAAGATGAATAACAAAAAAAGAAGAAAAAAGAAAGAAGGAAGAAGAAAAAAAAGAGGAGCAAGAAAGAAAAAGAGCAATCCTTTAATCCCAGCACTCTAGAGGCAGAGGCAGGTGGATCTCTGTGACCAGCCTGGTCTACAGAGTGAGTCTAGGACAGCCAAGGCTACACAAAGAAACTCTGTCTTGAAAAACCAAACCAAGCCGGGCGTGGTGGCGCACGCCTTTAATCCCAGCACTCTGGAGGCAAAGGCAGGCGGATCTCTGTGAGTTCGAGGCCAGCCTGGTCTACAAAGTGAGTCCAGGATAGCCAAGGCTAACACAGAGAGACTCTGTCTTGAAAAACCAAAAAAAAAAAAAAAAAAAAAGAAAGAAAAACCAAACCAAACCAAACTAAAGACTAGTCACTGAAGCCAGGTGTACTGGCACAAGTTGGTAATCCCAGTGCTTGTGGAAGAGGCAGGGCAGGCAGATCTTTGTGAGTTCAAGATCAGCCTGGTCTACAAAGCAGAGTCCAGGAAAGGCAAGGCTATACAGAAAAACCCTGTCTCAAAAAAACCAAATTAGGGCTGGAGAGATGGCTCAGTGGTTAAGATCACTGTCTGCTCTTCGAAAGGACCCGGGTTCAATTCCCAGCACCCACATGGCAGCTCACAACTGTCTGTAACTCCAAGATCTGACACCCTCACGCCAATGCACATAAATTAAAAATTAAATAAAAAATTAAAAAAAAAAAAAACAAATTAAAAAAAAAGACGGTCATTGAGTTGGAGGCCAGCCTCGTCTACTTAGCCAGTTCCAAGGTCAGCCATGGCCACATAGTGAGACCCAGACTCCAAAACAACCAACCAACAAATGGATGTCTATATACTTATATAAATCTGCATAAATATGTACTTATTTTTATATTCACATATGAATTACATAACATTATATGTATAATATATATTCATATATGTACACATACACACACACACACACACATAAAATCTTTGGAGATGGGATGTGGCTCCATGGTAGAGCACATGCTTAGCATGTACCAGGCCCTGGCTCTGACACCCACCACCACTGACAAACAAACAGACAGACAGACACACGCTTTGGAGCCAGACAGGCTGGGCTGATCCCAACTGCCACTCACTAGTTGTGAGATTTTATGTATGCAACTATTTAGCAACAGATATTTGATCTTCTATTGGAAAGGAGTTTAATTTGGCCACTAAAACACAGTGGTGAGTTGGACTGACTTCCTACTCCAGCCTGCTGAGCTACCTATTAATCCTGTTTCTTGGTTTCCTCACCCTTCAGCTACTGGCAAGATTTATGAGATGAGTAATGCACTGACACAATGCACACAGCAGTCACTCAAGTGTGCATTACAACAGACCTAGCTTAACTTTTTTTTTTTTTTTTTGAGACAGGGTCTTTCTGTGTAACAATACTGGGTGTCCTGGACCTTACTATGTAGACCAGACTGGCCTCAAACTCACATAGATCTGCCTGCCTCTGTCTCCCAAGTGCTAGACCTAACTTAATTTTTAATAAGATGAGAATGAACCTTCTTTTTTGGCCTCATTCCTTGAAAATTCAGGAAATGAAGAGCTGTGAAACAAGCAGGTTGGCAGAGTACGTGTCTGGCATGTTGAAGCCTTGGATGTGGTCCCTAGCACCGGTGCATACCTGCAATCCCAGTACTTGGGAGGGAGAGGCAGGAGGGTGAGAAAGTCAAAGCTGAAGTTAGGAAGATGGTTCTGTGGGTAAAGAGCTTCCTGGGTGAGCAAGACCCGAGTTCGATGCCCAAGACCTATGGAAAAGCCAGGTGTAGCAGTCTTCAAGGGCTGGGGAGACAGACACAAGACAACCCCGCCTGCTGACCAGCCAGTCTAGCCATAGGGGGGAGCTCTATGTTCAGATAGAGACTCTCAAAAAATGAGGTGTGGAGCATTAAGGAAGACACCAGTGTCAACCTCTGGCCACTACATGCAAAGCACATATGTATACATATATATACATGAGTGCATACACACAGATTCAACCAGTAAGGACAGAAATGGAAGGAAAGAAGAGAAGGCCAGTGGGCAGAGGGACATGAACTAGAACACACTACAGTCATACATGCATGTGGAAATGCTACTATGAAACCCACTGCTTAGTTTGCTGAAAGTTATTTTTCATTAGTAAATTAGAGAGTAGGAGACAGATACTAAGATGTCGAAGGCTCCAGGCATGGTGGCTCACGACTAGAACCCCAGCACTTGGGAAGTAGAAGCGGGAGGTCAGAAGTTCAAGGCCACCCTCAGTTCTTTATTGAGAACGAGACTGGCCTGGACTACAAAAGATTCTGTCTCAAAGACAAACAAACAAATAAATACAGGCCGAGAACAGATCAGTAGACCCAATGGGAGCAAAGCAGGAAAACTGAAGGCTAGCTGGAGCTACAGACTATCTACAAGGCTAGCCTAGGTAACTTAGTGGGACTATGCCTTTAAAAGGGGAGGGGGGAGATACAGGCTGGAGAGATGGCTCAGAGGTTAAGAGCACTGTCTGTTCTTCCAAAGGTCCTGAGTTCAATTCCCAGCAACCACGTGGTGGCTCACAACCATCTATAATGAGATGTAATGCCCTATTCTGCAGGTGTACATGCAGGCAGAGCACTGCTTACATAATAAATAAATAAATAAATCTTTTTTTTAAAAAAGGAGGGGGGATACAGAGGGCTAGGACTACACTGTGTTATAGGGTACCTGGTTAGCATGTGAGAGGCTCGAAATTCAATTCTTACCACTGCCAAGAAAAAAAGCAAAGGAAAGGAGGGAGAGAAAGAAAGACGGAGGGGAAGGAGGAAACAGGAAGTGGACAGGAAGGTGTGTGGTAGTGCACACCCATAACTTCAACCATTCCAAGTCTGCAAGAAGGGAGCGAGCTGGGAAATGGCTGGACAGTCTGGATCAGACCCCTCCCATCTAACAAGATTCCTGATGCGGGGTGAGGACCCCAGGAAGGGGAAATACTCCAACAGCACAGTGATCATGATCATGACAAAGCACATGGTCCCCGAGGACTACACACGGTGGGCCAGGTCAGCTTACCACTTTATGTAGATTCAGGCCCTTAGAATTCGGGTTCCGTCCAATGGCCCAGAGCAGGCAGTCAACATCTGAGATCACAGTCGTGGCGGGTTTCCTACCAGGAACCGCAGTAACCACCTGGAGTTCCAAGCCGGATGATGCCTTTTTCACTTCCTTGACCTATTTTTTAAAAAAAATTAAATATGTGTGGGAGGAGAGGGGTGAAGGGAGTATGAAAGCAAAGTGAGAGAAATTGGACTTTTCCTTAGATTGGGAACCGAACAGTGGCTCTGCTCATGCTACGCAGGCACTCAACCACTGACCTGTATTCTGCCCTCTTTTTACTTATTTTGGGATGGGATCTCACCAAACTGCCCTGGCTGGCCTTGAACTTACTTTGTAGTTCAGACAGGCCTTGAACTCACAATCCTCCTCTGTCAACTTACTAAGTAGCTGGGAGTTTAGACCTAAGCCACTACTGAAACTAGAATCCATCCTCTACTCTCCTCACCCAGCTTTGGAAACAGAATCTCAATCCGTAGTTCAGACTGACCTCAAATATTTCTGCCCCCAACTCCTAAGCTTGGGTAGGCCTTTACATCCAGCCGCAGGTTTCATACTTACTGACAGCTGGAACCAGTAGTTAATTTTAGCCAAAGGTCATGGACACTAAACTACCCAGAGCCAGGCCTGTTTCCTTGATGCTTTGTATAACCAGGGATGTGGGCTTGTGTTGCTGTGTGTGTTGGTATGAAGGAGAACGGCCTCCATAAACTCATCCTTGATCCTGACCTGAACCAACAGTAATAAGGGTCCTGAGGGAAGAGATGTCAAGCCAGAGGATGGGATGAAAAAATATCACCGAATGCTTGGACCAGAAGGTTTTGTTGGAGGGTGTGGTCTGGTGCTATGTATTTTGATGCTAATTACTGGCTCCCAAGATCTAGTTGCTGCCCTGAAGAGCTTCTCACACACCCCAAGTACTGCTGTGTAACCTTGCCTCCCTGATTGGCTAAATCAAAGGCCTACACCCACAAGGCCTCTCACAATCTCATAACAACCATCTGTTACCGCACTACTATTGGATCTGACTCTTCTGGTCTTCCTAGTCAACAGGCAAGCATGCAGTGCGCAGACAAACATGAAGGCAAAACATCCACACACGTGGAGAGAGAGAGAGAGGGGAAGGAAGTGTGGAAACACGGAATCAGAAGCAGGCTAAGCTGCCATAGAGGAAATAGTGGGGCTGGCTGAGGTGCACCTTAGTAGTAGAGCTGTTTATTTCTTTCCTTTTTTTTTTTTTTTTTTTTTTTAATATTTATTTATTTATTATGTAGTGTTCTGCCTGCATGTATATCTGCACGCCAGAAGAGGGCACCAGATCTCACTGTAGATGGTTAGGTGTGAGCCACCATGTGGTTGCTGGGAATTGAACTCAGGACCTCTGGAAGAGCAGGCAGTGCTCTTAACCTCTGAGCCATCTCTCCAGCCCTGGTAGAGTCCTTTCACACACCGGGTCATGTGCTCTGAAGTGACACACAAGCCACAGACCCTGGCTGCGTACCTGTGAGAACTTCAGCACTTCCACACCGGCGTTTTCCAGCTCTTCCGTGCAGTTGGAACTGATGAGTGGATCGAAGTTTCTAAGTACCTGCATTGAAACGTGGGCAGCAGAGGGACGGGTGTTGGGTTAGACTGGAACCTGATTAAAGTCGCAGCACAGGCTTGGGCGTGCAGCTCCCGTGTTCTATTACCCCTCCTCGTTCCGCCTCCCTCCCTCCAGCGCACACTGGGCACAGTTTAGCGGACCTTCGTTTGCCTATATCACCAGTGTCTGCAACACTCTTATCTGGTGTCATCAACACCTATTTCAGTGTTCTGAAAACTGAGCGGGCAAACTTCAGACCTCTAGAATCTTCGCATCTCTCTCTCTCTCTTTCTTCTTCTTCTTTTTCTTTTTCTTTTTCAAGACAGGGTTTCTCTGTGTAGCCTTGGCTGTTCTGGACTCACTTTGTAGACGAGGCTGGACTTGAACTCACAAGGATTCCGCCTGCCTCTGCCTCCCGAGTGCTGGGATTAAAGGTGTGCGCCACCAAGCCCGGCACGTGCCTCTCTCTTTCCGTTGTTTCTTTTCCCCAGAATGTAGGGAAACACTTGCGTAGCGGGGCTGGCTTTCCCTCTGGGAAAACTCTCTCAATTGTCCTGTGAAGAACAGGAGCTAGATCCAGCATTTTAAACTAGTAGAAGAAGTGAATGAAGGAGGTGGGGGGCGGGGCACAAAAATTTTGTCAACAGTAAAAAAATTTTTGACACACTATGATGCAAACTAAATTCAGAATCAAATGTATACTGAGCCTAAGGAGTGTCTGGCAGGGCCTACTATGCTGTATGCTACAACTTCTCTGTATTGTGGATCTAAACACAGCATGCACACACTCCATGTTGCACATGGCACTTAGGACCACAGGAGGAAGGCTGTGGGTCAGATTTAAAACGACTTTATGTTACAACATACAGTGTTTTTACTGCACATACAAAGCTTATGGCTCTTACACAAACATATGGCTCAGTGACATATTTCTGCGATCGCCCTTAAGGGTCAAATTAAGTGTACCTTTGGATTGTACTGTGTTAAATGTTTGGTTACAAAAGCTGCTTGGGAGGCAGAGGTAGGCAGATCGCTGTGAGTTCGAGGCCAGCCTGGTCTACAAAGTGAGTCTAGGATAGCCAACACTACACAGAGAAACCCTGTCTTGAAAAACCAAAAAAAAAAGAAAAAAACCACCAAAAGAAAAACAAAAAGCAAAACAAAATCAAAAGCTGGCCAATAGCAGGGCATCATGACTCAAGCCTTTAATCCCAGTACTCAGGAGGCAGAGGCAAAGGCAGGCGGATCTTTGTAAGTTTGAGGCCAGCCTGGTCTACAAAGTGAGTCTAGGACAGCCAAGGCTACACAGAGAAACCCTGTTTGGGGGGTGGGGGGAGCTGATCATACTGCCTGCAGTGGCTTGAATGAGTGTCCCACATAAGCTCAGATATTTGAATACTTGGTCTCCAGTTGGTGGCAACATTTGTGGGGAAATTTGGGGCGCACGGCCTTGCTGGAGAACAAAAGGCCCCAGTACACTTCCAGTTCACTCTTTGTGCCTCCTGTTTGTGGGTGAACTCCCAGCTTCTTGCTTGGGCCACCATGCCTACCACTTGCTGCTCCAGTGGACTTTTATGCCCTGGCACCATAAGCCAAAATAAACGCCTTCTCTAGGGCCGTGGTGGTGTATTGCAGCAACAGAAAGCAGCAAAGACACTGTCTGTTCCCACCGAAGAGTCAAACATCAACCTGAGCCTGATTGTGTTTGTAAAGGAGACTTGTTGGGTATTGAAAGCCATCCGGATAATAAAGGTGGGCAGTTGGAGGGACGTATGCCGGGGCTGACCCAGCACATTGTGAAAGCACAGAAAAACCACACCCAAAAGGCAGCACGGCAAACGCCTATCCACACTCACATATACAAATCATATACACACAGTAATAAATTAGATTTAAATTAAAAAAATAGATGATACCTAGTTTTTTTTTTTTTTAGAAGTAAAAATAATCTTCCCTAATTAGGGGGGAAAAAATCAGAGAAAGGAGACAGAGGAGACAGGACTTACCTTGTCGTGCCTTATCATAAGAGATGTCCTGGAGCCCAGAGCAGAGAGGATGCCAGCTATTTCCACAGCAATGTAACCTGCACCCACAATGACACTGCGGCTGAGGGGAGAGCAAAGGGGGACCACTCTTAAACTGACTCTGGAATGGCTTTAGATATTCAGACTAGCAAGTTCCCACAAGCTCTTTGCTCAGTTTCTCCAACAGTTAACATGTAAGCAGCATGGTGATTTGCCCCTGCAGGTCCAGCATGCAGAGGCAGAGGCATCCTGCTGTGAGTCCCAGGCCATCCAGAGCTACACAGCCAGACCCTACTTTCAAACAGAACAAAACAAAAATTTCCCTCACAGAAGAAATATACATATATGTTTTTGTTTTGTTGGTTTTTCGAGACAGGGTCTCTCTGTGTAGCCTTGGCTGTTCTGGACTCACTTTGTAAACCAGGCTAGCCTCGAACTCACAGCAATCTGCCTGCCTCTGCCTCCCGAGTGCTGGGATCAAAGGCGTGTGCCACCACACCCAGTGAAGAACAATTATTTTTATTTGGTATTTAAGTTTCTTATGTCCTATTTACACTTTTTTTTTTTTTTTTTTTAAGAGTCAGTGTCTGTATCCTAGTTGGCCAATATGTATCTGAGACTGGTCCTAACCGTCTCCCAGTTTCCAGACAGAAATCTTAACAGCACCATTATTTCAGAGCTGGGTGTTACTCCTTGATCATTATTCAGTTCTATTAATCCTTGTAGCACGATCAAAGGCCAATTTAAGAAAGCCATTTTAAGTCAGGCATGGTGGCTCATGGCGGTAATCCCGGCATTTGGGTGGCCCGGGCAGCAGCTGAACCCAACTTCCTGAATATATTTTGGTTTAACAAAAGAGCTTAAGCCGCAGTTAAACACTTGAATGAATGTCTGGATCAATGTTGGAGAAACGCTGTTGCTTAAGGCTTATTTCCAGGCAGAGGCATAGAGGGTAACAGTCTCAGCCGGGATTTTCTTTCTTTCTTTCTTTCTTTTTTTTTCGAGACAGGGTTTCTCTGTGCAGCCCTGGGTGTCCTGGACTCCTTTTGCAGACCAGGCTGGCTGCAAACTCACAGCAATCTGCCTGCCTCTGCCTCCTGAGTGCTGGGATTAAAGGCGTGCTTATCAGTCAGTATTTTCCAAAGCTCCAAACATGCCCCTCCCAATGTTGCAATGAGTGAGAAAGTCTTAGGGGAAGAAAAAAAATGACAGCAGTCCAGTACTCTCCACGGAAGTGCCAGCCTACAGAAGCGTCCTGGCCTGGCTGGAGGATAAAGAACTCAAAAGGCTGCAAATGACCACTGAGGACCCTCTCATGCCACAATCTTGAGCACAGCTAGAAGCTTCCATCAAACGGCTCCTCTCCATCTCTGTCCCTCACTGCTATGTTGACCTCTTCCTTTCCATAAGTCTCCTGAGTTTTGCTTTTCTCCCTCCCTCTATCCACCTTCCTTTTTTTTTTTCTGGACTCTGAAGTCCTTCCCTGTACTAGGTACTACTTCAGACAGGATGGGCAAACAGTCTTTGCCCTCAAAGCATCTTTTTTGCTGATGCTGATAGGGTTTGACCCAGGGCCCTTTCTGTACCAGCCACACCTCTCTCTGCCAATGAGCTGTATCTCCAACCTTTAAAATTAAAGGTTTAAAGACTGGCCAAGGCTGCCTTAAAGTCAGCTCAACAGCTCAGCGGACCTTGAATTTGCAATTCTACACCTTCAACCTCAGGAGTGGCTGGGATTCTATAAATCCACATACCATAAGGCCTGGCCCATCAAGAGTTTCTATAGAAATACTCCCTGAAGTCTGTCAGAGAGGAGTACCTACCTGAAGGGTAGAGAGCTGAGGAAGGGCTGTGGATCCCTGAAAGATGGGTGTTTTTCACAAGGGTTGGGGCATCAAGTGACAGGGACATGTTGCCACCATGGCTTTTTCTGAGTGTTCCCCTTAGCTCTCCTCTTGGCTTCATCGCACCTCCTGTCAGCCCAGTATACACGCTGAAAGTGACTTTTCTTATTTCTTCATCCACAAACAACCCCTTTTTACCCATACTGCCTTGATACCCACTACTGCAGCCTTCCAGAGGGGTCAAGCTGACCACCCCATCCACGCATGAGCCCTCTGAGGGCAAAATGGAATCACGCTACAGTTTATGTTTACAAAGAAAATCTCACAAGAGAAAAAGGAATGAAAAAAAAAAGCTTTAGAAGTTGGGCGAGGCTGCACATGCCTGTAATCCCAGCACTCAGGGAGGCAGAGGCAGGCAGATCTCTGTGAGTCCGCGTCTACCCTGGTCTACAAAGAGAGTCCAAGACAGACAGCCAAGGCTATAGAGAAGGCTTGTGAAACAAAGAAGAAAGAAAGAAAGAAAGCGAGGGAGCGAGCAAGTGAGCAGCAAGCTTTGGAAGGAAGGAAGATCTATGTAGGCCAGGTTGGACTTGAACTCACTATACAGCAAAGCTATCCTCCTGCCTCAGCCTTCCAAGTATACCAGGAGTACAGTACCACAAATGGATGAGACAAGGCTTGCTGAAGAATACTCCATCTAGCCTGGCATGCCTAGGTGCCAGACACTGTCCACTCCAGCCTCCTAAAAACCTGTGCATGCAGGCAGTGTCCGGACACCCACCTCAACTGTTAACTTCCTTTTGTTCCCAGAACCTTAAAAAAAAAAAAAAAAAAAAAAACCATGAATGAATTCATTCACTAAACTCGTATTCGTCTCAATAAAAGCTTACTAAGTAGTTCTAAAATAGTAATGGGCAAATATCTGTACTAGAGCCTGCTAGGGGTGGGTCTGAAAACACTTACATATTACCCAGACTCAACTAAGTCATGTTTCTCGGGGGTGGGTCTAAAAGCACTTACATATCACCCAAACTCCATGAGTCATGACTGTTTCTGGATGTGTGCTCGCTTGCGTCATATCTGTGAAGCCCAAAGACTTCATGGTGAATCATGCTGAGGTAGGTGCGTGAACTGAGACTGTGAGTTCAAGAAGGCATGGGAGACACAGAAAGACGAGGGGGGAGGAGGAGGGGAGCGGAAGAATGAACTCCGGTTCCCAGGAGAGAGAGAAACAAATTCCTGATGTCATGTCTGCTCACCTGGGCAGGTCTTCCAGCTGAAAAAACCCGTCACTGGTTATACCCAGGCTGGCACCTATGTAGGAAATACCACACGTTGGCCAAGTGAATACATTTAACCTTATTGCTAGCAATGGGTGAGAAAGGGTTTCACATTGTAATCTAGGCTGACTGGTCCCTCTCTTAAGAGTCTTCCTGGTTCACACCAGTCTATATGGATCCTCCCTACTGTCAGAACATGAGAATTCTGAGTGCTTGTAAGAAAACTCTAAGAGGGCTGGAGAGATGGCTCAGAGGTTTAGAGCACTGTCGGCTGTCTGCTCTTCCAGAGGTCCTGAGTTCAATTCCCAGCAACCACATGGTGGCCCACAACCATCTATAGTGAGATCTAGTGCCCTCTTCTGGTACACAGACATACATACAGACAAAAACACTGTGTATATAATAAATAAATATTAAAAAAAGAAAAGAAAACTCCAAGAAAAACAGAGTCTTGTGACCTCAGTTTCTTAAAAATACAGGGCACTAAAACTCTATGCAAGCCAGGTGGGGGTGGCGCACGCCTTTAATCCTAGCACTTGGGAGGCAGAGGCAGGAGGATTGCTTTGACTCCGAGGCCAGCCTGGTCTAGAAAGCAAGTCCAGGATAGTCAAGGCTACACAGAGAAACCCTGTCTCATAAAACCAATGCCCCCCCCCAAAAAAAACATCTATGCATTGGGAGCTGGAGAGATGGCTTAGTTGTTAAGAGCACTGTCTATTCTTCCAAAGGTCCTGAGTTCAATTCCCGAAATCCACATGGTGGCTCACAACCATCTATAAAGAGATCTGGTGCCCTCTTCTGGCCTGCTGGCTCACACATGGCAGAATACTATATAATAAATAAATAAATAAATAAGTAAATCTAAAAAACAAAAACAAAAACCTCTATGCATTGAAAATGGCTAGAAGAGCTGGTCGGTGGTGGCGCACACCTTTAATCCCAGCGTTTGGAGGCAGAGGCAGGTGGACTGCTGTGAGTTCAAGGCCAGCCTGCTCTACAAAGCGAGACCAGGACAGCTAAGGCTACACAGAGAAACCCTGTCTCGAAAAACAACAACAACAACAAAAAACAAAAACAAAAAAAGGCTAGAAGACAAGGCATTTCCAAGAGGTTACTATTTACTGTTTATCCCATGGCAGCAGGAAGAAGCCAGAAGCTTGGCGTGGGAGCTCAAAGACAGCTGTGTCAGCAGGGCTACTGCAGCCGTTTCTACAAGGTGTTGTAAGTACCTGTAACTGTTACTTTTGCTCCCTCTTCCAATTAGATTTTTTTTAAAGATGTATTTATTATGTATACAGTGTTCTGCCTGCATGTACGCCTACACACCAGAAGAGGGCACCAGATCTCATTATAGACGGTGTGAGCTCTTAACCTTTGAGCCATCTCTCCAGCCCCAATTAGACTATTCTTAATGGTTTCTGCTCAGTGTTGAAGTCATGCGATCTACTGTTTTGCTAGCTCCTGCTTCTGTGTATCTCCTCCTTGCTATTTGTTCTTCTGCTTTTGCTTGCTGCACACTGAAGACTCACTGTCTGGAAACTGAAGCTACACCTACCTGACTGGAGGGGAGAGCAGCACCTCCTAGTGGTGGAGGCTCAGCTACAGAGAGTGGGGGGGGGCGGGAGCAACTTTTGCCCTTGTCTATTCTACTTTCTGCTGAGCGCATCTACCCTGTTTCTCTGCTGCTGCTGCTACCCTTCACTGCCTTGGAAACACAGCTGCTTCAGCCCTGCCCATGGGCAGAAGACCAGCAGCTGTCTAGGAATCCCCCAGGCCCGTAGTGCAAAGAATGGGACTTCTGAGACATCCAGCCTTGTGGACTGAGCAGCTGCTGGGTACCCAGCCTCTACAGCATACAGACAACCACGTGAGTGCTGGGTGCCAGAAGAAGGTGTTTCATCCCCTGGAACTGAAGTTGCAGATGGTTCTGAACAACCCTGGGGTGGAGGAAACCAAACCTGGGTCCTCTAGAGAAGAGCAAGTGCTCCTAACCCCTGACCCATCTCTCCAGACCTGCTCTTTTCTTTTCCCCACTAACCAATGAATATTGGAGACTGGTTCTATCAAGGGATATGCCTACCCACTGTCCCCAAGTAAATACGTTATTTGAGAATGATAGCTTTGTGTCTTTTACAGTGCTTGTTCTATAGCATTGGGGCTTCTAAGCCCTGCTTAAAACTCCAAAGGGGGAGCCAGGTGTGGTGGTGCACGCCTTTAATCTCAGCACTCGGGAGGCAGAGACAGGTGGATCGCTGTGAATTCCAGGCCAGCCTGGTCTACAAAGTGAGTCTAGGATAGCCAAGGCTATACAGTGAAACCTTGTCTCAAAAAAAAGAAAACAACAACAACCCCCAAAAAACAAAAACAAAACTCCAAAGAGGGAAAAAGAAAACAACAATAAACACAAGAAAAATATAAGTTAGTGTGTGGTGGCACATGCCTATAATTCCAGAAGAGGCAGAAGAATCAGGAATCTAAGGTCATCGCTGACTACATAGCAAGAGCAAACCAAGCCTGAGTTGCATGAAACTATCTCAATAACAAAACAAAGAGCAGGGAAAGATCTGTTCAAAGTGTAAACGCACACTTGAAGTGCTCCCTAAGGGCTCTAAAGCTATCACAGCTATAAAGCTGGCCCATGAGAACTGAAAAGTATGCCACTGCCATGGCTCTTGTTAGTTGTTGATATGAAGGAATACAGAATCACGTGGGAGATGGGGCCTGTGGGCATGCCCGTGAGGGATCAGCTGAGTGGGAAGAATCTCCTACCATGGGTAGTGCCACTCCCTAGCCAGGATCCCTGCCTATAAGTGTAGAGAAAACCGGGCAACAGCAAACGTGCATTCACTGCTCCGCTTTATTAATATGCTGTGACCTGCTCCCTCAAGTTCCCGCTACTTTGACTTCCCTGCAAGATGGACTGCAATCCCAAGAGTGGCCCGGAAATAAACCCTTTCTAGCTTAAGTTCCTTTTGTTTAGAGTATTTTACTACAGCAATTAAAAAAAAAAAAAAAAAACATTAAGACACTCACTATGCAAGACTTACAGTATTACGTGGGAGAAGGAATGACTAACGCTTCGTAGGAGTGAACGCAGCAATCTGTTCATGATTCACTGTAGCTCTCAGCCTGAACACATGGCAGTTAGGAGCACCTCTGAGATTCCTGGCTAGTTTAATCTTTTACACCTTGCTATGTAAGAAATAAGAACCTGGCACAAGGGAGAGCTAACTCTTTACAAGACTTCTTTCTCTTGAACAGTTACTGGATACTGAGTCTTAGAAATAGCTTGTCTGACAACCTCAGGCTGGCTGCACCCTGTGCCACATCAGGAGAGGAAAGGTGAAGTTCTCTGTGCTTTCTCTTGTTGAGTCCTGGGATGGATGAAACAGCTTTGGCTCATGCATTACCACTTAGATTTAGCTCCAGGGACCTTCTTTTCTGACCTTTCTCAAGACAGAACCAGTAAAGGCAGATCCCACTGACGTGCTGGCCTTTGGAAGACTCACCTGGAATCTGGCTCTCATGAGGAACCGTGGGCACGCCGCCTGTGGCAATCAGGATGTGAGGGGCAGTGTATTTTTTCCCATTGACTTCCACCATGGGCTGAAGACCATCTGCAAACGTTGCATAGCCATGGATGACTTCTATGTTGGACTGGAGAAGGCACATGGATGTTAGCATGTTCTTAAGACTTAAAAAGAAGCAAGCAAACAAACGAACACTGAGCTGGGAGTGGTGGTGCATTCCTAAAACCCAGCACTTGGGAGCAGGTACTGAGGGTCATCCTTGCTATACAGCAAGTTCATGCACAGTCTGAGCTAGAGGAAAAAATATCTGTCTGGACGGGCTCCATGTCCCTTGCTTGTAATCCCAGCATTCGGGGAGACAGAGGCAGACGGATCTCTGCAAGTTCAAGGCCAGCTTGGCCTAAAATGCGAGTCTAAGACAGCCAAGGCTACACAGAGAAACCCTGTCTCAAAAACAAAACAAAAAAAAAACCAACCCTGATTCTCCTGCCTAACAGCCAAGTGTCAGAGTTACAAAGTTCAGCATCACGCCATGTAATAAGGAGACCCAAAGGTGGTACCCGGAGTCAAAGGCCAGTAAACAAAAGGCATGCTGCTCACTCCAAGGAAATGATGGTATTTTTGACTCCAAGGGTTGAAAGTGAGTCTTTCTTACAATGAAAAGACACTAAAACATGGCATACCAGAGGAGAGGGAGATGAATAAGAAGGAGGGGAAAAAAAATAAAGATGAAAGGAACAGACACCCCAGAAATAAATTTTGCTTTCTTTGGTGGGAAGAAATTTAAACAAACAAATAAACATACACAGTGATGCTCTAGCATTGAAATTCTGAGAACAGCAATGCTTGAGCTGCTCTGAGTAGAACCCTGTACAAGGGGCAATCTGAGGGCTGCCAGCAAGCTCCAGCCGGCTGTGACCTGTGTCCTGGCACACAAAGGTGGACTCTTAAAAGCTAATGGAGCCACGCAAGTATGCTCACACAAAAGGATGAGTCACCATTTTCAGCATGTCTGGTTCTGAACTCTTCTGTTCCTTCCAACCTCCCCTCCAGGCCTGTTCCTGCAGGCTCCTGGCTTAACTAACTGAATTTCAAATGCCAAAGCCACAAACCTCCCTTACAGCCTTTCTTGAGGGGGGACAGTGAGTTCGTCCTGGGAGGAAAAGGGCTGAGTGGTGACAACACAGCTAATAGTCTGGAGAAAGCTCTACACTGCCTAGGACACGGAGTCAAAGCTTCTTTTGCTGTGGAACGTCTGCCAGCCGTCAGGGTCAGATAAACTCTACCACATACCAAGCCTATGTTTTGTAAAATGCTGATTTCTTAATCACTTTCCTATCTTTTTAAAAAAAGACTTATTAACTTTTATTTTATGTGTATGGGTGTTTTGCTGCATGCATGCACGTGCACCACCTATGTGCAGTGCCTGCAGTGGCCAGAAGACGGCATCAAATCCCCTGGGACGAAAATTACAGTCACCCGGTGGGTGCTGAAAATGGAACCTGCATCCTCTGGAAAAGCAGCCAGTCCTCTTGACTGCGAGCTATCTCTTTCTTAAAATGTAGTTTATTCCAGTAAAAAAAAAAAAAAAAAATTCCAATAGGAGCTGGACATAACGGCCTTTAATCCCAGCACTGAAGAGGCAGAGGCAGGCAGATTTTTGTGAGTTTAAGGCTCACCTGGTCTACATAGTGAATTCCGTGCCAGCTAGAGCTACATACTAAGACCCTATAAATAGGGAAGGGTGTTGGAGAATGGATAAGAGGGTTTGATGCTCTTCCAGAAGACCCAGATTTGGATTTTAGTACCTATGTCAGGTGGTTTGTAACTGCAGCTCTGGGGCATCTGATGCTTTCTTGGCCTCTATGGGCACGCATGCATACAACCAAACAAACAAACACCAAATCTTTTTTTTTAAAAAGGCACCAGGATTTTTTGTCTAATTTTCTTGATAAGAATTTACTTACAAAATTAAGTTTCTGAATCAGTTTGGTCCGTAAGAAGCTGTCCTGGGCAAATGATCAACACTGTTGATCCTGTGCTCCTGGCTTTGACCAGCACACTGCTCTTAATTCTGTCCCTCCTGGTTTTGGTTTCTGATCTCCCTGGCGGGATAGACCTACTCAAGATGCACACGAGGGCTGGAGAGATGGCTCAGCGGTTGAGAGCACTGGCTGCTTTTCCAGAGGTCCTGAGTTCAATTCCCAGCAACCACATGGTGGCTCTATAATGTGATCTGATGCATACTGTATACAGAATAAATAAATCTTTTTAAAAATGCAAAAAAAAAAAAAAAAATGCACACGAGTCGAGGCCTGAGACTGGTGCCGGTTGTGGTGGCTCATGCCTTTAATCCCAGAGGCAGGCAGATCAATGTGAGTTCAAGGCCTGCCTGGTCTACAAAGTGAGTGCAGGACAGGCAAGGCTACACAGAGAATCCCTGTCTTGAAAAACAAAAAACAAAACAAAACAAAACAAAACAAAAAGGGGCTGGAGAGATGGCTTAGCCGTTAAGAGACCTGTCTGCTCTTCCAGAGGTCCTGAGTTCAATTCCCAGCAACCACATGGTGGCTGACAACAGCCTATACCCTCTGATGGCCTCCTCTGCTATGCAGGTGCACATGCAGACAGATTACTCATATAAATAAGTAAAATCTAAAGACAGACAGACAGACACACACACACTGGCCTACTGGGTCAAAGGCCTTTAGGACCAGTAAGATCAGCTTCAAAATTACTAAAAGAAAGAAAGAAAAAAAAAATACAGACAAGATTTATCAAAGGCTACATTTTAGACCTGGTGCCTCCTCCAACGCCAAATGGCTCCTTCACCAAGTTCAAAAGCCAGCATACACACCTTGGTTAAATTGTTTTGGTAGATGGTGTTCAGGCGGCTCACGTAGGCATCCCGTTTCTCCTTGATGACGCTGTAAAGATGACTTAGGTCAGTACTTAGAAACAGTATTTTCTACAGTGTATTCATTTAGTAGGCCCCCCAACACTGCTGATTGTCAACAAGAATTAAGTAAGCAACTGTCTGAAGCTAGTGTCCGCCATTGTCCTACATCAGCTGCTTCCCAGGTATTGAGAGCCTCCTCCACCCTGGCGCATGCTCAGATGGCATCTGCAATACATATGCCTCTTCCTGTGTAGAAAAAAAAATCAGGAGATGGGCCAGGGAAATAAAGACACATGCTGCCACCCGGAGTGATGGCACGTGCCTGTAATCCCAGCTCTGTTATACAGAGAAACCCTGTCTGGAAAAACAAAAAAGGGCACATGCTGCCAACCTGACTACCTGAGCTAATGCCCATGACACAAGATGGAAGGACAGAAAGAATGCACTATGGTTTTTTGACATCTACACACGCACTGCAACATACATGTACATCTCTCCCTCTCCCTCTCTCTCTCACACACACACACACACAAACACACACACACAAAATGTAGTACTTAAAAAAAATAAAAACAGCATGGTGGTGCACACCTTTAATTCCAGCACTCGGGAGGCAAAGGCAGGCAGATTGCTGTGAGTTCAAGGCCAGCATGGTCTACAAAGTGAGTCCAGAACAGCCAAGACTACACAGAGAAACCCTGTCTCAAAAAAACAAAAACAACAACAACAACAAACAAACAAAAAGACCCCACCCAACGCCCCGGCAAAAACAAAACAAAACAAAAAACAAAAACCCAAAAACCAGGAGAGCTGTTATGTCATGGTACATGACAGACTTTAGATGAACAGATTTGTTAAAATTCTTTTAAAAATTGGGGGCTGGAGAGATGGCTCAGTGATTAAGAGCACTGGGCTGCTTTTCCAGAGGACCTGAGTTCAATTCCCAGCAACCACATGGTGGTTCACAGCCATTGGTAAATGGAATCTGATGCCCTCTTCTGGTGTGCATGAAAACAGAGCATAAAATAAATAAATAAATCTTTAAAAATTTCTTTGAGAAACTGATAGTTCCAACAGTCAGTGCCAATTAAGAGAGTTCCACAGACTGTCACATTACCAGGCAGCACATGCTGGAAGAACTGAGGGCGTGGTCTCCAACAGATGTTCACAGAGACATCATTCATGCCAGCCACAAAACAGAAACAACCCAAGGTGACTGCACACGTCACTGGATAAGCACACTGGGACAGTGTATAAAGGAACACTGCTCAGTAGTGCAAAGCGTGGACTAGAAATGCCAGCTACAGCCAGCCCGACTTAAGACTGTGACATTAAACAATATAAATCAGGCATAAAAGCAGATTATATGGTTCTATTAAGTATAGAGAGCACGGGTTAGGTCAGCTTAACGGGAAGCAGAACATGTCTCATGGGCTGGCAGAGACGTGGGGAGGAGCTATTATTTATGGCAATAAGTATTCAAGGTCAAGTGGGAAGTTCTGGAAATGGGTAAACTATGCCATCTGCACGATGATGCGTATGTGTTCAAAGCCAAACTGTGTACTGACCATGATTAAAATGCTACGTTCTATGTTGTGTGTAGACACAAACACAAGCACACATGCGGTAGTGGGGACTTACGCAATCTAGGCAAGAACTCTGAGACCAAGCTACATCCTTAGCCCAGTACACATTCAGACACAGTTAACTTCCACCTCTCAAAGTATGACTAGATTCCAAAATACCCATGCTTGTAAAGGGAACCCTCTAAGCTCCAACACTTACTGCCAACTGAATTTACTCTCACAGCTCTGAAAGCCATAATCCACACGGTCGTGCATGAATTCCGAGTGGACAGCTGTGTTCCACATGACCTAGAAGAAGTATCATAAATAGTCATGCTTGAGTGTTGAAGAAAGACAGAAATCATGAGTGAGACACAACAGATAAAAATAGCAACTGAATAGATTAAGAGAGAAGATTCCCCTGACTAGAAGGATTTTATAGTGCAGATTCTGAAATACTGGGGAAAATGACACCCATCTTCAAATTACCTAGCCCAGGAGAATGATAAAAAGTAGAATATTACAGGCCTCACAGTCCTTTCTTTAAAATTTTTTATTATTGCTTCTATTCCTGCTTTAAATTCTGTATTTTTGTGGGCTGGAGAGATGGCTCAGTGGTTGGGAGCACCGCCTGTTCTTCCGAGGATCCTGGGTTCGGTACCCAGCAATGGCATGGTGGTTCACAGCCATCCATGGTGTGATCCGATGCCCTCTTCTGGTGTGCAGGTTTACATGAGGACAGAACATCGTATACATAATAATAAATAAATATTTTTTAAAAATTTTTTTGTATTTTTGTCCTTTTTCACTCACTTCCAGGAACTGTGAGCTGTAATCTGAAATAAACCCTCCTTCTTCAAACCACAGCAGCAGAAAGCAAACAGGAACAACCTGTGACTGGTGTGCTCAGAAACACCCTTATTCTGATCACGGTTTACTAAACATGAACAAGGAGTATTAAAGGAAGGAAAAATAAAAAATTTACCTTTTTGGGTACACATCCCACATTCACCTGGGGGGAAAAATAAAAAGACAGAGGTTAAGAACACTCAATTTGCAGGACAATGGTGGTGCATGCCTTTAATCCCAGCACTTGGGAGGCAGAGGCAGGCGGATTGCTGTGAGTTCAAGGCCAGCATGGTCTACAAAGTGAGTCCAGGACAGCCAAGACTAAACAGAGAAACCCTGTCCCCCCCCCAAAAAACAAACAAACAAACAAACAAACAAAAAGATTTCATTAAAAAGAAAAAATGTGTTTATAAAGTCTTAGGAACAAGAAATCTGAACCCTGATGGGGCTTGCTAGCTCACACCTGGAATCCCAACACTTGGGATTGGAAACAAGAGGATCTGGAACTCCAGGATCCTTAGATACAGAGAAATTTGTGTCTAGCCTGGGCTACATGAGGCCTTTTGTCAAAAAATAAAAACAGAAACAAAGCCTGGCCCTTACTGAATGGGTAACTGTTGTGTGTATACCAGCAGGAAAGCTGCCTTCGGAGAGTAAACTGGACTGAGCTCAGCCTTTAACGGCAAGCTATAGACACTCGCCACCCGACACACATTCCAGCAGCAGCACGCTATCTTGGCTGCAACAGGAAGTTCTAAGACTTAAAAGAAGATATAGGCAGTGCATCCCCCCAAAACAACCAGTATGGGACGAGTGAAATGGCTCAGGGGGCCAAGGCTGACTAATGAAGTTTGATATTCAAGACCTGCCCGCAGGAGAGAACCAACCAGAACACGTTATCTTCTAACCTCCACATATGTACCATGGCACGTGCACTTCATGCACACATGTACACAAACAAATAAGTGCAGTGTTTTGTTTTGTTTTTTATGGCTTTTCAGAGACAGGGTTTCTCTATGTAGCCTTGGCTATCCTGGACTCACTCCGTAGACCCAGCTGGCCTTGAATTCACAGAGATCCACCTGCCTCTGCCTCCTAAGTGCTGGGATTAAAAGACGCACCACCACGCCCGGCACGCAGAAAATCTAAATGCACAGAGATCACTGTGCTTCATATAAGCACACAGGTGATTATAAACATTTCCTTCATGCTATCAGTACACAGGAAAATACAGAATAAAAGCTATTCAACAGGAACATGTTTTAAAAGTAGAGACAAAAGGTAATGAGGGGGCTGGAGAGATGGCTCAGAGGTTAAGAGCACTGTCTGCTCTTCCAAAGGTCCCGAGTTCAATTCCCAGCAACCACATGGTGGGTCACAAACACATGTAATGAGATCTGGTTCCTTCTTATGGTGGGCAGGCACACATGTGGGCAGAATACTGTATAAATAATAAAGAAATATTGAAAAAAAAAAAAAAAAGGAAGCCGGGCGTGGTGGCGCACGCCTTTAATCCCAGCACTCGGGAGGCAGAGGCAGGCGGATCGCTGTGAGTTCGAGGCCAGTCTAGTCTACAAAGTGAGTCCAGGACAGTCAAGGCTACACAGAGAAATCCTGTCTCAAAAAACCATAAAAAAACAAAACAAAACAAAAAAAGGGAATGAGGCTAGGGCTGGAGACAGTTCAGTCAATAAAGTGCTTGTCTAGAAGACCCTGAGGACCAGAATCCACATCAAAATGCTGGCAGTGGTGGTGCATGCTTGACATCCCAAAGCCAGGAAAGTGGAGACAGCCAAGTCCCTGCGGCTTGCTGGCCAGGCAGCCTATGCTAACTGGGAAGCCCCAGGTACCAGTCAAAGGCCCGGTGTAAAAAGCAAATCGGACAGCACCTGAGTAACACCTGAGGTCGAGCAGCTGGCTTCCACACATGTGCACTAAAGCGAACACCCAAACGAAAGCTATTCTACTCAAATACTTTTCCATCTATCAGATTGCTAAGAATGACTCATCAAACCAACATTAGGAAGCACATCCCATTTGGTCCATCTATGTTAACACAAACATGTAAAGCACACACACACACACACACACACACACACACACACACACACACACACACACACACACAGAAAGGGTGTTCCCTGAAGCCTAGTCATAATGAATAACAGAAAATGAGTTCACAATCCATCCGTGGCATAGTACTCCATTACTGCACACCGAGTCTGTGCAGTACTTTTCAGCTGTTTAAAACAAGGTAGGCCGGGCATTGGTGGTGCATGCCTTTAATCCCAGCACTTGGGAGGCAGAGGCAGGTGGATCGCTGTGAGTTCAAGGCCAGCCTGGTCTACGAAGAGTCCAGGACAGCCAAGGCTACACAGAGAAACCCTGTCTCAAACCAAAAAACCAAAACCAACAAACAAAAAAGCAACAAGGCGGAGAGTGAAATCTACAGTATGGCAGCTCGCCCTTTCTAGGGAGGGTATGTTCCAAGACACTCCGAATGTTCCAACTGTGGACAGGACACACACTCTACAGCATTTCCCCCTATACTTTCTCGCCTGTGACAGAGTTCAAGTTATATGTAAGAATCAGGTACTAACAGCAATAGCTGATAACAAAATAGAATTGAATGATACCGTGTGACAGAAGTTATGTGAAGCGCATCTCCCAAAACTCCCTACTTGCTGACCGCAGGTGCACGGACTCTACAGCAAGCAAAGCGCTGGAAGAGGGGGTCACTGGGTAATAATACTCTGAGACAGGAAGAGAGCTGCAGACCAAGTTACTTACAGTTTGAAATGCCATGTATGTGTACACATATGCAGTCATACACCACACTGAGGAGTCTGCTCAACAGCGAACTACACGTACAATGGTGGTCTCCTAAGATATTTCCCACATCCCTCAAAACACACCCCATCACTGAGTGGCTGCATGCCTGTGTGTGTGTGTGTGTGTGTGTGTGTGTGGACATACTCCAAGCAGCCAACACCGTTCCCTGGAAAGGGAGTAAAGAAAATCCTTATTTTACTCTTTATGCTTTCTGTAACAGACCATGGCATTTGTGTCTTGTTGTATTTTATTTACTTTTATAGTTTGTTATTGCTTGAAAGGACAATGTATAGCCCACACTGGCCTTGAACTACCTATCCTTCTGCCTAAGGGTCAAGATGGCCAGACCTATACTACTGCCAAGGTCTATATGGTTTACCTATTAGTTCATATCCAGGAACCCACTAAGCACCCAGCTGTGCCAGGCACTGTGCGAGGTTAATGTCCTATATGGATCTAATCCCAGACCTTATGGAGCCTTCCAGGCTCTAAGCGTGGGACCAAGAGACTAGACGGAGAGAGTGACAGAAAACTGCAACCTCCACGGGCCAAGAGAATCTGTGCTGCAGCATCCCCGGAAACAATTTAGAGCCTGAAGACATGAAAGAGGACCACAATCCTGCAACAGCCCTTGTCCTGTTGTGGCAGCTACAGAATTTCAGGTGTATCTGCCAGTTCTGGAAACCAAGCCCCACCGGTCTCGATATGACGTCAGACACCCAATGACTTCGGAAGAATAAAGTACGGCCAATGACCATCGGAGCCCAATGTGGAGAATCCACAGTCCATCCGTTACATCTGAACAGGGGGCTTCGTTCTCTGCATGCATTGCTGTATTTAACGCTTAAGAGAACAGACAAGTCTCCTGAAGTCCTAAATTCACAAAGGATGAGAGCAATTTTCTGTTTTTAAGGGGAACCTATCGGAACCAAAGGAATGGAACTTCCTTTAAACTGGGCTGTTTGGAAAGCTACATTGGGAAAGTACCTGCTGTTGACAATAAGCTAGGTTGTGGTTTGCATGTTGCTAAGTCACTGCTTGCTCACTAGATGAGCCACAGTGTACACAGCAGCCCTTTCCCAGGCCCGCCCTGTGGGTTTCTGCAATCTGCAGCCCAGTTCACAGAAACTTAGACATGAAGACAGCTTCGCCAGTCACACAACCAACCCTTTCCACACACGCTTCCCGGCAAGATGTACAGAGCCCCACAAGAACTGGAGTTGGGGGCTAGAGAGATGGCTCAGTGGTTAAGAGTGCCGTGCCATCTGCTCTTCAAGAGGTGGCTCACAACCATCTATAATGAGATCTGCTGCCCTGTTCTGTAAAGCACTCATATGCAATAAATAAAGTAAATAAATCTTTAAAAAAAAAAAAAAAAGAACTGGAGTTGGAGGCCCCACAGGGCAAAGGAGAAGACAGAGGGAGCACTTTCCCCCAAGACCCGCCCCCCGGAGACAAGGTTTCTCTGTGTAGCCTTGGCTGTCCTGGGACTTGCTTTGTAGACCAGGCTAGCCTTGAACTCACAGCGATCCACCTGCCACCGCCTCCCCAGTGCTGGAGTTAAAGGTGTGCGCTGCCATGCTGAGCTCCCCGCAAGACGCTTCATGAAAGCTCCCAGAGGCTCTGTTTCAGCCTCCTCCAGGCAAGCTTCACACTGCAATTCTCCTGTCGTGGAGTCACAATCATGAGAAACACTGGGTTGTACCTTTGAGAGACTCTGAAAACTGAATTCAAAGATCACCTTCAATGTGTTTCTTCTGCCCTCAGGAATAACTTCACTGCACTGGGCGATAAGGGACTATCTTTAAATTCTAGGGGAAAAGATAACTTCTTTTGCCTTCATACTCAGCTATTTGTTATCTCACACAATACAATACTCTACAATGGCATTTGGGGTTTTTGTTTATTTGGCTTTTGCCTAATTCAGAGAACTAAGGATGAACTTGAGTAGTGGACTCAAGCTATTGGTCCTGGGATGCCTTTCTCTGTGGCTCAGTAGGCTTAGCAACAGTTCTAGACGCTACAGTTTTCAGTTCAGAGGAGGGCAAGGTCATCTCATACCAGGTTCTGACTACCTTTCTCACCATCAATCTTAAAGGAACAGATTCTATTTAAAAAAAAAAAAGTATACCCTGAAAGGAGGAAAATGACTATCAACCTAGCACTAGAGAGAGGCTAAGCCAAGAGGATGGCAAATTTTAGGCCAGTCTGGACTACAGAGTAATACCCTATCTCAAAACAAACAAACAAACAAAAACCAGACCAAAAAAAAAAAAAAAAGAGAGAGAGAGAAAATAGAAAATGGCTCAAGGTTATCCCCACCCAGCTACATAGAGTTCAAAATCAACTTGAAATATGAGACACAGACATACATACACAAATTTTTCCTTCATTTTTAAAAATCAGTAAAAAAAGAAAAGTGAGCTTGCAGACACGTACCAATCATATTAGTTCAAGTAGGTGCAACAACACACCAGCCTGGAGAGTTTAAGTGGCTGGTGTTTCTCATAGTGTGGAGGATGATGGGAAATCTAGATCAAAGCGCTGGCACTGGTGGGTAGTAAAGGGTTCCCACTCCTAGCTTGTAGGTGGATACTTTCTCTCAGTGACTTCCCATGACAAAGAGAAAGAAAACCCCGGTCTCCTTCCTCAGGAAAGATGCCCGCAGGGCCCACTCTGATGTCTTCATCTAACCTCATCACCTCCAAATATTGGGGACAGGGTTTCAACAGTACCAGCTCACTCACTTTGACAATCGACGTCTCTGAGGGAAGGGTCTACTCACGGCATCACAAGAATTGAAGCCTTGGGGAAGAAGAGGACCCCGAAGTTAAACAAACAAAGCAAGCATATGTGGCAGACACCCTTAGGAGATGCACTAAGCCGGTTATTTCAGAAACATGCAAAAATGAACCAGGAAAGCATTATCAGAGCAGGGACGAAATCCCGCGCTGTCTCATTCATCAATCACTCGGAGCCTCACCGGAGACCTTCTAAAGCTTTCCTAGCCTTATTTCAACAGAAGCCTTGTATTGTGTCTGACTCATCCACAAAAATGTGGGTGCAGCTTCTGAAATTTTTATCTGTAGGGTTTCACTCTAGAAATACTAAATCAGGAGCCCTGGGTTGAAGACTCATCTGGTAAAGTCCTAATTAAGAGTTTTATGGAGGCTGGAGAGATGGCTCAGAGGTTAAGAACATTGGCTGCTTGTCCAGAGGTCCTGAGTTCAATTCCCAGCAACCACTTGGTGGCTCATAACCACCTATAATATGATCTGATGCCCTCTTCTGGCCTGCAGGTGTACATTCAGGCAGAGCACTGTATGCATAATAATAAATAAATTGGGGCTAGGCATGGTGGCCCATGCCTTTAATCTTAGCACTTGGGAGGCAGAGGTAGGTGGATCCTTGTGAGTTCAAGGCCAGCCTGGTCTACAAAGCGAGTCCAGGTCAGCCAAAGCTAACACAGAGAGACCAAAACAAAACAAAACTAAACTAAACAAAAAAAGTGTTTTATGAATTGCTGGATGTTTACTTGTTTCGGAGTTCCCAGGGCCTCACAGATGTCGGGGGAAAAAGCGCTACAGCTGAGCTAGCACCCCAGTTCTAGTGAGTTTAGAATAAATAATGCCTGGCTTCTAAGTAGGAATGAGGAGGTTCCCCACTTCTACTGGAGGACAACGCTTAAACATGTTTATGACATCACAGATCACCCCATATGATATACTGAAGCCATGGTTCCTACAGCCTGCTCACAGGCTGCAGCATACTTATTTGAGTGTTAAGTGTGCTGGCTGACATTGTGCTCTGTAGTAGAACAACAGGGATTGGACAAAATGATGTTCCCTGGCTTTCTAGTAGGATGTATGTGAAACAGAGATCCGGGGGCCCACACTGTTTTAGAAAGCCAGAGGTGTTCAAAGGACAGTCTCCCATTTTTTTTTTTTTTTAAGGTTTAATTATTTATTATGTATACAATGTTCTGTCTGCATGTGTGCCTGCTCGCCAGAAGAGGTCACCAGATCTCATTATAGAGGGTTATGAGCCACCATGTGGTTGCTGGGAATCGAACTCAGGACCTCCGGAACAGCAGCTGGTGCTCTTAACCTCTGAGCCATCTCTCCAGCCCCAGTCTCCCATTTTCCATTAAAATACATACTGTTCTTAAGGCTCAAGGTATAGCTCAGGAACAGAACACATATGTAGCATGTGCGAGGCATGGGTTCAATGTCCTGTAATAAAAAGCAGAACAAACGTGCTAAAATTTCAGTTGGGGGCTGCCAAAATGGCCGAGTGAATAAAGGCGCCTGCCACCAAGCCTGACAGCTTGAGTTCGATCCTCCGGACCCACATGGAGAAAGAGAGAACTGACTCCCACAAGCTGTCCTCCGACCTCCACAACATGCCATGCATACCTCCTCCCCAAAATAAAGAAATGTAATAAAAACCATAGTCTCGATGAAACTGTTATAGGCAGACAACATTAGTACTTTCTCAGTGGTCTTTACAAAATTAAAAATAAAACTGAACTTCGGATGTAGCTCAGTTGGTAGGTGGCACGCTTGCCTAGCATGTACAAAACTCTGGGCTGGTGTCCAGCACCACATAAGTAGGAAGCAGTCATGCATGTCTATAATCCCAAAACTTGGGAAGGAGACATAGGAAGATCATAAGTTCAAGATCATCCCCCCCCCACACACACTATAATAGTGCTTTTAAGGCCAGCCTAGATACCTTTAATCCTAGGCAGAGGTGGACAGAACCTCTGAGTTTGAGGCCAGCCTAATCTATATAATAAGTTCTATGTGAGCTCAGGCTGGCCTTGAACTCAGCAATCCTCAACCCCCAGTGGGCAGGAAGAAGTGAGAACACTTCAGTCATTACTTGCAATAATGAAGTCACACCAGTCCGAGGCTGCAGAGACGTCTAAGTGGCTAAGAGCATTGGCCACTGTTCCAGAGGACTTGGGTTGGATCCCCAGCACCCACATGGCAGCTAACAGCTGTCTGTAACTCTAGTTCCAGGGGATCCAATGATGCCCTCTTCTGGCCTCAGTAGGCTCCATGCATGCATGTTGTATACAGACATTCATGCAAGCACTCCGACAAATAAACGTTAACAGGAAAAAAAAGAGACAGACTGACAGACCCCACTTTCTGGTTGGCTGTATTTGGTTTCCCCATTCATACTGCAAGTTCCCTGAAGAAAGGGACCTCAGTAGAAAAATATTTGTATCTACCTTCTTCCTTCTGTCAGATTCAATCTAAGAACCCAAAACATGAACAGATGAAAGGATCAGCTTCAGAAAACCCCAGTGTTCCCTGCACAGGCTTGGAAATTACATCTTGTAGTAAGTTCACTTCTGCAACTCTGGACAGACGGCCGTAAGTGCAATTCGTTGACAAATCTAAACCCACATCTACCCTCTGGCTACATTTTCTCGGGTACTGGCTGCAGCCCTACTTTGTATTTGAAAGCCAAAAGCTACTTTGAGATCCCCAAAGCTATGCCATTGAAAGAGCAAAAGACACCCCCCAAAACATCAATGCGTGGATGGGAATGGATCTGCTGAAGGATGAACTGGGGCTAGGCCAGGTGGACGATGGGTAGCAAGTAATGTCATTCTGAGAGATGCCCTTCGATTACTCTTGGAAGCAGTTTGTCTGTCTTTACCTGTTGTTTGTTTGTTCTTTGGGTTTTGGAGACAGGGTTTCTGTGTAGCTGTGGCTGTCCTGGACTCCCTTTGTAGATCAGGCTGTCCTCTGCCTCCCAACTGCTGGGATCAAAGACGTTTGCCATCACTGCCCAGCTGTCCTGTCTTTTTTTTTTTTTTTTTTAATGTTTTTTCGAGACAGGGTCTCTCTGTGTAGCTTTGGCTGTCCTGGACTCGCTTTGTAGACCAGGCTGGCCTCCAACTCACAGTGATCCACCTGCCTCTGCCTGCCTAGTGCTGTGATTAAAGGTGTGCGCTAGTCTTCACCTTCTTAATGGGAACCAAACTCCAGCTAGCCTCCTCTTGACTAATGCCAGCAGAACCAAGGCTATCAGTAGGCGGTGATGTGACCCAGGAAAACAAAAGCCTAGAGAAGCGCATTGGTGAGGAATGACAGGCTCCCCCCATTTGTAGAGGGGGCAGGGTGGGCTCTGAGCAGCAGGCCCTTCAGTCAGCCTTCTGCAGAGAGCTTTCTAGTCTTTCCAGACTAGTGTCAAAGTGCAAGCCCCCCACGTTTGTTCCATGGTGGCTTGGGCCTGCTCACAGTTACTCATCTCTAGCTCCAATTCATTTCACAAACAGCTCTTGAGAAAGGTATTTCAAGGAAACCAGCAGTACCCAGATACAGGAACCCATCCCTGCCCCTAAGGAGTTTCCCAGTTTAGTATAATTTAAACATCAGTCTTCGGAGGCATTTAGGGAACCCAGTCCCAGGTGACTCTTGGGCTCAGGGAATTTCAGTCACCAACAAGAATTCTAGAGGCCCATGTTAATGGGAGTACGAATGTATTTAAAAAAAATATGAAGTCTTTCAATCTTAAGATGTACCTCTTTTTCCCTCTCCTCTTCTCTCTCTCTCTCTCTCCAATCTTAAGATTTACCACCTTTTCTCCTGTCCCTCCCCCCTCTTTGAAAACCTGTCCCCCAAACAATCCGAACCAAAGAGTATCATAAAACTCTGAGAAAAGCCCTTAAGGTTTCTCTTGGGAGGCAACCTGTAGCTCTCAGCGTTGGCTGCAATACGATCTGCTGCGTGTTTCTGAGCTTGCAAACACCCACTCAGCACCTCCAGCTACAGGGAGCCTGGGATGCAGCCGGAACAAGAACAGTATAACTTCATCTCTCCAGGGGATTGCAAGGCGCAGGCCAAGTAGAGAACTGCAGTTACCCACCACTCTGCTCCTGAAATAGACCAGGCCCCATTCCTCAACGCTAGAGCCCTCCTCTGGCTCCCCTCGCCCACTCCACTAGCAGTTTCCCAGAGGCAGCTTCGTGTTTCCCTAATTCCAGCGCCGGATGCAACACTCCCCCGCACGGAGATGCACGCTGGGCAGCGAAACTGCGCTTACGTTTTGGCTTTCGTTAGCATTGCACCTGTGACTCGGTGGCTTTACCCCGTTTCCCCGCCATCCCCCCTGGGACCCGGGACCCCGGAGTTGGGGAGCACCCCGGGTGTCCCGCGCAGAGGCCCGGACAGAGCGCGCCGCCGCCGCGGCCTCGGGGCCCCGATACTCACGCAAGTGCCACCCAGCTTGTGACTCTCCACCACCGCGGCCCTGGCGCCGAGCTCCGCCGCCCTCCGCGCGCTGGCCAGCCCGCCCGAGCCGCCGCCGATCACCAAGTAGTCGAAAGAAGCTGCGGCGGCGGCGGGGGACTGCGGCTCGTGGGGACTCGCCATGGCGCAGGTGAGCGCGCGCGCCGCTCGCCGCAGGCTCGGGGCCGCGCCCACGCTCAGCGCCCGCGGCAGCAGCGCCATGCGCGGAAGTGCGCTGCGCGGGGAGCGGGGTGCAGCGTCGCCGTGACTAAGCAAGCACCCGCGGCGGGCCGCGCCCCGGGGGCCCCTGTCCCCGCCTCTCGCCGGCACCCGCCCCGCAGCGCGCGACCTAGGTTCCTGCAGGCGCGTGGACGGAGACCACGGCGCGACCGTTTGGGTTTTCTTTCCCCCTGGACTAGCGCCTGCGCTACCGTTTCCCCTAGGCCTTAGCCCACCTCCCTCCTTCCGGTGATTCCTGGGCTCTTGTACTCTTAAAAAGAATGCCTTGGGTGGCAGAAAGGATTTCTGTGATCCAAAAATGAAGCTTAGAGAAAGGCATTGCCTTGCCAAGCTGTGAATCACACTGGGATAGAACTGCTCACTAAATCGGCCAAGATATTCCAGGCCAGGATCTTTGAGAACACATAAGCCTAAGGCTGGGAGCCCCACGGCCAAAAAAAAAAAAAAAAAAAAAAAAATGAGGAACACAGGGCTGCAAGGACCTCACACCAATCAGAAAATTAAAGGTTTCTCTCTCTCTCTCTCTCTCTCTCTCTCTCTCTCTCTCTCTCTCTCTCTCTCTCTCTCTCTCTCCCTCCCTCCCTCCCTCCCTCCCTCCCTCCCTCTCTCTCTCTCTCTCTCTCTCTCTCTCTCTCTCTCTCTCTCTCACACACACACACACACCCCTTAAAAATAATAGACTCAAGCCGGTGTGGTGGCACATGCCTTTAATCCCAGCACTCGGGAGGCAGATCACTGTGAGTTCAAGGCCAACCTGGTCTACAAAGCGAGTCCAGGATGGCTAAGATAGAAAAACCCTGTCTCGGAAAAACAACAACAACAACAAAACCTAATAATAGACTCTTGGGTATTGGAGGTAGGAGGAACCTGGGTTCGAGGTAATCAAGGAAGAAGGAATATTTTACCTTCTAGTAGAGTTCCCTGCAATAAATGTAGACTAACAACATTTTTGCAAGGTCGCAATAAAGCAGCTTTGTTAGGAACCGTTAATGATTGTTAAAATCACTGGGTTAAAGTTTAACGGCAATAAAGTTATATAGATAGGCAGTTACATAGAGATACGAATAAATACCCATGCGCAGCTGAAGAATTCCTACCACCACACACACAGACTCCTTCCTGATCACAAAAGGGAAAGGCAACTTTTCTGCTGGCACCACCTTGTCCTAAAGCTCAAGATCAAATACTGCTAAGTAATGAGAAAGGTGCCATTGTGAGGCAATTACAAGAATTCAATTTCACTTACGCAAGTGTCCTGCTTTTTACAAATTCTGGGACTGGAGAGATGGCTCAGCAGTTAAGAGCACCGGCTGCTCTTCCACAGGAGCAGAGTTTGACCCCCCTGCTCCCACCTGTAATCCCAGTGTCTGGCTCTGTGCACACCAGTGTTACCTGTACTTGGTACATGATTTCAATGTCCAATCTTGAGGCATGAAGGTAGAGACTGGTGTCAGCTCTCTTTCTCAGTCACTTGCCACTTTGTTTTTCCAGGCAGACTCTGTCTCTGTCTGGCTCTCTTTGCTCTCTTGCTCTATCTCTTTCCTTCTGAGACAGGGTTTCTCTGTTTAGCCTTGGCTGTCCTAGACTCACTTTGCAGACAAGGCTGGCCTCGAACGCACAGCAATCTGTCCACCTCTGCCTCCAGAGTGCTGGGATTAAAGGCGTACATCACCATGCCCAGCTAGGCAGGCCCTCTCTCAGAACCTGGATCTCATCAATTTCGCTAGACTGCTGGCTAATGACTGCCAGAGACCTGTCTGTATCCCTCAGTCCCTGGCACTGAGTATCCAGAGCTATGTCTAGGCTTTAACATGAACCCTGGGGATCTGAACTCAGATCCTCATGCTTTTGTGTCAGACACTTTTTTTTAAGTACATTGGGACATTTAAGATAAAAAAAAAGAAAGCCAAGGAGTTGGAGAGATGGCTCAGAGGTTAACAGCACTGTCTGCTCTTCCAGAGGTCCTGTGTTCAATTCCCAGCAATCACATGGTGGCTCACAACCATCTATAATGGGAACTGATGCCCTCTTCTGGCGTGGGGGTGTACATGCAGATAGAGCACTCATATACATAAAATAAATAAAATCTTTAATAAAAGAAAGCAAGCAAGCCAGGCATAATGATGGCACACTGCAATCTTAGTACTTGGGAGGTAGAGATAGAGGTTTAGGAGCTCATGGTTGTCCTTGGCTACAAAGTGAGTTTGAGACCAGCTGAGGATGCATAATTTAGTTTTGAGACCAGGTCTCAGGTCTCTCTAGCCCCCTCCTCTCACTCTGTAGCTCTGGCTAACCTAGAACTTGCTATGTGGACCGTACCACTGCCTCTACTGGGATTAAAGGTGAGCCACCATATTCTGGCCTCTTCATAACTCTATAAAACAGCATACAGAATAACAGGTTCGCCTATAGTACTTTCATAGATACTGTGTTCTGATTGATTTAACCATTTTTCATTATTGGCATATCTACGGTTGCATCTGTTAATTCCATTATCTGTCATTTGTAGGTTTAAA
Organism: Acomys russatus; assembly: GCF_903995435.1. Lineage (NCBI taxonomy): Eukaryota > Metazoa > Chordata > Mammalia > Rodentia > Muridae > Acomys > Acomys russatus. Next base: position 23,772,887 of record NC_067163.1, on the reverse strand, counting down.
AAAAAAAATCTTTAAAATTACATTGTGTGAATCCCAGCACTTTGGAGGCAGAGGCAGGTGGATCGCTGTGAGTTCAAGGCCAGCCTGGTCTACAAAGTGAGTCTAGGACAGCCAAGGCTACATAGAGAAACCCTGTCTTGAACAACAACAACAACAACAAAAAAGGAAACAAAAAAAGAAAAGAAAAGAAATACATTGTGTGTGTGTGTACAAGTACATGTGTAGAGGACAGAGGACAACTTTTGGAGTTTGTTTTCTCCTTTTACCATGTGGGTCCCAGGATCAAACCTAGATCCAGGGTTGGCAATGCGCACCTTTACCCCACGACCTATTTCCTGATCCTGATTTTTCCTGCTGATTAACTTTCACTTCTTTTTCATTTGTTTGTTTGGGTTTTTTTTTTTTTTTTCCTGAGACAGGGTTTCTCTGTTTTAGCCCTGGCTGTCCTAGACTGGCTTTGTAGACCAGGCTGGCCTCGAACATGCAGTGATCCACCTGCCTCTGCTTCCCAAGTGCTGGGATTAAAGGTGTGCATCACCATGCCTGGCTCCCTTCAGCATTTTAAAAAGAAAACAAATTCATGCCAGTTGGCACACACCTGTAACCCCAGCACACGGGAGGCAGAGACAGAGGCAGGTTGAATTTCCGTGAGTTTGAGGCCAGCCTGGTCTACAAAGTGAGTACAGGACAGCCAAGGCTACATCAAGAAGCCCAGTTTTGAACCAAAATAAATAATAATGATGATAATAAAAACAACTTTTAAATGCTGAAGGTTTGTAAAAGTAACTTTTAATCTCCTTTTTCAAGTGTTGTCTTCGAGGCTTACTGCCTCTTTCTGCTAACCTAGGCCTGTTCCTGGAAGCCTCTAGCCTCTGTAAAATCTAACCTAAGCGAAGAATGTTTTCAGCCTCTGAGACTTACTGCTTAATGAGCTCACCCTTACTTGTTCTTTCTGAGCTCTGGGCTGGCTGGTGCGACTCAGCTGCTCTGGCGCAAGCTCCTCTCCCAGCTGGCTTTCCTCTCTGCCTGGAATTGCATGTTCCTATTCCAGCTGCATCCCACAGACCTAGAAGATCTTTGGATGTGATCTCTTGCCAGAGCAGCCATGTTCTGAATTAACATTCTTCTATAAAGGTTAGGTTCTTGAGAGCTATTTCAGTGGTTAAAAGTACTGGTGGCTCTTCTAGAGGACCAAGGTTCAATTCCCAGAACCCACCTAGAGGCTTACAACTGTTTGAAACTCCAGTTCCAGAGGATTCCACACCCTCTTTTGGCTTCCACAGGCACTGGGCACGGAAGTGGCATACGTAGACATAACTGCAGGCTAAACATCCACATGTATAAAAGTTTTTAAAAATCTATGTGTGAGGCCGGGCGTGGTGGCGCACGCCTTTAATCCCAGCACTCGGGAGGCAGAGGCAGGCGGATCTCTGTGAGTTCAAGGCCAGCCTGGTCTACAAAGTGAGTCCAGGATGGCCAAGGGTACACAGAGAGACCCTGTCTCCAAAAACAAAAACAAACAAAAAAATCCATGTGTGGGGGCTGGAGAGATGGCTCAGTAGTTAAGAGCGCTGCCTGCTCTTCCAAAGGAGCCGGGTTCAATTCCCAGCACCCACATGGCAGCTCACAATTGTCTGTAACTCCAAGATCTGACACCCTCACACCAATGCACATAAATTAAATTAAATAAAATATTTTTTAAAATCCATGTGTGGTATCCTACACCTTTACTCTCAGCATGTGAGGTGTAAAGGCAGCAGATCTCTATGCATTTAAGGCCATGAGTTCCAGGCCAGCTAATGCTACATAGTGAAATCCTCTCTCGAAAAACAATAGAAGACTGGGGATGACTTGGTGGTTATGAGGACCCTTCTTCAATTCTTAGTGTCTACATTAGGTCGATCACAACCACTTGTAACTCTAGGTCCAGGACATCTGACACCTTTAACCCCCTAGAGGATCCACACTTATGTGGATCCCCGATACACAGACACACACATGTGAGCATACACGATGATTTAAAATAAATACAGTTAAGACATGACTGGGTAAAACCTGGCATGGTGGTGCCTGCATGTAATCCCAGCACTTGGGAGGCAGAGGCAGGAGGATCTTTATGAGTTTGAGGCCAGCCTGGTCTACAAAGCAATCCAGGACAGCCAAGGCCACACAGAGAAACCTTGTCTGGAGGAAAAACAAAAAACATAAAACAACAACAGCAATAACAAAACCAAAAAAGATATGACTGGGCTACTGAACAAGTTCATGGCAAGCCTAAACAACTTCACTGTGTCAAGCATGGCTCCCCTGCCTGCGTAGGGGAGAGAATAAGGAAAAGACAAACACAAACACACAGAAAAGCTGGGGACTGGATGGTCTCTCTCTGATGGAGAAGCCACAACACCATGGAAGCATGGTGTGTTTATTATGCAGAGCTGAACAGAGAGGCGGGGTTATTGCACACAGCTGAACTAAGAGTGAAGTTATTATATACACATAAACAAGGAGGCAGGGGCTGGAGAGATGGCTCAGTGGTTAAGAGTGTCGCCTGCTCTTTTAGAGATCCTGAGTTCAATTCCCATCAACCACATGGTGGCTCACAATCATCTGTAATATAATCTGATACCCTCTTCTGCAGATAAAGTACTCATATGCAATAAATAAAATAAATAAATCTTAAAAAAAAAAACGAGGAGGCAGGGTTTATGATAATCAGTTGGTCCAACGAGACATGTTGAAGGTACTCTCAGGAGAGCCAGTCTCTATAGGGGAGGAAGCTTTAGGCCTTACATATATGGGGTGGGGAAACTATGGTGGATATTTCCTGCACACACTGTCAACATCCATATACAGACCCGAAGGGTTTACCATTTCTCTCTGAGCCCCCAATGGCTTTGCCATTTCCCACGGGTCTGAGACTACCATATTGACATGGCTGTGCCCATGTCAACAGCACACACTCACTCAGAACTTCATTCACTCAGGGATTTCTCCACTCCCCGTGCAAATTAGTGAAACTATGTTTTGATTTTTTTTGTTCTGTTTGTTTTGTTTTTGAGACAGGGTCTCTTTGTTTTAACCCCGGCTGTCTTGGAACTCGATCTGTAGACCAGGCTGGTCTTGAGCTCACAGAGATCTGCCTGCCTCTGCCTCCCGATGGCTGGGATTAAAGGGGTGTGCCACCACTGCCTGGCTATGTTTTGAAATTTTAAAAAGGTTGGGGAGACAGCTCAGTGGTAGACTGTTTTCCTAGCATTGATGAGGTCTTCCCTACACACACACACACACACACACACACACACACACACACACACGAACCTGCAAAAGAAAAGCGATAAAGACTTTTATGATGGCAGCATTCTTGCATGATGCAGGTTGAAGAGCAGAGAGTGTAAGGACAGGGACTAGTGTTATAGTTAATATTCATTGTCAGTTTGGATTTGGTATCAACAAAAAGACATGGACCTATGAAGGGGTCTACTGGAAGGATGAACTGGTTGAAGACTCTCCCTCTGAGTGGGTAGCACCTTCTGGTGGGGTTCAGATGTGAGGGGCTCTGCAAGGGGGGGTGGGGGGGCAGGTAGGGGAAGCGCTGCTGCTTGCTTGTGTGCCTTTGTTTGTAGCTTGCTCTGACATAGTCTAGTGCTTTGTATTTGATTGTTAATTATTCTGCTCCCTGAGGTCTGCTTGCTGTCTGCAGACTATCATGTACCCCTAGTGATGCTGGGTAACCTTGCCTCCAACCTTATCCCCCAATGGCTGGATAAAAGGCCTGCATACCTGGGCAGGGTAGAAGTGAGAGGCGGAGCTAAGGCTTGAGGACTTGGAGCAAAGAGGGATCATGGGAAGGAGGGAGACAGGTATAGGAGGGAAGGAAGTAGTACTGCCATGGGTTAGCATGGAACCATGGGGCAGGAAGAACTTACTCTGGGGGCGGGGTGCTGAAGAGAGGCAGCCTAGATGAAAAGAATAAACAAGTATTTATGGAATTATGAGCGGGAAGTGTAAGGACTAGACAAACTCCATTTTGAAAAAGAAAGAAATTCCATTTTATGTTGAACCTCTTCAAAGGCTGAACCCAGATTCCAGAAAAACCTAGTGTAAACAGAAAAATATTCCCTAGCAACACAATCAGCTCACCTTGGGAAAGTCCAAATATACTCTCTGCTGGTCAAGCTGAGCAGCAGGTGGTCTGGCACATAGCAACAACCAATTAGGAGAAGCCAGGCCAAAGTTCCTAACACTCCCAGGCTGGCCTTAAGCTCACAGAGATCGGCCTGTCTCTGCCTCCCTAGTGCTGGGATTAAAGACTGCTTCAACCAATCTTTTCCACAGGCTAATTTGCCCCTACACCTATTACCCAACCATGAAACGCTAAGGCTTGTAACTCCCTGCTTGCAGCTTTTCTGCCCAAATATCATCCAATCATATACTGTAAATCCCATAAAACCCCTCTCAATTGAGACTCAAGGCCACTTCCCTGCATCTGCTGTGTCAGTGCATAGGAGAGGTGTCCCGGGTTTGAACCTGCAATAAAGAGTTCCTTGCCATTGCATTTGGACTCAGTTCTTGGGTGGTCTGTTCAGGGAGTCTCTCGGAATTTGGGCATAACAGGAAGTGTCCCAGATAGGAATGATTAAGGCAGGTGACATGGGATGTGGGGCTGGGAGGTCATGAGGTAGTTTAGGGGGTTAATATCAGCTTAGCCCCATGTGAAATAAGGTTTATTTAAAATTCTATCAGGTGTCTGTATCTTTTATTGTTTGATAGCAAGTTAAATAAAACTGCCACAATAATTATAGGCTTTTAGCTGAGCGGTAGTGGCACCCATCTTTAATTCCAGCACTTTGGAGGCAGAGGCAGGCGGATCGCTGTGAGTTTGAGGCCAGCCTGGTCTAAAAAGAGAGTCCAGAATAGTCAAAGCTACACAGAGAAACCCCATCTGGAAAAGGGAAAAAAATTAATTAGTTAAAAAAAATATAAATAAAATGTGTGTGTGTGGTGTGTGCATATATATATATATATATATATATATATATATATACATATATATATATATATACACATACACGCATAATACACACACACACACACACACACACACACACACACACACACACTTTTAACAGTAAACATTATTAGTCAATTCATTTTCTACAATAATAGCTGGTGAGGGCATCTGCCTGGGAAGGTCCAGGCCTCCAGCGTTATGGTTTGAGTAGCTAAGGGACCTTCTGCATGCAGATGGCCCTGTTGGACTGTGCAACCCGCACTGGTAAACAGACTTAACAAATCCGTTTCGTAATACCCGCCCCCTTCTGTGAGTGCAGTTCCTCCTCCAGGGCACTCTGACTAACAATTTGGCTATCTTTTGTAACAATGCTAATCCCTTTTTGTGGGCAGAACACTCATTGTTTAGCCAGTGCTGAAAGCCTTCCTCTAAGTACTGTCGTATTGGGTTAGGTTCCTGAGATCTGAAGGGGCAGGAACTCTCCAGACGGCACAATGACTGAATGTGCATTGCCAAAAAATAAATAAAATTAGTAGAGAAAGAGGAGGATAACTCTGAGGAAAAAAATGGCCATGGCAGCTTTGACTTTTTTTTTTTAACCTTTGTCTTTATTTTATGTACTTGGATATCTTGTCTGTATGAGTGCCTGTGCACATGTGTTCAGTGCCTCTGAAGGTTAGAAGAGGCCATCAGATCCCCTGGGGCTAACCCCCCTGGGAGTTAGAGATTATAAACTGTCACGTGGGTGCTAGGAACTGAGTCTGGGTCCTCTGGAAGAGCAGCCAGTGCTCTTAACCACACCCGACTTTTTGCTGTTGTTGTTGATGGCCTTCAGTTTCTGATTTGATTACCTTTATTCATTTCAACATTTGCATGCACACCCATGTTAGAATGCGTGGGAGTGGAACAACATTTGGGAGTTGGTTTCTCCTTTGTGTGTTTTGAGAGTTAAACTCCTACCATTAGACTTAGCAGCAAGCATGTCTTTACTGGCTGAGCTGTAATGGCTGGGCCATCTCATCCACCCTGGTCTGCTGAGAGCTCTGTGCCTGCCTCTCCAGAAAGAAATCTCAGCTGGGAGTCGTGGCCCATGCCTTTAATCTCAGCACACGAGAGGCAGAGGCAGGCAGATAGCTGTGAGTTCGAGGCCAGCCTGGTCTACAAAGTGAGTCCAGGACAGCCAAGGCTACACAGAGAAACCCTGTCTCAGCTCTTTGTGCGGGTCAGGAGGAGTAGACTTTGAGAGTAGGAGGTGTGTGGGGTTTCCTGCCTCTTAATGAACTTGTTCTCCATTTTAGCTCCCCTTAACCTATCCTTACTTAAAATTGCTTGGCACCTTCAAGACTGCATGGTCATCACAGCGAGTGGATTCGCCTACGCTTTGCCACTCCCTTCTACCCCTCTCTACTCTCTTGTTTCCTGGATTTGTGTGTGTGTTTCTGGAGACAGGGTCTTACTATGTAGCTCTGGCAATCCAGGAATTCACTACGTAGACCAGGCTGGCCTCAGACTCACAGCGATCTGTCTGCTTCTGCCTTATGAGTGCTGGGATTAAAGTTAAGTGCCACTGTGTCTGGTGTACGCATGTATTTTGATATAGAGACTTACTGTAACTCAGGCTGGCCGGGGCCATACTGTGTATCCCAGAACGCTTTAAACCTACGGCAGTCCTCCTCTCTTAGTCTTTTAAGAGCTGAGATTATAAACACGCACCACTATGTTCAACTCTTTTACTTATTTATTTATTTTGCAGTAGTAAGGACTGAATGGAGGGACTAGTACACTCTGAACAAGTACTCTACCACTGAATTATATCCTAAAGTTATTTAAAAATTTAAAAGCTGGGCTGCTGATGTGGCTTAGTGGAAAGAGGGGACTCTCAACAACCTGGGTTCAACTCCTGGGACCCACATGGTGGGAAAAGAAAAGCAAGTCCTACAAGTTGTCCTCTGACTTCCAAAGTAGTGGATTGTGTGGGCATGCGCACACCAGCACCAGCACACCAGCACCAGCACACCAGCAGCAGCACCAGCACACCAGCAGCAGCACCAGTGCATCAGCACCAGCACACCAGCAGCAGCAGCAGCACCAGCACACCAGCAGCAGCAGCAGCACCAGCAGCAGCAGCAGCACCAGCACACCAGCAGCAGCAGCAGCAGCAGCACACCAGCAACAGCACCAGCACACCAGCACCAGTGCACCAGCACCAGCACACCAGCAGCAGCAGCAGCACCAGCAGCAGCAGCAGCAGCACCAGCACTAGCACCAGCACCAGCACCAGCAGCAGCAGCTCCAGCAGCAGCAGCACTAGCACCAGCACACCAGCAGCAGCACCAGCAGCAGCAGCAGCAGCACACGAGCACACCAGCACCAGCCCACCAGCACCAGCAGCAGCACACCAGCACCAGCAGCAGCACACCAGCACCAGCAGCAGCAGCAGCAGCAGCAGCAGCACCAGCACCAGCAGCAGCAGCACCAGCAGCAGCACCAGCACCAGCAGCACCAGCACCAGCACACCAGCACCAGCAGCAGCAGCACCAGCAGCAGCACCAGCAGCACCAGCACCAGCAGCACCAGCACCAGCAGCAGCAGCAGCAGCAGCAGCAGCAGCAGCACCAGCAGCAGCAGCACCAGCAGCAGCAGCAGCAGCAGCAGCACCAGCACCAGCACCAGCAGCAGCAGCAGCAGCAGCAGCAGCAGCACCAGCACCAGCAGCAGCAGCACCAGCAGCACCAGCAGCAGCACCAGCACCAGCAGCAGCAGCACCAGCAGCAGCACCACTCCCACCCCCTTCCATTTCCTGTTCCCCACAGGGTGGCCTAGGACTCATTATGTGTGTGAGGATGATTTTGAACCCCTGATCCTCCTCTTTCTGTTTCCCAAGAGTGATTACAGACACTCAGACATTCTTTCTCTCTCCCTCCCTCCCTTCCTCCCTCCCTCCCTCTCTCTCTCTCTATATATATATATATTTTTTTTTTTTCTTTTTCTTTTTTTTTTTTTTTTTTTTTTTTGAGACAGGGTCTGATCTTGGATTTTTCTTTGTAGCCCAGGCAAGTCTTCCTTGCAGTCCTCCCGCCTCAACTTCCAGAGTTGCTGCACAAGCAGGCCTGGCTTAATATGTAATTTATGTAAATTTAAAATTTGTTGCTGGGCAGTGGTGACACATGTCTTTAATCCCAGCCCTCAGGGAAGCACAGGCAGGTGGATCTCTGTGACTTCGAGGCCAGCCTGGTTTAGAGAGTGAGTTCCAGGACATACAGGGCTACACAGAGAAACTCTGTCTTGGAGCCCATCTCCACCCTTCACCCCCTATCCCCGCCAGAAAAACCCAAATAGACAAACAAAAGAAAATAAACATATCTTTAATCCAACATATCACGGTGGACAGCACGCATGAGGTCATAGGCTTAGTTCCCAGCACTAGGGAAAAAACCAAACCAAACCAAAACCTCTCCACATATACTAAAATTAGGGTGTTTCCTAAGATTTTTATCTGTAGCCCATAATTTACTTATCACTGCTAAGATTAAAGATCTCTACAGCAGTCACTGTAGCTTTAGTGTTTGTTCCAGGAAGTTTTCACCTACAAGGCAGACTATAAATCACTACAGGTCTTCATTGTGAATTTAGGAACTTCCTGACAGTCCATTTACCAGAAGGGGCAGTTGCTCACCAGGAGCACTTCCTTCTCCCACAGGGAGAGACTGAACTCAATTGACCAAATTCCTAAATCCCTGTTCTTACAAAAAATGGACAGAGCTGTGTTCAACCCCAAACAACCAAAAAGGGAGTGAGTAGAAAATTATTTCAATTTTTTTTTTTTTACTTCAATTTCTAGTCTCAAACTTTTTTGTTGTTCTTTTTTTGTTTTTGTGGTTTTTTTTTTTTTTTTTTGCTTGTTTGTTTGTTGTTCATTTGTTTGTCTTGTTTTTTGAGACAGGGTTTCTCTGTGTAGCCTTGGATGTCTTGGACTCACTTTGTAGACAGGCTGGCTTTGAACTTCGCCAGCCTCTGTTTCCCTGAATGTTGGGATTAAAGAAAGTTATTGGCTACCACCGCTTGGCCTGGCCCAAGTCTTTTAATTTTTAAAATTATATAAGGTATCAAAGTGTAGAAAGTGGCATAAAGCTTGAAAATCATATGAGTAATGCTACCATCTTATTTATTAGTCTTTTCTTTTCTTTTTTTTTTTTTTTTTTTGAGGCAGGGTCTCATGTCCCCAGTCTGGCCTCAAACTACTGATTTCCCTGTCCCTGCCTACCAAGTACTGAGATCACAGGCATGTGCCCCCAATCCTGTCCGCTTCATATGGTTTCAAAGGAAGGCGTCTGGCACATGCTTTTGTGCTGGGATGCTGAGTGCTGGATTACAGGCATGCACCACTGCACCAGGCTGGTCTCAAACTGTTATACCATGAACTAGTCACACTCCATCTTGGAAAGGTCACCTTAAACCACTTAGAGTACAGAACTTTCTAACAATCACCTTTACCTTTTCTTGGAGGTACTGATGAGACTGTGTCAGAGTATGTACGCCTACATGAAGAAACTTGGCTTTACTTAGTGAGAACATCACTGTGATCTTTCGTGTGGTAAGGCTGTGGCAATTAGAGTGGTGGGAGTTCTCAGCCAAAAAAAATGTACTTAACACTGGCTGCCTGTGCTGGAAGCTTAAAAGTTCTTGTAAGTGTGCATGTGTAGGTCAGAGCACAACTTCCGGGAGTTGGTTCTCTCCTTCCACTGTGGGGTCTGGATTGAACTCAGGTGTTGCCCATCGAGCCATCTTGGCAGGCTGGACCCTCGTATTTCATAGTCCAGAATAAGGCACACTGGTGTCAGCAATTGATTAAATTGGTAACACGGGAAGAAGGAAAAAACAAACAACGAAAGGAATGCATAGGGGGCAGGAGAGATGGCTCAGTGGTTAAGAGGGCCACCTGCTCTTCTAGAGGTCCTAAGTTCAATTCCCAGCAACCAGATGGTGGCTCACAACCATCTATAACATGGTCTGATGCCTCTTCTGCAGAAAAAACACTCATATACAATAAATAAATATTTTTTAAAAAAGTAATGCATAGCAAAATCAAGCTGGTAAGAACGGAAGGAATTCCTTTTCTGTCTTCAAATAGAACTGACACAGGCAACAGTGGGAGCATGTGTTTGAGTCAGCATGGATGTTTAATCCGTGCATCCTATAATAATTCAAGTGACCTCCTTTTCACTACTGACTTGAGACTGTGCTCTCATGTTTTGAACTTTTTGAGGTGAAAGTTTTTGTTGCTATTTATTTTTGGACAGAGTCTCACTGTGTACCGACTGACTTGATCCAGTCACAGTCTGCTTGCCTCAGTCTCCTCATGAATTACCATACTCAGCAGTAAGATTCATAGTCTACTTAAAACTCCCTCTTTAGGGCAGGCGTGGTGGCACACACCTTTAATCTCAGCACTTGGGAGGCAGAGGCAGGTGGATCGCTGTGAGTTCGAGGTCAGCCTGATCTAATGAAGTGAGTCTAGGACAGCCAAGGCTACACAGAAAAACCCTGTGTCAAAGAAACAAAACAAAACAAAACAAAAATGTGATCTTCAGTGGTTCAATTTGCCTTAGTATACTTTTCTCCCTTTTATTAAAAATAAATTTTTTGGTTGGAGAGATGGCTCCATGGTTAAGGGCACTGGCTGCTTTTCCAGAGGACCTAGGTTTGATTCCCAGCTTCCACATGGTGGCTCACAACTATCTGTAACTCCAGTTCTTGGGGGTATGATGCCCTCTTCTGTCTTTCACAGGCTTACCACCCATATACATAAAATTAAAATAAAATAAGATTTCCCCTCACATAATGTTTCCTGATTTGATTTCTCCTTCCTCTATTCCTCCCCACCACCCATCCCATCTGGATCCACTCCCTCTCTCTCTCTCTCTCTCTCTCTCTCTCTCTCTCTCTCTCAAGATTTATTTATTTATTTATTAAGTATACACAATATTTTGTCTACATGTATGTCTGCACACCAGAAGAGGGCACCAGAACTCATTATAGATGGTTGTGAGCCACTATGTGGTTACTGGGAATTGAACTCAGGACCTCTGGAAGAACAGACAGTGCTCTTAACCACTGAGCCATCACTCCAGCTACCCCCCGGCCCCCTCCCCCTCTTGTCTCTTAATACAAAACAGGCTTCTAAGGGATAATTAAAATGAAACAAAACTACACATTGGAATAGGACAAAACAAACAGAAGGAAAAGAGCCCAAGAGAAGGCACAAGAAACAAAGACCCATGTTGATTTCATAAAAACACTAAATTGGAAGCATGAAATATATACAAAGGAACTTTAGGATGAAAAGAGGTAAGAAAAATATATAAGCCCTGGCAAGACGCTAAGGACTCTCTAAAGATGTGGCTGAGGTCATTCTCTGTTGGCCATCTACTGCCGGGCACTTGGCTTACCCTTACAAGTAATTTGTTTTTCCAGTGAGACTCCCTTGGAGAGTGCCTGGCTGTCCGTTGGAGATAGCCTCTGGGTTAGGGGTAGGGATGTATGTCTGCTTCTCTCAGCTCTAGGATCCAGGCTGGTGAAGGTCCATGCAGGCCCTGAGCACGCTGCCTCACTGCTCTGAGTTCTATGTTTATTGATCTTCTTTGACTTAGAGGGTGTTGGAAGGACCCTGCCGTTTGCAGTTGCAGTCCTCCCTGGTCCAGATAATCCATTCCGAGCTCGGGAGTTAGGTGTAGGACTCCCTCTCCCCAGCAGGGCCTCTGGCTCGCAGCCTGACTTCACCTGGAGAGTATCTTTAGACACAGATGCCCCTAACCACAGTTGATATATGGCCCCTGACACAGCTCCCTGTTGTGATAATTAGGTACTGTGTTACTGTTCATATGATAGAAGCGTGCAGCCAAATGTAAAGCATTCTAAAAGTGCCTGCTTTCAACCAACTATGCACACCTATCCTGGAAGCCCCCCACCCATCCCCTGAGTAAAGTTGAACTAGCTTCTGGAGTGATTCCGGGAGTGTCATCTTCTGCTCCTCTTGCCTAGGGGGTGGAGGCTGGTGGCCATCAGCCCCCCCCCCCCCAGGGCAGAGGAGAACTACAGGAGGGCCTTGTTTTCTTTGTCCTCCATCCCCTCTGGCTCTTACACTTTTTCTGCCTCTTCTTCTCGGAGGGTCCCTGATTCCTGAGAGGAGGAGTCTGATGGACATCCCATTTCGGGCTCAGTGTTCCAAGGCTTCTCCCTCTCCTCTCTGCTGACACAATAATCCATATTGAGGCACATTAGAGGTGTAAAGGCAGGTTTATTGGGGGCAGCTCTCAGGCCTCTTGACAGATTTCCTGGGCTAAGGTAGGGGGTTCTTAAAGGGGAGGGGAGGGAGTGGTGACCTGATGGTTGGGGTACTGGGGCTACAGCCTTAGTGGTGAGTTTAGGGCCCTATAGGGTGGTCTTAGGTCTGGTAATCACATTGGAATCCAGAACTAGGAGCTGGCATTGTCCAGTGTTTTGAGGCAGCTTTTGTAACGGAGAGCTCTTGGTCAGGAGAGAGAAGGGCTGGGACCTCTTGGCTTGCACCATCTTGGCCTTTGTCTCAAACCTCCAGCCTAACACTGTATTTTGTTGTTATTGTTTGTTTTTCTTTGTGTAATAGCACTGGCTGTTCTGGACTCACAGTAATCCGCCTGCCTCTGCCTCCCAAGTGCTGGGATTAAAGGTATGTGCCACTACTCCCAGGCCTCTTTTTTTTTTTTTGGTTTTTCTTGTGATTTATTTATTTATTGCATATACAGTGCTCTGGCTACATGTACACCTGCATGCCACAAGAGGGCATCAGATCACATTACAGATGGTTGTGAGCCACCATGTGGTTGCTGGGAATTGAACTCAGGACCTCTGGAGGATCAGTCAGTGCCCCTAACCTCTGAGCCATCTTTCCAGCCCCTTTTTTTGGTTTTTCAAGACAGGATTTCTGTGTAGCCCTAGCTGTCCTGGAACTCAACTCTGTATACCAGGCTGGCCTTGAACTCAGATCCATCTGCCTCTGCCTCCAGAATGCCGAGATTAAAGGCAGGCTGGGTACCACCACTGCCCTCCTTTTTTAGACAATGTCTCAACATGTCTGCCTGGTTGGCCTCAAACTCAGAGATCCCCCTGCCACTGCCTCCCTAGTGCTGGGATTAAAGGCATCAGGAAATACTTCACTTCAGAATGTGATTGCAGAGCACAGAATGTACACACACATCTCTTTTTTTTTTTTTTTTTTTTGGTTTTTTTTTTTGGTTTTTTTCGAGACAGGGTTTCTCTGTGTAGCCTTGGCCATCCTGGACTCACTTTGTAGACCAGGCTGGCCTCGAACTCACAGCGATCCGCCTGCCTCTGCCTCCCGAGTGCTGGGATTAAAGGCGTGCGCCACCACGCCCGGCTTCACACATCTCTTTTATGGCATCAGCATCATCCTGTTTTTGTACAAGGCGTCTATCCCAGAGCTGAGTTTGTTCAGGACAAAACCAGCGACTTACACACACTTGAATCCCTTAGCTCTAGAGAACCAGGCAAGTTGTGGAAATAATAAATGTTACTTGAGCTAAACTGAAGAGTGGCTTGGGATTTGCAAAGTTGGTTATCTTGTCAGCCCTCTCCATACCCGAGCTGCGAGTTACCATAGGTGAGTCATGGCGTGACAGTGAAGTCACAGAATTGTGAGGCCAAGATTAAGTCATAACAGTAACACGTGTAGGGCAAACTGACAGGGAGATCAGTAAGCCGGAGCAGGTCTAGGGGATCTACACGCGGGGGTGGGGTGGGAGCACATACTTGGCAGCAGGCCCCCCTTTTAAGCTTCCCGCAGGACCTGTTAGGGAGAGAAAATGCTTCGTAACTAGTAAGCTAGGAACCACAAGGCCAGTCACCCCTAAGCGCCACAGGGCCAAGGGGCCTCGCAGCGTCAACTGCTCTCTTTGAGTCATTTCACTCTTCCAAGCGCCATCTTTTAGACCCGCACAGTCGGACAGTCCAGTCATCGCGACCATCAGATCTACAGGACAGGAGCCTCCCTGGAAGCTCTCGAGTCGAAGGAAATGACCTGCGCCATCTGAGGACGGGCTATGGGTTTATCTCATTCGGGCCCACGCCCCAGCCTTAGGGCCTGATACTCTGTCCACATTCCTCACTGCGCTTGGCCTCCGTTCCGAGCTGGCGGAAGGAACGGCCGGAAGGGGCGGGCACTGCGCCCGACGGGTCTTTCGCACCATGGCTTCTCGCGGCGTCCTTGGCATTTTCTTGCTCTCTGCTCTCCCTCTCCTGTGTCTGGAGCTCCGGCGCGGGATCCCGAGTCTCGGTAAATATTGCCTTACCTTCTCGGTGCTCAGAGTTGGGGTGTTTTCACCTGAGTGGTGCACACAGTTCCTTCTTGGCCATGGCGTCTTTGAGCGCTTTTGACTACAATTCCCAGAGTCCATCGCGCCCGCTCCTTTTCCGGAGCTGCCTCCAGTTCCCGGGAAAAGTTCTCTTGGGCTCTCCCTGGGGTCTTCTTTGAAAGAGGTTGGAGTGAGAAGCATGGGGACAGATAGAAACTGTTCTGCTTCAAAGAGTGTAATAAGCTGATAGTATGAGGGCCTTCAGAGCACTGAGACTGAGCTTTATACTTAAGGAGCCATTGCCTGAAAAAGAGGATGGAGCCGAGGGGAATATTCCAGGCGAAGGCCTTTGTGGCAAGATCAAGGAATGGAAAGAAGGAGAGCCCCCAAATAGCATTTATTGGATTTTTATTCTAAGTCAGACACCACTTACAGTGATCCACCTGTCTCTGCCTCCCGAGTGCTGAGATTAAAGGCGTGGGCCACCATGCCCAGCTTCTCTCTCTCTCTTTCTCTCTCTCTCTCTTACTTTCTTTCTTTCTGTTTTGCATTTTTCTAGACGGAGTTTCTCTTTCTAACAGCCCAGGCCATCTTGGAACTTGCTTTATAGATCATGCTGCCCTGGAACTCACAGAGATCCTCCTGCTTCTGCCTAGTGCTGGGAGTAAAGGCATTGTGGGTCACTGTGGTAGTAGGCTTTTCCTCCACTGCCTTGCATTTTTCTTTTTGTGTGTGTCTTTTGACTCTTCAACTAGCTTAGGTTGGCCTGCAACTTGAAGCAAAGCTCCTGCCTCAGGCTCCCAGGTCCTGAGATGACAGCATTAGCCACCGTGCCATGCTAACCCAACGGTCTTTAAAGGGTCATTCTGGTAGCTGGAGAAAGAGTGGTTAAGAGCACTGACAACTCTTTTAGAAGACCCTGCCTGGTTTAATTCCCAGCACTCACATGGTAGCTCACACCTCCTGATCCAAGGGATCTGACACCCTCACACAGACATACATGTAGTCAAAACATGTGTACATAAAAGAAAAATTATTAAAAGAGAAAAAGAAAAGAATTTTAAAAAAGGTCATTCTGGATTCTGTGTGGAGAATGTTCTGGAAGGAAGCGAGGGAGGTTAGGGCTTTGCCATAGGTGAGTAGTTATATGAAGACTAGGACTAGATAACAATGAATATGAACTGTGGACAGAGTTGAGGCACGAGTGAAGAAGAAACAATAGACCTGGCAGATGGGAAGTTTCCATGTCCGTCTCCCTCCCTAAACACACTTGTTTTTCGAGGCAGGGTTTCTCTGTGTGGTCCTAGCTGTCATGGACATCTGCCTGGTTCTGCCTCCCAGTGCTGGGATTAAAAGTGTGTACCACCACTCCAGGCAACCTTAAGCAAATGTCCAGGCTAAATTTCCTTCCTCTACTCTCCCTCCTACTCAGCACGGACACATGTGCCCTGAAACATGACTAGAGACAAGAAGTGAGAATAAAATGCTCTTTAAAAACCTAGATTGGGACCGGGCGTGGTGGCGCACGCCTTTAATCCCAGTACTCGGGAGGCAGAGGCAGGCGGATCGCTGTGAGTTCGAGGCCAGCCTGGTCTACAAAGTGAGTCCAGGACAGCCAAGGCTACACAGAGAAACCCTGTCTCGAAAAACAAAAAAAAAAAAAAAAACAAAAAACAAAAAACAAAAAAACCAACCTAGATTGGTCCGGGCATGGAGGTGCACGCCTTTAATCTCAACACTCGGGAGGCAGAGGCAGGTGGATCTCTGTGAGTTCAAGTCCAGCCTGGTCTACAAAGCAAGTTTAGGATAGCCAGGACTGTTACCCAGAGAAACCCTGTCCTGAAAAACGTATTAAATAAATAAATATATAAATACAAGAATCAGCAAAAGATCTTGTCAAATCACCATTCTGTTTTAGATAGCCATTCCAAGTAACATTAAAATATTTTAAAGTATTAGTTACTTGGGGCATTTGGGTCAGGCAGAGTGAATCCCTCATTGCACAAGAGGAGGTCAGACGACAATTTGCAAGAGTCAACGCCACCTCCCCGACCCCGGCCCCCCTCCCCCATCCCACTCCCGCCCATCCCACATGGGTTCCAGGAGTCCAACTCCAGTCCTAAAGCTTGGCAGTAAGTACCATTACTAGGGGAGCCATCTTCCTGTCCCAAAGTGTCATTTGCTTATTTACTCATTTGGTCCTGGGGCTCAGCCACCAGACTTCTAAGAATACTTTTCTCTACTGAGAGATACACCCCTGCCCAGTCTCTGAAATACCTAGTTCCTTCTCAAGATTGAACTGTGCCACTGTTAGTTTCTATAGTTCCCAGCTCTTACTCAGTTACTGACACATAAAACTGCTACCTATGTTTATCAGTACTTCTTACACTGTTTTGACAGCCCAGGTAAAGACTCAATTACTAAAATGTTGAGAGCATCAGCCAGCTGTGATAGCATACACCTTTGGTCCCAGCACTTGGGAGGCAGAGGTGGGCTGATCTGTGAATTTCAGGCCAGCCGGTCTACAGAGTGAGTTCCAAGACAGCCAGGGCTACATAAAGAAACCCTGCCTGGGGGGGGGGGTGTGAGTATATACTTCAATCTAGGGTTTTGGTTTTGGCTTGAGGGGGGTTGTTTTATTTTTTTGTTTCTTCTGAGACAAAAACAAAAAGGCTCTGTGTAGCCTTGGCTGTCCTAGATTCAATTTATAGACCAGACTGGCCTAGAACTCACGGAGATCCTCCTGCCTCTGCCTCTCGAGTGATGAGATTAAAGACTTGCTCCACCACCTCCCAGCTTCCAATTTAGGGTTTCTTGGGTTTTGTTTTGTTTGGGGGGGGGAGTTATTTTGTTTTGTTTTTTGGTGGGGGGGGGGTTGTTTTGTTTTGTTTTTCGAAACAGGGTTTCTCTGTATAGCCTTGGCTGTCCTGGACTGGAGTGCTGAGCCTCCTGAGTGCTGAAGTTAAAGATGTGTGCTCTGAGCCCGGCTGTTCCTCTGAATCCTATTTCAAAGAAAAGCAATCTTGTGCATTATTAATCCTCATTTATTTATAATACAACTGAGCACTATGTGTTCCTAAAACAGGGTGCTTCTTCTAGCATTATTTCACAGTTGTTGTTACAGTGACCACCATGTTGAATTTCAGCACCCCAGGAGACTTAGGAAAACGGAGGTTGGTGTCATTTAGCATTTACTATGTTTTCTAGTGCCAGTAATCATTATTAGCAAGGAATGAGAATTTTTCCCTTAAAAAAATGTTTAATTAGAAACATTTTTTAAATAAGGAATTAAAGATGTCATTTTGCTGAGTGGCCAGATGGCCCTGCTGCTCGCTGTGCTTACCCTGATCATCTCCGTGGCCACGCCCTTGTTTAACACCTTCAAGCCTTCCCAAGTTCATCTGAAAGGTCAGTTTATTACCTGTGGTACCTTTAACTGGGTTTTTTTTCCCCCTCCAAAAATAAAAGTAACCTTTTCTGTTCAAATTTTGTTGTTTTGTTTATTCGAGTTTTATCACTAGTTTATGATGTGTACTTTCAAGTGGGAGCCTGCCCTCTCCTCGCACTATATGGCTCCAGGGATGGGACCAAGGTCAGAGGTTGGGCAGTAAGTGTCCTTACCCATGGAGCTCTCTCAGCAGCCTTAGAAGCTTCAAAAGCCATGGATAGAGATGGCTGTGTGGTTAAGAGCACTGGCTGCTCTTCCTGAGGCTCTGAGCTCTATTCCCAGCAACCACATGGTGTCTCACAACTGTCTGCAACTCCAGTTCCTGGGGATCTGGCACCCTCTTCTGGCCTGCATGGACACTACATGCATGAGGTACACGAAATACAGATAGAACACTCATATATGTGTATGATTTAAAACAAAAGAAAACAAGACAAACACAAAAACCAGTATTGTATTTGGTCTTCTAACGTTACTTTTAAAACTAATAGCTGCTTTAAATGTTATTAACAAAAGCTTCCCAGTAATGAATTTGTCTTTTTGTTTTGTTTTGTTTTTTGTTTTTGTTTTTGTTAAGATAGGGTCCCAGATAACCTAGGCTGGCTGATACTTACTATACTTTGAGCTTCTGATCCCCCTGCCTCCACGTCCTGTCTGCCGAGATTACAAGCATGTACCAAGCTGGTAGCATGTGGTACTGGGGATCCAAATCAGGGCTCTGTGTGCTAGGCTAACATTCCAAATAAGCTACCCTGTAGCCTCTGTAGTTTATTGCTTGTACAATAAGTAAATACAATGAAGAATGTAAATTTATATAGCTCTTTCACGTTGACCATACAAAAACCATAATCCCAATAATATATGACAATGTCGATGCTTTGGGGCTTCTCAGTCATAGGTTTTGAATTTTCTCTGCTTTGATCTTGTACTTCAAATGACTGCGTGTATTGGATATTGTACAAGAACATTGTAATTTTGACTAGGAAGTTTATATGGGCTGTATTTTCAGGGCTCGGTGTGACCCTCAGCTCCAGAAACATGAATAGCACGAGTGCCCTGGTTTCAGTCCTTAGCACGATGCTGTCAGGGAGATGGTTTGCTTGATTATATTGGACTGGAAGCCTCTGCGGACTTGCTGGCTATAAATATGGAAATGCACCCCTGATGGTCCCTGCCCTTGTAACTTGTTCCTTTGCGTTGAGCGTGAGTCATGTGCTTCACTTATTGGCTGACAGGTTCTTGGCATCATCTTCACTGAACGCTGATGCTATGTAATATGCAGTATTAAAACTGTGTTTAGGTTGGGTATGGTGGCACATGCCTATAATTATAGCATTTGGGAAGCTGAAAACAGGAGGATGCCTAGTTCTAGTCCAGCCAAGGCTTCATAGAGCCTGTCTCCAGAAAAAGATATTTGTTACATACAATAATATATGCTAGTGAATTGTGTCAGAATTGCTTTTATTATAGATTTCATATGCAAAGTCTTAATTTTTACTGGTTGAATCAACCTTTTTTTATTGTTATTTGTTTGTTTGTTTGTTTTTCAAGACAGGGTTTCTCTGTGTAGCCTTGGCTGACCTGGACTCACTTTGTAGACCAGGCTGACCTCAAACACTCAGCAATCGGCCTGCCTCTGCCTCCTGAGTGCTAGGATTACAGGTGTATGCCACCATGCCTCATTTTATTATTTGAAATATATATATAGTGTTCGTGTCTTTTAAAATGTTAAAAATCTACAGACTGTTTTCAGAGAAAATGCACTTGAGTCTTTGATATTTGAGGCTTGAAAAGTACGTTTATGTTTTGGATTCAGAAGGAGAAGAGGAGAATGAGAAAAGACAACGGCTCGTGAGGAAAAGGCAGCAGGAAGCTCAGGGTGAGAAGGTAAGGCTGGGCCCTCGAGGATGCCTGAGGACACTGCCTCACTGTCTGTGCTAAGAGGTCTTTGTGTGAACAGTTCCTGGTGTGTAATGCACATGGCATGAAACTGTAGCCTCTCTCCTTTTTTGAGACAAGGTCTTTTGGATTCTTGGCCGACTTGAGGATGGCCTTGGATGCTCTTCTCACTTCCGTTTCCTAAGTTCTGGGATTGCCAGGCTCAGTGTTGACTCTTGAAAATTAAAAACAAAACAGCCCATTTCTTATATTTTGCTTACTTTCCTTCATATGTGTGTGTAATGGGTGTGGGGAGAATCGGTTCTCTCATTTCACTGTGTGGGCCCCAGGGTTTGAGCTCAGGTGGTCAGGCATGGTGGCAGGTGCCGACACCCACTTGACAGTTGGACTTGCCCTGGCCGCTGTCTTAGCCAAGTTGGCCTCAGTCTCAGGATCTTCCTGCCTCAGTTCAGCAGCCTGAGTGCTGAGCTCAGAGGTGCATGACACCATGCCCAGAACATGTGTAATATGTTCTGTCATTTCTGAGTCTTAGCCACTGTGAAGAGACACCAAGACAAAGGCAACTTTTACACACCATCTCTAACAAGGTCACACCTCCAACAAGGTGTCTAGACATATGTGAGCCCATCTTAGGGTTACTATTGCTGTGATGACCACAGCAACTCTTTTTTTTTTTTTTTTTTTTTTTTTTGGTTTTCCGAGACAGGGTTTCTCTGTGTAGCTTTGGCTGTCCTAGACTCACTTTGTAGACCAGGCTGGCCTCGAACTCACAGCGATCCGCCTGCCTCTGCCTCCCAAATGCTGGGATTAAAGGCGTGCGCCACCACGCCCGGCTTCAGCAACTCTTATAAAGAAAGGCATTTGATTAGGGCTGGCTTACTGGCTTAGAGGTTTCATCCCTTGTCATCATGGCAGGAAGCATGGCAGCATGCAGGCAGCTATGGTGCTGGGGAGATAGCTGAGCGTTCTACATCCTGATCGGCAGGCAGCAGGGAGAGAGATACGCTGGGCCTGGCTTGAGCTTCTGGAAAGTTCAAAGCCCACCCCTAGCGACACACTTCCTCCAACAAGGCCACACTTCCGAATAGCGCCACTCCCCAATGACTAAACATTTAAATATATGAGCCTGAGGGGCCATTCCTGTGCAAACCAGCACAGGTTTCAAACCTTGTTCTTGATTTATAACGTGAATGACAACGTGAATGTGTAGAAACGCTATAGTGATAACATATTTTTCTTGAACAGGCCAGCAGATATATACAGAATGTTTTAAAACCTCAGCAGGAAATGAGATTGAAACAACTAGAACAGCGTTTTTATCAAATGACGGGTGAAACCTGGAGGTTAACTACCGGCCACAAACTTGAGGTTGGAAAAACTGTTTTTATGTTTTGAATCCTATTATTTTTTTCCTATCGGGGTGTGTGTGTGTGTGTGTGTGTGTGTGTGTGTGTGTGTGTATGTGTATGTGTGTGTGTGTGTCTCCTGTGTAGACACATGCTAGAGTTTGATGTCAGGTCTTCCTCTGTTCTTACCCACAAGCTGCCTTTCCCACCTGTGTATTAGCACTTCTGAGTTTGTTTTCTCATCACTTTAGTGGCTGGTAGACAGTGGTAGTTTGACTTTACTTTCATTTGCTTTTGCTTTGTTTTTGTTTTTCAAGACAGGGTTTCTCTGCGTAACAGCTCTGGCTGTCCTGGAACTCACTCTATAGACCAGGCTGGCCTCGAACTCACAGAGATCCACCTGCCTTTGCCTCCCAAGTACTGGGATTAAAGGTGTGTGCCACCTCTGTCCGGCTGTTTTTGCTTTTGAGTTGAAGCCTTACCCTGGAACCTTGACTTCCACTTCCTTGGCCCAAGTTTCCTGAGTAGCTGAGACCACGGGTGCATACCACTCTACCATGTTCAACTGGCAGATTTTAGCCTGACATATTCTCTTCTGGTCACAAAGTGACTTAGTCACTAGTACTACTGTTTTGAAATGGTTAATGGTGACAGTGGAAATCCAGGAACAGGGTAAACTGTTGGTGTGGTTATTTTAGGAGAATCATGGTTAGAGCCGGATTTGATGTGTCTTCCCATCAGTTCCTACGGTCCACAGTGAGGCAGCCCTGGCTTGACTAGTGAACAGCTTGGCATTAAAATATCTATTCTCACTCTCCGTGCTCCCCTCAGTTTCCCTCATAAAGGAAGGGTGACTAAGCCCAGGAAGCAGTGAGTAGTTCAAATTCTGTGAAAAAGGTTCTAAAAAGGTTAGTAGCTGTGCAGGAAGGAGTTACTGAGTGATGCCCGGTGGTGGTGGCATACGCCTGTAAATCCCAGCACTTGGGAGGCAGAGGCAGGCAAATCTCTGTGAGTTTGAGGGCAGCCTGGTCTACAGAGTGAGTTCCAGGACAGCCAGGGCGGCCAAGTCTGCTCACTTGATGTCCCTGGGAGACCTGCACTTTTCTGGAGGGAGGTGGCAGGATGGACCTGGGGCAGAGAGGAGCTGGGGGTGGGGACCTGAGAACAGTGGAGGGAGGGGAAACTGCATGTGATGTACTGTATGAGAAAAGGATAAATACAAAAATTAAAAGAAGAAGAAGAAAGCTCAGCATTAAATTCTGTTGGAATGAGGAGAAAGTTCTAGTAAAGTATGTCAGTTGCTTTTGTGTCTCTTATGGTCGCAGTGCCTTAGAGAATGGCTTAAAGGGTTATTTTAGCTCAGTTTCAGACGAGTTCATCCGCAGTGGCTGGAGGGGATGGTGGACAAGGCAGAGCACTGCAGGAGGCAAAGGGCGTCGATACTGTGAGTTCAGCTCAGGGTTAGGGCCTGTTTCCTCCGCTTCAGCGGGCTCTCATCTTCCCACCTCTCAATAAGTCCTCACATTAGGATCCATTCCCTGCGTCAGAACCTTTTTATGTAATGGAGTTGCTTTCTGAGACACACTGGGGGGGGGGGGCTTCACTCATCTCGTAGGGAAGTTTTATCTAGGTGACGGGGAACCCCTGCACTAGCTAACAGTACGAAGAGCAACCTTTGTGCTCCCTGGAATACTCTGCCTTGTAGAGAGATGACATGGAGGCCGAGTCTGAGCTGGGAAGCCTGGGTATTTAACAGAAACAGATGCTATGATTATACCTAGCTAGGGGTGCTTTGGAGTCACACACTGAGACATTCCTTTTTACATACATGTTCTGTGACTTCCTGGGGAGACTGCAACAAATGTCCATCCACCCCAGATAGTGCATCAGTGACAAACCCAGGAAATGCTTCCACCCATGCCTAGCTTGATGAGTTTGCAGGAGTGCAGGAGTGTAGACAGCAGTATCACCCAGAAGCCCATGCGAACGGTAACCTGGGCCTTCCTGGCACATCTCGCAGACTGCCATCAGCAATAGTCTGTTTCTGTAGCGCTGAGGAGGGACCTCATGCAGCCGAGACTCTGATGCTCCCTGCGTCCTATGATGAGCCTCCGTCCTGGTGGGGGTGGGGTGATTTGGAGGAAAGCTACACTGCCCACCTTCCGTCTGCACAGCTGTTGACCGCACATCACCTCCCACTGCCTTGCTTCCTCTGCGGAGAGAAGGCTAGGATACCATTAGCCCCTTTCCTTGTCTCTGCTTTGGAAAGACTTAGTGGGTAGTTGGTTGGAGTGCTTGTGAGGCAGAGGCAGGGAATGCTGAAAGTTCAAGGCCAGTCTGGACTCTGAGATACAGGCCTGCAGGGCTGCTTAGCCAGATCCTGCAGCAAAGCACAGAACAGCACTGTTTAACAACAGAAATGAGGCAGGTGGGGCCTTGTCAGCTTTTCCTGGTCAGGGAAGACTTCAGAGCTGGATGAAGGTGGATTCTGAAGCCCATTTAGCCTCGTGTTTTCTTGTCCAAGGAGACGATGCTTTAGTTTTCTGATTTAAAAATGACTATCAGAGCTAAGATAGTCGACAGAACATGCCTCTTGAGTTTTTTGGTTGTTTTTGACCAGGGGGATGAAGATTTGGTGCTTGAAAACTCAAGTCAGGCATCTTTTGAAACAACCAACAGAGAGGCGGCAAGAAGGCGGAACTTGCCTAAGCTTCCAACGGAAATGTCACCACTTGCTCAGCAGCCCGTGAAGAAGGAGGTGGGTTTTGCACACCCAGTCACTGAGTCTAACCACTGATGGAGAGAGTGCGTTCCTTGGGGAGGTGGCTGCTGCTTTAACCCAGATGGAGTCTTCCCACAACCCTGCAAAGGGGTCAGCTGTATAGACCTGTCCTATTTAATGATAAAGAACCTCAACCAGTTTAGAGAAAAGCTCTAAGACAAATGATACTGAGTTAGAAATGATTTGATAGAGATGAAAAAGACAGTGTTCGGGAAGGGAAGCATCCCTGCTGGGTGTCTTATGACATCGCTGTGTCATGCCTTGTGAATGGTCAGGACCTTTTACAGGCTGAACGCCTTCATTTGAAATGCGTGGGACTCTAAGTGTTTCAGATTTTAGGATAATTTCATGAGAAATTGGGATAGTGCTCAAATGTAAACACATTCCCTTTCTGAATGCTTTATTTACATAAACTGAAGACATATTTACTCAGTGTCTCTAAATAATTCTGTGCATAATGGCATGGCATTACACCTCTACCTCTCAGGTACTGGGATGACCGTCTGCACCACAACCCAAAGCTTTTCCTGTTTCTTTAAATAGTGCAATTTTACACAATATCCTAAACATTTTAAGAGAAAAAAATTAGGGAAGCAAGCTGGCAGTTGATGACAGGGCTTGTTGCAGGGTAGGCAAGCCTTCTACTTGCCCAGTTTGAACTCACCTTTTTTTTTTGAGACAGAATTAATTAAGAGATATTTAAAAATACATTCACTAATTAATTGTATGTGTGTATGCATGAGAGTGAAGATCTGAGAACAACCTGTGGGAATCCGTTTCTCTGGGGATTGAAGCCAGGTTGTCACCACCCATGTCCTGGTCAGTTTTCTAGTGCTGTGAAGAGACACCATGACCGAGGCAACTCTTATAAAGGAAAACATTTAGTTGGGGCTGGCTTACAGCTCAGAGGTTTAGTCCATCATTATGGTGGGTGCATGGCGGGCCTGCAGGCAGACATGGCGCTAGTGAGGTAGCTGAGAGCTCTGTATCTAGATCAGAAAGCAGCAGGAAGAGAGATTGGGCCAGTTTGAACACCTGAAACCTCAAAGCCCACCCCAAGTGACACACTTCCTCCAACAAAGCCACACCTCCTAAAGTGCCACTCCTAAGAGTCAGTGGAGGCCAGTTTCATTCAAACCACCACACCTAGTAAGCCGTCTTGCTCACCCATAGATTTAATATAGCCTTTATTTGGTATTTTTGAGATAACATCTTACTATGTCGCTTTGGCTAGCCTAGAACTTGCTTTGCAGACCAGACTAACCTTGGACTGAGATCTGCCCATCTCTCTTAAAGGAGACACCCAGGGAGCAAATTAGACACACCTGAAAACAGTCACATTTAATTTTCATTGTATTGTAAACTTTTTTCCTTCCTCCCTTCCATCATCTTGTCCTTCCTTCCTTCCTTTCTTTCTTTCTTTTTTTTTTCGGACAGGGTTTCTCTATGTAACAGCCTTGACTGTCCTGGAACTCACTCTGTAGATCAGGCTGGCCTCAAACTTGAAGCTGCTTTTGCCTCCCAAGTGCTGGGATTAAAGGTGTGAGCCACCACACCCAGCTCTATTGCAAACTTTAAAAATCTATTATAAGAATTACATTAGTTATTTACTGTGTGCGAGTATGCATATGCATGTGTGGTGGGCAGAGGACAACCTTGCAGTAGCCGGTTCTGTTTTTCCCCCATGTGGACTCCAGGGATCAAACCCACGTCAGGCTAGACAGCTGGCACCAGGCCTTGCCTCCTGTAAACGTCTGAGAGATGTATATATAAAAAAGCCTTTTAAAACCTGGATGTATGTGGCCTACTGAAGAGGGGTCCTCCTGAAAGGTCTCACTCCTTGGAAATGGTTTTACCTTCCTTTCACTAACACTCATGTTCTTTAGGTTCCTGATTTACCTGAAGAACCACCAGAAACAGCTAAAGAGGTACGTTTCTCTTACTCTCCGTTTCCTTGGCTTGGCATCAGGTAGGTAAGTCCTACAAACCCTTTGGTTTAGGGAAGAGGGCAGGTTCCTTGCAGCTTCCCTGGAGTCGTCTCTCTCCAGACTGCGGCATCAGGTGCTCAGCTGAGTGCTGTGTGGGAGGCAGGCTGCTGAGTTGTCTTTTAGAGTGCACTCCCTGCTTCAGGAGAGTATGGAGCAGCAGAGCGCTTACTACTGAGAGCAGCGGTCAAACAGGCAGACGGCTCCACTCCAGTCCTCCATACAATGGAGCCTGCAGCTGCTTGTGCACTTAAAGAACAGTTCTCTGCTGCTGGGCTGGGCTGGGCTGGGCTGGATTCCATGCCTGCCTCGTCTGTCTGCTTTCTTAGTTACAGGTGACTGGTGGATGGGGCCCACATGTCTTTAGAGCCATGAAGTTATTGGTTAACATGCCCAGAAAGAGAACTGTCAGTATCCCGTTTTGTCAAGTTCAGCATCATTAGACTCCTCAGAAAACAGTTTTTTGAAGCAGCCTTGCAGTTAAGAGACTGTTTTGTCAACATGTGTAACGTTTAGGTTTGGTTATCTTTAGACAACCTGAAAGTTATTCACAGATAAACACAACTGAAGCAAGCAATCCAGATACTCAGTCCCAAGGAGAACAGTATTTTGTGTATGTGTCTGCGTAAGTGTATGTGCTGCATATGTGTGGGGACACCGTGGAAGCCAGAGGCGGCCATTGGATGCCTTAGAGTGGAGTTGCAGGAGGTTGAGAGTCACCTGATGTGGGTGCTGGGCACCGAACTGTACTGCAAGAGCAGTGCATGCTTTCTAGCCCCTTCTAACATAATTTCTCTTCAGATTTGATATGTGTGAGTGTTTTGCCTGCATGTTTGGCTGTGCACCATATGCATACCCATGGAAGTCAGAAGAGGGCACCATGTCTCTAAAAACTGGAGTTCAGACCGTTTCTCAGCTACTGTGTGGGTGCTTGGGAGCTGAACTTGGGTCTTCTGGACAGGACCATCTCTCCCTCCTACTTAAACAGTTTTTTAGGTAGAGTTTCATGAGGCTGAGGATAGCCTCAAACGTACTCTGTGGCTGCAGGTCACTGTAGTGTCTGGTCCTCTTGGCTCCATCCTTACAGTGCTGGGAACGGAACTGACTTGTATCACCACCATGTGTGGTCCATGGGGTGTTGGGTGCCGAGACCAGGGCTTTGTGTTGCTAGGCAAATTCTCTATCAGTTGAGCCACACTCCCAGCCAGACTGGAGCTCCCATCTGGACGTCGGTCTTGCTCTTGCTTTGGAGCTCAGGCTGGCCTGTCTTCCTGCCTCACCCTCCATGTGTGGACTGTAGGTCTGGGTGACCAGCATGGCTCATCTGAACATCTGTCTCCCCAGGTAGTTACTGTTGCCCTTCGATGCCCAAGTGGGCGTGTTCTGAGGAGAAGATTTTTCAAGTCTTGGAATTCACAGGTAAGGAAACCAGTGTTTTCAGAAATACTGTCTAATGAAATTGGTCAGCAGTGCTGAACTGCAGTGGGAGACATTACCATACAGACAGTATGGGTGTTCTGCGTTGCAGATGGTTTGCTAATTTCTCTGAATTGTGATCTCTACATTTTATTTTTCCCTTTTTGTTCCTTCTTTTTTAGTACTAGGGTAGAGTCTAAAGCTTCAGGCAGGCGTCCTCGTCCTGAGCTGTGTTTCCTTTGTTTACCTACATTTCAGTTGGTGGTTTTGTTTTTGAGGCCAGGGGCTGGCGGTGTAGTATCGAGGTGTAATTCCTTCCATTTCAGGAGCTGCTGCAAGGACAAGTGAGATTTAAAACAACTATAAACTTAGTATAAACTAAAGGGCAGAGTGGGTGTTCAGCACGTAAAAAACTACAACAAACCCAGGCTCAACTCTAAAAACATCTCAACTAAAATTATGACAGATGTATTGTATAGATCAGCAGTGGATTCTTGGCTGGTGGCTAGCATAAAAGGCACAGACTGCACTTGTTGAGACACAAGATCTTGCTGTTGCCTGGGTTGGTCTCAAACCCAGTAACTTTTGGCTCCAGTAATCCTCCAGTCTTAGCTTTTGAGTAACTGGACTCCAGCTATATGGACCCACTGCCAGCCCACCTTTCCTTTTGAAGCTAAACACGCTCCATTTAAACTGTTTTGAGGGCCGGGCGTGGTGGCGCATGCCTTTAATTCCAGCACTCGGGAGGCAGAGGCAGGCGGATCGCTGTGAGTTCGAGGCCAGCCTGGTCTACAAAGTGAGTCCAGGATGGCCAAGGCTACACAGAGAAACCCTGTCTCGAAAAACCAAACCAAACCAAAACAAAACAAAAAACCTGTTTTGAGGCAAATGCGCTTTTGGGTGGATATGAATATGTTTATCATAAATATATAACTTTTTGGGGGGGGGTGCTGGACTTCCCCCCACCCAAAGACAGGGTCTCTCTGTATTGTCTTGGCTGCCCTGGACTCACTTTGTAGACCAGGCTGGCCTCGAACTCACATCGATCCACCAGCCTCTGTCTCTCCAGTGCTGGGATTAAAGGCGTGCGCCACCACGCCCACCAAGGGGTGCTGGACTTTGAACCTAGTGTATATATGGTAATCTTTATGGACTACAGGAACGACCCACAGTAAACTGGGCTTTGTCTCAGGGCCCAAACATGTCCATTTGGACAACACTTGTTAGTGAAATTTTTTCTGTTCTCAACTTTTCTTGGAATATTTTCCATCCCTATTTATGGACTAGGTCTTGCTTATAGTAACTACTATGACAGCAAGCCTACTCTTTATCTGGGACAAAGGCATCTAAGTTACTCATAGCTCCATTTTCACGACATATGTACTCTCTCTTAAAGTGTAGAAAATTTATTTGAAAGACAAGAACTTCTTATTGCTAGGGACCTGACTTGAGAATGACAGCTATACAATGCTACAGTGACATTCTATGGGAACACGTGTGTACAGTCTGATACTAAGCCTTCCCCCCCCTTTTTTTTCTTCTTCTTCTAGGTCTTATTTGACTGGATGATGAAAATTGGGTACCACAAATCCCTATACGGCCTTTCCACTTCCTTTCCCAGAAGGCCTGTGGAAGCGGAGGGATGCTTGTCACTGCAGGACATAGGAATAACCGTGGATACTGTACTTAACGTGGAAGAGAAGGAGCAGAGCAGCCAGTGAAGAGATCAGAAGTACCTGTTGACCTTAAACAGGGCAGTGTTCACATTAAAGCCATGCTGGACCTTGAGCTCCTCTTGTCTATAGAAGCACATACACATGCACATACAGTGGCTCAATGTCATCTTACAGTGTGCCAAAGGGAGGACAGGGTAGTGAGGACACAGATGACAAACATGTTAGGTCTCAGCAGGCACAGCGGCACATGCCTGAACTTCCAGGGTTTGAGTTAGACTGTCCTAAAATCAAACCAACCCTGGCTACGTGAGACTTGTGACTGCTGCTCCAGCCCACCGTACCACACAGCATCTCACAATGCAGTCATGTCTTCTAAGTAGGAGATTCGACTGCATTTCCAAACGTTTAAAGAGATTTCAGAGCCAACTTATTGTATATATTTTTTTTTTGACTTGGATGTGGGGATGAAGTTTTTGATGTATGAACTTTGGGGAACAGAATGAAACTGCAGAATGAAATTGCTGGTGGTGCATTTGGAATGTGAGCTCTTTGTATCTGATATCCTCAGAGCAGTGGTTTTCAACCTGTGGGGACCGCTAGGGGTGTCAAGCCTTTCACAGGGGTCTCCTAGGCCATCTACATATCAGATATTTACGTTATCTTTCATAACAGTAGCAGAATTTTGTTACAAAGCAGCAACAAAAATAATTTTGTGGTTGGGGTCACCACAACATGAGGAACTGCTAGCCTTAAGAGCCTGTCTTAAGCTATATTTTTTGGAGACGGGGTTTCGAGTAGCCCAGGGTGGCCTTGCTAGCTCCTGATGATCTTGTCCCGCTCCCCAAGTGCTGGGATACAGGCCTAAACCACCGCACCCAGATGATGAAGTGCTAGGACTGACCCTGGGCTTCATGATGCCCAGCAAATAGTCTATACCCACTGAGGACATTCCCATCCCCACACTTCCTATCTTACAATTTCCAGACTATTCTAGTCTCTACCCTTGGCGTTTGTCTTAAAATCCCCACAGAGATGGAGGTAAAGCAGACCCGGGCTGGGGCTGATGGCCTTGGACTAGGATCATCACACCACTTCTAAGTTACGGGCAGTTGAGGCCTGTGTCTAGGTCAAAGGAGACGACCTATCTCAGCTTTTAGCCTATAGTTATTAAAGCAGACAATCTGAATTTTGTACTTAAAAACTGAATAAATTATACAAACAACTCAATGAAATGTTTAGATGTAAAAATTGGCGTCTTAATGGTCTTAAAAATTATCAGTAAGTATTTAGGCTTTGTTCTACTTCTGAATGTAAACCGTAAGCACTACTTCTGTAGGTGTGTGCACATAACCTGGAACTGAACCTAAGGCCTGAGGAAGCACTGTACTAGTCGATCCCCAGTCCTAAACACATCACGCACCTTATGTCAGTACAGCTGCTGACTTTCATCCCACACCTGCAATCCTAGCACCCAGAGGTAGAGCCAGGAGAAATCAAGTTCAAAGTCATCTGGGACTACATGAATGACCAAACACAAGCTTTAAGTGTTTCTATCAAGTTTCAAAATGGCAATGCTTCTGTTTAATGCACATCACAGTTAAAATGTTTTTGCTTAAATTGGAAAGTTTATTTGTTCAGTACACCAAATAGGATGCAAGCATTGTCATGACAAATATACAGAAATATGCAGATCAACATCAAACAGTAATTTAGTTTAAATGAAAGGGAATCTCTTTATGTTATGACAACATACTCCCAAGAATCTCTTCTTCAGTTAGTCATACATTTCATAAAATAAAGGATTACGAATTTAAGTGGAAGTCAGCTTGTGAATTCTTAAAAATAAAACTCCAACTCTATTAATCCATGCCAGTTAAACACTGTAACTAAATTTCCAAGTAAGCGCGAGGGAGACGAGGCAGTCAGTGACCCTTTTTGCTCAACCAGTCAAGGAAAATGGTCACTACAGTAGAGCAGGCAGGCAGTCGGCTGACTCACCAGGACAGGGTCCTAAGGTGCAAACTGCTAAGTGCTCATCAATAGTGTGGCACGGTTTGGTCCATGATGTGGTTTAATGTCGAGACATATCACAATTTGTTACAGAAACACAGAGATAACTGTTGTTTTAAATATATATGTATATATGTATATTTTAAAGGCCAGGTATACCTCCACATACAAAGAAAGGTCCCGGGAGGAATTTATAGGAAGTAGTCTGGGGTGCGCCGGGTCACATGAGGCTCTCCACGACGAGGTGCTGGGTCAAACTGAAGACTAGAAACGATAAAGAACCGTCAGGGAGGGAGACAGCCATCCATCCACCCTCCTGTAGCTCTCTGCTATGACTGCATTCCATGTGGTGGCAACAACACATCACTACAAGTGACACTATTGCCACTTTACAGCTATGGTGAAAACGTGCAGTGTGCCTGTGTGTGCTTGTGTTAGCGCCCGGCGGAAAAGACTGACACTATTACCAGTCAAAAGGCCCAAGTGAGACTGAACAGGCTCTGCTTGCTCTGGTCTAGGAGCAGCATGGTCTCTTACCATCATGCTTAGTGGGGCTAGGTGTGCATGTTTGTGTGTTTACTAGGCACAGGAAGTTCCCTTCTGGGATGAGTTTGCTGATTTTATTTAAAGAACACTAATCAAGTGCCTTGCCTGTCCTGGACTTATCTGTACACCAGGCTGAGCTCAAACTCAGACATCTATCTCCCTCCGAGTGCTGGGATCAAAGGCATGCAACACCACACCCAGCTGTGAAATTTTCATATTGTGAACCAACTTTGTGGTCTTGGATCAGTCCCACTAGTACTTCCCTTCTGCAAGCAGGGATGAGCTTATTTTCAACTTTTGCTGCTGGTGAGACAAGGCTTCATGTAGTCTGGAGTGGACTCAAATTCCCAGTAAAGGTTCATTCTGAACCCTGAGCTCCCTTTACTTGTAACTACTGGGACTCTAAGCAAGCATCTGTTGTCATGTACAGTCAATGTTTTACTTTTTTTTGAAACAAGGTCTCATATATCCCAGGCTGGCTTTGAACTCTGACTGGCCTGCTCCCAAGTACTGAGATTTCAGATGTGCTTCACCATGGCCAGTTTATACAGTGCTGGGCGTTAACCCAGGGCTTCATGTATGCTAGGTAAGCAGGGTACCAGTAAGGTCACATCCCCCAGCAGTAATGTTTTATTAAATTTTATTTTTGATTATGTATGTATGTGTTTGTGTACGGCTATGTGCATGAGTGCCAGTGCTCAAATGTCAGAAGATGGTGTCAGATCCCTTGGAACTGGGATCACAGAAGGCTGTGAGCTACTGTGCAGATGCTGGGAATTCAACTTGCAACCATCTGGAAAAGCAGCTGTGCTCTTAAGTACAAGCCATCTCTCCAGCCCTCTGGAGTAGTTTCTGTAGTTCTGTAAGATTATGACACAAGCTTCTAGTAGTTATAATGGACACATTTTTCTGTCTGGGTTCTTGTTCATTGCTTTTCTGAGAAAAGGTACCCGTATGTAGTCCTGGCAGTCCTGAAATACACTGCTCTCAAACTTATCTGCCTGCTTCCACCTCCACTTTTAGGGTTCTGCTTCCGCCTCCACTGTTAGGGTTAAGGAATGTCTGGCTTAAGGCTCTCTTACATGGTTTTCCATCAGCTGTAAGTTATTGGCAAAATTTCACTAACTTCTAAATAATTGAAAGCTATTTTTCTGGGCAGAGTATGCAGCTCAGTGGCACAGCAATGGGCTGGCATGTATGTGGCCATGGTTAGTATGAGCTCAGTGGTACAGCAATGGCCTGGCATGTATGAGGCTGCGGTTTAGATGCTTAGAGCATCAAAAGAAAGCAACTTCTCAAGTTAAATGTTCAGGGAAGAAGGATCACACACTTCTTGTTTTACCATTTTATAAGCAGAACTCTTCATGCCTTTCTCTTTAAAAAAGATTATTGTTCATGCATGTGTGTATATGACTGAGTGTGTGCACATATGTGTTTAGGTATTTGTGGAGACCAGAAGAGGGTGGTAGATTCTTTGGAGCTGGAGTTATTGGTGTCTGTAGGACCTGAATTCTGGTCCTTGTGACTCTAGCAAGTGCTCTGAGCTGCTGAGTCATCTCTCTAGCCCCCAACTCTAATTTTTCCCTCTAAAAGTGATTGCATATCATTAAAATGTAAAGTTACTTACAAAGAGTATTTTAAAGTGTCATCTAATTCCATGATAGCAGCCTGGTTCCCACAACGGTAGCAGTAATTGGGTGCACTAAAAATGGTGACCACATTCCGATCATGACACCAGTTATATCCCTGCAACATCAAGAGAGGTCATTTTTCATTATAATTCAACCTTGACACAGAGAATGCAAATCACAAACACTTCCGTGGCTATGTAGCCATCTGTTACCTTCTGTGATCTAACAGTTTATGCACCTGCTCAGAATACTGTAGGCATAAGATTCTATTATACACCCTGGAAACCATGGCGCTTTTTTAACCTACACCTGAAATCTTAGGGTATACACTGAATTTCTCAGACAAAGCTGGTAACCTCCCCATTTCCCTCATGAATTCTGTTAAGATTTTTTAAATTGTTTTTTGAGAAAGAATTTTTGCTACTTAGGCCACTGTGTTTTTAAACTTCCAGTTGCCCTAGCCTCCCAAGTGGTAGAAATGTACCTGGCTTCCAAAGTTTGCTGCATAAACCATGAAGCTGGTATTAGGAAAATACCAGAGAGCTGAGCCACTGCTCACCTGATCCGGTCTTAGTCATTACACATCTTTTTTCTACTCAGTCATCACCCACACTGCTGGTGTAATGAGGGTTAGTGTCAGTCCATGTATGTGCTCTTTATCATGCTGCTAGCCTGCTCCTTGCCTGGCGAAGTTTGTGTCCACCCTCTTAAAGGCACTACTTGGTTTAGAAGGGTTAAGTTCTCTTTTACTCCTTGACTAGTGACAAACCACACAGCAGGAGAACCCAGTAACTGCCACCTCAACCAAGTGATCAGTTAATATAACCAGCAGTGGGATGATCAGCTTTCTAACGTCCTTGGCAAGATGTACCAAGGGCACATCACTCCACAGTGTGCACCTCAAAGTGCATGTAATAATCATAAGGAACATTAGTCAAGTTTCTGTTGAGCATATTCTCTGGAAGGGAAGATGTGCTGTTAACTACTGAGCCACTCTCTAGTGCCTATTAAGGGTATTTTAAGAATGTATCTCTCTCCATCCATCCTAGACTGGCCTGAAACTCACGACCATGCCCAGATTTAGAAAGGTAATTTCTTCTTTCTTTTTTTGGTTTTTTTGAGACAGAGTTTCTCTGTGTAGCCCTGCCTGTCCTGGACTCGCTTGGTAGACCAGGCTGGCTTTGAACTTGCAAAGATCTTGAGTGTTGGGATTAAAGGCATGCGCCACCATGTCTGGCCTAGAAAGATATTTCAAAACAAAACTTTCATCATATAAAAAAAGAATCTAAAGAATTACTTCCACTGGTAACTTGGATTACATTATAAACACTATAAAACATCAAACTTTGTTACCATGATGTGACCCAAGTGTTTAGGTAGTAGGAATATACCAATGAAAACTTCCTGACTAACACCGTGGTTACAACAGATAATGGCTTTAACAAAATATACATGGAGATTTGGGGGTGTGGAGCACTGGTAAGGGCTATTCAAACAGAAAGTAAAGAGGGGAGAAAGAATGGGAAAGCAAATATATTTGCTTAAGATACTTACACTTTGAACTTGAGCAAAGAACATAAAAAACTGTGATATGCCAGTCATGATGGCAGCACTCGGGAGGCAGAGGTAGACAGGTCTCTGAGTCTGAGGCCAGCCTGTTCTACAAAGCGAGTCCAGGACAGCCAGGACTATGAGAGAAACCCTGTCTGGGAAAACCAATCCCCCACCCCCACTGCAAAACAACAAAAGAAAACCAAAAAAACCAATAAACAAAACCAAAAAAACTTGTGGTACTATTTTCACATTTTTGTCTCGATTTAGAAACTGAGCTATAACTCTGCTCTGGGGACCTAGTAGTTTTCTTACTTGCAAAGGTAAGTAATGCTCCCTCCTGTCACCTGGTGATAAGACATGCTTCCTACGTTCTACGTCATGAAGCCGTATTACAGACACATACATGAGAGCAAAGTAACTGCAGGGAAAGCACATACTTCCATCACAAGCTGGTGAGCACGAGACACCAGCGTGAGACCGTTGGCATGGTTAAAAGTTTCAGAAATATCTTGTCCAAATGTGTAGCCAGCACCACGTGGTGAGATGCCCCACCCGCCACGGTCATCTGGGTCTGACCATAAGAGATCACACATTGGGCCCTGGACAAGGAGAGAAGATACGTGAATTATTAGCATTTATGTTTAACTGAGTTAGCCTTCCCACATGTGACCACATTTTTTCTTAAAATCAAAACAAAATAGCTGCCAAATTCAATTCACCTCATGTGGAACTTCTTGTAAACGATCCAGGGCTCTTATATGATCCAGTGTATCTATGGATGGAGAGAGGCCACCATGGAGGCAGAATATCTGTTTATAAATTGAGAAGAAAATGTTTTTGTTTTTATAGTTGCCAAAATAATGAACCACTCTTTTTCTTTTTCAAAATATTAACTGATTTGTAAAATACAGTAGACAGCACCATCAGGTCATTTAGCAATAATCTCTACAGTAGTAGTAGGGGTCCTGCCTGCTGAGGGTTTTTCTTGTTTTCTCCTTCCTGCAGATCTGAGGGCCTTCTGCCAGCTCTACCACTCAGCTACAGTCTGGGCTCCTCACTGCACAGGTGGTTTATACAGTGCTGCTGAGGAAGAGGGTCCTCATCACCTGTCACTATGTTTGCTGTCACAACAGCAACATCCTACCGATTCCTGTTATTGATTACAAGAGGTTGTTGGCTTTCTTCAGATGTACTAAGTACATATCCAGACACTGCAGTCATTTTCTTTACTCCCTCCGCAGACTATGCTCACTATTTGTGTGATGTGTGCAGGGCATGTCTAATGGTGGTTGGAGGCAGCTGTTGGGGTTTTCTCCTTACACTTTATTCACTGAGTTCCGCGCCTTGCACACCTTCTATTCCTGTTAACTATGTAGGATACACGTACACGCAGGTTGCACGTCAGTGGGTGCACATGCATGTGTTCCTTCATCACCCCACCTTACTCACTGAGGCAGGGTCTCTACCTGAACCAGAGCCAATATGGCTAGCTTGCACTGTGAATCACATCACAGCTGGGTGCTGTGCCCTCCATGGCTGCCAGTGAGTGATCTGAACTCCACTCTTCAAGCTTACAAAACACGCACTATCTTTGTTTACAGATTAAGAAGAAAATGTTGTTTACCCACTGGATTCCTCTTACTATAGACAGTGTACCTATAGGACTTCTGACATAAAACTGAATATACATGCCCCCCCCCCCCCCCCCCCCCCCCCCCCCCCCCCCCCCCCCCCCCCCCCCCCCCCCCCCCCCCCCCCCCCCCCCCCCCCCCCCCCCCCCCCCCCCCCCCCCCCCCCCCCCCCCCCCCCCGGCTATCTCCTGCCAATTTAAGGACTATGAATCAAAGAGAAAAATGAAAAATTTAGCGAACAGGTTTCTTATTGGTTGATTGACAGGGTCATGCTATGTATGTATGCCAGGTTATCTTAGGATTCAACAACTCTGCCCAAAGCTTCCGAATGCTAGGACAACAGGTTTATAGGATCACACCAGCCCTTTTCCCCAACTTTGATGAGGTTTCTAATGTTTCGTAACTTAGGTTTAAGTCATAGGAATGCCCCCCCCCCAAACACTGGTCTCATTTTTGTTAGCTACTGAAGTTATAAAGCATATGGCTCTGAGTTTGCACGCTATAATCCGAGTGCTAGGACTACAGGCAGGTAATGTACATCATGCCCATCTGGGAGGACTTAAGTTTTCAATTCTTCCCTAAGCACCACAGACACCACGCTTCTTAAAGACTCAGCAGACTTGGCCTACAGACATCTTCAGGGAGGCTGGCAGAGTGGCTCAGCACGGGCTGTGAAGCCTGACAACTTGATGCTGATATAGACCAATTCTCTCCCCCATCCCCAATAAAGGTTTAAAAAAATCTCTGAGCCCTAGTAGCCATCTAAAAAGCCAGGCAGGACAGCACTGCGTGTGAGCCCACTGCCGGGGAGGTGGGGACACAGGGCTCCCAGGGCTCCTCTGGAAAAACCACGTCTTGAAAAGGTGTAGATCCTGACGTCAACCTCCAGCCGCCACAGGCACACACAGTTCTTTAGATCTGGTTTGCTACGTACCAATATACTCAACACTAGATATGACCTAAGCTTGTCACTTCCAGGACTCTGTATACCATATTTTTTGTTTTTAGAGACAGGGTTTCTCTCTGGGTAGCCTTGGCTGTCCTGGACCCGCTGGTAGAGCAGGCTGGTCTCGAACTCACAGAGATCCACCTGCCTCTGCCTCCCAAGTGCTGGGATTACAGGCGTGTGCCACCATACCTGGCTACCATTTGTTTTATCTACTTGATTTGTGAGGTGTTCAGGTCTTCCAGTTGAACTCAGGACCACTGGAAGAGCAATTAGTGCTCTTAATCTCTGAGCCATCTCTCCAGCCCTATGTTTTGTTTCTTATAAATACTTCACAACAGAAAAGACTGAGGAGTTTGGGGAAAGTTGGTTGGTATGTAAGTTACATTAGGAGTTCTACCAGTGTATGTACCAAGTTTTAAAATTTGATACACCATCAATACTATTAGCATTATCTTTCTAAAATAATTTGTCCATTACTTTAGGGCCAATAAAAATTATTGCTTGAAAATTTTAATTTTAATTAAAATTTAATATCTTATGAATTAATGCTTTCATTCAAATTAGCAAGTAAAGTCAAAGTATTGTCATTTTAATTACTGCAGTATCCAAAGTCATGGCTGGGAAAATACAGATAGTTATACTGCAGAGGGTTTTGGTTTTCTTTTCTGACAGGGTCTCACTATGTAGCCCTTAATGTTCTGGAACTCACAATTAAGAGATCCGCCCGCCTCAGCCTTTGAGTGCTGGGACTAAGGTGCGCACCACTGCCCACTAATACTGCAGAGTCCTACTCTACGTTTTATATATGAATTTGAATCAGCTCACCACAAAACCTCCAAAGACTGGAATAGAAAACTTGTATCTTGTGTATACCACAATCCTTACGCTGGTGAAAACAAAGTACTCCTTGATAGAAAAGATGTAATATACAATATGATAACTGTAGTTACCACGAAAACAGACAGGAACGATGAGCTACTAATGAGAACCAGGAAACAGTACAATAAGGGCACGTATTGTCTTTGGCCACAAGATTTTTGGGCCAGGGAAACTAGGGCTTGGGGCCCCAGGCCTCGAATCCCAGCTAATTGGGAGTTTAAGGCAGGAATCTTAGACCATCAAGCTGTGCTGGGGTATAGTGAGCCTGAGCAAGTTAGTGAGACTATGTCTCTAAAACTGGCGCGCGCGCACACACACGCGCGCGCGCGCACACACACGCGCGCGCGCGCACACACACACACACACACGAAATCCACCACCACCACCAAACCAAAGGGCGTGGTTCAAGGGTAGCACACTTGTTTAGCATGCACCTGACACTGAGTCCCCAAGTTCAACCCCCAGCTCTGTATTAAGTAAAAAAAGCCAAAGAGAAGTTTACATCACTTGTAAATACAAACCCTGAATTCCTAATAGTAAATGTCTCCCCACATTTAACCTCCTTCTGCAAGACAATCACACAGCACTTACCTGTCCGTCTACTAAAGCCGTAAGTGGAAGATAATCAAAGAGATCGGTAAAGTATTTCCACACATTGGCATTTCCATACTTTCGTAGGCATTCATCATAAAAGCCGTACACTTGTGTGATCTGCCGGCTTTCATGGTTTCCTCGCAGAATTGTAATGCGCTCCGGATAGCGCACCTGGAAGAAAAGGAAAAGAAACCCATGGTACAGTCATCTCGCCAGTACTGTGTTAGTTTAACCTCATATTCTTTTCTTTAAATAGTTCTTTTGTTCACTTGTAAAATTAAAGGACAGGTATGTAAGACATATACGGAACAAGTGGATTTTATCCTTAGACTTGGGTCCCCTACTATGGACATCTCATTAGGAATATATACTTTTCTGAAATCCAAAAACCCTAAGTGCTTGTTCAGCCTAGACAGAAGGAACAAGGAGGAAGTAACCATTGTAATCTTGGGCAGGAACTAAATAGGAAAATAAATGGAAAGTCTAGAGCTCAGTGAGGTGAAAACTCTTTGCTATGAAGTCAGGTAAAGCCAGACCAGACTACAGGAGAGCTGCAGGGTTTAAGAAGTCAACTCTACCGACTGTATGGGACCAACTAGGACTTGGGGAACCAAGAAGGAACAGGTAGGCGCTAACGCCAGATGTGGGGAGGGAAGGTTCAGCTCTCAAAAGCAGAAGTATGGCATGCTGCAGGTAGGGCAGAAAGAACTGGAAGGCACAGGAATGGTGGTTGGGCTTTGCATGGCATGAACTAAATAGACTTGTTTCATGATGCCATATGAAGGACAGTAAGTACTGAAACCAATACAATTCACAGAGTTCAGCTATGGACAACAATGAGTTATATATTTACCAAGTGCATTTAATGCAATGATTTGATCTCTCTTTAAAAGTTGAGCAGACCATGAAACTAAAGATGATACATGCAACACTAGCATTCTTGAAGCTCACCCCATGCTAATTTCAACCATACCTTTAGTGCTACAAGAAGAGTCACAGTCTCCACAGAATAATAACCTCTGTCTACATAGTCCCCCATGAACAGATAGTTTGTATCTGGTGATTTTCCACCAATTCTGAAGAGTTCCATAAGATCATGGAATTGGCCATGCACATCTCCACAGACAGTAACAGGACAGCGGACCTCTTGTACATTTGATTCTTTTGTTAAAATTTCCTTAGCCTGTTGAAAAAGGAAAATAAACAATTAAAATTCTGTTACACATTTAACAGCACTTTGCACCTATTTAAAGAAAATCTGGGGGAAAACCACTTGGAAGTATGCTTTATAAAATAAACCAAGCCAGGTGGTGGTGGTGCATGCCTTTGATCCCGGCACTTGGGAGACAGGCAGCAGATTTCTGAGTTCGAGGTCAGCCTGCTCTACAGAGTGAGTTCCAGAACAGGCAAGGCTACAAGAGAAAGCCTGTCTTGAAAAACCAAACAAAACAAAACCAAAAAATCCCCTCAAGACTCCACAAAGCCATAGCCCGACACACGGCTGTAATAGCAAAGACTGGAAATGACACATCTATAAAGATACAGAGACCTTGGAATCCTTATGTGATGCCAGTTGGAATTAAAATTTGTTAATTATCCATGGCAGTGTTATTCTCTTATTTTTATTTTTTATTTATTTTTTTTTAGCTTATTTGTCTCTGTGTATGCCACACGTGTCCAGGAGGCCAGAAGAGGGCATCTGATGCCCCGGAGCTGGAGTTACAGGTGGCTGTGGGTACCTGTATGAACACTGGGAATGGAACTCGGGTCCCCTGGAGGTGCAGCAAGTGCTAGCACCCAAATGCCCCTTCAGCCATGAGCTGACATGATGCAACCCAGCACACCCAACCAGACAGAACGAGTGGTAACCAATAGTGAAAAACAATGCACTGATATGTGCGGTAACTTTGAAAATACCATGCTTGGGCCAGGCATGGTGGCGCACGCCTTTAATCCCAGCACTTGGGAGGCAGAGGCAGGTGATTACTGTGAGTTTGAGGCCAGCCTGGGCTACAAAGAGAAACCCGGTCTCAAAAAAGCAGAAAGAAAGAAAGAAAGAAAGAAAGAAAGAAAGAAAGAAAGAAAGAAAGAAAGAAAGAAAGAAAGAAAGAGAGAGAGAAAAAGAAAGAAAAGAAAATACCATGCTTTAGCCACATGAGAGATGACCTCTCATGCCCGGAAGGGACAAACAGAGGGGGAAAGTAGGCCACAGCTACTTAGCACTTAGGATACCGAGGATCAAATTGGGAAACCGCAGCTAAGGGTGTGGGGCGTCTGAGGGTAATGTGAAGCTCCAGGGGTGTGACGGAACCACACATACGTGTTTTGGACTAGCCTGGTCTACGTCAGCCATGAGAAACGAGGTCTGTCTCAAAAGCCCCAAATAAAGGACAAAAAATTACTTTCTATGACAAACATGAACTCTCCACTTATTCAGACTTATTTTCCCAAGTTTCACAACTGTTTCTACTGATCTGTGTTGATTCTGCTAGAAATAGCCATGCATCGCTCTAATGACATTATGGTCAACCATATACTACAGTGGCCCTTGAGGTTCTCATTGCCACCCCAGTGACAGAGCTGTCCTAGCATGGTTAATGTGTTACTTATGTGTTTGAGGTTATACTCGTGTAAAAATCAAATCTATGGTGTGACCAGACTTATAAAGAGTATAGCATATGCAATCTTATATATATTATAGATAATATAAACGTAACTGTTACTTGTTTATGTACTTTTTTGTTAGGGCATTCTTGTGGCACTTCAAAAAGTTGTGTAAAAGAGTATGCTGAATTCTGCCCACAGAAACCTCATATGTCTTAGTGTTTACTGCATCTCCCAACTGTAATTTTCTCTTGTGTTACAACTAATCTTGAGTTAACTATGATGTTCTCATGGCAAAATGCCTAATGATGACCTTCTCAGAACATGACCTAACATTCAAGCAACGTACAACTGTAATCCATGGTGATTTTTAGTTGACTTAAAAAAATCTATACCAAGCTGCACACCAGCCAATATTTCTTCATATCTGATTTAACCTTGAAGACACATTTAATGTTAATTTTTTTCCCTATTTAGATCTAGTTCAGTGCTTGCAAATGCTCCTGGATGTTCCATATACAGATGACACCGCCCATCTTCCTTCATAAATCTACTTAGTGTGTGATGAACACAGGACACTCACACTTGGTGTGCTCCAGACCAGCCTGTGGTTTTAGTCAGGAGACTCTTAGATCCCGCCTCAAACAATGAACCAAGTAGGCAGGATTGGCCTACACCTGACTGAGAAGGCCTCACCTTCCCAAATGCTCAGCCAGGAGACTGGAGGAGGGTTTTTAGTGGCCTGCCTTTGTCAGAGAAGTTCTTTTCTTTTCAAAAGAATGTTTCTATTCACATTTGTCTGTGTGAGTGTATGGGAATGTGTCTGTATTGGTGCCCATGCCTGTGTGTGCTTAGAGGCCTGAGGACAATGTCAGAACCCTCACAGCTACCTACAGGTGTCTGTGACTGTTCCTGAGCCTGTAACAGGGAT
Organism: Acomys russatus; assembly: GCF_903995435.1. Classification (NCBI taxonomy): domain Eukaryota; kingdom Metazoa; phylum Chordata; class Mammalia; order Rodentia; family Muridae; genus Acomys; species Acomys russatus. The sequence goes on along the minus strand of NC_067163.1, from coordinate 23,730,645 downwards.
GTCATAATCTCAACTCTGGTCCTCATGACTGCTCAGCAACCACTCTTAACCATGGAGCCATCTTTCCACCCCCAAGAAGCTCTTTTTATCTACAATGTAGTATTCACCTGGCAACACTTCCCTTAATGGAAGTTTTGGTTTCTTTGTAAACTCGGTTATATTATGTAATGTAAATATGTTTTTGTTTTAATCCCAAGTGTTGGGTTTTAGTTTGGGCTTTAGTTTGTCCACAGCTGCAAGGGTGTGGTCTTTGTCAGCTGGAGTTGGTTTAAGTGTGAAGACTGAGGGGTGTAAAAGAGAGCCTATAGGGAGAGCGAGGGAGGCTTGGAGGAGACTGACAGAGGACTGTCTGCTGTGCTTGCTACTGACCACTGAGACTGGCACTGCTCCCAAAAGAACCCAACCTGGCAGGAAGAAGCAAAACATCTGTGTCCCATTTTCTTCCTCCTAACCTTTCTCTCCTACCTAAGGTTGGGGGTTGGAAGGGAGTCAAAGGTGTTTTAAAAACCCTAAATAAAGCAAGTTTGTGAAAAATCTACCCACCCATTATCACCTACTAGCTTATTAATGTAATAAACATCAGCAATTTTCTGTTATTTTTGCATTCATAACATAAGTTCTATTTGTTCAAAGTTTTAAAATTGAACATATTTTTAAAAAATGGGTTCTATCTAATGCAGCCAAGGTTAGCTTCAAAATTGCTATGCATTAGAGGATGGGCCTCCTGCCTCCACCTCCCAAACGCACTGGTTGTGGACGGGTGCCTTGTGTCGTGGTGTGAAGCTAGGACTCTGCCTGCTAGGCCGGCATTCTTCCAGCTGAGTGACAATCCCAGCTCTCCGTTTTCAAGAGTAAAAGACTGATGCTTAGGCCGGGTATGTAACACAGAGGTAGAACAAGCTCTTCCGAGAACACAGTCCTTCAATCCTGGATTTTTCAGTCACAGAAACCAACTCCTCCTTTGTTTAAAGCTCTGCTGCTTTGAGTTTTCTGTTGTCGCTGACAAACTAACCACTAGCTACCACAACACTATTGAGAAAGGCAGCTTCTCGTCTAGATAATAAAACATAGCCTGTCCAGAGAACGGGATACCAAATCTTTAACGCCATTTTTCAAGTGTGTTTGATATATGAGGAAAAGGGGACAAGTGCCAAACCTACAGGATCACCTGTTTAGTTTTAAAAAGCTTAAATAAAATAAAACACTAGCGTTACTACTGCTGTGGTCTTCTTGCAGCACACTGGATAGTAAAACTGGAGGGCTGTCTACAACCAGAAAAACCATCTTGCTGTTGCATGTTAGTTACCTAAGTGCTGCTGCCCATCACAGAACAAAGCATCACAGCCAAGTCAGACAAGTCCAAGCATCAATGCAGGAGAGAAACCCAACAGCCTGGCTGTCAGTAACAATGAAAAAGCAATCCGTAGAGGCCTTCCCAGAGCAGCAGCAACTCCTGCAACAAAGCTGCCAGCCACAGTCTGGTCCGTGATCAGTAAGCCATCACCAGCTGTACTCAAACTCCCTTTGCAATGCACTCCCTGCCTCCGCTTTAAAAGGGCTGACTGGACTGCAGGTGCGAACAAACTTGTTTGGTACATGGTTCCGTTTTCTATAAAAACTGGTATTTCTACTAACTCCAATCATGCTTTCTGGCACTCTATGTTCTACTGTAGTAATCCAAAGTACTGACTTGGGAGCTAGGGAGACAGCTCAGTGGGTTGAGGCACCTGCCTCCAAGCCTGATGACCTGCTCACAGAGTGGAGGGAGAGAACTGACCCCGAGAGTGGTCCTCCGACCCCTGCATCCATGCTGTGGCCTACACCTTCTCTCCAACAAATATATACATGCAAGTTTTATTATTTTTTGTTTACTTTTACATATACATTTATATTACACACATATACAATAAATTACATACAGCAAGAAGGACCACGAAACAATTATGAATTATATAAATGTTACATTCATAGTGTTTTGCCTATTTGTATTTGGAAACCTTGGAGAAAACATCTTTCCTATCTTGGTGAGTCTAAAACTCTGAATGTAAATCATTATCTATCATATCTCACCTCGATCAACCTAACAACATCTATCTAGACCTAAAAACAACTTACCCCTTAAACAACTAAGCTTAATTGTAGAACTAAACTATCCGGTCTTCAACCCCATCAGAGACTTAAGAAGGAGTAAAACTATCTGAGTAAATAGGAAGGGCAGGTTAGACAATGACAGAGACAGTCTGCTGCCTGAGCAGTCACCCAACACTCTCTGTAACATTGGACCATCCTCTTCGGCCTTCTGGCCCACTGTATCTGGCAGACAAATTTGTGAAGCAGGAACGACTGAGGACTTGCTTACCCTGTCTTGGCAGAGTTTAGCCATCGACTCTGTCTGTGTCCAGGCTTGCCCACTTTTAAGCAGAATTTTGTCTGTGGCAGATACGAGGACATTTTGCCCGGTGGCTGGTTTGCTACTTTTGAAGCCATCTCCATCCATAAGGAGGTTCTTTGATACTTATTATCTTCTCTGAGGTAGGCTGGGTGTTGCCAGGAGTTAACCTGTCTTATTGTCAAAGGATCCTTAAAATCATAAAAACATCTTTATATGCAATATTCTGTAGGTCTCTGAGGTTTTTGAAGAGCATATCTAACTATTTTACCTCATCTATAGAATCCTATCTGTCTGTTAAACCTAGGGTGCATATCCTTGTGATGAAAACAGACTAGTAGTTGACATGACCAGGAGCTGATCCACTAACAACTAACTTGTATTACTTACTCATCCTAACAGCCTGCAATAGCACCTTCAAAATATAGGAAGTAACCCTCATGTAATTGAGTTGTATGGGTATACTACTTTATATTAGAGTAGAAATATATGTGTGTGTGAAGAATAATCTTGAATTTGAATTTTATACCAATGTATCAAAATTGAACTTATTTTGCATCAATATACAAAATTATATACCAATGAATTAAAAACAACCTTGTTTGTGAGTAACAGTTAAGGTCTATAGTTGAGAAACAGGTTCAATAATCTACTTTTTGTCCTGTCATCCCTATATATTCCTATCTTCCCCTTTCCCTCTTTTCAACCCCCATCTCCATACCTAAGAAAGAAAGAAAAGGAAATGAGAGAAATCCCTGAGTCCAGCCTTGTTTCTCTCTGAATAAGACTAATAATAACAACTTATAACCAACTCCAAATGAAAATAAACATCCATATCACAAGAAAACAATCAAAACCCTCCCCAACCCCACTTAAGGGAAATGGGGCATCGTTTTCTCCTTTAAGGCTCCTTCTGGCTGATTTGGGACGAAAAATACCTTTGTAGGAGCCCAAATACAATTGGGGAAGCAAGCTAGCAATAGCAGTTGTGGTCCAGTTTCTAAATGTTGAGAAATTCCAGGCTTAATAGAAATCGTGTGTGGGACAGTCTGAAATGCTGGACCAACTGGAATTGGAAGTTTAACAATTAAAAAGTCAGTGTAAAATAACCAAGGTTACTGTACCCTCAGTCTGACGTAAACCAGTTAAGTACACCCAGCTGCCCCTCTTTGCTGGTACTAGGATCCAAAGAAGCCAGGTATGGAATATCCTAGCCAAGCACTTTCCCACTGAGCCACACGCCTACCCTCAGAATCTTATTCTGAAGTCCTTTTACGCAAGTACACCTCCCACAGCAGTGCTCTACGTACAGTGTTTTAAAGCTAACTTTGACAGGAGCTCTAACCTCTTCTGAAAAATTTGCAAGTGCAGGTCTCCAACTTTTCTTTTCATTCAATTCTTCCATCTAAAGATGCTTGGATCAGCCCAGTGAGTCCACAAGCGCTATGGACAGCGGAGCCTGTGCTCTTCTTTTACTGGCTTGTGATTAGTCAGGATGAAAGGGGAAGAAAGTCCTCACAGCATTTGGTCCGTCTAGCCTTGTTTAGACAAGGTGTCTAGGGCCTGCCACTCTAGAGCATGAAGTCCTGTCTTTCCTACGCAAAAAGTAGAAACAGCTTGGTTTTTTTTTTTTTTTTTTGTCCCCAACAGAATTTGTCTGAGGGTTGAATCTTAGTTGTGTGACAAAATATATTCTCATTACCATATTCCTAAAATTGTGTGTGTGTATGTTAACTGAGGGCTTATTCTAATTAGCAAGCCGTGTAGGCAGTCCTGGACTGCCTGGACTGACGCAGTTACTCAGTAGAGTGAAACACTTGATAACTGTGTCGACTCACAATGTACACACAGAAGGAGCCAGAAGCAGTTCTAAAAATGTAATGTTTTTACTATGATGCAGCAACAGAAATTAGATTATTTCTAGGACACAAATAAGACCAAATTTAAAACTGTAATGTGGATAGTAGTTTAAGACCACAGTTTGTAGCTGGGCAGTGGTGGCACATTCTTTAAACCCAATACTTGGGAAGCAGAAGCAGGCAGATTTCTGTGAGTTTGAGGCCAGCCTGGTCTACAGAGTGAGTTCCAGGACAGCCAGGGCTACACAAAGAAACCCTGTCAAAAAAAACAAGAATAAAAACAACGCAGGGAAAAAAAAAAAAAGACCTACTGCTGCAAAGACTATATTGAAGTATGATAGCCCTTTCTTTTCTTTTCTTTTTTTTCTTTAATCTATTTAAAAATATTTTCATTGGCCGTGGTGGTGCACGCCTTTAATCCCAGCACTTGGGAGGCAGAGGCAGGTGGATCTCTATGAGTTCAAGGCCAGCCAGGTCTACAAAAAAAGAGTTCAGGACAGCCAGAAACAACCCCCCTGCCCCAGAGGCAAATTCTTGGGTTTAAGGATGTACCCAAGTCCTTCCGTCACTTTCCCTACTGCCAACAGGTGGCCAGCCCTTTGCTGTAACATATCCAAAGGCTATGGTGCTTGCCTTTCACGGCACACACAATCTTTCTCCTCTACAGATGAATGAACTGCTGCGATGCTTATCTCTTCTGCTCCAGGCAAATTCATGGAAAGCAGAACATAGAACAGACAATCTGAGGCAAATGGTCTTACATGGAGTTTTAAAAATCTACAGCCGGGCTAACAAGACGCCTCAGGGGTTAAGAGTACTTGTTTCTCTTGCAGAGGATGTGGATGCAGTTTCCGGCACTGACGTGGTACTTCACAGCTGTCTATAACTACAGTTCCAAGGTACCCAACAGCCTCTCTCTTTTTATTTTTGTTTTTGGTTTTTTGAGACAGGGTTTCTCTGTCTGACTCACTCTGTAGACTAGGCTGGCCTCAAACTCACAGTGATCAGTCTGCCCCTGCCTCTGCCTCCCAAGTGCTGGGATTAAAGGTATGTGCCACCACGCCCGGCCCTAGCCTCTCTCTTAAAAACAAAAACAAAAAAATGATATATTAATTTTTATTCTGTGTATTAATGTTTCACCTGCATGTATGTCCGTGTGGGGGCATTGAAGTCCCTGGAACTGGAGTTACCGACAGCTGTGAGCTGCCATGTAGGTGCTGGGAACTGAACCCAGCTCCACTGAAAGAGCAGCCAGTGCTCTTAACTACTGAGCCGTCTCTCCAGCCCCCATCCCCATAGCCTCTTTTGACTTCTATAGGGACTACGTATATATGTGGAACAAAGGAATATGTAAGACACAGTATTCATATACATAAATCTAAAAAACCATTTTAAACACTCTACAGGGCTGTCAAGCAATGTAGCATATGCCTGCTACATCCCAGCACTCGGGGCTGAAGCAGCAAGATCTGGGCTCTCAGCCAGCTGTGGCTACACAGCAAGACCAGACCAGCCCAGCCCAAACCCGCAGAGTCAGTATAATCATGGTGCCTCTCTTCCTGCACCACTGGTTCATTTGCCCATAGATGACTTGTTTCTTCTTTTTGGGGGCTTGGTTTTATTAAAAGACAGGCTAGCTTCTAACTCATTATATAGTTGAGAATAACCTCTGATCCTTCTGCCCCCAACAAGAGGTGCTTGAGACTGAGCCCAGGCCCTGTGCATGCTAGCAAAGCATTCTACCAACTGAGCTATAGCCCTAGCTGCTCCACCTGCCTTAAAACACAGAAATTAACCCTGTGAGTCGAACAACATCAAGTGTCTATATGCCAAACGACATTAAGCTTTGAAGGCATACTAAGAATAGAAGTACATACTCTTAAAAAGCAGGTTGTGGATATGTACACAGACCAAGATGCTAATCCTCTGGTCCCGCTTTAATGTAAGCAAACACCACAAACACCCCTCCATTCCACATATACAGAGGCCAAGGCTTAAAATAGCACCCATAGATGGGTTTATAGCCAGGCATGGTTGCGCATGCCCACATTCCCAACACTCAGGAGACCAGCCTAGCTTGAACAGTGAGTTTTAGGCCTGCCTCGGCCACACTGGGAGATCTTAGCTCATAAACAAAACAAACAACAAACAAAGTTAATGGTTGTTAGCATATTATCTTTCTCACATATCTCCTAAGTGTGAATTAAAGAAAAAAAAAGAGGACTTTCAAAAGCTACTTACTGGTCTGTAACATGCATGTTTGTTTTTTCAGGATGAACGTCTGTGTGTGCCTAGTACTTGGGGACAACAAAGGAGGGTACTGGGTACCCTGGAACTGAAGCTATAGACAGTCAGCTGTCAGGTAGGTGCCGAAAACTGAACCTGGATCTTCTAGAAGAACAGCCACTGCTCTTAACAGCTATGCTGCCTCTCTAGCCCAGGGTTGACATTTCTTTGTTTTGTTGAGACAGGGTTTCTCTATGTAGTCCTGGCTGTCCTTAAACTTACAGAGATCAAGTGCTGGCATTTGGCACAATTCTAATACACGTATTTCCATGCCCATAGCTAGCATCAGACCCTCAACAACACGGTTAGAATCTCAGTGAGTAGGGCCAGTTGGTAACAGGTAAAAGTGCTTGTCATCAAGCTTGACAACCCGAGTTCTAGTCCTGGGACCCACACAGTAGGAGAGAACTGACTCCTGTAAGTTGTTCTCTGACAACCCCAAACAATTACTGTGGAACGTATTCAAGTGCATATATCCCATATACATATGTGTGTAGGCATAAGGTCATTGTGTCATTCAAATGTGATTCTGTACCCTGCCTCCTATTGTCTGGTTGCAATCCTTGTTCTGAGAGTCTCAATACTGTGTAGACACTGCTCTCCAAATGTCCCTGATATGTCAAAAAAGCAGCTTACAGTCAATCGATAAGCAGGAGAAAGAAGGGGGTAGGGGAACGAGAGGAGGACACAGGGGATTCAGCCACGGGCAGTTGTCCAGAAGCGACCAGGACAGAGAGCTTGGCAAGGAAAGCTACAAAGTCCAAGTATCTCTGGGATGTACGGTGGGAGGAAACAAAACGAACTTAGAGGGTTAAGAATAGAGTAATAACTGCTCAGTTCTTGTGCTGTGAAGCTTGTTAATAAGAGTCTCAATTATCTGTGTGATATCTCGGTTAAGAGAAACAAACAGTTTTATAAAAATAATTTTAACGTGTGTGTGTAGTATTTTTGCGTGTGAGCACAGGTGAGTTGGAGGGCCAGAGGTTGACATCAGGTATCCTCCACTGCTCCTTCTGCTAGTTTTGAGACAAGTTCTCTCACTGAACCTGGAGCCCACCTACTAGGCTCGACTGGCTGGCCAGGAAGCCTATGGGATTTTGTCTCTAGCTCCTACGCCTGGCTTTTTACATGGGTGTCTGGGGTCCAAACTCAGGTTCTCATGACTAATACTTTGCCCACTGAACCATCCCCACAGCCCCATCAGTGTTTTAGTGAAGAACTCAAATGCAGTTCTGTACTGTAAAAAAAAATTAAATCCAGCTACTCTGGCTGGCTGGAGTACACATACCCTTAATCCTAAACAATGACGGTAAAGTTAGTTTGCAGAAGGAATGTGTTATCAGATAAAGTGATCAATTAGGAGAAAGATGTGACAGACTAGTAAATGCCCAACTCTCATGAGGGAAGAGAGGTGAGTTAAAAAGGGAGCAGCAAAGAGAGAGAGGGGTGGGGGAAGAGGCACTTTTACTGGGACACTGTACAGAAAACAAGCTAGACACAGGTGAAGACACATGAACCAAAGGATGAGGAGCCAGAAGATTACAACAGATTGCTAGAGTTAGTCTGAGGTCAAACTGAGTAAAAAGTCAGAGGCTGAGGGAAGCCAGAGCAAATCACTCAGCTTGGAGAGGAGTTTGAGTCAGAACAGCTGGTTGAACCAGCCAGCCAGAATTCAGAAAGAGCTAGAAACAGGGAGCTTATCAGCAGTAAGTCTCAGAGGCTGAAAACATTGTAGGCCTACGTTAGATTGTGCAGAGGCTAGAAGCTTCCAGGACGAGGCCTAGCAGACGGAGGCAGTAAGCTTCTGAGACGACAACTATATCAGGTGGATAAAAGATATTTTTATACTATCCCGCTAGTCTGTAAATCACGTGAACCACCATTTTCATAATGATTAATGACAAATGATGTCAGTTATTTTAAAGTCTGTGAATGGTCAATGCACAGCAGTTGTCAAGTTCATAAAGCAAGTCCAACTTTTGGCCTATTCCTACGAAGGGAATAATCTATGCTATACAGACCTCCTTCCCAAGGTTAGTATGACCATTGAGAAAAACAAACAAACAAACAAACTACAGGGTTTCATTGTGTAGCCTTGGCTGTCCTGAAATTTGCTATGTAGCCAGCTAAGATTTTTAGCAGTTAAAACTCCCCATTTTTGGAGACAAGGTAGGCCTCTTCCACGTAGCCTGGGCTGTCTTGGAACTCACTAAGTAGACCAAGCTGATCTCTACTCAGAGGTCCACTTGCCTTAGCCTCCAGAGTGGGGGAATTAAAGGAATGTGCCACCGTGCCCAGATAAAACCACTCATTTAAAAAAAAAAAAAAAGTTACATCTATTACAGAGAGTAATAGATTATCTCAGTTCGTGTGTTCTATTTCCACCAGGAACTAACTTTCAGCAACATCATTTTGTTTGGAAGTCAAGTATATGCTCTTTCACATTATGAACTTAAATATCTGCTTAGAAGCCAGAGCCATGAAACATACCATCAGCTAAATATAGAGTTTACATGGTTTTCTTATATATTTGGTTGTGAGTGTAGTCTCTTAAAGGCTGAGCTATCTCCCCAGCCCTAGAATTTATATGTATTTCTACATAAATCTCAGATTTTCTGATTAAAGACTAAAAATAGATCTCTGCCAACACAGAAGCAGCCTAATCCCCGTCCCCATCCTCTCAACCTGGCAACCCTCCCCCATTATCATCACAAATGTTTTTCAGTTACAGAAAAAAACTTAAGTCTTTTTTTAAAAAAATATTCTTCCGAAGATGAGAATTAAATATAGTTCTAGTCACAGAATGTCCCGGACAGGGCCAGACGGGCTCTTCGGCACACCATCTTTAAAGCTGCTGTGGCCTCAGCCACAGTTAGCTTCAAAGCTATTCCCCTCAGACACTAAGATGAGCTTTACTGCCATTACCCCAGTACCTGTGACCACGCTCAACTTGATTTCGATTGCTTTAGTTTCCAAACTGAATCAGGGCAGGAATTTGATTTCTGGGGAAAACCCATCTCCTTACAATGTCACTTTCTGTATAGTGGTATGACAAACAAAATCTAAAAATCACATCATTAAAGCATTTCATGAGCATGGTGGTGCACACCTTTACGCCCAGCACCCAGAGGGCAGCGGCAGGCTTGAGGTCAGCCTAGCCTACGTAAGAGTCCTAGGACTGCACAATGAGGCCCTCTCATTAAAGGAAGGTAAGCAAGGGACTCCCTTTTAGCCCAAGAAACAGCTCAGCAGGTAAAGGCGCTTGGTGCCCAAACCTGGGGACCAGAGTGACCCCCAGAACTCACAGAAAGTGGCAGGACAGGACTCCCTCATGTGCACCTACTTAACACATCACACGAAATTTAAAAAAGAAACTTTAAGAAACTACCCAAAAGGGATTTAAACTAGGTGATCTGCATAACGCCCACCGTCGTCCGGCTACATACTTCCTACATGGAACTCCGGCTCTGGAAGGGTAGAGTATTCACAAGACCAAGTGGGAACAAAAGCTGTGTATTTTACCACAGTGCTGTAAACTCAATAAAGTGTGTGTTGAAGATAACAGGAAACACACAAAGTTTCGGTGATGGCCACTACACACAAAATCTCCTTTGCACATCTACTCCACGGTTCTTTCCCAAAGAAAGTGAAGTGACACCGGAAACAGGATGGAAATGCGTCCTTCCTCATTTGTCATTCACCTCTCACTTCCTGTCAGGATTGTATGGGAGTAGCTCTTGATACTTTCTGCGCAGAAGATAGACTGTTTGGTATCATCCCCACCTCACAGATAACGGTAACGCGTCAGATGTACAGGGGCTGGCAACTACATGGGATGGAGCAGAACTGAATTCTGATTGGCTGAACTCAAAACAGGGATGGAGAGATAGCTCAGCAGTTAAGACTCGGTACTGCTCTTACAACCGACCAGAGCCCACCCAGTTAGTTCCCAGAACCCACATCAAGTGGCACACCACCTCTTACACTGCCAGCTCCAGGATACAGCTGACATCGCTGGCTTCTGCACTAAGCACACAGATGCGTAAATTAAAAATTAATAAAAACAAATCAACCTATTACAAAATGGGAATAAAGTTAGACCAGCAGGTGGAGGCTGAAACCATGGGAACACATGTATACACAAGCATGCACGCACACACAGACCCGCCCATGTGAAGCCAACTATTTCTTCCACCGGAAACTCCATCCTACGAAAACAGAGGACAAAGTGATGGGCAATACTCTGTGAATTAGTGGAGATACACAAAGGAAAACCCACTCAGCCTAAAATGTAAGCTTAAACACATCATATGTTGCTACGAACTGATAATCCAGTTTATTTAGAAGCTGAAGTTAAAAAAAAAAAATCCTTTTACCAGATTCAGCTAGTGTCCTAAGAGTTTAAGACACAAGAGCTATATTTTCACAGCAGTGGTACAACCTTCTGCAATAATGTACCCTAAAATTATCACAAAGTCAAAGGGAGACACTGAACTGACTCAGCCACTTCTTGGTTTGGACGTGAAGATTACAGTAAGACTGACTGACTCATTCAACTCCCAAACTCGACAGTCCAGTGGTGCTCGAGCTTGAGAGAGACCGTGTAAAGGGTTAATTTTAAGACATAAAATTACACAAGGGAAACAAGTTGGCTGGGGTGATAGTTTTATTTGAAAAAAGAAACTCTTCCGTGTTAAGTAGTTAGTCACTATATAAAGGCCTTGGTCAATTTGTAAAACACTCCGGGCTATTATCCCCTCACCCCGTAGTATCCTGACTTCTAAGAAAAATGTATAGACTATGACTAGAGATAATTAACTCGTTTACTCCTCCGTGAGACTCTTGAACATGAAAATACAGAGAGGTGATTTAATCCATATTGTAAAAGAGGAATGAAAAAAAAATACTTTAAATAAAGTGACCAAAGCCAAAAAAATTCCAGCGGTTAATAAATCAATAGACACAGACTTCTAAAAGTTGATAAGACACAATCAAAAAGGGTTTACTCAATCCATCACTTGCAAGCTATGGGGACGGGGGTGGGGGGGCGGAGAACAGGCAGTAAAACTGAAGTAACTTTCTGTAAATGTGGTAGCTTATAAATAGCACATATCCCAGTTATCCTTGCCAGTTAAACGCTGTTTCCAAACCCAACACCTGCTGCCTTCTCCCAGAAAAAGAAACCATCGCTCCCCATGAGCCACTCACCGCCAAGACCAGTCACCACCTGCCTCCACCAAAATCAGCCCCTTAGAAAGGTTTGCCTGCCATCACGCCCACTAGTCTGCAAACAAAAGCTTCATGCACGCCGCGGTTTCCCAAGGGCCCCCCCACCCCGCCACCCCCCGTTCACCGGCGAGCAACCCCAACGCCAACCAAGTCTGGGTGTCGACTTTCAGGATAGTTGTCCGTGTACTCAGGGGACTGCAGCAGGCTGATTTTCGGGGTTGGGGGCGGGGATGGCGTCCCGCACCCCATCATATACCCCCGGCCCAGGCGGGGCCCGTTTCCCCCGCGCGCGCCGCCCCCCCGCCCTCGCCTACCTTCTCGCACAGCGTCCGCACTTGGTTCTCGTTGAGCTGCTTACACTCGTTGAGCTGCTCTACCCACTGGTCCAGCTCCTTGGTGAACGCCTTGTCGTCCATGGCGGCGTGCCGCGCGTCCCCGCCGCCTCCCCCGCCGCCGCCGGCCCCCGGCGGGACCACCGAGCCGCGGAGCGCGCAGCCCGCGCCCCGCCCAAGCCCCAGCGGGCAGCTGCGGGCCGCGGCCTCCCGGAGCGCCCGCCCCGCCCGGCCCCGCGCCCGGGGGAAGGGCTCACGGCTCGGAGGAGCGCGGAACGCGGCGCGGCTCGGGGGAGGCTCCGGCCCGACGGCGCCTGCCCGCCCGCTGCCGCCACCGCCACCGCCGCCGCCGCCCGCAGGCCTCTCCGCGCTCTAGCCCCGGCTCTCTCGCTCTTTCTCTTCCCTCCCTCCCTCCGGGTTTCCGTCATCGCCCCGGCATTTCCGCCGGGAAAAGGCGAGTGGGCGGCGCCGCTGGGCTCGGCGCACGAGGAGACGGGCAGCGCCCTCGCGCGGTTCGGCGGAGAAACGGTCCGAGGGGCCTGGGACCAGCATCCTTTCCTGGTTCTTCCTTTCCCGCTCCCCACTCTGGGAATTCTGTTCTTGCCTCGGACTCTTTTCCGCACAGGGAATTGGAAAGTGCGGGCTTTTCCCTCAACATTTCACTATCCTAGAACAGGCATTAGATATTTCTTGAGTAAATTTTTATTCTTAGTACTAATTCGTTGGAGGCCCTAAATCTCGGACCTTTTCCGTATGCATTAGAAAGATTAAGTAATTAAAACAAAACAACAAACAAACAAACAAACAAAAAACACAGCGATTTCCTTACATTTATGTATCTGTCATGTGTGTGCAGGTGCCTATGGAGGACAGAAAAGTGGATCCCCTGGAGCTGGAGTTGGGATGGTGTGTGTTGCCTGAAGTGCTAGGAACCAAACTCTAGAAACCTACAAGAACAGCAAAACTTTGTTTTGTTTGTTTTTGTTATTTGACACACAGTTTCTCCCTGTAGCCTTGGCTGTTCTTTAACTCGATATGTCGACTAGGCTGACCTCGAACTCAGATACCTGCCTTCCTCCGCCTCCTGAGTGCTGGGACTAAAGCTGTAGGACACCACGGATGGGCTTTTCTTAACCCCTAGCTAATTCTCCAATCCGTAAAATGCTTTTAAAAATTATCTGTGGCCATTGCAGCTCAACGTTCTCTGCCGTGATTACTATAATACCTTGGATGTAGCTATTGATTTCTTTATAGAACAGGCTAGCTACTTGTAAAGCTGCGCTAACCTACAAACTTCCTCTGCCTGAAATGTGTTCCACTGTTGATGATTTCAAGCGGTAATCGAGCATCCTGTATCGGAAGGTTTCTTAGGGTTTCTGTTGCTGGAAAGAGACACCATGACTATGGTAACCCTTATAAAGGCAAGCATTTAGTTGGGGCTGCCTTACAGTTCAGAGGATTAATCCATCATCGTCATGGCAGAAAGCATGGCGACACTCGGGCAGACACGGTGCTGGAGAGGGAGCTGCGAGTTCTAGATCTTGATCTGCAGGCAGCAGGATGAGCCAGTGAGCCACTAGGCATGCCTGGTTTGAACTTCTGAGAATTCAAAGTCGTCCCCCTCGTGACAAAGACAAACCTACTAATAGTGCCACTCCCTGTGGGCCTGTCAATGGCAGCCATTTTTAATCAAACTCCCACATTCCACTTGCTGGCCTCCATAGGCTTGTAGCTATATCCCAGTGCAAAATGCTTTTAGTCCAACCTCAAAAGTCTCCATAGTCCATCACTATCCCAAACGGGTTTAAAAGTGCAAGTTTCAAAGTCTCTTCTGAGACTCATGCAATCTCTTAAGTGTAATCCCCTGTAAAATCAAAATAAAAAAGTAGATCACATACTTCCAACCATACAGTGGCACAGGATATACAGTACTGTTTCAAACGGGAGGAAAGGGAGCATAGTGAGAAAATACTGGACCAAAGCAAGACTGAAACCCATCTGGGCAAACTGTTACGCCCAGATTGCTAGATCCCCAAAGACTACTGGGAGTCTGAAGCTGTTTGCAAAAGCAAGAAATCTTTATTCAAGCTCGAACTCAGACCCTCGAACCTCAGCGCTGCATCGATCAACAGCGAGAGCCCCCAACCGTGGTAAGGCAGGGGTTTTATTGTGGTTACAGCAAGGAACGGGAGTTTCCAGTTTGGCAGTTACGGGATTGGTTGAGATTTAGCAAGGTTGGTTTGGCGCTAGGGGATTGGTTGAGCCTGATGGTGAAATGATTAAGCAATCTAATCTATAACATCTGGGGATGTTAGGTACTTGATTGGCTCTAGCCTAGGGTGGTTCCTTCCTGGAGTAGTTTGTGGTTTTCCAGCAACAGAGGTGAACTTAGGGACAGGCTCAAGATGGTTCACGCTGACAAAATGGAGTCACATTAGCTAGGGCTCCAAGCCCAACATCTCTGTCTTATGTCAAAGCGCTCTTCAGATCTCCAACTCTTTTCAGCTTTGTTGACTACACTACATTTCTTTCTCTTGGTCTGGTTCCACTCCCTGGTAGCAGCTTTCCTCAGCAGGGATCCCACCGCTCTGGCATCTCCAACGTTTTGGGGTCTCTAAGGCAATTAAGACTTCACCTTCACAGCTTCACACAACGGCCTCTCTAGGTCTCCATGCAGGGACACCCCCTGACATACACCAGGCCTCAATAGCTTTCCTTCACCACAGAGGGAGATTCCATATGCCCTTCCTTGTATTCTTGACTCTAAAGCCAGAACCATGCAGTTGAAGCTGCCAAGTTCTGCAGCTTGTGGGGCCTGGAACATGGCCCCTTTGTCGAGTTGTATCCTCACCAGCTTTCTGCTTTCTGTAGTTGCCTTCACTGCCTACACTTGGCTGTCCTGAAACTCACCCCATCTACAGACCAGGCTGGTCTCAAACTCAGAGAGCAAGTTGACACTACCTGCGCAGTGCTGGGATTAAAGATGTGCACCACAGAAGACAAGGATTCCTGGGTTGGTTTTGGCCAGTTTCTCAGTTTGGGGTAATAACCAAACTGTCGATTTGGTATCAGTTGAAATGAATTAGTCCAGTTTTTGTCAGTTGTGCAGAGTAAATGGAATTTTTATTTATTTACTATTACAGGGGGTGGCTCATGCCATGGCATACATTTGGAAGTCAGAGGACAATTTTGTGGAGTGGGCTCTGTCTAGTTTTAGGTGAGCTCTGGGCTCATACTTGACTTGGTAGGCTTGTAGGCAAATACCTTTTCCCCTGAAACATCTCTGCAGTCCTTGATTTTCTTAAAATTAATTAATTGATTTATATAAAAAGTGTGTGTGTGTGTATGTATGTGTGTGTGTGTGTGAGTGTGTGTGTGTTCGTGTTCGTGTGTGTGCGTTCCAGGCTTGGCTAATACTCCGTAGTTGAGGATGACCTTGAACTTCTTATCCTCCTGTCTCCACCTCCCAAATTCTGGGATTACAGGTACCTACCTGCTAGGACACCTGGCTCAAGAATGGAATGTGAAACGTGTCTGTTCAATAGTATAGCAATGTGTTACTTTCCTTTTTCCTTTAATAGAATGAACTCAGAATGCATCAAAAGGATGTCATATGAACTCTAATGTTTCTCCCCGTTGAAGCTGCCTGGAGAAGGGGAAAGAAGGTGTGTGTGTGTGTGTGTGTGTGTGTGTGTGTGTGTGTGTGCGCGCGCGCAGAAAAGAGCTATATGTAAAACTATAACAATGGTTGCAGTCTCTGAGGAGGTTGGCCCACACAGGTTTAAAGGAGGACGGTTTTGCCTAACATGTAAAAGCTCAGAGTGAAACAAGAATTATTTCCTGAGTTCCTTTAGATCAGAAAATGTAGCCTGAGGAGAAATGGGCATGGAGGTTAGGAAGAAGATACAGCCTGGTAAGAAAGGAAAAGCACTCGGGAGGCAGAGGCAGGAGGATCACTGTGAATTCGAGGCCAGCCTGGTCTACAAAGCGAGTCCAGGACAGCCACGGCTACACAGAGAAACCCTGTCTGGAAAAGGAAAGGCATTCAGGCATTCATTCCCAAGAATCGATTGTTAGTGGGTTCTGGGGAAAGCTCCGAAGGCCCTGTGTGTCGGGGTTTGTGACCCCCTTATAAGTCATTAGCATAGCAGGCCCTGCTCCCACTTGTGGGTGAGTATGGACGTATTTTCTCGCACATGCTGTTTTGGCTAGAGGACACCATATGGGAAGGGCTTCCAGTCGATGCAGCTCTCTGCAGGCGCTACTCTGCAGTCACAGGTGCCTTCCATCTCAAGATGAGGAAAGAGACACCTGGAGGAGTGCAAGCATGGGATGCGGTATGGTGCTAGCCTATTAGCAGGAGCACTGTATTTGACTCCCCAAACCACCCACAGGCCCCGCCCTCACCCATACATCTGACAAAGGAATGATAACTAGAATACATAATGAACCGAAATAACCTAACTAAATAAACCACCTCCATTAAAAATGGGCAAATGAGGAAGCCGGATAAGGTGGCACAATGCAGAGGCAAGTGGATCTCTGTGAGTTCGAGGCCAGCCTGGTCTGCAAAGTGAGCCCAGGACAGCCAAGGCTAACATAGAGAAATGCTGTCTTGGAAAAAAAAAAACCCAACCAAAATGGACAAATATGAATGACATTAATCAAACTGATGAATAGACAGTAGTCAGAATGTGTGCAAATGGCCAACGGGTTATAACTTCCTTACAGTGTCTTTTCCCTTCCCTAGATTGATAGACTGCTTTGATATGTTCCTAGTGTCTCACACATTGTATTTTATCTCATTACAACTTTCTTGTGAAGAGCTTGTAAATGGAAGTTCCACTGGGAGATTATCCAGACCCAGAGCTTACACTACTCAGCGAAGCTCCATAGAGTTAAAGCAGCCATTCTGAAGCTGTGTGGCTACACACTCGATTTTATGCTTTTACTATCAATTCTGTTTTGATGCACTTAACCCACCCAAACCAAAGCAAAACAAAACTGGAAAACCCAGGACAAAAGTAAAACTAGAGAAAGCATTAGCTTTATCCTCATAACTCCTGTGCTGTGCCTACGTTCAGTCTTTCCTCATGCCTTAATGTTGTAGCCCTCTTGTTCTTTCTACATGTTATGTTGTAGCCACATACACATTTGTACACACACACACATACATACATACATACACACACACACACATACATACATACACACACATACATACATACACACACACATACATACATACACACACATACATACATACACACATACATACATACACACATACATACATACACACATACATACATACATACACATACATACATACACACACATACATACATACACACATACATACATACATACATGTTATGGATTAGGAGCCACATGAGTGAGACTACACATTTTCCCCTTTGAGATTATATGATCTTAGTTCTTTTTTGTTTGTTTGTTTTGGTTTTTGAGACAGGGTTTCTCTGTGTAACAGCCCTGGCTGTCCTGGACTAGCTTTGTAGACCAGGCTGGCCTCGAACTCAGAGATCCACCTGCCTCTGCCTCCTGAGTGCTGGGATTAAAGGCTGTACCACCACACCCGGCTGTATGACGTCAATTCTAATTCCATCCATTTTCCTGAAAATTTATCATTTAATATTTCCTTAGAGCTGAGAAGAATTCCACCTTGTCTGTGTGCCAGATTTCCATTGTCCATTATCTTTTGGACAATTAGCTTGGTTCCATTTCCTTATGAGAGTGAATAGAGCAGCAATAACCATGGATGGGCAGAGATCTCTAAGGCAGAGTATGCCATTCTCTCTGTACATGCCAAGGGTTGGCTTAGTGCATCATATGGTAGTTGTTTTAATTGTTTTTTTTTTTTTTTGTTTGTTTGTTTTTTTTGAGGAGCCTCTCAACTGGCTTCGGTGTGGGTGTAATTATTTGCTGCCTCCCTCAGGCAGTGAAAAAGGGCTTCTCTTTCTTCACGTCTCCTCCAACACCTGTCAGATCTCTTTAAAGAATACTTTAATTACAGGACTACGTATCTCTGTGTGGGTAGTGTATGTAAGTGAAGATGCTCACAGAGGCCCGATGAGGCTGGGTCTCCCGGAGCTGGAGCAACAGGTGAGGGTGACCTGCCAGACATGGTGCTGGGAGCTGAGTTGGGATCCTGTCAGAACAGTGCACACTCTTAGCCCGAGCCCTATTGCCAGACTTCTTGATAGAAATTATGACTGGGGTGAGGTGGTGTTTCAATGTTTTAATCTGTGTTTCCCTGATGGCTAGGGATAACGAACACTCTTAAGACTAGTTATAGGCTGCTTGCGTTTCTATTTTTGAAAACTGTTCAGGTCACTAGTTCATTTGTTGACCAGGGGTTTTGTTTCCTCAGTATGTAATTTCTGCAGTGTTTGGTAAGTCCTGGGTATCACATCCTCGTCTGAAGTGTGCCTGTAAAGAGTCCCCCTCTCCCATTCTGAGAGCTGTGTGCGCTGCTGGGAGTCCTCCTCGCTTTGTAGCAGCATTCTATTCTCATGTGGTCTCGCCTGGGCTAGTTCCCAGGGTGCTGGTTATCTGTCCCAAAAGTTCTTGCTTATCCTAGTGTCTTGAAGAATATTCCTATGTTTTCTTCTAGAAGTCTCAGTGTTTCCTGCTTTAAATTATGGTCTTTGGTTCACTTTGAATTAATTTTTGGTCAAAGTGAAAGATATGAATCTAATTTCATTTTTCTGTGGGCAGATACCCAGTTCTGCCAGCACCATTTGTTGAATAGGCAGAAGGAGTTTGAGTTAGGGGCAAGAGACTTTGTCCCTGTGGCTTTCCCAGCTCGGGTATGTTATGGGCAGTGGAAGTGTACACCAAAGGTGGGGGGGGGGTCCTGAGTCTTCTGACGTCACCAGGTAGAGTGCGTAGGGTTACAAGAGCTGGGCCCCAGGCTGTGGGAGTTACAAGCGGTGGGAGCAGGGAGTGGCAAGTCCTCTATCCTTTTCAGCTGGAGGGCACACAAGTGGAAGTGTGCTGTGGGTGCAGTGTGTCTGGGCCCTCTAACACCCCCATTTGGCATGTTCGCATGACATGCCTCTACCAAACTTTTAATACTAATACTTCTCAAACTGTCCTACAAAACAGACAGGGAAGGGACACTGCCAACTTGGTTCTATGAAGTGACCACTCACCGATTTCCTCATGAATATAGAGGATTTAGGAGGAGTTGGGGGGTGGGAGGAGGGAAGAAACAAGATCAGAATATTTTGTATGAAAACAAAGTTGAATTAAAAAATTCTCAAGAAAATACTCGCAAATCAACTTCAAGAGTACATTAAGAAGAAAGGCCATAAATTACGTCCAAGTGGGTTTCATCCAGGGCCACAGGGTTCGTTCATTACACTCAAACAAACAAATGTAAAATACTATGTAAGTGAGCTTAAGTACAGAAATCATCTGATCGTTTTTTTTTTCTCCTCCTCCTCCTCTTCCTCCAACTTCTTCTTCTTCTTCTTTTTGGTTTTTCAAGACAGGGTTTCTCTGTGTAGCTTTGGCTGTTCTGGACTTGCTTTGTGGACCAGGCTGGCTTTGAACTCATAGCAATCTGCCCGCCTCTGCCTCCTGAGTGCTGCAATTAAAGGCATGTGCCACCATGCCTGGCATATCTGATCATTTCTATAGCTGCAGAAAAGGCATTTGATAAAGTTCAACATGTCTCTGATGGCTAGTTTTATGTCAAGTTGACACAAGCCAGAGTCATCTGAGAAGAGAAAACCTCAGTTGAAAAAATGCCTCCATCAGACTGGCCTGTAGTGCATTTTCTTGTTGGATGATTGATGTTTGTGTGTGTGTGGGCTGGCTTACTATGTGTGGGTGTGTGACACCCTGGGATGGTGGGAGCCATAAGAAAGTAAGCTGAGCAGCTCATAGGGAGCAAGCTAGTAAGCAGAACTCCTCCATAGCCTTTGCATCAGCTCCTGACCCCAGGTTCCTGCCCTGATTTTCCTGGATAATGGACGACAATTTGTAAAATGAAATAAGCCCTTCACTTCCCAAGTTGATTTTGGTCATGGTGTTTTAACATAGCAATAGAGACCCTAACTAACAAGATCTTTTATGATAAAAGATCTGGAGAAATTAGGAATAGCTAGGCTATGCCTTAGAACAATAAAAAAAAACAAAACTATACACAGCAAACCTGTAGATAACATTATAATAAAAGAGGGAAAATGAGAGCATTTCCTCCAAAATCTAAAACAAGACAAGAGAAAACATTCTTTCAACTCTTAGTCAGTGTGTGCTTAAAGTCTTTGCAGAGTAGTGATACAGGAAAAGATATAAAGTACAAAAACAAAGGAAAGGAAGAAGTCCAATTATCTGTGTTTGCAGATGGCAAGATTTTACACATAAAAGACTTTCAAGCTGGGTGCGGTGGCACATGCCTTTAATCCCAGTGCTTGGGGGGCAGAGACAGGCATGAGATCTTCATGAATTTGACACCAGCCTGGTCTACAAAGTGAGTCCAGGCAATCAGGGCTATTACACAAAAGAAACCCTATCTTGAAAACCAAACCAAACCAAAAACAAGAAAGGAGAAAAACTCTTCAGACTCTACTAGAAAACTCTTCTATCTAGTGAACGTTTTCAGCAAAGTTTTAGGGGACAGAGTCAACATCTGGAAAAAAATAAATCAGCAGTTCTCCATATAGACCAATAAACTTTTTCTGAGAGGAAAAAACAAACCAGTATTCATAAGAGCTTGGAAAGGAATAAAGAAGGGAGAAACATAGTCAAGGAAGGGAAACCTCTACAATGTAAACTTTAGCACACGGAACAAAGAGAAGATATCAGACAATGGAAAGATTTTTTTCTGTGGGCTTGGATCGAAAGAATCGATACTGTGAAATGGCTGTATTACCAAAGTATCTACAGATCCAATACCACACCCATCCAAATTATGAAATTCTTTATAGAGCAGAGGAAAAGTACAAAAGTTCATAGGGAAGCACAAAAGATCCCAGGAAGAACACTGCACGAAATATCATAGCACTTGAGTTCAGTTCTTACAGAGCCATACTAACAATGACAGCAAGGCACAGGCACAGGCACAGACGTGGACAACAATGGGATAGAATAGCGGGGTGAGGAAATGAACCTCCCCAGGTGTGGAGGATGGTCTTGATTAATTGCTGTGGGATGGCTTGGCCCTCACTCTCCCCCACTTTCCACAGCAGGTGGCCCTAGGCTGTAATGAGAAAGCTAACAGTTTGAGTCAGTCAGCAAGCAGTGTCACTTCATGGTGTCCGCTGCAAGTTCTTGCTTGGGTTCCTGCACCATGGGAGCAGAAGGCAGACAAATCTGTTCTTTCCCTGAGTTGCTTTTGGTCAGAGTGTTTTTTTTTTTAATCACTGCAATGAAATGAAACTAGAACAGTTGTCCCTCATCACTATAGGTAAGACTCTATTGGAGAAAAATACCACTCACTTTGGACACAGGGCATAGAGAAATCAATCTCAACTGACCCGAGAGCTCTCCCAGTTGGCTAGCTTCCACAGTGCCTGACTGGTGTGTATGTGTGTGTGTGTGTGTTTTAGGTCCTTAGTTAAGCTTTAAAAATTGGTCTTTCTCGAGCCTGTGCTTGCCTACAGCACTAAGCCTTCAGAAGCAAAGCAGTGGGTTTCTTCACCAATGTCATCCTGCCACACATGAGTCCCCATCAACACCGAGTCCCTGCACTGGACTCAAGGCTTGTGAGAATGACGGCTTCCCCTTTGGCTATCATTGCTCCTCACTGCCACCGGAGGCTGCAGGCTTGCCTCCTGGTAGCTCTGGCTTCACTTATTTGGAGTAGGGTTGGAGCTACGTGCTTTTTTTCCTTCCGTATTGCCAGTTTTCTCCATGCTTTTATAATTTCCCACCACTTCTCCATTCCCCAGGCGCACCCCCCTTTATTTGTTGTGCCCCACCCTTGTAGTCAAATGCTTCGGAAGCTCTACTCTCCCTGAAATGACCTTTCCTGTGCCTCATTTGGCTCTCATTTCTGATGCCTGGGTCTGCACCATAGTCACTTACCTCTTATCTTGTTTGGTCATTGTGAAAAGGGGCCAGTTAAAGCAGCACATCCTAAAGGAAGTATTCAAATTCAAAACAGGATGTTAAAATTTTCATATATGCAGACAAAAATACACATAAAACGAATTTATCTAATAAAAAAATAAAAGGTAAAACTTTTTTCTGCGACAGGGTTTCTCTGCATAGCCTTGGCTGTCCTGGATTCCCTTTGTAGACCAGGCTGGCTTCGAACTCACAGAGATCCGCCTGTCTCTGCCTCATGGGTGCTGGGATTAAAGATGTGTGACACCACACCCTGCTTAAAAGCTAAAACTTAATTGTTGGATAGAATATGAAGAGATTGGAATCCTCGCTCACTGCCAAGAACATAGAATGCTGCAGCCTGTATGGAACAGTTTTGTATTCCCTTGAAAAATTGGAAATCAAATTACCACTCAGCTCAGTAATACTACCTTCAAAATACAAACCTAAGAGTTGAAAGCTTTTTCTTGAATAGGCATCTGTACACTCACACCCGTGTGGTGGTACTATTCACAGCAGCCACAAGCTAAAGCCACGCAATGTCCATCAAAGCACGGCTAGTAAATCAAGGAAGTATACGCATACAGCAAACGCTCAGCTGTCCAAGGTCAGTTCTGAGAGGGAAGGGAGATGGTTCAGTCAGAAAAGCCCTTGTAACAGTATAAGCAGGAGGACCTGTGACTGGATCCTCAGCTCCCACGTAAACTCAGGCGTGCTGGCCTGTGTTTGCCACCCCAGCCCCAGTGTGGCGTAGGATGATCTGAGGGACTTCCTGACCAACCAGTTTGGTCCAATCATTGAGTTCAAGGTTTAGTTAAAGGCCTTATTTCAAAAATAAGGTGAGCATTTAAGGAAGACACTTGGTGTTAGCATCTAGCCTCCACACACGTGTGCACCCCGCACAAAAACTGACACGCCACAGGGGTGAACCTGAGGACATTCTACTCAGCGAAATAAGACGCTCATGTAGAAAAGGGCTTAGTGGTTAAGAGCACTGGCTGCTCTTCCAGGGGTTATGAGTTCAGCACCTGCATGGCAGCTCTCAACTGTAACTCCAGTTCCAGAGGATCTGACACCCTCGCACAGACATACATGCAGGCAAAACACCAATGCACATTAAAAAAAATTTAAAGAGGGCCAAGTATGATTCCACTTACATGTCCAGTGTGGACACATGTAGAGAATCAGCACACCACCTGCGGAGGGTTATGGGGGTGAATGGAAGTTAATGGCTGTAAGGTTTTGCAACATGAAAAATTTGGGAGACTGGTTGCACAATAGCATGCACTTATGACCGCTACATAACTGTATATTTGAAAATGAGTAAATGTGGGTGAACTTTGCCACACTTGCAAAAATCCCCAAGGCTGGATGTGTAGCTCAGTCCTATACATCATATTTATAGCATACATGGGGCCCTGGCCTCAACCCCAGCATGGGGAGTCGAGAGTCCGACTGCAGAACTAGTAGTTCTGTGAGATCTGCTTGTGTATCTACTATCGTTGACATCCTGTGTGTTGGCAGGATGTGTTGTTGAGAATGTGTTCAGCAACTGTAGTCTTTTCACGAGAGGTCTTTTTTAAAAAAATATTTATTTATTTATTATGTATACAGCACTCTGCCTGCATGTACTGCATGCCAGAAGAGGGCATCAGATCTCATTACAGATGGTTGTGAGCCACCATGTGGTTGCTGGGAGTTGAACTCATGACCTCTAGAAGAGCAGTCAGTGCTCTTAACCGCTGTGCCATCTCTCCAGCCTGAGAGGTCTTTTTTTTTTACTTCGGTGGCTCTCCCCATCTGACAGCAGGAGACTCCTTCTGACAGAGAGGAGGACGGATGATTTGAAGGATGGAAATTTTATCTATGGCTGTCATCTAATGAAAATTTTAAATTACTGTATCAACATCAACAATCTCCCTTCTTCCTGAATTACTAGCAAGAGGAACTCTGAGGGAATATTTTTAAAATTATGTTTATTATTAAAATATAAAATTTAAACAGGTGTGTTGGCACATGTCTTTAGTCTTAGCAGAGGCAGGCAGATCTCTGAGTTTGAGGCCAGCTTGGTCTATAGAGCTAGTCCAGGCCAGCCAGAGCTGCACAGAGAAACCGTGTCTCAAAACACACACACAAACACACACACACACACACACACACACACCCTCCTAAGGAGCTGATTTCAGTGTTCCTTAGGTACATGAGAACTGGCTATAGTTCATGGCCATGTTTGCAATTTTTCAGATTAATTATGTAGGAAAGTTTTTAGAGTAAAGTTTGATAAAGTCTTCTAGCATTAAAAAAAAAAAAAAAAAAAAAAAAAAAGTCTGGGGGTCTGGAGAGATGGCTCAGAGGTTAAGAGCACTGATTTCCAGAGGTCCTGAGTTCAATTCCCAGCAACCACATGGTGGCTCACAACCATCTATGATGCCCTCTTCTGGCCTGCTAGTCATTTTCTTTTCCATTACTTTGTCCTTAGTTGTTTTTTCCCAACATATCTCTTCTCCCTGATGTGAGACCTTAAACTGTCTTTCTTGAGTGGAACATGTGTTGCATAAGAGCAGGGTCTTTGGCTATGAAACTCCAGGCAGTAACGCAGCACTTTAGATGCTGAGGGGTATGGCAAAGAACGCATGAAAGGGCAGGCAGAGGCAGCGGAAGCTGCATTTGGCATTCTATTACCCTAAAGTCCCCTTTGGTCCCTGCCCCCCATGTATTGAGTTGTGTGTAAGCCAGAAGCCAGTCATATATTTCTTTTTTCTTTTTTTAAAAATTAAAAAAAAATTTTTTATTTAATTTTTAAATTTATGTGCATTGGTGTGAGGGTGTCAGATCTTGAAGTTATGGACAGTTGTGAGCTGCCTTGTGGGTGCTGGGAATTGAACCCAGGACCTTTGGAAGAGCAGACAGTGCTCTTAACCACTGAGCCAACTCTCCAGCCCGCGAATCATATTTTTCAACAATCACTAAGGAACAAAACTTAGGTTAGGAGAAATTAGTTTATTCAGATAGTTCTTCATGTTCCAAAATAGTATTTATAAACAAGTCATTTTTTTTTGCTTATAATTTTTAAAGCAATTTTAGTTTGTTCTAACTTTCCCCTTTAGAATAAAGACAAGCACTTGAATCAAAGCAAAACAAAACTTCAGATTTTCAAATGTAATTCAATATTCAGACATGGTTTTATTATCTCAGGCTGGCTTCACATTTGTTAGGTAGGTGAGGATGGTCTTAAACTTCTGGTCCTCCTGGTCCCATCTGAGTGCTTCAGTCACAGTCATGTGCCACCCTTCTCATGTGCTACAAGGAACAAACCCAGAGCTCTATGCATGCTGGGAAAACAGAGCTACATGCACAGCCATGTGTTACTTATCTTTTGAGAAACTAAAACCAACCAAACTTTAACAAAGACAATATTAATCAAACCAGCAAATTGTATAAAGAAATAGTATTTAACTGGAATACATTGTTTTTTGGCTTACCTAACAAGGTTTTGTTTGAGACAGGGTTTAATGTACCCCAGGCTAATCTTGCAGGTTAGCAGCGAAGGATGAATGGTCTGGAATCCTGATCCTGACGCCTTCAACTCTTAAGTGCTGGGATCACAAGTAAGGGTCTCCACACTTGGCTAACCAAGGTGTTTCTAATGCAAACGTTGTTGATACTTTTACCAAACTCAGACACACACAGATTGGGGAAAAGTTCTTGATTAATAGCTAATATTATGGCTTTCACATATGGTCAGGAGTTCCAGTTTTGAGAGCATTTTGAAATAAAACAGCTAGAAAGATATTACATTATTGCAGTTAACCTGACACCCTTTCAGTTACGGTTCTGTCCTGATAGCATTCTTTTAAGTCTGCAGGTTGACATGACTTCAGTGCTCTGACTTCCATCTTACTGGTTTAATGCCACTACAAAGGCTTGTTCTGAGAGAGTCTCAGAGATTTTTGTTTTGTTTTTTGTTTTTCAAGACAGTGTTTCTCTGTGTAGCCTTGTCTATCCTGGACTCACTTTGTAGACCAGGCTGGCCTTGAACTCACAGAGATCCGCCTGCCTCTGCCTCCTGACTGCTGGGATCAAAGGCATGCGCCACCACACACGACTCTCAAGAGATCTTTTTGAGTTGAAATTTAGTCTGTATTTAAACAAGGTAGAAATACAGGTCCCCTGGAGGCTTGTGCAAGATAATACAAAATGTTTCTTTTTCTTTCTTTATTTTTGGTTTTTCGAGACAGGGTCTCTCTGTGTACCCCTGGCTGTCCTAGACTTGTTTTGTAGACCAGACTGGCCTCAAACTCACAGCAATCCACCTGCCTCTGCCTCCCGAGTGCTGGGATTAAAGGCAGGTACCACCATGCTTGGCTTACAAAACGTTTCTTAACAAAAAGTTTGAAGGACACTGGGACTGCTACTTGTATTGATTCAGGGTGTCTTGTACAACAGCAGGGTAAACTACAAGGCGAGAAGGGTTACATCAGCGTTGAGGGCTTTTCCCGACGGGAAACCAACGCAGAGCGTCACTTAGGGTAACGTATGTGTGGAGACACTGCTCAAACAGACACTAGATGCTGTATCCTGTTTAACAGGGTAATGATGATCAATACTAAGAAAAACTCCACTTGGTCCCAGTGTTGGAGACGAAAACAACTAGAACATTAACTACTCAAATCACTTCAGTACAGGCTAAGTGTAAACACACGATGCGCTAAAACATAAGAATCACTACTCAAAAATTCAAGAAATAATCTCGAGGAGAGGGTGTCCTGTGGAAAATGTCTCTGAGTTCTAATGTCACCTTAAGCAAACAGTGAAAACATACAACTATTTTTGTGTTTATAAACATTTTGAGTAAAAATAATACAGATAATAAAATGAAAGGCACTCACCATAATGTAGGATTATAAATATATGAATAAAGCAACAAGAATTATCAAATTACTAACTCGATAAAATGGTAAGACATCATAAACAGTGCGTTGAAAAATAGAAACAAAACCTAAAAATTTTTTTGCCATTGCTGCCCAATGCTGATAATATTGGACATTGAAATAAGCCTCTTTATTAACTGTATAAAAGTAATTTTGCTTATTTCAAATGTTAAAAAGTAATTTCTCATTATTTTGTGATATACTATTTATAAAAGTTATCTCATATCTACACTCATATACATTTAAACCTACTGAACACTAAAGTAGAACTATGCAGGTGTAAAAAATATGTAAGGCAGAACATCTTTGAGGAAGCTTCAGTTGCATTTATTTTGGTATGAAGTGATTTTTAATGTCTTGGTGGAAATGGATCCTGTTGCCATGGAGCTGAAAGAGAACAAAACAAAAGCAAAGATTTGCCGTATTTTAGTGATGTAGACTAACACAAGCAGTAGTGTGTTAGAAAGTGAGGTCAAGGTAAAGACTCAGAGGCTGGGGTCACACTGCACATCTGCCATTTATGCTGCGGCACAGATGCCAGGGGAAGTTATTTGCGGCTTTCTGCGTGGCAGTTTCCCCATCTGTATCTTGGGGTATTGGTGAGAAGGAAACATAAGAAAGAACACACTATGCTTGGCACACAAGTTTCAAGTATTTTAAGTTAGCTTCATTTTCATGGCAGAACACAACATGGTAAGCAATAAAGGTGGTAAAGGAGTTTTTGTGTCTTTTAAGTGTGCACGTGCTGTGACAGGTGACTTCTGTGCATTGGTTACACTACTGAAACTAAGAAATGAGCTCGTAATACTACAATTGTCTCCTACTTTAAAAAAAAGGGGTTTCTGTTTTATCTTAATATTTAATTATTTTTCATTGGACCAGGAAAGCAATAACTAAGATTTCTGAGTCACAGCTGGGCTTGATCCTAGAGTGACCTTTTTTACTGTCACAAACAGTTTAACTATTAGTAACATAAGAATGCTCAAACTGTGGACAACTTTGTGGAAACTACAATCAAAACTTCCCATTTCAGAAACTGTTTAAATCATGAGTCAGCCACGTCTACTCTGTTGGTGCTTACCTACAGCACCACCACCGACATGAACCAGAAGGGAAAAGCTCGGCTGCATCTTCTCCCTCTGCTCCCCTCTAGGCTCTCTCAGGCTAATAACAATTCTGCCCTGTTCGAACTCATGTGACAGGGCTGGGAGGGAAGAAAAAGGTCCCTGGAGTATACCACCACCTCATGTATGCTTTATCATGTCAGAGAAGAATGCGGAAAGAATCACTGCTGTAGCAGGGGGCTGTCAAGTACAACAGGAGCGGCTTCGATGAGACATGAATGTGGGCGGGGTGGGGGGGCATTCCAAGAAAGAACCGAAAGGTTATTCTGAAGTGACTGAGGTGGTGCCTTTCTGTTCTCAGCTTACTCTGACTTTGTGTCTGCTCAGGCACTTGAAGAGTCATGCCTGCCTTGGCAACCCATCTGGGATTATCCATGACCCTGGTCGTGGCCCAGATATGTAACCAAAACAACTTGATGTGCTCTGCCAAGACAAATGGCAGAATGTTCTCCTGCCTAACACGACAATACCACCACTGTGGGTTTTGCTGTATAAATGCTGTTCTCCTGAGCTCTGGTGCCAAGAGGTCTTTGGTGGAAAGCCTGTTATTGGTTGCCAGCTAAAGGACTCTAATTTGGCCTTGTACGTGCGATGGTCTGCAACCTTCCCACCTGGACTCTTAAGAATCTGGTCGGCTCTAAGAATCACATAGTTTATAATGAGTCAGTAGTCACTCCAATGTAACGGTGATGATATGATCAGATCCCCTCCCCCCTCCCTCCCTCCCCCTCTCAAGAGTATCTCATGTGGCCAACACAGGCTTCAGCCTCACTTTATAGGCGTTTGCCCCAGAACTGACTCTTCTGCCTCTTCCTCCCAAGAGCTCAGACCTCAGGCACAAATCATCACTCCTGGTTAAAGTTTCTAAGTAAAATTATACTGGATTGGCATGTAGCTCAGGGAAAGAGCACTTGCCAAGGATGCCTAAGGTGCTGGGTTCCCCATCAGTAGCGGGAAAAGGATGGACCTATTCAACAGTATTTCCATTCCATTGAGACAAATACCTCAAATAAGCTTCCTTATACCTATTAATTTTTAGGATTAAGAAGGGGTTGAAACCTGCTTAAAATTTTGCTTGTGTTTTTCTAGGATACTAACAATGATTTATTTTTAGTTTGAAGGATATTTTACCTGTGGTGGGTGCTTTGGTGTAACTAGTTTCAGCAGAGTAACTAGCTTAAAAATTTGTTTTAATTTTGGTTAATTTCAAATATGTCACCAAAACCTGCATTCTGAAGTAACAACAGTTTTTTTTTTTGTTTTTTGTTTGCTTCCTGCATCTAGACAGTGTGACTAGTTGCTTCATGCTCCTGTTGTCACACTTTTTTATAATGGACTGCGTTCTATAAACTGTGACCTAAATTACCCCATCCCCCTCTCTTTTGAGACAGGGTTTCTCTGTGTAGCCCTGGCTGTCTTGGATTCACTTTGTAGACCAGGCTGGCTTGAACTCACAGTGATCCGCCTGCCTCTGCCTCTATGCCCAGCTGGGATTAAAGGCGTGTGCCACCACAACCAGCGAAGAACAATTATTTTCATTTGGCATTTAAGTTTCTTAGGTCCTATTTCCATTTTTTTTTTTTTAGAGTCAGTGTCTGTATCCTAGTTGGCCAATATGTATCTGAGACTGGTCCTAAACGTCTCCCAGTTTCCAGACAGAAATCTTAACAGCACCATTATTTCAGAGCTGGGTGTTACTCCTTGATCATTATTCCTTTAAACCTGTATTTTATGTGATTTTTTTCAAGACAAGGGTTGTCTGTGTAGCTGTCCTGAAACTCACGCTGTAGAGCAGGCTGGCCTCAAGCTCACAAAGATCTGTCTACCTCTGCCTCTTGAGTGCTAAAGGCTATGCCACCACTGCCCAGCTTCAATGTGATATTTTACAACTAGGTGCTTTATAGAAAAAAATTAATTTCAAGAGGCAGATTATGAGGTTTCAGGACCTCCAATTAGCGGCATTCACTTATACGAAAGCATTAGAAAACTGGGAGAAGGAAAAGGTTGCTTTAAATAGTTGATTTTCCTTTTCCCATTTCTGCTTTTTATTATTTTCTTCCCTTTCTCAAAATGAGGCTTCATAGTATGAAATGCAGACCATGCAGAAAAAGCCTCTCCACATACCCTACTATTGCTACGGGAGAGTGGATTAAAATGCTGGCATATTTCAGTATTTTTGCTCTTCTATTTATCTACATATGTGAGGTTTTAAAAAACCTGTCATGTCATTAAAAACTTGTGTGACAAGTTTGAATGGGTTTTACCACTGCATGAATTTTGCTGTAATTGCTTAGCTATTCCTTAAAGACAGTTATTGAAGCACATGTCAGTGACATCAATTTTCTGTTTTCTGACAACTAGATTCACAACTTACAACAAAATTCAACTTTGCTCAGTATAGAAGCAATCCTACAAGTCTACAAAGAAAATACCTGTATGTACCATCATGTATACATTTATGTAAATATAAAACCAAGAATAAATATGAACCAAGCATTGAGACTTGTGACTCACCGTAAGTCCAAGGAGCGTGTGGAAGTGCAGCTGGGTTAGGGGGATAGGGATACGGGGCTTGTGGCACTGGTGGTGGGGAAGCAAACTGTGAGTAAACTGGGTGTTGATAATTGTAAGAGACGGGCATGTGAGATGGAGGGTACCCATTTCCTGGGATAAAGGCATTTGCTTGTTGCTGTCCAGCAAAGTAACTAAAATGTTCCGAGTATGAACGATTGAAAGGCATGTTCTGGACAGTACTTGCAACTGCAGTCAGCATTGGAGGTGGTGGTGGCTGTATCTCATATGTTGCCATCCCTTGGTATGTGTGAGTAACAGCAGTGCCATTGCTGCTGCTGTACTGATAAAAACACCAAGAATAGTATGGATATGAAGTCTCAAATGAACGCTCAGAAGAATTATATACCACAGTGGACACAGACTGCGGAGGTTCACTCCAGGATGTGCCAACTTTCTGAGTTAGGACTTCAGGAGTCTTTTCATCCTGTTCAGAGAGGGCGTGCTGTGCTGTTTGAGTCACAAAACAGGCTGAGTTCCTGTATGAGGCAAATGGTGCAGTACTGGGGTGTGGTGCATCCTTCATACACTTCTCTGCTGATCCAGTTTTCATAGGCTGTATTTTATCTACCTGCAGGACAGGAGTTTTGTCCTGGATACACACAGTCTCGGGAGAGCGGGTACATGTACAGTCTTTCATAGACAAATCTAGGATTTCATTATCTCCATGTTGGAAGTCTGCATCACTCATTTCAAGATCGCTATGGGTGGCCCTGGCCCTCACAGGACAGGAAGTGCACACTGAGAGCATGGGTGCATTAAGCACAAGAGCGTCATCATTTCCTGCTCTTAAACTTGAAGAAAAGATCTGTGTGTGATCTGCGGAGTTTTTATGCGATTTCTGCACAGGTGTGTTGTCAGGTGAGCAAGTGGCATCTACATTATTTTGGTCACAAGTTACTAAGGGACAGTCTCCCTTAACATTTGTTTCAGCAGCACTAAATGTCACATTTCTTTTCTTTATGACATTAGAGGGCTCCTGCTGTTCAGAGAGATGGGCTAAAATACCAGGCGAGCTGTTTGTTGGCTCTATCTTGTTTTCTGGCTTTGGTGTACAAGCGTCTTGTACGTGCTCAGCAGGGGAAAGCGAGCCAGGTACCGAGCTCTGTCTTTTGCCCATTTTTGGAGATGCAGAGTTTCTTTTCAGAGTGTTACATGAATTTGATCGTGTTTTGTTTTCATCTTGGATATGAGATCCTGTAGTGCTAGTGAATGTAATATAAACACAAGCAACTTTAAAGATACAGTTATAACATTTTAACATGAACATCTGAAATTTTTATTTAGTATAAGAATTCAGCACTTGGGAAGGCAGAGGCAGACAGTTCAAGGCTGGCCTAGTCTACAAAGTTAGTCCCGAACAGCCAAGGCTACATAGAGAAACCTTGTCTCGAAAAACCAAAAACCAAACCAAACCAAACCAAAGAGACAAAACCCCTTCAGTTTTCCTCCCTGGGTCTGAACTTAGGCATGGTTCCTGTTGAAGAGGATGGTCTCCACATCTGGTACCGTGTTAAGACGGCCGAGTGTCTTGAACATTTCCTTTAAAAAGCCTTTAAAAGTAGGAAACTCCCATTATTCAATCACTCAATATAGTTTCTATTTCATATACTTCCAACCCCACTGACAGGCTTTATTACTCCTAAGTAGCTATCTTTTCCCTGTCCCCATCTCTTTTGGTGTAACTACTGGTTGTGGGTCTCTAGGACCAAATACATCTCCCTTTTCTTGCTAAAACATATACTCTTTTGTTTGTTCATCTGCTGAGAATAAAGAAAGCAGACCTTCAGAATTCTTGCCAATTTAATATCTGTGGTGTTCTTACTAAGTTTAAAGGCTTTTTTTTTTTTGTTTTTTGTTTTGTTTTTTATTTTTTAGACAGGGTTTCTCTGTGTAACAGCCCTGGCTGTCCTGGACTTTGTAGACCAGACTGGCCTCAAACTCAGAGATCCGCCTGCCTCTTCCTCCAGAGAACTGGGATTAAAGGTAAGAGCCACCATGCCCGGCTAACTTTAAAGTCTTAATTAGGCGATAATGGAAGTATCAAGGGCCAAAGCATGTTGAGAAAGAAAAAGTGGTATTATTTCTCCAGAGTTGAGAGGACTTCATCTTCAGTCTAGAGTCTTTATACCCTTTGAGGAAATCAAAAGGCCCATGTTTTAACCAATATAACCTTAAATGGCATTTTAGTGACATCTAATGCTATATAAACTACTGAGTTTTCTAGCAGGTACTCTGGCTTTATTTTCAGTGATGACTTCCTTTGAGACTTACAGCTGCCAGGATGGTCTGTCCCTTCAGAGGATGTTCATTTCTATGAAGCTAGGCCTCTGTGTCATTCTTGTAGCAGAATTAATTTTTTGTTGTTGACTTACAGTTTAATTCTTTAAGCAGCAAATACTTGATTAACAAGCCTAGGATAATAATGCTGGTGTATGTTCCCTCTAGTACTCTTGTGTTTTTATTACGTCACTTTACAACCATTCAGTCACATATGCCACGAAAAGAATTATACAAGTGTAATATTTTTTAAAAGAGGAAAAATCAAGAAAGAAATTAAGCTGTTTGTTCCTTTTTATATAATTTTTTACTTAACCTTCATAAAATGGAAAAAATATGGAGATAGTCAGAAATACAAATTACAGAGGTAAATGAAAACACAAAACTTAGTGAATTTTCTATAGTTACCTTATTCAGTTTAAAGAAATAGCTTTTGGCCAGGCGTGGTCGTGCATGCCTTTAATCCTAGCACTTGGGAGGCAGAGGCTAGAGGGTCTCTGAGGTCAGCCTGGTCTACAAAGTTACACACACACACACACACACACACACACACACACACACAGAGGAATAGCCTTTGAGATCTTATTTTTCCTATTTTAAGCTAAAAAATGCTCCTATGAAACAGAATGCTTATGTCTGTAAATTATACACCATTTCTATTAACTTCCTATTGATAGAAGAAAGCAATTTCTCTTTAATCAGTTTTGAAATTTAGTTGGTATGTAAAATCCACAATTTAAAACTTTTTTTTCCATTTTTTTTTTTTTTTTAAATTTTCGAGACAGGATTTCTCTGTGTAGCCTTGGCTATCCTGGACTCACTTTGTAGACCAGGCTGGCCTCGCTCTCACAGAGATCTGCCTGCCTCTACCTCCCAGAGTGCTGGGGTTATAGGTGTGCGCCACTGCACCCAACTACTTGCCCCTATTTTTTTTTTTAAAGATTATTTATCATGTACAATATTCTGCCTGCATGTATACCGGCATACCAGAAGAGGGCACCAGATCTCAATTAAGATGGCGATCAGCCACCATGTGGTTGCTGGGAATTGAACTCAGGCCCTCTGGAAGAGCAACCAGTGCTCTTAACCTGTGAGCCCTTGCCCCAATCTTTAATGCATTAGGAAGCAGTTTGCTAAGCGATACTTGTTAATATAAACTTTTCTTTCTTGGTTTAGCAGTCATTCCTATATAAGCCCCAGTTAACTTTAGTAATCTTTTTTTTTTAAAGGTTTTATTTATTATGTATACAGTGTTTGAAAGCCAGAAGAGGGCATCAGATCACATTATAGATGGTTGTGAGCCACCATGTGGTTGCTGGGAATTGAACTCAGGACCTTTGGAAGAGCAGACAGTGCTCATAACTTCTGAGCCATCTCTCCAGCCCCAACTTTAGTAATCTTAAAGGCAATTTGCCCTCAATATTTAGAATGAAGTTCAAGATCATTAAGGCCTCAATCTGAAACAAACTTCTATGTTTCCCATGCTTGTCCTCTAAGCTACATGTATGACCCAGGAGTTTATACAGAACTACAAATTGTTTTATTTTTGTTCTTTATTTATTTGCTCAATTTTACTTAGCTGTTATGCAAAGAGGATTGGTGGCAACTTCTACCTTGGATGTTTGGATATGGTTTCTTGTTTGCTTCCAACATCTTTCATGGTAACCTATAAAAAAAGAAAAATTAAACAGCCAAGTTTTACATTAGTGATGACAAACTAACTTGTACTCACCAATTCAAAAAAGTGACTCTGCTAGACTTACATACAGTATTTCACATGTGTACAGCAACCTCTTTAAAAAGTAATTTTGCAATATCCTTCTTTCCCAAATACTTTAAAATCTGAGATGACCCTTGCGGTCTATTAGGATTGTTCCCTCCTTGTTTTGTGAACAGGCTTTTATTATGCAACTCGGGTTGAGTGACCTCTGCTTCTACTTCAACAGTGCTGTGATTAAATGCGTGTGCCACCAAGACCAATGTACTGTTCCCTTGTCAGCAAACAAGTCACGAAGAACCGTAGCATCATCTTTTTTTTGGAAACAAAATTTCATTACACCTTATTTTGTGTGCAGACGTGAGTATGTGGGTATGCATGTGCAGGCGACAAGGACAACTTGCATGGTTCAGTCCTCTCCTTTAGGATCCTGAGTGTTGAACACGGATTGTCAGGCTTGGGGCATGTACTCTGACCTGCTAAGCCATCTACTCAGTGCATATGTAATTATTCTTTAAAAAGTTTTTCTTTTTTATGTGTACTGAATGTATGTGTGTGTGTGTACTTACGTGTATATGTATGATATATATATGCAGCTACCCATCAATTCTCTAAGCATTGTCTGTCAGATACAAGGGTGAATGTTCTTAATCTCCAAACTCCAAACCTCAAGCCTTCAAATCCCAGTGCTCTGAGCTATGACCCAGCACTGTGGAAATGTTCACACCAGGAACCTTTTGGTCCATGCAGAAGTTAAAATGATTACAAAACTACCTTTGGGCATTGTGTATGAAACACGAATGCTTTTCATGTCTACACTTTGGTTCCATTTGCAAAATATCTGTGTGTGTGTATATATATATATACATATATATATATATATGCATGCAAATATAACCAAATCTAGAAAATGCCAAATCTGAAACACTTCTACTTATGCCAGCCTGTATTTTCCATTCATCTGCTAAAAACAGCACCATTTTCTAGTCTTGGCTGATTACCATTTCTAAGTATACTCAGAATTTCATTACCTTTTAAATCACCAAAAAGAAAACCATAACTCTAACACTAACACATCTCACATGACATTATATTTTAGTATGTAGGGATAAAGGTCAAATTCCTTAGGCCTGTACTTAAGTCGGGGACACTCCCCCTCATACCCCACATACGCGCGCGCGCGCGCGCGCGCACGCGTGTGTGTGTGTGTGTGTGTGTGCATGAGCCTGTTGAACACAGGGACCTGGAGCCTGCTATGGTCTGTGTTACACTCTCAGACCCACAGCAACCCCCTTTAAGGCCTGCCTCATTCTTCCTGGCACCAATTTAAGTTGGCTGGAAGTTCATGGACAGAGCATTAACCCAGCATATGCAGAGTCTGGCTTCTAATCTCAGTATAATAAAGACGAATAAACACCTAGCCTCCTTATCTTTAAATAAGTTGACTAAAGTGCATATTTCCTATGGTTTTTGTGAAGAATGAATTTTTATTTTTACATACTATATAAATGTTGCTAATATAAGATTTTTGTAACTTTCATAATCATATATTGAAAATTTCTGCCCTATTATTCCAATAGGATTTACCCAGTTCATTGTCCAAAGAAACCACTCAATAATTAATTGGTCAGTCACAGCCCCCTTACTAGCTATTAAGCTTTATTCTTTCATGAAATACTTTCTAATATATGGAAAATTATGTACTTGCAAGGTACCTCAATTACATAACTCTGTAAAGAATATAAGTCATTTAATCCAACACTAATAGTTAGCAGGCAGAATGTAAAGCCTTCCCAACTTTTATAATCTGTAAGCTCCTTTTCTGGATAGAGTAACCTTGTTGTGCTCAAGAACATTTGCAAGTTTGATTTTAAGACATTTGTACCTTTTGCTTCTTATAACTGGAACCAGCGTCAGCATTTCCATTTCTCTGAGAGACTTGACACGTGTCTGCTGTCACAAGTCGTTTTTTAGAGGCACTTGAGGTGTTTTTCCCTGTGCCCTCTGTACCCGAGGGTGTCTGCGCAGAAATCCCGGGTTGACTGCTGTTCTCCCCCGGTTCTGAAACGGGCACATCCACCTTCTCTTTCCTGTTCAGGTGCAATGTTTCCCTTCTGTTATGCAGCATTTGGAAAAAGAGAAGATGAGCAGACAGTTTAGTACCTTTAGTACTTATCATCTTCATATGTTCAATTGTCTTCATAACTTTTATAATATGGACCATTTTTCCAAAATCTTTCTGCGGGGCAGACATTACGTTTTTGAGTAGCATAAAGAACTGCTTGTGGTTATGTTCTAATTCTGCCACAGTGTTTCCATAGTTTACAGATGCGGTATGTGGCTCCAAGTCAATGTATGTGGAAAGTGAATGCTTAGATTTAGTTATAAGCCTTCTAATTCCTGTAAGTTCTTTAAGTTCTCTGGAGAATAAACGCAGAGCGTAGGAACAATTAACAGCTTCCCTGTATTCACAGATAATAGCCAGCTCTTTCTTAATGTGAGAAATAGCAATCTCTATCACTTTCCAAAGACAATCTGTCTGCTTGTCATCAATTGAAAAGGAAGCCATTTCTTCTTGGCATCTAATAAGGTCAGGAAGAAGAGACCAATCAAACCAGAGCAGACCTCGAACCCTCTGCTTGTGTAGTTTCTTTGCTATTGAATTTTTAAGGTAGTGCACTGTTTCTGAGAGCATGACAATTTCAATATAAATATCAATAGCTTCAGGCTTTAAAATGACAGCTCCATGAGTGTGGTTGTTTAATATATCAAAAACGTTTTCTTCTGTAATAAAAATGTTATCTACGTTATCTTCTTGCAGCATCTGGAAGTACTTTTTTAAAATTTCTAAGTGATCTGTACATCTGACAGTGAGGTCCAGTAACTTTTCTGGGTCTGCAGATTTAGCCTGATCCAGTATCTCACTAATACAACCAATATCTGGATATGAAAGCCAAGCTTTGTTCAGCCTACAGTTTGGTATGCTTCCTACAGCTGACTGTCTGGAATCAAGCACAGCATTGTCTTCAAGCCCAATACCAGTTGGTTCATTGTTTGAACCTTTAGACAAGACACCACAGATCTTCTTCAACTTAGAAAAAGCACATTCATTCATTTCCTCCACTTCTCTGTGTTTTTCTGAGTGTCTTTTGGGGAAATAGTGGCTGTTTTCTTTCCATACAAGACTTTTTGCAGCATCAAAATATATATGTTCCAGACCATAAAGGCAGATTTTGACACTTATTTCTTCACTGCTCTTGATAAAACTAACCTTTGAGGAGACCACTTCTATAATGATCCACAAATGATCTGTCTTTCCTGGACAGGAATAGACTTTAGCAGAGCCCCCATGTATCCTGATCAGCTTTAGAGCACTTTTTCTTACGTTTTCCAGGTCTCCTAAACTATCTCCAAAGTTAACTCCACAGGCAAATGGAACAGAAAGACAAAAGTCAAAGCAGTCAGAATAGTGCCTCAATATGGCTTTGCATTCGATGATTTGCCGTTTATATTTTAAGAATGCATAGTATGAATTAGCTTCTTCCTTTGCTTCTGCTAAGAATTCAACTAACTGATTATGGTAATTTTGTAACTCACAGAATGCATTATATTTTAGTCGTCCCTGAAAACCAGGATAGAAATTAGACTGCAGCTGATACCCACGTGGCCTGTGAAGCAGCTCGCTGTACAAGCTGTCATCATACCAAAGCAAGCTTCGGAATGTTGGTTTACCTTCTAAGAACCTTATTTTGTTTTCAATGAACTGAACAGTTTCCATTGCCATTTGAAGCTCTACCCAACTATCAATAGCACTCGGTTTCAATTTAAGTCTACAATTATCCCACAAGTTTTGTTCTACCAACAGCTTTCTTGAAATCAGAATATGGTTAACTGGACATTCTTGCTGTCTTTCAAATGCTTCAACAAATAAAGGGAGAATATTTTGACAAGCCTGAGCCTCTTCTTCTAAAATCTGCAAAGATGCTGTTTCATCTGCTCTCCGTAAGATCTGGGATAGCTGTGCTACATGAGATGTGCAGGCAGCTGGGTAGTGTTCTTCTTGTAATTCCTTCTGAAGAGCAGTGGCTGTACAGTTCTCACGTAAAGCAGGCCTACGATTAGCTCCTGCAATGGCTGGCTTGGAGAGACAATCAGAGTGGGAGCTGCTACTAACTTTAATTTGTCCTGCTTCCATTCTTTCATTAAGCTGACTAGGAATGTTTTTCAAAGCAATTGTCTCTATGGTAGAATTTTTAATGCTCAGATGAGAATCAGTCAAGATGCTTTTAATTATTTTCTTGTTTACGTGGAAGCATTCTTCTTTTAGGATCCTCCTTTGACTTTTGTACTCAATAGTAACAGCTGATCCTTCAGTAATCATTTTTTTGTAAATTGCTTGCTCAATTTTCCTAATTTTTTCCTCCTCAATGTATTTTGCCAAATATTTATTTGAAGGAACCTTTACATTCTCTCTTAAGAGCGAATAACTATCATTGGACAATAGCGCCTTTAAATTTTTCTTACAACTTTTACTTTCTCCAGTTCCTAACGTTAGATCCAATATAGAACGCTTAGTAACAGTCACCTCCTTCACACTTACATGGAAATGTCCATTTCCCCCCACAGGAGAGTCTTCCTCACCAGCTGTCACTAGATTTGATGACAAAGGAGGAACAATGTACCTTCTGCTTGCTCTATTTCCTGTAGGAATGCTTGGTGCGATCGCCACAGGAACTGTGCACTTTTCTACAGGAAAAATCACTTCTCCATTCCTAGTACCATCAGATACAAGGTTATCTTGTTCATAGATATCAACATTTAAAAAGTGCTTCTTGTTTGAGTCTAAACCTGAAACAAGTATGTCAGTGTTAGCTATACAAGTTGCATCGTAGCTGTTATCTAGACTATAACTTGTGTTTTCTTTTGTGAAACTGAAAGACACTGAATTGCTTTCACATACAGCTGTTTTATCTTCAGAACTATATTCTTTTGTCATATCCATAGTATTGTGTGTTGAATGGTTTTCAAGCTTTGCATAGTCACTACTAGACATCTGTCTATCAGT
Source organism: Acomys russatus (assembly GCF_903995435.1). NCBI lineage: Eukaryota > Metazoa > Chordata > Mammalia > Rodentia > Muridae > Acomys > Acomys russatus. The sequence goes on along the minus strand of NC_067163.1, from coordinate 23,690,785 downwards.
CTGATACTCTTTTTCAGTTAGTGTTTCTTCTGGGTAAAGCATATACCCACTTGTTTCAGAAAAATGCTCAAGTTCGGAAGAGCCTACACTTCCCACAATGCTATTCGCGTATTCTAACTGACTAATACTCTGGGATGTATAAGCTAGGGGTAACTGTGATTCAGGAAGTTGCTCTTCATCACAAAATTCTCTTACATGGAAAGTAAGACTACTGGAAACATGCCTAGACATGATTCCATTTGAAAGGCACTCTGCAATTCTCTCTCTGCTTGTTCTATAAGATCTGTGCTTTGATATCGGGGCCAATGACTCATCAAAATCAAATCTTAAAAATCTTTTCTCTTCCTGTCTGTCATATCTTCTTTTGGACAAAAAATGCCTAGTAGAATATCTTCTTTCAGACATCAAACTATCACCTTGAAGATCACAACTTTCCCAGAAATTATTGCAGATTATTGCGTACGCTTTTGGTAATGGGCCTTTTCTCTTTTTCCCCACTTTAGATATAAGCTGCAAAGATGTATGAAGTCTTCTATACGCTTTCTTTAAGTGAAGAACTGCTTTGTCCAGTTTTCTGGACAGATGTTTGCTTTTACATAAAGATGCCTCACTATTGAGAATATTCAGTACATTCCTAATGTGCCTCTCTGACTGTGAAAACGTTTTAATTCGTCCTTGGGATAAGGAAAAAAACTGGTCAGATGAGTCGTGACCTCCTGGCTTCTTCCTTGTCTCCTGAGTTTCACGCTCCCTTAGGTCCTTGTGGGAGATGTTCTGACCCCTGGAAGATGCATGGAGGTTTCTCTTGCTGCTTTTTGATTCCATGTCCTTTTTTCTTCTACTATCACTAAAGTCAGGCTTTGAGTTTTTGGGACATTTATTATCATTGATTACTGTGACAGATGGTGCAGCAGACAAAGAGTCACTGTTTGGTTTTCCAGATATATGATTCACATGTGTATTATCACTTGAGTTGGACCGATAAGAGGTTCCAGACTTGCTCCCATGTCCTGATTCTTGCACCGAATTACCAAACTTATTATTACATGAAAAACTGGAATTTTCTCCAGAAGATTGAGAGTAAACACCAAATCCACAGGCTTTCTCCTCTTTATTAGCTGCTGGCTGTGTGGGTTCAGATGCGCATTTGTGAAAATTATCTAAAGAATTATCAGTGGGGCTGATTCTTAGTCTAACGAAGTTTGTAATTGTAATTTGTAGATCTGGAAGAAAAATTGGGTTGTGGAGCTCTTTTTTCTTTCCTTTTTTGGAAGAGAAAGGAACAGAGTTACATTCTGGAGCGTGATGCTGATCAGTGCGCTCTCTTCTCGCAAAACTCGAGGTTTCCATCTCTTCACTAGTGTTTCCAAATAGGGCTTCCCAATCAATACGCGATTTTAGAGACTCGTATATATCAAAATCGTCACAAGGAACATCGCTATGGCTACGCATATTTTGTTGAAATAAAGAAGCATCACCAGATTCTTCAAGTTCTACTTCAGTTTCATGTCCCAATTCACAAGTTTGAAGAACTGAATTCTCATTAACTGACTGTTCGAAGTGTTGCAATTTATCTTTATCAGGGCCAGTTTTGCAATCAGAGATGCTACGTTTTACTAAACCAAAATCTGAGCTCTCAGGGGAACATGTTTCTTTCAGCTGGTATTGATGATCTCCATGATTCGTGCTTAATGTGAGAGCAGCAGTACCAACGACTTGTTTTGTAGCATTTGAGGCTCCATGTACTGTGGAACCTTCAATTTCTGGAAACGTGAGCACCAAGTTCTCTGCACTTCTTCCGTCATTTGGCGCATGTCTTTGTTTCACAGCACCCACACTATCTTTGCTCTCTGATGACGCCGTTTCTGCTGGGCTACCTTTCTTTCCCCGGACTGAGTTCAATGTGAAGCGTCCTTCAAAATTCGAAATTTCTGCTTTGGTGTTACTTTTAATTTCCTTCATTTCAACAATATTGGTGAAAAGGTCATTTGAATGAAAATCTTGCTTCTTACTTCCATTTATGTTATCTGTGTTGCATTCAGCAAACAAAGAAGCATCATCTTTCTCTTGAGCATTATTTGCATTTTCATAATTTCTTTGTTCCTGTAAATTAATTTTCAAGTCTGGATCACAGCTCAACTCTGCGTCATAAGAAAGGCTGTGATCCTGTACACCATCTTTGATATGAGAAGCTTCTTCTTTTTGAAGGTTATAAGACACTGCCTCATTTTCATTTTCCCTCTGGATGCACATATATTCTCCAATTTTGCTGCAGCCTGAACTATCAAGAGACATGTCCATGGCGGGAGATGGCATACCACCACCAGTAGTGAGTTGTCCTCTGGCCAGGGGACCATCATCTTTTGCTTCATGGAAAGCATCAGTGAACACGGTAGCAAAGTTCTGACTATTTTGTTCTGCTGTCAAATCTAATAGCCCTTGAGCCATGGCAAATCTCGTATGAATATTATCTTCACACTCTAGTGAGTATTGAGGATGCTTTTGTGAAAGACACTGTGTATGTGGAGTAAGATTACACTCTAATTCCAATGCTGCACGATCCAGTTCATTTTCACCCCTTGTGGTAGACATGGGCGATCTGGGCATTTGTAGCTTATGAGTAACTGGTATTTTTTCACAATTTCCCATTAAAGAATTAAGATTTCCACCTTCTTTGTGTTCCTGATGTAATGCACTGCACTGATCAACTGGGCTAGTTTGGGTTTCATTAGTAAAATAACTGACAGTTTCTTTCCACCAAGTCTGGTTGACTCTATGTTTAGAACTGTCCTCTGGGCTGATGGAGGTTCTCATCGTTCCGGTATTTTGCATGTATTCACAGAGGTTTCCTTTCTCCTGGTCTGGGAAGAGTGTAGACACCTGGTGATCAGCCTTATATACAGTATTTAAATCAGAAGGCCATGATTCTGGAGAGATGTGATTCTGAGAGTCTTTGCCACAAGTATTTTCTGATTCACAGGAGCTGCGTGGCTCACTGTTTGGCTCAGTTAAAACTGGGGTGCTGCTTCTCTTTTGGACCCTCTGGGCCTTTTCTTCCCTGTGCTTTTGTTTCCCAACATCTGAAAATTCGTTTGATAAAGAACTGGGGAAGGAAAACCTGTGTTTCTCATTACATTGTTCTGCAATGGCAACTTTACTAGATGCCATAAAATCATAGTCCTCTGAGCCAGTACTGTAAGTCTGAGTGTGTGAACTTTCAGAAGAGAATTTGAAGCAAGGGGCATCCAAGTAATTAGCGCCAGCGTGATCAGCAGAGGTGACTTCGGATGAAGAGATGGAACTAGTCGGCTTCATTTGTGAATTATCATGATCCAAATTCTTACCAAATGGCAAAACATCACTCAGACCTGAAGTATTATTTTGTGTTCTCATGTTTTGTTCTCTCTTCATCAGTCTGGGATCCTTAATGAACTTTGAAGTAATAACTGTACTTGAGGCGGTATTGGTTTGAAAAGGAAAAGCAACAGAAATAGTATTTAAAATATTTCTAAGGTAAGTCACACTGAACATGCCACCATCCCCACTTGCTGTGTCATCAGTGGGCACGCAGGAAAGACCTGAGTCGTGTGTATATACTTGAGAAGCATCTCTCATTTCTGATGAGTTTTCTGTCTGTCTGCTGTCTGCTTCAAGCACAGAACTGTTTCCATTTTGTACGTTTCCATAAGAATTACAAGTATCTGAGTTGGAAGGACCCATCTCTGAATTTAGTGCTTTACATGGGCAAGTTTCCTGCACAGACGGATGGGCAGGCTTCCTGAAGTGCTCAAAGATGACTGTAGCATCTTTTCCTTTTCCAATTCTTTTGGCAACTGTACAATTATTCAGAGAACATGTTCTTTCTGTGGGAAATAATAAAGATGTCATGAGTAATTTTAACTGAGTTCACTTAATAATCCAGTGGTGATTATCTGTTCTTAGCACAAAAAACAGAGAGGTTAAGAGAATATGAATCAGTAAGTAAGAAAAATGTTGCAATGTAAAATGCGGCCCTAGTCTAGCAAACTTAACTAAGAAAAAAAAAACCCCTATTTGATAAGAAGTGAATTCTGATAAATAATAAATAGAAATATTACAACAGAAAGCCAGGGAGGCCAATGGGATGGCTCAATGAGTAAAAATGCTTGCTGCCAAACTTGATGACCTGAGTTTGGTCCCTGGAAGTCCCACAATGGAAGGAGAGAACTAAGTCCTATATGCTGTCCTAGGAACTTTATAAATGTGCCTAGAATGCATGTAATTACATTAATACAATACATAAATATATATAATAAAAAACAGAAAGCTAAGATTATAGCTCAGTTGTTAACTGTACTATCAGCTAACATGCAGGAATCTCTGAGCTCAATTTCCAGCACTGCAAAAATCAGGTGTGAGGATACACCCTTGTAATTCCAGCATTTGGGAGACTGAGGTTAAAGGTCATCTCTGGCTACTAAGTGTGAGACTGGCCTGGGCTACCCCGTTGTAAAAAATATATATAAAGAAATGTTAAATTGGAAAGCGCTTTTCTGTCACAAACTATCACTTATACTACATTTCAATATTTCATGGCACCTATGCACTACTAAGCAAAACTGTTTCTACCTTGCTTCTTTTCCTTCTAGGAAACGCGAAAGCTATATGCCTTCTATAATAGTTACAGTAAAAAAAATCAGCTAACAGTAAGTATTAACAAGTATGTGGAGAAACTGTAATGCTAAGAAATTGCTGGCCTCAAACTATGGATGCAAATGATGCGACCATCTTAAAAAAGTCTGGAGAGTTCCTCCATAGATTTATAGCTGTATACAATGACCTGTCAATTTGATGAAAACACATGTTCACTTGAAAACTAGTACACAATCATACTATTATGCATACCTGCCAAAAGTTGGAAACAACCAGATATCCACTAACTGCTAAGTATATAAACACAACATAGTACACACACACACACACACACACACACACACACACACACACACACACGAAAACTATTCCATAACAAAAGTGAAGTACATTTATTGAAAGTGCAGCAATATTTATTAAAAGACATTTAGAAATTTGTAGAAATATTACAAAATTAAAATGTTAAGAAATTAAAATATTTAGTAGTGTCTTTTTCATTTTACAAATTAATGTACAGAATCAATTGAAGACAACAAAATTCTCAGAGATAGGTATGGTGGTAGATGTTTACAGCTTGACTCTAAAGAATGGGGACAGAGCACTAGCAGCTCCTGGAGTGCCTGCAGCTGACTGACATCACACAGGGTTATTACTCCAGACCAGTGGGCAAAATGGAGTTGTAATAAAGTGTTCTTTAAGACAATTGGTTTATGCCAATGGAAAGTAGGATGTTTCCAGAAAGGAAAGACCAAAATGGTAAAAGGAAGCTACAAAGTATTTTATTTTTCTCTTTTTCTTGAGACAGGGTCTCACTATTAGCCCTGGCTCACCTGGAAGTCACAGAGATCTGCATGCCTCTGCTCCTGGATGCTAGAGTTAAAAGTGTGTGCCTGGCTCTATAAACTTTTTAAAGACTTCATTTACTTAGGAAAGCATTCATGAGTAAGAGAGATTTAACATCAGTTATCTCAATATAGTAATGTATCTTATCACAGGTGTGATGGCTCACACCTCTAATTCCAGCAATCAGGGAGGGTAATGCAGCGAGATCACTGTGTAGTTCAGGTCACCTGTAATATGAGTTTGGGTTGCAAAGTGAGAGTGTGGTTTAAGAAAACACATGGCAGAAAGACAAATAAAAAGTACAAAACAAAACCCACTAAATTAGAGAAAACAGTTTCAACATTCTCAAGATCCAAGATCCAATTGCTGACATATAAAACGGCTCTCACCAAACAAACAAACAAAAGAAACCTCAGCTCAATTAAAATATGTGGGTAAAAGACTGGACCAGAAGCTGGGTGTGGTAGCACATGTCTGTAATCCAACCATTCAGAGAGGCAGAGGCAGGCAGAGCTCTATGAGCTCCAGGCTAGCCTGGTCTACAAAGCAAGTCCAGGACAGCCAAGGCTACGCAGAGAAACCCTGTCTCAGAAAAAAAAAAAAAAAAAAAAAAAAAAAAGAAAAAAAGAAAAAAAGAAAAACAAAAGAATTGGACTAGAAGTTTTAGAGAAGCGGTTCTTTGGTGCTGTGGCAACTCAAAGCATGTGTTGAATCTCCAGCATCCATGAATGGCTGTGCACCACTGTAACCCCAGCATTAGGGTGCGGAGATAGGCAATCCCAAGAGGGATTATCAGCCTAGCTGGTAAAATAAACTTTCAATCCAGTAAGAGATCCTGCGTCAGGGCAATTTGAAATAATAGACAAAGACATTGGACACCCTGCTCTGACCTCAGCATGCATAATCCATGGGCACCGGGACACTCACAGCATATAGAAAAGAACCACACACACATAGAAATATATACATCTCTCTCTCACACACAAAATGAAAATTCAAGCGTGCAATAAATCTACCAAGAGGCCCTAATCTTGTTAGTATTTGGACAAAAGCTAAAATCGGGAGTAATTTACTACAGCAACACAAAAAACAAAAATGAAAAAGTCTGATGGAACTAAGTATTGGCAAAGATGATAAGATTCTAGTAGCATTAAGGAAAAATTAAAAACAAAATGAGCCAATATATACTAATCATTAGACTAATAAAAATAACTTTTAAAACTTTATGTAGCCTAATGCACTTGATTCAACCACTTTAGAAAATCACATGACATCATCTCTAGTGTCAGTGTTCATACAAATTCCACAGTAACACTCTAGCATAATAGCACTGAGACCCTTATATAAATACCAGTGTGGAATAAGAAGTGGCAATGGTACCTAAATTTTCCTAATACAATAGTATAGTCACACAAGACTCTCCATCCATCCATAAAAATGGACAAATTGCTGTTATAGTAATCAATACAGAAAAGTTACACGAACATATAACAAAGCCAAAGTGGTAAAATATGTGCATATGATCCTAGATCTATAAAATGGAAGACAGGTAAAGCCACTGTCTTTGTTAGAGGCTGACAATGTGTGAGAACACTAGGAATTTAAGAGCAGCACAGCTGGATACTGTACACATCTTACCAAGCCTCTTAGGAAACCCTGTGGAGGGGAATCTCAGCGATGTCATAAGTTGTCCATTTCCTGCTTTTTTACCAATAAATTTTACTGTTACTATTGCGTATGGAAGACACTGCCTAGGTTTATCTACTGGTCTCAAAAAGACATCGTATTCATAGACGTACACCTGAAAGACATAAGAAAATCAAATTATTATATAAAAACTCTGGCCCCAGCTTTCTTTAGAGTACCACGAACTATCAACAAGGAGCTAGATGAAAGTTAGCCAAAACCCTGCTACTTATATCTTGGTAACCCCGCCTCTTACAGTCAGAATGCGGCTTTATGTTATGCTAAATGTCCTCAAGGCTGCTTACAGGTTGTTCCTTTTCTGTCAAAACCTAAGGCACTAGGCTGTTTCCCCCCACACACCGACAGAGGGTCTGCATCTTGAAGAGCCATGGCTTCATGACAAACCATTTACTACGTAATTTTGATGAAGGGTTCCAGTATGATTAGGGAGAAAAACTGTTTATCCCATGAATATGGTGCTTACCTTGTAACTACTGCAAAACTAAAAACCCACAATGCAGGACCCAGCACCTGTACTGCTGCCCCACCCTGGGACCCTCCAGCCCAGCCCATCTCTTTAGCGTGCTTTCTTTGTGTTGCTAAATAAGCTTTTCTTTAACTGTCTCTTGCTGTTTCCTTTGAGGTGGCAAAAACCATAGCTATCTCTCCACCTTCTTTAACCCCTGTTTTGTTATGAATATATAAATTTCCTCTTCTTCCTCCCACTACATATTTTTACTTGGAAGCTACTGATATTGACAGAAGCACAATGCTGCTTTAAAATAAGTACTATTTTCTAGTGAAATGTGTTGCATATGTCCTGAAACCTATCTCAAGCCAGACATAATAAAATATCAATACTTTTCACATGTGGAAACACATTTACACTTTTTTTTCTTTAGTTCTTCAAATTACATCTCAGTTGTTAGCCCATCCCTTGTATTCTCCCATTCCTCCCTCCCTCCCGCTTCCCCCCCCATTCCCCTCCCCTATGTCTGTGACTGAGGGAGACCTCCTCCCCCTGTATATGCTCATAGGGTATCGAGTCTCTTCTTGATAACCTATTATCCTTCCTCTGAGTGCCACCAGGCATCTCCATCCAAGGGACATGGTCAAATATGGGGCCCCAGAGTTTGTGTGAAAGTCAGATCTCCTTCTCCACTTAACGGTGGAGAATGTCCTGTCCATCAGCTAGTCTGGGTAGGGGTTCGAAGTTTACTGCCTATATTTTCCTTGACTGGTGTCATAGTTTGAGGAGGACCCTAGGGCCCAGAGCCGCCTGTAGTTTTCCAGGACCCTCTGGATCCTTCTATTTCCTCATTCTCCCAGGCTTCTCACACCTAAAGTCTCAATAGCATGTCCTCCCCTCTGACCCACTTTCCTGATAGGTAAAGTTTTCCATGGGGACGTACCCCTTGGGCTACTGTCTCGATATAAGTGAGTATATACCATTTAACTCTTTTTGCTTCTGGGTGAACTCACTCATTATGATAATTTCTAGTTCAATCCATTTGTCCACAAATTTCGGAAATTCCTTGTTTTTAATAGCTGAGTAGTATTCCATAGTGTAAATGTACCAGCTATGAACATGGTTGAGCATATGTCCCTGTTGTGTGGTAGTGCATCTTCTGGGTATAGTCCAAGGAGTGGGATAGCTGGGTCTTGAGGAAGCCCTATTCCCATTTTTCTGAGAAAGCGCCAGATAGATTTCCAAAGTGGTTGTACTAGTTTGCATTCCCACCAGCAATGAAGGAGTGTTCCTCTCTCTCCACATCCTCGCCAACATGTGGTGTCATTTAAGTTTTTGATCTTAGCCATTCTGCACATTTACACTTCTAAGGGAAGACTTATTTTCACTTATACATAATATAATGTTCTATTAAAATGCTACAAAGTATTAAGCAAAATATAATAAAAAGTGCTCTTTTACTTAATTAATGGTGAACTTGCAAAGCTTTCCTTTGTTCCTCTTCTGAAGTATAAGAAATCAATATTATTCAAAATCATCTTATTTTTAGCATATTTTAAATGATACATCATAACTGGACATACTTATAAGTGTGAATTTTAGTTGTTGTATGCACATATGTAATAACATGTACATGTGGAGGCCAGAAGTCACTCTCGGGTGTCATTCCTCAGTGCCAGTCATTTCTGTTTTTTGAAACAGGGTATCTCACAGGATTGGAATCTACCAAGCCCACTATGTATGTACAGCGCAGAACCTCACAGTATCCACCACCTTACCCCTCTCATCACTGTCTTTAGTGGTGAAACATTTGAAATTTACTTTCAGTAACTTTGAGTGTAAATGATTGGCTGTAGTTATGCCACTGTGAAGTCTTGTTTAAAAGAGAAGCTGACGTGCTCACTTCAGCAGCACAGATACTAAAATTGGAAAGAGAAGATTAGCATGGCCCCTGCGCAAGGGTGACACGCAAATTCATGAAGCATTCCATACTAAAACAAAACAAAACAAAATAACAACAACAAAAAACAAACAAACAAACAAAAAAAAAAAAAAAAAAAAACAGGGGGAAAAAAAAAAAAGAAAGAGAAGCTGACAGCCAACTTAGGGATCAGGTTTAAGGCATCTAAATGGTTTCTGTACTCAGCCTGGGTCTTTCAGGTATCAAGGAAGCCTAGCATGAACATACCATTGAATTGTAGGCTTGTAGCTCAAGGGCATCTTTCAGAGAAGGCATATTTCTTGACATATGGCAATCAAAGTTAGGAGAAGGATCAAGAGAAATTTTGCTTTTATCCACAGAAGGATGCATTTTCTTTACTTTTCCAAAGAGAACCTAAAAAACAGAAGACAATACACAAACTTTAAAGTCTAATGCTTTTAATAGTGATGCAGTGACAAAACTGTTAATCCATGCCCTGGATGAATGGGATGTTCTAACGTCGGAGGCACACCACTTATTTCCCAGATTAAACTCTGAGATTAAAATTACTTCTAATAAAAATTTCAGAAAACCCACTTTTAGAAATGAGATTACTATGAAAGTGTATGTGAAAGACTATGAATATTTGAGTTAGAAATAGACAATAGTGGGAGAGACCAGGTGACATAAATCTAGACAGTAAAATATAACAGTGTGTTTGTTTTATTTTCTGCTTTGGATTTTTGAGGCGCTCTCCCTGATGAAGCTCTAGCTACTCTGAAACATGTTATGTAGGTGAGGCTCCCCTCAGACTTGTGACAGCTTTCCTGTCTCTGCCTCTCAAACGCTGGGATGATAGGTGTGTCATGAGGCCCAATGTACGGCGTGTAATTAAAAAGACCACTGAATAAAGTGAGTGAGGCAGATTATTCAACAAAGAGGACTGAGAAATTAAATTACTATTAAGTGTATAAACAAAAAAAATTACACAAGTTAAACATTCAAGTACTGAAAATAGTGTGATAATACAAGAAGTCTTTTTAAGAATAACGGCTAAGAACTCATGATGCCAAAACATGCAGATTTCACTATGTAATGGTTTAAAATTTCTCCACACTAAACACCAAGAGTTTAACATACACATTTTCTGAGGATGTGAGAAAAGAGGCAGGTGTGTGTGGAGAGAGATAATTACTAATGGTGCTTCTCGGGACATCAGGGCATTACACAGCAAAACATGTAAAATGTACATGCCTCTGACTTAAAAAACTGTATCTAATTAGCTAATTTTCAATTCTTGCCTGAATTGGAAGTTGCTGCTCAAGGTTTTGTGCTTGGTCTCCTTACTGCCTGTTAGTTAAATCACTCCACTGCTGTTAGAAAACATTATGTAGTAATTCCTCAGAATTAAATTTGAATTACCACATGGTCCAGAAATACCACATCAGGCATATTACAAAACTCGGAGGGCCAGTGAGATGGTCCATTGAGTAAAGGCACTTTGCTATGTCTAATGGCCACCATAGGACCCACAGGGTAGGAGGAGATACTGGACCCCCACACGCTACCCTCTGACTATTATAGGTAATACATAGATATAATAAAAAAGAAATGTAAGTGGAGGATTTTTTTTGGTGTGGTATGTATATGCATGTGGCTGTGTGCATAGTCATGTGTAGGACAGAGATAAGGATGCCTGCTCACTGTATTGAGGCAGGGTCTCTCGCTGGGCATGGAGCTCACTGCTTTGGCTTGTCTCGCTGGCCAGCAAGCCCAAGGAACCCTTCTGTTAGACTCCATCTCCGCAGAGCTTGGATTACGTGTGATCTTCCACATCTTTTACATGCATGCTGGGGATCCAAACTTAGTTCCTCATGGTTGCATGGCAAACATGTTAACAGCTGAGGCACTCCCCAACCGCAAACAAAGGGCTTTTAAGGAATATTTGTATACCTGTTGTCATAGTGCTTAGTTTAAACAGTCAAGATGAACGAGAATGCAAATATGGTGCGTCTACCTTATAAAAAAGAAAACCTGACAGAGGGATAAACATTTAGCACAGGCTAAGCGCTGTGACAGTTTCAGTGACTCCACTCCCATGAGTACTCACAACAGTTACACTACTGTAAGCAGAAGTAGAATGCTGACTTCCAAGGTCTGGAGGGAGAAGGGATGGTATTTATTGTTTAATAAATATAGTATTTTTGCTTGACGATGCAATGCATTCTGGAGGAAATGGATTGTGAGGATTGAACAGCAATATGAGTATATTTGAAGCTACTGGACTGTATTTAAAAATCTGCTGAGAGGACATTTTATTGTATTTTACTAAAACAGTAAAGTTTGTAAAACATATTTATGTACTTACAGCATTTTCCAAACGCATTTTGGAGAACTAGAAAGATTCATGGTGTGTGTGTGTGTGTGTGTGTGTGTGTGTGTGTGTGTGTGTGTGTGTGAACACGAGTGTGTGTGGGGGGCTGGAGCACAAGCACTCATGCATGCATGCACAGGATGGCGGTGAGAGTCGACGTATGCATGCTAGGAAAATATTCTATCACTGAACTATACCAACTCAAAACTTTATTACTGACAATTGAGTGCATGCCTTTCTAGAATTTTCTGGGTATTTTCTTTCCTTCCTTTCTTTGGAGACAGGGTTTCTCTGTGTAGCTCTGGCTGCCTAGAACTCACTTTGGAGACCAGGATGTCCATAAACTTAGAGATCTGCCTGCTTCTGACTACTGAGTGCTGGGATTAAAGGTGTGCGCCACCATCACCACTGTCACCACCACCTGGCTCCTGCTTTTCGTTTTTTTTTTTCAGTGCTGGAACTCTAACCCAGGACTTTATGGATACTAGACAAGCACTCTACCACTGAGCATGCCCTAGCACACTTCTGGTCTTGTGTATGTGTGCGTAGAAGGGCTTGTGCACACACTATGTGCTCTGTGAGGGGGACTGAGGAAGACTTACCCCTTTGGAATATGGTAGGGTCTTTTACTGAAACTAGGGCTAGGCTGGTGGCCAGCAAGTCTGAGCGAGCCTCGTGCACAGCACTGGGGTCACATCCAGCTTTTCCCTTGGGCTCTGGAGACCCTGCTACAGCAGCCTGAGGACTTTCCGCCTCCTCAGTCCTAATCCATGCTTTTCTTTGTCTACATATTTTACAACACCTTGGTAATTACCAACAGCGTGTAAGTGTCTGGTCTTTTAAGACAGGGTTTTGGTATGGCAGGCAACCATAACTCTCTGTATAACCCAGGGGAGTGGTCTTTAACCTTCCGGCCCTAAACCTTCCACATGCTTGGTATACAATCATGCTTGAGCCATATACTATTTTAAATCAAATGACTGTATAAACATTTCCATAAGCCTTTAAAAATGCTCCACAGAAGCTGAAGAAACGGCTTGGTGGTTAAATGCACTTCCTGCTCTTGAAGAGGACCCAGGTCCAGCTCTCAGCACCCACACGTGGCCCCCAACCCACCGCCACTCTACTTCACAAGGATCCAGGTCTCTGCAGGCAGGCACACATTTGGTGCACTTAAATATATGCAGGCAAAACAGCTATACATGTAAAATAAAAGTAAAGCTATCTTTTGCAAAATGCTTGTCCATCTACTGATAATGGATTTGTCATAGTGCAGAGAAGATACCTGACAGTTCCACCATAAAACACTAAGTGGATACTTTAAAGATGGCTGTTATGTTTTACTCTAAACCATACTCTCCACACACAAGTTCTGTTCGGAGACCCTGTTCTACCCTTTGCAAAATTATTTTATATAAGTATGGCACATTTGTTAAAAATAATGGCATTGGCACATTGGTATTAGACTGAAATGGCTTAATAAAGTTAGCTTATGCCACAATCCTATTTTAATTGCCCAGAGACACAAACCACTATGGTGCTACAGTATAACAAAAAAGTTAAAAGAGGGATAATGGCTGCAGAACAAAGTTTGTGTTGGGAAGACAATGATGCTGAGTGCCACCTTTGTGCATCTCAAGTTTCACTTTGTGGCGCAGTTGGTAAAGAGCAAAGACCAAGGGAGATTTCCAAAGGACGACAAACTAACTATGGAATCCTACTTATAATTTAAACTGAAAGCAAGCTATGTCCATGCGGTCTGAGAGTAAATCACTCCTATACTTATGTTTTAGGTTACTACCTACCTTAAAAATCATGATGCTTTCTACAGTAGCATTTTGACTCAGAGCATAATTCAGAGCAACATCAACATGTCTGAACAAATAAACTCCAAGAAGAGGATTCCCGAGTATCTTCAGTGCAGATGCCCTGGCACTGAGCCCATTCTGGTAAATGTCTACCACATCACTTTGAGGAAGGCCCAAAAAACAAAAATGTTCTTCCAGTTCTCTGCCATGTCTCCCGCTCTCACGCATTTCTGACCTAAGTAAAAACAAATGACTTACAGTTAAACCAGAACTTTAAAAAGAACAGTTTCAGCTTATCAGAGCAAGCAGAAAGCACTGACAAGAATGAGAAGTACTAACTTACAGGATGATGGTCAGTTAGGATTGAAAACCATCTCAACACCAAGCTCAAGATCCCATGTCCAGGATTATGGGTAGCCTGGATGGCATGATGTAACAATTACTATCCACTCAACACTCTTAAATGTAGCCAGTACACGATCTTAAGCTTTATTATAACGAGTTTCGTTCTCAAATACCTAACACTTTTTTTTTTGTTGTTACAAATGCTTAAGAAAAATAAGGTTCAAAATACAATTGGTTTTGAAGACCATTAAAATTGATAACCCAGTGAATAAGCATGTGGTAACTAAAATCCTCTTTGCTAATCACAAGTCTTAATAGGTTGGACAGAAGATCAAGAGCTGGCAGAGCTGCTTCCTGGGCCTTAAGGAAACAAGTCTTCATAGTTCATAGCATCAGGTGCAAAGAGAATCTCCAAGTGCTGATGCAGAAGCTCAGCTAAGGTGACCAAGGAAGGGGACACACAGCAGACACCTCTCACAGCTGGTAGGGATGGTTGTGTTACTTCAAAGGACAACCTACCTCTCTTTTTAGTGGCCAATCCTCATTCATCACCTGTGTGAAAATCCTGGGGTCCTTAAGAATTACAGTGAATTTACTCTGCCACTGCTTTGTAAATGAGCTAAGGAAGCCTGGGCAACAGCACTTACATTTACAGCACAGTATGTGGGAAATTAAAGACAATGCATGCTGCACTGGAGGGTTTTTTGACCATGCCACTATTGATCACCTTTGCCCAAAATTTCATTTTAATCAATCATCTTGTTGGTAAACATCACAATATTATTGCTGTTATTGTTAGCTTTCCTGAGTCAGGGCACATAATCATTACACTGGACAAGATTTTAAGGTATTCTATTGATTGAGAATATGTAATGATAAAAATCTCAAGCTTATAACCACAACTAATCAAAGTCTTAGGAAGCATTCTCTGTGTGAATGTGGATATGCTTCAGTTTTAATCAAGTGATTTCAGAATTACATTTGAAAACATTTTAGGCTTAAACAGAATTTAAGATTGTAAAAATGCTAACGAAAATAAGATTTTAGAACTATTTCTGGCTCTGTAAATTGTGTAAAAATTTGGCTAATGTCACCATGTCAGACAGAAGAAGCTCGGCATCTTGTGAAATGGGGAATCAAAGTTCTGCTGGGGCGCACATGGGAGAGAAGAATTAACTTTGAGGCAGGAGCGTTTAAAATAAGACAAGGGAGGGGCCCCTGTGGTTTAGTATTCTGCTGTGCACTGAACCTGTTACGAGCCAGAGGCTCTGCAACTGCACTGGCCTATCTGGGGACACAGTGGTCACTCTGGAATCTTTCTTTTTCTAATTAAAATTATTTTCAGATGTATTTTTATTAGACTGTTTCCGCTCCCTCAAATCCTCCCAGGTCTTCCTTACCTCCCCCATCTTCAAGTTCTCTTTCTCTCACAGTAAGATTAAAAACAAACAAACAAACAAACAAACAAAACAAACCCCAAAATCAAAACAAAAAATCAGCAAGACAACAATTACTAAAACCAAACAAGTAAACAAAAGGACATGTGTCAAAGATTCCTGGGTGCTGGAGAAGCTAGTGTGCACAGAGTAACTAATGGCCAGGAGACACAAAGCGAGAATCTTGTCTTTCCAGAGATGGCGGAGTGTTAATAACACTGTATTATCTTGCCACCTCTCTGAAACCAACTAAGAAGTAGTATGGTGTAAATGCTTCACCCAATGCCTATGTCATAGTAACTTACGTCATCCCAAATAGAGTCCAAGACAACGTGCAAACAGAAAGTGGACAGCAACTGGTGTATATGGTCTATATGGTACATATAGCTTAAATTTAAATGGCAAAAAAATAATATATGAACGGTTTAGGTAGTTGGTGTGCATAAAAGAGAAAGGAAAGCATTCTACCATATACATTAAAAAAGAAATGAACTGAGGTTCGTTGGAAGGCCTGACAGGGAACTCAGTGATTTTCAAGTCCATCAGACTGTTAGTGACTAAGTGCTCAACACCCAGCCAGCACAAAGCGTAATACGATACTTCTGTTGTAAGCCTCGGGAAATGTGCTAAGAAATCTCAGATGTCTGGAACTGCACATAGTACCAAACCCTCTAATCCCCCCCCCCATTGTTGATGTGTTTGTGTATGTGCATGTATACATGTTTGCATGTTTGTAGGCATGTATGTACATATATGCACATGCGTACAGAGGCCCAAAGCTGGTCCTCAGGAGCAGCTCTTCATCACTCTTCCACTTTGCTCATGTGGCAGTGTCTCTCACCGCTGGCCAGCTCACCATGGGGCCCACCCCCCCGCCCCACATGCCCAGGCTGGAATTACAGACTGCCACACCTACTTGACATTTCTGCAGGGTTCTGGAACTAAACTCCAATCCTCACACCTGCATTACAATCACTTTAAGCACCGAGGAACCTCCCTGCCCTGGTCTCCACAACTTAATACCTACTATGAGGACTTACTCATGCTTATTGGCTGTTACGTTTGTAACCTGAGGTGTGACAGCAAAACTATTTTTCCCTAGTTACAATTCATAGATGCATAATGTGTTATCATAGATCCTGGGAACTTTAGTATATGAAACATTTTTGTAAGTTTACCTCTTGGAAGCACATTATGGCTTTTCTTTGGGGTATCTGAATTAGCAGCACTACCACTGTTACCCCTGGGGACGAGCGCAATGATAATACAGTTGCTCTGATGTCTGAGACAACCATGAACCGATGATGGGTAGTTAATGTATAGCACGTGGATGCACTGGGCAAAAGAATGACTCACATCCCAGACAGGATGGAACGGTGCAGTATGAGATTTCACTGTGATGTAGCAATGTGCAAGTTAGAACTATTATTCATTTAATTTTGGAATTTTGTGTTAATTAGTTTTGGACCATGTTAGCTATGGAAACAAAACCACACACAGGAAGACACAATTCTATATGAAATATAGTCAGAAAACCAGGACTCAACAGTTTAAGAAAACAAATTTGTTAATTGAGATAAAGTAGTGTTTTTGTTTCTGTTGTTGTAACAAACTACCAGAGTGGGTTCCACGACAGAGATTTATCTCACAGCAGTTACATAGCTTTTTAGTCTAACACAAGTTTTATTAGGGTAAAATCAAGTTACTTGGCCTGTTAACTTCTGAGATTCTATAGGAGGATCGCCCTTTGCTTGTTGGCAGAATTCACTAGTATTAGTAGGATGACGTACTCTGTTTGCTTGTTAGTTATTTATCCAATTGCCTCTAGCAATTACCTACACATTTCTTGGCTTACAATCAATCTTCTTCATCTTCAACATCAGCAAAGGCAGGCCAAGTCCCTTTCACTACCTGCCTTTCCCTAACCCCTCCATCTCCATCTCTTCCCTCTGATCTATGTTCTTATTCCATTTTAAAAGAACTCATGCAAGTAAACCAGATCCATTGAGATAATGGGATACCACCACAGCTCAAGGTCTGCAAAGTCAATTGCACCGGCAGACACTTTTTGCTATGCAGGGTAACTCATAGGTATTGAGGGATATCTTTGGGACAGCATATAAGTTTCTTTAAAATGCTTTTATTTTTATGTGTATGGGTGTTTTGCCTACATTGTATATACACAGTGTATACACGTGTAACTGGTGTCCATGAAAGCCAAACGAGGGTGTTGGGTCCTCTGGAACTGGAGTTATGGTTGTGATCCACCATGTGGGTGCTTGGAATAAAATATGGGCTCTCTAAGAGCAGTAAGAGACTGAGCCATCTGTCCCACTCCATTAGTTCCTTACTATGAGCAAATTCTGAATTTAACCTTACAACAGTATTAGGAACCCCTTTTTCCTTGTGCCAGTTTGATTATGTCAGATGCCTTTTACAGTCACCAGAGGGTACTACCAACAAGACCTATGTGCCTATCAACTACCAGGAGACAACATCCTGCATCAATCCAGGATTTCCAACCAAGTCTCATACAGTGTATGTTGGCTGAACCCTCTTGACTACACTTGCACCTCAGTAAAACAATAAAGCAGGTTGTGTCTGAGGAGAGTCAGGGTTACATGATGCTCTAGAACTTCGGTACCACAGTCTGTCCCGCTAGCTACCCCTTCTCCTAAACAACTTTCAACACAAATACTTCAAAACACTTCCAAATGATTACGCAACACAAAGCCATTTTCCATTCCTCACTTCACAGTAATGAAGTGTGTGATATGCCGTCATTTCCCGCAGGTCTGGATAGATATCCAGAGTCTCCATCCACTCAAGAAACACATTACTTAGAGTTAAACTATCTACAACCAAAACACATCTGTGAGGGAAAAAAAATCAGAGAACTAAAATTACATTTTTTAGGAGTGAAGAATGGTACCGCAAGGGCCAGTGTCAGCGTGGCCTCACTATATCCTCCCACGTAACTAGGCCAGGTTTCTTGCCCTCAGCATTCCAAAGGCTAGTAAACACAGCAGCAGAACTTTATAGACAATGGTTGAGACTACGAATGTCTCTTTCCTGGTAATAAGTCTCTGAGACTTTTCACCACGTGAATTTGACTATATAATGACCTTTACCTGATTTTAATTTGGAGCTGCATTTTTCTTCTCTCCTTGGATTAAAAATATCTCCTCATCTGCATCATACACACACACACACACACACACACACACACACACACACACACACACACACACACGAGCTACAGGGGTGCTGCCATGCCCTGATTTTATACAGCTGCTTGGAGGAGCTCGGGTCTTCATATCTGTGTAGAAAGTGCACTATCATATGAACTACCTCTCTAGCTCCACTTAAAATTCTTTTTTCCCCTTGAGACAGGGTTTCTCTGCGTAGCCCTGGATGTCCTGGAACTTACTTTGCAGATCAGGCTGGCCTCAAACTCACAGAGATCCACCTGCCTCTGCCTCCTGAGTGCTGAGATTAAAGGTGTGTGCCACCATGCCTGGCAAAATTCTTTACTGTAGAAATCTGAGTTTATTTATCAGGAAGAAAATATTAAAAGGAAGGTATTTAAGGAATACCAAAGGTGATAGACTTGTCCCTTTGTCCCAACTTAAGTCTTGGTTAAATATTGTTCTTTTTTTTTTTTTTTTTTAAAGATTTATTTATTCATTATGTATACAGTATTCTGCCTGCAAGCCAGAAGAGGGCATCAGATCTCATTATAGATGCTTTGAGCCACCATGTGGTTGCTGGGAATTGAACTCATGACCTTTGGAAGAGTAGTCAGTGCTCTTAACCTCTGAGCCATCTCTCCAGCCCCTAAATATTGTTCTTTTAAAACAACCTATATTCATACAAACTTTGGAAATGATGAATTTTCTATGTTAAACTTACAAGCTGAACACCATGGAGATGATGTCACAATCAAAAAAATTTCTTTTACTGAACCTTAAATTTTCTGTAATTTTTACAAGTGATCTTTCTTAGGTTTAAGCAGGAAACTAAATACATGGCACTAAATTCACTGAATTTTTGTTTATTTCCTCAAGTAACCACAGTTTCATGAACTACATGGATGGTGTCCCATGTGAGATAATCACCAACCTCCCATCTGAGAAGGGGGGGCATCTCTATTATCCTTCCCCTCAGCCACAGCAGTATTTTGGAATAAGTTACTGTGGGTATCTCCTTTCCAGTTGAGTTCCAGTTGAGACACTGTAGAGACTTCAAGTACAGGCAATTTACTGTTTTAAGAATTAACTGCATAATCTCAGCTGTCAGGCAATCTTTATCAGGAGCGATTTATCAGGTAACTCTAGATCACCATCAGGATCCGGGTTTATCCCACCTCTCTGTCCTTAGCACTGGGTCCATCCACACAGCAGCCTCATTGTACCAGGAAAAAGGTGTTTCCTTGTTTGTGTCATACTAGCTTCTTTTTTTAGAGACTCCTACAACAATGTTTCCTATTGTCATTTGTGCAAACCATTCTAATTCTACCATTGGAATCAATCATTACTAAAGTTGATAAAGTTGACCATGGGATGAGTCAGACCACATTTGGGGTGGACAATGTAAAACACTGTGAACATTTACACAATGATTTAATTGCAGTATTAGGGTGAATATAGACAATGGTTAAAACGATACATTTTCATCTAGATTAGAAATATTTACAAATTCCTAAAAGTAGAAAAGGGCTCAACTGATACATTTTGAACAAAATTGAGAATTAAATTCAGTATATCCCTTCTCTAGAAGTCCAGCTCAATTTTCTAAACTTTTTCAAACAAAAATATAACTCTAAGGCTCCTAGATCAGCTCCTGATTTTTATCCCTCTACCTTTATTATAATATAGTATTTCGTATCTACTAGGTATCTTGTTTATTATAATTTGAAACTTTAAAGATAAGAGAAAAGTCAGCAAAACCCTTTGAGTGAATGAAATTTGATTCATATTTCTCACTAGGTATGAATTATGTTTGGTGAATCCCTAATGAGTGTCCAAATTCATAGATCAAAGAGTTTTGGTAACTTAACACCTAAGAAAGCACAGGCCAAATGTAGGTCAGAATGTGGCCTGCATCTTGTTGGAGCTACTTGTTTTACTTAAGACTACAGATTATAAACTTATTTACTTTTCTTAAGAGCATGGGTTAAAAATAAAGGGGAAGGCAGTCAAAGCTATCAATCTCTTTTCATCTCTCCACTCTAGTACTCTCTTCTGCTAAGCTCTCTGTGCAGTTTCCTTTCCACCTGTGACGTCATGCTTTAGGCTGCTGCCCAGCATCATTGAATTTTTTCCTTTTTTTATTTAATTGACTTATTCAGATTATATCTCAATTGTTATCCCCTCACTTGTATCCTCACGTTCCTCCCTCCCTCCCTCTTTCACCCTATTCCCCTCCCCTAGGTCTGTGACAGAAGGGGACCTCCTCCCCTACCATATGGTCACAGCCTATCAAGTCCCATCCTGGTAGTCTGCTTATCCTTTCTCTGAGTGTCACCAGGCCTCCCAACCAAGGGGAAGTGGTCAAATATGGGCACCAGAGTCCACGTCTGAGTCAGTCCCCGCTCTCCACATAACTGTGGAGAATATCCTGTCCATTGGCTAGATCTGAATAGGGCCTCAATGCTTACTGCATGTATTGTCCTTGGCTGGTGCAGTAGTTTGAGCAGACCACCCTGGATCCAGATCCACCTGTCATGATGTTCTTCTTGTAGGTTTCTAGGACCCTCTGGATCCTTTTATTTCCCCATTCTCCCATCTACAGTCCCAATAGGAAGTCCCTGCATCTATACCAATCTCCTGGTAAGTGAAGACTTTGATGGGACATCCCTTTTGGGCTCAGAAAACTAGGAATAGGGCTACCTTAAGACCCAGCTATTCCACTCCTTGGAATATACCCAGAAGATGCTCCACCACACATCAAGGACATATGCTCAACTATGTTCATAGCAGCCTTATTCATAATAGCCAGAACCTGGAAACAACCTAAATGTCCCTCAGTAGAAGAATGGATAAAGAAATGGTGGCATATTTACACTATGGAATATTACTCAGCTATTAAAAACAAGGAAATCCTGAAATTTGCGGGCAAATGGATGGAATTAGAGATGACCAAGCTGAGTGAGTTCACCCAGACCCAGGAAGACTCACATGGTATATACTCACTTGTAATTGGACACTAGCATCACTGAATTTTAACAATGAGTTTAGGCATCAACTCTGCTGCCGAACATACACTATGGACATGCAAAGAAGATACAATTCACAGCATAGGTGAGGAATGACTCACAAAGACAGTGTTAAGTTATTTGAAGTTCTATGGGAAACAAGTTTTTGTTTAATTGGGCAAGTACCTAAGCAGATAATAAGTCCCACAATGGTCTGCCATTAGATTTTCTTTTTTTTTTTTTTTTACAAAAATATATTTTATTGATTTATTCATATTACACCTCAATTGTTATCCCATCCCTTGTATCCTCCCATTCCTCCCTCCCTCCCATTTTCCCCTTACTCCCCTCCCCTATGACTGTGACTGAGGGGGACCTCCTCCCCCTGTATATGCTCATAGGGTATCAAGTCTCTTCTTGGTAGCCTGCTATCCTTCCTCCGAGCGCCTTTAAAATGTCCTACATCACTGAGTGGCTGCTCAGGTTTTTTGTGTGTGTGACACTAAACAAGAAAAGTAATTGGCTGTAAGAAAAACAAAATGGTTTAAAAAATCAAATAAAATTAAAGTAGTAAAGTTAATTTTTGTTCAAACCACTCTTCAAAGAGCTTACAAACTTTACTGCTGAGTGTGGCCCTTTTCTAGTGCCAACTCAGAGAAACTTAGCTTTGCCCTTTCTCACATCTGTTCTGTGGAAACTGGCTGGAGCCCTAGGCCTGCTTGCCCTGACACTCTGAGGAGCACCCAGCTCCTCCATGAAGCTGGTTCCTGAACACATTGCTGGACTTGCACACTTTCTTGGACTCCTAACTCAAAAGGAAGGTCTCGCTCTCACATCCCAGAATCTGGTGAGGCTTGCAGCTTGCCTTCACTGCTGTTTTCCTCTCAAGCTGATACAATGGTCTATGAGCTTCAGAAGACAAAAAAGAGTTGGGTTAACACTTGGAAGGCAGAAGCAGGAGGATCCCCTCCTCTTAATAGAAAGTTTGAAGCCAGGCTCAGCTTGTGAAATCCTGTTTTAAAACAGTTTTAAAGTTTGGGTAAGATAGAAGTGTTGCTTTTTGAGTACTTTGCCAATTCACATTTGTAAGCACAGGAACTACAAAACTGATGTTTGATAAAGAAGCTCCTGGCGGGAGAGCTGACCTTGCTGATGGTGGCATTGGTGGCCTAGCCTGGGCTGATGGTGGCACTGGTGGCCTAGCCTGAGCAGGGCTGGAAAGCTTGCCCTGGTGGTGCAGATTCAAGAGAGCCAGCAGTCAGCTGACCAGCTTGGCTACCACCCAAGCCCAGATCCATCTCAAAACCTACATTGTCTGTGTACTTTTAGAGTTCATGAAAGGGCTGGTCCTGCTCATCCAAAGCTGCAGGATTCTCCATGACACAGGGCAACAAGAGTATAACTGGAAGGAGTCCTGGTGAAGATTCAACATTGATGATGTCACAGAAGCCAGAGGCCTCAAACTAGCCAATGACTCAAGCTGCAAAGAACACTTACAAGGCTGGGTGTGGTGTCATATGCCTTTAATCCCAGCCCTCGGAAGCCACAGGCAGGTGGATTGCTGTGAGTTCAAGGCCAGCCTGGTCTACAAGATGAGTCCAGGACAGCCAGGGCTACACAGAGAAACCCTATCTCAAAAAAACAAAAAACAAACAAACAAACAAAAAAACCCCCAAAAAACCATTTACAAGTGAAGATGTGTGGACAGAGAGGCATACACAATGAGACCCACAGTGACACACTACAGCTTCCACAATGAGAGGTTTTCTATGGTGTGTGTGTGTGTGTGTGTGTGTGTGTGTGTGTGTGTGTGTGTGTGTGTATGTGTGAAAGATTAAGCTTTGTGACAGGTGGAAGCAGTCCTGGCCTGCTTTACCCTTGGGGTACCCCATGAATACCTTGTGACAGACAGACTGAGTGGGGCCATCCTGGGCCTGGAATTCAGGAAGCAGACCTGGGAACCCCAACTGGGATATTGTTTTTCTAATTGACCCTCAATGGGAGAAGGAGACTACCCTTCCCATGTGACTCAGGCAGGTGGGGAGGAGAGAATAAGTTCAGCCCGGACTTGAGTGTGTGTGGAGCAGTGAACAGGTCGGACCAGCACGCGGGCCAGAGAGACACCTAAGGACCCGTCCTGTGGAACGGATACCAGAAGGTTCACTCTTTTGTCCCTTTAACCTTTTTTCCTTCTTTGTAAGCTAGTTGGGTTGTATAATAAAGTTTAATTGTTAAAGAACAGAGCCAACATCTGGCGCCCAACGTGGGGCCCGAACCCATGACCCTGAGATTAAGTTTTCTTTTGGGGGGCAGTTTGCAAGAGTGGAAGGTGGATACAAGGGGATGGGGAGATGAATGGTGCATGATGTAAAACTCACTTGAGAAATCAATAAAAAGTTAAAAAATAATAAATGAGCTCATGAGCTCATGCATGCTTCTCAAAAACAGTTAAAAAATGAGAAGAAGTGACAGGGAGATGGCTCAGAGGGTGAAGTACATGCTCAGTGGGCATATGGCTTGAGTTCACACACCTAACACACACATCAGAGGCAGGTGGGTGGGTAGAGACAGACAGGTCTTAGGGAACAGTCTAAACAGCAATGTCCAGGTTTTGTGAAAGACCCTGACTTAAAAACTAAGTTTTAGTGCTGGTCTGGAAGCTTTCTTCCTGTTCTGGAAAGTGCTATACAAGCCGTTTATGAGGACAAAATCATCAATAATACGACTAGCAGCGAACCCTGAAAGCTACAATAATGAACGGCTAGCAAGATGTCTCCGCAGGTAAGACAGAGGCATAAATGTAGTGGTAACCTGTCACTTTCTGGTTGGATCTAAGGCCACTCAACAGGATAGAACTCGTGCTTGGAAGCAGGAACCTGGCCACAAATCTGCAGCTGGGGACTCACAGAGAAATCCTACTGCTATCATTTTGCTAAATAGACGAGGCATCAAACTGCCCTCTAAATGCTTATCTGTGCACCTATACATTAGTGCAGTCCTCAGCCTGCTGCGGTGGATGGCAGCTAAGATAACTGGCCAAACTGCAGAGAACCAAGTGACTGTGGAGTGCTTAACCTTAACTAGGACATCCGCATCACATCTCCCCCAGGGCTCTGGGAGCATCAGGGTTCTGGGGGGAGGCATGACAGGAACACCGCACTTAAATTCACAGCAACTCTGGTTGCCTGCCCAAGATCAAGCCATGCAAAAACTCCAGCACAGACCAAGGAGGACTCACAAGGTCTTTTCCCAGCTGAGGAGCTACTAGAAGCTGATGGCTTCTGGGAAAGGAAAGTAAGTTTCCTTCAGGGTGTGCCTCTGGTACATACCTCGCTCCTAGCAGATGGTCTTATACCGATGCACACACAACCAGCACTAACAAGTCTCAGGAGGTTATAAAAGGAAATAAAGAAGGATATGAAGTTGGAAACTCAACACTGGGGTAAGGGCCTGGGAGGAGATCAAGTAGGGAAATGAGAAATAGGTATTAAAATGTATACCTATATGAAACTGTCATAAAAATGTATTTAAAAAGTAATGGCGCCAGTAAGGTGCTCATTGGGTAAAGGTACTTGCTGCCAAGCTTGATGGCCCTAGTTTGATCCCTGGAGCCCACACAGTGGCAAGAATTGACTTGTATACAAAATAAGTAAAATGTAGTAAAAATTACAAAAACCATAAGGTGCAGTGATCCAGGTAGTTACCCGAAGTCTCTCTTTCCCATCTAATCTGCACACACAGGCAAATGCACTTTCTCGCTCTCTCACACATACAAGAATTAGAAGACAGTATACAAAGTGTGACAGACTACATTAGTTCATAAAACAAATGCCACTTACAACTTTTAGAAGAGATTATGAGAAAAAAATTATCTGTATTATTTTTAGTAAATCTTGTGTGTCTGTGTGTGGCATTCGTATATATTCATGTGCATGTGGTGTGCATATCTGTAGCTGCCTGAGGCTGACATTAGGCAGTCTTTTCAATTGCTCTCCACCTTACTTTTAGAGCAGTGGTTTTTAACCTTCCTAATGTTGCAATTCTTTAATACAGTTCCTCATGTTGTGGTGACCCCCAAACCATAAAATTATTTTGATTGCTACTTCATAACTATAATTTTGCTACTGTTATGAATCGTAATATAATATCTGTATTTTCCTGATGGTCTCATGTGACCCCTGTGAAAGGGTCATTTGACCCCAAAGGAGTCATGACCCACAGGCTGAGAGCCACTGCTTTAGAGGTACTCCACACAATGAACCCCAAGTCCATCGATTTGGCGAGGCTGGCTGTCAGTGTGCTCCGGGGATCCACCTGTACCCTCCCCCACCACCCTGAGCTGGTGGTGCAAGGTGCTCTTTTTTGCTGTGCCTCAATTCTATACTGGTGCTGGAAGTCAAGTTCAGACCCTCATGCTTGGACAGCAGGCGCTTTACCTGTACTTTAGCTATCTCCCTCGTCCTTTTGTAGTAATTCTTAAGTAATCTGTGCTTATTTTCTCAGCAATACCTACTAAAATTCAAGTGACAGAAATAAGTCAACTAGCATGATTCCTTCCATGGTTAAAAATAAAACAACCTCAAGCTGGGTGTGGTGGCGCACGCCTGTGTGTCCAGCACTGCGGGAGGCAGAGTCAGATAGATGTCTGTGAGTATAAGGCCAGCCTGGTCTACCAAGCGAGTCTAGGACAGTCAAGGCTACACAGAGAAACCCTGTCTCAAATAACCAAAAACAACAAATCAAACAAAACAACACAACATCAACCTCAAACATGCTTTAGTCACATCAGCTTACCTTTTAGCAGCGAACTGTTTTTCTAGATATTTATTGCGAACGAGCTTCGTATCTCCAAACTGCCATGTTAACTGCAGTTCACAGCGTGTATCAAGCCTGTACTGCTTTAGGGTGCCATGTATTAAACTGTACTCTCTTGTATTGGTGTAACAAGGCGCCAAGTAAACTACAGAGAAAGAAGAGGGGAATAGTTGTGTTTAAAATGACAGTGCACATTTACAATGACAGAATCACTGACAGTTCGGAAATTTTATTAAGAAATGAAGGCAACAATTTATAGTTAAGGTTGTAAGTAATGTGGACCTCCTACACTTGATGTAAGTGAAAATGCTAGCCTTATTTTTCTCTGCATACCTACTAGAGTAACTGGTGTTTAACCTACTAGAGTAACTGGTGTTTAACCTACTAGAGTAACTGGTGTTTAATCTACTAGAGTAACTGGTGTTTAACCTACTAGAGTAACTGGTGTTTAACCTACTAGAGTAACTGGTGTTTAACCTACTAGAGTAACTGGTGTTTAATCTACTAGAGTAACTGGTGTTTAACCTACTAGAGTAACTGGTGTTTAACCTACTAGAGTAACTGGTGTTTAACCTACTAGAGTAACTGGTGTTTAATCTACTAGAGTAACTGGTGTTTAACCTACTAGAGTAACTGGTGTTTAACCTACTAGAGTAACTGGTGTTTAACCTATTAGAGTAACTGGTGTTTGACCTACTAGAGTAACTGGTGTTTAACCTACTAGAGTAACTGGTGTTTAACCTATTAGAGTAACTGGTGTTTGACCTACTAGAGTAACTGGTGTTTAACCTACTAGAGTAACTGGTGTTTAACCTACTAGAGTAACTGGTGTTTAACCTACTAGAGTAACTGGTGTTTAACCTATTAGAGTAACTGGTGTTTGACCTACTAGAGTAACTGGTGTTTAACCTATTAGAGTTACTGGTGTTACAGACATAAGATAGCCCTAGAGCTTGGGTAACTTAAATCTCACAGTGACTCTACAATGTGAATTATTAATTTCACAAACCTGGTAGCTTCTGTTATCATGTCGTTTTCCCCATGTAAAGATAAGGTGTATGTTGACAACCTGGGTCAACCACTAGACTGTTTCAAAACCGCAACAGCATTTTGTGTTCCCATCAGCAGTGAATGTGGTCCTATTGCTTCAGGCCCTCCCCAGGAGTTTTTGTCAACATTGTTCTAAATTTTGGCCATTCTAATATGTGGACTGGCATCTCATTGTTTTAACTTTCATATTCCCAGTGATATTTTATGTAAATTACCTCTTAATACATTATTTTCTAGCTATCGTCTTTGGTGAAGTTTCTCTTAAGGTGTCTGACAGTTTTAGTCTACTCTGCTTTCTCACTGTTGCACTCAAGGGTTCTTTGTATACTTAACAGTCTTTTATATGTGGCTTTGTTTTGTTTTTTTTTTTTAAATGAAATTCAATCTTTGTGGCCATGGTTAGATTTTTTTTAATAGTTGAGACAATGGACTTGTTCACATACAATCCTCCCCCCCCAATTTCTGAATCACTTCTGCTATAGACAACAGAAATATAAGATGAGGTACTTATTCAAGTTTCTACAGACTGCAAGTAAGGGTTTGCCTTCCACAATCTTAAATCAACATGATTCTACAGTACCGTATCTCAAGCTTTATCTAAAAAGTCATTATTTAGATAACAACATTTACATTTTTAAAAAAGTCTCTACTCCAGCACAATTTCCTGAGCTTTGTAAAATTTTGCTATCAGTAGTGGCTGTTTTGTAATCATAAGAAAAAAATGTGGCCAATTTTATGTGCCCATCAGTTGTGGTCTCATGACTTGATCAGAGTCCTTGGCAAATGTCTGGTGGCAACTGCAAGTAATTATGAATGATAAGGGGGCAACATAACAGATTACTTTTTTCAGCTTTTGTGCAAGAAAGAAAGGAACAAAAGCATCTCTAAGTATAGTACTAGAAAAGTAATTGTCCACAACTGAATGCTATGGGGTGTAACAAGGCTTTTCACGAGTGTCCTCTGGTTTCCGTTATGAGTTCCTCAGGGGGTTTCTGAATATACTCCAAAGCCTGCACTATCTCATTGATTTCAGAATCACGATGAAGCAGTCGTCCTTGTCAACAGATACAACCCACCCTAATCTCTGCCACCTGCTGATACGAGTTCATCATTATGCTCTAAGCAAAAGCCCCTTAAACTTTCTAGTTTCCACGTCTGTTAGCAAAGCGGCACCAAGCTCTAAATAATCAGGTAGCTTTCCCATTTCAGCACCAGCCTGGGAGTCAAGTCCATCATGTCATGAGGCCAGAGCCAAGA
Organism: Acomys russatus; assembly: GCF_903995435.1. NCBI lineage: Eukaryota > Metazoa > Chordata > Mammalia > Rodentia > Muridae > Acomys > Acomys russatus. The sequence goes on along the minus strand of NC_067163.1, from coordinate 23,661,953 downwards.
CTACCTGTAAAACTGTGCTCCATTCCCACGGCAATGTGCAGCCGTACAGCTAAACCAACACCCTCAGATCACACCTTTGGCACTGTAACTGGGCTACTGCTCAATCTAAGTAGACTTTCTCTTAAGTTAGCTATCTGAGGTTGCTTTTGGCTGTTTTTAAAACAGGGTCACACTGTCAGCCTGGCTGTCCTGGAACTCTTATGTAAACCAGGTTGGTCTCTGTCTCTGGTGTTGGGATAAAAGCCATCCCACCCAATAGCTACATATTTTGTTTTGTTTTGTTTATATTTATGTCTGACTTATTTTGAATTGATTTTTGTGAGTTATAAAGTTGTGTCTACCTTCATGCTTTTGCCCTTGGCTTGTCTAGTCATTCCAGCAGTCTGTTGAAGATGCTTTCTTCATTGCCCTGAACGGCTTAGCATCTTTGTTGGGTGTATTTGCGTAGGCCTACTTCTCAGCCGTTCTGTGACACTGATCTGCCTCTCTCATCCTCACACTTCCTTTATTACTATAGCCTGTATTGGAAGCTGGTAGTACTTTTGTTCCTCTGACTCTTACTCTTCAATATTAAGTTGGCTCTCTGGATTTTTTGCCTTTCCATACCAACTTTAGAATCAATTTATTGATTTCCACAATGTCAGTTGCTGGAATAATAGATTAAAATAAAGCTATAAATCTAGTTGCAACAAACTATTTTTGGCCATAGTAAGTCTTCCTATATATGAACAAATCTCTCTCCAGTGGAGTCTTCTAATTTTTCACCAGAATTGTTTTTTCTTTATGAACTTGTACATGTGAGGCTAGTGGGTTTTGTGGGTTTAAACATTTCCAAATCCAACATTTCACTAAAATTGCTAGCACCAAGCAAATACTGATTATTTTGGATTTTCTACATCAGCAATCATGCCATCCATCAACAAGGATAGTTTTCTTTCCAATTCCTTGACTTTCTTTTCAATCATGCCATCTATCAACAAGGATAGTTTTCTTTCCAATTCCTTGACTTTCTGTATTAAGATGAAAAGGGGCAAAAACATAAAAATATATGTGTATAGGTTTCATCACTTGTGTATCCTTATTCACAAGTCTGAAATTCCTACACTGTTCAAGCACCATGGTGGTAACGTGCAAGGTTTGGATTTTACAAGCGTTTGTTTTTCAAGGCATTTTTGAACTTCAGAACGTCAAACACAGGATGCTAACCCTGTATTCAAAAAATGAAAATATTTTATTTCTACTTTACTGATTTAAGTACCAAGCATTTTTTTGGGCAAATGATAGTTTGTACTTATTGCTATAATGTTTTTTCTTTTATATACTGACATAAATTTCCTAATGTTTCTAATACTTTCTAATATAGAACCAGCCCTACATCCCTGGGGGATACATTCCAGCTTGTAATAGTATAAAAGTCAATGAATCTTAAATTTATTTTTACATGTGCAAATGCTACTGGAGGTCAAAGATGTCAGGTATGTATGTGTCAGGTCTCTTCCTTCTACCATGTGGGTTCTGGGATTGAACTCAAGTCTTGGTGACAAGTGCTTTTCTTCACAGAGCTATATTATTTGCCCTAAAATTTTTCCTATACACTGCTGTATTTAACTAATATTCACTGAGGGGTTTTGCATGTATTTGAATGATGCTTACATGAAAACAAAGCACAGGTCAGTTATATTTGTACCCTGTTTTGGTATTTGGGTGATAATGGACTCGGACTCGGACTTAGGATGTGTTTCCTTTCTTCTTCTTCTTCTTCTTCTTCTTTCTTCTTCTTCTTCTTCTTCTTCTTCTTCTTCTTCTTCTTCTTCTTCTTCTTTTTCTTCTTCTTCTTTTCTTCTTCTTCTCTTTTAACTATGTTTTTAACTAAGAATTACATCACTTCTCCCCTCCCATTCCTCTTCAGCTCCTCTCATGCCCTGTACTAAGTTGATAACATCTTTTTATTAGTTATATATATACATGTATGTTATGTATATACACATATGTATATTAATAAAACATGCTGAGTCCATTTTTGTTGTGTATATATGGCTTCAGGGTTTAATTGACAACCTGGAAAGAGGCTCGTGCCTAAAATTCTCCTCCCAGCTGCACGAGTTCCTTGTAGTTCTTTGTGGAGGTATGGGGCCCCTAAAATAATTCCTCCTTCCATGTTAACATGTCCTTTGATGTTGCCATTTCCCAGTCTCTTTATAAAGTCATTTCCTGGAGGTCCTGCTTCACTGTAGACTTCCTGGTATTCTGGGCTTTACTACCATTCTGCCCACTCTTCAGCAACACAGACGCAGGAGCTGTGATGTAGATGCATCTGTTGGAGCTTGGCTCTCCACATGTCCAGTTGCAGCTCCCTGTGCTGGTCTCCCTTTGCTATAAAGAGAGGTGGTAGCTCTATTTATCCAAGAAATGTAGCTGGTGTCTAAAGTGGGTCTGTGGGCCGCTGGTCTGGAGCCAGACCCAGATTCTACTTTTTGATGTTATTTTTTGAGACAGGGTCTTACTATGTAGCCCTGGCTGGCCTGGGGTTCATGATGTAGACCAGGCTGACTTTGAATTCAGAGATCAGCCTGCTTCTGCAGCTTCTCATTGGTGCTTATAGCAAAGGCATGCTCCTGGCTTGATTCTATTGTCTTAAAGCGATTACTGAGAAGTGATCTAAAATTTTCCCTAAATGTATAGGAATATTCAGCAGTGAACCCATTTTGGGCCTTGTGCTTTCAGTGTAGATGAATGATTATTAATTGATTTCTTTAATATATATTTATTCAGATGGCCTACTTCCTTTTATTTTTTGTATATGACGTTCCTATCTGAGTACAGGCATGTCTGTATATGTTTTAGAAGACAACTTTGAGCAGTTGTCTTTCTCTTCCACTAGATTCTGAGGGCCAAATTAAACTGTCAAACTGTGTAGCAAGTGCTTTTATCCACCAAGCCATCTCACTGGCTTTGCCATTTCTTTGTATGAACCTTGGCTTACTATATATTTAAGAAATTCATTTATGATATAAATTTGTGGGCAGAGTTACTAATATATTACATAATATGATAATGTCCATGAGATCTACTGATGCTTTTTTTTTTTTTTTTTTTTTTTTAGTTACCCTGGCTAGAGGCTTATTAGTATTATCTTTTCAAAAAACCTGACTTTGTTTTGCTTTACTAATAATTCTTATTTCAGTTTAATTCTGACTGTTGATCTGTATCCACCCTCTGGTTTCTTAAGGCGCAACCCTGAGTTGTTCATCTTTTATCTTTCTAATACATGCAGGGAATGCCATGCGTTTTCTTCTGAGCACTGTGTTTACTCCATCCCCCAATCTTGTGTTTTCGTTTCCACTTAGTTCAAGGTACTCTTCGAGCTATATTACTTAAGAAGTGTTTATTAAGTCTTCAAATGTTTTAATGTATTCCATCTATCTTTTTGCTATTTCAATTTCTAAACTGCATTCTGAACTAAGAGCAGGCACAGATGTGATATGTTTCTTGTGTCTTATATGAGCTTAAGAAGCATGTGTTCTAGGCTGTCGCTGGAACAGAGTATAGACAAGTGTTAAAGGCAGATGACTGATGCTGAGTTCCACTGCAAGTTTACTCATTGTCCGTCCTCTGCGTGAGTCCATTTCTGATGAAGGGGTGTTGAATTTTTAAATATAATAGAGGTTTATCTATTTCTCCTTGCAGTTTTATAAGTTTCTGCTTGAGTTTTTATTTCAATTACCACACAGAGAATGATTTTGAACTTTGAACTTGTCAAGAACTTCATGGCTTTCTATTTGGCTCTTTATTACTTCATTTATTTGAAGTGATTTTCTATTATTTAGTTTGTTTCAAGAGTGTAATTGCTTACTGAAACATATTTACGATGGCTGCTTTAAAAAGATATCTTCTAGGAGAGATAAAAATAAGTTTTCTTCAACAGTGAACTGGGTGTGTCAACCATACTGCAGGGCAGACCTCATGCTCAGGAAGGGCTGACCAACACAAAATTACCTCCATGTTGTTTTAGTCAGCTTTTTTATTTTGGTTTAGTGCTTTTTGTCTTTTCATTTTCTTGTCTTTCTCTCCTCCTCCTCTCCCTCTTCTTTATTGAAGGAGAGAAAGAACATGAACTTGGGTGGATAGGGAAGTAATGGGGACCTGAGAGGATTTAGTGGAAGGAAAGATATGCGTAAAATATATTATGTGAAGAAAAAGTATTTTCAAATAATTCCAACATGTGTATTGCTGTAGTACTGACTATTTATAGAGCAGCTTTTCTTACTCAAGTTGAGGTTTTCCTGAATGGTGGTAAAATAGAGAGATATATTATGTCTTGGGCATTGAGTTCTATTATGGGACTCAAGATGCTATCTAGCCTTGCATCTTAGCATGCCTTTACTAAAGTCATGCTGCTTGGGAAATTAGTGGTAGTCAAAGTGAACAGTTACTCCCACAAGACAGGCACCAAGTGCTTGTTCTCTTTAGGGCTTACACCAATACTCTGGGGGCTGAGTCCTGCTGCTACTGCAAGCAGGAAAAGTACCTAAGGCACATCTACTCAGTCTCCACTGGTCCGTGGTAGGGGTAAATGCCTACTTGTGGTCAAGACCAAGCTCTGCACCTTGTAAGAAGGGGCAACTCACTGCTCCAAAGGCAAGGGCTTGGGAGTCTGGGATCTACTGATGCTGTAGGGCAGAGGATGGCAGAGGTGAAAGTGCAAGAGAACACTAACCTTGTTGTAGTCTAGGCTTCCTGCTTGGATTCTTCTGACACCACATTTGGTGGGAAGAGGTACCTGCTCTCTTTCCTCTACTTAACACTTATGGGCAAAGGTGTAGTGGTCACACCTTCACCCAAATTCCTGGGAGTTCATAGTCATGGTGTATCTAGTATCTCCCATCTCTCTAAACTGCCTCACTTTCAGTCTCATGGCCAAGAAGAGATAATTTTCATTTTATTTCTTGCAAGAGAAGCCTGTGCCAACTGGTATTTGTAGGTGATAGGTATCAGTCTGGTTGGAGCAAACACAAAATCCAGAAAACATATTGTTAACTATGCCCTAGGCTCATTTCCTTAGTAGGTCTTTCTTTTTTCTACCTTTGGAACTTGTCTTACATTTTTTTTTAACATGTAAAATCCAGGGTATTAGTGTAAACACTGGGAAGACGAGGAACTGTATCTACTCTATTGTGAGAGGCACATGTGTATTTGAAGAACCAAAGATTTGACTTAACCTAGTTTAATATAGGGTCAGAATGAACAAAAATGACCCAGAGAAACAGAATTTTTATAAGAATTCTCATCCTTTTTTAGAAATGTTACCTTTTTCAGTTGTCTTCCTGATCTTTGGAATGGTGAATTTCTTCCCAGAACTGGCTTCTGGATCAGCAGTCCATGAAGACTCATTGTCTGGGCTCATTTTCCATGACTTGAAATTATCATTATCTTTCATTTCCATTTTGATGGGGTCCTAAAATCCAATCCGAGTTATTAAGTTATGATCAATAAATGTGCTTCTACCTATGTGGAAGTATGGCTGCATAGTATGGAAGTAATCTGAAATTCCTCACAGAAAACTGGGTACCAATACATTCTTACCCACATGCCAACAGGTTTCAATTGCAATTTGCCATATTCCCCCCCAAACAGAAAATGAATAAATTTGAAATACATTATTTATATATTATAACATTTTAAGGCTTCCAACAGACTACTCTCTTATAATTCGTGAAAAGCTTAAAAATTTCCATCAACAACAATTTTTAAAAACATGGTAAAACTCTTGCTAAATATTAATTCCTTAAAAGTTAATTTCTCTATATACTATCTTACTACACTTGTATTTTGTCTGACTTTAGGAGAAACTTATGAAAGTCATACATCACTTACTGATGTCCATCATATACTTAGCCATTGGCCATTGGTCATTTGGTCAATTGGCTATTGCTGTACAAGACAGTCTACAGCTCAGGCTTCACACTACACTGTGGTAATGAAGAAATCCCACCTTCCTTTTCTCTCTCTCCTTCCCTCCTCCTCCTTCCAGCCTGCCATACTCCTTAAACACTGCTTGTTTTTTTTTTTTAAAGTTTTCTTTCAAAAATTTTAAACTTTATTATTTTATGTATATGGTAGTTTGCTTGAATGTATGTATGTGTACTGCATGTATGCAGGGCCCACTGAGGTCAGAATGAGACAGTGGATACCCTGGAACTAAGAATCGGACCAGGGACCTCTAGAAGAGCAGCATGTGTTCTTGACTGTTGAGCCATCTCTCCAGCCCCTCAAACATTGGTTCTTTATCTCTCAAATTAGCTATGAAAGGAAGCTATGGAGCTTCCATACAAAGAAAAATTTTGTGAGCAGCCATTTTATACCACTTCATAATATGGTTCACAAGCTGCTTTGAGGCCAACTGCTTAGCTCAAACACTAAATCACAGTGCAAATTATGAGCTGCTAAAATTCTGTAGATGAGTCACACAGGGTAAGAATGTGTAAGAGGTTTACAGAGGACCTCTCAGTCTCTGTCTTTCCTGTGCCCTCTGTAGATCTTTCACTGTTCTAACCCTAGGTAAATGGAGGGAATTAGCAAGAGAATGAGACCTTCCTGTGTCTGCTCACAGTGGCGGACAGGTGAGCTAGTTACTCCTAAGAGTACCTTAGAGGGAGGCAGACCTCTGTGAGTTCAAGGCCAATCTGGTTTTTATAGTGCACTTCATGACAGCCAGGACTACATAATGAGACCCTGTCTCACGCAATAATTTAAAATTTCCAGTGGCAATAAAATACACCATATCCACCTGGCAGCTTAGTAGTGAGGAGAAAAAGTAATTTAGAGAAACTTATAAAAACCCCTCAATTAGTCACGGTTTATTACTGACAGCCAGTGAGGTGTGGAGCAGCTGGCTGATAATGTACTTGAAAAACCAAGTGCTCAATACTGCAGTTATAGTCAAAACTATGCACTCAGAGAGACGATCACTTCATAGTTGTACATTTTCTTTAAAAACGTTCCTCTAGTTCTTTTCATTAGAATTTACTAATGAAGATGTCTGAAATTAGCTTGTTTTGTTTCTTGGTGTTTATGACAATTATCACAAAAAGCTGATTTTAAAGCTGACAGAAGATATTACTCGAGAAGAAATGGGGCTCAGAATTATCCACTGGCTAAGTTATAAGTTCTTTTCAATTACCAATTACTTGTATAAATAGTATCAGTTTTTACTTCCATCCAAATAAAGCAGCCACATTATCAGCAACTATTTTATACTCATAGGCTCATAACCATTACATTTATACTATTAATTTTGTACTCATGTATAAACTGTATAACACATATTATAGGACATATACAGTAGTCCTATAACTATTACATATATTTATACACATTGTTTACTTTTATATGCTTAAAGTAAAAAAGTTGAATCTAAGGGTTTGTGCTGAGGGGTCCTCTGGAGTACTAGGACCATCCTAGTGAAGAACAGGGAGTAGAAAAAGAAATAAATTCTAAAAACATCAGTAACAAGTAATAAACAACAAATGAACCAAACAAGTTGCTCAATAACTGAAACATGTATTCACACAGGTTTTAAATATGTATCTATTATGAACAACTTTGAGCCAATACACTTAAAGATAAGATAAATTCTTGGGAAAATAACTTATTAAAATTGAATTAAAAATAAAAAGAACTGACAATCCTCTATTAATAACTAAGTAGTAAAAACAGGTTCTTAAAGATACTATTAATAAATCATAGTCTAAATTTATCTCCAAATCTGGGCGTGGTAGCACACACCTTTAATCCCAGCACTCGGGAGGCAGAGGCAGGTGGATAACTGTGAGTTCGAGGCCAGCCTGGTCTACAAAGTGAGTCCAGAACAACCAAGGCTACACAGAGAAACACTGTTTCAAAAAACAAACAAATTTACCTCCAAAAAGCAAGGGTGATTTAACAATAAGAAACATGTCCACTTTATTATACAAAGTGGCTATTTCAAGAGACGCAGAAAGAAACAAGTGAAACTTAAAATGTATTTATATTTTATAAAGCTTAACAGACAGGTATAGAAACATCCATAACCTGACTTTATATATAGTCTACTGAAAATCTATAGGAAATTGCAAATGTAAAAAGCATCTTTTTAAAATCAAGAATAAAATAAGGATACCTTTCTTTACAACTTCTTAACAGTATACTAGAGTTGCTCACAGAGACCAAGAAATAAAATATATGAAGAACTTTTAAAAAGTAATTGAGAAAAGTGAGACTGGGTGCCCCAGTCTTGGGAATTTCAGGGACACCGACTCAGTTCCTGAGAGAAAGCTCCAATCCAAATGCCAAGCAGATTAAGTAGAATGTTAGTCAGAAAGGCAAAATGCAACAATGGACTAGAATTCTAGCTCTAGCACAAAGAATGTTGGAGCCAAGAGCCCAACTGCTCTGTAACAGTTACCTGCTCCATGGTTACAGGACCTGGCACACAGGAGCTGCACAACACTAACTGTAGATGTAGACCTGATTGCTTTCTACGGACGACCTCCAGTCTATTGAGAAGTACAGTGTTGTAAAGACAAATAGAAGTCAAATCGAGTCCTATCTCTAGTTCTTCAATTAGCCAGTGATCAGGACCTTGGGCAACACATTATCTTTCCTTTATAGCACACTATCTTGTATGTATAATGAATGTTTATATATTTACATAGACAGATGGCAAAGAAATAAACTCTCTTAAAGTTGAATAGTTAGTCTATAAATTCAAACACCTCAAGGCCTATTTTTTCACATTTATTTGTATGTGTGTGTGTCTCTGTGTGTGCCAGGGTGGGTAAGGGTGTATGTCATATGCTCCATGTGGAGAGGTCAGAGGATAACTTGTGGGAATTGGTGCTGAGCCACTGTTTGTTGGGCTCCTCAGTTTAACCGGACTTTTGTGAGACTATCCTTACAAGTCAAGGACACACGCTCTTAAGACAACTAGTTATAGTTGAGCAATTGCTTAAAACAAACATAGAACACCACTCCCAACCGATTCCCACAAAGTATTTCAGCTGATCACTACGGAATATCACTGGGACAATCGTTTGTCCCTCAAGAGTCCTGGAGCTCCTTCAGGAAGACTCACCAGCCGTGGAAACAAGAGCACAAGGGGGGCTGGAGAGAAGCTGGAACAGGGTGCTTCCTGCTGTTACAGAAGGCTCAGTTCCTGCACTCACCCAGCAGCTCACAGCTATTTACACTCCAGTTCTGGGGCATCTGATGCCTGCCTTTGGCACTGTATATACATGGCACACTTAGCTACCATACAAAACGCACATTAAAAACCTAACAATCTTTAAAAAAAAAAAAAAAAAAAAAAAAAAAGCTAAGTGGAGCAGAACCTTATGGCTCACTGAAACTGCTGGTTACCACACTACAGATTAAAGCAATTTAAACACCAAAGGGCTATAGCTAAATTAAGACTAGACTTCATGATTTCCATTATGGAAATGGGGACCTATCTCCTGCACTCCACTGTCTCATTCATCTTTCTACTGAACTCCAAACTCTTCCCTCACTTTGATTCTCTATTTTCCTCTCAGCAGTACTTACTCAAGCACAAACTTGATGATCCTGTACAAAACCAAGTTACCGGGGTCATGCTTGCCATAGCCTAGCTCTCCTCTCCGTACCTTCAGTCTACTTTTTGATTTGCACGTCTATTATTCCACATGAAGAGCAATTTGCAAGGTCCCCAACTTCCACATCAGTCTCTTATGCCCATAAGAACGTATCTGGCTATATTTGATATTTTGATAATCCTTATATTTGGTAATATGACCAATATGTTTTTGAAAAAATATAGCCATCCTCAGATGCCTATGACCTCATAATTCTGACTTTATAGTTACTTTTTACGTATTGATTTCTTAGCTTTGTAGTAACTCATCTTTCTAAAAATGGTCTTTTCAATCACATTATTATTACTATTATTAGTAGTATCAGGTTTTTGAGACATGGTTTCACCTATGTAGCCTTGTTTGTCTTGGACTCTTTCTGTCTTAGTAGAACAGGCTGGTCTCAAACTCAGCAATTCACCTGCCTCTGCCTCCTGAGTGCTGGGATTAAAGGCATTCGCCACCACACCTGGCTCAATTGCTTTAACTTTTATTGAAAGTAAATTAGAAGGTTTTTTTTTTTTTTTTTTTTTTTTTTGGTTTGAGACAGTTTCTCTGTGTAGCTTTATAGCTGTCCTGGACTCACTTTATAGACCAGGCTAGCCTCGAACTTACAGAGATCCACCTGTCTCTGCCTCCCCAATGCTGGCATTACAGGTGTGTGCCACTGTGCTTAGCTCTAGAAGGTATTTTTAAGATTGCTTAAACATATTTCACCAAGTGTAACCTCTGAAAACTTGATTAGGAAAAAACTCCCCAAACACCATGAGAATGGGGAATGGGTGGCAAAGAAACTGACTAATGTGCATAATGCTTTTGGCTTGGTCCCCAGTATTACAAGTCAAGTCATATCATACCATACAAAACATTTTGGTTTTTATTTGGCTTTCATTATCTGTGAGGTTGGTTTAGTTTTACTTTTATGTGAATAATCCTACTTTTTCTCCCACTACTATTTTTTAAACACAGAAATGAGTCTTCTAATGATTTGTAAAGCATCTATACAGAAATTATTTGTCATATGAGACAATATTTAATATTTTGCTTATTGATAGCTTCAGCCTAGAGAAAACTACTTTGTTATATGTATACTATTGTCTTACATTTATACTTATGGTATCTTCCTCTCAGAAAACATTGTGGGTTCTCATTCTCAAGCTTTTTAAAAAAATATTTATTTGCTATTATGTATACAGTGCTCTGTCTCATGTACAGCTGCAGGCCAGAAGAAGGCATCAGATCACATTACAGATGGCTGTGAGCCACCACGTGGTTGCTGGGAATTGAACTCGGGACCTTCGGAAGAGCATGCAGTGTGCTTAACTTCTGAGCCATCTCTCCAGCCCTCTCAAACTCATTACACACTCTTGTTAGGCACAAGCACACTGGTTAATCTTCTCCATTGCCATGACTGGATTTGGAATCTCCTAAAAGACAGACCTCTGGGTGTCTGTTAAAGTGTTTCTAAAGTGGTTTAAATTAAGGAAGGAAGACGAATATGGGTGGCAACATCCCATGATCTGGAGGCTCAGGCTAGACAAGAAAGAAAGAAAGAAAGAAAGAAAGAAAGAAAGAAAGAAAGAAAGAAAGAAAGAAAGAAAGAAAGAACAAACAAAGGAGGAGGCTAGTTGAGAACCAGCATTTGTCTGTTTGCCTGAATCTGGATGCACCGTTCATAGCTGCCTCTTCCTGCTGCCACCACCATGCCTTTCCCAGCATTATGGATCGTATCTCTCTTCAAACTATGAGCTGAAAAATTCTACCAGGTATTTTGCCACACCAATAAAAAGAGCAACACCATCAACAAGCACTAGTTGTTAATGGACTGTAGTAGTAGACTATTTTTTTTTCCAACCTGGAAAGTAACAAGCAAATTTTTTGTTATTGCTTATGATGGTGTTTTTGTTTTGTTTTGTTTTTTGTTATCAACTTGACACAGCTGAGGAAGGCATCCCAGTGTAGGAACTGCCTCTATCTTAGTGGCCTTTGAACAAGTCTATGGGGGCATTGTCTTGACTGATGACTGTTGTGGGAGAGTCCGCCCACTGTGGACAGTGCCGTACATGGGCAGGTGGTCTTGGGGCACATCAGAAAGCAAACTGAGCAAGCCATGAGAGCAGGCCAGTTAGCAGGGTTCCTCCATGGTCTCGGCTTCAGACCTCATCTCCGGGTTCCTACTCTGCGCACTTGCCTTGCCTTCCCTCAGTTATGAACTGAAAACTGTAAGATAAAATAAACCAATTTCTCCACAAATTGGTTTTGGTCATGGTGTTAAACATAGCAGTGGAAATCTAATTAATACACTGCTAATTTTCAGTTAATACAACTGATCACCTGAATATACCTTTTGGTCATTTGTAGTTGTGAATCTGTGAAAAGCTCACTCAAGATTTTAAACTCACCTTTGATCAATGTATCTGCAGAAGGCTTTCTATGTCTGTCAACACGTTGCAAATAATTTCCAGTTTTAAAAACCAGCTCTTTTACTTTTTTGAACAGGAATGTTTTATAGTCAAAACATTTTCTTTTACATTGGGTGCTTTTGGTCAACGTGAAGAAATGATTTTCCTCAAGTTCATGAAGACAAACCCATTTTTCCTAAAAAATTATGGCAACCTGCTATTTGGGGTTAAAATTGTCTAAAATTTCTATTTTATTTAAGATAAGTAGAGGCTAATTTTCTTCCATGTGAGTATTGAACTGTGCTAGCAGTAATTTTAATGACATTTTTGTTCCTAAATATGATGTCATCTCTGACATAAGGCCACTTTATTTTATAGATGAATTCTGGGCTCTCTTTTATTTCACAGGTATGTTTCTGCATCTTTACTCCAACCTGTATTATAGTACATCTTGACAAATGTTTGGTCAGAGCAAAAATGAAATAAAAACATCTTTATCTGTTAAAATTCTTATACATTTCAAAATGTATATAATGAGAAATTTTGCTTTGTTTTATTCCTTTCTGAGGTAAGGTCTAAATCTATAAACCATGCTGTTTTCATACTCAGGGTTCTCTGTCTCATCCCTCTGGGGACCAAGGCTCCAGACATGTACCGCTTAGGTTTTATGTGGAATTTCATTGACTCTAATGATTAATTTTGGTAGAAACAATACTATTATATGTCTCCCCATCAGTGAAGATAGTATATTTCCCCCTTATTTATGCCAGTATCTTTCAATAAACTCTTATTTTTAAGGTATTCATTCTGAGATATCATGATTTTTATATTACTATATATGACATATTTAAAAGCTACATTTTGAAAAGGCAAGATGGCTCAGCAGGTAAAATATCTTGCTGTCAAGCCTGATGACATGAATTTGATCTCCAAGGTGATGGATCCAATAATGGAAGGAGAGAACCAATGCCTGAAACTTGTCCTCTTGATTTCTACAGTCCTGCATGTGCACACACACACAGACACACAGATACACAGCACCACTACCACAAACCCTTATCTAAGTTAAAAACACACGGAGTAAATATCCAAATTAACAAAACTAGAAATGAAAGGAGGGACATAATGGACACTGAAGACATCCAGAGAATAAGGATATACTTTAGAAACGTGCACTCTGCCAAATTGGAAAACCTAAAAGAAATGGATAAATTTCAATACGTACCATTTATGGAAGTTAAATCACGATCAGACAAGCAATTTAAACAGATCTATAAATCTCCTAGCAAAGTAGAAATAGTCACTAAAAGTCTCTCAATTAAAAAAAGCCCAGAGCCAGATGGTTTTAGTGTAGAATTCTACCATACTTTCAAAGAAGAGTTAATGTCAATACTCCTCAAAATAGTCCACAAAATAGAAACAGAAGGGACATTGCCCAATTTATTCTATGAGGCTACCACAATTTTCCTGATACCCAAACCACATAAAGACTGAACAAAGAAAGAGAATTACAGGTTAATTTTCTTTATGAACACAGATACAAAAATTCTCAATAAAATGCTTGAAAACTGAACCCAAGAACACACACAAAAAAACCCATCCATAATGATCAAGTAGGCTTCATCCCAGAAAGAGATGCACAGATGTTCAATACATGTAAATTGATAAATGTAATTCACTATGTAAACAGACTGAAAGACAAAAACGGCACCATCTCATTAGATGCCTTTGACAAAAACCGAATACCCCTTCATGAAAAGCCCTGGAGAGATCTGGGATACAAAGCACACACTAAACACAATGAAGACAATATACAGCAGGTCGATAGGCACCGTCAATTTACACAGATAGAAACTAAAGCAACTCTACTAAAATCAGGAACAAGACAAAGTTGTCCACTCTCTTCATACCTACTCAACACACACAGTACTTGATGTCTTAGCTAAAGCCATAATAAGACAACTGAAGGAAATCAAGAGGATACAATCTGGAAAGAAAGAAGTTAAAGTGTCTTTATATGCAGATGATATAAAATACACAATTAACCCTAAATATTTCACTTTCAGCAAAGTAGCTGGATAGAACATAAACTCACAAAACCTCTTGCATATAAATGACAAATGGACTGAGAAGGAAATCAGAAAAACAATACCGTTCACAATAGCCTCACATAATATGAAATATCTTGGGGTAACTATCATCAAGCAAGCGAAAGACTTGTATTATAAAAACTTTGAAGACACTGAAGAAAGAAATTGAAGGCGGGATCAGAAGAAAGAAAGACCTCTCATGCTCATGGATCGGTAGGCTTATTATAGTAAAAATGGCCACCTTACCAGACATACTCCACACACCTATGGAGATTTTTTGACAAAGGAAAAAAAATGCAAACATCTTCTACAAATCATTCTGCTTAAACTGGATGGTTGCATGTAGAAGAATCCAAAATAGATCTATATTTTTTACATTGCACAAAACTCAGCTCCAAGTGGATCAAGGATCTCAACATAGGCCCAAATACCCTGAATATTTCTGACAGAAGACAAAGTGGGGAGCAGCCTTGCTCATGGCACACAAAAAAGACTTTCTTGTGGGAAGCTGGGCCAAACTCTGCCACGTCAGAAATCCCGTGCTTAGGCTGCATGCTGTGACCTTTGAGTTTCCGACCTTCGCCTGAGGAGGTCTTGTGTTCTAGGCTATCCTTGGACTGTCTACCTTTGAAAGAAGTAGGGAAGTCTCAACTGGGAACCACCCAAAGGCCCAAGGAAGTTCTTACAGGGAGTTACTCAGAGAAATAGGAAGTTCTTGCAGGGAGCGATTCAGGTCATTGTATTCTTGCCTGGGGGCTAGGGAGTGAGGGTTTAGAATAGATCCTGTTGACCTTGTTATATAAAGTTTTACACATCTGCATTAAAGAGAGTCTTGATCAGAAATTTCCAGACTTGACTCATTATTTCTTGCATCTCTGTACCCCACTTTCAATTCCCACTCCTTCTTTCAGGTGAACCCTGGTTTGATTTGTCCCACAGGCCGGGACACATCACTTTCTGAACAGAATATCAGTAGCACATGCACTAAGATCAACAATTAATAAACATGGCCTCATGAGACTGAGAAGCTTCTGCACTGCAAGGATGCTGTGATTTGGACAAAGCAGTAGCCCACAGAACAGGGGAACATTTTTACAAATTACACATTCTACAGAGGAGCGGTTCTCAACCTGTGGGTTGTGATCCCTTTGGGGGTCTAGCAACCCTTTCACTGGGGTCACCTAAGACTATTAGAAATATCAGATATTTATATTACAACTCATGGAGGTAGCAAAATTACAGTTATGAAGTAGCAACAAAAATAATTTTATGGTTGGGACCACAACATGAAGAACTAACTACACTAAAGGGTCACAACATCAGGAAGACTAAGAACCACTGCTGTAGAAGGGTAGTATCTAAAATATACAAAAGTAAAACAAAAGAACCCACTCTGAGCATCAGGAAAACAAATAATTTAAAAAGGTACAGAACTAAGCAGAGAATTCTCAAAAGGTGAAACACAAATGGCCAAGAAACAAATATTCAACATCCTTAGTCATCAGGGAAATGCAAATTAAAATTACTTTGGCATTTGATTTTAAACCAGTTAGAATGGCCAAGATCAGTAAAAACAAATGGCAGTGCAAGCTGGCAAGGGTGTGAGGAAAAGGAGATTGCTAGTAGGAGTGCAAACTTGTACAGGCCCCATGGAAATCAGTGTGGCAATTCCTCAGGAAGCTGGAAACAGACTGACCTCAAGACCTAGCTCTCCAGCTGGGCATGGTGGTACATGTCCTTACACCCAGAGTGTACTCTTTACCCTTCATGAAGGAAACTTCTCTTTGTAACATATGGAACAGACAGAAAACCACCACCAATGAATAAGCAGCATTGTGGAGTCCAGTCCCAATGGATCTACAACACTCTCACAAGCACAGGGAACACTGTAGAAGAGGCTCAGAAAGATTTCAATAACCAGAGATTCAGGGACTTGCTGTGAAGTTGTGTCTCCTAGCAATGTCTGACTTCTACACCAATAAAGTCTCACCAACATGGCCATCCAAATGTGAGCTGATTGAGAACAGCAACAAACATGCCAAACTAAAAGGGGGAAAGGTCATGGGGTCTCAACACTACACAGAGAACTACAGGCAACTGAGTAGAGCTGGAAGCAGGAGAGGAGGTCCTCCAGAGAGAGGGACACACCAAGAAGACAACCTAATGTCAAACAGTTAGCCCTGAAAACGTATATACAAGTAATATATGAACTCATCAGGCTATATTTATGAATAAATATGTATATATATATACACACATGCATGCATACATGCAATAACAAATGATGAAAAAAAGGCTATGGACTCGAAGGCAAGCAGGGAGGGGTATATGAAAAGGGTTGGAGGGAGGAAAGGAAAGGCAGACATGTTTTCAAAATACAATTGCAGAAATTAAAAAAGAGAAAAAGAAAGAAATGTGGAGTTGGGTGGGAGGGGAGGTAGGGAGAAACTGGGAGGAGTTGAGGAAGGGGAAATGTATGATTATATGTTGATGTTTTTGCTCTCATGGTTTAAAAATATTATCTCTGAAATTTCACATATTTACTGTGATGGTCTAGGCAAAGTATTTGATGAAACTTCTTGAGAGGCTCAGCATTTTTCAAATCTTAAGACAGGCTGGTGAGATGGCTCAGCACGTGGATATTTGCTCCTGGGCCTGACAACCTGAGTTCAATCCTAGGACCCAAATGGTGGATGGAGAGCACTGTTTCCTGTGTATCCTTCTCTGGAACCCATGTGCATGTTATCCTCTGGAATTCATATGCACACTCTGGGATGTACAATTGGAGAGTCCAGGAAGCAATA
This sequence comes from Acomys russatus, assembly GCF_903995435.1. NCBI lineage: Eukaryota > Metazoa > Chordata > Mammalia > Rodentia > Muridae > Acomys > Acomys russatus. The sequence continues at coordinate 23,645,013 of NC_067163.1, read as the reverse complement.
CTGATATTGAACCAAGGTATCAGTATCAAATCACTATGTGTGTTCTGTAGCTACTTGGCCCTCTTGTAGGGTCCAGCTTGACTCAAGGCCAGCCAGCCTGTGCTGAGGGTCCAGCTGTATAAAAATAATGAGGGTCCAGCTTGACTCAAGGCCAGCCAGCCTATGCTGAGGGTCCAGCTTGACTCAAGGCCAGCCAGCCTATGCTGAGGGTCCAGCTGTATCTAAAAATATTCCACTACCCCTACCCCTGGAATGTACTTACCCCTCCCAGCTAGCCTGCTAAACTCTGCTTTTGCAAAAAGATATAAAAAGCACTTGTACCTGCTTTTTGAGGTCTGCAGCTTGAAAAAGCTTGTAAGACCTCGATGCGCATCAACTCAATAAAATTCCTGTGTGTATTGCATCGACATCGGACTCCGTTTCTCTCTGGGGACTCTGGGTATAGACTAGAGATCTCTCTGGAGGTCTCAGTCTTACACAATTGCACAGACACACACCCACACACATATGCACACAAAATAAGCAAATGTAATTAAAAGATCTCAGCAGTTTTTATCATGGTTGTTGTGGTGTTTTTGTATTTCCTTAATAAACAAATTCTAAGTACTTATGTTCAAATATCTAACTTAACACTTCAACTTTCTAAGCCCCTCACTCATATCTAAAACCTAGTTCTTCAGTGGGTTCTAATCTGCTAGATTACTGAGTTTAAAAACTTTTAAAATTACAGGGGCTGGAGAAATGGTCAAGTATTTAAAAGCACATACTACCATACTAATAGCAGTGTTCAGTTTCTAGTAGCTACATTGGGCAGCTCAAAAATTCCTCTCACCACAAGGACACTGTGAAAGAGGAAGTGCCCCTATCACACTGTTTCTGCCAGCAGCTTGAGCAGACTTCTCTAACCTCCCAGCTGGGAACAGCAAGTCCTTGTTCTTTTAGAGTCATCCCATTTGTGGTATTCTGTTAAAGCAGCCCAGATGCATTAGAGCTGAGGGAGAGGTTTCTAGAAGATCTCCTATGGGCAGGTGGCACTGACCCTTAGCCATCAAGCTCACACTCAAAAGGATTATGGTCTGTAAGATAATGGAGAAAAGGCTCATACCAAAATACATGTGTGAAAAACATACTGCTCCAGGATAACATATAACTGCATAACTGACTATCAAGCATCTGTTCAAGCAGGGATGGGAGGATGGAAGGAGGTTAAGTGTACAGTGTGTCAAGGACTGCCTGAAACCAAGCTTTCCTAAAGAGTCCTGAGGACATCCTTACAGTGCTATCAGCAACATCTCTCTGTTGCTTACCTCTGTCCGATCTTTGAACATCAGAGTCAATGTATATGTTTCCAGGACTACATGCCATCTCATAATGTAATGTAAATGTGAAGGTTATTCTAGGGTTTACATGTCAACATTTGTGAACATTTAAACGAAGTTCAATTATTTTGCAGCAGCTTAAGAGAGTCTACCCTTCACTCTCTTTCTAGTCTTACAACTTGAGATCTGGCCATGCGTGACTTAGATAGAGGGTTTCTTCAATGACTAAATGTACAACAATTGTGACCATAAAGCTTAAACTTACTATGTTTTAACATTTTACTTAAATAAGCCAGGCACAGTGGTGCACGCCTGTAATCCCAGCACTCAGGGAGGCAGAGGCAGGTAGATTCTTGTGAGTTCCCAGGACAGCCAAGGCTACACAGAAAAACCCTATCTCAAAAAACCAAACCAACCCAAAATTTACCTAAACAGCTATCAGAATCTCTCAGACTATCATAGAGTCTTCTCTACTTTGCCACTAATACCTCAAGATCTTTTAGAAAAGTGCCACATGAAGATCATGTCCCTGGAGAAATAAGCTTTCTGCTAAGTTTTACTTCTCTGGGAGGCATAACTGTCACCCAGAGACAAAGGTTTATAGGAAGAACATAGTAATTCCAGAAGTTGACTTAGCTCACTATTCTAAAAACAAAGGATTAAAAAGGAAAACCAACAGTGGGCTGGAGAGACAGCTCACTGAATCATGGGCTGGCCATGCAAGCCTAGAAATTTCAGTTTGGTCCATAGGACCCACATAAACATGGAAAACACATTCCACCAAGTTCTGCTCTGACTTCCACACATGTGCTGTGGCACACATGTCCAAACATCCACATCGTGTGCACCAAAACCACAATGACATATAAAATGAAAAAAAAGTCAGCATTCACTCCTGAGAGAATGATCCTGTTCTGCTCTTACTTGTTTTATTTATGTTTAAAAAACATAAAGAAGAGCACACACCATCTGCTTAAAATCAGCACCCTTATCACGGCTTTCCCAGAAAGTTAGCTGTTTAAAGCTGTGGCTGCATTCAATAGGTGGACATATCAATAGAGAGCAGAGAGGAAGTTATCAGCGTTATTTTCTCAGCAGTTCTTACTTTATAATTAATGGGGTGTGTGTGTGTGTGTGTGTGTGTGTGTGTGTGTGTGTGTGTGTGTGTATGTATGAGAGTTTCTTTATGTAACTAACACTGGCCTGGAACTCAAGAGCCTCCTGCTTCGACCTCTTGAGTAATGTAGTTACAAATATACATCACCATGCATGGCTGAGAAATACATCTCTGTTGGTTATGGCTTACACAGTTGATGTACAGCAGCTTAAACGGAATAAGATAGTACTCAATAAATACCTACCATCAGGACAGATATTTACACACTTTTAAAGTACCGTAGTATGTGATAAAATACATTCTTCATGGATCTTTCTCTAGTGAAAAGCTCCTTATAGGTTAGAACCAATCACCTAAAAAGGCTTTTTAAAAGTCACCACAGAACTGTAGGTAACAGCAGCAAAGTCTTTATTTGAAATACTTACCACTCTTCGATGGTATCTAGTATCAAAGAGTCATGATCAGGACGCAGTCCACACACAAGAAATAACGAAGGGGCATCTATTTAAAAGAGAAAAAGACGGAATGGAGAAAACGGTGGTAAAAAGCTCCCCCAGAATTTCTTTACAGACCGCGTCTTTCCTTTTTTCTTCTGATTTCTGTCTCCGTTACTCATTATTGTGTTCAAATATTTTTATGTTCAAAATACTGCCACTATGTATCTTGTTCTTAAGTCGCTCCATTCCTTTTCTTCTTTCATTACGTCTTTCTCATTTTTTTGTTTCTCTTCCCTTCATACAGTCTTATCTGCTGGTCAGAGTCCACTGTCAGCCCATAATTTATACAACTTCTAATGAAATAAATTTACATTATGACAGATGTGCATGTTCTAGTGTTTTTAAAGAAAACAAACGCACTGAACATTAAGCACTGTTACTTTTGTGCCAAATTCATGGTAAACAGTTATTACACATGCTATGCCTGGTGTATGCTCTTTGTAGATTAATGCCTCATTTTACCTTCTCATTATCAAAAAGACAAAACTAGGCCAAGAAAGCTTAAAGAACCTGATTTAGGCTACTCAACTGACAAATGCATTTTCAGGTCAAAGCCTGCTGCTTTAATCTGGATTCTAAGGCACTACACTATCCCAATCCAGCCCTTAACTATCATCCAAGGGCATTTAAACCTTACTTTGGGCCGAATGTACCGCGGAAACATTAAACAGCTGTAATTAGTTAGTTTCTATTGTTAAAGATCTATTACAATAAACCCTGTGCTCATGTGAAATGAGCCAATTTTAATTTATATTTTGATGTCAGGATAATAAACACTACCAACTATATGGTAAAATGTGTAGCGACTATTTATTAAAATGCTATACATTCTTCAAGGAAATCCATTTTTATTAATGAAATATCTGACAAAGTTTAAGCCTTACTGAAAACTCCAGAGTTTCTCTTCTCTCCAACTTAAACCACCCAGGAACACTGAAAGATACTTAAAGCACACACTGTAAATCAATTTTCGAAAGGAAAACATTGCTGTTATGCATTTTAGACTCTGATTTACTATTTTGCCTATGTTTTACTTAAAGATTTTAATCAAGTGTTTAAGAGATCTGAAAGTGAAAATATGAAGAAGCAATTGGGTAAATGTAGTCATGTAATACTCTAGCAATAAGAAAGAGATTGGCATATGAAAGCAAATTGCCAAGGCAGGCATGGTGTCACATATCTGTTCCCAGTTCTGGGGAGGTGGGACCAGGATGATCAGGAATTCAAAGCTAACCCTGGCAAAATGCCAGGCTTGAGGACAGCCGAGGCTGCACAAGACAGTGCCAAAAAGGAAAAGAGAAAGAAAAATAAAAATTAGTAGCAAAATGCCAAATAATTTGGGATTTATAGCAACTCTGAGTATTAATTGTAGGTGATACATAACTATCTGTTGATGGCGTGCTCTCTCCACAACCGTTTACAGTCATTTCTAACTTGGGCCTGGAGAGTTACTCCCGCAAAGAAAAGTGTCTTCCTGTCATCAGTGAGATAGTGACCCAAGAGTGCTCTATCTCTATGTTCACAAATGAGGAAGTGGGCTTCAAAGAGATCTAAAAATTTGCCACCAAGGAGAAAGATTTTTCCAGATACATACAATGATAACACAAAGTAGGATCTAGCCCATGCTAGACCATGTCCTGTTTTCCCGAAAAATAGAATGAGGATGAAGCTTCACAAACAACACTTTACACGTTGTATAATTTGTACACTATAAGCCACTTCCAAAATTGTACAGTAAATACAGGCAAGAACTAGCCACTAAAGGTCATATCAACTTGTGAAACTGGAATGGCAAACTCCTGGACAGGAAAGAGACAAGTAAGTCTTGGGACCTAACATGCACATTAATGACGCCTCCTGTATCAGGGAACCGTCTGTGGCAGGGTTAGCCTAGGAAAGGCAGCTGTTCTCAGTGATTCATGGGTGGCAACACCAGCATCACGTGGAACCTGTCTGTGGTGTACATCTACACACATCGCCCGAACTTACAGGACGGACCCAACAATCCGTGTTCTCCAGGTGATGTTGACCCAACTTTTAGATCTAAGAAAATTCTGCAAAAAGCATCAAGACACCCTAACTCCCCTACTCCCCCTCCCCTTCAGTAATATATTTTAGCCAGTGTTGGTATCAGGAAACAAAACTTCACTTTTAGCTGTAGTGCTACTACAGGAGAAAGAAAACAAGAGATGAAGACAGGGAGCAGACATTCTACTCATTTCACTACTTATCAAGCAACTACTTTGTTCCCAATTTGGAAGAAAGGAGAGATAGGAGCTGGAAAAGAGGGCTGGAGCGATAGCTCTGCGGGTAAGAGCGCTGGCTGTCCTTACAGAGGTCCTGAGCTCAATTTCCAGCAACCACACGGTGGCTTACGACCATCTTTACTGGGATCTGATGCCTTCTTCTGGCATGCAGGCACACATGTAGATAAAGCACTCATATGTGAAATAAATAAATAAATCTTAAAAAAAAAAGATATGGAAAAGAACTGTGAGGAATGGCAGCTTTACAAGCAAAGCCACACATCTGCACATGCCATACATGTACGGTCATGTATGTAAAGGACACATGGGTAATAAAGTCTTTATACTGACTCAACAGACTAGGAACAATAAATCTATGGGCTTATCTTCAGTCATGTCCATGTGATTAAAAAATTTCAACTTTGTTTTAATGTTTCATATCGTATGGATGGATTTCCCTTAGAACTTTCGTGGCAGGCTGTCCTTCAGGGCTAAGCAACTAATTATACAAGTCAAATGAGAGTAAAGTTAAAAGTAATTTACATGCTTAAATCTGTCCCAAGGCTCTAGACTATGGGAAACTGTACTTTGAGTCCAGCTGCTTTTCATCAGGGGAATAACTAGGGTTAAGGGGCCCCCAAGGATTAGGACTCCCTTTGTTTCTCTCCCTTTGGAGTTTATAACCTTTGGTAAAAACAGATCAAGTTCCACAGACCGAGGAGTCATCGAGGCTTCTGAGAAAGGTGAGAAAACAGCTAAGTTCTTCAATCAATCCTCTACTCCTAGTTCTCTCTCCAACCTTACCGGATGGACAAACTGCACCCAGCCCGAGTGAAACACACTCATCCATCACCGAGTGAGACAGCAAAGGATATGATTACCTGCCTTCTGTGTATTAGCTTTATTTTGCTTTTGAGCTCAAGAATTAATTACAACAGATGTGTTCCTCTAAGTTACTAGGTTAAGAAGACAAAGAACAGTAAATCAGGACCTCAAAAATGTCACTTTACTTTCCTTTTCCACAGATTAAAAGAAAAAGCAAACACAGAGCTCTAGTTACTGCTCAGGGTCCTAAAAATTAAATGGCCTAGAAGAGTCTAAAATATGAAGGTTTGTCGTGTTTGTCAGGCTGTGAAGGGTGAGAGCAGCTAATCTTTACAGCCCAGACGAAGAGCATTCTCTGCTCAGCAGATGAAAATTACACAGGAAGGAGCTGGGAATTATTGTAAAGGCACGGGGATAAGATTAGTGGCTAATTCATCACGGTTATGGCACTTTTTAGAAGGCATCAGGGAAATACAAAGACATAATCAGATGATTAAAGATAATGAGTGGATTTTCAAGGGAATAACATAAAACTCCTGGAAGAAAAGAACAGTAACAAGAGTAGTTTATTTAATCTTTGTAGAAATCATATCAGGTACTTTCCTCAACAACAAAATTCTCTTTTAAGTCTGCCCCATCTGAGAACCCAAGCATAATTTTAGTCAACATAGAAAAATAGCTATGTGAGTGATAAATGTCTAATGAGGGCTGACCAACGCCGGGGTGACCTTTCCTCCACTACCTGCTTTATGGTTAAACGTACTCCTAAATTTACCTTTAATGTTTACCTTTAACCATCTGATTATGTCTTTGTATTTCCCTGATGGCCTCTAAAAAGTGTCATATCCGTGATGAGTTAGCCACGAATCTTATCTCCGTGCCTTTACCATAACGCCCAGTTCCTTTCTTGTATAATTTTCATCTGCTGAGCACAGAGTGGACTCAGTTTGGATTCTTGATTAGCAGTGTATCTTCTCACCGTTCACAGCCCTGGCAGCACAACAAAACCTCACAATTGATACTCTTTTTGGCCACCTAATCTTTAGGACTTTCATCAAGGAGCTAGCCAGCCCTGTGTATACAGAGGAGCTCTTGCCAAGTGAGCTATTTTTCCTATGTTTAAATCGTAAGCCATCTTTCTTTTTTTATTTTATTTTTTAATACTTTTATTTTATTACACATGCATAAAACAAACTACATACAGCAGGGAGAACCATGTGACAATCACGAGAATAATGAGTTCTATACATGTTACATTCATAGTGACTTGGCATCTGCATTCAACCTGTTTGAAGTGTCTTTCCTGTCTTGTTGGGTCTAAATTTCCGAATGAGATTCAATATCTATCCTATTTCAACTCTAATAGCTTAACTTCTTTATCTTGATCTAAAATGATCTTGTCCCCTAATCAACTAAGCTTGGTTGTAAAACTATACTATCTTGTCGTCAATGCCCCTCAGAGACTTGAGAAGGAATAAAACTTAAATTCCTGAGTGAACCAGCAGTGTGGGTTAGCAGCTTCCTAAATGTACGAATTGACTTAAGACAGTTTACTGCCTGACCCAATACACTTTATAATGTTGGAGCCTCATCTTCAGCTTTCTGGCCTAATATCTCTGCCAGACTTGTTTGCAGGGCAGGAACTATTGAGGACTTGCTTACCCTGACTCGGCAGAGTGAGCTGTCGACTCTGCCTGCATCTAAGTTGCCCATTTTTAGGCAGATTCTGTTTGTGGCAGGAATGAGGGCATTTTGCCCAATGGCTGGTTTGCCACCTTTGAAGCCATTTCCATGAGGAGGTTCTTTGATGCTCATCATCATCTTTGAGGTTGGCTGGGTGTTGTCAGGAGTTAACTTGTCTTGTTGTTGAAGAAATTTAGGATTGTAAGAACAACATTAAATGCCATATTCTGTGTGTCTCTGAGGCTTACGTCACCCATACAATGACCAGAAAACTAGCTGTAATTGTTCTGAGCATCCTGCATACCTCATACAATTATAATGTTAGAGCTGTATAATGATTGTGAAAAATTATGTTTTCAGAACAAAATAACCAGCTGGATCAGACCTGACAGGAATCATTCCTCCTAGCACGATGGACACTGACATCCTGCATCCTCCTAGTTCCAGCCCCAGATGATTCTGTTGCTTTTACCCATAAGATTTGGACAGCTCCCTGGACAATATTGTAGAAAACTTCGGATCTAATTTGGACCACCATTTCAATCTCCTACTAAGCCTGGAATCTCTCAACATTTAAAAACTGAACAAGTACAATCACTAGATGGCTTAACCATTCTCTCCAATTTTGGGGGGCCCATTCCAAGGTATTATTTGCCCCAATTGAACCTGAAGAAATCTTAAGAGAACGATGCCCCATTCCCTCAAAGGCGGGGGGGGGGGGCGCGGTTGTATAGGTTGCTGTTTGCTCGCTTGGTCTACAAATGCTTATTCTCATTGGGAGGTGGTCATAAGTCATTATTGGTCTTATACAGAGAAAAAAATTAGAGGAAACGCAGGAATATCTCTTTGCCTTTATCTTGCATACATAGCAAGGAGATGGGAGCTGAAAGGAAAGAAAGGGAGATTTAGGAACATAAAGGGAGGATAGAACAAAAGCTAGATGATTGAACCTACTCTAATTCAAGGCCTTAATTGTTACTTATAATGAAGGTTATGTCTAAGTCATTGCTATAGAATTTAGTATACTGATACAAAACATGAGCATATCAAATACTTGGCAGATTTTAACACAAGAATATATATCCTAAATCTAACAGATAGTTATGACTCTATCGATCTATGTGGTAAATTAGTTGAATAAGGTCTTCAAAAGCCATCTTTCATACCCACCTTTTAGTCTGTTGAAAAAGCTAAGTGTTAACTCAGGGGCATCATGATGAGATGCAATCTCCCACACCTTGTTTCTCTCCAAAGGGATCTCCCCAGTAGTCCAAACTTTCCTTGAACTGGTAATCCTCCTGCCTTTGGTCTAAATTTTGGAATTACAGATGTGTACCCCCAGGCTTACCTAAGTTACCCCATCCCTCACGCCTGTGCCAAAAAGGAGTATTTAATTTTATAAAGGAGTCAATGCTTAGAAAATCACCAATACACAATTCTAATTCCTTAATTTACTAAACCCTACATCTTTCTCATGAACGAGGCAGAATGGTCATTTAAAATATTTTAGATGAATTTAAATCTGAAAAGGTCTCAGTCCACCATTTCCCAACCTTTTTGCACACCAGCAATAACCTTCTTGACATACGTCTAATGTCATATTTGCCTTTATGATTCTACTTGACTCTACTTCACAGATGATTAAACTGAGGCACATAAAGATTATAGGTTTTTAACCGAAATGACTGATCTGTAAAGCTTTATCTAAAATGTGTCCTTCTGCTGTTAACTTCAGTTGTTCCCTATTCCCTGACCAACTATGACTTTGCATAACACACTGCTCAGGACGGACAATGTAAATAAAAACACCACTGTAAGTTGGCTGGGTTTAGACTTCCGTCACTATTACTACTATTTAGCTTACACAAGCAAAGATTTTGTTCTTAACTCTCTGACAGCTCTGTCTATCCTTATCTTGATCAATTCATGGCACAAAATTATAGTAACCCTCTATATATACTGAGAATATACTGCTTATATCTTTTCTTAATACAGTTCTTTGCTCATTGTTCTTGCTCAGATTTTACATTAAAATGTTTAGTGAACTTGCAATGCCTTTTTCATTAAAATTTTTCCTGACAGCCTGAGCGAGAGGACACTGCCCAGCCAACACAGTCACCTAAGGTACGTTAAGTGTGACTAGTAGGAACAGCAGCAAATTGGCGGTCATGAGCCTAGTTATGCATTTAGCTATGACATTATCTAGCTAAACTGAAATAAATGCCTTCTAAAAAGAACTCCTTTGAATTCTATTACTACTCAATTTGTTTTTGGTGGAGGGGAGGGTCTTATACCATTTAGAACAGTGGCTCTCAACCTTTCTGATGCTGGATCCTTTAATACAGTTCCTCGTGTTATGGTGACCACCAACCATAATTTCATTAAGCTACTGCAAACTTTAATTTTGCTACTGTTATGTGTCATAATGTAAATATTTCTGGAGATAGAGAATTGCCAAAGGGTCGTGACCCACATGTTGAGAACCAGTGCTTTAGAGACTTTGAATAAAGTCATACATTTTACCTCAACAAACTCCAACAGAGTCCACACACTACCTTAATTAGAGGCCTTTCAAGTGTTGGGGCTCAGGAAATGATACTCCATTGTATGGCACCCTGACTTTGAGTACTCTGAGGGTTTTAGAGGGAAAGTTTCTACCTGACCTTCCTTCTCTCAGGATCCCATCCCCATCTTTTCTTGTAGGAAGCAGCTCACAGGAACCAGTTCTTCTTCCCAACACTAAGGCACAGAAACGGGAAATCCTGTCTCCCAAAGCAAGCCATGAAGTAAGATGGCCACTCTCTCCCTTCTCTAAAGATCCCCATCCCAGACAGGTCTTGCTTTATACAAAGAGGACGAAACACTACAAAGGCCAAGCAGACCCCCAAAGAGACAACAGGCTCTCTTGGGCTTTCCCCCACCTGCTATCATTTCACATCATACCCGATGATGTCATGTTGACATGGCTGTCAATTCTCTGCTGAACCTACTGACAGCAGTGCCCTGGCTTGTAATGTAAAACTTTGATTCTGTCTGGTTAACCTCTCTTAAAAATCATAGCAAGATGGGTCATTACAGTATCACAGTGCTTACAATGGGTGAGGAAAAGCACTACCTCACCCTCTACAAAACAGGAGCCGCTGGTACCCACTTGTATCAAGTTAAACATCTAGACTGGAGGAAGACCATGGTTCCCGCTGACTTATAGACTGTCATTCAGTCATTCTCATTTTAGTCTTCAGGCTCAGTCTAGAAAACCACTAGTGCCAACAAGCGTATAAAAGAAATGAAGTTTTAAGTTCGCTGGCACTTCCCTCCCACTTGAAGCATGTAAGACAGTGAGTGGGTGTGTACAGTGTGTCAGATTTACATCCTGACACACTTCTCTCCATTAGATCACCGTTCAGTGATAGCTCTATATCATCTTGAGTTTAATAGGAACTAAACAAAGCTATCCAAAGTGAAAAGTAAGTTCGGATAAAGATCTGTCTACGTCAATTACATTACACAGGTGAAAGCAGTTGTTCCAGCTCTGTCAAAAACTCGGCTGTCTTAGTAACAGACCCCCTCAGGAGGAGCTAGCATTAATTTCAAACGGCAGTGAGTACAAAGGAGTTACAGATGCAGATTAAACACTCCAACGATACAGAATTGCTACCGGACTATGAGAGAGTCTCTTTATAGGCAAAGTTGCTTATTAAAAGAATTAACTTACGCATATGGATTTTACATTGACCTTTGCTTAGTCTTTTTTTTTTTTTTTTAACTCCACCCTACCTTGTAAAATAAAGCTGTCTCTATTACATTAATTTCTGACAATCTAACACAGGATACTAACTAACTTTACAAAGCTAAACATTACAAAGCAATGCCAAGCCATCCCAGGAAAACATTGTTTTAAACACATCAAATTAACAAATATTTTAAATACTGCTGTTCTAGAAATATGTTGAACAAGAAGTCCATTTTTGATCAGAATAAGGTCATTTTCATCTTTAATATATATAGCACTTTATAGCTTCCGAGCAAAACTAATCACAACAAACACAGAGCCTTTAGGGACAGGAGACTTGATCGGACCTCATTACACCTAAGGGAGCACAGTCAGGCACTTCAAATGATTAAAATCATCCTTCAAAAAGGCAAGCATTCCTAAGCCAAGGTGAAAGGAAATTGAACCCAGCAAAAGCATACTAAATTAGCACATTTAGCAAAAAACAAAACAACATCAACAAAAAAATACCAAACCCAACCAATTTTCTAACATTGCTCTTCCAGTACTGTAAAACTGTGGCTGATTGCCCTAATTTAAAGAAATTATAGTCCAGGTATCACACACTGTATAATAACACATAACTTTATACTCTAAAACATGCCCAAATAACTAGTTAGTACAATGGGGGAAAAAATTCAAAAGACCGAAAGATCACGTGAGTAAAGGTGAAAAGTGGTTTTAACAAGCCGTAAGAACAAAATATGGTAAGATATACACTACAATTTAAAGTATGAGCTGCTAGGGTTAAACATTTCAGAAAAGGAAAACAAGTTACTTGTTTTATGAATTCTTTGGTAACAATTTTTAAACAAAGAACTCACACAGGTTTAACACTTTTCCAGCAAATGGGATGATCTTTTTGATCATAGAGGGTTCAGACTTCAACAATTTCTGGGCAAAAGTGAAAAACAGGCTTTTTGCTTTGGATCAAAGCTTTTCAAACTTTTAAAAAAGATTTATTTATGTATTTATTATGTATATCGTGCTCAAGGACAAACAAACCAAAAACAAACCCAAACAAATAAACAAACAAAAAAAAAAACCTGAAAACAAAACAAAACCCAAGAATTCTCTCCCCCAGTTCCCTTAAACTCAGTTGATAAAATGTTCTCTCCCTTCCAAACCGCAGTGATTTTTTTTTTTTTTAAGAAGGAGGATGGTGTCTCACCATGTGGCTCTGGCTGTCCTGAAACTTGACCTTGCTCTGGACACCAGGCAGACCTCCAACTCACACAGATCCATCTGTCTCTACTTCCTAAGTACTGGGATGAAAGGCATGGACCACCAATACCCGATTTAAAGATATGTTTTTAAGTGAAAATTGGGGACAATTGGGGTCGTTATGCAACTTACTTTTTATTTTGTTTATACTACATATTTTGATTGTTTTCTTTTTTTTTTTTTTTTTTGATTGTTTTCTTTCCTCTCCTCCAAGTGCCTCCCCCCTTTCATATGAAACCTGGAAGCTTTTTATTAAACATAGCCAATAAATAAAATTATTTTCCCAATGTGAATTGAGTAACACATTTCGTCAAGCGTGTGCTACTTTTATGCCGTCTACACAGCCATTAAAACGGAAATTCAGCAAGTTATAAACAGGCAATCAACAATTCTCTGGCATTCTAAGCGACATCCGGAGCTGGTACCTTTATTCACCTGTCTTCCCCCAACTGCACACACTGTACAACAGTTCACACGGCGCTTGCAGTCCCCACTCTACAGCCCGAGGGCACTGTGGCATCTTTAAAGCCTCAGAGTTGCCAAATAATCTCAACCTCTCCGCTTTCTTCCTGTACCATCATTACCTAAAACACCCCGGCTCCCCTACACCAGCAAAAGAACCCAACCCAACCAACACCAACCACAAAAACCCCTCACTTCAACCACAAAGAAAACTGTCTTAGATGATACCGGTCCAGACGGGCCAGGAAGTGGCTTGACTTTCAAAAATTACCTGAGAAGTCGACTCTTTCACATCTACACTACAGGACCCTCAGGTGAATTATGTTAGCACCCAGAGAACCGACTCAAGCGGCACGGACCACCAAGGCGAACCCACCCACTCACAACACCGCCACTCAGCCAGCCACTGCCACGGCACCTCAGAAGCAGGGTCGGTCGCGGAGTGTGGGTGGCTGGGGGATGCTGGCGTCGCACACGAGACCCGACCCCACGGCCCCGCGCCCTCCCCTACCTGGGGCCGTCCGCGTCCACCGGCTCCTGCAGCGAGGCCGCGGGCAGCGGGAGCCCAAGGACATCGTCCGAGCTCGCCGGCGACATGGCGCGGGGTCTCGTCAGCTGCTCGGGTCCCCCGCCTCCCACGGTGCGTCCCAGGTGGCTGTCCCGCGTGGGCGGCGCCTCCGGGAGCCCCGCCCAGCCCTCTGGGGCTCCAATGGTGAGCTCCGGAGTGCCTGCCCGGGGCTCTGCTCCGTGCATGCGCACGTGTAGGAGGTCGGAGCCGGCAGCCCGGGTATAGCACTCCATTAATCCCAGAGACAGGCGGATCGCTGTGAGCTCGAGGCCAGCCTGGTCTACAAAGTGAGTCTAGGACAGCCAAGGCTACACAGAGAAATCCTGTCTCAAAAAAGCAAAAAACCAAACAACAAAACAAAACAAAGAAAACCACAACAGCAATAAAAAGGGACCGGCATGTGAGCATGGAGCTGGCCTCACAACTCGCGGGCTCAGCCCTGGACGCTATGGGGAACTCCGGAATTAGAGTCTAGCCTGGTGGTGGTCACCCAGGCAACTCACACTCCTCAAATAAACAACAACATTCCTCAAATTAATAATAATAATTAATAATAATAATAATAATAATAATAATAATAATAATAACAGCAGCAACAATAATAATGTTCAAGTCCAGCCTGCTGGACCACACTGGCAAAACTCACACTCCTTGAACAATAATAATAATAACAACTACTTCCACAATTTACCTGAAACCTGCTAACTTCTCCTCGCTCCCACCCTCATCCAGCATACTCTCTCTCAAACCTGGAGTTTTTTATGCCTCCGGCTCCTTAGAATTCAGTGCTTAGCAGGGACAGAACACAAGCAAGCTTCTCTCGCCTTTCTGGAGACTTCTCTGGAAGCTGCAGACGACACTTATACCACCACGCACTCACGTGAGGAGGTGGAGCCTGGGGCTCTGTCTGCGCTTGCGCAGTAGGAGGAACAAAAAAAAAAATTTTTTTTTTTTTTTTCCATTTGAGCAGAGGCTGGTGGAAAGGCCCTCAGTAGCCTCCTTGAGCTTGTGGAGTTAAACTCTATGTCTAGTGTGTATACCCTGTACACATGGTAGGCTTTCAGGGAACATTTGTGGGCCGACTAAGTGAAGGAATGTTTACACTGGCTTTGCATATGGCTTCGGGAAGAGAGACTGGGTTGAGGAGGAAATTGGGCTGCAGGCCTGCTCTGTTTTTAAAAGGGGTCAGTCTGTTAAATTTTGTGACAAAACGTCTGGGAAGTTTTGGAAGGTCTTTATTGATTCCACTAGTGGAATTTAAAGCTTTGTTTTTTACTTGTGTGTGCCCACGTGTATGGCATGTGAGTGCAGTTGCTCAGAGGGACCAGAGAGTCTTCGGATCCCTTGAAGATGGAGCTATGGGAGTGGGGGTGGGAGGTCCAAGTGTGGTAGTCCATGCCTTCGATCCCAGCACTCAGGAGACAGAAGCAGGCATACCTCTGAGTTCTAGTCAGTTCGGTTGGGTCAGTGAGTAGAGAGGCAGTACAGTGGAGTTGAGTTCATGTCGGTTCTGGAATTCAGAGGCAGGTTTTCCTGGGAGGGTTTTACAGAGAGAGGCTGAAGAGAGAACAAGCTAGACACAGGTGAAGACAGAACGAGCCAGAAAAAACGAGAAGGAGTCAGAAGATTACAACAGATTGCTGTGGTTTGAGACCAAGCGGAACAATTCAGTGAGAAACTGAGAACCTAGATTGAATCAGTCATCTGGGAGAGGAATTTGAGCCAGCCAGAATTCAGAAAGAGCTAGAAACAGTGAACTTATTCAGCAGTAAGTCTCAGAGGCTGAAAACATTCTAGGCCTAGATTAGATTGTATGGAGGCTAGAAGCTTCCACGCCAAGGCCTAGGTTAGCAGATGGAGGCAGTAAGCTTATGAAAAAACAATTGCATCTGGCAAGTAAAAATTACTTTAACAGAATGTAGTTGGATGCAAAAACATACATGGATTTCACAAAATAATATTGAGAGGAAGTCAGAAAAAATACATATGAATTTTTACATATGCATGGCTTTAAAATAGGTAAACCTATTTTTTTTTTTTTTTGAAATTTGTAATAAACATGGCTAAGGTGTGGTTTCCATGGAAATCAGAATGGTAGGAAGTAGTTTTCATCAGTGTGTTGTAAAATATTAAAAGATGTATTTTATTTTGTGTGTGTGCCTGTGGGTATGCCTTGTGAGTGCAAGTACTCAGAGAGATCAGAACGGGGTGTCTGTAGCTCCCTGAAGATGGAGCTACAGGGGGTTGTGAGCTGCCTAACATGAGTGCTGGGAACTGAACTTGGGTCCTCAACAAGAGCAGCAAATGCTCTAAACTGGTGAGCCATCTCTCCAGCCCCCTGCTGTAAAATTTTTAGGTGATAGTTATTTTCTCCTTTCTATTTTTTTTTTTGTGATTCTAAATATTCTACAGTCAACATGTATCTTTGTCAGAGAAAACTAGATGTTATTTTTTTTTTACACCTATAATCACTTTATCCAAAGATTTGCTTCTTCAGTTCCAGTTCCTCATAGTTAACCTTGGCCTAGAAACATTAATGACAAAAAGAACAACAACAAAAAAATCCAGAATGAGCAGTCTGAAAGCTTTACACTGCCCGTTCTTCTCATTAGCACAATTAAAATTTCATCTTGCTTCCAACCCATCCTGACTGATAACCAGAATCACCTCCTTTTCTAGTATTTCCTCACACATCTGCAGCTTACCTGACGTTGTCACCCGACGTCAGGGGTCACCCGACACATGATTGACCGCAGCCTTACGTCGCGCTGCAGTGGCCCCGTCACTCCCCTCAGTCCATCATGTAGTCGTTGCTCCACTGTCTCAGTTTGAGGGGTTAGTGCAAACATCGCCGTCCTTACAGTAATATCTCAATACACTACAGCTCTTTATACCTAGCGACTGCTTGTTCCCACAGTCTCGGATTTATGAATTAAACTTTACCATATAGGAAGAAGCATACTTGAGATTAGGCCTTCACTCAGGCGCTTGGAACATGATCTCCTGTGGAAAGGAGAAACTGCTGTGAGTATAAAGGACGCAGGCCAAGTGCCACAAGAGAATTGTGAGAGAGCTATTCAGTGAGTACTGGAATGCTTTACCCAACCAAACCCACCATTGCTGCTGATTCCCACTTTTTTTTCTTTTTTTTTTAACTACTGAAGCAGAGGTAGCAAGCTGCACTTGCCTGCTAATGCTTATCCTCTATCCTGTTTGTTTCCCCGGACGACTGTTCTTTAAGTGCTTCCTTGAATTGATAGGCTACATATGTTCGTTTTATTTTTCATTTCATTCTTTCTCTCTGGCTGCCTATACACCTGTAGGCCAGAAGGGGGCATCAGATCACATTACAGATGGTTGTGAGCCACCATGTGGTTGCCGGGAATTGAACTCAGGACCTCTGGAGGAGCAATCAGTGCCCTCAACCTCTGAGCCCTCTCTCCAGCCCTCATTTCATTTCATTTTTTTTCCTCATTTCATTTCTTAAAGATTTTAAAGACACTATTTTTTCTGAGGTGACACATTATTTTTCACCATGTGGTCTTTTATGAATGTCATCTTCATTACTGTTATTTTAAGTATAATTAGCTCTCACTTTTATCGGTTCATCTCCAAAATTATTTTGGGAAATACTTGTGTGCATGTTATATGTGTGTATGTGTGTATGTATGTGTGTGTGTGTTGTGCCTGTGTGTGCATGTTGAGGCCAAAGCAGGACATGGGGTGACCTCCTCCGTCATTTTCTGCCTTCTTTCCTTGAGACGAGGACCACTGCTGAGCTTGGAGCTAGGCTAGCCGGCAGCAAGGTCAGTAATCCTCCTGTCTCTGTCCCCTTCCTGCTGAGATCACAGTTGCAAGGACCACACCTGGCTTTTTATGTAAGTATTGGAGATTCAAACTTCTGAAGCAAGCCTCCCTACCCACTGGACCATCTGTGCAGTCTGGAAAAGACTTTGATTTCCAAATGATTTAGAGCGATATTTTTCTTCTGTTCTTTATCTTTCAGATTAAACTGGCTGTGGTCAGAAAGTGTGACTTCTGCAGTTATGTGTGTGTGTTAATTTTCTAGTCCTTTACTTAAAGAAATCAACCTAATTTCCATTACATTTGTTAATATCATCTGGAATTTTAATTCTATATTTTATGTACATCATCATCAACGTCATCATGTATTTATTTGCCTGGTTTTTCGAGACAGAGTTTCTCTGTGTATCCCTGGCTGTCCTGGGACTCACTCTGTAGACCAGGCTGTCCTGGAACTCAGAGAGATCCTCCTGCCTCTGCCTTTCCCTCTTTAGAGTGCTGGGATTAAAGATGTGTGCCACCTCACCCAGCTATTTAAATTATTTTTATTGAGATTGTTTCTCCTTTAAAAATAGTTACCATTGTCTTTTGTTTTTAATTATGGTCAGAACTGCTATTCAAAATTAATTCTTTGTTTACCTCTTTTTAAATATTCAGTTATGACTTCATTGTCTTTGGTATTAATAATTGCTGGGTAAGGGTGCACCCAGAGCTCTCCTGCACTCAGTAACCCTATGTTCTAGGGCAGATATAAATGTTCAGACATGTTCATCACAAAGATGTTTCTTCATTCAGGAAAACAGCTGTCGAAATGTGGGGGGTTTGTCTTTCTTCTTTCTCACCCCCCTACTTTTGTTTTTTTCCCTCTGTAGTCTGTGGGATCTTTTCAAGCTGTTTCTTCACAGCCTGATTCACCAGCTACTTTATTTTGAATTTTCTATTTTGAAAGTTGTTTTTAAAAACCGCTAAAGTAAAAAACAAACAAACAAACAAACAAACAAAAACTCCAAGAAAGTCTCCACAATACTGCTAATTTCCATGTGGTTTTATCTGGACTCACCACTTGTTAACATTTTGACACATCTGCTTCATAAGAACATCCATTAAAATCTATGTATTTATTATTGTGTTAGTATTTTTTTTTTCCATTGCTATTATAAAGCACATGACACAAGAAACCTAAAACAGGTAAGATTTATTTTAGGTCATGGCCTTCAAAATTTTAGTCCATCATGATGTGACATATAGCAGAGGGCTCTGTTACTATCCCAGCAGACAAGAAGAGAGTGAGGGGGGAGAGAGGGGGGGGGAAGGGAGGGAGGGAGAAAAATGAATGAATGAAGAGAAGAGCCTGGGACAAGATATAGCCCCCCAAGTGTGCTCGCCCCTAGTGACCTGCTTCTTCTAGTCAGGGTCCAGCTCCTAAAGTTCTCAGAGCCTTCTATAAAAGTGGGTCCAGTTGGGGGCCAGGCCTTCAACACATGAGCCATTTTCGGGATTGCTTCATTCCCAAACTGAACTGTTAACTCACGTGAGACGATGTGAGAGTAAGTTACAGTTTACCCTCATCACATGGGACTCCCTTTACCTTCCATGTGATAATACTAAATCTCATAGTATGCCCCATAGTCAGTGTCCCACTGCCCCAATACTGTTTAAGTCATCTTTTCTTTCCCTTTCTTTCTGCCTGTCTTTTTCTTTTCTATTCTATGCTTTTCCTTTCCTAGACATGGTTTCTCTGTGTAGATCTGGATGTCCTGGAACTTGATCTGTACACTAGACTGGCCTTGAACACATTGATCCGCCTGCCTCTGCCTCTGGAGTGCTGGGATTAAAGGTGTGCGCCGCCACCACTGTTCAGCTATCATTTTCTTTCCCAATGAAGAATCCATCTATAACCGTGCATAATAGTTTGTCATCATGTGTTCTTAGCCACCCTAGGATGCTTTTTTGGCTCTCTGTTTATTTTTCATAACCTCAACATTTTTTAAAGATTTAAAAAAAAATCTGTGCATAGGTGTTTGTCCTAGTGAGTTTCTGTGCATCACATGTGTGTAGGTGCCCACAGAAGCCAGAAGAAGGTGTCCAAGTTACAGGCATTCTGCATACCAGGCATTCCAGGGTGCTGGGAACTGTACCCAGGTCTTCTGCAAGAGCAGCACGCTAAGCAATCTTAGCCAGCTCTGTGGCCTTAACATTAAAAAAAAAAAAAATACTTTTGTTATTTGTTTTTAACTGTATGTGTCTGTGTAAATGTCTGCCACATACATGTGGGTCTCCAGGAAGCTGGGAAAGGACAATGGATTCCCTAGAGCTGGAATTTTTTATCCGTAGTAACGAGTCACCTGATGTGGGTTTTGAGAGCAATATGCTAGCCCTTCAGAAGAGCAGCGGGATCTCTTAATTGTGGAACCATCTTTTCAGTTCTCAACCTTGACATTTTAAACAAAGACCCTATAGCCAACATCATACTTAATGGTGAGCAACTGGACAATTTCTTAGATCGTCAAAAAGGCATGCATGCATCTGGCCCCTTGCTACTGCTTTCCTAGACAGTACAAGAAAAGTTCTGTGCTGCTAACTGGCATCTGTGATGAGCTGGGCAGAGAGCCAGGAGGGTTACAAGTTTGAGATCAGCCTGGAATACATAACAAAATCTTTTCTTAAAAAAAAAAAAAAAAAGATAAACAAGCTGGGTGTGGTGGCGCACGCCTTTAATCCCAGCACTCAGGAGGCAGAGGCAGGCGAATTGCTGTGAGTTCAAGCCCAGCCTGGTCTACAAAGCGAGCCCAGGATAGGCAAGGCTAACAAAACAAAACCAACCAACCAACCAACCAAACAAAAAACCCTAAACAAAAAGAACAACTCATAACAAAATGATATCGTCTCTGGCTGGAAGATCTTTAAGCGCTGTCCATATATTCTTCTTCTCATATTTTTGAGATGACAATTTTTCTTACTCTATACCTTTAATTTTTGTGTTTGTCTGCATGTGTATTCATGTAGTGTATGTGTGTGTGTGTGTGTGTGTGCACATTCATGTGCAGTGCTCATTGCATATGTGTGTGTATCTGGAGTATCATTCACTTGCCATGTTGTGGAAGTTTTGGTTTATCTGTAAACATGTTTTGCTTTTAATCCGGGGTGTGGGATATGGGTGCTGCTCTAGTTTGTCCATAGCTGATAGTTGCTTCCTCCCTGAGAGGGCACATTATGTTTGTCAGCTGTGAACTACCTCTGGTGGGGGCACGGTCTTTGTCAGTGAGAATAAAAGTTAGACTTAAAGAGAGACTGGGGCCTGCCCCTTGGGCTAGTGTCTTTTTGCTTCTGGGTAAATTCATTCATTATGATAATTTCTAGTTCAATCCATTTGTCCACAAATTTCGGGAATTCCTTGTTTTTTATAGATGAATACTATTCCATAGTGTAGATGTAGCACAGTTTCTTTGTCCATTCTTCTACTGAGGGACACTTAGGCTGTTTCCATGTTCTGGCTATTATGAATAAGGTTGCTATGACCATGAATGTCTTCACTTACCAGGAAAGTGGGTGAGAGGGGAGGACATCCTATTGGGACTTTAGGTGAGAGAAGCATGGGAGAATGGGGAAATAGAAGGATCCAGAGGGTCCTGGAAACCTACAAGAAGAACATTATGACAGGCAGATCTGGGTCCTGGGGTCCTGCTCAAACTATGGCAGCAGCCAAGGACAATATAGGCAGTAAACTTCGAACCCCTACCCAGACCTAGCCGATGGACAGAACATTCTCCACCGTTGAGCGGAGAGTGAGGCCTGACTTTCATACAAACTCGGGTGCCCCATTTTTGACCACGTCTCCTGAATGGGGAGGCCTGGTGGCACTCAGAGGAAGGATAACAGGTCACCAAGAAGAGACTTGATACCCTATGAGCATATACAGGGGGAGGAGATCCCCCTCAGTCACAGTCATAGGGGAGGGGAGTAGGGGGGAAGTGGGAGGGAGGGAGGAATGGGAGGATACAAGGGATGGGCTAACAATTGAGATATAATATGAATAAATTAATAAAACATTAAAAAAAAAGAGAGAGAGACTGGGGGTTCCAAGAAAGGCTTATCCTCTGCTGCTCCTGGTTGCTGTTGATGCACTTTGGTGAGAAGTTGAAGATGTTCTGAAATAAAGATTGAACTTACCCCCAAGGAACCCGAGGACCCTGAACAGCAGCAAGTAGATAAGGAAAACTAAGCCTGCTCACCCCACTAACCTTCTTTCTCTCCTACCTGGTATTGGGGTGTTAGAAGGCTTGGAGTTGAGTGGGGAGAAAGAGATATAAAGAACCCAAAATAAAAATAGTTGTTTAAAAGTAGGCCAACATCTCCACCTTATTTTTTGAGTCATGGTTTTGTATCAGCCTTGAACCTTGAGCCTGGAGCTTATTGGTTTAGCAAAATTAGGTCAGAGAAATCCAGGGATCTGTTTGTTTCCTCAGCAAGCCCCAGGGTCACAGACATGCACTACCATTCCTGGATTTTATGTCTTGCTGGGGAGCCAAATTCAGCTTCTCACCTTTGCACAGCATGCACTTTTCTGACTGAATCACCTTCAAGCTCTATCTCTTTTAATCTTAATGAGAGAAATCTTGTTCTATTATAAAATTCTATTTTTACTTTAATTATGGTACCTTAAAAGTAATTCCCAAAATTAACTCGGGTTCCTTCTTCTAGCTGTGAGTGGCTCCCAGATGTTCACAATAGAAAATGGAATTTTTAATCTAACGTTTGTAGCATCAGCAGTCACTGTAAGAATTTAGTCAAGGTCAGAGGGAAGTGTAAACCAGACTTTAAAGATGTCATGTTTATATTTGATTAGGTTCTTCTAGAGTCTGGGAACTGGGGCCCAAGGATTTTTAAAAAACTTTACCCAAAGCCACATGTCCACTACTTAAGTAAATATTTATATTTATCTTTCTTTCTTCCCATTAAGAACCCCATCCCTTTATTCTCTCGGCTTTGCACTCTATTTCAAATGAGATTGTATTCAATTTGAAAGTAATCTAGAAAGGTGAGTGCCATGTCCTAGGTCTATCTCACTGTCTGTTTTCTTAATTGGGCTATAATTCAATACATCTTTATAAGAAATATGCTCTGTTGTCTCTGTTCCTATTTCTTTTTCTTTAAGAAAAGTTTTTAATTGTTATTTTTATTTCCCTTGGTGTCTGCCTCCATGTATGTCTGTGTAAGGGTGTCAGATTCCCTGGAACTGGAATTACAGATGACTGTGCACTGCCACATGGATGGTAAGATTTGAACCTGAATCCTTTGGAGGAGCAGGCAGAGCTCGTAACCGTTGAGCCACTTCTCCAGTCCCTCTGTATTTCTTTCTTTCTTTTTTTCTCCTTTTTTTTTAAATTGAAAAATAAAATCATTCATATTACATCTCAATTGCTATCCCATCCCGTGCATCCTCCCATTCCTCCCTCCCTCCTGCTTTCACCCCATTCCCCTTCCCTATGATTGTGACTGAGAGGGACCTCCTCCCCTTGAATATGACGCTATGGTATCAAGTTTCTTCTTGGTAGTCTGTTATCCTTCCTCTGAGTGCCATCAGGCCTCCCCATCAAGGGGACATGGCCAAATATGGGGCACCCGAGTTCGTGTGAAAGTCAGTCCCCAGTCTCCACTTAACTATGGAGAATGTCCTGTCCCTTGGCTAGGTCTGGGTAGAGGTTTGATGATGACTGCACATATTGTCCTTGGTTGGTGCCATAGATCGAGCAGAACCCCTGGGCCCAGATCTGCCCATCATAGTGTTCTTCTTGTAGGTTTCTAGGACCCTCTGGATCCATCTATTTTCCTATCTCCTATATTTCTTTCACCTTAGGATGTCCTTACCACTATTCCATTTTCCTGGTAAGTGAAGACTTTCATTCACCATGACCAGGTAGGCTTCATTCCCGGCACGCAGGGTTGGTTTAATGTTTGGAAATCCATCAATGTAATCCACCATATAAACAAACTGAAAGAAAAAAAACCACATGATCATCTCCTTAGATGCAGAAAAAACATTTGACAAAATCCAACAGCTTTTCATGTTTAAAGTTTTGGAGAGATCGGGAATACAAGGCACATACCTAAACATAATAAAGGCTATATACAGCAAGACAATAGCCAACATCAAATTAAATGGAGAGATACTCAAGGAAATTCCTCTAAAGTCAGGGACCAGACAAGGCTGCCCACTCTCTCCATATCTCATCAATATAGTTCTTGAAGTTCTAGCCAGAGCAATAAGACAACAAAAGGTGATCAAGGGGATCCAATTAGGAAAGGAGGAAGTCAAAATATCCCTATTTGCTGATGATTTGTTAGTGTACATAAGTGACCCCCAAAATTCCACCAGAGAACTCCTACAGCTGATAAACACCTTCAGCAAATTGGCTGGATACAAAATTAACTCAAAAAAGTCAGTAGCCTTCCTATATACAAATGGCAAACATGCAGAGGAAGAAATTAAGAAAGCTACACCCTTTATGATAGCCACAAGCAATATAAAATATCTAGAAGTAACTCTAACCAAGCAAGTGAAGGACTTGTTTGAAAAAAACTTTAAATCTCTGAAGAAAGAGATTGAAAATGACATCAGAAGATGGAAGGATGTCTCTTGTTTGTGGATCAGAAGAATTAACGTAGTAAAAACGTCTTTATTTCTTATCCTGTCTCCCTATCGTTCTTTCTTACAGTTTAGGTAAAGCTGGCTTACATGCTTTGAAAAGCTTAGGTCAAAATTAGTTTCTACAGAAAAATGTCTGGCCCTCTGTGGATTTGTGTTGTTGCTTTTATTTGTGTTGGTGGTCTTACTGTGTAGGCCTGGCTCCCCTCTGACTCCCAACCCTCCTGTCTTAGTCTTTTGAGTGCTGAAATCACAAATATGCTGCATCATAGCCTTTTTAAGATTTTCACATTTTGCTGGGAGACAGCAGGATTTAGCACGTTATCAGACAAATGCCCTTTACACCATGTGGCCTCATTTAAGCTTTACAACTGTCCCCCTCCAAGTGGCATTTCTCTCTCTCTCTCTCTCTCTCTCTCTCTCTCTCTCTCTCTCTCTCTCTCTCTCCCTCCCTCCCTCTTTTCCTGCCTCCCTCCCTCTCTTTCTCCCCCTCTCTCCCTGAGTTTAAGGCACAGGTGAAATAATTTCTTAAACATACACATTTAATATGTGAAAGCAGAACTCATACTTTCATGAACTGGGTCTAAAACCCATTTCTTCACTTTGCTACCTAAGTAAAAGTTTGAGAAAATTTAACTGATTTTCTTTAAAAGCTCAAAAACTATAGTTTGTTAGAAATTTTAAGGCATTAGTTATAGGATAACCTTCATAAGGCAGTCTTCACATTTTTGAGCCAATCACCTGTATCTTCAAGATAGTTATCAGTGCATAGAAAGGGCTGGTCACTAAACACTGTTGAATTAAATGCAAATAATGGTATCTTCAGCCAGGTAGCCATTTGTTTATTGGCAAGAAGGCTGCCAGTTTGATTTCTAGTATCTTATCCATATGGCAAGCAATGCAGAAGAGCCATTGAAAGAGACATGTAATTAAAAATCAAACATGCTTCTAATTCACTAGTGTTGACTTTGCTGTGCCTTGGAAATGCCTGCATCTCCTCAAACCCTCTTGATGTGAAAATTCTGACCCTGGGGAAAATGTACACATTGATTCCAGAACCAATGAACTTCTGAAAACAAAGAGGGGGGAATCTTGATCTATTTTAAAGTAATCAAAGTTAACATTTCTCTGTTGACCTGTGGTCCCTGCTGGGATATGTTGGCAGGAGCTCTCTCTGAATGGTCTGAAGAGCGAGCACAACAAGAAGGCAGGCAGAGTGGTGATGATTCTCAGAGTCAATCTTTAGCTGCTGGGAACTCTTGTAGAACCAGCCTCTATTATGGGTGCTCCAAGTTATTGCAGTCCCCACAGCACAAGTCTGGAAAGCACTCTTCTCCCTTGAAGAATGTCTGTAGCCCATTCACAAACATAAGCGGGGTGAAGAGGTAGTGCTTCCAACAGTGAGACGGTGGGACAAGATGGGCACTGGCAGTAGCAGACCTAGCAGCTGTAGAAAAGAGTATGATGCCTGGAGGGTGACAACTCCCTTCTTATTTCTTCATGGAAACTTTGGAGCAGATCTAACTCCCTACTCCCCACCAAGCCTGCCTGCAGTGCTTGAACCCTTCGGAGTTGGGGTGGTAAACGTCAAGTCAGGCCATCAGACTTAGCAGTCAGTCAACCACCCAACAATGGATAGGTTTGTGTTTTAGTTTATGTGGATTGCAAACTTACATCGGGCTGTTTACCTAATATTTTATCTCTCATAGGCACTTCCAGGCTAAAATGACTGACCCCCTTGATCATTTTGTCAGGCAAAGTCTCCAAGAGGTCTCAGATGAACCAAAATGAACATAATTAGTATTTTTCCTACAATCTTACAGTATCTGTGTTTTACTTTATCTCTTCATATTCTGTGTTAGTATCTCTGTGTGTGTGTGTGTGCATGAATATTTGCCTACACATGTATTATTGAGGCATGTACATGCCTATACATGTGATGTGGAGGCCAGGAGACAACCTCAATCATTGTTTCTCAGGCACCGCCGCCCTTGATGTTTTGTTTTGGAGACGGTATCACTAACTCATCCGGAACTTGTAAAATAAGCTGGACTGGCTGGCCAATGAGCGCCAGGGAACTGACTGCTTCAACTGCCCTAGAGCTGGGATTGAAAGCATGCTCTACCACACCTGACATTTTGTCTTTCCACCTGGATTCTAGGGATGGAACTCAAGTTCTCATACTTGTAAAAAAAATAGCGCCCCACCTTGTGTTCCTTTCTTTATATTGGCTTTTCCCTCTCTGCAGCATGGAAACATAAACTCTGTCCTGGGACCAGAAGAAACTAGAACAAAGAAGACAAGCTAACTTGCTGCCCGTCTGAAGTACGCCCTCACATGACCTCTGTGTTGGGGTAATTTTATAAGAGAAGTACCAGCCAACAAGACTGGGCAAGCACCCTGTAGGCAGAAGAAAATACAGGAAGGCGCCACAATGGATTGAAGGGTCTTTGAGACAGCACGGAGAGTGAGAAAGTGCTTGTGTTGTCCTGAGTCCTGAGCTCAGGAGGAAGGGGATTTCCCCTCCTGCCTCATCAGCTGAGTAGTAGTGTCAGCTGGCTGCTTGCTCTCCCTCTCTGAGCTAGCAGGCTTGCACTCCAGCATCTGGCTCCTGAGTCTTCCTTGGTAAAGTGGACCGGTTGGGATGATTGCTGTTTGATTTGTTGGCTGGTTGGTTTGTTGAAGACAACAAGGGGAAGTAATGCAGGAGGAGGATAATCCTGCAACATTATTGCTGTGGACAGAGGGTCTCCTGCTAAGGTTTTCCAGGTCCTGCTGGAAGGCAGAAGGAGGGTGGGGAAGCCACCTGAGTCCCACCTGTGTGAGATGCAGACAGGCCCTTAGGGCATAGCCTAATCTTAACAATGTAGATTACTTGCAATGGTTGAGGGAAGCAGCCATGTTTGAGAGTGGACTGAAGGAACCAAAGATCCCATTAAGGCCAAAGTCTGGGAAAAGTCGGCCTACCCAGTCCTCCCTGAAGGATCCCCATTAAGGCCAAAGCATGGAAATTTCTAGAGGGTCTAGCCTGAACAAAGGGCAGACAGATTGCAGATCACTCTGTGTGTGTGGCAGGGACAGAAATAACCTTGAAGAGTCCAACTTGACTCAAGGTCTCAGTTTGTGCTAAGGGACCAGCTGGACTCAAGGACAACGAGCTGTGTTTAAAAGTTTCCACTACACCTCCCCAACTAAAAAGTTTCTAAAGACCCCCTGTCCTGCTGCAACCAAAGTTTTCCATTGGTCAACTTGCCCTTCACCTGTTACCCTACCAGGAAACATCAGGCTTGCTTGTACTCCCTGCCTGCAGGCTTTCTGCCCCAATGCCAACCAATCACAAACCGTTAAACTCATTTCTTTGTCTAAAACCTATCAAAGGCCCATGCCTCTGCTTCTCGGAGTCTGCAGCTTGAAAGAGCTGGACAGACCCGGTTGTGTCAGCTCAGTAAGTTCCTATGCTTTTGCACCTAGAACGGAGACTGTGGGAGGAGACATAGAGATCTCTCTAGAGGTCAAAGCCTCCCAGCACACCTTAATCCCATTTTAATCCCAGTCCTTGGGGAGACAGAGGCAGGGGGATAAACACAAGGGCTTGGTAACTGCAGCAGCAAAAGGGCTTCCTGCGCATTGCCTCCCCCCCCCCCCCCCCGTCCTCCTCCCGCTCCTCCAAAAGTGCCAAAGCCTTCATCCTAAGCACACCTCAACTGAACCCCACCCACAAAACCCAAACCAAGGGCTCCATGCAAAAATGGTGACGTCCAAGGCGGGGCACGCCCACCAGGCAAGAGAACCGCCCTCAAGGGGATCCCATAAAGCCAGAGCAGCTCAGTGGAGTGGCAGCAGTGCAGTGGAGTTGAGCCCCTTGGTGACTTCCGGCAAGGTGTGTGCATCTGGTGAGGGCAGCTCGGTGCAGATCAGCAGAGGCGCTTATAGCCAGAGGATCAAAAGGAGCCAGAAGTGGTTGGAGCCCAGAGCCAAAGAGCCTGGTGAAGAGGAGAGCTCGGCCGAGTTGCGGGGAGCAGAGGACAGCAGACAGGTGACAGAGAGCCTCAGAGGAGACATTGGCCTGGGATCCTCTCCAGAGGAAGCATCAGGTACACTCCAGAAACGGGAGGTGAGTTGAATTCTACAGACAGACGTTTCCTGCTTGAAGAAAAGACAGCAGGAGGGAAACTCTCTTTCAGATCGCTGGAGAGCCACGCTTTGCCTCGAGGGGGCACAGAAGCCTAACTTGAAAAAGCCATGGCAGCACTTGTTGCACACGTGATCACCAGCGTGTATCTCACCGTCCTCTGGATAGCCACCTTTATTATGTGTTATTTCTCAAAGGAGCTTGACAAAATGACCGTCCAGCAGGAGAAAGCCTTGAAAACCCTCGAAGGACTGATTGCACGACAAGAAAAGGTGGTCCGCCAACAAGAGCAATTCGCCAAGAGATTACAAAGGCTGGAGGAGAGACAGAAGGCTGAGGAAGTGAGAGAAGAGAAGAAAGCAGGCTTTGGGGAAGCCAGGGAAGCCAGTGAGCTGGAGGGTCAAGTGGCTCAGCCCATGGAAGCTGAGGCGCCAGCTCTTAAGGGAACCGAGGAAAGGGCAGCGCCCTCACTGGCTCTCCCAGTAACCGGGGAGGAAGTGCAGGCCAATGGTTGTCAGCAGCCAGCAGGACCCCTGCTTCCGACTCCCAGGAAGGCCGCCTGTGAAGAAAGTTCAGGCTCTTGTAGCTCGGCCCAGCCTCAGCTGTTTCCCTCAGTGAGCGGTGATGCAGGCTTGGGCAGATGGTCTGGTTGTCCCGATTCCTCAGTCACCGGGGTGCAAAGATTTCAAGAGGCCCTTAGGGTCCCCTACAGGCTGGCATTGACCAATGACCCAGGGAGGGCGGATCTGAAGCATATTGTGATCGACGGGAGCAACGTCGCCATGAGCCATGGTCTGAAACAGTTCTTTAGTTGCCGTGGACTAGCCCTCGCAGTGGAACATTTCTGGAGGCTTGGCAGCAGAAACATCACTGTGTTTGTCCCGCAGTGGAGGACCAAACGGGACCCTCGTGTCACAGAACAGCACCTCTTAAGCCAGCTCCAGGAGCTTGGGATCTTATGTTTAACTCCTTCCCGGGAGGTCTTGGGAGAAAGAATGGCTTCTCACGAGGACAGGTTCCTACTCCACTTAGCGGACAAGACCGGGGGTATCATCGTGACAAATGATCACCTGAGAGAGTTTGTGACTGAGTCAGAATCCTGGAGAGAAATCATTGCCAAGAGACTGCTTCAGTACACGTTCGTCGGGGACATGTTTCTGATTCCCGATGACCCTCTGGGAAGAAACGGCCCTCGGCTAGAAGACTTTCTTCGAAAGAAGGCCCTTCTCGGAGACAGGCCGCCGCTTCTCAATGGCCGGCCAGGAGTGGGCCCCTCTGCGCCTGGCCTTCGGAGCCCCGGCAGCCAGGTAGAAAGCACCAGCCACCGGGCTCCACGCCGGATCCAGGACGCCTCTTCAAGGCCTTGGCTTCCTAGGCAGCTGGACTCCCCAGGCCTGGATAGCCTGGCCCCGATGCAGCAGGAGCGTCCCATGACAGCCCGGAGCCTTCTGCAGAGACCCTTGAGCTCAGGGGCCTGCTGGCGAGCATCTTCTCCGACTCAGAGCACACCCTGAAGACTGACCGCGTTCTGGCTGCACATGCCTACAGGAAAGACCCCAGCACCCTCTCTGCCCTGGTGCTGGTCCCAAGGCTGGCTGACAGTCCACTCGTGATGGCGGCCCCGAGGAAGATACCAAGTGGCTGGAACAGGACAGACGGCTCACCAGACCGGACCATTGGAAAACGCTTATTTGCGGGGGGACTGTGGGACCGGGACCGATGACTGGCACTGCAGGGATGAAGGAGCGTCACATCAAGACTTCTTCATCAGGACCTTCGGCCTCTTAGCTTTATGGGATTGATCATTGCTTTTGTTGCAATAGGAAAGCAAGGGACGCTTCTTAGCCGAAACACCAAGGGGGCTGTTGCAGGATACTTGATCCCAATGGAACCCCCAGACTGTGAACTGGAGAAACATGTAATTGAAATAAAAAGGTCTTAGCACACGCCTTGAATCCAGAGTCTTTGTGTTTATTGTAAACAAGTGGTTGGGACAAACCAAGTCCAACAAACAAAGAGGCCACATCTTAGATCCAAGATGGCGGCACCTAACACCCCCCCCCCCCCCCCCACCCCCCCCCCCCCCGCCCTCGGTGGATTGGCAGGACAGCAGTGGCTATTCAACAAGCCAAGCACTGATCAGAGAACCAGAAACCGTCAACAGCGGTGACCTAAATGTGAGAGGGATCCAAATTTAGCGGAGCTCGCTTGTGTCTGGCCTCTTGCCACCAGGCAAAAGCACCAAGGCCCCGGGACCCCAGAGCAAGAGGCAGAGTCAGAGCCCCATGTCGAGCTTTTGGGCGGCTCTGGGCATTCCCTAGCGGACAGAAGTAGCTGTCTTAGCATCCAGCACACCCTACACTCAGGATCACAAGCAGAGCTGATCTCAGGTCACCCAGAGAAGCCACACGGAGAGCTCCAGGGTTCCTAAGCAGCTGCAGTACATCTGTGTGTCCTCCACACCCCTGGGTGGAACACAGCTATTGAACTGCCTAGTGCACAGTCCTAGCTTGAGTCTCCAAAATCACCAGTGCCTGGGTTCTGGCACCCACCAGACCCCACAATCGGGATCACAAGAGGCTCTGATCTCAGGCCTCCCACGAGGCCACCAAAGGTTCGGAGGTGAAAGCAGGCACTGGGCATCCACTCCAAGCAAAGACATCCCAATGGGAAGAGGTCAGCACAAGAGCCCAAGCAACCATCTACAGGACTATTTGACACCACCAGAAACTGACAACATCAGGCCCCCACCACAGCAAGGCCTGGAGCTACTCTCTCAGCTGACACAGAAGAGAAGGATTTCAAATCTGAGGGTATGAAAATGATAGAGGCCTTCACGGAGGAAAAGACATCCCTCAAACTAGAACTGGAAAACACAGAGAAAGAATTGACAAAATCCCTTGAAGAATCTACAATCTAACAGGAGAAAGAAATGAGTCAATGGTAGCATGATCTACAACAGGAGATCCAAGCCAGGAGGAAAATCCACTCTGAGAGAATCCAGGAAGTGGAAATAAGAGCGAAGAGGACAGGATCCATAGTCACAAGCATGACCAAGAGAGTTCAAGAGGTGGAACAAGAATATCAGAGACAGAAGATTTGACTGAGGAAATGGATAGAGCAGTCAAGGAAAATGCTAAGTCTAAAAATCTCTTGAGTGGATATCCAAGACATCTAGGACCCGATGAGAAGACACAATCTAAGAAACATAGGGATAGAAGGAAAAGAAGCCTCCCAACTGCAAGGCCTCCAAAAATATTCTCAACAAAATCATGGAAGAAAACCTCCCTAACCCAAAGGAAGGAATGCCCATTGACATACAAGAAGCCTACCTAACTCAAAATAGAATGGAGCAGAAAGGAAAATCGTCCTGCCACATAGTAGTCTAAAACAGTAAAGGTATAGAAAGAAGAAAGAGTATTAAAAGTTGCAAGAGACAACAGCCAAGTCACATATAAAGGCAAATGTATCAGAATTACACCTGCCTTCTCAACAGAGACTATGCAATCCAGAAGGGCTTGGACAGAAGCCATGCAGACGCCAAGAGTCCACCGACGCCAACCCAGACTACTATAGCCAGCAAAGCTCTAAATAGCATAGATGGAGAAAAGAAGACAGTCCAAGACAAAAGCAAGTCCAAACAGTCCCTAGCCACATATCCAGCGCCACAGAAGATAGTAAAAAGAGAATTCCAACCAAAGGAGGGTAATTATACATAGGGAAAGAAAGGACATTAATAACCCAACACCTACAAATACAAAAGAAAGGAGGCTCTCTCTGTCGCTCCGCGTCCGTCTCTGGGTACGGAATGTCATAAAAAGACCAAACACCTGTATGGTTACTTGATGTTTGAGAAAGGAGCCTAATCTAGTCAATGGGAAAAGGATAGCGAATTCAACAAATGGTGCTGGTCTCACTGGATCTCTGCATGTAACAAAATGTAACTGGGCCCATATTTGTCACTATGCACCAAACTCAAGTCCAAGTGGATTAAAGATCTCAACATAAAACCAGAGATACTACATCGGTTAGAAGAAAAAGTGGGGAAGAGTCAAGAACACGTTGGCCGAGGAGACAACTTCCTGAACAGAACACCAACAGCCCAGGTGCTGAGGTCAACAATTAACAAACCGGACCTCATGAGTCTGAGAAGCTTCTGTAAGGAAGGAGACCCTGTCAACAGAACAAAGGGACAGCCTACAGACTGGGAAAAGATCTTCACCAACTCTACTTCTGAGAAAGGTCTACTGTCCAAAATAGATAAAGAGCTCAAGAACGTAAACACCACGAAACCAAAAACCCAAAAACCCAATTGAGAAATGGGGCTCAGAATTAAGGAGAGAATTCTCAACAGAGGAATATCTCGAGTGGCTGAGAAACACTTAAAGAAATGCTCAATGTCTTTAGTCATCAGAGAAATGCAAATCAAAACAACTCTGAGATTCCATCTTATACCCACCAGAATGGCTGAGATCAAAAATTCAAGTGACACCACATGCTGGCGAGGATGTGGGGAAAGAGGAACACTCCTTCATTGCTGGTGGAAATGCAAACTAGCCCAAGCCCTTTGGAAATCTATCTGGTGCGATCTCAGAAAATTGGGAATAGGCCTACCTCAAGACCCAGCTATTCCATTCCCTGGAATATACCCAGAAGATGGTCCAGTACACGACAAGGACATATGCTCAACCATGTTCCAAGTGGCGTTATTCATAATAGCCAGCACATGGAAACAGCCTACGTGTCCCTCAGTAGAAGAATGGAAAAAGAAACCCTGGTCCATTTACACTATGGAATACTCCTCAGCTATTAAAAACAAGGAATTCCCAAAATCTGGGGACAAATGGATTGAATTAGAAATGATCATAATGAGTGAGTTAACCCAGAAGCAGAAAGACTGAAATGGTATATACTCACTTCTATCTGGACCCTAGCCCAAGGGGCATGTGCCATGAAAGTCTTCATTTACCAGGAGAGTGGGATAGAGGTGAGGACAATTTATTGGGACTCTATGTGAGAGTAGTATGGGAAATTGCGGAAATAGAAGGATCCAGGAGGTCCTGGAAACCTAAGGGAACACTATGGGCCTAAGGGTTCTGTGCAAGCTATGACACCAACCAGGACAATACATGCAGTAAGCATAAAACCCCTACCCAGATCCAAACAACGGAAAGGACATTCTCGGCAGTTAAGTAGGAAGTCGGGACTGATTTTCACACGAACTCTGGTGCCCCACATTTGACCACGTCCCCCTGATGGGGTGGCCTGGTGGCCTCAGAGGAAGGATAGCTGGCTACCAAGAAGAGACCTGATACCCTAAGATCATATCCAGGGGGAAGAGGTCCCCCTCAGGCACAGTCGTAGGGGAGGGGAGTAGGGTGAAAGCGGGAGGGAGGAAGGAATGGGAGGCTCCAAGGGATGGGATAACAATTGAGATGTCATATGAAAAATAGCAATAAAAATACAAACGGAAAAACACAAAAACAAAACAGGAAAATCTAAAAAGGCAAAAAGCAAACTAACAAGAAAGAAAACAAATCAAAAAACTTTCTAAAATTCAATGATCTGAAGTCACACAATACACAAGCTTACGGGACACAATGAAGGCAAGGCTAAGAGGAAGATCCACAGCACTACCTGTCTCTGAAAAGAAATTGGAGAGATCCCATCTTACCAAGTTAACAACACAACACACACGAAACCTCTAGAACAGAGAGCAGCAGACTCACCAAAGAGGAGTAGATGGCTGCACATCATCAAAGTCAGGGCCGAAATCAGTAACATAGAAGCAAAGAGAACAATTCGAAGAAGCATCAGAACCAAGAGCCGGTGTTTTGAGAACACGAACAAGATCGACAAACTCTTAGCCGGACTAACCGAAAGGCAAAGGGAGAGTAATCAAATCAACAAGATCAGAAATGAAAAGGGAGACATAACAACAGACAGTGAGGATATCTATAGAGTCATTAGGTCATACCTCAAAAGCTTTGATGCCACAAACTTTGACAACATACACAAGATGGATAACTTTCTTGATAGATACCACCAACTACCAAAAGGGAACCAAAACCAGGTAAACACACTAAATAGTCCTCTATCTCCTAAGGAAATTGAGGAAGTCATCAAAAGTCTCCCAACCAATCAAAGCCCAGGGCCAGAGGGATTCAGCACAGGATTCTACTAGACCTTCAAAGATGACCTAATACCAATTTTCTTCAAACCCCTTTTTTTTCTTCATGAGTCCATTGTCTCAAGTGCCAATGGAACAGTGATGGAAAACTGATTAACAATGTCCTTTCAATCTCAAAAAATCTTTAGTAGTCCTAGCCCCCACATTTGAAGGGAAATGTTATTGATTGATGAAACGCAAGCATTCAGAAGTCTGATTGTGTGCGGTTCAGTAGGATGCCACAGAGCATTTGAAAGGCAGTTAGTCCAATGGCTGTTCGGTGTAAACTTTTGTGTGTTGTATTTCAAAGCTCTAATATGAATGAAAGGATGTGAAATCCCTCACAACTATTTTATGCTAATTACACATGGAAATGTTAATATTTTGGATATGTTGGGTTGAACAAAATGTATCATCAAAATGAATTTCCCATATTTCTTTATTCTTAAAAATGTGGTACTAGACAATTAGAAATTACACACTTGTGTGGGAAGTGCTACATTTCTGCTGAACAGCACTGGGCTGGTCCTTCTCATTTGGACATCCTTCCTGAGGGCTGGCTGCAGCTACATCAATCAAGCTTTGGTTGTATAGCACACCATCCTAAAACTTAGTGGATGATTAAACACAGGCATGGACTTAGCTAACAGTTCTGTGGGTCGGTGGTATGGGCTGGCCTCACCCAGGCAGCTCTTCTTCTGCTGAGCTTAGCTTGTCCTACTCAGTGTCACTGGTCAGTTCCCTGGGTCTGCTTCGGTCTGATAGTTGCTAGGACAACAGCAATAACTCCAAGGCCAATGCCCCACCTTGGCACCCACAAGGTCAGGATCACCCACAAGATGCTCCCAGGGCTCCATGGGAAACAGACAAGAAGCAGCAAGGGTACTGAGGGCCAGGCTTAGGATGTACACACTGTCATTTCTACTGTCTCAGAGAGCCATTTAGACTCAAGATCCGGCCAAGCCATCTGTATAGTGACGGGTGCTACAAAGAATTGCAGCCATTGCTATTTTCTCCTTAGACAGACACCTCCTCCAAGGATGGCATATTCCCTGTCCTCTGGGCCCTGCTCTTCACTAGGGCCTCTTTATGATTTGAATGCACATGTCCTCCCCAGACTAACAGACTGAGACCCGAGACTCAATGGGAAAGCATGAAGAGGTGACGGTTGAGTGACCAGGGGTTCACCTGGACCGAGCACGGAACGGCTGGGGAGAACAGCATAGGCCCATCTGCCATCCCTCTGTGCACCCAGCCAGAAAACAGTGCTCAAAGGATGCAGCAACAGGTACCATCTTGGAAGCAGAGAAAAGTCTCCCATGAGATGCCACACCGAATCTTCCACCTCTTGGCTTCCACGGCGGTGGAAAACAAATTTCTGTTCTTTATGAATTACCTTCCATGACATATTCTGATCTAGCAGGGCAAATAGATTAACACAGACCTTTCCCTTCATAAAAATAAAACATCATAAATTGTTTTACCAGCCAGGCATGGTGGAGCACATCATTAATCCCAGGCAGCAGAGGCAGGTGGATCTCTGAGTTTGAGGTCAGCCTGGTCTACAAAGCAAGTTCCAGGACAGCCAGGGCTACACAGAGAATCCCATCTTCCAAAACCAAATCAATTATTTTACCACCCTGTTGTAAATAAAACAAAACAAAACAAAACCAACAAACAAAATCCAGCATGGTCTTGCCATGGAAATAGGCTGGTCGTCCAGTGCAATGGAATAGAAGAGCCAGAAATAAACACACACACCCTTGGGCATTTGGTTTGGACAAAGAAGCCAAATCCATACAATGGAAAAAAGATAGCGTCTTCAACAAATGGCGCTGGTCTAACTGGATGGCTGCATGTAGAAAAATTCACATACACTCATCTTTACCACAATGTAGAAAGCCAAAGTCCAAATAGATTAGGGACCTCAACCTAAAACCAGACTCCCTAAAGGTGTGAGAAGAAAAGGTGGGGAAGAGCCTTGACCTCATGGCACAGGAGACAACTTCCTGAACAGAACAGCAAGAGCCCAGGCTCTAAGATCAACAATTAATAAATGGGTCTTTTTGAAACAGAAAGGCTCCTGTAGGGCAAAGGAAACAGTCAACAGAACAAAACGACATCCAATAGACTAGGAAAAGATCTTCACCAGTCCTCCACATGACAAAGGTCAAGTATCCAAAATATAGAAAGTACACTAGGCAGCACTGTCTCTGGTGGGTCCCACCAAATGAGAAATAGGGACTACTTCTGACATGGATCAGGCCTTCTAATATTGTTCCCCCCCCCCCCCCCCGGCAGGGTGGCCCCACCAGGCCACAAAGGAAGAGGTTCCTTAGAATCCTGAGGACACTGGAAACGCTGAGGTCAGACATTAGGGGAGGAGCGCTCCCCTTCTTAAGGATAAGCCATAGCATACACCTTGAATCCCTAGGTGTTTTGTGGGTGGTCAACAGGAGGTTGGTCTGCCTCTCAACCCTCCATTGGATGAAACACACATGGGCACACACACAACTTTTGTATAAGAGGTTACTGTACAGGAGTTCATGTAAAGTTCAACCTAGGTCAAAAGGCGGGGCAAGCACCCTGTAGGCAGAAGAAAATACAGGAAGGGGCCACAATGGATTGAAGGGTCTTTGAGACAGCATGGAGAGTGAGAAAGTGCTTGTGTTGTCCTGGGTCCTGAGCTCAGGAGGAAGGGGATTTCCCCTCCTGCCTCATCAGCTGAGTAGTAGTGTCAGCTGGCTGCTTGCTCTGCCTCTCTGAGCTAGCAGGCTTGCACTCCAGCATCTGGCTCCTGAGTCTTCCTTGGTAAAGTGGACCGGTTGGGATGATTGCTGTTTGATTTGTTGGCTGGTTGGTTTGTTAAAGACAACAAGGGGAAGTAATGCAGGAGGAGGATAATCCTGCAACATTATTGCTGTGGACAGAGGGTCTCCTGCTAAGGTTTTCCAGGTCCTGCTGGAAGGCAGAAGGAGGGTGGGGGAGCCACCTGAGTCCCACCTGTGTGAGATGCAGACAGGCCCTTAGGGCATAGCCTAATCTTAACAATGTAGATTACTTGCAATGGTTGAGGGAAGCAGCCATGTTTGAGAGTGGACTGAAGGAACCAAAGATCCCATTAAGGCCAAAGTCTGGGAAAAGTCGGCCTACCCAGTCCTCCCTGAAGGATCCCCATTAAGGCCAAAGCATGGAAATTTCTAGAGGGTCTAGCCTGAACAAAGGGCAGACAGATTGCAGATCACTCTGTGTATGTGGCAGGGACAGAAATAACCTTGAAGAGTCCAACTTGACTCAAGGTCTCAGTTTGTGCTAAGGGACCAGCTGGACTCAAGGACAACGAGCTGTGTTTAAAAGTTTCCACTACGCCTCCCCAACTAAAAAGTTTCTAAAGACTCCCCGTCTGCTGCAACCAAAGTTTTCCATTGGTCAACTTGCCCTTCACCTGTTACCCTACCAGGAAACATCAAGGCTTGCTTGTACTCCCTGCCTGCAGGCTTTCTGCCCCAATGCCAACCAATCACAAACCGTTAAACTCATTTCTTTGTCAAAAACCTATCAAAGGCCCATGCCTCTGCTTCTCGGAGTCTGCAGCTTGAAAGAGCTGGACAGACCCGGTTGTGTCAGCTCAATAAGTTCCTATGCTTTTGCACCTAGAACGGAGACTGTGGGAGGAGACATAGAGATCTCTCTAGAGGTCAAAGCCTCCCAGCACACCTTAATCCCATTTTAATCCCAGTCCTTGGGGAGACAGAGGCAGGGGGATAAACACAAGGGCTTGGTAACGGCAGCAGCAAAAGGGCTTCCTGCACATTGCCGCCCCCCCCCCGTCCTCCTCCCGCTCCTCCAAAAGTGCCAAAGCCTTCATCCTAAGCACACCTCAACTGAACCCCACCCACAAAACCCAAACCAAGGGCTCCATGCAAAAATGGTGACGTCCAAGGCGGGGCACGCCCACCAGGCAAGAGAACCGCCCTCAAGGGGATTCCATAAAGCCAGAGCAGCTCAGTGGAGTGGCAGCAGTGCAGTGGAGTTGAGCTCCTTGGTGACTTCCGGCAAGGTGTGTGCATCTGGTGAGGGCAGCTCGGTGCAGGTCAGCAGAGGCGCTTATAGCCAGAGGATCAAAAGGAGCCAGAAGTGGTTGGAGCCCAGAGCCAAAGAGCCTGGTGAACAGGAGAGCTCGGCCGAGTTGCGGGAAGCAGAGGACAGCAGACAGGTGACAGAGAGCCTCAGAGGAGACATTGGCCTGGGATCCTCTCCAGAGGAAGCATCAGGTACACTCCAGAAATGGGAGGTGAGTTTAATTCTACAGACAGACGTTTCCTGCTTGAAGAAAAGACAGCAGGAGGGAAACTCTCTTTCAGATCGCTGGAGAGCCACGCTTTGCCTCGAGGGGGCACAGAAGCCTAACTTGAAAAAGCCATGGCAGCACTTGTTGCACACGTGATCAGCAGCGTGTATCTCACCGTCCTCTGGATAGCCACCTTTATTATGTGTTATTTCTCAAAGGAGCTTGACAAAGTGACCGTCCAGCAGGAGAAAGCCTTGAAAACCCTCGAAGGACTGATTGCACGACAAGAAAAGGTGGTCCGCCAACAAGAGCAATTCGCCAAGAGATTACAAAGGCTGGAGGAGAGACAGAAGGCTGAGGAAGTGAGAGAAGAGAAGAAAGCAGGCTTTGGGGAAGCCAGGGAAGCCAGTGAGCTGGAGGGTCAAGTGGCTCAGCCCATGGAAGCTGAGGCGCCAGCTCTTAAGGGAACCGAGGAAAGGGCAGCGCCCTCACTGGCTCTCCCAGTTACCCGGGAGGAAGTGCAGGCCAATGGTTGTCAGCAGCCAGCAGGATCCCTGCTTCCGACTCCCAGGAAGGCCGCCTGTGAAGAAAGCTCAGGCTCTTGTAGTTCGGCCCAGCCTCAGCTGTTTCCCTCAGTGAGCGGTGATGCAGGCTTGGGCAGATGGTCTGGTTGTCCCGATTCCTCAGTCACCGGGGTGCAAAGATTTCAAGAGGCCCTTAGGGTCCCCTACAGGCTGGCATTGACCAATGACCCAGGGAGGGCGGATCTGAAGCATATTGTGATCGACGGGAGCAACGTCGCCATGAGCCATGGTCTGAAACAGTTCTTTAGTTGCCGTGGACTAGCCCTCGCAGTGGAACATTTCTGGAGGCTTGGCAGCAGAAACATCACTGTGTTTGTCCCGCAGTGGAGGACCAAACGGGACCCTCGTGTCACAGAACAGCACCTCTTAAGCCAGCTCCAGGAGCTTGGGATCTTATGTTTAACTCCTTCCCGGGAGGTCTTGGGAGAAAGAATGGCTTCTCACGAGGACAGGTTCCTACTCCACTTAGCGGACAAGACCGGGGGTATCATCGTGACGAATGATCACCTGAGAGAGTTTGTGACTGAGTCAGAATCCTGGAGAGAAATCATTGCCAAGAGACTGCTTCAGTACACGTTCGTCGGGGACATCTTTCTGATTCCCGATGACCCTCTGGGAAGAAACGGCCCTCGGCTAGAAGACTTTCTTCGAAAGAAGGCCCTTCTCGGAGACAGGCCGCCGCTTCTCAATGGCCGGCCAGGAGTGGGCCCCTCTGCGCCTGGCCTTCGGAGCCCCCGCAGCCAGGTAGAAAGCACCAGCCACCGGGCTCCATGCCGGATCCAGGACGCCTCTTCAAGGCCTTGGCTTCCTAGGCAGCTGGACTCCCCAGGCCTGGATAGCCTGGCCCCGATGCAGCAGGAGCGTCCCACGACAGCCCGGAGCCTTCTGCAGAGACCCTTGAGCTCAGGGGCCTGCTGGCGAGCATCTTCTCCGACTCAGAGCACACCCTGAAGACTGACCGCGTTCTGGCTGCACATGCCTACAGGAAAGACCCCAGCACCCTCTCTGCCCTGGTGCTGGTCCCAAGGCTGGCTGACAGTCCACTCGTGATGGCGGCCCCGAGGAAGATACCAAGTGGCTGGAACAGGACAGACGGCTCACCAGACCGGACCATTGGAAAACGCTTATTTGCGGGGGGACTGTGGGACCGGGACCGATGACTGGCACTGCAGGGATGAAGGAGCGTCACATCAAGACTTCTTCATCAGGACCTTCGGCCTCTTAGCTTTATGGGATTGATCATTGCTTTTGTTGCAATAGGAAAGCAAGGGACGCTTCTTAGCCGAAACACCAAGGGGGCTGTTGCAGGATACTTGATCCCAATGGAACCCCCAGACTGTGAACCGGAGAAACATGTAATTGAAATAAAAAGGTCTTAGCACACGCCTTGAATCCAGAGTCTTTGTGTTTATTGTAAACAAGTGGTTGGGACAAACCAAGTCCAACAAACAAAGAGGCCACATCTTAGATCCAAGATGGCGGCACCTAACCCCCCCCCCCCGCCTCCCTTGGTGGATTGGCAGGACAGCAGTGGCTATTCAACAAGCCAAGCACTGATCAGAGAACCAGAAACCGTCAACAGCGGTGACCTAAATGTGAGAGGGATCCAAATTTAGCGGAGCTCGCTCGTGTCTGGCCTCTTGCCACCAGGCAAAAGCACCAAGGCCCCGGGACCCCAGAGCAAGAGGCAGAGTCAGAGCCCCATGTCGAGCTTTTGGGCGGCTCTGGGCATTCCCTAGCGGACAGAAGTAGCTGGAGACTGCTAAATCCCCAGCATCTATGTGTCTTAGCATCCAGCACACCCTACACTCAGGATCACAAGCAGAGCTGATCTCAGGTCACTCAGAGAAGCCACACGGAGAGCTCCAGGGTTCCTAAGCAGCTGCAGTACACCTGTGTGTCCTCCACACCCCTGGGTGGAACACAGCTATTGAACTGCCTAGTGCACAGTCCTAGCTTGAGTCTCCAAAATCACCAGTGCCTGGGTTCTGGCACCCACCAGACCCCACAATCGGGATCACAAGAGGCTCTGATCTCAGGCCTCCCACGAGGCCACCAAAGGTTCGGAGGTGAAAGCAGGCACTGGGCATCCACTCCAAGCAAAGACATCCCAATGGGAAGAGGTCAGCACAAGAGCCCAAGCAACCATCTACAGGACTATTTGACACCACCAGAAACTGACAACATCAGGCCCCCACCACAGCAAGGCCTGGAGCTACTCTCTCAGCTGACACAGAAGAGAAGGATTTCAAATCTGAGGGTATGAAAATGATAGAGGCCTTCACGGAGGAAAAGACATCCCTCAAACTAGAACTGGAAAACACAGAGAAAGAATTGACAAAATCCCTTGAAGAAACTACAATCTAACAGGAGAAAGAAATGAGTGAATGGTAGCATGATCTAAAAGAGGAGATCCAAGCCAGGAGGAAAATCCACTCTGAGAGAATCCAGGAAGTGGAAATAAGAGCGAAGAGGACAGGATCCATAGTCACAAGCATGACCAAGAGAGTTCAAGAGGTGGAACAAGAATATCAGAGACAGAAGATTTGACTGAGGAAATGGATAGAGCAGTCAAGGAAAATGCTAAGCCTAAAAATCTCTTGAGTGGATATCCAAGACATCTAGGACCCGATGAGAAGACACAATCTAAGAAACATAGGGATAGAAGGAAAAGAAGCCTCCCAACTGCAAGGCCTCCAAAAATATTCTCAACAAAATCATGGAAGAAAACCTCCCTAACCCAAAGGAAGGAATGCCCATTGACATACAAGAAGCCTACCTAACTCAAAATAGAATGGAGCAGAAAGGAAAATCGTCCTGCCACATAGTAGTCTAAAACAGTAAAGGTATAGAAAGAAGAAAGAGTATTAAAAGTTGCAAGAGACAACAGCCAAGTCACATATAAAGGCAAATGTATCAGAATTACACCTGCCTTCTCAACAGAGACTATGCAATCCAGAAGGGCTTGGACAGAAGCTATGCAGACACCAAGAGTCCACCGACGCCAACCCAGACTACTATAGCCAGCAAAGCTCTAAATAGCATAGATGGAGAAAAGAAGACAGTCCAAGACAAAAGCAAGTCCAAACAGTCCCTAGCCACATATCCAGCGCCACAGAAGATAGTAAAAAGAGAACTCCAACCAAAGGAGGGTAATTATACATAGGGAAAGAAAGGACATTAATAACCCAACACCTACAAATACAAAAGAAAGGAGGCTCTCTCTGTCGCTCCGCGTCCGTCTCTGGGTACGGAATGTCATAAAAAGACCAGACACCTATATGGTTACTTGATGTTTGAAAAAGGAGCCTAATCTAGTCAATGGGAAAAGGATAGCGAATTCAACAAATGGTGCTGGTCTCACTGGATCTCTGCACGTAACAAAATGTAACTGGGCCCATATTTGTCACTATGCACCAAACTCAAGTCCAAGTGGATTAAAGACCTGAACATAAAACCAGAGATACTACATCAGTTAGAAGAAAAAGTGGGGAAGAGTCAAGAACACGTTGGCCGAGGAGACAACTTCCTGAACAGAACACCAACAGCCCAGGTGCTGAGGTCAACAATTAACAAACCGGACCTCATGAGTCTGAGAAGCT
Source organism: Acomys russatus (assembly GCF_903995435.1). Taxonomy (NCBI): domain Eukaryota; kingdom Metazoa; phylum Chordata; class Mammalia; order Rodentia; family Muridae; genus Acomys; species Acomys russatus. The sequence goes on along the minus strand of NC_067163.1, from coordinate 23,602,072 downwards.
TCTGTAAGGACGGAGACCCTGTCAACAGAACAAAGGGACAGCCTACAGACTGGGAAAAGATCTTCACCAACTCTACTTCTGAGAAAGGTCTACTGTCCAAAATAGATAAAGAGCTCAAGAACGTAAACGCCACGAAACCAAAAACCCAAAAACCCAATTGAGAAATGGGGCTCAGAATTAAGGAGAGAATTCTCAACAGAGGAATATCTCGAGTGGCTGAGAAACACTTAAAGAAATGCTCAATGTCTTTAGTCATCAGAGAAATGCAAATCAAAACAACTCTGAGATTCCATCTTATACCCACCAGAATGGCTGAGATCAAAAATTCAAGTGACACCACATGCTGGCGAGGATGTGGGGAAAGAGGAACACTCCTTCATTGCTGGTGGAAATGCAAACTAGCCCAAGCCCTTTGGAAATCTATCTGGTGCGATCTCAGAAAATTGGGAATAGGCCTACCTCAAGACCCAGCTATTCCATTCCCTGGAATATACCCAGAAGATGGTCCAGTACACGACAAGGACATATGCTCAACCATGTTCCAAGTGGCGTTATTCATAATAGCCAGCACATGGAAACAGCCTACGTGTCCCTCAGTAGAAGAATGGAAAAAGAAACCCTGGTCCATTTACACTATGGAATACTCCTCAGCTATTAAAAACAAGGAATTCCCAAAATCTGGGGACAAATGGATTGAATTAGAAATGATCATAATGAGTGAGTTAACCCAGAAGCAGAAAGACTGAAATGGTATATACTCACTTCTATTTGGACCCTAGCCCAAGGGGCATGTGCCATGAAAGTCTTCATTTACCAGGAGAGTGGGATAGAGGTGAGGACAATTTATTGGGACTCTATGTGAGAGTAGTATGGGAAATTGCGGAAATAGAAGGATCCAGGAGGTCCTGGAAACCTAAGGGAACACTATGGGCCTAAGGGTTCTGTGCAAGCTATGACACCAACCAGGACAATACATGCAGTAAGCATAAAACCCCTACCCAGATCCAAACAACGGAAAGGACATTCTCGGCAGTTAAGTAGGAAGTCGGGACTGATTTTCACACGAACTCTGGTGCCCCACATTTGACCACGTCCCCCTGATGGGGTGGCCTGGTGGCCTCAGAGGAAGGATAGCTGGCTACCAAGAAGAGACCTGATACCCTAAGATCATATCCAGGGGGAAGAGGTCCCCCTCAGTCACAGTCGTAGGGGAGGGGAGTAGGGTGAAAGCGGGAGGGAGGAAGGAATGGGAGGCTCCAAGGGATGGGATAACAATTGAGATGTCATATGAAAAATAGCAATAAAAATACAAACGGAAAAACACAAAAACAAAACAGGAAAATCTAAAAAGGCAAAAAGCAAACTAACAAGAAAGAAAACAAATCAAAAAACTTTCTAAAATTCAATGATCTGAAGTCACACAATACACAAGCTTACGGGACACAATGAAGGCAAGGCTAAGAGGAAGATCCACAGCACTACCTGTCTCTGAAAAGAAATTGGAGAGATCCCATCTTACCAAGTTAACAACACAACACACACGAAACCTCTAGAACAGAGAGCAGCAGACTCACCAAAGAGGAGTAGATGGCTGCACATCATCAAAGTCAGGGCCGAAATCAGTAACATAGAAGCAAAGAGAACAATTCGAAGAAGCATCAGAACCAAGAGCCGGTGTTTTGAGAACACGAACAAGATCGAAAAACTCTTAGCCGGACTAACCGAAAGGCAAAGGGAGAGTAATCAAATCAACAAAATCAGAAATGAAAAGGGAGACATAACAACAGACAGTGAGGATATCTATAGAGTCATTAGGTCATACCTCAAAAGCTTTGATGCCACAAACTTTGACAACATACACAAGATGGATAACTTTCTTGATAGATACCACCAACTACCAAAAGGGAACCAAAACCAGGTAAACAAACTAAATAGTCCTCTATCTCCTAAGGAAATTGAGGAAGTCATCAAAAGTCTCCCAACCAATCAAAGCCCAGGGCCAGAGGGATTCAGCACAGGATTCTACTAGACCTTCAAAGATGACCTAATACCAATTTTCTTCAACCCCCTTTTTTTTCTTCATGAGTCCATTGTCTCAAGTGCCAATGGAACAGTGATGGAAAACTGATTAACAATGTCCTTTCAATCTCAAAAAATCTTTAGTAGTCCTAGCCCCCACATTTGAAGGGAAATGTTATTGATTGATGAAACGCAAGCATTCAGAAGTCTGATTGTGTGCGGTTCACGTAGGATGCCACAGAGCATTTGAAAGGCAGTTAGTCCAATGGCTGTTCGGTGTAAACTTTTGTGTGTTGTATTTCAAAGCTCTAATATGAATGAAAGGATGTAAAATCCCTCACAACTATTTTATGCTAATTACACATGGAAATGTTAATATTTTGGATATGTTGGGTTGAACAAAATGTATCATCAAAATGAATTTCCTATATTTCTTTATTCTTAAAAATGTGGTACTAGACAATTAGAAATTACACACTTGTGTGGGAAGTGCTACATTTCTGCTGAACAGCACTGGGCTGGTCCTTCTCATTTGGACATCCTTCCTGAGGGCTGGCTGCAGTTACATCAATCAAGCTTTGGTTGTATAGCACATCATCCTAAAACTTAGTGGATGATTAAACACAGGCATGGACTTAGCTAACAGTTCTGTGAGTCGGTGGTATGGGCTGGCCTCACCCAGGCAGCTCTTCTTCTGCTGAGCTTAGCTTGTCCTACTCAGTGTCACTGGTCAGTTCCCTGGGTCTGCTTCGGTCTGATAGTTGCTAGGATGACAGCAATAACTCCAAGGCCAATGCCCCACCTTGGCACCCACAAGGTCAGGATCACCCACAAGATGCTCCCAGGGCTCCATGGGAAACAGACAAGAAGCAGCAAGGGTACCGAGGGCCAGGCTTAGGATGTACACACTGTCATTTCTACTGTCTCAGAGAGCCATTTAGACTCAAGACCCAGCCAAACCATCTGTATAGAGACGGGTGCTACAAAGAATTGCAGCCATTGCTATTTTCTCCTTAGACAGACACCTCCTCCAAGGATGGCATATTCCCTGTCCTCTGGGCCCTGCTCTTCACTAGGGCCTCTTTATGATTTGAATGCACATGTCCTCCCCAGACTAACAGACTGAGACCCCAGACTCAATGGGAAAGCATGAAGAGGTGACGGTTGAGTGACCAGGGGTTCACCTGGACCGAGCACGGAAGGGCTGGGGAGAACAGCATAGGCCCATCTGCCATCCCTCTGTGCACCCTGCCAGAAAACAGTGCTCAAAGGATGCAGCAACAGGTACCATCTTGGAAGTAGAGAAAAGTCTCCCATGAGATGCCACACCGAATCTTCCACCTCTTGGCTTCCACGGCGGTGGGAAACAAATTTCTGTTCTTTATGAATTACCTTCCATGACATATTCTGATCTAGCAGGGCAAATAGATTAACACAGACCTTTCCCTTCATAAAAATAAAACATCATAAATTGTTTTACCAGCCAGGCATGGTGGAGCACATCATTAATCCCAGGCAGCAGAGGCAGGTGGATCTCTGAGTTTGAGGTCAGCCTGGTCTACAAAGCAAGTTCCAGGACAGCCAGGGCTACACAGAGAATCCCATCTTCCAAAACCAAATCAATTATTTTACCACCCTGTTGTAAATAAAACAAAACAAAACAAAACCAACAAACAAAATCCAGCATGGTCTTGCCATGGAAATAGGCTGGTCGTCCAGTGCAATGGAATAGAAGAGCCAGAAATAAACACACACACCCTTGGGCATTTGGTTTGGACAAAAAAGCCAAATCCATACAATGGAAAACAGATAGCGTCTTCAACAAATGGCGCTGGTCTAACTGGATGGCTGCATGTAGAAAAATTCACATACACTCATCTTTACCACAATGTAGAAAGCCAAAGTCCAAATAGATTAGAGACCTCAACCTAAAACCAGACTCCCTAAAGGTGTGAGAAGAAAAGGTGGGGAAGAACCTTGACCTCATTGGCACAGGAGACAACTTCCTGAACAGAACAGCAAGAGCCCAGGCTCTAAGATCAACAATTAATAAATGGGTCTTTTTGAAACAGAAAGGCTCCTGTAGGGCAAAGGAAACAGTCAACAGAACAAAACGACATCCTACAGACTAGGAAAAGATCTTCACCAGTCCTCCACACGACAAAGGTCAAGTATCCAAAATATAGAAAGAACACTAGGCAGCACTGTCTCTGGTGGGTCCCACCAAATGAGAAATAGGGACTACTTCTGACATGGATCAGGCCTTCTAATATTGTCCCCCCCCACCCCCCGCGGGAGGGTGGCCCCACCAGGCCACAGAGGAAGAGGTTCCTTAGAATCCTGAGGACACTGGAAACGCTGAGGTCAGGCATTAGGGGAGGAGCGCTCCCCTTCTTAAGGATAAGCCATAGCATACACCTTGAATCCCTAGGTGTTTTTGTGGGTGGTCAACAGGAGGTGGGTCTGCCTCTCAACCCTCCCTTGGATGAAACACACACGGGCACACACACAACTTTTGTATAAGAGGTTACTGTACAGGAGTTCATATAAAGTTCAACCTAGGTCAAAAGGCGGGGCAAGCAACCTGTAGGCAGAAGAAAATACAGGAAGGCGCCACAATGGATTGAAGGGTCTTTGAGACAGCATGGAGAGTGAGAAAGTGCTTGTGTTGTCCTGGGTCCTGAGCTCAGGAGGAAGGAGATTTCCCCTCCTGCCTCATCAGCTGAGTAGTAGTGTCAGCCTGCTGCTTGCTCTCCCTCTCTGAGCTAGCAGGCTTGCACTCCAGCATCTGGCTCCTGAGTCTTCCTTGGTAAAGTGGACCGGTTGGGATGATTGCTGTTTGATTTGTTGGCTGGTTGGTTTGTTGAAGACAACAAGGGGAAGTAATGCAGGAGGAGGATAATCCTGCAACATTATTGCTGTGGACAGAGGGTCTCCTGCTAAGGTTTTCCAGGTCCTGCTGGAAGGCAGAAGGAGGGTGGGGAAGCCACCTGAGTCCCACCTGTGTGAGATGCAGACAGGCCCTTAGGGCATAGCCTAATCTTAACAATGTAGATTACTTGCAATGGTTGAGGGAAGCAGCCATGTTTGAGAGTGGACTGAAGGAACCAAAGATCCCATTAAGGCCAAAGTCTGGGAAAAGTCGGCCTACCCAGTCCTCCCTGAAGGATCCCCATTAAGGCCAAAGCATGGAAATTTCTAGAGGGTCTAGCCTGAACAAAGGGCAGACAGATTGCAGATCACTCTGTGTGTGTGGCAGGGACAGAAATAACCTTGAAGAGTCCAACTTGACTCAAGGTCTCAGTTTGTGCTAAGGGACCAGCTGGACTCAAGGACAATGAGCTGTGTTTAAAAGTTTCCACTACGCCTCCCCAACTAAAAAGTTTCTAAAGACTCCCCTGTCCTGCTGCAACCAAAGATTTCCATTGGTCAACTTGCCCTTCACCTGTTACCCTACCAGGAAACATCAGGCTTGCTTGTACTCCCTGCCTGCAGCCTTTCTGCCCCAATGCCAACCAATCACAAACCGTTAAACTCATTTCTTTGTCTAAAACCTATCAAAGGCCCATGCCTCTGCTTCTCGGAGTCTGCAGCTTGAAAGAGCTGGACAGACCCGGTTGTGTCAGCTCAGTAAGTTCCTATGCTTTTGCACCTAGAACGGAGACTGTGGGAGGAGACATAGAGATCTCTCTAGAGGTCAAAGCCTCCCAGCACACCTTAATCCCATTTTAATCCCAGTCCTTGGGGAGACAGAGGCAGGGGGATAAACACAAGGGCTTGGTAACGGCAGCAGCAAAAGGGCTTCCTTTCCTACGTATTGCCGCCCCCCCCCCCGTCCTCCTCCCGCTCCTCCAAAAGTGCCAAAGCCTTCATCCTAAGCACACCTCAACTGAACCCCACCCACAAAACCCAAACCAAGGGCTCCATGCAAAAATGGTGACGTCCAAGGCGGGGCACGCCCACCAGGCAAGAGAACCGCCCTCAAGGGGATCCCATAAAGCCAGAGCAGCTCAGTGGAGTGGCAGCAGTGCAGTGGATTTGAGCTCCTTGGTGACTTCCGGCAAGGTGTGTGCATCTGGTGAGGGCAGCTCGGTGCAGGTCAGCAGAGGCGCTTATAGCCAGAGGATCAAAAGGAGCCAGAAGTGGTTGGAGCCCAGAGCCAAAGAGCCTGGTGAACAGGAGAGCTCGGCCGAGTTGCGGGGAGCAGAGGACAGCAGACAGGTGACAGAGAGCCTCAGAGGAGACATTGGCCTGGGATCCTCTCCAGAGGGAGCATCAGGTACACTCCAGAAACGGGAGGTGAGTTGAATTCTACAGACAGACGTTTCCTGCTTGAGGAAAAGAAAGCAGGAGGGAAACTCTCTTTCAGATCGCTGGAGAGCCACGCTTTGCCTCGAGGGGGCACAGAAGCCTAACTTGAAAAAGCCATGGCAGCACTTGTTGCACACGTGATCACCAGCGTGTATCTCACCGTCCTCTGGATAGCCACCTTTATTATGTGTTATTTCTCAAAGGAGCTTGACAAAATGACCGTCCAGCAGGAGAAAGCCTTGAAAACCCTCGAAGGACTGATTGCACGACAAGAAAAGGTGGTCCGCCAACAAGAGCAATTCGCCAAGAGATTACAAAGGCTGGAGGAGAGACAGAAGGCTGAGGAAGTGAGAGAAGAGAAGAAAGCAGGCTTTGGGGAAGCCAGGGAAGCCAGTGAGCTGGAGGGTCAAGTGGCTCAGCCCATGGAAGCTGAGGCGCCAGCTCTTAAGGGAACCGAGGAAAGGGCAGCGCCCTCACTGGCTCTCCCAGTAACCGGGGAGGAAGTGCAGGCCAATGGTTGTCAGCAGCCAGCAGGACCCCTGCTTCCGACTCCCAGGAAGGCCGCCTGTGAAGAAAGTTCAGGCTCTTGTAGCTCGGCCCAGCCTCAGCTGTTTCCCTCAGTGAGCGGTGATGCAGGCTTGGGCAGATGGTCTGGTTGTCCCGATTCCTCAGTCACCGGGGTGCAAAGATTTCAAGAGGCCCTTAGGGTCCCCTACAGGCTGGCATTGACCAATGACCCAGGGAGGGCGGATCTGAAGCATATTGTGATCGACGGGAGCAACGTCGCCATGAGCCATGGTCTGAAACAGTTCTTTAGTTGCCGTGGACTAGCCCTCGCAGTGGAACATTTCTGGAGGCTTGGCAGCAGAAACATCACTGTGTTTGTCCCGCAGTGGAGGACCAAACGGGACCCTCGCGTCACAGAACAGCACCTCTTAAGCCAGCTCCAGGAGCTTGGGATCTTATGTTTAACTCCTTCCCGGGAGGTCTTGGGAGAAAGAATGGCTTCTCACGAGGACAGGTTCCTACTCCACTTAGCGGACAAGACCGGGGGCATCATCGTGACAAATGATCACCTGAGAGAGTTTGTGACTGAGTCAGAATCCTGGAGAGAAATCATTGCCAAGAGACTGCTTCAGTACACGTTCGTCGGGTACATCTTTCTGATTCCCGATGACCCTCTGGGAAGAAACGGCCCTCGGCTAGAAGACTTTCTTCGAAAGAAGGCCCTTCTCGGAGACAGGCCGCCGCTTCTCAATGGCCGGCCAGGAGTGGGCCCCTCTGCGCCTGGCCTTCGGAGCCCCCGCAGCCAGGTAGAAAGCACCAGCCACCGGGCTCCACGCCGGATCCAGGATGCCTCTTCACGGCCTTGGCTTCCTAGGCAGCTGGACTCCCCAGGCCTGGATAGCCTGGCCCCGATGCAGCAGGAGCGTCCCACGACAGCCCGGAGCCTTCTGCAGAGACCCTTGAGCTCAGGGGCCTGCTGGCGAGCATCTTCTCCGACTCAGAGCACACCCTGAAGACTGACCGCGTTCTGGCTGCACATGCCTACAGGAAAGACCCCAGCACCCTCTCTGCCCTGGTGCTGGTCCCAAGGCTGGCTGACAGTCCACTCGTGATGGCGGCCCCGAGGAAGATACCAAGTGGCTGGAACAGGACAGACGGCTCACCAGACCGGACCATTGGAAAACGCTTATTTGCGGGGGGACTGTGGGACCGGGACCGATGACTGGCACTGCAGGGATGAAGGAGCGTCACATCAAGACTTCTTCATCAGGACCTTCGGCCTCTTAGCTTTATGGGATTGATCATTGCTTTTGTTGCAATAGGAAAGCAAGGGACGCTTCTTAGCTGAAACACCAAGGGGGCTGTTGCAGGATACTTGATCCCAATGGAACCCCCAGACTGTGAACTGGAGAAACATGTAATTGAAATAAAAAGGTCTTAGCACACGCCTTGAATCCAGAGTCTTTGTGTTTATTGTAAACAAGTGGTTGGGACAAACCAAGTCCAACAAACAAAGAGGCCACATCTTAGATCCAAGATGGCGGCACCTAACCCCCCCCACCCCCCCACCCCCCGCCCTCGGTGGATTGGCAGGACAGCAGTGGCTATTCAACAAGCCAAGCACTGATCAGAGAACCAGAAACCGTCAACAGCGGTGACCTAAATGTGAGAGGGATCCAAATTTAGCGGAGCTCGCTTGTGTCTGGCCTCTTGCCACCAGGCAAAAGCACCAAGGCCCCGGGACCCCAGAGCAAGAGGCAGAGTCAGAGCCCCATGCCGAGCTTTTGGGCGGCTCTGGGCATTCCCTAGCGGACAGAAGTAGCTGGAGACTGCTAAATCCCCAGCATCTATGTGTCTTAGCATCCAGCACACCCTACACTCAGGATCACAAGCAGAGCTGATCTCAGGTCACCCAGAGAAGCCACACGGAGAGCTCCAGGGTTCCTAAGCAGCTGCAGTACATCTGTGTGTCCTCCACACCCCTGGGTGGAACACAGCTATTGAACTGCCTAGTGCACAGTCCTAGCTTGAGTCTCCAAAATCACCAGTGCCTGGGTTCTGGCACCCACCAGACCCCACAATCGGGATCACAAGAGGCTCTGATCTCAGGCCTCCCACGAGGCCACCAAAGGTTCGGAGGTGAAAGCAGGCACTGGGCATCCACTCCAAGCAAAGACATCCCAATGGGAAGAGGTCAGCACAAGAGCCCAAGCAACCATCTACAGGACTATTTGACACCACCAGAAACTGACAACATCAGGCCCCCACCACAGCAAGGCCTGGAGCTACTCTCTCAGCTGACACAGAAGAGAAGGATTTCAAATCTGAGGGTATGAAAATGATAGAGGCCTTCACGGAGGAAAAGACATCCCTCAAACTAGAACTGGAAAACACAGAGAAAGGATTGACAAAAATCCCTTGAAGAAACTACAATCTAACAGGAGAAAGAAATGAGTGAATGGTAGCATGATCTAAAAGAGGAGATCCAAGCCAGGAGGAAAATCCACTCTGAGAGAATCCAGGAAGTGGAAATAAGAGCGAAGAGGACAGGATCCATAGTCACAAGCATGACCAAGAGAGTACAAGAGGTGGAACAAGAATATCAGAGACAGAAGATTTGACTGAGGAAATGGATAGAGCAGTCAAGGAAAATGCTAAGTCTAGAAATCTCTTGAGTGGATATCCAAGACATCTAGGACCCGATGAGAAGACACAATCTAAGAAACATAGGGATAGAAGGAAAAGAAGCCTCCCAACTGCAAGGCCTCCAAGAATATTCTCAACAAAATCATGGAAGAAAACCTCCCTAACCCAAAGGAAGGAATGCCCATTGACATACAAGAAGCCTACCTAACTCAAAATAGAATGGAGCAGAAAGGAAAATCGTCCTGCCACATAGTAGTCTAAAACAGTAAAGGTATAGAAAGAAGAAAGAGTATTAAAAGTTGCAAGAGACAACAGCCAAGTCACATATAAAGGCAAATGTATCAGAATTACACCTGCCTTCTCAACAGAGACTATGCAATCCAGAAGGGCTTGGACAGAAGCCATGCAGACGCCAAGAGTCCACCGACGCCAACCCAGACTACTATAGCCAGCAAAGCTCTAAATAGCATAGATGGAGAAAAGAAGACAGTCCAAGACAAAACCAAGTCCAAACAGTCCCTAGCCACATATCCAGCGCCACAGAAGATAGTAAAAAGAGAACTCCAACCAAAGGAGGGTAATTATACGTAGGGAAAGAAAGGACATTAATAACCCAACACCTACAAATACAAAAGAAAGGAGGCTCTCTCTGTCGCTCCGCGTCCGTCTCTGGGTACGGAATGTCATAAAAAGACCAAACACCTATATGGTTACTTGATGTTTGAAAAAGGAGCCTAATCTAGTCAATGGGAAAAGGATAGCGAATTCAACAAATGGTGCTGGTCTCACTGGATCTCTGCACGTAACAAAATGTAACTGGGCCCATATTTGTCACTATGCACCAAACTCAAGTCCGAGTGGATTAAAGATCTCAACATAAAACCAGAGATACTACATCGGTTAGAAGAAAAAGTGGGGAAGAGTCAAGAACACGTTGGCCGAGGAGACAACTTCCTGAACAGAACACCAACAGTCCAGGTGCTGAGGTCAACAACTAATAAATGGGAGCTCATGAGGCTGAGAAGCTTCTGTAAGGACGGAGACCCTATCAACAGAACAAAGGGACGGCCTACAGACTGGGAAAAGATCTTCACCAACTCTACTCTGAGTGGATCCAAGACATCTAGGACCGGATGAGAAGACAAAATGTAAGAAACGTAGGGATAGAAGGAAAAGAAGCCTCCCAACAGCAAGGCCTCCAAAAATATTCTCAACAAAATCATGGAAGAAAACCTTCCTAACCCAAAGTAAGGATTGCCCATCAATATACAAGAAGTCTACAGAACTCCAAATAGAATGGAGCAAAAAAGAAAATCATCCTGCAACGTAGTCTAAAACACTAAATCTACAGAACCCATTTCTTAATTGAGTTATTTGGTTTGTTGGTGTTTAATTTCTTGACCACTTTATATATTTTGGATATTAATCCTTTGTCAGAAGTAGGGTTGGTATGCCCAAATTTTCAAGAGACTTCCCAAACAGACCACCCAAGAGCCAAGTCCAAATGCAATGGCAAGGAAGTCTTTAATGTAGGTTCGAACCCCAGTCACCCTCCCATGCACTGACACAGCAGATGCAGGGAAGCAGCCTTAAGACTCAAGTGAGAGGAGCTTTTATAGGTTTTAGACAAAGAAATGGGATTTATAGTATATGATTGGATGACATTTGGGCAGAAAAGCTGCAAGCAGGGAGTTACAAGCCTTGGCGTTTGATGGTTGGGTAATAGGTGTAGGGGGAAGTTGGCCTATAGAAAAGATTGGTTGAAGTAGTCTCAGGGGCATTAGGAACATTGGCTTGGCTTCTCCTAATTTGTTATTGCTATGTACCAGACCACCTGCTGGTCAACTTGACTAGCAAAGAGTATATTTGGATTTTCTCAAGGTGAGCTGATTGTGTTGCTAGGGAATACTTTTCTGTCTAGGTTAGTTTGTGGTTCCCCCCCCCCTGGAATCTGGGTTCAGGCCTTGGCCAGGTGTAAGACAAAATGGAGTTTCTTTTTCAAAATGGAGTCTGTCTGTTCTTTTCAGGTGAAGATCCTTTCCCAGTCTGTAGGCTATCATTTTGTTCTCTTGACATTGTCTTCTGTCTTACAGAAGCTTCTCAGCCTCATGAGGTCCCATTGATTAATTGTTGACCTTAGAGCCTGGGCTGTTGGTGTTCTGTTCAAGAAGTTGTCTCCTGGGCCAATGAGTTCCAGAGTCTTCCCCACTTTTTCTTCTAACACATTTAGTGTCTCTGGTTTTATGTTGAGGTCTTTAATCCACTTGGACTTGAGTTTTGTTCATGGTGATAAATATGGATATACTTGCATCATTCTACATGTAGACATCCAGTTAGACCAGCAGCATTTATTGAAGATGTTATATGGTTAAAGAAACTGTGTTACATTTACAATATGGAATACTACTCAGCTATTAAAAACCAGGAAATCCTGAAATTTGCAGGCAAATGGATGAAACTAGAAATGATCATCCTGAGTGAGTTAACCCAGACCCAGAAAGATACACATAGCATAAACTCACTTATAATTGGACACTAGCCCAACAGAGATGACCCATGAAAACCTTCACTTAGCCAGAGATTGGGATAGATACTGGGATTTCCTATTGGGATTCTAGGTGTGAGAGGTAAGGAAGAATGGGGAAATAGAAGGATCCAGAGGGTCATAAAAAACTACAAGAAGACCATTAAGCTGTCAGATCTGGACCAAGGTGGGTCAGCTCAAACTACCATACCAGCCAAGGCCAATGCATGCAGTAAACCTAGAACCCCTATCCAGATCTAGCCAATGGACACCACATTCTCCACAGTTGTATGGAGAGCAGGGACTGACTTGGACATGAACTCTGGTGCCCCCTATTTGACCACTTCCCCTTGGTGGGGAGATCGGGTGACACTCAGAAGAAGAGTAAGCAGGCTACCAGGAAAAGACCTGATAGGCTGTGATCTTATAGTGGGGGATGAGGTCCCCTTCTGTCACAGACTTAGGAGAGGGGAATAGGATGAAAGAGGGAGGGAGGGGAAACGGGAAGATACAAGTAAGGGGATAACAACTGAGATGTAATCTGAATAAATTACTTAAATAAAAAAATTTTTAAAAAAAAAGAGAAGGGAAAAAAATAAAAGTCTTGGCATTTTTACCTGTTAGGCCAGCTGGAACTCAATAATTTGCATTTATGTGGAGACATCCATCTAAGGCACAAAGGTATTTCCTTCCCTAGCACAGCATCTCTGGGAAGGAACTGGGGGGCACAATTACTCCCATTTCACAAGTAAGAAAAGTGCAGCCAGCCACTGAGAGCCTGAGTGGTTTGGGTGCAAATGGTTGAACCTGTGGAGGGTCTAATAGTGGCGGTAACACAACTCTCTTGGAATAAGGTGTGAATGACTGGTCCCTCATAGGCTGGTAGTTGGATGCCTCAGAATTTTTAGTAAATTAGCATCTCACTTTGGCTTTATAACCAACGGACTCTGGTTATTTTTCCAATTTTAGTCAAGACGAATGATGAATAACCAAATTTCTGTCATGGGATTTCAAGTTACCTTTCTCTCTTTTAGCTTTAGAGCCCAGGAGTCACAGACTCTATAAAAGAATCACAAGAGCAAGGCAATAATAAAAGAAAGGCTCTCAGTGTAAGTCAATTATAAACAACATGCTTTAGCTTCGGAACTCCCACTAGCCAACTTTAAAATAAGGATTTAGGGCAAGAGCAGTAAGTAGTGTGTGAGCCTGTACCCCTGGCTGTTTGAGAAAGTGTTGTGGGTAGCCATTTGAGAAGAGTACTCAGACTCAGGTTTAAGGCAATAGAAAGTCTGTATTAGCTGGATGGTGATGGTATTGAGTGTTTGGGATCCCAGTACAATCCCAAGTCCTTCTCAAGGTGAGGGTTTTTTATTGGTGGGGGGAGCTACTTTTTCTATGTAGACTTGGCTGTCCTAGACTCACTGTGTAGACAAGGCTAGCCTCAAACTCACAGAGATACATCTGCCTCTGCCTTCCAGAGTGCTAGGATTATAGGCATGAGCCACCACACCTTGCTCTCAAGGTAAGATTTTTTTTCAAGGTAAGGTTTACGCACAAAACCACATCCTGGGGTGACACACCCCAGTTAGCAAGAATGGTTAGTGGGAAGCAGAGCTACAGAAGCAAAAAACAAAAAACAAAACAAACAACAACAACAAACCCACAAGGTTAGTGCTTTTAGGGACTTTCCCAGGACGATGGACTTTGATGGATCGGGCCTTTGTTTTCCTTGTGGCAGGTGGTGCTGCATTTGTGCTGAATTTTACGGCCTGAATGGTACTTCCATAATAGTGTCGGTCATGCTAAGATCTGGAGGCCTACTAAGTTCTGGGTGTCTGTTAAATTGTCCAGTGGTTCTGTGAGCATGTGCCAAATTGTAGACTCATCTGGGGGCAGGGAGTCATATTGTCTTTATAGCCTTAGGATTTCTGTTTTACATAAATAAGTAGGCAGTTAAACAAACAGGGTACTATAGTGAGAGCTAGGAGTAAAAGAACTAATGGCCTATCCATGACAGTAGGTAGAGTAGCTAGAGCGACTAAGAGAACAAACATTGGTACTAGTTGTTTGATTCTTAATGTGTTTTACTTTTTAAAGGTTATTTTTGACCATGGCTAAACTTTTTTTTAAAAAAAGATTTATTTATTTATTATTTTGTATACAGTGCTCTGTCTGCATGTACACCTTCAGGCCAGAAGAGGGCACCAGATCACATTACAGTTGGTTGTGAGCCACCATGTGGTTGCTGGGAATTGAATTCAGGACCTCTGGAAGAGCAGTCAGTGCTCTTAATCTCTGAGCCATCTTTCCAGCCCCACTTTTTCCCCCCCTAATCATCCCTGACTGATTGGCATAGGTGTAAGAAGTTTCTCCCAGCACCATATGGAGACCTCCTTGTCTCATAAAGAGGTAGTCCAACCCTCTTTGATTCTACAAAACAACGCTGGCTAAGGAATCTGACTGGGACTCCAGGCAGGAAGCAGAATTTCCTAGATGGGCCACAACTGTGTCTGCTTGAGCACTGAGTACCTTAAAGTTCCCCTGTAACTAGGGCTGAAGTTCCAACTGCTGTGGAGCCCATGATACGTGCCCTCATCAACAGGGAGATGAGAGTATAGATGTCTCATTGTCCGTGGGGAAACCCAGAATCTAGATTTAGGTGCACCCCCTCTTCTCTGTTATAAATCAGTACCCATGATATAACCATGCATAAAGCTGCAGGCTGGGGAGATGGCTCAATGATTAAGAGCACTGTCTGCTCTTCCAGAGGTCCTGAGTTCAATTCCCAACAAGTATATGGTGGCTCGCAAGCATCTATACTGGAAGCTGATGCCCTCTCCTGGTATGCAGGTGTACATGCAGTTAAAGAACTCATACACAAAACAAACCAAACAGACAAATCAAATCTTTAAAAAAATATGCATAAAGATGCAAAGGAGGGGGTTCTCCTCCCATGAAAACAATTCAGGAAATACACACTTGGTTAAGCGGTAAATAATGCAAACAAAGCAGGGGGTCTCTGGGGCCTGGAAAGATATTTTATTGCCGTTTCTAGAATTAACCTGCTGGGCATGGCTACAGGAATCTGCATGGGAGAAAATATCTAGTGCTATCTTGGACTATTTGGCCATAACCTGACTCCTCAGGTGCCAGTGGTTTCCCTATAATGATCTTCAGCTTCCTGGCAGGCCCTAACCTTTATGAATATTGGATTGCATCGCCCGAGACCACGAGTGTGTACTATAAAGAGATCAATACGCTCCTAGCAGGACTTGGTTTTGCAACCTCACTGGGCACAATGATATTCACCTGGCATCTGGCAGCTCGGCGTGTGGGTGGGGCATCAGCCAGGCAGACATAGTGCTGGATTGTTGAGAACTCCTTTTCTTCACTCCTGAACCCACAGTCCCAGGGGTGTGCTCCTCCTCAGTAGCCTCTGGTTATAATACCTTACAGAAGTTTATCTGGAAGGGGATTGGGTCTTGGTGGATAGACTTTCTGACTTCCCTGATTCTGCTATTTTTAAAATTCTCATACCCAAGGACCTGGCTTATGGTTTTTTTTTTTTTTTTTTTGCTTTTCCCACAGGGAGACCAAAAAAACAAACAAACAAACAAACAAAAACCAAAAAGCAAAAAACAAAGGACAAATATGCTTATAGGGCCCATTAGTCTTATCTTTAGGGGATCAGAAGACTTGGTAATGACCTGTCATCTTCTAGAGCCTTTTTCAGCTGGGTGTGGTGGGTCCACAGGGTGACGTCAGCGACCTTCATTGTTGTTTTGGGTTGGGATTCTCTTTACCCACCAAGGTCTCCAGGCTGGACTGTGTGGGCAGGCTTGCACACAGGCTAGGGCACAGCTTCTCGAGCCAGCTAAAGAATAGTCTTCTGGGTCTGTTGCAGAACCCGTAAGGACTTGAGGGAGGAATAGACAGTAGTTTCTGATATGGGGTTCATCTGGCCCTTAGGAGGGTAAAAGATAGGGGTTTGTTTATTTTATTTAAACTTTTTAAAAGAAACTTGTATTGAGCTTTGTTGTCTGTAGGCATAATGGAGTTTTTTTTTTATCAACATTTAAGCTCTTTGCCAAGTTTAGGGAAACTTTGGCCATGAAGGCTGGACCATTGTTGGATGCCAGGGAGAGGTGTAATGTACATTTAGGAATAATTTCTGGGTGTGAGTAACTCAGCAGTTTTAGTGGCCTCAAGCTGTGTAGCCTTAGAGACCATCTGACTCCCAGTAATGGGGTGCAGGTCTCTTATCTGGCAAGAGCACCACCCATTTGTCTCCTGCTGGCTTATCTTTTCTGTTTGTCTACTTGGTTTAGTTGTGTAGTATTGGAATTAATAGTTTTTTCTATGCCCACGCCAGCTCCAAAATAATGAGACAGGGACCTTTTAGATGTATTAATAAGCTTTCAAGCACTGCAACTGGGCAGATGTTGGTCTGTTCTAACCTGTCTGTACTATCCTGGCTCCTTCCCAGCCATTTACTCCAGGCTACTTGCCATCCATCTTTGTTCTCATGGTGATGCCTCAATGCCTTGTGGCCTGTAGCTCCTCATGAATGGAAGCCCCGCCTACTGCCTCCTCTGCCCAGTCATAGGCTCTTCAGCTTCTTTATTAACCAATCAGAAAAAATTGCGGAGTAATTTTTATACAACATTCAGACAGGAGATTCCTCAGTAGCAATGACTATATCAGAATTAGTTAGCATTTAGCTCACAAGTAGGGTTAGCAGTTAAGAATGGAATATATAGAAACACTCCTTTGTTTTTGTTTTTTGAGACAAGGTTTCTCTGTGTAACAGGCCTAGCTGTCCTGGACTTGATTTGTAGACCAGGCTGGCCTTGAACTCACAGAGATCGACCCAACTCTGCCTCCTGAGTGCTGGGATTAAAGATGTGAGCCACGACGCCTGGCTCACCCCCCCCCCCATTTTGCATGGTGGACACAGGCTATAGCAAATATAAACCAACTGTCCGTGTATACAGTCTTTCCCCCAGCCACATGCCTAGGTGAATATCCAGTGGTAGTTTTGGGTTTCTCTGGGTGATCTGGCAGGGGCAAAGGAACTCAGGTCTCAAACAAGAGAGTACAGATCTTCAGCTGGGGGTGGGGGGTGGGGTGGGGGGAGGTGTGTATGTCTTAAACTAGTGAAAGCTACTGGTCAGTACCAGTAGAGAAGGGGGTGTGGCATGAGGAGGGGTAGGCAGGCAACCGGACACAGGATGGGACTGGATAGGACAGGATGGGACGGATCCACCGGTGAGGTTGACGTCATGTTTCAGACAGCCTGAACCATCCTTGAGCCACTGGACTCCAAAAGAGGCCCAGTTGTGTTCACAGAAGGTTTAGAGGTTTTCTGTTTGAGGAACAGACATCATATCCGTTCTCATATGTAAAACTCTCCTTTGTGCTCTGGCAGCTGACACTTACCATAGATGTTGGCATTGCCATAGCAACAGCAACAGCCTCTGCTGGAGCTACAGTCCCCACTGAAATTGGGGCAAGGCGATGGAGCTGTGAGCCCGAGGGAAGTCATTTCAGGGGTGGCAGTGGGTGGGTGATCCCAAGACAGATCACTTTCCCTTTTATTTTAAATCTGTTTCTCTAATCAACTGACAAACACACACACACACACACACACACACACACACAGTCACAAACACATAGACACAGACCCACAGAGTCACACACACACACACAGACACACAGAGTCACAGACACAGAGAGAGAGAGAGAGAGAGAGAGAAAGAGAGAGAGAGAGAACAACCATGGGTGGCCACCACACATTCATGCACCTGTACAGACCCAGGGAGTTCAGTGAGGTTTCACACGGATCCTGGATCAACAGCTGTATCCGGCCTCTTCTTTGTATCTTAGAAAGAAGGGACCTTGACCAGACTGACCTTCAGAAGTGACAGGCCAGGCAACTTTCTGATTTGTTTCCTTAACGCGGGTTAGAAGTGTCAGATTCCTCTGAAGTCTTAGGCAGTGGTTAACATAATGGAGCCTTGGGGCCTTTAGATTGTGCGCCTCCCCCGGGAGTCTTTTGACCACTGCACTCTTCCTGACTCCGGGGTGCTCCAGGATCCTTGGTGTCTCAAAGTCTGGCATCTGGGGATCTTGGTGGAACCTCCAGAAATGACCGTGAGGTATCCACCAGAGAAGACTACTCAGACATGGGCGGAAGCCAAAGAAAGTCTCTATTAGCCAGCTGGCAATTATACAAGTATTTGGGATCCCAGTAGAGGCCCGAGCCTCCCTCAAGGTGAGTTTTGAATCAGAAAACCACATCCTGGGTTGTATGCCTCAGTTAGCAAGAACAGCCAGCCATAAAGCAAGAAGCCAAAAGCAAGATCAGTACATTTAGAGACTTTTCCAGAATGATGGATTTTGATGGATTGGGCCTTTGTTTTCATCTCGGCAGGTGGTGCTGTCTACGTGTTGAGTTTTATGGCCTGAATGGTACTTCCATCATGGAGTCAGTTGTGTTAAGGTCTGGACACCTGCTACAAAAGCAGAAGGATCATGAACCCAGTAGTTTGGGGTAAAAATGAGCAACATACTGACACCTACTGTATACATACATACATTTATACACACATGTAATAATAAAGACTTGGGGGCATGCAGTTTGTTGCCCTGAGAAGCATGCTAAAGGAATTTAACTACAGGAAACAAGAAAGCTGATAAACAGCTGTTACATACATTATAGTTATGGGTAATGGACTTTATCACTTGGGACCTTTCCTCTGTGGGATCTACTTCAGAATTGTCTCCTCGGGGTTTTCTTCCCATATGATTTGCTTGTTTTGAGACAAGGTCACACTACATACTGGCCTGAAACACTGTATCACTCATCTTGGCCACCCACTTAGTGACCCTCTTCTTTCAGCTGCCCTAGTATTGTTATTACAGGTATGTTGTCCCGTTTCTGGCAAGAGGTGATTCTTTATTTACTAATCCCTGCTCCTCTATGGATGAGCATGGCTCCTGGGGTGCGTCTATCTACTCTGTGCTACAGACAGGCTAGGAAGCCTCTCCTAATGCTGCCACGTCACATCTAGACCTATTTGTGAACCTCAGAGCGAGGGCAGCGGGTAAGATCAAGGCCCTGACTATATCTGCTACAACATTCAGTTGTTCAGTGCTTACCGAGTACCTGTGATATACTGGATGCTTTGTTACACGGGGCAATTTCTCTGAAGCATAAATTCTGATTATGACGTTCTCCAGATCATTCTTTTGCAATTCAGGTCTGCTTCAAACAGGTTATAATATGAGGAGAAATGCAGAGAAACTTGTGAGAGGTGCGAAAGCACAGCATAGTCTTAATGTTCTCTCTCTCTCTCCCTTACCCCCCCCCCCCCCCCCCCCCCCCCCCCCCCCCCCGCGCTCTCTCTCTCTCTGGTTTCTCTGTGTAGCCTTGGCTGTCCTCAACTCACTTTGTAGACCAGGCTGGCCTTGAACTCACAGAGATCCCCCTGCTTCTGCCTCCTGGGTGTTGAGTTTGCTGGTGTGTGCCACCTCGGATGGTTTAATGGTTTCTTTTCAACCAGGTTTGAGTAAAGTGGTGATTCCCTAACCAGCCTGCTTCTCGCATCCCAGCATCTAAGCTAGAACTGCTCTGCAGTGGGGCAAGGTGGATTCCTGTCGTGTAATGACCCTTCTTCCCTTATGCTTGAATTACTTTCCCACCTAATCAGCTATTTCAGAAGCTGATTCAGTTTCAGATTTCATCTCTCTTAAACTGACTCAAATCTAGACCCCCGTTCAGATCTAGTCAATGGATGGCTCATTCTCCATGGATTGTGGGGAGAGCAGAGACTGCCTCTGACATGAACTCTGGTGTCGCTGGTTTAATCACTTCCCCTTGGTGGGGAGGCCAGGCAGGCACACAGCGGAAGGGGGGCGGGCAATGCAGGCTATCCTGATGAGACCAGCTAAGCTGTGGTCTAGGGGAGGGGAATAGGGCTAAAGAGGGAGGGAGGGTGGGAACAGGAAGATACACGTGAGGGGATTACAATAGTGAGCAATCTGAATAAATTATAATAAATTAAAATTTGAAAACTGACTCAAAAATACATGCTCTTGCCCAGGCAACGGTGGCCAACACCTTTAATCCCACTACTTGGGAAGCAGAGGCAGGCAGTTCAAGCCTTGTGTACAGAGTGAGTTCCAGGACAGCCAAGGCTACACAGAGAAATCCTGCCTCAAAACACCAACCAACCAAATAAATAACTGCCTTGTTGAGTGCTGGGATTATAGGCATGCACCACAGTGCCCAACTGAATATATTTTTTTTAAACATAACTTTTTATTGATTCTTTGGGAATTTTACATCATGCACCCCAATCCCACTGATTTCCCAGTCCCTCAATATCCTCTTTTCATCTTTGTAACCTCCCCTTCTCCTCCAAAAAAAAAAAAAAAAGTCTCACTGACCCCTCTGGGTAATGATGCAGCTTTCTCTTAGGCTTGGCACAACTGTCCCGAATCCAGTGCCATCCTGCATGTATCATTCTGCTCCTCTGTTGTTCTCACCTCTCCATCACATATTTGTTCCTCATTGTGGCACTGGAAGCTGCGGTACGTCACACACAGTATAATTTTGCCCAAATAACCTTACTTGCAAATGTTTATTACAATGAGTCATTGCTCTGGTTCAAAGCCTCTGGCTTCCAGCAGCTCATAGACATGTTAGGTGTTGGGATGGTCCAATTCAAAAAAGCCCTGGATCTGGGCTTAAGTAGCAGCTGAGTTGGTCAGCCTGCCAGCTGTGCTCACGCCTGTGCCACTGGGGCCAGCTCTCCCTTGCTGCCCTGGCAAGGTACTGGACCTCCTTCCCCACCGCCCCCTCATCATTTCAGTTTAAATGTATTTTGCTTGCTTGTATATCTGTCTACCCTGTGTGTGTAGTGCCCACAGAATCCGGAAAAGGACATCAGATCCTCTAGGTCTGGAGGTACAGATGGTTGTAAGCCGTCACACGAGTGCTAGGGATGAAGAGATCATGTTAAAAACTGTCAGGCGGTATTTTCTTAGGAGCAGCCTAACTCCAACCCAAAGACCACGAACTCTGAGAAAATTCCTTAGAAATGGTCAAACTGACCGCAAGACTAGATAAAAATAATGTTAGTGTTTTAAGAAAATGTTTATACCTTTAGTTCTGAAAAAAGAAGGAAAGAAAGAAACAAACCTCCCTACACCTGGTCAAGGCAAGCACAAACTATGTTTATGATCAGCATACTTTATGGCCCTATTATTCAGCAAAATTCCCCAACGATAAGCCCAGCTCCTCCCAACTGCCAGGCACACTTTAAAGGTCAGCTAGAATTTCTTGTTAGCAAAATAACTTGAGTCAGAGCTGACCATCCTGTTCCACTATCTGTCCCCCTATATGAGCTAATTGTGGTTTTTTACAAAATGAACACAGAAGAAATGGTCAGTAGAGAAAAAAGAAGTCATGATGACTTGAAGATTTTAATTTCAACCTCATTGGAATTCAATTTTTATTTATTTCCAGTTACATGATACCACATATTCTCTTTTTCTGTAAAGAAATTTGAGTTGCCTTTTCCTACATCTGGGAACAAGAGTGATAAGGAGTGTCACTTTTTTTGATTGCTTTCTTGACTTGGCTGTGTATTTTCAATATAAGATCAGCCTTTTTTATTATGATAAAATATACAGTACATGAAATATATCATTTTACCTCTTTTACATGTATAATATAGCATTACTTAGTACACTCACAATATTGCACAATCATTACTACTGTCCATTTAGTTGAGCCTTTCAAAAGCAGCAGTATTTGAGTTAAATTTGTTGTTATAATCTGTTTCCTAAGAGGTCTAGTCAATTTCTAGAATGCTGGATCAAGACTATTATATGAAATTAACTTACCAAAGCAATACTTGTAAGAGCAGAGAAACAATCCATCTTCAAGTCATGGAGGAGCTATTTTTCTCGGATGCATATTGAATGGACACATTTTTGTTGTACCCTGAAAGCCTTTTAGTTTAATATCAGTATTATAGAAGGTCCCAGTACAGGAAAGCCTTCATTAAGAAAGGAAACTAGTTTCATACTCACATTTACAAACATAAATGGATGTACGATGCCTTTGGATTCCCATTGGCAAGTCAACTCACCCTTAAGCCCTTGGTCCTAACTTGTGCATGGCTCTTACTCTTAACAGTCTTTAAATGTTGAAAGCACCTAAAGGCCTGAAGTCTGGAATCCCAGCTCTCCTTCCTGGAGATGAAAGGGGGGCAGGTTTCAGATAACCAAAGTTTGAGAGAGGGCTCTACTCACTGAACCGTGTGTGTGTGTGTGTGTGTGTGTGTGTGTGTGTGTGTGTATGTGTGTGTGTATGTGTGTGTGTGTGTGTGTGTGTGTGTGTGTGTGTGTGTGTGTGTGTGTATGTGTGTGTGTGTGTGTGTGTGTGTGTGTGTGTGTGTGTGTGTGTGTATGTGTGTGTATGTGTGTGTATGTGTGTGTGTATGTGTGTGTGTGTATGTGTGTGTATGTGTGTATGTGTGTGTATGTGTGTGTATGTGTATGTGTGTGTATGTGTGTGTATGTGTGTGTATGTGTGTGTGTATGTGTGTGTGTATGTGTATGTGTGTGTGTATGTGTGTGTATGTGTGTGTGTATGTGTGTGTGTGTGTGTGTGTGTGTGTGTGTGTATGTGTGTGTATGTGTGTGTATGTGTGTGTATGTGTGTGTATGTGTGTGTGTGTATGTGTGTGTGTATGTGTGTATGTGTGTGTATGTGTGTATGTGTGTGTGTGTGTGTGTGTGTGTGTGTGTGTGTATGATGCTGTAGATTGAATGCAGGGCCTTTATTATCCTAAACAAACATTGTACCACTGAGCCACAACCCCAACTCTCCATTGAATAAACTCCTTCCCTCTGTCCCTTTAACATTTTAATTAACTTTAAGAAATTCATTTTATGTGTATAGGTGTTTTATCTGCATATATGTCTGTGCACCATTTGTGCATAGTGCCAACAGAGGCCAGAAGATGGCCTAAGATCTTTTGAACAGGAGTTACATATGATCAAGCAATTGTGTAGGTGCTGAGAAACAAAATGAAAACAAAAACAAAAATGAACAAAACATTGGCCCTCCGGGAAGAGCAGCTGTTGCTCTTAACTGCTGATCTCTCTCTCTCTCTCTCTCTCTCCAGCCTCTAATGTTATTTTTTTAAATAAAAAATTTCATATATTTGTACTGTACTTACATCATTCATCCCTCTCCGTCTTTCCTCCAGCTATTTCAGCATATCCTCCAACTTCCTCTCAATTTCATTTATTATTGTCTTATACACAGATATTCATATGTATATGAGTTAATATACAAATATAACCTGCTTAGGTCATCTGTTGTTGCCATAGGTATATGTATTTAGTGCTTACCACTTGGTATTGGTTAAATAATTAGGTTAAATAAGTCTGTTGTGGGGTATCCATCAGAGAAGACAACTTGGACATGTATTTAAGCTGATTGAAAATCCTTATTAGATGGCTAGCAAAGTACTCTATGTGTTCAGGATCCCAGTGTAGTCTTGAGCCTTTCTCAGGATGAGCTTTAAGTAAAAACACCGTGTAATGGGTTGACATAGTTCAGTTAACGAGAACAGTTATCAAGAAGCAGAACTACAGACCCCAAAAAACAAGATTAGTATATTTAGAGACTTTCCCAGAACTTTGGATGAATTAAGGGTGTGTGTGTGTGTGTGTGTGTGTGTGTGTGTGTGTGTGTGTGTGTGTGTGTGTGTGTGTGTTTTCTGGACAGGTGGTGCTGTCTCCATGCTGACTTTTATGCCCTGAATGGTACTTCCATCATGGAGTCAGTTGTGCTAAGGTCTGAGGTCTGATTCTCCTTCTCTCAAGTCATTCATTGCCTGTCGCTCTCTATGTAGGGGTGGAGCCTTGTGAGATCTTCCCATCTAAGCAGCTTGTCAGCTGGTGATGTTATTGTTGAAGTCTTGCTTGGGCAGCCATAGCTGTTACTTCACAGGTGCAGTTTTCCTTCTCAGAGTAGATGTCCTAGAGCAGTAGCTCTTAGAATCTTTCCACTCCCTCTTCTGTGATGTTCCCTGAGCTTTAGGTACCGAGCTTGGGTTGAAGATGCTTTAGCTGGGGCTGGGCACCCTAGGGTCAGCAATCTCTGAATTTTATCCAGCTGTGGCTTTTCTGTTATTGTTTCTGCTGCAGGAAAGAAGCCTCAAGGATTTGAGACAGGGTCTCATGTAGTTCAATCTGTCATTGAACTCACTATGTAGTTGAGGATGGCTGGGAGCTGATCCTCCTGCCCTTCTTCATGAATGATGAGATTACAGGTCTGAGTCACAGTACCAGGCTTCACTGAACCTTTGTAGCAATGGAAGTAAATTTATTCAGTAAAAGTAACAGAACTATAAATCCATGTCCCTTTTTGCACGCTTTTCTGCATCAAATTGTTCTGTAATGGTCTGGATGCTTGGTTTCTTTGCAGTAGGGGAGTACTGTTACAGATAGGAACACATGTGCGGGCACCCTTGCACACAGGTTGGGAGGGTTACATCTAACCAAACATGGAAAAAGCAGGCCAGCAAGATGGCTAAGTAAGTAAAAATGACTGCTACCAGTTTGATAACCTGAGTTCAATCCCTGAGACCCTTATGGGGAAGGAGAAAAAACATTCTTGAAAATTTCCTTTTGATTTACACACACACACACACACACACACACAAAATATACACATATATACATGAACTTACACACATACACATACCTACACATGTATACACACATAAACTCACACACACATACACACACTAAATGTATAAAAATACGAAAAAACAAAGACTCCCTTAGTGAAAGGGCTAAAACTTGTGTGATAATATCCACATGTTGTTTAATTTGATTGCAGAATAAGGTTTTGAGTTTTTTGGTATTTTGTGACTGTATGCTGTAATCATTTAGAAGAACCAAAATTAGTGTAAGCACCCCAAACAGGAATCACCTGTACTTCTGGCTAGTCTTTAGTTACTAACTGACCCTCTTGCACCTGTCTCGAATAATCATCATTTCTGGTCAAGCAGAGGAATAATTGAAAGATCCTGCTGTTTACTTCCCAGCAACCCATGCCAGAGTCCTCTCTGGGAATTGCCTTCCAACTAAATGCCTGCGTTTTATGTGTCTTTCATGTAACGAACACCTATGTGCTCAGGTGTCAAAAATGCAGTAGTAAGACTCCATCAATGAGCCTATTCTGAAAAATAGCTTGAAAAATCCTGTAAATGAACACTTTCCAAGTGAGAAATTTGTCAAGTTGAGGTTTTGCTTTGGGAAAAAGGTGGAGAGAAGTGAGGAATTAAAAACCCAGCATCAGACTTCAGGAATGATGGTATTCTAACCTTCGCAAGCTTGAAAAAGGAGGGAGCTACAGAGAGCCAGGCACTCCAGGTCATGTGGCTGGGGATGAAGAGATTCACTTAAAGTGGTGTTTATTTCCCTACCCTAATCCAGAACAGTATTATGGGATGCCACAGGAAGGGCGGCATTCTGTGTATAGGAAAGGGTGATGGAAGATGTAGCTTGCATTTTGTGAGAAAGCCACGGAGCATAGACCCAGGGGCAAAACAATGGTACAATGCTTTATTTTTTAAGGAAAAGTGAAAATTTTTAGTGAATGAATTTTCTTCAGTTTTATCCTAGTGTATCTATGGGGGTGGAGAGACAGACAGAGGGGGAGAGAGAGAGAGAGAGAGAGAGAGAGAGAGAGAGAGAGAGAGAGAGAGAGAGAGAGAGAGAGAGAGAGAGAGAGAGAGTGATGCAAATGCCAAACTCCCACACTGACCTGTTTCCAGAGCTACCTAGTCAGCTGGCCAATAATGCCCAGAAGAGGCAAGGATTGCCAGGAAAGGCAAGATCATCCCTGGCTGTTTGAACAACTATTCATGTTGAGAGCACTTTTCAGAGAGAGAAAACACTGGGTAGAAGGGAAGAAAGCTTCCTTCCCATTGTTTATTCCTCTATAATGCCAAAAATAATACTCTGCTAAAAATGTGTGTGTGTGTGTGTGTGTGTGTGTGTGTGTGTTGGAGGTAAGGGAGTCTCATAGATAGATGACTGGTAAATTGGCTGTTATTTATTTCCGTCAGTTGCCTCCAGGGAATAATTGCTTTGCATTGAGCAGAATACTAATTTAAGGCTCAGCAGCTACCAGCCCAGTGATGATGATGATGGCGGGAGTGATGATAGCCACTGCTATTTATTGAACATCTGGTGTGTGTCTGGCATTATCCTTCACATCAGTAGGCACTATTGCTGCCTTTGTAATGTATGCAATTGGGTATTGAGGCTGGGATGACTTCTTTGCCCAATGCAATACACTTAATGTACAGGCATATATGAAACTTGAATGGAGGCTGGTGAATTCCTGTGCTGAGATCTAATCAATATGATAGTATTTTAACTGAGGCTTTCTGAAGGTGATGAGGGTGGAACCCTTGGTAAACAGGATGGAGAGACTAGAAAGCTAGCAAGCTCTCCTTCTACAGACCAAAAATGCAGTGCTAAGCAATGGTATGCAGCCCAGAAAGTGCCTCCCGCCAGACCTTGACCCTGCTGGCACATTCTTGGATTTCTAGCCTCCAAAACTGTGAGAAAGATTTTTTTTTTATTACAAGCTTCTCAATTGGTGTTGCTTTGCTCAAGATGACTGAAGCATGCGTTGCATGGCCCAGCAATGTCCACAAGTATGCCATTGTCACTTTAGGCTGCTAGGGGAAAAATAAGATATTTCATGCCCAGTTACTAGTGCTGTCTTTCTCCACCCAAGACTCACTTGATAATAATAGAGCAATTCAAGGACAGGGAGAGAGGGTGACTGAAAGTCAAGGCTGTTCTGGCCAGCAACTCTGAAGGGACACATGAGCAACTAAGGGGAGTTAGGGGTGCAGAGTATGAGAGAGAACCGCTCCCGAGGCTGCTGACTACCACCCTGAAACTTCCATGTCTTCTAATATAGCAGAAAAGCCACAACCTTGCTTTAGGTGAGAGGGGACTCAAAACCTTTATATTAAAACAAAATCCCAGATCTCTGCATCTGACTAAAGCAAACACTGCATCTTCAAGAGCTTCCCAGTGATCCATCTCCCCAACCTCCAGATTGTTCTTTGTAACAGCTGTCTTAAATCCATGAACTTCCCAGGGTACCTATCAACCTGCAGAAATAAAGAGCTATGTGACCAGATTTAAGGTATAAAACATATCCTACTTATTTTCATCTTTCTCTTAATT
This sequence comes from Acomys russatus, assembly GCF_903995435.1. Lineage (NCBI taxonomy): Eukaryota > Metazoa > Chordata > Mammalia > Rodentia > Muridae > Acomys > Acomys russatus. The sequence goes on along the minus strand of NC_067163.1, from coordinate 23,574,762 downwards.
ATCATTTTTAAAATTTAAATTATATAGCAGGTCTACCAAAGGGCACAAATGAAAGATTCCTGCCTTGACACAACCAAAATAAAATAGCTGGGAATATAACTAAATTACACATTTATCTTCAATATACCTGACTCATTTCCTCATAAAGCATTTACTTGATTTTTAGATAACAAAAAACCCCACTATTATCATATGGCATCAATGAGCATTGATGCCATTTACGTGAAATGTGCTAACAACCAGGCAAAACTATGCAGATAGAACGTAGACTTGTATTTACTCAGAACTGCAAAATAAGGAGTTGAGAGAAATGGAGAATGACAGCCAACAGGCATTTGGTTTTGAGTGTGTGCACTTGAGAGAGGGGGATGAAAATGTCCTGAAATGCAACTGGTTGTGCTTATGATCCATCTTCCTCCCTCCCTCTCCAGCCCTGCAGATTTGCGCGTGGTCGCGCTTATGTTTGCAGCGCTTGGCGTAGCCGACTCACAGGGTTGTAGTCAGTTGCTCAGTGGTGACACCCAAATGTTTATGTTTCATCTTTCCCAAAGTTGGAGGGTGGCCAGTGATTTAAGACTTTCCCAGAGTGCAATGTGAAACTTTAAATGACTGCTGCTAAGCATCTAAATTTAGCTCAGCCTTAAAGTCATCTGTTTCAAGCCAGAAACTACAGCATAAAGGAAATTATATTTAAATAACAATGCTCCATCAAAGCCAATTACACTAAAACATCATTTACTCTCTGCCCCCACTGTTGAGGAGCGGGCAAGTCAAAAGGATAATCCCTTTAAGCTTATTTCCAGTTGTGAGGTGAATGAGTAAGTGTGCCCAAGAAATACATTAAGGGAGATCACATATGTTAAAGAAAATAACAGAGTGTCTAGCATATGGTAGCTATGTGATAAATAAATGATACAGTAGTTTCTTAATAAATAGAGGGAAGCTATTTCCTGCTAAATAAAAAGCAGGCTTCTGCTTGAAAACCATTCACTAATGCATAATTATTATTTCACTGTATGAGAGATTCAGGGTGCAATTAGTGACTTCTAGTATACTTTGCTTATTGGGGCAGGGGCAAGAGGACAGAACGTAGGGAAATCATTGATTCTTTTCAGCACCTCCACTTTGTTGGTGAGGAGAAAAGAATGCTCCATCATTTTGGTGGATGTTGGTGTTTTTAACCTTTCACCCAAATCTCCTGGGAGACCTGGCAGGAGATTTTTTAATTTTCACTCTTCTGTTTTGAGTCCCACATATGAAGAAGATGAAGAAGTAGAATGTCCCAGGAGACAAAGATGCTTTCTGACTTAGAGGCATCATCAGCCTTCAAGCTGATCTGAGAGAGGTGTTGAGTGGCCAGTTACTGTGCCAGATTGCTTTGATGTGCAACAGTCAAGGGACACGGAGAGATTAGAGAATTCAGAGAAGACAAAAAAGCACAGCAAGCTACCTTTGGATTTTTATTAAATATCCTGAGTTGGCAGGCATCTAACAACACCTTCCTCCAGCTAGGATGTAGGGGTGGGGTACGGTGGGGATACAGGGTCAGGGCTGGGGTTATGGCTGTCAGCGGGAGGTGGTGAAGATCTCCAAATCATGTTCAGGGAGTCACGAGAACAGGCATGGAGTCTGTAACCTTCCTAAAATCTGAGAATGACAGATTTTATTTTAAATTTAAATAGAAAAATTAAGCTGACTGTCTGCGGGCTGAATGTGCTATCCGTCCATCCACTTCGTTCATTCTTGCATGTAACTCAATGAATAATGAGCATCTTATGCCCTGGAGATAACCAGCCAAAAGGAGGTGTTTAAAATTAGTAACGATGCTGATACATATGATTATATCACACACACACACACACACACACACACACACACACACACACACACACACACGCTGATAGAAACATAGAAAAATTATATATTTTTTAGGTTTTTCGAGACAGGGGTTCTCTAACAGCCTTGGCTGTCCTAGACTCACTCTGTAGACCAGGCTGGCCTTGAACTCACAGAAATCCACCTGCCTCTGCCTCCTGAGTGCTGGGATTAAAAGTGTATGCCACCATGCCTGGCTGAAAGAAAATATCTTAAAATTATAGTATTTCTAGCCTTCTTTCCTTGCATGTCCTGAGAAGAAAAGAAGAAGAAGAAGAAGAAGAAGAAGAAGAAGAAGAAGAAGAAGAAGAAGAAGAAGAAGAAGAAGAAGCACAACTGGCTCATGTTAGTGAGTACTGATGAGTGGCCTTGGACACACTGGAGAACACGGAGAGACCAGTGAGCTCAGAGCAGCAACTTCGAAGCTCTATCGGGAGAGGAGAAAGGACAGCCTGGAGGGCAGTGAGTGCTCAGGTGGAGTGACGCCTTTGTTCTTGCTTAATCTGCTTGAAACTGATTTTGAAGATCTCGAAGAAGGGTGGATGAGCACTGTGGTGACTTCTTGTGAGTGTGGAATTAGAGAAAGAAAATGTGATAAGGGGGTAAGGGAAGGACAAAGAGCCTGAGGAAGTGTATTTTTCTTCTTGTCACACACAGGCACCTCTTCTTCTTCTTCTTCTTCTTCTTCTTCTTCTTCTTCTTCTTCTTCTTCTTCTTCTTCTTCTTTCTTGTGTGCATGTGTAAGTTATCAGGGATTTTTGTGTGTATAACAATAAACATAAGTATGCAATGCGTTTTGTTTTCTTTTTGTATAAATGGCATCATATTATGTGGAGAGAAAACATTGCAAATATTCTGTGATCAATTCTACAATTTTGTGGGAAATATATTGGTTGTCATTGAATATAATCAAATAAGTAATAAATGATCATCTATTTGTCTTAGATCAATTTCTCGGGGGGAAAGACTCACATCTGTGTGGGTTATTGTAGCTACTTAGGTTTTTAGTGTCCTTTTCTTGGTTGAGGAAACTATATTTTCCTTGTGTGTATTTCTAGGTATGTGATGGTGTGATGGTGTGTGTGTGTGTAGGCCAGACAGGTGTCAGTGTCTGATGTTGTTCCTCAGGTGTCATCCACCTATTTTTTGAAGCAGGTTCTCTCCTTGACCAGAAATTTATTATGTTTCTTGCTGGCCAGCAAACCCCAGAGATCTTCTTGTTTCTGTTTCCAAAGTGTGGAGCATGTTACCAAACCTGGCCTTTTTTATGTTCATTCCAGGACTTGAACTTAAGACCTCAAGCTTGCACAGAAGCACTTTACTGACTGGGCCATCTCCCCAGCTCTTGTTTGACATTGCATTATGTATCCGAAAGCAATATAAAACTCATCACCCTTCAAACTACTTCCATTTGACTGTCCACAGAACTCATCACATTTTCTCGTCTGCAGTGTTCTAGCCCTCCTCTCCCACTCTCCACCAGGCAGCCCAACCTTTTGCCACTGTCTGAGTAGTCTTACCTCAGGACACCTTTCTTTGGAGAGGATATTTGGTTATGCCTTCGACCGTTGGCTGGGTATCTGTGCTGGTGTGGCAGGCCTTGGAAGCAAGCATGGTTTACTGTCTGTTGTCTGGGAAGCGCATCTGTGAGAACTTGAATATCAAACCTCTTTCACAGAATCGTGTTCTGAGTGCCGGGTCACTAGCTGGTGGCACAGTTGTCCGCTTGTGGAAAATTTTGGGAAAGTGGGGCCTAGGTGAAGGAGTGTCACTGGGAATGTCCTCTTGAAGGTTATACCACACTCTTGGTAACCTTCTCTCTGGGTCTCTGCTTCCTATACTTCCACAAGGAAGTAAACCTCTTCTACCACCTGTTCCCACGACCTCGCTCTTGTGCTCAGGTGCTCAGGGCCAAGCAGCCATTGCCTGAATTCTTGGAAGCTGTGAGCTAAACTATGCCCTTTCTCCTATAAGCTGATTTTACTAGGTATTTTTGTCACTGAGTAGGAAAAGTAACAAATGCAGTATCTTACCGATGTCTATGACACAAGCCTTTTAAAGCATCTATAATTTTATTAGTTCTTTGAGAATTTCATGCACCTTGCTCATATTGGTCATTCGGCCCCCACTGCACCCAGATCTCACACCACCCTACCTACTCACCTTTGTTGTTGTCCTCTTCCTCTTCCTCTTCTTTATTTTAAAAAAATAAAAGAAACCTATCAAGTCCATTTTGTTTAATATATTCTTGGATGTATGGATTTCTACTGGAGCGTGGGTGGATTACCAGGCTTATACTTTTAGAAAAAAATCAATTCTCCTTCTCCCAGAAGCTATCGCTTTCCAATAGCTCCCAGACTAGTGGTAGGACTTCATACACACTTCCCCTTTTTCTTACTGAGATTTGGTCTGGCTTGAGTTCGCGGACCTTGTGCTCGCTATCATAACTGCTCTGAGCTCATATGTGCATCTTCCTGCTGTGTCCAGAAGGCACCATTGCCTTATAATCATCCTCACATGGAAACCGGCTGCCTGCCGAGAGAGAGAGAGAGAGAGAGAGAGAGAGAGAGAGAGAGAGAGAGAGAGAGAGAGAGAGAGAGAGAGAGAGAACAGTCCGTTTTTATTTATGGCCCTTATAACAGGGCGATAATGCCCCTCTAGACAGCACAGGTTAACAAAATAAATTTAAAAAGCTAAATGCCAGGAATAGGTCACCACTTAGGTAGTCATTGGCCAGTGAGGTTTCATAGACCCTAAAATATTACAGGTTATTACCAATTCTCTTGTTCCTCCCAATTTGACAATAAAAGCCTGTTGCTAAAGACAGCATATCTGAGTCATAGGGTTATGAAGACACCAAGCTGGTACTGACCCAGAAGCCTCATCATTACCAGCCAGTTTTCTTAGTGCTGGGAGGGCTATGCTGGAGGAGAAAAATAATCACCAATCTTAACCAACTGTGAACACTGTGCAGTACCGTGATGAGTGGACTGACAAAACATGCCCACTGCAATATTGGCCCCAATATCTTGTGAGTAACCAACCACTTTCTGAGTGGGTTTTAAGGCTCTCTCTCCACAAGACAAAACCTGTAACTGGCACCATCATCATAACCAAGAACCTGTGGCTAGAAAGGTCATAGGCCCTGTTAGGGGAGAAGCCACTACTTACTCTGCTAAGTAGACATAGTAGTAAACTAATTCCTAATGATTTCTCAATACATCTACAGATTAATGTTTCTCTCATCAATTATCAGAGAAGTTTCTATTTGCTAGTTGGTGATTAACACAGAGCATCACAACTGGTCAACGTGCAGAGAATAAGAGACCACAAAAGGCTCAACCCTAAATGGGATATCTGCATCATATCCCCTCCCCTGCAAGGCTTGGGGATCATTGCCGACGAGGGGATGGAAACAGTGTAAATGTCATACATGCTACTTTTGCTTCTCGATCTGATGTCATTACTAGAGAAAGCCAAGGTGATATTCAACCAAATGCCCAGAAAAATCCAGTTCCTTTTAGGTTGTATTTTGACAGATAGTAAAACAGTTTACAGGGCTCTGTGGTAAGACGAGACATGTATGCACGGTAGTCTAGCCCAAGTGAATGCAAGTTTTCTTTCTGATAAAGGTGGAACAATAGGAATTTCACAGCTCAGCCACATCCTAGAAGCCACATTAATTTGCTCAAACAAAGAAGCCATACCTGAGTCGGTCCACAGGGGCAGCATTTGATTGAATTTGAGGCCGTTTGTTGTCTTCCTCCAGATAATTTTTCTAGGAGCCATACTAGATAATGAAATAGATATATAATTTGGACCACTAAATCTGGTATTTTTAAAGTCTTTGAAAAATATATGAATTTCTGCTATTGATTCCTGGAACATAATCTGTCCCCCTCCTGCTCCCCCACTCTTTTTTTTTAAAAGCAAGATCTTGACTGGCCTTGCTGCATAGGCGAGAATGGCTGCAAACCCACAGAGTTCTTCCTGCCTCTGCGTCCCAAGTTGCTGAGGTTAAAGCATGTGATTACATGCCCATATGTAATATTGATTCGTGATGTCACTGCAGGATTTCTGTTTGTCCTTTTGTAGTTCTGTAAACTTTACCCCACAAACCAAGTAGTTACTGTCAATATTCTGCCAAATACACCTAATCCAATACTATACACATACGTAACTATATGTGCACATTTATAAGATACACAATAAATTAATTCTAGACAAGACATATAAATATTGGTTTTTAAAAAATAGATTAGGATGAACAACAAGAAATACCAGCAGCAGGAACAGGGAAGAACAGTTTATGGAATGAACAGAGAACACCAACTTGGAAGAAGTTGTCAGTTTTTTAAAATGTCTCACGTAGTCTAGGTAGGTCAGGAGCTGGTTGACTCTGAATATGACTTGGGGCCCCACCCACCCTTCTTTTAGCTCTGGAATGCTGGGATTACAAGTGTAATCAATCTCATTGAGGCCCAGAACCTGGCTGGCTAGGCTGGTTCTAATCAGTGATCTGAACCTCCAGTTTCTTTAAAAGTGAAACAAGTCTTATAATCACAGGCTCCAGCGAGCCATGTCTACACACCCTGCAAAGAAAAATAGAAGCAAATGAATGCAACAGTATTTGAAACTAATTTGTCATGGTGGTTTTATTTTTAATAGCAAAGACTGGAAACAACCTATGTACCCATCATCAACAACAAAAATGAGCAAACAGATCCAGTGTACCCATATGGTGGAGTGACATTTATACCTACAAAGGAGTGAGATATTGATGCACATGATGATATGGCTGAATTTCAAAATAATCACAGCAAGTAAAAGGAGCTAGGCAAAAGTACTTATTATGTGAATCAATTTACACAAAATTGTAGAAAATGTACACTTATTTGATGGAAAGTAGATTGATGGTTGCCTGGAGCTAGGAGAGAATTAAGGGAAGGGATAAAAGAGGGAAAGAGACTTTAAAAAAATTACAGTGCTGCTAATGGAACCCAGAGCTTCAAGCATGTTTGACCAGCATTCCAGCACTGAGCTATCTATCCCCTGAGTCTTCAAAGTCAAGTCTTTGAGGTGATGGAAAGACTTATTATTTAATTGTAATGGAGTTCCTGTGATCACACACACAACCAAAAGTCATAAAATTGTACACCTAAACTACATAAAGCGTTACATGCTATTTATATATCACCAAGGATAATTTAAACATATGTCACTTTTGACCAAGTAACTCCAGTAGCAAGATATGTGTGAAATGGGTTTACTGTACTTTGGTTGGCAGTCTAAAAACCATCTACTCTAAAACAAGAATTAAATAAATCCCAATGCCTTCATGTAATAGAATGCTGGTATTAAAATAGTTTAATTAATATTTATACATAAAGATACTCAATATATTTAAAATGCAGAAAGTAACTTACTTGCTGGTGAGGCTATAAAGTGGCACAGCACTTGTAGAGAACAGTTGGAGTTTTCCTCCAAATTGAACATGAAATTATTACATTACCTCCAGCGTGATTCCTCTTCTAGGTACACATCCATAAGCATTGAATACGTATGTCTCCGCAAAAACTTGGACATGAATGTGTATAGCAGCATTAGTCACAGTTGCTCAGCGTGGAAGCAGTCCAAATATCTCACTGCTAAGTGGATATACAAAGGCTGGGTTACAGTTACAGTGGATTATAATCGATCAGGCCTGCAATGAAACACTGGGACATCTGATTTAGCATGCATTGACCTGAAACCACAAGACACATGAAGGAGGCTGGGCGCGAAGGCCGCATAATATATGAGCCTACTGATATGCAACATCCAGAATAGAGAAATACAGTCAGAGAGAAGCGGCTTAGTGCGTGACAGAAGCTGAGGGAAGGAAGGACATTGGTTGAGGGGTACTAAGTTACAGTGGAAATGGGGGGTTCCTGGCCTATTGAGGGTAGGACAGAATAGAAGCAAAAACTCCGACGTGACTACAGAGAATCTGCAATTAGCTTACACCCAGGAAAAGAAAAGCTAGAGCCTTACTCTGGAGATAGGAGGATATCAGGCCTAACCATCCCGTGTGCATTAGGCCTGGCCATCTGACAAGTGATGGGCAACTCACTTGAGGCAGAAGAAGGGAATTTGTTTCTTTTAAGGCACTAATTTATAGTTGGTTCTCAAAAATATTTTTCAGTACCTCAGATACAATTTAATCTTAAGGCTTTGAAGGTATTCCCCAAATAAGATAAAAGTATACTTAAAAAAAAAAAAACCATGTTCCCTAGTTTCCATTTTTAACCTTGACTCAGAATCTATACACCTTTTCAGTGCCCCTGTGATTATGGATGTGGACCTCTATAGAAAAAGACCTTAGTATCGGGTTCCAGATGAACTGTGCCGGTATATCCACAGCCCATGCCATTCCAAACAAGGCTATATCATAATTCATCTCCATCAGGTCCTGGTGCTGGGGTAACTCTCCACTGTAAGCATCTCCAGTGGGCCAAGGATGCTTGGCTTCCTAATTGAGCAACTAATGCAAACCTGAGGTCATTGGATGGGTGTCTCATAGCAGACTCTGACTGACCAGCAGATCATGGCTCAGTCTTTCTTGGTGCTGCATGGCCCCAGCCCAGGGACCTAATTCTAAGTAGAATGTGTTCCAGATGAAGCCAGGTGACTTCTCATCTCATGCAATTTTGCCACCTTCCTTCTGTAGTTATATTAACCAGATGAGCACTTCCTTATTTGTCAGTCACAGTGAGGACCTGCTTTCCTGGTCCAGGTTGCTGCAAAAGATGGATGAGGGCTCCAATGTGACTGGTTTGTGTGTACGCATTACCACCCTCATGGTCATTATGCATGGTGAGAGACATGTACATGAGCTCAATGAAGAATGTCAACATAGCTTACCATGTAGAGAGGGCGTGGAGTCAGTCCAGTTGATAGTCAGTGGCCTGATACTGACACCCTCTTAAGAGATTTCAGTCTTTCTGGCAACACTGCATAGCTTTGTGACAAAATCTACTCAGTCTGAATAATTCACTTTCCTTACGTGATTTGGTTGAAGCCCCACTCATAAGTTTGTGTGGAGTGGCTTTCATGTTGGAGGATGTGATGTCAGTCTTGAACTGAGACTTGGCATGTAGATTGCTGGGAGAGTCACACAGCATGGTGATGACACGAGAGAGCAATGCAGAGTCCTTTGCCAACTCTCTCTCTCTCAAATTCTTTACTTCTGAGAATTTCGTATACATATGACAAAATATGATCACAGAGGCTCAGATTTACAACAATACCCCAATATGCCTTTCTCCTAGCTTCACCCAGTTAAGTCTAGCTAGCGCATGGGTATAAAGCCATCCACTGGAGCATGGGAAACCCGCCAGTAGCTGTCGTCTCCAAAGAGAATGATCCTCCCTCCCACTATCCTCCCCTCCCAGCAACTATCTGTCACTAACAGCTCTTCAGTAAATGGTGGGGACTGGCGTCATCTCATATCTGCTTTGACAGTTTATTTTGCCTAGGCTGGCCTTGAACTTGAAATCTTCCTGACTCTGATTTCTGAGTTGTTGGTATTATCTCTGTCTGTCTGTCTGTCTGTCTATCTATCTATCTATCTATCTATCTATCTATCTATCTTTCACCTTGGTTTGCTCACTTGGTGTGTGTGTGTGTGTGTGTGTGCAGATGTGAGCACATGCTTTATCCAAGTCAAGATACCTGTTCCTCAATTGGGATCTATCCATTTACTAACAGCTTTTGTCCCTACTCATACCCTCAGGCGGCAGTTCAGCCACGGATACCTTGGCATCGGAGATGGATGTCCTCATCAGAATCAAGGACTCATGTTAAAGAGGCCAGTTCCCTCTTGGCTTCCATACTGCCATAAATCATCCCCGCTCTGCTGTCAGGTTGTTTCTTGAAGGCCCGAGTCCTGTTCTGCTTCTTACATATCAAGTCAACCAATATGTATTTCAAATCCACCAATGAAATACTGGCATGCCATGCACAAAAAGGGACAGGATGCCCTATGGGCTGGAACCCTAATGAATAAATTATGGTCTATGGCAGAGAAGAGAAGAGTCTGATGCCTCTCTGTGTCTTGTCGCCTTCATTTCCTCTCACTAACTTTTACCTCACTAAATCTTCTACACACCTACAAACTAGGCAGCAGTTACTTCTGTATCATTGTGCTAAGTATATGAAAGAAACAACTTAGAAGGTTTATCCGGGACCCCAGTTTCAGAGTTTTCATTGGTCACGGCTGGCTGCACTGATTCTGGGCCCATGGTGTGGCAGAACACTCAGGCAGTAGGAACATGGGAGCAGAGCTGTTCAACTCATGAGAGCTAGGAGAACAGAAAGAGGAGTTTTCCAGAAGGTGCATCAGCAGGAAATATCTCCTGAGAACATCCCCCAAGTGACCTGCTTTCTCCTAGAACCTACCTCCTAAAATTTCTAGGACCTCCCAGGACAGCACCACTACCCGGGGACCAAGCATCTAACATAACTCTGTGGGGACAGTTTGCATTCAGAGCCTAGCCTTGGAGAGGATAGCATGTCCTGTATTTGTTTCCCTGGTGACCTGACCTAACACAAGCAGTTCTAACCACATACCAATAAGAAAGGTACTTAGATATTAACTTGAGGTTTATTCACTAACTGTTCAATAGGCAAAAAGGAAGGTAGCTTGATTGATAGATGGGAAATGAATAGTTCATAGCAAAAGGTGGTGAATCAAATGCAGAAAATTTCATTGATGGTGATGGTAGACTATATCCTGGTGGGGAAGAAAGATGCAGATGTGATAGCGGAGCCATTTGAATTCATGGCAGTAGAGGATAGAAAGAGCACTTAATAACTAACAGTGTGAGGCACAGGGTCTCCCCACAAGGTCTCACCTTCTACAACGTGGCAGAGCAGACAGACAGGACTGAAGACTGAATAGTTTGGAATTGCAGAGATCTCTAGGTGTGGGTGTGTTCATCCAGGAAGGGGTGTTGGGGTAAGAGAAAAAGGGAGTCTGGAAGCTTGGGAAAATCCTGATCTGAAAACTGAGAACTGGGCCTAGGACATGGAGATGGCTGCCCTTGGATATAGAGTCCAGGCAGATATTCTCACACTTAAGCTTTTAGGCTTGTAGAGGTGTTTCCTCCCACCTGGTAAGACCTAGCACTTGAACTGTGCAGAGTGCTGCTGCAGAGCCCATAAGAAAAGTAACATACACTTTTCTAAGTAGATTCCTTCATCTCCTCTCCTGCCTGATCACCAAGATTCAGACTCAGAGAAGCCTGGGTGGGCAGAGGCTGGAATCTGTTAAGAAGAAAGAAGATTCTCCCATTGTTAAGCATCAAGATTAGACTATTCTGACAAGGAGTACAAGGAGTAACCCTTGGGCTATATTTTTGAGAGTGTGATTAAGTGACCCGGAATTCAACTTTCTCAGGACCCCAAATCCAATACCCAAGAAAACATGGAAAACTCACTATGAATACAAGTTTTGGAGGTCTGGATAAGGCCAAGACCAACACTTAGTGGAGATTTCTGAGTTGCCTTCAGGAGAAAAGAATTCTGTAATAGAATGAAGCTGCAGTGGTAATGACATTGGTCAGAGGAAGGGATGAGGGGGCTGAAGAAGACGGGAGTTCCAGGAGGTACCCTATGGACGTTCAGCATCCTGCCACTACAGGGATGCTTTCAGGGCACTTGGCAGTCAAAATCTTGCCAGGACATCTTCAAAGCAAAAAACAAACAGGTGCATTTTGTATCCCTCCTAGAGGAACATCAGCATGTGAAACCTCTTTGGGATTGAGGACAGTGTATTCCACAAATAAGAATATTGTTTTGACCTATACTCTGTGTGATGTAGATAGTAACTGCCAGTTTTGAACAGTGCTCAGAGCAGGACAGGGATGTGTAGCATGTACAATTGCCATATTGCTTGGCCCATATGATTGAATAGACCCAGTGACTTTGGAGGTGTCTGTGTAGGAAACAAGATACAGTGGGCAAAATTGGAGTGATGACAAGTTCTATGGAATCAGCTCTCAGGATGCAGCCCCTGGGATTCTGGGATAAAACCATGCCAGCCACTGCAGAGAAGAAACAGTAATGGGAATATGATGGAGCCCTAGAAGGGATCATGATTCTGGATTATAAAATCAGACTTGCCCGCTGTGGTCTGGATTCTACTGAACCTTCTAATTCACGGTTGGACATGTGCAGTGGAAGTCCATGATCACGTACTGGTACATCCAGTTATAAAGCTGAACAGGACCAGAGGGTATGACTATGCGGCATGAACAGTCTATCCAAATGGTCTTAACTTTATCTCTCCCAATGGATGTAACAGCAACTCTCATACCTGTGGCTATGGGAGAAATTCCAAGTTATGTATCTGGTCATATACTTCATATTTACGGTTCCCAGATACTGGCCAATGGCCTAGCTATCTGCTTAAGAGTTTTAAAGGGAAGGGACCAGAAATTCAAGATATACCGGAACACAAATGCACTACGGAGAATTTTGTGTTATGACTAACAGCCGTCATGAAAGATAGCTGTGTTCTAAAATCAGGCTCCATGTTGGCACTGGGATGCGCTTCCCCTTAGATGTTTTGAGAAATGATTAACTGTGACAGTGATGCTAGGCAGGACGGCACCTGCAAGACTCTGGCCTTCTCGAAAAGACAGGTTTGTCTTAAACTCTCCCTACAAGCCTGGAGGAAATTTGCACAGAACTGCAGTTCAGTATGATAAATATAGTCCCTATTCCTTCTATCCTTTCTTCCCTGCCCCCTTGTGGTTTCTCTTCAGAGGTGAAGGCCTGGTTTATGGTCAGATGGCTTTCATTCTCACTGGCATGTCCCTTAATAAATACAGCTCTTGCACATGTACTCCCATCCTGGCACCTGTCTCTTGGAGGATCTGGACTAACACAGATGGCCTGGACACGTGCTGGTGGGTAGGTGGCTAAGAAAGAATGACGAATATGCCGAGTGTGGTCAGTTAGCAGTGGCTGCAAGGAGAGGCGTCAAGAAGCATTCTAGCATTGTATCTGGTCCATTGTAATAAATGCTGTGGTCTACTGGGAAGAGCCGTGGGGAGGGCAAAGAACTAGGGTCTTGATCTTTTACTGGTCACTAGTGCTGAATTGAAATGTTCCACAAATTTCAGCCATGAAAGGGAACGGTACAACCAAGTGTGGGTAATGTATGCCTGTAATTCCAACTCAGAGGGCTGAGGTTGGATCATTGTGGGCTTGAGACCACCCTGGGCTGCCTCGTGAATACCAGGCTAGCCGAGACTACCTGATGTGACTGTGATCCTGTCTTCACAAAACAAGGACCTGGGGATATGGTACAGTTTAGGTAGGGCAATGCCTCACGCTCTGGATCCAATCCCCAGCATTGTATAAAACCAGGTATGGTGCTGCATGGATACACTAAGGAGATGAATGCAGAAAGACCAGAAGTTCAAGGTCATCCCTGGCTACACAGTGGGGTTGAGGCAGCCTTAGATAAGTGAGACCCTGTCACAGAAACACCAAAAACCAAAGCCGGACCCTGGAAACAAATAAAAAGGGGGGGGGGCCTGATTAGAGAGCTACTATATGTAAAACTTGTAATGGTGAAGGATATTCTTACTGATAATGAATGATTAATGCTGGTGTTAATAGAAATTGCATGAAAAATTATGTAACTATACAATGTGAATAATTTATGAGTAAGAATAATGCTTAATTATAAGCATAAATTGTACCAATTGTATCATATCATTAATGATCGTAAAATAATACTGAATGTAAGAGATTATGTGGCTGAAATTATATAAACCATAACATACCACATTGAAAGATACAAGGGGGCTCATAGAGACTGAAGCACCAAAGAACATGCATGCGCTGGACCTAAGCCCCCTACACATATGTAGCAGATGTGCAGCTTGGTCATCATGTGGGTCCTCTAACAATTGGAATAGGGGCTGTCTCTGTCTGACTTTGTTGCCTGTCTCTGGATCCCTTTCCCCTAGCTGGGCTGCCTCATCTGGCCTCAGTAGGAGAGGATGTGCTTAGTCCTGCTGAGATTCTGTGCCAGGGTGGGTTGGTACCTTTTGGGCACCCCCCCCTTCTCTGAGAAGGAGACGGGGGAATGCGAGGAAGGGGGTGTGAGGGTGGGCATGGAAGGAAGGAGAAGACTTCGAACAGGCTGTAAAGTGATTAAATAGATAAATTAATGAAAAAAAAAAAAAAAAAAGATCCGAAGTCAACGGAATGTAGGGGGGGAAAGCATAAAGATTTGTTAGTGTTCTCCCTCTTGGGCTGGAGGGACCGTGTTCTAATGAGCTGATGTGAACGTTGTTCTCTGGAGGTTTGCCTCATGGAGTGTTCATGACAAGATGCTACTCATAAACATTATTCATTCTCCTTTATCCGTTTTTTAAAATTTGCCAAGGAACATCCTAATATTCACCATATTCGAGCAGAATTTTCTACTGTAGAAAGAATATGCTGACCAACTGACTAAGGTATTCTAGTCCCTCTAGCACTTATTCCTTTCCTTTAAAGTGTAATTTCTGAAATTGAAAAATTGTAAGGCTTATAAAACAGTAATTGACAAGCAGAAAATTAAAATCCAAAGTCTGTGGCTTAGACACAGCTTCCTCTAATACCCCAGGAGTAAGACTTTTGTTGTTGTAAATTACTTCATTTCTCCTCTGGATAGCTGGCACTCGGAAATGTTTTCTTCCTGACCTTGTTTTGAGGGACTTTCTTATGAATTCATTCAGAATGAGCTAACAAAACCTAGTTTCTAAATACACAAAGCCGGGACCCAATCCTTTCATGCAGAAGCCATTTTTCTTTGCTTGTCTTTTGTTAAGACTTTTATGGCATCAAATGTTATGTTTTGTAAAAAGTGTAAGCTTTGTCTACCATTCACGGAGGACAAGACATCAATTTGTAAAGAATTGTGTGTAGCGCCGAACTCACTGCGTTCCGTGCTTTATGCAGCCCGATGAAGAAGCACCACTCATGTCTGTGTGAACTGTATTACTTTTTACATCCACTTCCTCTTTCCAGGAATAAAGTAGAGAAGAAGACAGTATTAGTTCGGAGTGTGAATGTGTATGCAGTGCTACAGAATTTAAGATATCGAGCACAGGGGGGCAGGGCTAACATGAATTAGACGGGCTCATTATGTTGGTTTCTTACAATTATTGTCTATTTTCAGACTCAAAACAATTCCTGATGTGAAAAGTTAGTTCCCAAACATGAGCAATCTTGGGCCTTCTGTGAGAAATTTTATTAGAAAGATTCTCCTTAATGGAGGACAGCTGGATTTCTTTGAAAAATGCTTCTCTGAAGGGACTTAGAGAGAAAAGAAAGATCTCGAGCTTTAGACTTTGTAATGAAATCATTATTTTATAATCAGAAAAGACAATATCCCAAACTATTGTTGAAACCTATAGATAGATGCATAACTTTCATATCTTTGAATTAAGGTTTTGCTTAGAGGGACTGAATTTTTTTTTTTTAAATTTAAGGCAGATGAGTTTGATTTATTTGAACTAATTTTTTTGAGGTTCTGAAGATTGAGCCTTGGGTCTCAAATGTGCCAGGCAAATGCTCTACCCCTGAGCAACATCCCCAGTGTCCATTGTATTTTGAGGCATGGTCTCACTATGTTAGAGCACCCCAAATGATAACATTTTTAAGAATAATTTTTGATGGTACAAATATTGTAGTGAATATTAATACAGAAATCTAGTTGACTATGGGGTTAAGGTTGTAAATATCCTCATACTAAAAAATAACTTTTTCCCTAACAAAACTAAAAATTTATTCTCTTACTCTTTCTTGGAGATAGAGTTAATCTTTCTGTTGACAGATATTACCAGAAATAAAGATTCTCTAAAACACTCACATAGTCACCTACTTCCTCTTTCATTAAAGGAATGTGGGATTCCTTTGTAGCATACGGAATGCTGTAAAACAGGTTCTATGTGCAGAAATATCTCTGGGAGAGGCTGGGAACCAGGAACATCGCATTTATTCAAGAGTCAAAGGAACATGCCTCTAACTCCATTCTCCAAAGTAGTTTTTGACGTCAGAAGCCAGATGAGACTCAATAGCTTTTTGAGATGAAATTAATGTATAACAAAGAACCTCAGTGGTATATGTGAATGCCATTTCAGTCGCCAGATCCACTGACTAGACTAGTGCACACAAGTCCTTTATATCTGATGCCAGTGACAGTGGTCGGAGAAGCTTCAGTAATTTGCTTCCTTTTTTTTTTTCTTTCCAAAATTTAATATCCCCAGTAGTTAAGTATGATACAAGGTTAGAATGCAAATCTGCATATGGCTTTAGTATTAAATTTATCTCTGGCTTGGGAGAAATGCTAATTTCATGGAGATTATTAGCAGCGTCCCTCGTACTACAATTCTCAGTATCACTGGCAAAGCTTAACATCTCATGAGAGAGTCCACATGCATTTCTCTGTTATCTGTTCTGACGGATGATGTCAGTTTGTTCTGGGAAATTATAATTTGATTATTTCTGTTTTTATCTTCATACTTGAAGAAGAAAATATTCCTCCTGACTTTTGTATTGCAGAAATTGAACCCAAGGCCTTAGGCATGCTGGATAGGAATTCCGCCACCAGCCCACACTTCAGTTCAACAACTCTTTAAATATGGCTCTAGAGGAGTGACTCTTTTTTAGCATTGTCTGAAATTAAATAAAGACTTAGAAGGTGTCCTGTCCTTGCTTTCTTGCAAATGTTTTCCTCTGGCTCAGTTCAATGATCAACTATCAATAAACTACTAAAATAGACAAAGGCACCATATTGGCATTTATTCTTAGGCCAGACAAGGCTTGGTTTTATGGGTACTATCCAAACATGGTTTCAGAAGTTAGATAAAATGGATTTACATTCCCTGAGACAACATAAATTTGCAGGCACAAATGAATAAAGAAATGAACACGTGTAAGATCAGCATTTGGGGCCCAGTGTGACTGAGGTGACTTCTGAAAAATAAGAATCCAAACTAATGACACATATAAACCAGTTTATTAGATTGTCAGTGATACTTTGAGACAAGTTCAAGTTATTTTATTTTACTTCATATAAACAGAGGAAGGGAGGGAAGTTGTAAATTTCAAGCTTTGTTTAGCATGTGTGCAGTTAGCATCCACAGAAGCACCATCGGGTTATGGAGGAATTAGCACCACAGGATTTTAGGACCTAACTGTGAACATGCATCACTGAAAAATTTGGAACATGAAAACTGAATCAGTATGTGTTATGGTCCATTAGAAACAATACAAGGCAATTTCTGACTCTTTTCATACAGTACAATACAGTCACAACCGATGAGAACCTTTGAAATACAATACAGGACAAAACCCACCTTGTACCCTGTTAACACTAAAGCAGTTACAGATTATAAAAAAGTGTTTCTTATATGAGGCAGTGGATTGAAACGATCCACTCTCCTCAGAATTTAAATTCAGAGTTAAATAGTTACATGATCTCTTAGGAAAGTATTTTCAACGCTACATGTCTTCTCCCTCAACTCTGGCAAACAGCGATTGGGAAACTGAAAGGCTTAACGAGACACCCCCACCGCACCCCACCTCCCCAGCAAACCCAGCTGCGCCCTCCAGTGTGGTGGAGGCTTGCCGCTCAAGGTCAGTGTGAAAATGATGCCAATGGTGGTGATATCTGTCTGTCCTTCTGGGCAGGAATGCCAAGTGCAGAAGCCTTGCACTCATGATGAACTTCGGTTCATTTCTTTCACCAAATGCCTTTTTTTCTGGAGTGGAACATAAGGGGTTTAGTCCTTATTCCTCAACTGTTTTTGTAGGATCATAGGGCTGTTCCTTATGCTTGGTCTGACAACAGTGAAAAAGGCTGGGATTCGCTCTGGATTTAGGGCAATTTGTGAGCTAAAGAAAAAATATTAATTTAAATTTAGCAAATAAGAAATTTTAAAGGGAGGTCCACTAGTTTTACAGTACAAACCCACTACTAATATAATTGAAAACCTTTCTGGCAGAAAACATGTAACAAACCCTCCAGTTTTAGCCTAGGCCAATTTCGGCAAATGAAGATACTGTGTAAGAAACGTGCAATAAGCATTGATACAGGTATATTCGGATCTCAAAGTACTGATATCATGGAAAATATAATTTTACTCACCAAGAGAAGAATATACCTGGAAATATTTATGCAGACACAGGAGTCAATCATGTATCTGCCTCACATCTAATCTGGAGTAGTGATAACAGGGTCATTTAGGAAGGAGTACTCGGTACGGCATGGCAGCAATGTTATCTTGGCTATATTTAACAGTGAAACATGTTTGAAAATAGAATCAGTCCTGTATGTTAAGTTTACAATTCACCATGTCTATACTTGTAATACATGCGTTTGTTTTCCAAGTTTCTAAAAATCCCATGAGGACCAACATCTTTCAGAACAACACTCTAACAGTAAACAAACGTTCTAAGGGGATACTTAGCATCACAAAGGTTGAGAGAAGCCTGTTACTTTGCATCACAAAATACTCAATAGGTCTACACTGAAGATTGTTCATGCCTTGACAGTAACACACCTTTGGGTTAATATATCTTATTTTAAAAAGAAAACAAAGACAGAAACCAAACAGTTGACACAGAAGTTGCTTTGAGTCTTCCTGGGTAAGGAAGACCTGATGAACTTGATTCTTTTCTATATCATGAAGTGATGCCTCTGTCTAGGAAACATTTACATTTATTAAAAGACTTAAAACTAGAAAGAGAGAAAGGGCTAAAGTGTAGAAAGATTTAAAAATAAGTAACATCATGGAAAACATTTTCTTAAAATATTTAGGTACACTTCACAAACAAAAAAGGAAAATATTAGCCTATCACTTTTATGTTGGCAGATGTTAAGGGTCAACATGCAAGGGTTGGTACTCTTGAAAAAAATATTGTGTTTTTTCTGCTGACTAAATCCATTGTATAAATCAACCACTGATTTCCCCAAGAGGGAGCGTATATATACCAGCACATCTACAGGAATGATTTAAGTTAGATAAATTCACCAAATCAGGATGACTTGAGCAAAGAAGAAGCAAAATGGATTTTTAATACTTTATGGTTATATTTAAAAAGTTCAATCAAAACAAAACAAAGCTATGATAGGCTAGTTTAATAGTTCTGATTGCCCTTTTACTTGACAATCATTTTAAGATAAGGTAGAGCTAATAAAAAATAACATTTAACAAGTAAAAGAGGTCTAAATTTTTTTCACTTAAAGTCTTTAAATTTTACATAGTAGTTTCAAATGATTATATGTCAACTTAGACAGGTTTACCATTTTCACATATACTTTTTTTCTATTTTCATTTCTGTATTATTCATTGTTTATAATATGTAACACAATTTTCTGTTAAATTAAAATAGTTTACTTTGTCATTTTATAGTCTATGTGGCTTTAGAAAAATGTATAACTAGGGTAAATTTATAAAAGGATAAAGAATACTTTAAGGGATTTTTAGACAAATTCTATGCAGATAAGTAGTTAGCTCCAGATAATAAAGTGCCTTCTTTTTTTCAGGTAATTTTTTTCACTAAAATATTTTAAGGCTTTGCAAGAAACCCAACACTATCACAAGCTTAATAGTCATGGGTACTCTGTTATTAATTACCAATCTTCTGTAGCTCTTATGCCATTTAAATTTTCAATATAGATGGCAATTTTTAATAGTTAGGAGTTAAAAGTTATGAATTTGCATCAATTCTGAGTATATTTTGAAGGGATGGGAAATGAGTGCTTTCTAAATGGTGTGATTTATATGTAAGACTCAGAAGGTGTTCGTGGCCGATGAACTTCAAAAAAAATTCAACAGATTTTTCAAACTGTGGCAAGTGGGCCCATTTTTTAAAAATATATTTGTTCATAGATTTTATTTTCCTTCATTTAAAATGTTTGTGCAGCCTTAAGTAGGGAAGGCTAGAGAAACCAATGGTAAATTATTCAGATACAGGCAGATAGATGCCTTCTATCACAGTAAGTTTATGCATAATCTGTGCTGGTGCCAACTTCTAAGGTTAGCATTTACACCCACTTTGCTTACAGCCCATTGCATATCACAGTAAAATGCCTGTGACTGAACAGAATTTTATCTATATAGGAACCATACCCATATAGAAATCCAGTTATTATACATTTTATTTCCTTTGGGAGAATATGGGTGTGTTTAAAGCATATTTATATATTTGATTGCGTGGAAAAAAATCTAGATTTTAGGATAAATTATGACTATCTAGATATCTATTGAATTATTTGAAATCAAGAAACATACTTAAAATATTTGACTATTTGGCTGCTTTTTTTTTTTTTTTTTTTTTTTTTTTAAGAATTTTAACAAGAAAACTGCTGACATTTACATCAGCACAAGAGTACATGGTCACGACACCCAGTGTCCATGTTTTCCTGACAATCACTGGACTCTTTTAAACTGTTCTTTGAAGGTGCTGAGGTTGGGACAGCAGAAGAGAGAAGTCAGGGGAGAATGATCTATGTGGAACATTCCGCATCACGAAGCAAACAGGAGTTAACGGTGGGAACAAAGTGCTAGTTTTAGGGTTGGGTTTGGTTTTGGATCTAAAGCCTAGTAACGGTAATTCTAGGGTTAAAAAAGTCAAAGTGGTATAAACCGTTATAATTGCACATTCCTCTTTCAAAGTGCCACAAGTTACCATATATTTTTCTAAAATGCACACAACTCTACTTTTTCAAACTCTAAGTACGTATATAGGTTCATCTTTTGTGTACTAGTACAAACATCACGAATATAACCAGGAAGATGAAGTATAACTGTTCAAAAAACAGTATAGTGTTTTTAAAGTGGTAACTGTTGAGAGCCTGCGTCTTTAGAGGATTCACGTCCAATGTAATGAAAACACTGCACAGAACCTGACCACACCCGGAGAGCTTGTTTAAGTAAACGTTAGCAATACTTTGCCATGCAATGCACAGAAGTCTTACGCTTTAAAAAACATATTGGTTTAGCTATTATTTTCTGTCCATTTGACTACATATTATAGTTACTCTCTTTATCACAAAAGCCACTCTATGATCTGTTCACCAAGTTTGGAAAACAGTATTAAATATTGAGGTTTCCCACCTTAACTGCTCATTTTTATGAAGTTCAGCAAAAATGTGCGATATTGATTTTACATAATCCTATCTCTTTTATTTAAATAGAATCACTAAATGGAAGTGTGTTTTAGATGTTATATTTTGACCAACTCTAAGGATAAAAGGACACTGGAGACCAAAGCATGAAAATATGGAACAAATCAAAGAATTGTATGTTAGTTCCCCATATTGCTGAATTCCCATTTCATCAGGTAAGACTTAAAGATGGCTCTCTACCATGTATTAACTGTATTAATATATAGCTGAAATACTGGCATGCATACAAATTTAAATTTTGAATATTTCTACTATTTCTGAGTGTAATGAAATTAAAAGAGGTTGTTTCTTTGAAAACTGAGTTAAAACTTTACATCATTCAGGGGAAAGTGAGAATGTAAGATCAGTAGTCACAGTGTAGGAGGCTGCCAGAGGCTAACTGGGCAGAGTGCAGTGAGAAGGCTGGCTGGAACATCAAAGTAAAACTGCTAAAATAGCATCAATCCACTGTCACAGAACATTAAATGGCTCTCCGAAAGGATCACTTCCTTTTTCTACAGTTTAAGACTCTCCTTCTACAACAGTGGATCTTAGCCTCCCAGTGCTGTGCCCCTTTGATGCAGCCCATTACGTCGTGGTGACCCCTTCAACCATATAATTACTTCGTTGCTACTTCAGAGCTGTAATTTTGCTACTGTTATGAATTGTAATGTAAATTTCTAACATGTGACCCCAAAGGGGGTTGCGACCCACGGGTTGAGAACTGCTGTTCTATACTCTAAGACTGCCTTAATAAAAGGTGTCTGGAAGAAACGTCCAGCTATATAAACCTTTCATCTTTTGTGGCTAGACCAGGAGACAGAAACTGATATGGTAGTCTTCAGAGGAAACTGACATTGAAAAATTTGAAAATATAGTCAAATCAGAAAGGCTCATGCATGGTAAACCATTGCTAATACTCTCCTTCCTCCACCAACCACAGTCCAGTACACTGACGGGTTAATCACAGGACAGACAGACATCTATTCACAAGATCTTTTTACAGTTTCTGTGCATAAAAATTATTCCCTTTACTGTTAAGTATCTGGTTTTGATAGTTTTAGCATTTAAAATCTGTTACGGCAATACTTAAACACTGAAATGCACGAAATTCTTAATCAAAACTGCAGACACAGAAAGTCCACATTATATATAATACTCTAACTAATTTAGCTGATGATTTAATGCCCCAAATAGTTTAGTAGTGTGAAGTCTTTCTTGCTAATCCACATTTTTGACAATGTAGAAGCTACACGATTGACTTTACCTAGAAGATAGCTTGTGGTAGCAATTCTATACATCGTCAGAAACACTGACCATCTGCAGGAAACCATCCCCACTATATTACCTAATCTTGTCTTTAGCTGTTACGTTTACAGAATTTTCATTTGTCCAATTCCTCACAGCAGTTATAGTATGCGTTTCTCGCTGTATCTGGAGGAGGCTGGCAGCACTCATCAATCGCGTGGGTAGTGGTGGGATTGCACAGAGCTCGTGAGAGTGGGCTGCAGCCTCTCTCCTCTGTAGGTAGTGATGTACAACCCTATGGCAAGCACATTTTATCATCCTTGGGGCCAAAGACAGGATCTTGCATTCTGCCCTAATAATCAGACCCAGCAGAGGATGGAATGTGCCTGAGTTAATGTATGAGAAGCAGGACTGAGAAAATAGACTCACAGTCTTTATGTTATACCTCCCCTAGCAGTCTCTCCATGAGGAGCTGAGCTGGCCTCCACTGCACTATGGTAGGTGGCATTACTACCCGATTAACAGCACAGCCCTATTCACTCTCAAGTTACCATGACACAGCCCACCAGTTTACTTTCCAGAGTACCAGTGACACCACTGACTACAATCGTCCCTAGAACTCGGAATTATTCGTCTTTACCTTTGCCAGGTGTTGTAGTTAAAGGCGAACTGCTGCATATAGTAGCCCATACTTTCCTGGAGCTAATTCAGGCCCCAGTGAATCAGGAAAAGAAGCCACACAGCTGCAGCCCACTAGCATGAATATGGAGGCTCTCAGAGGGAAGGAGAGACAGCGACACATGTGTATGCGTTGGGATCTGAGAGCTGCGGTTCAAGAAGGCAAGCGAAGCCCCCAGAGAAGTGATTTCCCTGGGCTGCGTGGCTTTTGAGGTTAGACTACATGACACCAACAATCCTTTCGAGCTCTAAAGTCTTTATTGTGCTAACTGGTTCTTCCACTGACCAAGTGGGAATCTGGGAGACACTGAAAATTGATTTTCTTTTCAAGAAAAAAGGTGAGTTAAGCCTTAAGAGTTTGGCGGCTCAGAGCTCTACATAGCTCTGAGTATTAAATGTTCTCTTTAAATAATCACTATCCTTTCTCTGGCAACAATTTTACAAAAAAGCAGTTTAAATCCTGAATCATCCTGTTTAAGTCACAACAACAGTATGTGGCTAGGATTTATATTGTCAATTAAATTAGTGTTTAGGAGGCTGGCCTACGCCCACAAGTTTCTATGACTTCACTGGTTAAAGACCAGGTCACTTCATGCCCTCATTTCCCACTGTTAAGAGAGGAAGGTGAACTATTGCTTGTGAAAGCCAGGGTTGTAGTTTTAACTATGATTAGTGATAAGACGTCTTTTGACATTAAGTTTGAAAGTTTAACTTAAAGTCACTTCATATGCATATAAAACCAGCAGTGTCAGTGACGCCATGTTGACTAAGAAGCAATAATAACAAAATGTGAGGCAAAGATTGGGAAGTTGATTCTTTGGGGTGATGGGCATTCAATTGAGGGCCCTGCATGTGCTAAGCTCATGTTCAAGCGCTGAGCCAGAACCTCTAGCCCCATAAAATGCTGTCTGTTTTTTTTCTTTCCTGAACAAAGGAAGGGAGAAAGGTACTTACTATAGTAGCAACTATGCTTAGGCTTCTCAAAAACCCTCTAAGCAGGATACATGCACCAAAAAACGAAGTTTTTAATTCTCTAGTTCACAACCCCTGATGTCTTTCCCTTCCTCACATTTAGCTGATATCATTTCTCATATTCAAATACCAAGAGGGGCTATATCCTCATTTTTCCATCTGGCAAGAAACATTATCAGCAGTTAATTAAAATTAATTACTACAACTAAAATGATGATGGACTGTTTAGAGATTGTCCAAAAGAAGCTAGCAGTCTTTAGAATTGAGACTATATCCTTGAGGCTTATTATGATGGCTCTGTAGGTTTTCCTTACAGGTTAAATTCTACTAATAAGGTTCTCTTGGTAATTCAAATCCAACTGGCCTGTTAAAAATGAGAAATACAACGTAGGCCAAATTCTACATGAAAGTAGGTCACATTAAGAAGAAGCTTCATTTCAGTATTTTTGGAATTATCAGACTGAAATATGAATAGTGAAAGCTGGAGAGAAATAAGTATGAGCAGGTAAGGCAGGCAGGCAGGCAGGCAGGCAGGCAGGCTGGCTCAGTGGGCAAAGGCATTTGCTGTTTAAGCCTGGTGACCTGAGTTTGAGCCCAGAACCCACCTAAAGATGCATGGAGAGAAATGACTCTCTGCAGTTGTCCTCTGCCCTCCACATGTGCACCATGGCATGCATGTCCACCTCCAGATATCTCAAACACACACACACACACACACACACACACACACACACGCGGAGAGAGAGAGAGAGAGAGAGAGAGAGAGAGAGAGAGAGAGAGAGAGAGAGAGAGAGAGAGAGAGAGAGAGGTATTTAAGAAAGAGCAACAAAGGATTGTAGGGGTACTTAGCGGTACACAGGGACGTACAAGGAATGAGAACACAAGTGGATATGAGATTTGGAGAATTAAAATAATAGTAAGTTTTACTAATATTCTCTCACCACTCAGGCTACATTTTTATCTCATTAGGGTACCTTTTCCCATGAACTGATATAAGCATTATGTTGCTATATGGCTCTTTTCTATGGCCAAATAATCATTTAAACACTCAATGATGTGCCGTCCTTCTCTAATGGATGGGAGTGGCTGTTACGTATGCGGCTGCTATGTGACAACATGCTGATTGATCTCTCTGTGTTCCCAGTGTTGAAGGTGGAGGTAGGTAAAGTCGCAGGGCAGGGTCACATTCAGTTATTTATAGGACAAAGATAGAACTCTTGCAAAAGACAGCAGATGACAAAGCCTTTCACCCTATAGGTGCATTTGAGTATAGAGTGGCACCCCAGAACCAGAATAATATTTGCTCAAATTCACTGCTGCTGCCAGATCTTCACCGACTCAGAGTAAAATGGCAGAACTTAGGTTAAGAAATCATTAGGATGTTTAGGAAAAGCCAGGTGCAATCTCGATGTCAACCTCGATGTGCTTACTCATTCATGACTTAGATAACTTGCCCTTGGGATTCTAGATCAAACCGAATTTCTAACTATAAAATTGAGTTTCCAAGGTCCATGTTACATCCTCTACAATGCACAACAGCTGCCAAGGTATCATTATGTTGGTAGACATTGGAAGTGTTATTTCTATTGTCTTTCTTTAAAAGGCAAAGTTAGGCCCCACGATGGCCTTGAACTTGTCGTTCTCCTGCCTCAGTCTCCCCGATACTCGGATTGCAGGTATGCAGTGCCAGGGTGTTCTGATAAGATAGACTCTATAATAAGTATCTCCTCACCTGGGATTACTTTTAACGTTTACTCTGTGAAGTCACAGCATAACTATATGTAAAAGAAACGAGTTTAATGGCTACTGGTGATGGCTGATGGGCTCTCACCCATGTTCTGTATTCAATAGAATAACTCAAGTGTCCCGAACAGTACTTCTTGATCCATACAGCCCCAGTTAAAGTGGGAGAGGTGTGTGAAACTTCCGGGCACTGCCACTTACTACTGGATAGTATTTTCTCGCCTCGTATTTTTATTATAGCTTTGCTGCTTAGACATTTACCAATTCAGATCTGTTTTTAAGAAGATACAAATAAAAAGAAACTACTGTGAAACTCAACAACATGGAATGATCTAACACAGATGGAAGAAAGCAAAAATTTAAAAATACACGTTAAGTTAAATAAAATTCTAGAATACACAAATATGTGGCAAATTATCAATGGTTGCTTCTGGAAATTAGGAAGGTAAGTGGGCTGTGGGCATGTTGGTTGGAAAAAGGTATACAGGAACTTTTGGGTAATGGAAATATTCCGTGTTTCCATATTCACTGAAACTGACTGAGTGGCAGAGCATTTGACACCACGTAAATTGTGTTTTAATCAAAAATTGAAAAGCATCACAGTGAAATACATCAAATATCCCTTCAGAAGTGTCAAAAGGTAGGTGTCATCTTTCTCTTCAAAGCTTGCCCTTCCAAACTCTCCCACAAAGAGCCACTCACTCTGGAATGGAATACAGGACTTATAGGGGACTACTGATACAGCAGGGCGCCACCCACTCAGAATGGACACTGATGCAGTGCAAGCAGGTGAGAGGGAAACAGGATTTTATGGCATGCTGCTTAGTACACAGCATTCCACATCTAGAAACCTTGGGATGCCACTGTGGGTCCTAATTTATGATTACCTCACTATTATAATTGGCCCATGTTCATTGGTTTCAAAGAGGTTGTACTTTTTGAGTCATCTATCTAATGGATGCTTAGTTTCCTACAGAAATAACCTTATTATGTGAAGATTAAAAGAAAATTACATTAGCTCTGAGAAGAAGATGCTACTCTGCCGGACAGAATTCGCTCACAAGTGACGCCAAACATTCATTTGTAACATTAAAGTTGCAACAGGATGCCAATCATTTCTCCAATCTATTCCTTTTGGTGATTTCAATTAAAACCTGCCAAAGGCTTTGCTGTCCCATATCTGTGTGTCATACAGAGATATCTAAAATAAGATTTTACTGTTCGAAATCACCTCCACCTGAGAGTAGAGGGAAAAAATGGAAAAGTACAAACAATGACCCTACACAATGACAGCTATAGTGTGGGTATGTTGAACAGTAAATGAATAACCCAGTTTCTGAAATTGCTATTCCTTACCTTGAAAAGTGGCTTCTTACTTGACATTACAAACGAAGATTGACTAAAAGGGAAAGCGTAGGCACACGCTTAATTAGTTTAAACCCCAAACAAAAGAAGGCTGACTCTCCTAACCTGTAATTATTATCATGGCTGTTAAAAAAAATGCATAAACAAAAGCTGATGTACTTATGATAAGAAGACAGCACAGGTTCCCAGCTGTAGCTTTCCTCTAACAGCTCGATGACTTAACAGTCCCTGTGTACCTCCAGAGGAAACAAGAAACAGTGACGCAATCGGCACACCAGTCACTGGACATTTTGGGTAGACATTTCTTGTAGTTTTTTAAGTTTCTAAGTGTCAAAAGGAAATAGCACCCCTGTGCGGGGATAAAAGAAAAAAAGATACACTTCAGATCACCAAGAGGGAGGGTGTCATCCAGCCCAAGAGCTGCACAGTGCTCTTCAGCCATTTCCGGGGCCCCAAACACTAGCTGTCCTTATATTCTGAGACCTAGGACCTTAGGAGTGGAGAGTTCCTCCTTTACAGGATTTAAAACGAGCCCCACACATAACCTTTCCACTTTTTTTTTTTTATCTGTTTGTTTGGGGGTAAAGTCGTAATTTTGTAGCACAGTCCTGCCTTGGTCTCCAGGGAGGCTGCGATCACAGGCGCATGTTACCACACTGGAATTGTAATAATGGTTTCAATTTTAGAATAAAGGAATGAGAAAATCTTGCGGTCGAGAGAAAACTACTCGGCGATATCGTAAATAAAACACATTCTTCCACTGATCCCGAACCAAAAGATGATCACTGGCTGATAGGGAAACCACTTTTCAAGATCTAGTGTGAGTTTTGAGGTGTGGTGTAGGTAGGTGGATTTGAAGGAGCTGCAAGACACCTTTGAGATCCCCTCCCCCTACTCTGCACTCCCCCCCCCCATTTATGAAGGTAAAGGGGAACCCTTCGGAATGAATCAAAGTTGGTGGCATATGCAGCAAGTAGATAATGGTTGTCAAGTCACAATGCTATCCATGCCAAGATGGTGAAGCATAAGGAGTAATTCTTTACTGCAGGGGCAACTGGTCTTCGACTCCTATGACCTACCTAATGCTTGGCTATTTACAGATGGGAACATTTTTTTAAATTTCTTAAACATAATCTTATTAGCTTTCTTAATGATGTCTTTGGATGAACAAAAAATTTTAATTCTGATGGATTCTCTTGAATACTTTTTTTCTTGTACAGTTAGTGCCTTTGGTTTTCTGTCCAAGCAATTTTCACTTATGCATCCATGTCCTTTTACAGATAACTGCAAGGCTCCGAAGATTAGAAGGAATTCAATTCCCTTGCCACTGCTACCTGGGAGTTCTTGGTGTTACAGTGAGGCCCACTCTTAATTCTGCATCACTTTGTTATACTTCCGGTGGAATCATGCATTTTTATGGGTTGGGAAATGGATAATGTTGTTCATATCTTAAGTGTTACTATGTGACAGATATTTTGCTACGGCTTCGTGCATCTTAGAATGTTTTATTTTCTTAAGGAGTATCTGGTCCACCAGCGGTTTTTTGCTCTGGAACTGACTCAAGTCCCTGGAGCCAAAAGATGGCCCAGATCATCAGCAAGTACAAACTGGATGTTGAATAAATAAATTTTCAGAACACCGTAAGTTAAAATTAAATGCCTCAAATCACACAACTGATAAGATCTGGACGTCCATCCAGTACTAGCTGACACCAATGTCTGTGCTAGCTAGGGCTTGAGTGCTTGAGAATTCAGGGGTCCTAGAACCCAGAAGGGGAATTAAAATCAGTGCTGAAGGGAGTGAAGGAAGTCGATGGCAATGACTCCTGTTTTATTCTTTTTATAGTAAAAGTCAATCGTGGAACTTCTATTAAGCTCTTCCTTCATAATCCTAATACACAGAACATTTAAAAAATGCAACTTACATATATCATATTTAAATATATGATAATTTATAAATATATGATAATTCTTGTAGATTAGGCCAACTTGCACATGAACTTTTTATGGCCATAAATATAAGGTCAGAATAATCCAATTTGCATGTAAAATTCAGAAATTAAGATGGCCAGTTCCTCAGCAATGCCGCAACTGTGGTAAACTGGGATACCAAGCACAGGGCCATTTATCTCCTGGGATTTCCCACTTCCAGCTTTGAGCACAGTGTTATTAATCCACTGAGGTGGAGCTATTTCTAATATGTGTTTCGTTCTTGCTCTAATGGAGATGATGTAATGATTTTGACTGACTTGGTGTGTAACCAAGGACACTGCAGCACTCTGGAGTCTTCACCATTCACTGTAAATACGCATGAAGCCAAAAGAGATGCGGGCTCTTGAGCAGGCTAGATAAAAATCTGACGCTACCTTCAAACAGAGCTTTGGAGCAGAGTCTGCCTTCAGTTTATTAGGTGGCCACTTATAAATCTCCTGTTCATAAGAGCACAGGCTAATGGTATGCATGTATGAATAAAACATCATATTAAAAAACAGATACAATAGAAAAAAGTGAACATAGGGAAAATATTCATCAGTTGATTTATTAGACCCACTATGCAAATTAGGTAGTTAAATTCACGATGCAGGTGCAATGACAAGAGGTGACAGGAGGACAAAAAGAGATCAGGCTGCTCAGGCAAAGATTAATGCATGTTTGAAGCTAGGCTTCTGAACTGACAGCCAGGATCCAGTTCAGGGATGTGTGTACTGACAGGGCTACCAGAGCACTGAGCTGTGTGTTTTCTGTCAGGGTTTAAAACCAGCATAAAGTGAGTGAAGACCTGAGCCTAAGGACCACGTGAAAACAAGAAAATGCCCACACAGCAACAGGCTGGTTGATCAGTGGAATCGAATCGAAGACCCAGATATGAATCCACACACATATGGTCACTTGATTTTCAACAAAGAAGCCAAATCCATTCAATGGAAAAAGGATAGCATCTTCAACAAATGGTGCTGGTCTAACTGGAGGTCTATGTGTAAAAAAAATGCAACTGGACCCATATTTGTCACCTTGCACAAAACTCAAATCCAAGTGGATTAAAGACCTCAACATAAAACCAGAGACACTAAGTCACTTAGAAGAAAAAGTGGGAAAGAGCCTGGAACATATTGGCACAGGAGACAACTTCCTGAACAGAACACCAACAGCCCAGGCCTTAATGTCAACAATTAATAAATGGGACCTCATGAGGCTGAGAAGCTTCTGTAAGGCAGGAGACACTGTCAAGAGAACAAAGCGACAGCCTACAGACTGGGAAAAGATCTTCACCAACCCTACATCTGACAAAGGTCTGATATCCAAAATATATAAAGAACTCAAGAAATTAAACACCACCAAACCAAATAACCCAATTGAGAAATGGGGCTTGGAACTAAACAGCGAATTCTCAACAGAGGAATATCAAATGGCTGAGAAACATTTAAAGAAATGCTCAACCTCCTTAGTCATCAGGAGAATGCAAATCAAAACAACTCTGAGATTCCATCTTACACCCATCAGAATGGCTAAGATCAAAAACTCAAGCGACACCACATGCTGGCGAGGACATCCAATTGGGACTCTAGATGAGAGAAGCATGGGAGAATGGCAAAGTAGAAGGATCCAGAGGGTCCTAGAAACCTACAAGTAGAACATTATGATAGGCAGATTTGGGCCCAGGGGTCCCGCTCAAACTAAGGCACCAGCCAAGGACAATACAGGCGGTAAACTTTAAACCCCTACCCAGATCTAGCCAATGATCAGAACAGTCTCCACACTTGAGTGGAGAGTGGGATATGATGACTTTCTCACGTACTCTGGTGCCTCACATTTGACCATGTCCCCTGGAGGGGGAGACCTGGTGGCACTCAGAGGAAGGACAGCAGGTTACCGAGAAGAGACTTGATACCCTATGAGCATATACAGGGGGAGGTAATCTCCCTCAGGAACAGTCATAGAGGAGGGGAATAAGGGGAAAAGGGGAGGGAGGGAAGAATGGGAGGACACAAGGGATGGGATAACCATTGAGATGTAACAAGAATAAATTAATAATAAAAAATTAAAAAAAAAGATAAAGTGCCCATAATGCTAACTACTACCCACCCACTCCCTCCCTCCCTCCCTCTCTCTCTCTCTCTCTCCCTCTCTCTCTCTCTGAGCTAGTGCCTCATGTAGCCCAGGCTGGCCATGAACTTGTGTTCTCCTGCCTCTACCTGTGAATGCTGGAATTTCGGGCATGCACTGCCACATCTGGCTAGGATGCAGTTTCAGGAGCCCTTTAACTGCAAAAACTGTTTAATGTTTAAACTGTTTAAAATGTTTAAACTGACCAACTTTTGTTTTCAAGACTGTCATCTAAAATTTGTCTGTTATGAAGGTTTTAATTATCAGCGGGCTCATTAACACTTTGTTATTTATTATTATTAGGTAGGCTGGTGATTACAGCAAATCATGTTACCTGTCAGGGCCTCAGGTTTATATACCTAAAGGAGGGCTAGCAATAGGTAACTAATTTAAATCAGGAAAAAAATGACATTGAGCAGATGAAAGAACTCTGAAAATGATTTCCAGTTCTATCTATCTTATAATATAAAGTTCCATATCCTTTTTCCAGTCTTTAACTTAATTGGAAAATATTTAATAGTTAATGGAAAGTCACAGGAAAATGTTTAGGGTATATCTGTTTCTTATACCATGAATAACTCAATGAATCCCCGAGCAGTCGGCACTGCAATGCTCTATGAGAATTAGTGTATCTGCTGACTCATACAACCCGTGAAGAACCAGGCCTAGTCCACGTGGCTCTACAGTACCACAGTCATTATAGTAAAGAACACTGGTGGATGTTTGTAAGTTCTATTATATGAAAAGGAACCTGCGAGTATACAGTCAATGAAGTAAAACTTAAAGCGAGGCAGAATACAAAAGCCTAAGGCATGGAGAGCAAACATGCACAACATGTCACCACCTTGTGTCACCGAACTACAGAGACTATGGTAGCATCATATGATATGTCTTCATGGCAATGCATAATCATTGCTCATGCTTGCTGCTTAGGAACTCATTGCCACTCGAACACAGTAGGCATGAGATGAGACAGACTGCTGCCTTCATTCCTGGACACACAGGGAGATTTGGAATGACGAAGACAAGACTGTTGTCTAAAATAGCACTGTTGTATTTCTCTGCTTGCATGAGTGAGATATATTTAGAGCCCTGGCAGAACGTAAACAATCACATTGAAAGGATCAATTGCTAGACGTAAAATACAGATAATTAACGATAGTTTCAAACAGTCTCCTCATATGTATGAATGCACTGCCTGGAACGTGGCAGATAAATGAGATATCTGTTGGATGGATACAAGTTTGATTAAGCTCCAAAAGGTGTTTAGAATCAAGTAACATCGGGCATGGCACAAAGATGTCTTTAAGTAAAATTTAGAATGCTTAGGAAACAGAAGACCCCATTATCAAATTGCACGTTAATTTGCGAGGCATCTTTGAAACAAAAATGACATGGTATTCCCTAGCAGGTTTTACACGATCGCTTTCATTATCACTTGTCACCACTTAAAATTCTGTTAAGCACTGTGATTTCAAAGGCAGAAAAGGAACAGAGAGGGACAGTGGTGGTTAAGTGGAAAGAGATGATTTATGCAATCGGCACAGGGCAAGGCGTGGATGGGGATGCAAAGGGGGAAGGAAGAGGCTCTTTACACTTTATTCATGTCAAGGAGAGAAGAGTTTTTATATGGGAAACTAAGATTAAAGAATGTTTAATCAAGATTTAGGTTACATGTCTAAAAATCTCATCAAACTCTGAGAACTGCCTACTTAAAGCCTTTGTCTAGTTAAAACTTATACGCACGCACAGATGCACACATGTACGAGGTTAACCAAGGGGGCTGGGGAAATTAGAAGGAAGCCTGCAAAGCAGCCAGAACTAAATACATAGGATGCTAC
This sequence comes from Acomys russatus, assembly GCF_903995435.1. Classification (NCBI taxonomy): domain Eukaryota; kingdom Metazoa; phylum Chordata; class Mammalia; order Rodentia; family Muridae; genus Acomys; species Acomys russatus. Next base: position 23,541,718 of record NC_067163.1, on the reverse strand, counting down.
GGTAGAATGGCTAATGTCGGACACAACAGAGAGCAGTTGGAGACGATGGGGCCACAGAAGGAAGTTGACAGTTAACAAGTCTGATTGGCTCAAGGGGTACAGACATTAGAAGAGTCCAGAGTTCACATTTCCTGATCCGGTCCCCTCAAGTGATGAGTGAGAAAAATGGCATCCCCAGACTTAAGTGACTTGTCCTAGGCCCAGGCCCAGCTAGGAACTCAGGTCTGGCTCCTGAGCATAGTGCCCTAACCTGAATATAAGCAGTGTTATGCATCATGAGGTCAAAGGCCAGACCAGGAGGCTTTTACACTACACAGAGACTTGAAATAATAGTCCAAGTAATAAGTCCAGGTTCTTTGGATTTCTTAAATATAATAAATACAGCAAATAATTTAGCATTTAAATGCACTTTAGATTAAAGCTATGCTGTGTAACAAATTTACTATGGTTAACTTATCATTTAGAATTAATTATTGAAAGTCTAGAGAATCAAGTTATGTGTTTATCTAAGATTAATCTTTTCTATCACAGAACATATAGTATGTAATAAGCCCCACATCAGATGCAAATACATTAATGGAAAGGAGTGCTTGAATTTTAGCTTGTCCTAATGCTTCGTTACTTGCAGTGCTTACATTCTTCACATATAAGTTAGAGCTTTTAAAAAAAGTAGAAAAATAAATGGTGACTAACAAATTGAACCGCACATACCTATCTAATTGCTCCTAAGCTCCCTTAAATGCAGATATGGCTTAATAACGCTTAAAGAACAATAACGCAAAGTAGCTTTAGTCATTGTAAGTGCCACAGCCATTCTATATTCCAAATAAACTTAGTTATTATAAAAGAGTAGGTAAATGATTTTAAAATGAAAGTTCAGAACTTGGAGACTCTCCAGACTGAAATTCTGTGTTTGTACAGGTTCCTATTTGTAAAATCTTAGTGCTAATCTTATTTCAGAGACTACAAGTGGAAGACTGGCTAAATTGTGGGGCTGGCAGCGTGATCTGAGGAGAGTGCAGTGCACTAACTGGAGCTCTGTGATTTAGGTCTTCTAATAATACACATTGAAGAAAGATTTTACAAGTGAGAGGAGCCCTGGAAAGGAAGAGAAGTAATTGCTTGGTCTCCTACAGAACCAGCCAGTTGTATCACACCTCCCTAGTTAAACCCATTTAATTTAATGAAAAAATTTCCCTTAATGGAAAAAGAAAAAAAAAAAAACAAACAAACAAAAAAAAAACCTTTGTGTTCAGTACTCTTATGGCCAAGGTTTCTGAAAATAATATTTAAGACTCTATTGTCAAAAAGTACATTTTAACTTTATGCCCATATTATTTTATACCTAAAGATATTATTCCCATAATAGTTGTTGTAGGCTGAACAGTTTCATATTGTATGAAGCAAAGATTTTTGAAATTATTTAATGACTAGTAATACTGTCGGGTTCTAGGAAAACATCCCATCTGATAGATGTGATGTATTAGGAGCAAATAAACCTCTGCTGTCCATTGGAAGCAGTGATAGAAAGCCTAGAGTTTAAACTGCTTACCCTGGCAACTGCAGCTTCAAATCTCAAACAAACAAACAAGCACAAAATGGCTACCAGCCTCCCAGTTCTCGGAATAAAAGCTTACTTTCACTAGAAGAACTCCCAGGACCACATACCCTCCACTCAGTCACAAGGATTAGACGGGCAATCTTCATATATGTACGAGGGCTTTGCAATTCTAAGTTGTTTTACATGCTAGAACTGTAAGAAGATAAGGTTTTTATTTGGTGAACAAAGTGACAGTAACTACAAATCCGCTATGGAGAGAAGAGGGGTTAAGAAGCTGCTTGTACACGGTTTTAAAAAGCTGTGAAGAAAACACGGTGGGGCCGGGCTAGGAAGAGGTAGGAGATTCATGGTCCAGGAGTCCAGTTCTTTAGATTGAACATTAGGAAACAATTAAATGGTTAATTTTATGATCTGCATTTTTGGACACAATTTTAAAAAATACTCCTGGTAGAAATGAGGCATTCAAAAATATCCCCAAATTCAGTTTTTTAAAATATTCCTAATATTCTAGGAGAAAAGACTGATAAAAATTATGTTAGAATTAGAAGGTCAAGTTGTGAGAGATTGAAAAGCCTTAACTCAAGCTGGAGGGAATTTCACAAACATTTGGGCTTTGGAACCTAGAGAGTATGCAGCCAGTGGGGAGCAGGCAAGGGCGGGCAGGTGGACCTTGCATTTACACTGCAGGAGAGGGGAGCGGAGGCTGACACTGGCTTCCTCAGTGTCCACTAGCTATACCAACAAGCTGGCCAATGTGACACAACAAAATTAAACACCTGGACTTAGGCCTTAGGTCTCTGTATGTTTAAAGCTAGCAATGAGTATGTGTTAACCCTGTTAACAAAAAAGATCACCATCCATGAGGTCATGCTACAATATTTAAATGTAAGCAATTTCAGCTGGAAAAATGCAATACAAGTTTACGGTTTAAGGTGGTGGCAATAGATAGCTTTCAACTGGAGGTGGTGGCTGACACCTGTGTTCCCAGCACTCTGCAGGCAGAGTTTAAGGTGAGCCTAAATTACCCAGACAGTGTGAGACCACCCTGGGCAATGACCATGACGACCACCACCACAAAAACCACCACCACGAAGCTTCCAGATAATTAGAACAAGATAAGAACAAGACGATTAAATATGCTAATTTCAGAACCACTCTACCAACTAAATCATAATCTCTACAGATGAGGATCCAAACTGACCTTGTTAATAGACCGTGTCACTAATGTCTGAGTATTACTGGACTAAAATCTTCCACTTTACATTTTTGAAATTTATTTGTGTGTGTGTGTGTGTGTGTGTGTGTGTGTGCAGGTACATATATGGAGACTTGATGACACCTTGCTCGGGTTGGTTCTTGTTTTTTACTATGTGGCTTCTGGAGATTGAATTTACGTCATCAGGGTTGGTAACAAGTGTTCTTACCTGCTGAGCCATCTCCTTGGCCCAACTGGACTCAGTTTTAAAGGGAGAAAACACTGTTACTTAATGGTACTCAGAACTCTTTAGAAGCAAATCCAAAGTGTAACATCTAAGGGTATACATTATTAAGGTAATGCCTTTTCTGTTCCTCGGAGGCACAGTGGCGATTCTGCGGTGTTTTAAAAAGAGACTCTTGGTTTAAAACAATTTCTTTGACTTGGCAGAGGAGATTCAATCCTAGGCGAGTCATGTGGTAACAGGTGTAGCACCCATCTTGCTGAACTTGAAATTTTTAGGCTATAAGGAATCTTATTTTGGCTTTGAAGTTGGGATGACAAATACCATATACTTGGCATGAATGTCTTTCTTGCCCTCTCTCTGTAAATGTAGATTTCTAGGCTCAACACAATACTTTATGGCAGCTGATTAAATACAGCCACACATGACATGAACCCAGTTTCCATTACTTCATCAGGGGCAGAGTACTGGAATCTATATGAACACAAAAGTTTGTGTGTATATTTACCCACATATATAGTACATATTTGTGTGGTGTAGTAAACTGATATTTAAGCAATTCATTTTATCAGTAAAGCCCGAGAAAAACTAGTTCTCCTTTAAAAACATTTCTTAGTATTTGGGATGGAACCCAGGGTTCCAAGACACCAGGCAAGTGCTCTGTCACAGAGGTGCTCTATCACAGAGGTGCGGCCCAAGAACTAACTGTGTTGTTCTGTAGTTAGAGATGGGCGAATGGGTATTTTGGAGAAGGAGGGTAATATTTCCAGAATAATCCTTGGCTATTTGAAATCACACTTCTTTTTCAATTTAGCTAATTAATAGAGCTGAGTGCAAAAGTCCAATAAGCTCTCAAGAGTTAAACACATGTGGGGAGTAACTCTTTTCTCGTTATTAGCTCCCTATGCACATGGCACTAAGTGCTGCTCATCTACTCTTTGCCTATATAATCTTCACTAGGATGGCAAGTATGGAGTAAATTATTTTTAAGTGTTATTTTTTTTAAAGATAATATACTTAATGAGTGCTTAGGAATGGTCTCTACACTGAAAGCAATGCTTCCAACTGTTAACTAAGAAGCATAAACTACATCATACAGTTTCTCTATCTTGTAAATACAGAGAAGACGCAGAAAAGTGGTGAAATAGTGTTAAGTGTTTTAAAGGAAATGAGTTTATTTTGCCTACATTATATATCCTAAGAAATAATTAGCATTTAAAGCCCTTAAGTCTGTTTACCTAACCCAAGAATCATTTATATTACATGGCATACAGTACAAATGTATAATCTGGAGGCTCAAGTAGTAATTTCTAGGTTCCTTCAGGTCTTAATATCTTATATTCAATAAGCTTGTCAGTAATTTCTGAGTGATCATTCACTTTCATTTACTAAGATTTATATGCCAGAATTACTTAATAAATTAAAAACATGCTTCAGTACCCATATTATTTTCATGATGATTTTCATGTCTTTATAATTCATCCCTCCCAGATATATCTTGAGATGGCTGGTGAAAAATGAGAGGGGATCAGAAAGGTCATTAAAAGTAATGAGTATAAAAAGATAATAAAACAATTTATCAAAAACTCTAGTCAACTTAGGAAATCTTGCTTTCAATTTGAGAGCATCTCAAAGCAGCCTAGGTAGCCTGCAGGGTACTAGTTCTAAATTTTCCTTCTTCCTACCAGGGTACTGGTTCTAAATCTTTCTTCTAGTCTCTTTGTAGGTCAGATAGAATCTCATCTGTCACAGTAGTACTTAATATTCCCAAGTCAGTAGCATCCTTTCTTCTGGGATGTGTTAGAAAAGTACATTCTTGGACTTCTCACTCCACCAGTCTCACTGCACAGAGATGCAGGTGGCTATCAGTGGTCGGAGGTTTAACAAGCACTGAAGCTGACCCAGGAAAGCTTGAACACCATCTTTCTAAAGCAATGAAGAAGAACATCGGCCTGAAAACAGAGTACTGACCCTGTGGGTAATTCAGTATGACAGGGACGGGAATAATGTGGCGAGAGTATGGAGGCAGCGTGGGCTGTCAGTCAGATGGCAGGAAGAGTTGTAAGAAACAAGCAAATCTCTCAACAATATTAGCAAGATTTATTTCCAAAGTAATTTAACATAGCCAGTTACCTTCATGTCATGAAAATCAAACTGTAGACCCATAGTGAGCAGTGATTTATCTTTTTCTGTAGCTAGGGATAGAATCAGGATGATCCATCTATGGTCCCATCACCTGAATCCTTTAAAAATTACTGATAATATTTGACATAGTCAACCAGGATTGGAGGTTTAGTTTATAATGTACACTTAAGATCAAGTAAGTTCTATTTATGAGCAGCAACGTAAACCAAGTGCTTAAGTCTTCCTTTAAACAAATGTTTCTTGGTGAGACTAATAATGCCATTTATAGGGGATGGTTTGGGATAAGATAGTTCCCAGGAACTTGGAGCGCATGTATGCTGAGTGAGGGTAGACTATGTTTTGTTATTGTTGAGGCCTATGTATGTGTCTGCGTGTCAGTTTCTGAGCAAGCCTTACCAACAGCCTGGCCTGACTGAGCACAGTCTTTGTTTTCGGTATCAGTTTGATTCAAATTTACTAGCTGGGAACTATGGAGACAACTTTTAAATCTCCAGAAAATTATAATGAAGTTAATGATGTAGTTATAGAGATTAGAAAGTCTATATGAAGGGTTCAGCAATGTAATATTATAAAGTAGGCATTAAAATATTGGTTATCAGTAATAATAAACCTTAACTGACACCTTCTCCCTTCTCCCTCTTTCTGTCCCCACACCCAACCCCAAGACAGGGTTTTATGTAGTTCAAATTGGCCTAATTTGCTATATGGCCAAGGATGATCCTGAACTTCCTATTCATCCTAAACTCTTAGCTACCTATGGTAAGGAAGCCAAGAGTGGCCGAGGGAAGGACTAGTCCTCCCTTCTTACAGTCTATACAGATCTAGCTTATTTCAAAGAGCAGTGCTGATTTTTATTATGTTTTAATTCCCATTTGAAAAAAATAAGTAGGGTGAAAGTAGGGCCACAGTGGTAGAGAAAGGGAGGTTCTTACTGAATTCCAGTAGAGTACAGTAGGTAGGAGTGAAAGAAAAGTTATTAGTGAGCTGAGCTCTAGAATTCTTTTTACACCTAGTTATAGCATGGTAAACTTTCTAGAGTATTTACTAAACAGTACAGATTTCCTATTAGAGTTCTAGATTGTGAAATCATAGGTACAAATCTTACTGTAAGTCTGAAGAACATGAAGGCCAGTATAGCAGTCCCTGAAGCAGACTAGCAAATGGCAAGAAGCGCTCTGGACTTAGGTGTCCGCTGTATACCTTGTTATCCTTATGCTTAGCTCACTATTTTATGGTTCTAATGTTTAGATCTGTTGTGAAGTTTCTGCATCTCAAGTGTGTACTTTTAGGTAAAGCTGTTTGCAGTGTTTGACAGTAGACTGAGGAAAATCTACAAGATGACAAATGGAAAGAGCTAACAAACTAAACTGTTCTCTCACGTCCCACTTAGATTCCAAACACCAAGAGAAGCAATTCAGAACTGAAAATATATCTGCTATTTTGAGGAGAGGGAGGAGAAAACAAAGAACTTTGTCTACAATAGTCAATTCTATGGAGTTTGTTCAAAGTGGACCAATTAAATTGCTACTGCGAACCACCACCAGGCCAAAGATAGGCTGTCACACGGAATGTTTTGGGAAAAAGACAATTGTATGTGCACCAGAGTTCTTAAGACAATCAAAATATTTATGTGCTTAATGTTCTTTAAAATACAGGTAGGTTACTCCTAAGTGCTATCTTTGATAAATAGTTTGTTAAGAAAGGCATCACTCTTTTAACATTGGTTGCTGGCAGGTGGTGGTAAGCGCAAAATGGCAGACTAGAGCATCTACAGGAATGGCCTATCTGCCTCACCACTCATTAAGCCTTGTACTTTTTTCTCAAGGCTTACAATATTTAATCTTTGTACACCCTCGTAAGTACAGACTTATACAACAGACGTATACTGCTCCAGATAAGCCAGTGTTCTTCCTTATGTTCAACATTAGTATTTGTAGGACAGGTTGTTCAACATGGCCAAGGAAGAAAGGATCAAAGTCAGTATCTTCTTCTCTGGGACACTATAGTGACAGTAGCCACATACCACTTAGCACTGTATTTTATGATCATTTCAGGAATAGCATTTGGACAACTGATGCTAGGTTTTAAAAATTACTATGCCATGCGGAATTTAAGAGATAAATATAAAATATATAGAAGGAACAAGCCACATTCCTTCAAAAAAGAGATGTCACATATAAAAACGTTCCCCTCAAAGAGTAAAGTAGAACACAATGATAGTATTGAGTGTAAGATGACGTAGTTAGTATGCACCAACTGGTCTTAAGGGCTGAGGACAAAACTTTACATTGTGTGGCTAAGATCTATAAATGCTATGGAACGGACACCACTGTTCTGTCTAATTTCCAGCAAGGCTATCCTTCACCTACTCACTCCTTCACACTCCACCCATGCAGAATTTAAGTTTAGAGAAGGAATATATATTTCATATGAAGAAAGTACCTAACAAGTTATATTATTTCTTTAGGGTCAGCTCATATATTATAGAATCAACTCTTACTATTTTGCCAGTTCCTCTGTTCAAGGTTAAGTAGGGACTGTGAGTACAGTATTTCTCTACTTTATATTAAATTGATTTTTTCTGTCGTAGGGAGACAATAACCTATCAGCTACTGCTCCCCGTTTTCCATTTCTTCTTACTACTTTTATGCAACGTCATAGGATCTTCAATAAATAAAATTCCAGACTATCATCCCCCAGAACTGCTCGCTCTGTAGTGGCTTCTAGTGCGAGAAATGTTGGTTTTAGTTAGCTAAAGCATTCAGATCTAGACCATTAGTTTAAGAAAGATTAACAAGAGAAACTTCTTCGAACTTATCCTCTGAACAACTCAAACACTTAAATACTGTAAGAAAATTTAAGGTTCAGTTCTTTCTTTCCTTCTGTTTAAAAAAAAAACTTACTTCCTAAAAACTAGGATGCTTTATAGAACAATTGTCAAAGCTAGATATTAGAGTGAAATAAGACAGCACGCCATTGCTATTGAGCAGCTCCTTTTGTCATGCTCACAAAAACAAGTGCCTTCCCACTGGCAACACTGACCACTATGCTCCAAGGTGTTGGCGGACGCCACTGTATTAAACAAAATCAAACAATTTTCACAAGGAAACGCAAAAATTTGTGTGCGTGTGTGTGGGGGGGTAATTTACCAAAAACACCAATATGGGAACTCTGATTAGGAATTGGAAATTATTAATTTTGTCCTAAATTTAAACACAATCGATTTTTGAAGGTAAATTTGTGTTCCGTTTGTCCATTCTCCATGAGTAGAGAAATACGCACACACCATTTGAGTTTAAACAAGTCAGTATATGCAGACCTTAGCTAGCTTTTCAGATTCAATAAAGGATGGTGAGGTACTCACTGCACAGGATGCAGGCCCCTCATGATTTTAAAAGTTTGAAAGCACTTCAAGGTGTCTTCTGACGACACCGCTCATGTTTGAGCAGTGAACTATACCACCAGTCATACAGATGTTACCATCATTTGAACCAGTGCCTTTAGTTTGCATTTTTTTTTTTTCAGGTTAGCTTACAGATACCAATCTCTCTTTTTAAAAATCCCTCAATCCATGTTTAAGATAGATTTCTAATTCTATTGAATGTTTTTGCCGTGGTTGCTCTCATTTGTAAAACTCAGTGGTTCAAGACCAGAATATTTAATGTTGCAGCTGTCTTTGCCACCTCCTTGGTAGTCAACTGAAGGGAGGTCTTCAGATGCAGACCTTGTGACCCTGAGTTACAGTGCCCCCACCAAGGAACACTGGAGAACTATTAAAATAAGTTTGCTTCTATTTTCAGGACTAGTAATAATCACCACTTTTAATTTTCTTTTGTTTAACCTTCGTTTTTCAATAGTTATATTGGCTATTTCTTATTCTTTCAGCAGATGACCTAGTTGTATTTGTAGCCTCTTACCTTCCCAAGTTATATTCTTTCCCCAAATTACAGCCCCAGGATTTCTGACAGACTCTGGCCCATTAAAAAACAAACAAGGTGGGGGAAAAAAAAAAAAAAGCCCAATTTTCTCAGGGTTAGGAAAATGGCTCCAGTGGCAGAGTGCTTGCCATTGGCATAGCCCTCAGTTCCCCAGTCCCATCTCTGTCTGTCTGTCTGTCTCTCTCTCTCTCACACACACACCAGTGCTGTAAATGACTAGGAACAGTGCTGTTTCTTTGTGTAGACGTGGATTTTAAAAGCTGCTAAATAGACTTCATACCTTTCTTATACTGATAAAATGTTTCGTGATGATGAATCAAGCAATTTCAACAAAGCCATAACATAAAATCTTTCACTACAGTTCTAATGTTTATGTACTCATAATGGCAAGGTCTTTGGATGAAAAAATAGTAGCACAGTTAGTAAAAATCGAAAGCTATAATTTGTTAAAGCTTTTAAATATTAGAGCTCCTCATTAGTGAACATACTTAACCTCATGCACCGCTTGGCTATATTATTTAATATCCAGATCCCCTGAACTAATGTATTACTTGAGAAGAAAACTAGCAGTATTTTTTTAGAGGGTAAAGACAGGGTGATATGGACGGTGAGATGGTGTGAAGAAGGAAACTAGGACGAGAAGCTGAGTATTTGTATACTTAAAGGTGAACGCAGACATCTGTAGTCTAAGTCAATACCAATGGGATTCACTTACTATTTTCTTGATGTTTTCTCTGTACAATATACAAAATGAGATGCTAACCAGATAAAATGATATTTAGTAAAAAGGAAACGATCCTTAAATGCCAGACCTACAGTTGACACTGTTAGGCATGGAAAGGTGCATTTGTTTATGCATTTAAAAGAACATATGTCTATACATGTTTACACATGAGAACGACTCTAAAAGCATAACACAAGACATTGATAACACTGGTTGCTACTTTCCATTGTCTTCTGGAGCATCTTATTATTATTATTTTGGAGGCAGTGGTTTATGTAGCTCAGGCTGCCCTCAGTGTAGCTGAGGATGACCCTGAACTTTGGTTCCTTTTGCCTTCATCTCCCTGTGCCTTGTTTATGTGATGTGGGAATCAAATCGGGGTTTTGTGCATTCAAGGCAAACATTTCACCAACTGAACTACATCTTCAGTCCCATAAATCTGGTACTATATGAGTACTGTCAGTATTCAGAAACGTTAAAATTTACTACTAAAATAAGTTTAAATGACTGAAAAATGCCATATAAGATTAAGAACCAAGACTGATTTTTTTTCCCATTATGTAAGAAAATAGTAAAAATTTCCCTAAAACCTACCTATGTATATTTGGTCATATTTTCTTTATGGTAGATTTACTGTCATCTAAAACCCCAATTTTCACACAATATTGAATTGGGAAGCACATTTTTTTCTGTACTCCAGTGCTACAGTCCTGTCAACTACAGCCTGTTACAACAGCATGCCAATGCCTTATTCTCCTCTTCCAATGAGCTAGCCATTAGCCATAGCTTCTGTACGGAAGTCAAGACATCCTTAAGGAGACATCAGAAAGATTTTAATGAATCTCATCTGGCAATGACAAATCTTAAATCTGTACCATTCTGCAGGCACAGAATCAATGTCAACTTTGGTTGATAAAATGTCCTGCCAAAGGTGTTTGGTAAAGACACACTGCAGACTAGGTGGTGACTCACTCAAGCCCTTCCCTAAAGTTTGGAAGAGGTTTTCATGGTTTCAGTGAAAGTCACTTGGAAGGAAGCAGGGGGGAAAAAACCCCCCCTCATTTTCAGACAACCAATTAAAATTCAAATTAAGTCTCATTCATTTAGATATTGAGTAAACTGTAAAACAAGTTTCAAGGAATGACAATAAATACATCAGTTTTCAATGGTAGCTGCTGATTAAAAATGAGTATCTGACAGTATATTACAATTGCATCCTCTTCAAATTGTGCAGCTCAGATAAATGTTTATTTTACTGAAAATATCTGTAAAATTACAATATAAATACATGATTATATTAAGATAGGATGACTATATATGTTTCTTATCTATAGATATAAAATGAATGCAATAAATATAGCACACTCTTGATGAATTGTTAGTACACAGTGTTTCTCAGTAAAGTACATACAACCTACTATTAAGCAACAATTATCTAGTTTTCAAATACACATCTTCAAATGGATTCAGGGTAGAAGGATACACCAAATCCCCCAGAGTCCCTTTTGAATTGATGAGAGTTAATACTTTTGCAGATTTTGAAATATCCTACTTATTTTAGCAATTTATTAAGCTTTTTCTATTCCTTACTTGAAACTTTATTTCTTTAGTCTGGTGATTTTTAAAACATAATAGCCATTCTAGGGCTGCAGCAGGTCCTATCTTTTTATTAGTAACTTAAACACATATTAACAATGAAACAGAATCATTAAAAAACTTATCTGGCCAGATTCCCCAATTTAATTTTTGGAGTATTATGGGTAGATATGATCTGAACTGTAATGCTAATCTGGATTAGAAATGGTTTTATATTATTCTAGTCCTTAATACAAATACAAAATCTACTTTAAAATTCCTTGTTAAATGACTTGAGATTTGTTTTAAAACCATCTTCTGTCCTCCTCCATTACACTGCCTTAATGGAAACCTGATACAATAGTTCTAACACAAACATGTGCATGCAAGAGATCACCCTACAGATTCTAACTACGTAGTTACTGAATCACATCCTGCCTGTCAAGTGGCATAAATGTACATCTTCTATATACAAAAGGTAAAGTGCATTATTAAATTAGTGAACTGACAGATTGTCTGCCTGGACCATATAGCTTTCAAATAGACAAATGTGAAATTCTCCCATTAGAACCAATTATTTCAAGAGGTTCTAAATAGCTTTTCCACCCTGTCATTTACCTACTTACTTATTTTTTTGGCCATGCTCTTTAGTGCAAATAAGCTTGTGTTTGACTCAAGTTTAAGGGACATGGCAGTTTGGGGCTTTAAGAAGAAAAATAATAAAATGTGGCAGGACTTGAATATCTTTATAATACATTACATCTTTTGCATATAAGCAGCACATGAGTGCTGCTTTAGTTGCTAGGAGCACACGCCAACTACTGAGGAACCCGTTTCCAGATTGTATACTATTAGCTTATATTATTACAGTTGGAGTCTGTCCACATTATGCTTGGTTACTATGTGCAAACATCATCAATATTTTAGCATTATACAGTGAACTAGTGATTTTGGTTACTAACGTCAATGCTTTTTTTTTTTTTCTTTTTTTACTTCTACCATCCATCATTTTCTTTAAAGAGTTTAATGCCTTCAAGGCAAGGATCCTGTTACTTTGAAGAATACCATGTATACTTGCAGCTCCATTTATGTTACAAATTATAATAAATAAAATTTATATTGCACAGATAAAAATAGTAGCTTATTTTATAAGATACATGGCAATACACATCCTAAGTCCAGATGTTTAAACAGGATCATAATTATGGCTAATGAAATCTTGGGAATTTTAAGTATCAAAAAAAATCATAGCATCATACCATTTTCAATGAATATATTAACTATGAAAAGGTAAACAAAAGATTAGTAAAAGTCTTAGTGATTCTAGAATGTATTCAATTGCCAGCAGTATATATATACTGGCAATTGATGTGTATACCCAATCTGTAGCTTTGAGATGGCAAGAACTTTGAAGTATACACACAAGGTAGAAAACCTGGCTATTTAACTAGTCCTTTACTTAAATAATTAATGTGAAATGAAGCTAATAATATGTATATACAATGAATTAAATATATTTATCTTCATGTCTGACGTAGTACTGTGTGTATACATGTACATATGTATATACACACTTAAACCTGATCAGACTAAAACCCAAAAAGAAACCAGTTAGTCCTAATAGACACAAGTATTTTAAGAAGAGAAGACTTTAAGAGAGAGCATACACTCACAGCGTTAGTGATAGGAACAATTGATTAATGGAATATTCACAGCTCTGGTTTGCTGAAATCTGACAGGTTGATTATTATTAATAGGCACTATGATGGGCAGCAAGAACAATCAGTAGTACAGTAATTCAAGTGCACACCACTCCTTCATATACCGAAAACTACTTTTTAAATCAAGCCTACAGCTTTGTTATTTTACAGTTAGGACTGTTTAAGAATCTTTGCTACTTTTATAGTCTCAACACCCACCATGTGCTATTGACTCTAGTATTAACATTATCTTCTAACCTTCAGCTGTTCCATAGTGACCCAGGTGGTTCACGACAATGAACTGAGTGACATTCCATCACAGTACTTCGAGAAAGGTGAAATATCATTTTCAACAACACCAGCACGTATGTCCGGGTTACTAGTTGCTTGTTCTTAACATAAATCAATGAAATTAGTTTTCTTAATTCATTCCATAGTTTCCTTAGTGACCTTAGTTTAACATGTTTGGGGAAAAGTTCTGGAGGGAAGACTGTTAAATTCTGAATTACTTATAGCATATCAGAGAAGAGCCACATTCTGACCTCAATCCTTGTAGCCAGCTCTCACCAATGAGAACTGTATTTGGGGAGTTGAAATCAGTGTCTGTCTCTCAAACTTGATTATATATAGACTTACTGTGGAGCAGTGACTGATCCCATGACAAAACACATTTCATTTAGGATAAAATGCAACCCAACAGATGAAATTTCAGTCAGTTAATAAGGGGTGTTGGTGTGTGTGTATGTGTGTGTGTGTATATATATATATAAATATATATAATACCCACTCGTTTAAAAATTGCTTGAGTGTTTAAAAATTCAGGTGGCACCTTCTGGAAAGTGATTTTTAATGCAGGCAAACAGATACGTCTTGTATAGAGTAAACCTCTTGAAGAATCTTAAGGAGCACCTTGGAAAATGCCTGAATTTTCCTTTTAAATGTTTATAACCAATCTTGTTTCCAAATATTGTATTTCCCAGACTGCAATTTTGTATTCTAAACGCTTATTTTTTTCCCTTAGGGGGGGAAAAAAAAAGTTTTTCTTCTGGAGTTAAAGTATCTGTAAAAGTTAGGTTTATACTGGAAGTTTGACATGGTTTGAAGGGCAGCTAGATGTGTACCAGTCGGCTGGTGTGCCAGCCCTAGAAAATACATGAATGGAGAAGCATAAAATACAACACTTTGAAAGTCCATAACAGATTTTAAGGAAAAACTATTGTAAATTATCACTAAAGGCTAAAAACATCAAAATTTCCATAGCAAAGCCACTGGACATAACAGTGACATAAACAATTCCCAAAGCTTTGGAAAGTCAATAAAATATATAGGACAGGAAACAGATTAGATTGTTTCTAGTTTAGAATAAGGAATTAAAAACTCTTCCATGGCTTCGATATGGCAACTAAAACTGTAGGGTTACCACAAAATTTGAAATTATAGAATACTATATATAGTAACTATAAAGGAATATGATATCGTTTCAAAGATTTAATTATCCAATGAGGTTTAATCCTTTAGTAGTACTAGTTAATAGTCAGTTACCCAATAAACAATATATTTCTACTTGTACTTTCATAAAAGAAATACACTATACTTGAGGTCAATTTCTGTTTCTGTGGTAACTGTCCTACAGGTAAACTTGGCAACGTTTAACACTTACGAATGGGACTTTCTTTGGGGGCAGGATTTGTTAAATGGAGATTCACACTTTCATATTACTTAGATGCGTGACTTTTCAGGATTACGTCACAGTGCAATGCAAATCTCAGTTATGGTGGTTAAAGGTCAGAATGTCACATTTTGTGCTGATCTCCATACTTCAATAGTCTGGAGCAGTTGAAGCAGGCTAAACTATTGGGCTCTTGGGGAGGTTGGAATTCCCCTGAGAATTATAGTGGTCTGTGTAACCTAACATGACAACCAGCCTTCTTGAAGTATAAACTAGGAGAGGTATTACTAACATAACAGGGGGCCCGAAAGAGGAAAAACTTCTTCAAATGATTATGGATCAGTACTGTTAGCCAATTAATGGTCTCTAAATTTTGCCTGATGGAGTTCAATTTCATGCTAGTCGAGGCAATCTTGTTCTTCACCACTGGCCCTTCTGCCATCCATCCTCTTTTCTTTATGGCTGTTGCAAATTTTCCTCATCTCTTCTTCATACTTGATAAAATTCTCCCCAAACCTTGTCCAAGCTTTGAACGGAACAGTAATAGTATTACGGTAAGGTGGCCTCACCTCACTTACCTTCAGGAAAATTCCATATTTATTAGAGCCCACATCAAAGTAGAACCTTTTATTGTCCACTCTGAAAGAGGTCCCCTCTGGGAGTTCAAGTGGGTCGTGGTCTCCGCACCTTCGCTCTTCTATGTCTCCTTCGCCATAGTCTTCAATCAGCTGAACCAAGGCATCACGAAATTCAATCATTCCCTGGGCTGGGAGGACAATAGTCTGTTCCTGGCCCAACGTGTGGCCAAAATAACCTATCATGCCAGTGCCACGCATCATGGTTTGTCTAATCCTTAGGAAGCGACCGCGTTGATTCTCCTTTAAATCTAGGTAGTATTTTCTATTGTCCCTCTCTATATAGTCCGTTTTGAGGACACTGTGCGGATGCTCTTCTGACCCCACAGACACTGGTGGGGAGGGTGCCGAGTGCTTCTGCCGCCTCCTGGAGACTTGCTCTTTGCTCTGGCCATGCTCTTGCCTGTGGCCTTTCAGGCCCAGGTGGGCATAGTGCTCAATGAAGTCGCCTAGACAGTCCTTCAGCTCGGCTGCCACTGACAGGGAGAGGGTCAGTTTACTCTTTCTGATATTGTCCTGCCGGCCTCTCCCTATCCAGACTTCAGCTATCTTTAGGAAACGGCCCCGGGAGCTTTGCTTCACGTCTAGGTAAAACCTCTTTTTCTGGATGTCCACTCTTTTGGAGGCCAGCTCCTGGATTTCGGATGCACCACCAGCCTGATTAGGGGTGGCTGACGCGGAGTAGTGGGGGTAGTGAGAGTGCTGGGCCTGGGGATAGAGTCTACTCTTGCTTAGGCCAGAGCCCCCTATATTCTTGCCTCCGCGGCCACGGCCGCCGCTGCCGCCGCCTCCCCTTCGCCTGGCTCTTTCCATCTTCAGCTGCAAGTGACAAACAGACACACGGGGTGGGATGGGGGAGGGGTGTTGAGAACAATCGCAGACGCCCCTGGGTCCTCACTGCCCCCACCGCCGCCGCCCCGGTACCCCCACTCCGGCTCGGTTCTCGCGCTCCGGCCTCCGCCGGCTTCGCACCGCGCACGCAGCATCCCTCGGCCGCTCCGGGCCTCCCCGTTCCGATTCCCGCATGCCGCCGTCCGCCCAGCTCAGCAGCCCCGGGGGTCCCCATCCAGCCGACACTCACATCATCTCCGTCACCGCCACCGATGCCCTTCACGACCACCGCCGCCGCCGCCAGCTCTCGGCCCCTCCGTCGCAGCCGCCGCCCCCCGCCTCCTTCCCCGCCGCCGCCGCCGCCGCCGCCGCGCGCTCTGCCCCCCGCCGGAGCAGCGGGGCAGGGGCATCGCCTGCGGCGCCCACCGCCGCCGCCGCGCCTCCTGCGGCCGCTGCCTGGATTCCGGCACCGGCCCGACGCCGCGGGGAGGGCGGGAGGGAGGCGGGGAGCTGCCGGAGGGGCCGGGCTGCGGACCCCGCCTCCCTAGCCGCGCTAGCGGAAAAAGGGGGGGGCGGGCTCTGCCTCCGGGCGCGCCCTGACGGCAGACGGCGCGCGGGGACCCGGCGTGCGTGAGAGCCGGCTAGAGAGGTGGCGGGAGCGATGTGACTTCCCGCGGCTCACCCGCACCTGCGTTGAGACTACATTTCCCAGCATGCCCAGCGGCCGTCAGATTTGAGCATGCGCGCTGCGGCGGCCGACAGGGATGGCTGCGGTGGGAGGGCGGCTAAACTGGGAGAGGTTGGGCGGGGCGGCGAGCGGAGTACCCGGAAGGGCAGTCTCCAGAGCACAAGTGCACCTAGGCGCCAGATGGTGTAAAGTTAGTAAATGTGGGCCTTCGCCCGATGCCTGGGTTGTGGACTTTTGTCCCCAGCCCTCCATAAGTCATCCTGCTGAAGGAAAAGACCCGTTGATCTGGCTCTTCTCAGGGTAACGTGCCTTCCCGCTTTTGCTTCTCACCTCTGCGTACTCTGGGCTATTTTTATGCATCTTGGACCCTTGTGCCTCTGACCCGCGGGGCAGACCGCTAGGGTTGTGTTGAGGCGATTCCTGGAATGGAAGCCTGCCTCCTTTCTCCTTCAGATCCCCGGGAAAGGGGCCTTGGAGCCACAGGCCTCCTCTGATCCCCTCACTTAGCCGACTTTCCCGCCTCTTCCGCCCTCAGCTGCTGTTTTTCACTCTTAGTCAGGCTTTCATTTGAGGGCTGATGCTGACTAACCCGGCAGGGGGAAACAATGCCTTTCCACGACTGAGCAAATTGTATTGGCTCTCAAGTTTAAGTCTTGTACTTAATGGGCTTTTTGAGTCGTATTGAGTCTGACTTGTTCTCCAACACACGTGATGTGTAAAAACCTGGATGCTAATGCAGAGTTCTCAAACTATAATAATTTGGGCTTTGTTTTGTTGTTTTCTTCGGTAGTCCCTCACATTTTTATCCCAGGCTGTCCTCGAACTCAGACAGTCCTCCCTACCCTGTACTGCCCTCTTGACCTCATTGAATACTAGTCTCCCCACAGCTCTCCTCTTGCCCTGAGGGTGGAACCCTCAGACTGCTCTCCTGCTTGATACAGCTCCCTACTATTGAATGGCATCCTACCTCTGTGAGAATTCAGCACAGAGATAACAAAATGAATAAAATACAACAGTTATCCTTTCTAAGCTTAAATTTTAGCAGAAACACACACAAAATGCCAGAGCTGTGAGGATTGGGAGCTATAATTTTCTAATATGTCCTCACTATGAAAGACGTGAGAGATCATCTTGTGGCTATCCTGAGGGGGAAAGAAAGTGCTGAGGGCCTGAAGGAGACTGCTCGTAGTGAGGAGCAACTTGGAAGAGCCGTTAAGGCAGAAAAAGGGGGCCTGCTTATTGAGGCCTGTGAGGAAATGTAGGATTTGTTGATTATATTTCGTGTCATTGTTAAGAGTTGGGAGGCTGCAGGCGAGTTGTCAACAAAACACACACACACACAATATGTATATATGCATATATATGCATACATATATATATATAGTTAGCTTAATAATTTTAAATACAATTCAGTGATTAAATTACACTCTTCATGTGCGGATGTCACCACAATCTACTACAATTTTTTTTTATTGTTGATTTGGGTTGTTTGGTTTTGGATGCTGGGCATTGCCCATGGTAAATACCTACTCTTTTATTGAGCCACACATTAGCTTTATTTCTAGAATTTT
The DNA here is from genome assembly GCF_903995435.1 of Acomys russatus. Classification (NCBI taxonomy): domain Eukaryota; kingdom Metazoa; phylum Chordata; class Mammalia; order Rodentia; family Muridae; genus Acomys; species Acomys russatus. The sequence goes on along the minus strand of NC_067163.1, from coordinate 23,523,242 downwards.
CTCTTCATCCTAAGCAGAAACCCTGTAACCACAAAGCAGTAACTCCATGGCCTCTCCTTCCCAGGTCTCAGTAATTTGTGATATATATCACCTCTTTTATGAATCCATTCATTTCAGAAAATTTATATAAATAGAACCACAAGTACCTGTCCTTTTGTATCTGGCAGGTATGGTTCAGTGTGTTTTCAAGGTCCATCTATGCTGTGCCGTAGTGCTGAGCTTAATTCCTATTTTAAGGCTGAATTATGTTTCATCACATATATGTACTGTGTCTTGCTTATCCTTTCAACCATTCATAGATGGGTTGTTTCTTCCTTTTGTCTAGTGTGAAAACTGCTGCCCTGGATGCTGTTGTGTGCTTATCTATCTGTGGTCCTGTTTTAACTTTTTTGACATAATGTCTGTATATGGGAATGGACTTTCTGGTTTATATGATAAGCCTTTTAAGTAAATGGTGAACTTTCCCACAGTGGAATGCACTGTGCCTCAGTTTCCCCCCCCCATCCTTGTCAAAACCTATTCCCCTATTTGTTATTCTTTGTTCTTGCAGTCCTAGAGGATCATGTGGGATAGCATCTAATTTTTGGTTTGACTTGTATAGAGGTAAAGAACCAACGGAATGAATCTGTATTAAGCAGGGATTCGTTAGATGGGCTTATAGGTTATAGTATGGGATTTCAACAATGGCAATCTTCTAACTTTAGAGGCTGAGAACTCTGTAGCTGCTCCATGCAGCAAACTGCAATTGTCAGCAGTCCCACCCAGTGCTGAGGGCCTGGATGATTTCTGGAGAGGCCTGGTCTTCAGTCTATATATTGGAAGCCTGAAGAAGCTTTTGGTATCAATGAGGGACCATTACAGCAGTGACAGCAGCAGCAACAGGGCATGTGAGCTTTCGTTGTAGATAACCTTATCAACTGGGTAAATGGACTCACCAGCAAGACCCGAAGGCAGAGAAACAAGAGGCAAAGCTCCCTCTCAGTCAGATCTTCCCTTATCTGCCTCCCACTTATAGGCGCTGCCTATAGTGAGGTTGGGTCTATCCTATTTCAAATAACCTGATTGAGAAAATACTTTATAGATCTGCCCAGTGCCTTATCTCTTAGTTCATTCCAGATCCTGTCAGGTTGAAATGAAGGCTAACCATTACAGATACCCCTTACAAACAAGTCGTGTCTCCTTTCTCTGTTTTTGTTTTTTGTTTTGTTTTGTTTTTTTTCAAGACAGGGTTTCTCTATGTAGCCTTGACTATCCTAGACTCACTTTGTAGGCCATGCTGGCCTCGAACTCATAGTGATCCGCCTGCCTCTGCTTCCCGAGTGCTGGGATTACCCTTTCTCTGATGAGGACTTTGAATACAATGTTAAGTAGCAGTGGTAAAAGTGGACATCCTTAAGGAAAAACTTGTTTCATACTCAGTGGTGTTTTCTGTAGGTTCATTGTAAATGCTGCTTATTATGTTGAAGAAATACCTGTTGATATTCTTTGGTTAATTATTTTAGAATCATGAAAAAATGTTAAATTTCATCAAGTGTACTTTCTGTGTAAATTAAGATAAGCATGTAGTGTTTTTTTCCTCTGTATGTTTTATGTGAGTTATTACATTGGCCACTTTTCTCATGTCGAACCATCCTTGTATTCCTAGGGTTAAATCTCATTTGGTCATTGTGTTTAATCCCTAAGTTTAAACAGAACCTCTCTGGCTATTGTTTTGAGTTGAGGCTGTCAGGATATCCATCAGCTATATGGGTGGAGCCAGACATGGTGGGGGTTATCTGCATTCCCAGGGCCGAGGCAGTAGGATTGTAGAAGGGTCAAGGCTAATGAGTAGTAGTACATAGGGAATACTAGACTAGCCAGGGCTACATAGCAAGATACTGTCTCAAGTCCACAAGAAAAACAAAAAAGAAAGCAATCACCCCCTACCTTCCCAAAGCTCTATGGATGAAACTAAGGCTGTCATCATGGAAGTGAAGACAGGGAGGAGGAGTTGCTCAAACTAGGAGAGCTGAGGGTATAGTTGCCAGTCTGGATCTGAGGTGGACATGTTTGTGTCCTATCCCCTTCCCCACTTCTTACCCCCGCCCCCACCCCCTCCCCAGGATGTGTTGGTAAGAACCTGGGGCTTCACCTGTGCTAGGTAAATCATTTTACTGCTGAGGCTTGATCCACAGTCCTGCCAGATTTTCCACCAAATATCTGGGTTCCCCATGCCAATTAATCCCAACCAATTTGAGACAAAATTACCTCTTATGGCAGAATACATGGGTAAAGATACGATGGTTCTTTTCAGATTAAGAGCTTGTGGCAGCTGGAAACAAGGACATCAGCTGAGGATGAAGATGGGGAAGGAGGTGTGACAGGCTTAAGGAAGGAGGAGAAGTTATAAAATTGTCACCACAGGTAGGGAGGATAGTAAATAGGTACAGGTGTAGGTTGCCAGGAAGTAGAAATGACTCCCTTGGAGACAGGTTTGAAGGGGAGACCAGTCAACTTGGGTCTTTTTTTTTTTTTTTTCCTGAGTCAGCAGCGATTGTGAAGGCAAAAGTGTTGGGAGAATCTTCCTTTGCTTTAGCTAGGGTTAGGAGAGAAATGAAACCAAGAGAAGGGCAGTAAAGCTAAGGGAGTATGCAAGAAACTAGTTAAAGCTTTGGGATTTCAGCTGGTTAACAAGACAAGCGGACAAGAATGGTGGCTCATGTCTGTGCTCCCAATACTCAGGAGGTTACAACACGGGGATCTCCCGTAAGTTTGAGGTCATCCTGGAAAATATAATGAAATCCAGGCCAACTTGGCCTACAGAGTGAGATTCTGTTTCAAAACTGACTTTCACACGAACTCTGATGCCCCGTATTTGACCACGTCCCCTGGATGGGGAGGCCTGGCAGCGCTCAGAGGAAGGATAGCAGGCTACCAAGAAGAAACTTGATACCCTATGATCATATACAGGGGGAGGAGGCCCCCTCAGTCACAGTCATAGTGGAGGGGAGCAGGGGAAAATGGGAGGGAGGGAGGCATGGGAGGATACAAGGGATGGGATAACAATTGAGATGTAATATGAATAAATTAATAAAATATATTAAAAATGAAATTATAATAAAAAATTTTAAAGATAAGTGGTAACTACCCAGGAGGTGAGGACAAAGAAAAACATTGGATCACGGGTGATAGTGGGTTAAAATATTGTTGGAGTTTAATTTCTTAGGAGGAAAATGCTTGAAGAGCAGGAGTGTTGGCTGCAGAATGGGATATGTAGGAATTAGATTGTAGAATAATTCAGCTCCTGTTAATGATGAGAGTTGGAGGAAAGGTAGTGAGAAACGGAAGACAGTGTCTTCTGTGGACATTTTGCAGCACAGGTTGTGGACAAGAAGCCAGGAGAAAAGGGTAGACTGTAAATAAAAAAAATGGCTGTGATATTGATGATGACACTCATGGAGCCCAGATACATTGTGAGAAAAATTCTCTTTACTCTGTGACCTAATAACCACATCTAGGAATTGATCCCAGTGGAAATAATGGCTAAAGATACTCATGTACAGAAAGATATTCACCGAAAAATATCTGTAGTGAAAATTTTGAGGAACCTGTCATTAGGGAAGGGCCAAGTCATAGTAGTTAAAGAAAAGCACTCCAGACAGATTTTAAAAACTTAGATCCCAGCATGTTCTTAGGGCTGCAGATGCAGCTCAGGGTACTGCTTATTCCTAGCATGCAGAAAGCCATAAAAAATATTCCATCTTATTAACAAGACTATTTTCAGTGGAAGACCCAGAGCCAAAGTGACTTCCACCATAGCAAGTTTTTGTTGGCCTCTTCCATGATGCTTCCCGAGGCAGCGTGACCTTCAAATATCTGGGCTTTGACTAGTTTGCTGACCTTGCTTTATTGCCTACTGTAAGGCCATCTTCACACGGTGGTTACCGTTATGGTTGAAAAACAGCAGCCTGTGTCAACCTTGAATTTAAAGTTCTTCCTTCACATCTAGGCAGAGGTAAAAGCGTCCTTTGTCTCAGGGTGAAAATAGAGTCCTAAGTATTGTTGCTATTGGGCCTTGGAGTCACAAAGTACAGCCAGAGCATGGCAGGCCAGAGAGCTGAGACTGGCTTACATGTTATGAATAATTCCTGTTGGTAGCAGTTAGGTTTCAGCTCTGACACTGCTGATGAGGTCAGTTCTAACCAGAAGGTTTTAGTGCTAATGCATTTAGGTTAGGGAAGCCTAAATTTAGGAGAGTAGAATGCTGTTAAAATATACTGTACATAATGGGCCTGTTACCTTCTTTCTTATTATGTATGCACATATGTATTTACTTTTTGTGATGTTGGGATTGAATCCAGACCCCATGTAAGCTAGGCAGGTACTCTCTCACCAAGGTTCCCAGTGTTGAGATAACCAGCCTCTTTTCCCTCCTTTCGTTCTTATTTACTTAAAACACACACACACACACACACACATACACACTAAAATCTTATGATATATTTGTTCTTGGGATGTCAATTTGAAAAGATATAAAGCAGTATTTGTTACTTAATTTCTGCTTAATATTATATTGCCAGTTTGAAAGAAAGATATAGGTAGGGGTTGGGGTGGGAGAAGGGAAGAGAAGATGAATGAAAAAAAATAATATGCTTGATGAGAAACAAATTATAGAGTGTTGAAACAGGTGCACATCCCTGACCTTCAATATTAGTCTGTCTCCTGTAAGGGCACCTGTTAGCTGACACACATAGACTCTCCCAGCTTGTTCTTTGCATTCAGGTATATAGTCAGATTCCTGTGTCTGTGGGTTCCACATTTGCATGTTTAACGGGCTATTCAGTAATGTCAGATAAAGTTTCTTTTGTGTGTGTGTCTATAATGGATCACTTTCTCTTTTGCACTATTTCCTAATCAGCATTACAGTATAGCAACTGCATAGCACATTATGTCATGTCTGAGAAATTCAGCGTGTTTTAACATATACAAGATGTGTGTATGTTATATGTACATGTATATACATATATGCTCTGCATATGTTATATATAATTTATAATATATTATATATTATATGATATATACTATACAGTATATGTTATAGTACACATAATAATATAACAAATTATAATGTAATATATGTATTATATATCATACATTGCTTGATATGTAATATTACATATATTATATAAAAATATATAGCACTATATATTATACATTATATATTATATGTTATATCTCATTATATATTATATGTATTATATGTAGCACATATATAGCATATGTCATGCCTGTTATCTGTATTATATGTGATATAACAGCATATGGCACATAGTATGTTACATGTATATACACATATGTATATGTGTTACATATATTGTTTATATGTATATATTATATACAAACACTACATTTTTTAAAAATGAGACTTGAACATCTGCTTACTTTGGTTTCTGAGATGGAAGTGGAGGAGGTGGAGGGTGTGGAACCAGTATTTCCTGAGTCTCCAGAGATGAGTGAATACAGAATTTCATTTTATATTACAATTAAATGGTAACTATAATTGACAGCTTTTTCTGTTTCCCCTAGTATGTATGTTAGAGAATCCATTAACACACAAAGGCTTGTTTTATTCTTTCATTCACTATCCAGTAGTCCATGTTAGGGGCTTGCCATCGCTTGACTTTTAGTTTACCATAGGAATTGTTTCCAGTATTTGCTCTTAGAAACTGTATAATGAATACCCTTTGTTTTGGGGTGTTTGTGCTAGTATTTTCATATGAATGTGTAATTGCTAACTCGAGGGTTTGGAGGTCTAACATGGTATTTCCTACAGAACATTTTTCAAAGTGGTGGAGCCAGTATTTGCTGTCCTGAAAATTGTCTGTAAAATTAAACTTTTAAAAGTTTTGCCAATAACAGTATATCAAAAGTATAGCCAGTTTTGCTGACCTTATTTATTGAATAATTTGTTCTTTCTCAAAGATTAGAAATGCATCCTTAATTACAAGTTTCTATACTTACCTGCATCTTTTTCTGGCCATGGTTTATTTATTGTATGCATGTAAGTTGCACAGCATAGTGCTTTGAAGTACATCTACATAGTCAAATGACTACCGCAGTTAGAGATGGACATCACAGCCTTCAGTAGTACAATCTTACCTTTTGTTTTGTGAGAGCACTAAATATTTTTAAAGAAAAACTTTCAGTGTATGGTGCAGTATTACTAACTGTAGTCCTCAATGCTCTACCGTAGCTCTCTAGACCTACTATTCCTATACATGTCTAAGAATATATCCTTGGCCTAGGGAAATGGCTTAGTCCGTAAAATGCTTGCTGCCCAAATGTGAAGACGAGTTCCATTTCCTAGAGTCCACACAATAGGCAGTCAAGATCCTGTGGTATGTAATGCCAATGCTCTAATGGAAGCTGAGAGAGGGCAATCCAGCAGCTCCCAGGCCAGCTAGCCTGCTGTATGAAGGGCTGGATGATGAAGAGACTCTCTCAAGGTTGAAGGCCAGAGCCTGCCTCCACAGGTGGCACCACGGTTCCCCCTCAGCCCCTCATATAGCTTTTTAGTTCTCTTTCTCTTTCCTTCCTTTCCTCCTCCTCATCGTTCTTTCTCTTCCTCCCTCTCTACCTCCCTCCTCCTCTTTCTTTCTTTCCTTTGCCTGATGCTGACCTTGTCCTTTCATCCTCTGATGGGCACTCACTTTGATTCACATTTGACCTTTGAGAATGATGCTGCCTTGCACAGGGGAGCAGGTGGAGCAGGTGGAGCAGGTGGATCTCTAGGATGCGGACTTCATTTCTTTCTGGTGTATCTGGCAGTACTGAATTTCAGCCCAATGCAGAGCTTTCTAGCCTAAAGGGAACCACCAATCTCATGTAGTTGCCATTTTCTGACATTCCTGTTGAATTGTTTTGTTTCTTAGTTTTTTTTTTTTTTTTTTTTTTGAAAGTTTTGAACAATTTCTCCAGTGCTGTGGTGGGAGCCAAGGGCCTTGTGCATGCTTGGCTGGTGCCCTGCTGTAGGGCATCATCCTCATCCCATTTACTTATTTCGTTTGGTTGGGTTGGGTTTTTTTTGGTTTCAGTTTTTTGAGACAGGGTTTCTCTGTGTAGCTCTGGCTGTCCTGACCTCACTTCATAGACCAAGCTGTGCTTGAATTCAACAAAGAGATCCACCTGCTTTTGCCTCTGGGAGTGCTGGGATGACAGGTGTGTGCCATCCTACCTGGCTACCATCCCATGGTTTTTGAGATGAGGCCACTGTACATATACATGTAGCTCAGGCTGGCCGCTGTATGTATCCATGTAGCCCAGGCTGGCCTTGAAGTCTTGATCCTCCTCTTCCTGCATTTTGAGTGCTGGGGTTACAGGCATCTTCCAGCATGCTCAGTAGAACTTTCTATTTTGAAGGTACAAACTTACTCTTGTGTTCTTTGTGGTGGTTTGTTTAAGGTAAGGGATTAAAGAAAAGATTCCATACATAATTTTATTTTTAGTTGTATTTATGGATCAGCTAGAATGCTAGTACAGAAATCTGTAGATAGACTTGAACTGTGAGGAGATATTTTCTTTTACTTGTTATTTTGTGTGCATGTATGTATGTGCATGTGTATGTGTATGTGTGTGTTAAAGACAGAGATTGATATTGGATATGATCCTTGATCTTTTTACCCTAGTTTTTTGAGACTAGGTCTCTCACTGTACTCACTGATTCACCTAGCCTGTGTAACTGTCACCCCCAGGGAGCATCCCCAGCATCTGTTTACAGTTTGGTTTGTTTTTTAAATGTGGCTCTCATGCTTCTGCACAAGCATTTTATCAACTAAGGTATTTCCCCAGCCCTTTTGCTCTTTTTGAGATAGATCTCCCTTTGTATCCCAGGCTGCCTTGGGACCCTGTAGCCCAAGTTGGCCTTGACTAGTGACAGTTAACCCTGCCTTAGCCTCCCCGGTGTGGAGATTGCAGGTATGAGCTGGCATGCTGGGTAGGAAATGGACTATTAAGAGATGGGACTTGAAGGCCAAAACAAGGCTGGGACTAATTAAAGTTTCACCAACAAGGCATTATTCCCATCTCTGCCTCCTCCTGTGTGCTTGCTTTATTTCTGGGCTTTTCCTCCAAGTAGGCTTTGTTCATGGCAGCAAAGTAATTGTAGAAGGGTTGAGCTTTACATTTTCAAATGGAAGTCATCACTTTAGGTCATTTTCTTAAAAGAAGATTATTATTCTTAGAAATATTCTCAGAAATCTCAAAAACTCCCCTTGTGTCTTTTTGGGTTTGAATCATGTATTTTGTTCTTAAACCAAATGCAGAGTTATGGCTTTGACCTTAGGCCTGAGTTTCTGAGTCATTGTGGCAGGAGAATGATGTTTTCCTATAGGCCAACTGGGTCCACTATAGGAGCTGGCTTAGTAGGTCACTGTTCATTATCTGAATTAAATTTATTAGTGTGATAAAGAGAGCCGAGTGCAGAATGGATGCTGTCTAGGCAACCATGAATGACCACTTACAAATGAGTCCTATAAAATTTCGTCTCAGGCTTTATGAAGGAAGAGTAATAAATATAAGAAGAAAAGTCGACACCTAAGCAAGTTTTAAATGGACTTACTTGAAAACTTTCTCTGCTGTTTCCCAGTTTGTAATGGTTGATTTTAGCTGACTTGCTAAAACTACTTACAGAACAGAGGAAATTCATTAAAAATAATGAATTATTTAGTTGGACAGTGAAATTCAGTTATAAAGCATTTCGCTATGCCATGGATTCAGTGCAGGTCAAGTCATCCTCCTGGTTTATGAGCAGTGTGGCTCCTCACCGTGACACAGCAGAGGGGGGGCAGGGCAGAGAGAGCACTTTACCGTTTTCTCTGTTGCCAGTCTTGTAATTTCATTGTCTTTCGTTTGGTTGATTTACATTTGTACCTTATTTCAGTTGGGCCTTCTTAACACAAAACTCTGTCTTATATAACATTTGACAGTTAGGAAAATTTATTAGGTGCGTAAACAAAATAGGCATCTTGAAAACCATCTTATTACTACTCAGAGTCGCTGTGATTTATTGTGGTTGAATGCTAATAGGTGGCTTTGTTTAGGATTTCTGGCTTATGTTTTGTTGTTGTTTGCTTTTGTTTTTTAATTTGGGCTGTTTGGAGGGAAACTAAGACTAGCAAAATAAATTTGTGATAGGTTAGTGAGTCTTAAGATCTATTTAATTAAGAAATTTGAGGAGAACTTTCTTATAGATTTCTTGGTTACCCTGTTGTTCTCATTTCCTTCTCATTTCTACTTACATATATTTAAAACAATCTGTAGGATATATATGTGTGTGTGTATACACACACACACACACACACACACACACACACACATATGCTAGTTGCTAGTAAGTGTAGCCAATGTGTACAATCACATTTTTAAAAAATATGTAAATATAACAGTTTAAAAGAGATCAAGATCATGTTTTTTATATCTTTAATTTTAGTTATTTGTATTTTATGTGTGATTTCTCTGCACATGTACCTGCATGCCAGAAGAAGGCATCAGATCTTATTATATAGATGGTTATGAGCCACCATGTGGTTGCTGGGAATTGGACTCAGGACCTCTGGAAGAGCAGCCAGTGGTCTTAACCACTGAGCCATCTCTCCATCAAGATCATATTTTTATTTTTAAAATCAGAATATAATATGTTAGGTTCCATTAAGACGTATTTGAAGGAAAGCGGTTCCTGTGGTTCTCTCACTTCCTGTTGCTTCTGTCCTTCTTCCCCCCTGCTCCTCCCCCTCCAGGCTCCTTTCCTTTTTCACTCCCCATGAGTCCTTTTGTCTGCTCTGCATCCTTCCTCATCACCTAGCATTACCCTCTCGCTGTCTCCTTTCTAGATTTTACAGCTATTTACAGATGTGCATGCATTTGTTTAGGCCAGGATCTGTCTGTGTGTGAGGGAGAACTTTTGACTTTCTTCGTTCTGAGTTTGGGTCATCTGACTTAATATTATATGTATTTTTTTCCTGCAAAATTTCATGATTTCAGTTTTCTTCACTAAACTAAAAAAAAAAAAAAAAAAAAAAAAGTAAAAAAGTTACGTGTTTGTGGTTGTACCTGCACATAAATGTGGAGACCAGGGTCAATGGCCCGAGACTTGCTGATTAGTGTAGCCTGGGCTGACTGGCCACCAAGACCCCGGGATCCTCCTCTCAATGTACTATAAGACTCAAAAAACCAAACCAAAAGAAATGTTGTCATTGGAAATTGCTTTGCAGTAAAAATAAGATAATAGTGTGGGTGAAATCCACATTGTCTAACCAAAATTATGACCATGATAACCAAACTGGATTGCTGAAGCCTTCAAGTTGCAAGTTGTTTGTTTGTTTGTTTGTTTGGTTGGTTAGGTGATTCTTACTATTGCTTACCCAGTCTTATAATCTCCCAGTCATTGAAATTCCTTTTTGTATTCCTTTCAGTGTACACAGACAGTTGGATGAGAACATGAAAATGATTTAGATTTGTAATTGGAAACTTGTGTAGTTACAGAGAAAGATAATAGGTTCATATTAAAACTCAGTTCTCTGACTCAGCATCTTATATTTTCATTTGTTTGCATTTATCCTTTAAAAGACTGTTCAATCTAGAAGCGCTTTTGTGGTGAGCAGTTGATGAAAAAATGTTCTTTGTTTATTTTAACTGTATTTGGTATCTCTATCTGTATCTATATCCCATTTTTTGTCTTTTTACTAGCATATACTAATTGTGCATAATAATAAGTTTCAATAGACGTGAGTAGTATATTTTAATTAATACATGTATTTCACACATGTATTACGATGTGTTTGGCCATGCACCATCATGTCTTTTATTGTCACCCTTCTACTGGTCTTCTTTCTCATCCCAAATAGTCCTTTCTATTTTTATGTCCCTCTTTTTCTCTTCTAGATTTTGCATATAGGAGAAAACAGACAATGTTTGTCTTTTACCCTGTTCTATTAATTTTCTATTTGTATTTTCTATTCATTTTCCTGCAAATGATATAATTTTGCTGTTTTTTATGGTTAATTTATACTATGTTATGTGTATATAGACCCCTGTGCTGGTTAGTTTTTTTGTTATTTGTTTTGATAGGAGGTCTAACTATGTAACCCTTGGTTTCCATGGAATCACTATGTAGATCAGGCTGGCCTTGAACTAATAGAGATCTAAGTTCTGGCATTAAAGGCATACTTCACCACACCCAGCCTACGATTTATTTGTATATTATGTGCCTGCCTGGTACAAAGATGATGTTGAATTTCTTGGAATTGCAGTTAAAAATGATTGTGAAGCCAGCATTTGGATTCTGGGAACTGAACCCAGGTCCTTAACAAGGGCATCAAGTGATCCTAACTTCATTGCTCTGGCTCCAGGTGTTTATCAACTTGACACAAACTCTGGTCACCTGGGAATAGAGAACCTTAGTTGAGGAATTGTCCCTATTAGATTTGCTTATGTATGGATAAGTCTGTGGATTATTTTCTTGATAAATGATTGATTTGGGCCAAAGTCATTGGGTGGTGCTACCCCTGGTCATGTGGTCTTCTGGTGTGTAAGAAAGCAGGCTGAGCAAACCAGGGGGAGTAAGGCAGTAGGCAGTATTTCTCCATGGTCTCTCTTTTGGTTCTTACTGTTAGGGTCCTGCCTTGGCTTCCCTTGCATAACCTAAAGGGGCAAATAAGCTCTTTCCTCCCAGTTGCTTTTGGTCAATGTTTTATCACAGCAACAAGAAAGAAATAAAGACCACCACATGTTCTTTATCCATTTATTTGTTTATGGGTATCCACGTTGGTCCCATAACCTAACTTGGCTATTGTGAATAGTGCTGGGATACATGTAATCTATTACATGTTGGGTCTCATTCTTTCAGGTATGTATTCAGTAGTGTTAGAGCTAGACTACATATTACTTGTATTTTTAGTTTTTTTGAGGAACCTCTATACTGGTTTCCATAGTAGCTACACTAACTTATATTCTCCCTAATTTCATTGATCTAATGTACATTCAAAAATATTGTGTAATATGCATGTGCTTGTATAGTTTCTATAGTTCGTTTTGCTATGGAGTTGTATTTTCTTTCATTGTCTGAATTCTTTCAGTTGTTTTGTTTCTGCAAGTTTGGGGTCTAAAATGTGATTTCTTTTGAAGGTTGCTCCTTGGACTGTTGAATGAAATGTGTATTCCTTGGCTGTTGGTTTGAATATTCTATAGATGTCTGTTCATTTGGCCTATGTTTCAATTTCTCTGAAATTTATTTGCTGAGTTTTGGTCTGAATTATCTACCTATAGATGAGGGTAGAGTATTGAAGTTATACAACCTGGATCTGCATCTACCTAGCTCCATTATATCCAGTTGTGTGTATGTGTATTTGTTTTGTGAGATTGGGCAGTGTGCCATGCATATATATATGCATATATATATTTGTTCTATCTTCTTGTTATACGTCCTTTTATGTTACTATGTAGTGACCTTCTTTATGCCTTTTAATTCTGACTTGAAGGCTGCTTTGTCAGATATAAGCATAGCTGTTCCTGTTTGATTTTGGTTTCTGTTTGATTAGAATATTCTCTCTCCATTCTTGCACTTATTTAAGTCTATGTATATATTTGCTAGTGAGATGAGTTTCTTGCAGACAGCAAACAGTTGAAGTTTTTCCCCCAGTGTCCTGAAGATCAAATTCAGGGTATTGTGTATGCTTGGCAGGCACTCTACTTACAGACTAAATTTCTTCATTGATTCTTCATGTTTTAATTAGAGAGCCAAGACTGTGTTAGAGTAATTATTGAAAATTAATTTCTCCATTTTTCATATTAGACACTTATTTATTTAGTGGGTTAATAATGTTTTATTCTTCCCTAATTTTTATTTATTTATTTTAATTTCCTGAGTTTTTGTGATTGTATTTATCTTTTCCGTCTGTTGTATGTTGTATTCCTTATTTCTACAATGTTGGTATAGTTATCTTAGTTTATGTATATCATTGAAGGTGCTTTTTCTCTACTTTAAAGAATTATTTTAATGGTCATAGTAATCTTGCAGGGCTTGAAATATACAGGTGTGTGAGCTTCTAGCCATTAGGGCTTCTTCTGAGAATCCAGTGTTATTCTCATAGATCCTGTTCAGCTTCATTATTCCTCTGTTGTCTTTACTCTTGGAATTTTAACTATAACATGAAATAGAGATATTTCTGATTGTAAATATTTGGGGTGTTACATGCCTCTTCTACTTAAATGTCTATATTTTTCTGTTTTCTGTTAAACTTTATTCAGTAGGTTTAAGTCTTTGTTCCTTCTTTTTTGTAGTAGTTTTGATCTCTTAATAGTTTTGATCTCTTAAGAGCAATCAGATCCCTTTGCTTTTCCATACTTTTTGTGTAACTGTGTTGTGCTTTGTGTCTCTTTGGAGGGAGAGTTAGCTCTTTGGGTTTTAGATGGTGGCTATCACTTAATGAGCTCATATCGTCACTCCTCAGAGGAAGAAACAAACCACCATAACACCAGTGCCACAAAAGCAAAAAAGATGTAAAAATGCAATGAAATCAACTAAAAGACTACTGCTACACTTGCAAAATCATAGAAGAGAAAGTTGCAAAGTCACATAGAAATAACTGTGAAGTTCAAAATTACCAAAAGAAATCCGGGCTGGTGTGATGGCTCATGGCTGTAAGTAACCCCAGCGTTTAGAGGGGGTGAAACAAAAGGATCATTATGGATTCAAGGACATCCTGGGATACGCAGTGAATTCTAGTGCAGCCTGAGCTATAAAATGAGACTGTGTCAAAAAATTGCTGAAAGTACAACTATTAATAATAAAATAATAAAACAAAGGAATGTGTAGAAAGGTTAATAAAAGGAGAGAAGAAGACAAAGGAAGGAGGAAAATCAATGTCTAATTATGAAGTAAAGAAAATATTTAAAGCTGGATGTGGTGGCGCATGCCTTTAATCCCAGCACTCAGGAGGCAGAGGAGGTGGATCTCCGTGAGTTCGAGGCCAGCCTGGTCTACAAAGTGAGTCTTAAGACAGCCAAGGCTACACAGAGAAACCCTGTCTCAAAAAACTAAAAATAACTAAATAAATAAATTAGATAAGAGTAATAAAAATAAAGCATGAAAGTTTTAAAGATTAAGGCAATACTAAGAATATTGTTAAAGAAACAGAGACAAATAAATGGAGATGCTTTGGTTGAAATCCACCAAGTCTAGAGTGGGTTGTGGATCCTCATTGGGGTCTAGTGCAATTCCTGCGGAGATTGGTGCTGTATTGTTTGATAAGGGCTAGGCCAGGCAGAAATAACCTGTCAACTCCAAGACTGCATTTACCTTAAAGCTTATTTTACTTGTGTGCCAAGAGCTGCTTGAAGTCCTAGGTAGCCTTGAGGCTTAGGATTCAGTTGGGTTGAAGAAGTTGGGAAAACAAGCAGAGTACTGAACTTTGCAGTGGAGAAGAAGAACCCACGAGGCCAGGCACTCTATCTACCTGTCTCACACTTTGAGATCATCCCCAGCAGTGAAGCATCATGTGGAAGGCAGGAGGCTGGCAAAATTGATAGGGCCTGGGCCCAAAGCTTTTAGCCCCACCTGGCAGAAACCACATGTGGAAGTGAGGCAGCTTTGGAGATCAAGCAGTGCGCAGCTACAGCCTGGGTGGGCGTTTGAATTCTCAGCAGCTACAATAATCTACAGGTAATGTGGTTTGCTCTAAGCCACAGAGGGCATGGCCTCTAGGCACTGAACTTTCCTTCCTCTTAGCTCCCTGCTGCTTAAACTTAGTGAGTGCAGTCCATGCCTTCCTTGCCATGGTTGCTTCTCCTGTTCATTTTCTACCCAGACACTGTGGTATGGTGTCCTCAGGGTCCTTGACAAGTGATTATTCCATATTTTTAGGACCCAAGAGTAGCTCATTCTCAAACAGCAGGACACTACTGCTCGCTCAACAGACACTTGGCTGCAGAACACTGAGATATGGGGAGCAATGCAATGCATTTCATCTTCAGTGTTAGCCTACCACCCACTGGTCTCTGTCCGAGCAGCTGGCAAGGAGTGTAAGGCATTTGTCTCTGGGGCGGCTTGCCTTTCATTGTGGAGATATCTTTGCTCTCCCTGCCACCTTGCCTCCCAGGAACTGAGGTTTTCTACTTCTCTCTGCATGACCTTTCTGTTCCCTGTGCCTCTTCTTTTTTCTTGACACCTCTCTTGATTCCCAGTGTCCCTCTTGCTTTCCCTGGAACAGTGTGTCCTCTGTTACCCTGGCCCTTCTCACTCCCAGTATTACATGAAGGTAGCATCTAGTCTGCCTGGAACTTACCCACAGAGCTTTCCTGGAATTCATAGACTCTCAGTATCCTACAGGATGTGAGGTTGAAGAGTAGTAAAGAGCATAGCCATTCATTAGCGTCCTAGCTCAAGAAGGGCACGGTAGCACATGCGTTTCAATGCAGAACGTGGGAAGCTGAGGCTAGAAGGACAGTCTGGGTTTCCATAGTAAGACACTGTCTCAAAAATAAACATACAAAACCCAAAATAAATAAAACACACAAAGCCCAAACAGAACCACAGCGCAACTCAATATAACTATATCTTTAAAAAATCTGACATTATTTTTATTGGTATTTATGTTATTAGCCGTGGGGTCAGTAAAACTAATCATATGTGGGCTAGGTTTAGCATTAGGGTGTTTGACTAACATGCGCTTTCATAGGTTTAATTTCTAGCTCTGAAAACAAAACTCAATACAAAAAACTCACCAGCTTCTAGAATTATAAAATATAGTAAGATAAGTAATGTAACGAGAGGAATATAATTATATTTTACAGATGAGGAAATGAGAGTTTAGCAAAACAGTGGCCTGTTCAAGGTCACATTAATAATGTGATCATATGTCAAAGCATAACTTTCTAACATAGATTCTTATGATACATAGAATAAACATGTATTCACTTCATTAACGAGAACCAATGTGATGAAGTTGTTTCAAAAGCAACAGAGAGATGTGTAGATAGTAGAAAGCAATACAGAATAAGATGAGTGGGTTAGGTCTCTGGGCCTTTAGGTTATTTTTTGTGTGGGACAGAATGCTGTTACACCTTTGCTCAACAAAAATTTAGAAGCTAACATGTACCATCATGGACTATGAGTTATTAAATTGTGAGGAAATGGTCGAAGTATATTTCATCATGAAATAATCCTCATATGAAATTGTTCTCATGTGACATTGAGAAGCCTGTCTTTTCAGTTTTGGATACATTTTATTGCCACAAACCAATATCATAGCCAGATTTCTTTCCACTGTTTCTTCTTGCTTCTCTACATTCTAATCTTTAGTACTTGAGCAGTCTTCAGCAATGTAAGCTCATCTTTTTTGATACAGACTGATGGTTATACAGTCTTCTTTTTTTTTGAATCATTGTGAACTTATTGGTTATAGTAAAATTTTCATAAAGATCTATAGTAAGAAATTTAAAATTATAGAATAAATATACAACTAGTTTTATCAAACATTTTGTTAGCAAATTTCAGAGTAGTTATAAACATTTTTACATTTTTATTAACAAATGAGTGTTTACATACTTGACCAAAATAAAATCGAACCATTTTAGGTAATTACTGAAACAATTTTTACCTTAAGCAATGTAAGTGCCTATCAATTAATTGTTGAATGATTCACATTAGTTATTAATATTTTTAGTAACTTTATCTTATATTGGAAGTGATTATATTGGCCATTTAACTTAATTAAGTTTCTTTCTTGCTTTCTTTTTCTGATGCTTTTAGAAAAGATTGGGATACCTTATTTAATTTAGCCCTCAAGCAATTAAGCAAGGGAATTACCATGGTAACAGAAGGTATTCATTTCCTTACCCTAGCTAAAGGTTTCAGGAACAAAGAAATTTCTAAGCTCATCCATTGAAACCCACCTTTCTCTTGAGACTGGCATTAAGTGTCTGTGCTCTAGAAGACGGCTCAGTTCTAAATGGCGAAAGGATGCCCTTGAGTTGAATCTCTGTGTTATAGGGTGGGTTGGAGGATAGTTTAAAAATCAAGTGATTAAAAAGCTACCCCTTCTTAATTAATTTGGAATGTGGCCTTAACTTTCTTTTTCACATCTTCTATTGAGAATTTCATATGTGCATATAATGTGTTTTGATTAAATCTACCCTCCATTCTCCCTCCAAATCCTACCCTTCCCCAGGTCCCCTCCCAATTTCATGTGTTGTATTTTCCTTTTCCCTTTAAACATACGGAGTTTCCCTGGTGCTGCCTCTATATGCACGGCCGTAGGACCACCTGAGATATCCAGCCTGTCAGAGACCGGGTCCTGAGGAAGACTTACTCTTGCTTCCCCAGCAGCCACCAATTGCCAATAGCCTTTTAGCTATGGGTGGGATGTTGTAAGCCCTCCCCTCCATGCTGCATTTGGCTGGCTTGCCTTTGTGTGTTCAGATGTGCAATGGCCCTGCCAACAGTCTTCCTGCCCCCTCTTATGCAATGATCCCTGAGCCTTAGAGTGTGTCATAGAAGTCACATTCAGAGTCAGTCAGTTTTTGTTTGTTCTGAATTAAACTTGAAATCTTACTGGTATGAGCTCTATTGACTAAACTAGAAATGACACCAGACTACTTTTCTTAACTGTCTCATTGCTGTCAAATCACCCAAGGTGGATTTTTCAACACATGTTTATAATTTTGATGGGTAATTTATTAATATTTATTTGGCTAGTTCTACCATTCCTAAGCAGTAAGTCTACTAAATTAGCTATCATGAGACATATTTTGCAACTAATTTATCAAAAAATCTGGTCATGGTGGTATACCTATAAATCCACCACCCAGCAAGCTGAGCCTTGAGGATTGTGGGTTCAAGACCAATCTCAAAGGAAACGTTGTCTCAAAACAAGCAGACTAACTGACAAACATGAAACAAAACACATAAAAAAAACCAGGCTTTTACCAGAAATTGCATTCTTATTAGATATTTTATGAATGAATGTATCATGGAGATTGAATGCAAATACCAAAAAAAAAAAAAATATGCAAGCAGTATGTTGTCTATACACAGAGACGCTCCTGAATATTCAAATTTGCATTTAGTTTTACATTCCACATTGTGAAGTCATAGAACCTGTAAGCCCAAGGAAATTCACACTCTTGCAGTACTTTCTGGTTAGTCTAAGATTAGAATGCAATTAACACTTAGCGGGGTAAAGATGCTTGTTCTGCACCTGACAAGCTGGGTCAGTCCCCAGCATCCATGTAAAAGTAAGAGAGAACTGACTTCACAAAGTCGCCCTCTGACCCCACACATGTGCCATGGTGGGAGCTTGCTGGCACTCACACATAAACATATCACACATATGCACAAGTAGTTATTTCACTACTGAATGAAGTCTTGACAGACCAAAAGAAGGTTTTAAGCAAAAAGGAACATTTTAAATTATTCCCTCTGTTTTTTTAAAAGGATCTTTCTGGTAATATAGTTAGTTATATTAAATATATTTAAATTAAAATGCAGTGATCACCTGGAAGTTGTATCAGTAGCCAAAAAGTAGAAGTAGTATAAAAAATGTTTAATTAATACTGTCTGACTCTCAAGGAATAATTAATAGTACTAATAGAGCAGAGATAGTGTGTCTGAGGAGAGCTTTAGTAGTGTTTTGAAATATTTTATCTAAAATGTAGTTGTATTCAAAACTGTGCATATCACCACAAGGAATTAGCATGTCTCCTATTTAAGGAAACAGAGATGCTCTTAGGTTTAAGGGGTTTTCTGCTCGTGGTAGTTTATGTTGGGAGCCTGAAGTCTTGGATATCGGTTAGTTGTAAAGAAATTTTTAGTCTGCTGAGGCAGAAGCTCCTCCTGCTGTTTGCTCCCACTTGTTTTAGCAAAGCTTTGTGGAATTGGTTCTTTTTCTACCTTTATCTGGATTCCGGGGCATAAACTCAGGCTTGTGGAATAAACAACTTTACCTGCTGAGCTGTCTTATCAGCCCCCAAAACTTGTTTTTAATACTACCTGGAATGAGATAAATGTTACTCCTGAAAAACAGACATGCTCAAGTTGGGCTATTCAAAATTAAAGAAAACAACAACAGTGACATCAAAAATTATAGACAGTCTTCAAAATGATGAGAGCTGAAAAGTTGTAGGTGGTTGTAGATGGGTAGGCAAGATACTTTCAGGAAAGCTCAAACTAAAATACTACTCCACAGGGGGAGATTTAATTTCCTTTTAAAAATCTATTTGTGTGTGTGTGTGTGTGTGTGTGTGTGTGTGTGTGTGTGTGTGTGTGTGTGTGTGTGTGTGATTGCCAGTGCTCTTGGTGGTCAGGGTGTCAGATACCCCTGTTGTGAGCTGCCTTGGGTATTGGAACTGGGTCCTCTAGAAGAGCAGTAGGAACTCTTAACCACTGAGCCATCTTTCCAGCCCCAAGATAGTGGTTTTATAAGTAAATTTACTTTTAAATTCTCTACCTGGAAGTGTCTAGATCCAATTTTGTATATAAATAGGTATTTGAAATTAAAGCGATCCTAGTGTTACACAGCTGCTGAGGTTTATGATTGCTTCATCACAGTGCTGGATTCCTTACATAGCTTTTGTAGAGGTTAAGGTATTTGTTGAAACCTTAGTTTTCTTGTATTGCCAGTGATATAGTCTAAGTGCAGCAAAAATTTATTTTCTGACTCTATACAAATGTTCTGTAGTAACAGACCATAGTGGGGGTTGGGTGCTACAGAACCCTGTCTTCTGCTCACGACAAAGCTCTTTCAGTACTTCATAGCAGCTTGTGTGTGCCTAAGACCAAGCCAGTTAGAATTCCAGCATGGATAGAGGAGGTGCTACCTGGGACCTACCCGCAGTGAGGAGATACAGGGAACTAATGACTCCCGTGGGAGGGAAGAGTAATTTTCCTTTGGGAGTGTGGCCACTGGTCAGTTGTCCATGCTCCAGTGAATGGCTCCCCACTCATACACATATAGGCCTTTAGTGGGTTATAAAAACAGTTCAAATTAGAGTTTGTATACAACCCAGCTGAACTACTCCTGGGCGTCTACCCAAAGGACTGTTTATCTCACTACAGATGTACTTGCCTAACTATGTTTGTTACTATTCTTTTCACAATAGTGAGTATGTGACTATGTAGGTGTGAGAGTGGATAGAGATTCTGAAACTAGGTAGGAGACCCTATGAAAGGGGGACAGGAGGTGTTGAGAATGGGAAGAGGGCAAAAGGTCACATGGGGCATTGTCTTAGGGTTTCTGCTGCTGTGGTAAAACACTGTCACCAAAGACAACTTGGGGTGGAAAAGATTATAATGTTGATGTTATTTTTATAAAATAGTGTTAGCTTATTTCTTATCCCAGCTACCATACAAATAATTGAGACTTTTTTTTTATATAATACAAGGCTTCACAACACAATCTGTGTAGTGTAAATCTGTTCTTAATGCTCTATGCTATTTTGTCTTACTCCCAGCAAACATCCCAGCGATACTTGCGCTTGTAGCTTTCCTCAGCTCCAGATCCTTTCTCCTGATTTTCCTTGGCCCTCTAGCTGTGGCTGTATCCCCCTCTTCCTTTCCAAACTCCTCCTCCCCTGGCTGGCAGGAAGTCCAGCCCTATTCTTTCCCTGTTCATCCCTTGCCTGTAAGCTGCTTTATTGACACAACATGGGGACAGCTGGGGAGCAGATTTTCCCCAACATTTAGGCAGGAGATCAGAATTTAAACTACACGATAACATTGTGCCTATGTTATAATTTACAACTCTCAGTTCACACTCCATCACTGAAAGAGATCAGAGCAGGAACTCAAGGCAGGACTGAAGGAGATGCAGTGGAGCAGTGCTGCTTACTGGCCTTCCCCTCATGTCTTGCTCAGTCTACTTTTGTATACACCCTGGGGTGATACCGCCTAAAGTAAACTGGGTCATCCCACATCAATTGTTTGTTAAGAAAATGCTCCATTTTACAGGCTAATCGGATTGAGGAATTTCATACTTCAAGTCTGGATCACATTCCAGAGAGCCCTCAAAGCTAGTAACAACCTAAGGAAAAGATCCTCTAAGAAACTTTCTTTTTAGGGAAGCTTCTGACTCACTCAGCTAAGAGCATAGTGACAATCCTTAATGCATATCAGCTGTTGTGCCTTCAGAATTACCTCTTCAAGTGCATTTGTGAATAGATCTAACAGTTGATCTGAGTCAACTTAGACCTTAGGAGAGAGGATAATCATACAGAAAATCAAAGATGCCGAAAAAATTAATCCCTCACATATTCAAGGATTATCTTCATTAATGAGATACAAGTTATTCTTTTGAAGGAACAAAGCATAACACAGCACATTAGATTTTGAAGCAGCCACAACCGTAGACCTCAACTAAAATGGTCGATTTGTTATAAAAGGAAGAGGCAATGCATGGTTAGGAAGGAAAGCTGCGGAGAGGCATTTGTTTCTCTGTGATTCAAGTGCTTGCTCTTGAGACCAGGTGTTATATGTTTGTTTCACTTTCAGTCGTATCTGTGGGGATGTCTCTGCCTTTTCTGTCCAATATTTGTCCCATTTATTCATAGATATTGTTTATTGGAATTTGCAGGTAGGGCATTTTTAGAGATGAGTGGAAATAAAATGGAAACCACTTCACTGCCGAGGAAGTTTCCCGGATGGATGTCTGAGCAGAGCAAAAACTGTGCTACAGAAGAGAAGAAGGTAATTGTTCACCAGTTGCTTGTTCAAAGGGGAAGCTCTGTTGAAGCTGGCTGTACATGACTCACCCAGCTGGTCACAAGCTTCAGGGCCTTGTTTAGGTAAAACTTTGGTTGTGTGGATTAGCCAGGACTGAGGTGTTGATAAGTAAATGAAACTAAATTTAAATAAGTTTCATAAAACGAGAATCCCTAGTGTATATATTCTCTTTTTATATTTAGGACTCACAGTTGATGTTATTGGTTTGTTCCAATTCACATAATTTAGACAATATTAATGTAGGTGAATTTCTGGCTAAAATCGTTTAAGTCCTTGGAGACTTAAGATCTGGTAACTAACCACCAGCATCTTAAGGTCACATTATTGCATCTAGGATGTTAATATAATTATCAGGGAAAAAACAAGTAAATTAAGTGACTTTATGGAAATAAGATAGGAAGTTTGAAAATAGAATGATGTGGAAAAATAATTTCACAGTAGGATGGCTTTACCTCTGTTAAACTTGGTTCTTACTCTATAATATAAACTTAGTGCCATAATATAAACGTTAGTGTTACTTCTTCAATGTACTTATTACTTTGGAGAATAATTGCTACTTTGCATGGTATTAATTTGTGCTTATTTTGACTTTTGCTTGACTCAAGGCATGCAGTCAGAAGAGTGTCCTTGAAGATGACCTCCCATTCTTAGAATTCACTGGGTCTATTGTTTACAGCTATGAAGCTAGTGATTGCTCCTTCCTGTCTGAAGACATTAGGTAAGGGAGTGGAAGTTCTTGGCATTCAGTTTGGACCCTTAAGAAACAATGAGGGATATTTTTGAGTGCCTAGTTTTACAGCAGTGGGAGTATATTTCAGAAGTATTCTTACATATGTCATGTCACTAAATTGCATTCTACTTTTAAAAATAAAAAATAAACTCACTGAATTAAATTAGTAAAGTTCCTATTATTAATTAGCAACCTCTTCTACTTTATTTGTTTCTTTTAGTTCTTGAGATGTAATGTACAGATAAAACTATTTACCAGTTTAGGAAAAAAATATGTATGATTTATTAGCATTGCTTTGTAGGCTGTGATCTCTCTTGTCCAACAGGGGCTTATCTCCCAACAAAAGGCCAAAAATCCCTTGTTCTTGTAGTTGTTCATTCCAGGAGGCTGGGTGTCTCGGTTACTCTTCAGTATACACTAGAATCCTGAAGAAATAGGCTGTAACACCAGGGAAGGAGCACTTCAGAAGCAAGAGAGATGAACTTGCCATGCGTGTTCATTTATGTGGGCTGCCACCAGAAAGTGTAACCTGGATTTAGGCGGTCTTCTCATGTCACGTGATCCAATCAAGAACGCCCTCACAAGTGTGTCCAGCTGTAGTTGATTCCAGCTGTGGTCAGGTTGTCTGCAGAGATTAGCTGAGGGCAGAGAATATAAGTGATTTGAATAATCATGTACTGTTTTGAAGTTGTTTGTTTTGCATTCCCTTTCATCTGGTCACTTTAAAGACTTCTGCATCGGGCCGGAAAGATGCCCAGCAATTACAAGCAGCAACTGCTTTTGCGGAGGACCACAGTCTGGTTCTCAGCATCCATATTGGTCGCTCAGTTGCCTATTATTCTAACTCCAGGGTGTTTGGCTTCCTCTTCTGGCCTGTGAAGGCACCTGCACCCCTCTCTCCATATATACCTAATTAGAAAATTAAAATTTTTGAAGAATATTTTTACACCAGGGCCCGAGAAATGGCTTAGTGGGTAACTGGGCCTGCCACCAAGCTCGAGGACCTGAGTTCTGTCCCTGGAGGTTCATGGCAGGAGGTCAGAGCTGACCCTGAGTTCCACACGCCTGGCCCATCAAGTAAATAAATAAATAAATAAAAAGTAACTAAAAGGGTTTTTATACCCTAGGGCTTCAACAGCTTGATGTGATACCTTTGTGTACCGAGGTCTATGCTGATCCTGCTTCGGGTTCATTTATTTTTGTTTGTTTGTTTATTTATTTTTGATTTGTGGGTTTAATACTTTTTGTCAAATTTGAAAAATTCTTTCAAATTTTCCTCTCTTCGGTACTCTGTTTCTCTGGGACTCTGATATGCATAAGTTAGAGCTCTTGATACTATTTCTTTTAAGTTTTTTTTCCTCATTTTTCTTTATACTTCAGTTTGACTAGGTTTTTTTGCTGTGTTTTTCAGCAAATCACATAATTCTTCTGTAGTGTCTGATCTACTGTTTATCCTGTCCTGAATTTTAAGTTTTATATGCATTGTTTCTTTTTTTGTTATTGAAATTAGATTTTTTTCATACAACGTATTTTGACCATGGTTCCCCTCCCCCAGCTCATCCCAAATCCTCTTCACCTCAACAGAAAAAGAAAGCTAAGGAAATAGCACAGGAAACGTACAGATGCAGAGACACACACTTGCACACACAGGAATCTCATAACAACACAAAATCTGTAACCAAAATATGTAAGGAAGGGAAAGAAATGCCCAAAGTCATGATGAAACAAAACCATCCAAAGATTGAGTCCATTTGGTGTTGGCCGTCCACTGCTGGCAGTGGGGCCTGATACTAAATGTTGTTTGTATACCCCCTGAGAATCTGTTGAAGAAAGCAATTTTTTCTTTGCGCTTGGCTATGGACTGGAGCTAACCTCTGGCGAGGCTTGGGTGATCATGCTTACTTCTCCCTCTGTGCTGGGACTTCCTCTCCGTTAGCCTCAGGTAGGCCTTGTGCATGACCCGAGCTCACTTGTGCATCACCAGCCCTGTCATGTCTATAAGGCCTGTTCCCTTGGTGTCCTCAAGCTGCACTGGCTTTTACAGTCCTTCTGCTTCCTCTTTTGCCAAGTTCCCTGAGCCATGAGGGGAGGGATTTGATGGAGGCAGCCCACTTAGGACTGAGGGTTCCAAGGTCTCTGACTCTGCACATCGTCCAATTGTGGGTCTCTCGGTTTGTTCCCATCTACTGCAGGAGGCAGTGTCTCTGAGGATGGCTGGGCAAGCCACGGAGCTATGACCAGTGCAGAGTGTAGATGTGTTTTGTTTTGTTTTTATAGACATTCCATTAAAAAAAAAAAAACAAAACCAAAAAACAAAAAACCTTCCAATTTAGTACTCATTGTGTACATGATTTCTTTTAAGTTTCTGAACATGTTTATAGTTTATAATATTTTTGTTTGTTTAGTTTTGAGCAGGGTCTTATGTAGCCAAGGCTGGCCTTGGGTTTACTGTGTGGCTGAAGGTGCTCGTAGCTCCTGGTTCTTTTGCCTACCCCTCCCAAGGGTCGGGATCGCTGACTGGGGCCACCAGGCCCAGCTGTGAGTGTAATGCGAGTTTCATATTTTAGCTCTCTCTCCCACTCTTGAGAGCTCCCCCCAATTATAGTTTATGTTTGATCCATGTCAGGGCTGTTGAGGTTTTTATCAGGTGTGGTTTTACCCTGTCGTATTGTTTTGCAGTTTGGTTTCTAAGAAAAGAGGCTTTGTCGGCTTAGTTAACTGGAGGTGGTTTTTGTATTTGGAGGCTTGCATTTAGGCCTTGTTGTGTAGGCCTGTAACGGCTTTTCTTCCGAAGGTAATATAGCTCTCTTGGATGTGATCCTAATGGAGGCTGCTGATTGTTCCTGGAGTTCAGCAACAATGTCTGCTGTGACTTTGAGAGCTTAACGTCTCCGACCTCTGTCTCTCTGAGGCCTGTGCGGCTTATAGTTACCCCGTTCTCTGCCGGGCCTCTCAGGATTCCTGGAGTCACCATGGATACTTGGGACTGCCCTGCAGCCTAGTCTCTGGTGCCCCCTCAGTGCGATCCTTGCTGTGTTTCTCTCTGCACACTGCGCTTGTCTGGAAGGCATCCTAGGAGAACCTGGAGCAACTACAGAGATTGTCATCTTGTACTGAGAACAGTAAATTCAGATATTTTTGTACAATTTTCTGTTTATTTTTAGTGGAAGAATGAGTACTTCCTGTAAATTTCATCATGGTCTAAAGTGGTAGTTGACATTCTTTTATGTCAGTAATGAATTTTTAATTAAAAATTTGTGAATTAAGCATGTAAACAATAATAGACAAAGCAGCTGTATCTTTTTTTATTAATTCATTCTTATTACATCTCAATTGTTATCCCATTCTGTGTATCCTCCCATTCCTCCCTCCGTCTCGCTTTCACCCTACTCCTCTCCCCTCTCACTATGACTGAGGGGAACCTCCTCCCCCTGTATATGCTCATAGGGTATCAAGTCTCATCTTGGTAGCCTGCTATCCTTCCTCTGAGTGCCACCAGGCCTCCCTATCAAGGGGACATGGTCAAATATGAGGCACCAGAGTATGTGTGAAAGTCAGTCCCCACTCTCCACTCAACTGTGGAGAATGTTCTGTCCCTTGGCTAGATCTGGGTAGGGGTTTTATGCTCACTGCATGTATTGTCCTTGGCTGGTACCATAGTTTGAGCAGAACCCCTGGGCCGAGATCCGCCTATCATAATGTTTCTAGGACCCTCTGGATCCTTCTATTTCCCCATCTCCTTCCTATATTTCTCTCACCTAATAGGATGTCCTCCCCTCTATCCCACTTTCCTGCTAAGTGTAGACTTTCATGGGACATGTCCCTCGGGCTAGTGTCCAGATATTAGTGAGTATATACCATTAGACAGCTGCATCTTTCAATCTAGTTACATTGAGTATTTTGTCTGCCTGAGTGTGCTCATGTGTGTAGGTGCACACTTGGTCAGGAATAGGTTCTCTCTTTCTGATGTGTGTCTAAAAACAATAAACTAAATTAAAATCCAACTCATATCCTTTTAAATTTACCTCCCTGCAACCCGGCTCTAAAATAGCATCATGGACTTAGCATTTAGTGTGCCTTTATATTGTATTATTCAGCCATTTTAAAACTATATGGGTTTCCTGAAACTTGTATTTCTTACTCAACCATGAGTTTTAAGAATTTTTCTTTTTGATATATGTAGTTTCATTAAACATTTATATGCCACTGTTTCTGTTTTGGCATGTCACAATTTGTTTATTCTTTTGTTTATGGAATTCTAGTTAATTTCCAGTCCCCTATCATCCTGCAAAAGGAGGACTGAGGCAGTATTTTGTTGGTTGTGTTCGTTAGTTTTTGCTGTCAATTTGACACAGGCTAGAGTCTGAGAACAAGGAACCTCAATTGAGAAAATGCTCCGATCAGATGGGTCTATAGCAAGCCTGGGAAAACATTTTCTTGATTGATGATTGATGTGGCAGGGGCCCTCTCACTTTGGGCAGCA
This sequence comes from Acomys russatus, assembly GCF_903995435.1. Taxonomy (NCBI): domain Eukaryota; kingdom Metazoa; phylum Chordata; class Mammalia; order Rodentia; family Muridae; genus Acomys; species Acomys russatus. Next base: position 23,496,281 of record NC_067163.1, on the reverse strand, counting down.
TCATCCCTGGGCAGTTGGTCCTGCCTTATATAAGAAAGCAAACCGAGCAAGCCAGGAGAATCAAGCCAGTTAGCAATGCTTCTCCATGGCCTCTGCTTCAGCTTCTGCCTCGAGATACCTGCCTTGAGTTCCTACCCCAACTTCCTTTCATGATGGACTGTGACATGTCAGCTTTCATCCCAGGTTGTGTTTGGACATGGTGCTTATCATAGCAATGGATAGCAAACTAAGACATTTATCGATGGAGCCGTCTCACCTGTTGTAGTGGTTTGAAATAGAACGGCCCCCAAAGGCTCATATCCTGAATGCTTCGTCACTGGCGAGTGGAACTCTTAGATAGAATGTGAACAGTGGTTCTCAACCTGTGAGTCTCAGCCCCTTTAGGAGTTAAGCGACCCTTTCACAGACATCTTGCATATGAGATATTTATATTACGATTCATAACAGTGGCAAAATTACAGTTATGAAGTAGCAACAAAATAATTCTATGGCTGGGGGTCAGGATGACATGAGGAACTGTATTAGGAAGGTTGAGACCCACTGGATTAGAAGAATTAGGAGCTATGGCCTTTTTGGAGGAAGGGTGTCACTTGGGGTGGGTGCTGAGGTGCTGCTCACCACCTGCTGCTCAGGCTTTAGGTCCTAGCCGCTGCTGCAGTGCCACGCTTCACACCATGGGAACAAATGACTCAACCTTTGAACTGTAAGCCAGCCACCAACTAAATGCTTTATTTTATAAGAGTTGCCTTGGTTGTGGTGCCTCTTCATAGTAACAGAACAGTGACTAAGACAGAAGTCTTCTTAATGACTTTTCTTGTTTTTTTCTTTTTTTGTTTGTTTTTCAAGACAGGGTTTCTCTGTGTAGCCTTGCATGTCCTGGACTTGCTTTGTAGACCAGGCTGGCCTTGAACTCACAGTGATCCACCTGCCTCTGCCTCCTGAATGCTGAGATTAAAGGTGTGCGCCACCACCACCCAGCTCCTTAATGACTTTTCAAAAGACCTTTTTAATCTTTTCTGGCTGCTTACTAAGAGTTATTTGTGTCACAGACATGCTCTCCAATCTTTGGTTGGCCCTTTAATTTGTGATGATATTTGTTATAGAAAAATTAAAAAAAAAAAAAAGAACAAGTTCATGCAGTTAATCCACACAATTTTTCCTTTGATAGCATGCGTCTGTCTGATGGAGACGTCATAGGCTTTGACATGGAGTGGCCACCTACATACAAACAAGGGAAGCTATGTAGGGTCGCAGTGATTCAGTTGTGTGTGTCTGAGAGCAAATGTTACTTGTTTCACATTTCCTCTATGTCAGGTTGGTATCTCTGTTTCATTTTTATATACCAACTTTCTTCCTGTAAAATTAAATTTCTTCATTAATAGGCTTTGTGTCATGATCATGTATTTATTTATTTATATTTTTTACTTGATATTTGTATCTTTTCCCTGTGTTAGAGAATAGAGAGCTGAAGTTTAGAGGTCTAACTGACTAGGGATAATATATTATTACTGTCACTAACGGTGGCATTCAAATTCATTTTTTTTTTTGTAGTCAATTTTTAGTCAGGACTGTGCATCTGATAAGAAAAGAAATAGTTGAAGTGAATGTGATTCTAATGTTAAGGTTAATATAAACATCAGTTTAACGTATGTACAGTAGGCATAGAATAGTAAATCCATTATACTTAACAGCATTATGGGAATAATAATGAAATGTTTTAGTTTTCCCCCAGGGATTAAAGATGTTACTGGAGAATAAATCGATTAAGAAGGCAGGTGTTGGAATTGAAGGGGACCAGTGGAAACTGCTGCGTGATTTTGACATCAAGTTGGAGAGTTTTGTGGAGTTGACAGACGTTGCCAATGAACAGGTAGAAGTGCTATAGGTATAATTTCAACACGCATGGTGACTTGTGTTTCAGAATGTGTATTTTTAAATCTAAATGTTAGGGTTTTTCTTCAGAAATGTACTGTAAGCTGTGTGTTGGTTTTGGTGGCAATACAGAAGTTCAGAGTACATAATAAAACTTCCAGTTCTGCTTTGTTGTGTGAGCATACAGTTGCCTAAACCAGCATTCTTCCATCTTTCCCACCAACTCTCACTTACTCGTGTATTTGCACACTTGAATGTTCATTGTGCTTTTAAAGACATTTATTCCAATAGCATTTCTTCTGTAAAGATGACTACAGTGCAGCTCTTGATAAAGAGCTCTGAGTATCAGTTTGGCCGTAAGACCATCACCTATATTTCCATTATTTTATTAATGAAATAATTAAAGTCTTACATTTAGCCAAGTATTCATTTGGCTGTGAAGTCAAAAGCATTCTAACCTATTCAACTAATTTTTAGGAATAGTATCTTTAAGGCTTAAACATTTTAATACCCACATTATGGAACGTCAAAGTTAAATTCACAATGTAGACTATAAATGAGGTTTTAGTGATGGACAGTTTGTTTATTTTGGTATTGTGTTTCCAGTTTTATTTGTGGTCTGGTCATTTGGTGGTACTTAGGAAAAGCTGACAATACAGGAGATTGTTTGCTATGTTGCCTTTTTATTACTCCAGTTGAAGTGTGCAGAGACTTGGAGCCTCAATGGTCTGGTAAAACACGTCTTAGGAAAACAGCTTTTGAAAGACAAGTCCATTCGCTGTAGCAATTGGAGCAATTTTCCCCTCACTGATGACCAGAAACTGTATGCAGCTACTGATGCTTATGTATGTATTTAAAGACCTTTACTTATGATGCCATTTTTATTTCTTGTAGTGAATTACTTTAGAAAAATTTTATTGTGGTCGTGCCCTTAGCTAAAACATTTTATCTTGGTTTTTCATGAAAAATTGCTTAGGAGTACATGAAGTGAAATTCTACATGTTAATTAGAAAGCAGCAATTAATAGATTGTTTAATGGTCATTATTTTCACTGTCATAAAGCCAAAGTAATGTCTAATTTCTGTATAAAAGAATGAGAACTTACTGAAATCATGAGAGGTTTAAGCTTAGTAGGCACAAATGGTTTGATGATGTATTTGGTATATAAGCAACCCAGAATAAGAAAAATCACAGTTTCTATATTTAAAGTAGCCTTATTCCCTACATTTATATTTAAAATGTGGAAAATTTAGATAAATTGCCTCCAAATTTAGTTGCTGCTGTTCTTAGATATATTTTCATATTTATATTCTGTATGTACTAGAATCTAGGCTTCTCTTTATAAATAGTACTTTTGCCTGTATGTTCTTTTCATTAAATATGTCATTTGTAAATTACTTTTTCCTAGATAAATATCTTGATAAATTGATAAATATCTTGTTATTTTCCATCTTGCATTTATAAAAAAGGATTTATTCACTTATTTTATGTATACGAGAGCTCTGTTTTCATGCACACCAGAATAAGGAATCAGATTCTCTTACAGATGGCTGTGAGCCACCATGTGCTTGCTGGGAATTGAACTCAGGAACTCTTGAAGAGCAGCTAGTGTTCTTAACTGCTGAGCCATCTTTCCAGCACCTTGCATTTTTGTCCAATTCATTTCACTTTAATCATTTTCCAAGAATTGTTAACATTTACCCATTTCAGTTTCTTTTTCTCTTCTCCACTCCCTTGTCGTTAATTGACCTTTACCCCAAATCTAAGCATTAATTATCCTTTACTTCCTATCTAAGCATACATTTTTCCTTTATTTATTTAATCACTTTAAGCCTGATCCCACTCCCCCCTCCCAGTCCTACTCTCATGCTCCCTCTCCCATTTCCTTCCTCTCTTTCTTCTCAGAAAAGGGGAGGTCCCCAGGTACCAACCCACCCTGGCACCTCAAGTCCCAGCAGGATTAAAAGTACCCTATCCCACTGAGGTCAGACGAGGCAGCCCAGCTAGGGGAAAGGGATCCAGAGGCAGGCAACAGAGTCACAGTCAATCCCTAGGCTACACATCTACTATGTATGTGTAGGGAGCCTAGGTCCAGCCTGTACATGCTCTTTTGTTGTTGGTTCAGTCTCTGTGAGCCCCATGGGCCCAGGGTAATTTACTCTGTAGGTCTTATTGTGGTGTCCTTGACTCTTCTAGCTCCCTCTATTCCTCCTACTCTTCTATAACAGTTGCCCACCCCACCCCTTCTCCCACCCAGTTCCCTCCATCCATCTAGTTCAGATGTCTATTTTCTTCTTCTGAGTAAGAGTCAAGCATCCTCCCTTGGGCCCTCCTTGCTTCTTTGGGTCTGTGGATTGTGGCACGATTATCCTATATTTTATGACCACTGTCCAGTTGTAAGTGAGTACATACCATGCATGCCTTTCTGTGTCTGGGTTACCTCACTCAAGATAACATTTTTTAGTTCCATCCATTTGGCTGCAAATTTCATGATTTTCTTGTTTTTAATAGCTAAGTAGTATTCCATTGTGTAAAGGTATCATATTTTCTTTATCCATTCTTTAGTTGAGGGACATCTAGGTTTTTCCAGTTTCTGGCTATTACAAATAAGGCTGCTATGAACATAGTTGAGCAAGTGTCCTTGTGGTATAGTGGAATATCTTTCGGGTATATGATCAGGAGTGGTATAGCTGGGTCTTGAGGTAGCACTATTCCCAATTTTCTGAGAAACCTCCAGATTGATTTCCACAGTGGTTGTGCAAATTTGAATTCCCACCAACAATGGAGGGGTGTTCCGCTTTCTCCACATCCTCCCCAGCATGTGCTGCCACTTGAGTTTTTGATCTTAGTCATTCTGATGGGTGTAAGATAGAATCTCAGAGTTGGTTTGATTTCCATTTCCCTAGTGACTAAGGATGTTGAGCATTTCCTTAGTGTTTCTCAGCCATCCAAGATTCCTCTGTTGAGAATTCTCTATTTAGTTTTGCATCCCATTTTTTAATTGGGTTATTTGGTTTGTTGGTGTTTAATTTCTTGAGTTCTTTATATATTTTGGATATTAGCCCTTTGTTGAACATAGGGTTGATGAAGATCTTCTCCCAGCCTGTAGGCATCGCTTTGTTCTGTTGACAGTGGCCTTTGCTTATTTTTAATCTGTAACCAGAAAAACAAAAGAAAACCAACAATACTTTAGCTGGGGAAATAGCTTGATGAGTTGAGACTTTTCACAGTTCCTTTGGCTTTCGTTGCTTCCTTGTTCACCTGCTTTTAAATTTTATGACAGAGTCTCTTGCAGCTTGTTCTGCTCCTGAACTGTCCATTTGGCTGAGGCTTCACCCTGATGTCCCGATCCTCTTTGCCTTTCTCTCCTTAGTGTGGAGACCACAGGCGATAGTGTCCTTATTCTTGAAAGTCTGTGTGACTTGATTGTTAAAAATACACAGTATGCATTATGGTTCATATGCTGACCAATATTCTCAGTTGGCTTAATAAAATCTCAATAATTAGATAGTGTCTATCATCAAAACAGATGTCTCTCACTAGATTGTATTTGTTAGATTTTGTTTACAGATAATTTCATTTGGATATCTACTTATTATACTGAAAATGAATAAGTGAAAATTTAGAGCTATATTTTGCAGCCAAGGCAATTTTCTTTTTTCACTTGAAATAGGGCTTACTTGAAGACGTGGGTCTTTGCATAATAGAATAATTTGATTTCATTTCGGGGGAATGTTTTAGAAATCATTCTTGTAGATTTTACTAGAGAGGTGATGTATACATTTATTTTGGTTATCTTTAACTTGCACTTTGTTTTTTTATAGGCTGGTCTTATCATATATCAAAAATTAAAAAAATTGGGTGATGGTGTGCAAGTGTTTGCTCTAAATAAAGGTATGTTATGGCCTAAAATAAAACATAAAATGTGAATTTTCTGTTTTGTGGATTTGTTTCAAAAAGCAAATGCATCTTTGGAAAGTATTATGCTACTTCTTAAGTGTCTAAACAATGTTGCCGTGAAGGTGAAACCCATCATTAGTAAGGATTGGAGTTTTAGGTACTTTCATTGTGGGAAAGCAGGGCTTACATCACTTCGTTGTGCAGTGTTGCTACTCTTCCGTCTGTGGAGCAGTCATGTCACTGTCTTTGATAACGTCAGTGAGCCAACCAGCTTCTTCTCGGCTAGAAGCATACACAGTCTTTTTGTACTCAACACTCTCATGTGTATAAGATGTGCTGTAGTGTTCCGCTTTCAGTTGCTCTTTTCTTCACTCAGCTTCATTGTTCTGGTCAAATGTGTTGATAGTGTAGAGAGTACATGAGGAGGCAGCCAGTAGGGTGGGTACGTATTAGCTTTTGGGCCTCATAGACCAATGGTGAGATCTTTGCCATCTGATCTGTAATATCTCTTTTCTCATTCTTGAAACGTGGACAGTAGCAAAATATCCATCCCATGGATTAGTTGTGAACACTAAAGGGACAAAATACTCAAAAGCACTTTTGTTGATGGCCAGAGAGAATTGTTAAATAGAATGAACATTCCTAATACATAATCTGAGATGCTTTGAAACCAGAAACTTTTTGAGTGGTAACATAATTTACATATTCATTAGTGTATTTCACTGAATAAATTTCCTAGAAGAAGTAATCCTCGAGATAAAACCTGAAATAGGAGCAGACATTTGCTAGCCAAGCAAAAGGGAAAATGATAGGTACAAAATGTCAGAGGTAAGCTGTCTGTTGACAGTGACAATGGAATGTAGGAGAAGCAGAAAAATGAAAGAAGACAAGCTATGTTATAGACTTTGCTTTCCTTCCTAAGGGCAAATTGAAGCTTTTCACGGTTCTAAACATAGAAGTGAAATGCACTGTGTTTAAATCAAACTAGCAAAACAAGCTGTAGAGTAAAACCAACACACTAACCGAGAGCCATAGAGGAAGAAAATGAATTGTAGGATGACAAAAGAATTGTGGAGACACCTTTTGGGAGGTTATGACAGTAAGCCAAGAAAAGAGGAAATGGTAACGTGAGTTGGTTATTTGTGTCTAGGGTTGACAGAGTTGTATGGCTTCACACTACACTTAATGGAGAAGTAGAGTCAACAGACTCTGATGTTATGGTAGACATGTGTCAAGGATCCTCCTGGGCTTTGGTGGCCTGAGATATGAAGGGGTAAAAAAAGTTTAGGGGTGAATTTGTTGTTGTTGTTGTTTGTCATTTCTCTGTGTAGCCTCAATTGTCCTGGAACTCACTCTGTAAACTAGGCTGGCCTCAAACATAGAGATCCCCCTGCCTCTGCTTCCCAGTGCTGAGATTAAAGGTGTGTGTCACCACTGCTGAGATTAAAGGTGTGTGTCACCACTGCCTGACTAGAGGTGAAGTTTTACAGTTGTTGTTAGACATCCTAAAGGAGAGAAAGAGCTCAGATAGAAGTGGGTAGTGGCCTGTGGCCACCTAGGTCTGTAGGTTGTACCTCAGAGGACAATTTGTATGAGATTAGGATGAAGAGTAAATCGCGGCATTGGACCTGCAAAGTTATGGGTGTTCTTTCTTGATATCCACAAACATCTTTTAATTAGCTATTTCCTGCTACTGTGATAAACATTACACCTTGAACAGCAATCTCAAAGCAGAGAGAGCAAACCGGAAGTGGGGTGAAGCTATGCATCCTCAAAGCCACTCCCAGTGGCGTGCTTCCTAATCTTCCCCAAATGGAGCAACCAGCTGGGCATCATGTGTTTAAATGCCTCAGTCCATGGAAGCTAGCTGTTACATAAACCACCAAGGCACCATACCGGAAATGCGATTCTGGAGGGAGCTCATCGCGGAAGTTGCAGTTAGAGATGTAGGCTGTCCTGCCAGGGGTGAAACTGGGTGAGAAAAAATCGGGAGTGAACGAGATGAAGAGCTGAGGAGGCATCAGCTTCAAGGTCACAATGGCATTTAGAAAAGTCGGATTGGCAAAGAGGGTTGAGAAGGAGTATCAGTAAAGGAGGAGGGGAGGCGAAGAAAATGCTTTAAATAGGAAAGCGCTGTCAGCTCCTTAACCCTCGGAGGGTTTGAACTGTGTGAGCATCTCCGATTAACAATTAGGGCTGATAATGTGGTGCCTTCCCAAAGGAAGCTTTGCTGCTAAGGGGGAAAAGCTGAGCTGTGGTAAGGTTAGGAGAAAATGGGAGCAGAACATTTGAGGACGAGCAGCAGGCGTTGGAAGCTTAAAAGAGGAAAGAGGGGGCATAAAATTGCCACCTTAAGAGTAGAACAGCGGGATCTGTGTCATGAGTTTAAACTCAAATGGCTCATTATCATTTTAAATATGTTTTGCTTAAGTATGTTTTAAGTTTAAGTATGCCTACTTGTGGATAGGCATCAATTAACTGAAGAGTTGAGTGTAATTAGAGTAGGGGTTTTGCCAGGTAAGTTCGATAGAAGTTGATAGTCTATGTATCAAAGGAATGGACAGGATAGGGTGGCTAGGAAAGGAAAGGAAGCCTCTGTGGGGAGTGGGCGGAGTCAGTAAGTTTCATTCGGTGTCCACTCACTGAATTGGGGAAATAAATCGTGCTGCAGAGACTGATGGGATACTTGTATTGGTTTTATTGGGCAGCCTTAAGTAGGGGTCTGATTGTGGGAATGAGCGGCTCAGGTTAGATGATGAAGAGATGGTTGGAAATGGAGGAGACGGGAATACAAGGTCCAAACCAGTGTGGAGCAGCTCTGTGGGCGTTAAAATTACCAGGGATGATCACAGAGTAGTGGAGGGGAAGACAGGTAATGGATAAATAAATCTAGCCATCCGTGAATAAAAGGATGTGGTTTTGATGTCACAAACCAAACAAAGATGGCTAGCAATCTGGAATCGCAAGATCGGAAGGAAAGTGAAGAAAGTGACTTAGGGATTCAAGAGGAATGGTTTTTGTTTTGAAGAGAATAGATAAAAATCTGAATACTAATACTATATTATGATGTAGTTAAATAAAATCTCTGCTTTTTAGTTTGAATATTAATATTAATTTTTTTTTTTTTTTTTTTTTTTTTTTTTTTTTTAGCAGAAGAAAGCCTACCTATAGGGATGAAGAACCAGTTGAATTCAATGTCTGAAGAAATGAAGGACCTAGCCAAGCATTTTCCTGTCACTTGCAGAAATTTGGAAACTCTACAGAGGTTAACTATTCTGCTTTTTAAAATATTTATTTTATTTTAAAGTGTGTGTGTGTGTCTGTGTGTGTGTATACACATGTGTCCTTGGTGGCCAGGGATTTCAGATTCCCCCTGGATCTGGAGTTTCAGATAGTTATGTAGCTAAATGTCTTTGGAAGAGACTTTGCTTTGGTCCAAGTGAATTCTTTGTTAAAGTTATTCTTTTAAAAGCAAAAATGCTTTAAGCAGTTCCAATTAGTAATGCAATTTGGGAGGTAAAATTTACTCTATAGAAATGTGAAACAGTTATTTGGGATAGACAGTATTTGGGCTTTGGGGAATTACAATAGTAATGTGTGTGTTTTTTACTTTTTATTTTTTGGATAAGATTTGTGATGTGTTAATTGAGAGCTTTCTTATAGAACCCAGGACCACCAGCCCAAGGATGGCACCACCCACAATGGCCTGGGCCCTCTAATTTGGAAAATGATCCACAGGCTTGCTGACAGGCCAGTTTTATGAAGGCATTTTTTCTCAATTAAGGTTCCTTTCTCTCAGATGACTATAGCTTGGGTCAAATTAGTATAAAACTAGCTAGTACAAATGGCTTGTTAACTTGACACACAAACACACTATTGTTAAATTTTTGTTTCTTGTCCATTCCCAATATCACAGCTTAATAAAGCCATCACGGTATAAAGCATTTTACAAACTTAAAAGTCCCACCATCTTATAAACTCAAACACTTTAGAAGTTTTCTCTTTAAAAGTATTTCAAATCTCTCTCTCTCTCTCTCTCTCTCTCTCTCTCTCTCTCTCTCTCTCTCTCTCTCTCTCTCAACTGTTGGCTCCTGTAAAATCAAAAATAAATTAAATACTTTATTACTTTAAGAGGGAAGAACCAGGGAACAGTCTCCATCTGAACAAAGCAAATTTGAGCTCCCTACAGTGTAAACAGTGCAGTGTCCAATGTTTGGGATCCACTCATGATCTTCTGGGCTGGGGGCACTTCTCCAGCCCCACCCTTTGCGGCACACAGCTTGTCTTCTAGGCCCCTCCTGGCTCCACACCACTGCTGCTGTTCTTGGTGGTCACCCAGTAATGCTGACATCTCCAAAATGCTGGGATTTTCTGCTGCAACTGGGCTGCACTTTCATTACCAGCCTCTCCTGGGTTCTTTTCATTGTGCCAAGCCACAACTTTTCTCCATGACCCCTTTAATCCTGGGCCTTCAACTACTGGTGGAATTGCATCTTCACCAGAGACCTTTCCTGGCCTCTCCCAGCACCTAGCCTCAGCTGCTGTCCATCACCCCTTTATGCCTCTAAACCAGTACCACTGGGTGATTCTTCCACTACCCAAGTTCAGCTGCCAGAGTGAGGTACGACCTTGGCCACCTGTGGAATAAAGTTTTTGTGTGCTGACTCTGAAGCAATGTCTCCCAGAAGATTTCACCTCAATGATGTTGGTCTCTTCTTAATCACCACTAATTTCTCAGCTCCAGCTGATCAGCATCAATTGTCCTAGTAAAGCAAAATTTTACTTCAGTGGTTCTTGTCTCTTGTTAATCACAGCTGCCTTTTTAGCCACAGCTAACCAGGACCACAGATTTTCAACTTAAAAATAGCAAATAGCCTGGATAGGGTCTTTAAGGGACACTCGGTCTTCCGTCTAGAACTTTACAAGCCAGGCCTCATTGTCTGCACTTCTCTCAACATTTCTATCTTCCAAGATCCACAGAACAGCTCCCCAATCTTTGAACATTCAATGGTTTTCTAGCCCAAAGTTCCGAAGTCCTTCCACAGTCCTCTCCAAAAGAACACGTTTAGGTCTGTCACAGCAACACCCCACTCCTGGTACCCATTTGAATCACATTTTATGTGATTTTCTTAAACATGGCTTTATGATTTTTACAGAATACTTGCTGGCTATAAATTACATATATCTACTGCTTTGCTTCATAATAGTAAGCTAAGTAGGCTTTATTAGCATCAAGAACTCACAGAGTAATTTAAGGTTTATTGCAGAAAGGAACAGGTTTTGTTTTGTTTTGTTGTTTTTTTTTCTTCAGATGACTCTGATAGGCTTGGTGTTATTCCTTGTTTAGTCACTGCTTTTAAATTCAGTGTGTACGGTGGTATTGCTGCAGGGTACTTGACATTCTGCTGGGTGCTGAGCTTGTCTGCTGCTAACAAATGAGCATGAGAGGACTCTTTAAGGAAGGAAAAGTGCACGCTACCTTGCATGTCTGCACAGGCCAGCCTTTAGTATTGGAGTAAGTGGTTATGTCTTATTTTGATGTGAGTGCAGGAGGATAAATAAGACATTGTTAGTTGAACTATGTCACTATTGCTATAGCAACACATTTCTCTCACAATTAAATTGCATCATAACTGTGTTGTCTTGTAATAATGCAGTTTCCAGTGTGGAAACAACTCCTGGAACAACTCACACTTTAATAGTTTATTCTTCTGGGAGAGCAAAGTTTCATCTGAACCATTAACACAAAAATTTACTGGGCCTACACAAACATTTCAGATTACATAAGTCATTGATTTACATCCTGAAAAATTAGAATTCATAACCCAAAGCATGCATTACACAAAAAATGCATCTCTTTGCTTCTCACATTCCTTAGACTCTCTAATTTCTCCACTTATTAGGTAGTTCTTCTTTTCTTAGTACAGAGGACTGAGCTTGAGGCCTTGTGCACACCCGGCAAGCATCTTGGAATTTTCATTAAATGTAGGCCTGCTGTTTGGAGTTCTGCACTGTGTTTCTTATTAAGACTGCACTCAAAATGTGTTAGCTGCAATTTCTAATTTTAGTTTCTTTCAAATTTAGCAGTAATTCAGTATACTTGAAGTCATGTGAATACAGCGTCTTAAGAATTTTTATGTTTTTTTCTTATGAGCTTTAATAGTTATTTTGACTATAGGATATATTTTTTTTGTTTAAAAACTTTTATATATTTTTATCATGTTTTCCCCTTCCCCAACTCCTCCCAGCTCTTCCTCACCTCCCACCCTCCCAACTTCAGGGTTGAGCTCCTCTCTCTCAACAGTCAATCAATCAAACAAACAAAAGTCAAGACAAACAAAAACCAATAAGGAAAAGCAATTACCCAAATAAAATGAAACAAATAGCCTACAGAAAAAGTATGGAGCTCATTTTGTGTTGTCAACTACTTACTCTTTCCTGGCCATGGGACCTGCCTGCACTGTGCTTGATATACCCAGTGACACTTAATTGGAGAAAACGGATCCTTTCCGAGCCATATCCGTCAAAAAGAACTTTTTGGTTGGGTTGCTGGGCTTTTTTTCTGGATTGAACCTTTGTTATTCTTGTGCATTCTACCACAGTCTCTGAGAGTTCATATGTGCATCAGTCTTGTGTCTGGAAGACAATATTTCTGTGTCCTTTTATTGTAGTATTTAGACCATTAATATTGAGAGTTACCTATGAACAGTACAGTTTTTGTTGGTTTTGTTGTTTGTTTCTTTTTGATTCTGGTATTTTGTGGTTACAGTGTGGGTTTCTTCCCTTACTTCTGATTTACTGGTCTGGGATTATTCATTGTGTTTTCTTGGGTGTGGTTAACCTCTTCAGACTGAAGATTTCCTTCTAGCACCTATGCCATCAGTAGTGTCGGGTTGGTAGATAGGAAGGGTACCCCTCCCTCCCCCGCTCCATCCATTGGGATTGGTAGTTTTTCTAGATATAGTAGTTTGAGCAGGTGTTTGTGGTCCCTTGTTGCTTGTAGAACATTATCAGTCCAGGCCCTTTCTGGCTTTCAAAGTTCCGATTGAAAAGTCAGGTATTGGTCATTCCACCAGGTCTTCTGCTCTCATGGCCTTGGGGCAGCCAGCTTTCCCACCTGCAGGCAAGGGGCAGAAGTGGGGGAGGGCATTTCTTCCTCACCCACACTGCCACAAGACAAGTTGCAGAGCCAGCTTTCCACACTTGCGCCCTCAGGACACCTCTCAGGCCCAGATGCAGGGATTTGAATTTGGCCACCCCAACATCTACCCTATTGACGAACTGCTGGAGTGCATGAAAGGGCCAGTCCTACAGATCCAAAAGTGCAGGACCTCCATGACACAGCGGCACCAACAGGGTATGTGAGAGGAGCGCGGTGAGGCTTCAGTGGTGACAGAGTAGCAGAAGCCAGAGGCTTTGTACTGCACCAGTGAGTCATTGTAAGAACATTTGCTAGCAAAGAAATGTGGACAAAAGGCTATACTGTGGGACGCACTGTGACACACTACAGCTTCCACAATGAAAGGTTTTTTCTCTTGACGGGAGGTTCCGAGGGTGGCGGGCAGGTATGAGAGGAGGGGAGATGAGTGAGATTGGGGTACATGATGTGAAATTCACAAAGAACCAATTTTTTTTTTACAAAAATGTCAGGTGTTGTTCTAATGGCCTTGCCTTTATGTTATTTGGTCTTTTCCCTTTGAGCCTTTAATTTTTCTGTATGTTTAGTATTTCAGTTGTGTTTGGGGGGAGTTTCTTTTCTGGTCCTGTCTATTTAGTTTTCTGTCTGCTTCTTGTATGTTGATGAACATATCATTCTTTGAATTGGGAGAAATTTCTTGTATGATTTTGTTCAAAAAATATTTTTGTGCCTTATGTGGATTTTCTCCTTCCTCTGTATCTATTTTTTTTTTTTTACAGGTTTGGTCTTTTTATAGTATTCCACAATTCTCAGATTTTTTTTTTTTTTTTTTTTTTTTTTTTTTTTTTTTTTGTACCTGGATGCTTTTAGATGTAACATTTTTTGATTGAACTATACATTTCTTCTACCTTGTTTTTAAGATCTAAATGTCTTCCTTCCATATCTTTGATGTGTACCTCTGAGGTTTTTCTTTAACGCACTGAGTTTTTCATTTTCAGCTTAGGGTTTCTTTGGTTATTCTGTTTCTTTGTTAAATTCTACTTTCATGTCTTAATTTTTTTCATTACAGTGTTTGTATTTTTACTGTTTTCATATGGCATTTGTTTATGTCCCTCTCTAACATCTTTGAATGATTCATAATTGCTGTTTTGAAGTTCTTGGCTTATGCTTCAGCTAAATTGCCGTTCTTGGTGAGATGCTGGCTTCTGTGGGAGGCGTGTTGTTGTTGTGTGTGTGTGTGTGTGTGTTTTGGGATCTAAGCATCAGGGGTTATGATGTTTGAAGTGTTTCTTGGTGTAGCTATCTCATCTTGTCTTTGTTGGGTGAGTGTTCTGTTCTTCGGTCGTTCTTACCTGCTTGCATCCTAGCTAAGTTTGGTAGCTGTGGGGTCCTGATAGAAAGCAGCATAGACAGAAACAGTTTCTGTGAGTCAGAAGGTATCACAAAGGAACAGAAAGGGACTAGGAAGGAAGACTGAAAGGCACACAGAGGAGAACTAGGGGGCTCTGGGTCTACACCAAGAGGCAGAGTCCTCAGGGCATGATGTGGCCTAAGACTAGGGCCTTCTGGCCGTGGCTTGCAGTAGGAATAAGCCTGGAGAGATCAGGCGGTGGCTAGTAAGGACAGTAAAGATTGCTCCCAGGCTAGGGTGGCACTGATGAGCCTTATAAACGAGTGTGCTTCTGAGAACTGATGGCTGCCACAATGGATGGAAATGGGCTAGAAGGAAAGGTTGAAAGTGGTTGGGGAAAGAACTAGCGGGACTCTGGATACACCATCCAACAAGTTTTTAATAGAAATTTGTTGGCTTGTCTTGTGTGTTTATGTAATGTATAATGTAATAAAATAGTTTTTACTTTGTTGTTGTGGCCATATCTTATTGATGTACTTTATGTTTCATTAAATTAATTATAAAACAGAAAAGGGACATCTGTCATAAATGCATTCAGGACTGAATTTTTACTGACTTTTTAGTGACTATGCAAAGCTATTAAAAGAATCAGAATTACCTAAGCACACAGGCTAGTTAGCTGCCAATCATACCTGTGGCTGTAGGGAAATGTGGAACAGTTTTAGTCCAATGGGTCTCCTCAGGAAGCTCTTGCTTAGTAAGAACCTTTAAAACTTGTCTTTATGGGCTGGAGAGATGGCTCTGTGTGCTCTTCCAAAGGTCCTGAGTTCAACCCCCAGCAACCACATGGTGGCTCACAATCATCTATAATAAAATCTGGTGCCCTCTTCTAAAAAAAACTTGTCTTTATGATGGATAAAATTAAATCTTAATAAAATTCCTTGATTTTTTAGGGTCCCTATAATATTGAAGAATATTTCAGAAAATCTATGCTCATTGAGAAAGGTGCTATTTGCTCCTACAAACACCGAGACTGAACTGAAACAGGGTAGTAGTTTGAACTTATTGTCATCAGAGGATTCAGCTGCTGTTGGAGAACAAGAGAACCAAACTGGAGAACAGAGGACTTTTCCTAAAATTAAAGAAGAAGCATGGGACCCAGAGCTTGACAGTTTAGTGAAGCATGAGGAAGTTGATGTATTTAGAAAGAAAGTGAAGCAAGAGGAGGCGTGGTTTGAAGATGACGGAGACGACAGTCTGTTGAAAGAAGACATGGGAAGAGCTTGTTTGACATCCGCTATATCAGAACATGAACTCCAAACTCTGGGGCAGCAGGCTGAAGAAAAAAACTGTACTGGTGTTTCTCACCAATCTTTTGAGGTACAGAACTGAGAAGGAATAATGTATTCATCCTCAGTTGGCTTGCTTTGTTGTATAAATGCACACAGAGCAACTATTTTACACTTTGTGGGATGCATAGTCTCTGAGGCAGCTGTTCAGGTCAGCTGTTGGGTAGTAAAGCAGCATAGACAGAAACAGTTGTGCCTCGTGTGCTTCAATAAAACTTTATCTACAAATATAAACAGAGGGCCACCGTGACTTGTGAGACACACTTAATATAAAATTAGCGTAGGTGAAAGATTTTATGTCGTCAAGAGAACCTTTGTTGGATTTTGGATTTTGCTGCTTTACTATTTATGCCTTTTTTTTTTTTTAAGGTTTTTTTGATTGTTTGTTTTCGAGACAGGGTTTCTTTGTGTAGCTTTGGCTGTCCTGGACTCGCTTTGTAGACCAGGTTGGCCTCTAACTCAAAGTGATTCTCCTGCCTCTGCCTACCAAGTGCTGGGAATAGCTTTTTGGCGGATTCTAAGTGTTTATTCATCTAAGCTTGATTTGGGGCATAGGTTATATTCCTTGAAGTAGAAATTAGCTGCTAGGCTGACAGGGTGTGCTTTACAGAAGTCTGTTCCTGGAGAGCCAGTGCACTCTTGTTTCCTTCTAATTTTAATTAGCTTGCAAATTACTGAAAATGCTCTTTGTTTCTGGGGTTTTTGCATTTTTTCGCAATAACAAATTGTATTTTAGATTTTGAAAAGATTGTATAGGATATTTCTTCAAATTTCATTATAGAAATGGAAACCCAGACTTACATTCTTTGGTTTTTATAACAACTTTCCATGTTTTTATTGAGTATATAAATATGTTGTTTTAAAAGTTTCAAAATATTCTCATCCCAACCATTTGGAAGTCAGACCCCCTCTTAGAAAATACTGTCTTTTGCTGACATGGGCATTACTCTAATTCTGTAGAAATCTCTCATTAGATATATGAACTCTAATATTTTTTGTATAATAGAGAATTATGATCATGATTTTGACTTAACTGATATCTCTTATCCCAATTATTGTCATCTTATTATATAATTATTACTAGTATTGTTTTTTATTATTTGTTTAAGACCCATTTACCTTTCTTAGATAAAATATGGATTTTAAAATCTTTTGATAGCTTTAAATTAAGCATGTTATTTAAGGCTATTTTTCCTCTTCCATCTCTGAGTTAAACATTCAGCATTTGGGGAGGAATTGCTTCATATTTCTTCTTGATTTTTTTTGCATGTATGCGTTGTGTGTTTGTGTGTCTGTATGTGTGTGAGACAGCGAGTGAGAAGGGGGTGGCATTTATATTTTGTTAGGCACCCGATTCCTTGGGAAATTATTGTAAAGATTCTCCATATCCAAACACTAGCAGCAGATCAAGTAAATAATATATCTAGTACTTTTAAAAATAGATGTTCCTTGTAAAGCGCTGACTTTTTAAAGGATAATGTAATTATTATATGTTAGACTTTGGTATTTTTAAGTCAGTATATATAATTGCTTTTTTTGGTTTGTATAGATCTTTTCAACGTTGTGTAGAATTTCATGTATTTGAAAGTTGGAGAGGCTCAGTTTGACATTTGATTGACTTTAGAACTTACACATTCGTTTTTATTTTGAATGTAGATTTTATTTCAAACCTGTTTATCTAACTTACCTATCTTCTTAAGTATGTTGCTTCTTTCTCTTTGATATGTTTTAAAAATCATTCTGCTCCCTCTCTCTTTCCTCTGTCTACTCACTCTGTAAACATATAAATATGATTTATATGCTGGATGGGGGTGGCGCACGCCTTTAATCCTAGCACTTGAGAGTCAGAGGCAGGTGGATCTCTGTGAGTTCAAGGCCACACTGGTTTATAGCCAGTCCAGGACAGCCAGGGCTGCACAGAGCAACCCTGTCTCGAAAAGCCATAAATAAATAAGCAAGCTTTATGCATTTGCCTATTGGGAGAGGAAGATGTCTCAAAACTTCCAGTGAAAACAACAGAGAATATAGAGTCAATTATACAGGAAGTTAATCTTTGAAATACTTTCTTTTTAAGCATTTATCTCCCAATGATGATGAAAACGATTCCTCTTATATAATTGAAAGCGATGAAGATTTAGAAATGGAGATGCTTAAGGTATGTCTGCACGTAAGAAAAAGTTACTTTAAGTTTTTTTTTTTTTTTAAAGAACACTTAAGTAACTGAAATACTATTCGGTTCTAAATCAGATGCTACCACAATGCAATTCATACCCATTATTTAATGTTAGACTTAAAAGTTTCTCAGTTTACATTTCCTAATATATACATAGTCTTAGGTATAATATTGTGAGTTCTCATATGTGCTCTGTGTCCTTGCATCTCTCTCTTGAATGGAATGTGGGCAGTGGCTAAGCACTTTAGCATGACATTGATTTCTTGTTCTTCATGTATATGCCACATTTTAGACATTCTGTTTTTACTAGTCAATCATTTACAGTCTCTGCTTTTCTCTGTCTCTTTCTTTCTTTCTACTGTTGGTTTTAAATACTGATTTCTGTAATTTTCAATGGTTGTTTGTTATGTTATGAAAGCTGAAGTATAAATGTGTGCATTTTCTACCCCTTCACTCAACCTCCAGCTTATCAAGTGTCATGAATCATATATGGACAGGAAGAACCAGACTAGGAAAAAAGAGAAAAGCACAGTTTAGTTAAATAAAGTGAAAAATGGGAAAAGAATAACATATCTACTTTTTAATCTATCAACTTTGTTAGTGTCATTTTTTAAAATGAAACTAGAGAAACTTTCTAGTTCTTTAATTTTGAATCCCAGTAATACAACCACAGAAATAATAAGGATGTGGATCCTTAGTTAACTTGTCGGTTTGAATCCTCACTTCTCTATTGATGTCCATTGCATACATCAGCATATACCACAAAACCTGGCTTGTATTTCAGAAATATGAGCTAAGTCACAATCCTTTCACTGGTTATCTATTTCTCTGGTACATTTTGTTCAAGTGATTTAGGATACTTGTGGGCATCTGTAACATACGTTATATACTGAGTATCTCTGCTCTCTGAATATATTGTTAGAGTTAAAGAAACAGAATCACCTGGTTTTTGTTTTTTCATTTTCTTTTTATAGGATTGAAGTCTTATACTTTCAAAGATATTCTTAAAGCCAAAGTAAAAACTAGAAGGTCTTATAAAAAATAAAGAGAGCTTTGGTTAGATGAATTTTCCTAGTGCTCCTTAGTAAAATGTTTTATAAAATTAAGTAATTTGAAATATACTAATATTTTTGAAATAGAGAAAATATATAATGTCAAAAAACTTTATTTCACATAAGTAGTATGTCTTTCTTAAAATAATTGAATCTTTTTTATAGTTCTAAAACACACCTGTTGTTTGCTCATAATTTAAGTATCATCTTTACTCATGAAAAATGCAAGAGACATGTAATCTAGAGAAACTTACTGTGAAAATGGCATTAAAATTTGTATTTTACCACTTAGAAATCTAAAACATTGAAGCCCAATAAAGAAAACCGTTTAAATTATGAAAAATTAAAATTTATGACAGATTTCCCAGAGGCAGTTCATTATATGCTATTAATGAACTTTGTTTATGCTGGCCATGTTCCATCCTGGCCTTGTGCCTTGAAGCCATTCTCCAGCACATATTTATAGAGGAGCACACATGTTCTTTTGTGCTGTTGCTTGCACATCTGCCAGCTTTCAACAAAATTGTAGGCTTTGTTAATAACACTCTTTCTGTGCTTGGTAAAGAGATGCCATATTGTCAGTGTTTTGCTTTAAATTTTCTTTTAAACTTTCAGTCTTTAGAAAACTTAAATAGCGATGCAGTGGAACCAACTCATTCCAAATGGTTAGAAATGGAAAGCAACGCGAGCCTTCCTCCTGAAGAGGGAGGTGGAGATGGGGGTGAAGCCAGTGAAGAGGAGCAGGAAGAGGAGGGTAAGACATGGGTTGGAAACTACTCACCTTTCACTGACTTTAATTTTGTGCCAGGTTTTCAGTGTTGTGCAGTTTAACAAGTTGGTGGCATATAGTTACTTATCAGCTCTATAGCCAGACATTTAGTTCCTTAGTGCTCTTGTGGTGAAATAGTTCACTAATTGCTTACATTAAATCCCACTGTAAACCATATGGATATATGCAGTCTGCACCCCAGGAGCTTGTGGCTTAAACAAGTGCCACACCAGAGGACTTTCCTATAGCAAAGAGTGCAGTAAATGGGTGTGCAAATGATAGAATTATCATGTAAGTGTAAATACTATAGTTACCTTGGCAACTTGTAGAGTCTTCTCCAAAAGTAGAGCTTACACTACACTTATACTGTATTGTTGTGGGGAAATGTGGAAATTTCAAAACATTTTGTAGGTGGAAGGTATTTATAAATGTTGATAAAATATTTTCTTCTGGTTTCTTTCATTAGGTGCACCCATCTGTTTTACTTTTCTATTGGAGTTGTGCTGACGTGCAGTAACGCTTATTTTTCATCTTTAGTGATAGTTTGTTTATCTAGAGTCCACATTTTATCCTTTCTTGGCTGCTTGGGGGTGTTTGCACCTAAGGATGGACAGTGGTGGGCACTGTGGCAGAGCCCACAGCGTGGGGCAATTAAAATTTTTGGCCAAAGATTTTGGTAGCTACATTTACCTAGCTAAATCGGGTAGATGAATGACTAAAGCAGATCAAGGTAACTAAATTTAGGTGACTAGATTTAGTTTTAACAACCAAACAAAAATTTTATTATTTACTATATAGTTTGGGATAATAGTGTAATTTATGTTTCTCTTTAATTGAAACTTGATTCTAATATGAAGTTTCTATTGGCATTTCTATTGATTGCTTTAGTTCGGTTCATTCTAGATGTTAGATCCTGCAAGTGTACCTAATTACACAACACTGCTAAAGAGTGACGCATTAGCACAGTTCTTCTTTGGCAGTGATCCAAGGTCTCTCCTGGTGTCCTGAGAGATATCTATACGATGAGATCCGGTCAGAACAGGAAGTGTTAGCACGTTACCCACCACTGTTGTCTTTACGAGAAGCCAACGAAAGGAACATTTGCCTCCTGCTACATGGAATGATTCTATTTGAACATAAATGTCAACTTTATTATTATTTTTTTTTTTTAGACTATTTATTGCCGGAACCCAATGCAAAGCAAATTAATTGCCTCAAGACCTATTTCGGCCATTGCAGTTTTAAACCGTGAGTGTGATCTCAATGAATTAAATGATGTACTTAAATTTTTTTCACAAAGAAAAAAGTAAATATTCCCTTCTTGTAACAGTTGTAGCTTAATTTTACTGTAGTCATACATGTCAAATGTATATCATGTGCAACTGCAAAATTATTTGAAATATTAATTATATAAATTTCTTTGTTCTTTTTTTTTTTTTAGAAAAAAGCATTTTTAACTGGGATGTTCTATGTAGAAATTACATAATAAAAAAGAAATTCCTTTCCCTGCTGACTTGTCTTTCATTAAGTATGAAATTGTGGGAAACAAGCATCCTTGCCTGCTTTGTGCAGGTGTCCCCAGGCACCCTGCTATAAGTCTCTAAGGCACCAGTTTGAGGGCCTGTCATGATTTACTGCTTTAACATATCAAAATATATTTACATTGAAAGGGCTGTCTTAGTCAATGTCTTATTGCTGTGAAGAGACACCATGACCACTGATAAAGGAAAACATTTACTTGGAGCTGGCTTACAGTTTCAGAGTTTTAATCCATTATTGTCATGGCAGGAAGCATAGCGGCACACAGGCAGACATGGTGCTGACGGAGGAGCTGAGAGCTCTGCACATGGATCTGCAGGCAGCAGGAAGAGAGAGTGACTCTGGGCCTGGCTTCAGCTTCTGAAATCTCATAGCCTGTCTTCAGTGACACATTTTCTCCCAACAAGGCCACACCTCCTAATCATTTTAGATAACACCACTCCCTGTGCGCTTGTGGGGGTCATTTTTGCTCACACCACCACAAGGGCACACTAATAATTAGAAAAAAAAATGAGATGAACAAAAATGAGATTAGGAACAAGTGAATTTGAATAAGACCAGTAAGAAAGTAAAAAATCTAAACTGGGTTTTCCCAGCTTTGAGAATTTAAATCAGAATTCATGTAAGCATTTCTTTCCTTCTTTCAATTTGCTTAAAAAACTAAAAATGAAAACAAAATATAGCCTCTATACAGAAGAACACACGTAGATGTATAGAGAGGTAAAGTCTGATAGCTCAGCATGCTGGTCGGTATAGCAAGGCTCAGATCAGAGTGGACTGCCCTCTGCGGAAGCAGAAGGTCTCATCTCCAGCTGAGCTTGCCTTTGCACCGTCACTTTACACAGACCCTCTCATATCAGTCCCACAGCCTTCTTCTCATTTATTTAAAATACTGATTCTCTTGACTCTATAGTTTGAAGCTAGGGATTTACCTTATACTTTAGATATGGTTAATATACATACTATATGGAAACTCCCAGTTATTCAGGCAGCCTGAGAGGTTGATCAAATAGTGTTTTATGTCAAAAAGTTAGCCCTTGCATATATTTATAAAGAAGCTCAAAAAAGTCTGAAAGTGTTTATTAGAGAGCAGAAGTTGAGTAAGTCTGAACTTGTGCATTGGATTGTTATTGATAAAGCATTTCACTTTTTACCTCAAGGGTTCAGTGGAAAGTCATCCATTCTGTATTAGAAGAAAGAAGGGATAATGTTGTAGTCATGGCAACTGGTAAGTTATACTTAAAGTAAATAATTTAATCATTTAAAAATCATAAAGGGCTTAAAGTGCTTAATCTTTCACAAACTTAAAATATAGGAGTCAACAGGAAAAAGATTTCAAATTTATGCATGAACTATGTTACATGTCTATTTATTCTGCTGTACAAGCACACTGTAAGAAGAAAATAAAACATCAGGAGTTTATTTTCACTTTTGTGTATTACTTTTATTCAAGGATATGGGAAGAGCTTGTGCTTCCAGTATCCACCTGTTTATGAAGGCAAGATCGGCATTGTTATTTCGCCTCTTATTTCTTTAATGGAAGACCAGGTTCTCCAGCTCCAGTAAGTAATGGTATTATCTCCACATCGCTGCCTTTGATGGGCAAGCAAGAAAGAACATTTTAAGACAGGATCTGACTACAGAGGCCAAGCCGGCCTCTTCTCACTCAGTCCAATGTCCCTTTGCCCAGTTGTCCCCCTCTGTTTATCAGATGATAAACATAAACCTAGCTCACAGGATTATGTTTTGGGAAGTGACTTGATCTTTTTTATTTCTATTTCTTGAGATAGGATCCAGAATGGTGTTGCTCTGTCATCTTGCCTTGCCCTGCAAGTTGGGCCTGCAGAGCCTGCACTACTGCACCTGGCTGCACTTAGTAGTGGTAAAGGAAGTGCTAGTGGAAGCGTTTATATTCATTCTGGAGGTCTCTAGGTCAAGACTACCAGATTTTCCTGATCAAGTTTTAAAAGGATTTATTGCTTTATAATGATTGTCTCAAAATTATTATTATTTTTGTTCTGCTGTCTTAACTCTTTAGATTGATATGATGGTGTATATGAAATATATATATATATATATATATATATATAAGCTTACTTTTTAAAATTTATTTTTAATTTATGTTTTCTTTTCACTTTACATCCCAATTGTAGCCTTCTCTCTCCTGTCCTCCTAGTCCCTGCCTCCCAACCTTTTCCCCTTTCCTGTCCAGCTTGGTCCTCCCCCAACCAGCCCACCCCAGCATATCAGATTACATCAGGACAGAGCTCCTCCTCTTCTGCTGAGTCCAGACAGGGCAGTGTGGTTAGGGCAGAGTGGCTGAAAGCAGGCGACAGAGTCCATGTCCTAGGCAGTATCTGCCCAACTTACTAGGGGCCCTGTGAAGCTCAAGCTGCCCATCGAGTACACGTGTGGGGGCCTAGGTTCAGTCCTTGCATGCTCTGTGGTTGGTGCTCCTGTCTCTGTGAGACACCGTGGGCCTAGGTTAGTTGACTTTATTGGTTTTCTTGTAGTGTTTTTGTCCCCTCCGGGTCCTTCTGTCATTCCTTCCCACTCTTCTACAGAATTGATACAGGGTGTATGAACCTTTCAGTTTCTTTTTTTGAAAGACTCACAATAAAAACTTGCCATCTTATCAGGTTCTTGAAGAAAATTATCAAGTTAGCAAGATATAAAAAGAAAGAATATTGAAAAGATGTAGAATATATAATATTAATCTCTTCTTTTTGAGAATGAAGTTAATATTTGTAATACTGATACAGAGCCGTTGTCTCTTACAGAATGTCCAACATTCCAGCCTGCTTACTTGGATCAGCACAATCAAAAAATATTATAGGAGATATTAAATTGTGAGTAATTTATATGATTTCAGGTCATATCATAAGCGCATTTTGTGTATCTTTTTATTTAATGTATGAGTAAATTTTCCATATTAGAAAACATACTTTAAAAAACTTTATTTTTGGAATTATAACATAGTTACATTTTCCCTTCCCTCTCTTCCTTCCAAGCTTTCCCATATACCCTTCCTTGTTCTCTTTCAAATTCATGAATTTTTTCCCATTAACTGTTATTACATGTATATATATTACCAAATACAACCTGCTAGATCTGTATATTGTTACTTGTGTGCATGTTTTTAGGGCTGACCTTTGGGTGCTGGATAACAATTGGTGTGCTTATCCCCTGAGAAACCACTCCTGCTGTTATCATTTGTTTGTTGCCCGTAGCATTGAGACCTCTTTTTCTTAGTGGAATACTTTTCCAGCATGTAGACATTCCACACTTTGTTTCCCTAGTCCTTGATGAACATCTGAGGATTTTCTGTTTGGTGGCTATACACGTTTTTGCATGAGTGTGTGTTTTCAGTTCCCCTGTGTGTATGCTTAGCAGCACAATTGCTGGGTCATGTGCTAGTTTCATGTTTAACTTTGTAAGAAACTGTTGAGCATCTTGAGAATGGCTCCCTCATTTCCCACCTCCAGTGACAGTCTGTAAGAAGGTCTGTTCCCTGCCAAACCTGTCATTTCTTAGCCAGTCACTGGTTCTAGCCACTTTGAAAGAATCTCACCGTCTTTGTAATTTGCTTTTGCCTGCTGACTAATTATGTTAAGTGTCTTACACTTATTGCTATGTGTATGTCTTTGTGGAAGTGTCTGTTCCAATCTTTTGACACTTTTGCTTATTCTGTTTGGACGGTAATTACATATTATAGATAGAAATCTCTAATTTATATGTACTTTGCAGATACTTTGCTAGTTTATGGCCTCTCTTCCTCTTTCCATAATCCTTTTGAGGAGGAATAGTTTTTCAGTTTGACAGTGTTCTTATAGACTTTGCTTTGGGTATTTAAGAACTGTTCCTAGACCAAGGTTATAAAGATGGTATTTTTTTCTCTTAAAAGTTTCACAGTTTTATGTTTGGCTCTATAATCCACTTTTAGCAGAATCTTTATTTTGTGTGAGGTACTAGTGTTTTTCTTATCAGGCTGCCCATGTGTACTGCTCCATCTTTTCCTCACTGGATTGATTGCCTTTGTGCCTTTCTCAAAGGTGCACTGAGTAGACATGTGCAGATTGCTTGTTGGGTATCTGCTCCCGCTCCTGTGGATGTGTCTGTCTGTCTTGGTTACTGTAGCTATAGAAATAAGTCTGGAAATCTGGATTACAAGCCCTCCAGACGTGCTCTGTGTTTTCAGACTTGTGTTACTTTTTCTGGCTACTTTCTGGTTGCATGAATGTCCCAGTGTCCACTTTTTAACGAGATGCCTGAGTCTGGCTCTCTAAGGAAACAGCTGATTTTCAAGGAACTGGAGGCACTGGAATGACTGACTCACCTCGGGTCAGCTTCTGTGCAGGACGGAGAACTGCGTCCAGCCTGGCTAGAGTGCTGCCAGACTTTGTTTTATTTACTGTTTGTTATAGTAAGTAGAATACTGTATGAACTTCCTGGAGATAAAGAAAAATGTATCCTCTGACTAATAAATTCCTAGTGAAAATTTAATATTTAGCAGCATGTAATAGACACTAAAATATTTATTGAATGGATGGGTTAACTTAAAGAACTCTTTATATAGAAAATTAAACTTAATTTGATTGTTTGCTGTTGCTGCTGTGGTTTTCGTTTTTGTTTTTTTGAGACAGGATTTCTCTGTGTAGCTCTATCTGTACTTTAACTCTCTCTGGAGACCAGGCTGGCCTCAAATTTATAGAGATCTGCCTGGTTCTGCCTCCCAAGTGCTGAGATTAAAGACGTGTGCCACCACCACCCAGCTTTCATCTGTTTTTATATAGTAAAGTGAAGACATGCCGTAAGTAGTTTTTACCCTTCATTATAAAAATTGTTATAATTACAAATTAGCATAATTAGTTTAATAAAAAAAGTGAATTTTATTTTAAGGATAAAGTAATTTCACATGGCCCCTGCTGGGAAAAACTGGGCATGGAGAATACAAAAAAACCTCCGCTTTTTCATATGTTCTCTTGTCACATTTTCTTTCTGAAGAGATCAGTCACCAAATAAAGGATGGGAGTTCTGCTTCTCCCTTTCTGACGTGTGCTGACTGGTTGAACTTGCTCAGGTGGTCATATTCTCGGAGGGAAAGCCTTTGACTGTCTAGCCTTTCCGCAGAACACATAGAATAAACTGGGATATTAAGGTCTTAATCATTAGAGAGCAAAGAGCCTGACTTTTAGTTCTCACAGGTAGGGTATATTGATGTGGGGCAATACAAAGAGTTTGTAAAGATTTGGTCATCTGGGTATCTTGTTTGGGGCCTGGACTGTTAGAAACCAGGATCCGGCTTGTGACACCACCTCAGTGGCGAGTGCTTCCTGAGGCCTGAACGGTTAGAAACCAGGATCCGGCTTGTGACACCACCTCAGTGGGGAGTGCACCCCGATGGGAATTGCTGTGTTTTATTTTGATGAGTTGAAGACAAATCAAAGAACTAACATATATGAATGTGTTTATATAATGTTCCTTTGGTTTTCATAATCAGTACGATGTGTTACTTAAAAACCCAGCCAACATTTTGATTTTAAGTTGTTACTCATTGGCTGTTCTCTTTATTGGAGTGTTTCCTTTTCTATCTCTGTTTTTATTTGTCTTTACAGAGGCAAATACAGGATCATATACATTACTCCAGAATTCTGTTCTGGTAACTTGGACCTACTCCAACAACTGGAGTCTAATATTGGTAAGTAATGAAATAGGAGTTTTGTGAATACAAAGTAAACCCATGCAAGAGTAGAGACTAGATTTCACATTTGTTAAAAGGTCTACTTCAAACAATTCCTGCTTTAAGAAACCTCTGACCAATTTGGTTTTCGTTGCATTTCATAATACCATATAGTTCCTCATTCCGTCATGGTGGGGCTCCTGGGTTAGTGCTGTGTTTGTATGCAAGCATGCATAGATCACCAGCTACACTAAGCACTCTTTTGAGAGAAAAACACGGTTCTTACCATGTTCTATTTCTTTAGTGCGGGACTTGGCACATAGTTATCTCTTTCAGTGTGAGTTTGAATGAATGTTAAATCCTACATTCTCAGATTTGTTTTTATTTTTTATATTCTGAGTTTAAGTTAATTCACTGACGTAGTTCTTCTTGTTCATAAGAATCACTCTTCATGCCAGGTGATGGTGGCACATGCCTTTAATACCAGCACTCGAGAGGCAAGGCAGGTAGAGCCTGGTCTACATAGTAAGTTCCAGGATAGCCAAGGCTACACAGAGAAACAAACAAGCAAACAAACAAAAAGAACCACTCTTCAGACTTAAAATATTGTTAAGCAGCATATTTCTTAGAAAATATAATATAAAATTAGTCAAATGCTATGACACTGTACTTAAACATTTTGGTGGTGTTGTTCATTTGGTTTTTCAGTTTTGTTTGGTTTGGTTTGGTTTTTTTGTTTGTGGTGGTGGTAGTTAGGTTTAGCTGAGAGTTCCAAAGGAGATAAATGCTGTCCATACTTGAAACCTTCATTTGAATTTCATCCAACTTGTAGATAAAATTATTTTCCCAATTAGTAGGCTATTTTTTGAAGAACTAAGTCTTAAGTAATTTCATATAGGTTAAATTTTCAGTATTGTATTGGACTGGCTAGTTTTACATCAACTTGACCCAGCTAGAGTTCCTCAAAGAGAAGGGAACATCAATCGAGAAGATGTCTCCATAAAATCTAGCTATAGGTGTCATGTAGGGCATTTTCTCAACTAGTGATTGATGGAGAGAGCCCAGCCCATCGTGAATGCTGTTAGCCTTGGGCTGGTGGTCCTGGCTTCTATAAGAAAACAGGCTGAGCAAGCCAGTAAGTAGCACTCCTCTATGGCCTCTGCATCAGCTCCTGCCTCTTAACTTCCTGTCTCTGTGTTATCTGTTTAGTGCTCATTGGCATGTTTTTACCTGCAATGGAAAGCAAGTTTGATATGCATCCTGTTAGGCCTGAGCATTTCCTATGGGTTAAGCCTTTTTACCTTATAGACTAATTCCATGATTATGGCTAAAATACTGGTATCCATAACTCTGTGTTCTTAGTATTTTATTCCATCTTAGTATATGTTTTAGTTTTATAATGATGTTAAATAGATACTTATGTAAGTAAATAAATGTTCAATGCTTTTGACAAGTGGCTATAACTTCTTACTTTTTAAACTTTTCATAAAGGGTAAATGGTGAATACTGCAGAGCCAAGGGTGCTTCTCAGTGATAGTGTTTGCCTAGCATGCTCTAGGCCTGAGTTCAACCTCATGATGCTTAATTTATTTTTATTTTACTTATGTGTGTTATCCGAGGATAACATTCAGGAGAAGAGGAGATGGTCCTTTCATTCAGCCTTGTTGGTTTCAGACGTTCAACTTGGTTATTTGGCTTGACAGGAAGTGGTTTTACACACCTCTTCTTGCTTAATCATCCCCCTCACCTCTCTCTCTCTCTCTCTGTCTGTCTGTCTCTCTGTCTCTCTCTGTCTCTCTCTCTGTCTCTCTCTCTCTCTCTCTCTGTCTCTCTCTCTGTCTCTCTGTCTCTCTGTCTCTCTCTCTCTCTCTCTGTCTCTCTCTCTCTCTCTCTGTCTCTCTCTCTCTCTCTGTCTCTCTCTCTCTCTCACTCTCTCTCTGTCTCTCTCTCTCACTCTCTCTCTGTCTCTCTCTGTCTCTGTCTCTCTCTCTGTCTCTGTCTCTCTCTCTCTCTCTCTCTCTCTTGCTCTCTCTTTGCTAGGCATGGGAGTATCTTCTCAGGGGGAGGAGGCCGATTGAGGAGGGTCAGATAGGCAGCTTCCCTCTGTTTTAAAAACAAACACACAAGCAGTCACGTAAACCCAGAAGCCATGTATAAGTATGTTCATCATTAGAGCAGGAGTCTTTCCTTTTAATGGATGAAAATATTTTCTCTGGGTGACTTAGAAAAGGGATAAGCTAAATGAAAACTATTTTTAAAAAACATTTCCCTTTGGCTTTTGCTTGTAGGAAATTGTAAAATGCCTATAAAAATGAATATACTCAGGTTGTTATTTGTACAGTGGCCTGACATTTAACTAATCAGATTTGTCATTTTTAGGTAAATGTTAAATTTTTTAAGGAGTCTGGATCTATAACTGAAATAGCAAACATACTTTTATATGGGGGTGCCTTCTCAGCTGCACTTGTAATTGTCTTTTAACTTTGGGAATGAGACTTGAGTGACAGGTGTGCCTAAATGAAATATGTACAGGACTTGGGAAGACACTTGGATTTTTGCATTCAAAGAGAATGTTAACCAAAGCATGTTTGAATTAACTATGCAGGTCAAAGTTCAACTCCATTAAATGCTTGTCCAGTCTGCTTCTAACACCTTTAAATTAAAATCTAGCCATTTTAATCTCTACAGTCAAAATAAGTGTATGAGTAGCACTGGAATTTTCCCAATAACTCAGTGCTATAAAATACATATTTTCTTCTTTACTTTCTTCCTTCTTGTACTCTGAGGACTTCAGTGTAGTGTAGAATCTCAGAGAATTGCCCTTGTTTCTTTTGTCTCTTCTTTAGAATTGTGAGATCCTTGAAGTCAAGTGTATTTGGTTTTCTAAAAAAGGGCTAATTTAATTTGCTTATTTAAATAGGGCCTCCTGTAGCTTGGGCAAATCTTGAACTTCCTGGAATTACATGCATGTGCTACCACATTGGTCTTTTAAAAGGCTTTAAATCATAGTGGCCATGTAGTAACAACAGTGGTAGTTTATTTTTAATAAACTCTTTTTTGGTGCCTGGCTTATCTGAGTATTTTGTGTGAGTGTTTTAATTTAACCTTAGAGTAGTAACAAGTGTTAGGCACCATTACTACCTACTGTGTATTATAAACTTTTGCTGCTGCTGCTGCTGCTGCTGCTGCTGCTGCTGCTGCTGCTGCTGCTGCTGGTGTGGTACCACAGTGTGTTTGTGGAGGTCACAGAACAGTTCTCTCTGTGGTTTCTGAGGGTTGAACTCAAGTTGTCAGGCTTTCAAGGCTTTTACCTGCTGAGCTGTCTCATCAGCTCCACGCTATAATTTTGAGGAAACTGAGAACTGGAAAGATTTGTAACTTGCTCAAGTCTTCATGTACAGCCAGTTTGACTGTAAAGCACGTATTTTTAATCACCTCACTGATAGAACATAATAGAAAAACCAGTTATTTTTCTCTTAAGAGTATTATTTTATAATTAATGGTAAAGGCATTCTTTGTCAGTTCTTTGAAGTATCTGAAGATTTTTTGATTGATGATTATACAATGAAACCCTTTAAAATGCATTGAGACACTATTGATCTTGTTTGAGTGTATGGTGTGGGGCAGAGTGCAGAGCTATAGCTCCTTTTACTATCTGCTTTGCACACAATGGAATTTAGTTCTTCCCATACCATTTTATGTTAGACAATGTGGATACCGTCGTGTCTTCACATATTGGCATTTCAGAGGAACTTCCTGCAACTTGATATGTGCTTGATCATAGATAATGATGTTCTTTATCTCAGTAGAAATGTGCTGACTGCCTCTTTTGGTAGCTAACCCTTGAGATAAGATTGACATTATTGCAAAACGAAGTAGAACAGTTCTTTTGAAAGCACATTGTTACAGATGGTTTGTAAGTGATAACTTGGGGACAAAGTAATAGTAATTTATATCTTTGGGGACTAGTAATAAGAGCTGAAATATAGTATATTGTTTGAATTAATATATAAATATCTCACTTACTTTAGTGCCTTTTATTTGTTTCTTTTCCTGCCTCCTAGTCTCACTTTTGAGGTTTGATGTTATCTGGTATTATTTATGCTTTATATGGGTGTGTGTGTTTGAACCAAATACTTTATTTTGGTTTATACTTTTTGCAAGGTATCTATTCTAATAGAAAGAACAGTATTGATTTCGATAGCACTTTTTTCTTTTTGACCCTTATTTTTCATGTATATTCTCTTTTTTGTAGGTATCACACTTATTGCAGTGGATGAGGCTCACTGTATTTCTGAGTGGGGCCATGATTTTAGAAGTTCATTCAGGATGCTGGGCTCTCTTAAGAAAGCACTCCCTTTGGTAAGCGTTTCCATGTCTCATGTCCCCACTCCACCCATCCAAGCTATGGATTGACCCTAGGCTAAATCCCTAACCCCAAGTTTACAGGGCATTTTTATCAAGTGCTTTCCAGGACTGGGTAATGTCTGAGCAGCTAAAGACTTCTCTAAAAGGAAAGGTGTCAGATATAAGCAAGGGATCTTACTTCTTTTTTTAAGATTCTAATGTTGGCTTCCTTTTGAGGTTGGCATGTAGCTTATTCCTGTTGGAATACTCTAACAGTGATGTCCAACATTGAGCTCCTACATTGTCATCTACAAAGTTTACTGTCAAGAACCGTAAAATTATTTTATTTAAAAAACCCCAGTGTTTTAAATTCTTCATGATTTTGTGCGGTGTCACATTCCTAGCTATCAGGGCATGGTTTGGATCCCCTTCCCTGGGACAAGAGTTGGAAAAGAAGTTCTGAAAATATCAGTTAAAAATGGCAGCTTAGCAACAGGGGCTACAATTCAAAGAACTCCAGTGGGTACCTGGAACCACCCCCTCAATGTAATTTATGCACAGCTGAAGAATTTTAAAACAGTATACAATATAATAAAGGTGCCCACAATTTTTATTGTTGACTGTGTGGATCATTGTTAAATAGAATAAGGGCTGGCCAACCACAAGCACTTCCTAGCTTAACGGTTGGTGTGGTAACCTCAGTGGGTAGTAAATAGCTAATTGTTGAGAAACATGAATTGTGTGGGTATTTGGGACCAAGGGGCCATTCCGTCATGGGGAGAATGGAATGACAACATTGGAAGTGCACACATTTCCTCCTAGCACTTGGAAGGCAAAGGTGGATCTCTTTGAGTTCCAGGGCAGCCTGGTCTGCAGACTGAGTTCCAGGACATCCAAGGCCACACAGAGGAAACCCTGTGGGGGAGGGAGGAATAAATTGTTTATTTGTATAACTTTACATTTAGTATATTTAGACTATGGTTGGTCACAGGAATCTGAAACCAGAAAAAGCCAACATGGATGGCGAGGGCAGGTGTGTAGTATGGCTTTAGCATATATTTCTTTCATTTTCTTTGCTTAAACACTCCACAAAAATGTAGTTACTGTGTGTTCTTCACTAATGGGCCATTGTAAAATGGGCTGTGGACTGCATTATCCTACTCATCACAGTTTGTAGAAAACTTTTGGGTTGTTTCCTGGATTTAGGATATTTTGAATGAGGATACTGTGAACACTTATGTGTACTCCCAGGGTCCTTCAGTAGGTTAGGGGTTATATAACCTGTGAATGTAACTTTTACTTTTCTGGGGTAAATGATAGGACTCTGGTGCTGGGTCCCATGGGAAGTGCTTGTTGCACATTTAGAAACATCTACCCCTCTAAATGAACAATAGTTTCCTCTCATTCTCACCACTGTTTGGTCTTACTACTATGTAATATTTTAGCAATTGTAATAGGAGTGGAGTGGCAGTTTGTGTTTTCACTTTGCATTCTCGTGGTGTTGAACATCTTATTGTATGCTTATTTGGTGAAATGCC
Organism: Acomys russatus; assembly: GCF_903995435.1. Lineage (NCBI taxonomy): Eukaryota > Metazoa > Chordata > Mammalia > Rodentia > Muridae > Acomys > Acomys russatus. Next base: position 23,463,573 of record NC_067163.1, on the reverse strand, counting down.
TGGTTTATTGGGTTGTATTTTTTTCTTCTTCTATTAAGTGTATATATGAGAGAAAGAAGAAAAAGGGAAGGGAGAGAGGCAAAGAGAGGTGTGTGTGTGTGTGTGTGTGTGTGTGTATGAGCACGTGTGTATGTGTGGCCTACTCTACAGTGCAGTACCTGCAGAAGCCAGATGTTGAGATGTTGGCGTCTTTATCTGTTACTCTGCACCTTATTTTATTTCAGACAGAGTCTCTCACCAGCCAGGGAGCTCACTAGTTATGCTGGACTGGCAGGTCACCAAGTCCTTGGGGTCCTTCTGTTCCTGGACACTGGGGTTTTAGGTGTGCATGCTGTGCCTGGCTTTATGCTGGTGCTGGAGATAGATGTTCAGGTCCTAAGACTCTCTGAGCTATTTCTTTAGTCCCTGTGTGAATGCCTAAGATTTTTAAAAACATTGATAAATATGAATTCTTGGTCAGATATTTAGCTTGTAAATATTTTTTTTACAAATTGGGGTGGGAGAGATGGCTCGGTGGTTAAGAGCACTGTCTACTCTTCCAGAGGTCCTGAGTTCAATTCCCAGAACCACATGGTGGCTCGCAACCATCTGTACTAGGATCTGATGCCCTCTTCTGGCCTGCAGGTGTACATGCAGATAGAGGTCTCATAGAAGTAAATAAATAAAAATTAATTTTATTGTATCTTTTGTTATTTTCACATTGTCTTTTATAAAGAAAAAACTATGAATTTGGATGAAATTTAGAATGCTAATTTTTAATGGATTTTTTTCCTTAGTCTTAGATCTGAAATTTTGCTCCTATGGTTTTTCCTAAAATGGGTATTTTTTTAAATTTGGCTCTAAGAGGGTGCAGAGATGGCATGGCAGGTAAAGAGCTTGCCATGCAGTGTGAACCAGGCTCTAGACTCTACAGCGCCCATGCAGAGCACAGTAGCATGTGCGCGCTCCATGCTGTGAGATGGAGGTAGACACAGGAAGCTCCCCACTGGATGAAAAGACTGCCTTTTAACTATTTAAAGTAGTTGCTTTTATGCCTTTGTTGGAAATCATCCAAATGCATTTGCATCAGCCCGTTTCTTGGTTTCTAGTGCACTGTATTAATTTTGATTTAATAAACAAAGTGGCCTTTGTTTAGGTCCTGGCGACAGCGAGGTTTTCCACAGAGACTGTGGTGCCTCCTGAGCTCAGGCTTCACAGTTAAAGGGGTTAAACAGAGAAAACGTCGAAAGTTGTAACCGTTTAGTCAACTTGTCTCACTCAGTTTCATTAATCATAGATCTTAGATATTAGTAGCAAGTTGTGATATTTAAAATGACTTCTTTTTTTGTAAAGACTTGATTGAGCAGTAGTTAAGTAAACGAAACAAGTCATCAGCAGTAGCAAAAGTGCAATGTCCCAGCCAGCAGATACAATACTAGGAGAATAAAGCTAGTGTGGACTGAGGTGCAAGTGTGTGTCTGGCCTTGGCTCAGGTACTTACCTCAATTAACCCTCAGGACCATCCACTAAGGTCTCCATAGATACTGTCCTAGTTCCTCAGTTGTCAAAGGACAGCATGTTTCCTTCTCTTCTTTCTTTCCCACCATCTCTTCTCCTCAAGTCTCTTCTGTTCCTTGTACCTCCCTGTCTTATTAAGGTTGGCATGCCTGGTACTTTAGTCTTTAGATGTACTCTCTTTCTTCTCAGACGAATGTTTCAAATACCGTTCATCTGTGGAAAACCCTCAAATTTATATCCCCATCTTGGATTAATACCACCAAGATGTGGCTAAATTCCTCTGCCTGCTTGCCATATTTGGTGTTGTCACTACATTTTCTTTCAGCAGTTTTTTTGGGTTGGATCTATTCATGGGGAAGCCAGCTTATTCCAGGAGCCGGTTACAAAAAGGGCTGAGAATCAAACAGAGGTGAATGTGGCCCCCACCTGTGCCTTCTCAGGGGGAGTGAGTTCTCCATTCCTGCACAGGGCTTGAGAAAGTGCAGGGTAGCCAAGTGCACTTAGCTGAAATAAGGCAGCCAGGAGACAAAGAACTAGGTTTTTATTTGCAGACTGTCTCCCTTGTGTTCTCTCTCCCAACAAGAGTTCAAACTAAGTTAAAGAAGGAACAAGGACAAGGAGATAGGGCAAAAGAAGAGATGGGTGAGCACCCCTCACTCATGGACCCCTGGTTTTAAAACTCTGACATGTAAATTACAGGAGGTATACCCAGGACATGGTGGGGGGGGGCAGTGTTCCTCCAGGGTAGCTTTGAAGTGTCCTTTTGAAAAGAGCCAGGCCAATGACACCTTTTGGCCCAATGTTTTCTGTGGTCGGCCTCCAGCAGGAGGGAGGCACTCTTCTTTTGAGCTCCTCAAACTGGCTTACTGGAAGGATGTGCCTCTGGACCTCAGCTGCCTGGCGAAGGGCCACATTATTGAATATAAATCCCACATATTGTAGGAGATTTGTAGGAGATATAAACACACACACACACACACACACATACACACACACAGTTGCCTACTTAAGACTTTCCTATTTAGGTTCCTAATAGCTATCTCAAACCTAGCCTGTCCCAACCTGACCTCTGATGTTCTTTCCACTCTGACTGCTTTCCCCTCGGACTCTCTCACTTTGCTTAATAGCAGCACCAGACAGTTTTGCTAAAGCCATGATTAAACTAGATCTTCCTCCCTCAGTCTCCCCAGTGTTGGATTGCAAGTGTGTATTGCTATGCCTGGTAACTCTTTTATTTTTACCACTCTGCACCATACATTTAAACAATAAAGGGATCTTGTGAGGTCTTCCACTTATACAGAGACTAATCACCTCTCTTTTGATCCCTGCCAAATCGCTGGTGCTAGCCTACATCTTCTTTCATGTAGGCTATTACAATAACCTCTCTGTTTCCATCGTCAGTCTATTTCAATACAGCACTTAAAGTGATACTTCTGAATATGTCTAATTGTCATGTCTTCTGCCCAAAGCCCTCTTGAAGTATGTATGCCATTTCACCCAGGAAAGGCAAACATCGATGGCATTACATCTCACTGAGTCTTATGTTGTGTCCCAGTGTTATAGCATCACGTTATTAATGGGATCCATCACTAGATTAAAGCACTGGGTCAGGTTATAGCTGTCATTATCCAATCACCTCTCAGTGGTTAGGCCTGGTACCCAGGGACTCCCCCTTCCACACATGGATAAGACAATTCGTATCTAAACCACAACAAGAGAGAGTTTTTCTTTGTATTTCAATTTATATAAAGAGGAGTGGTATCTGCCTTATAGCAGCTGCTCAATAATTACTTGAATGAATGAATGAATGAATGAATGAATGAAGTCTGGTCAGAAGGCTGGGAATTAGCAAAGTAACTTTCCCACATAGGTAGTTGTAAAAGAGTTGGGTGATAAATAGCTATACCATAGTATACTGTGCTGATATTAAAGCAAAAGATTTGAAAGAGACAAACCGTGTTTTTTGCCCTCACTTAGCTCACAGTGCAGAGTGGGAGCTGAGATCCACATTAGGAAAGTAGAAGCAATAGAAACAGATGGCACATCAGCACAGAATGGTGCAGGTGATGCACCAGGTGAACAGTGCCTCCTCAGACATGGGGCGGCAAGTGAAGGTGTTCTCACAGTGCACGCCACTAAACACGGCGCTGAAGGGCTGTTTCCACCCAGTTAGAATGGTTTGATGTGACAGAGAGCTACGGAATTGGAAATCAGGAAGAGAGCTTTGTAATCCATTCCTAGGCCTTTGATCCTAGGATTGTGTTAAAGGAGTTTTAAATATTTTAAGCAGTTCTTGAATACTCGTCAGGTGGAAATAAATCTTTTATTATATGTAGCTCTGGATATAATGAGATCATTTTCTGTTCTTCCAGTGATTAATGAGTGTGCTCCTTCAGTTGAGAGCCCCGGCAGTGGCTGAGGATCCCCTCCCCTGTGGTTTTAAGACCCGACTCTGGTAGGGAGTGGGAGGGAGCGCCACCTGCCGGAGACCAGACTTCTCATTTTCCTTGCTTTTCCTGTTCTGATCCAGCTACCCCGGGGTTACTGCTGTAAACCTGCATACATCACACCAAATTATTACAGTAAATCTAAAAATGCTAGAAATCACCAAACAGTTGACATAGAGAGCTCATTTGGAGGGAATGGGGAACCCAGAGAAGGAGCAGCCAGGCGAAAGTTCTGTACAGCCTTCCAAGTCTGTCAACTAGAAGGAAGTATTTTTCAAGTCTTTTAGGTATACTGACTCTTCTGGCTACTTTGCTGTAAGGACTTATGAAAAAGATCAGTACAGTAGGCACTGAGTCACTAGAGTAAGAAGATAAATAATTAGAATCTGTGTGCATTATCCAGTGTGACGTAGTCACATGATCTAAAAAAGCAATATTATACTTTCTCTCAACCTTTGTTTCATGGCATATATAGTTAAGATTCACCTAAATGTACAGTGCCATGAGATTAATTTGCATTATATATATTATGTTGACTTATTTTGCCAACAACTGGTTTCTCTTACCAAGGAAATCAAGGGTAGCCAACTGAAAGAACAAATTCCCTGTGCGAGGAACTTGCTATAAGGAGGCAGCAATATAATTTTTCTTCTCAGTTTTCTTTTCAGAGTTGAACAGTTTAGACTATTAATAATTGTGCTGTGGCCACAAAGGTGGCCTGGAAGTAGCTCATTGAATGGGGGCATAAGGTCTGTTTCTCAGTACTGGCCCATGTGCTGTTTGTAAGCTTTAGTCTTGGCTAAATTTTTAACATCATAACGTGCCACCAACTCCTGAGAGATCTGTTATGTTCACCTTTGAATCTTTACTTTTCATTAATTTTTGTTAAGTGTCGTTACTTGATTCTACTTTCCAGTTTTTAAAAAAAGATTTATTTATTTATTATGTATACAGTGTACACCTGCACACCAGAAGAGGGCACAAGATCTCATTCTGGATGGTTGTAAGCCACCGTGTGGGTGCTGGAAATTGAACTCAGGACCTCTGGAAGAGCAGCAGTGCTCTTAACCTCTGGGCCATCTCTCCAGCCCCTACTTTCCAGTTTTAAGAGCATCATTCCTCACTCTGACTTTAGAATGTCATAGTGAGTTTATAATACATTATTGTTGTTGTTGTTGTTATTATTCTGATTATAATTTTGCTGCTAGCTGTCTGCTTCCCTGAGGATCTTATAAAAAAAAAAATGGAAATTGTTATTGAAAGTTCTAGTAACCCTGTAGGTTGTAGCTCTAGCTCACAGGACTTCTTCCTAAGTTGGGCCCTTGCCAAAGCCAGTGGGGAATGTGCTGGCAGGGCCTCTGCTGTTGAAATTCCAATATAGAAAGAAATCTCTTCAACTGTTGTGTGCTGGACTAGTTACAACTGAAACCTTTTAGGTACTTGCTCTCTACACTGAGTAATAGGACATACTTGCTATGTTTTTATATGTATGTGTTCATGTGTGTTTTATATAGACACGTGTGTGGAGTATATGTACATGTGTGTATTTCTAGGCCAGTGAGTCCCTGGGACCAGCCCCCCTCCATCTACCTGCTACCAGAATTACAAGCTGGGATTTCATGTGTGTGTCACAACATCTAGAAATTGTATGCATAACTTCTCTGCAAGTATCAAACTTCATAGATATTTATACTTAGATATAAGACAAACGCTTATCAGTTTGTGAGGTAGTCACAGTGTGTTTGAGTAATTAATTTCATGAAGATATTGCTATCTACAACAGCCTATAAAGTATTTTTAAATAAAATTGTATTCTTAGCCATAAAATAGCTGATGGTTTATAAATGAATTTTAAGACAGCCTTTTTTCCCTGATAATAAAATGGTACCATGGGTGAAAGTACCTACATTAGAATAGTGATAAAACATGACTCATTGATTTGGGAGGCATTTTGCTCACTTACCTTTGAATTTCTTAAAGAAATATTCAGGTTTTCCTGCTACTGATTGTGCTCCTGATTTTGCTGCTCGTCCTGTCAAGAATTGCTAGACTGAAAATAGAATGTGACTCGGTTGCTTACAGGATCTGTTAGTAGGACATTTTACTTCCTACATATTTGTTATGTACTGTAAGGCACTGAGAAGTCAGGACACTGAAGAGAGAAGGCTGTTGGGAGCGAGCGTCTACAGCTGAAAAGCATGTGACAGGACAATTCTGAAGAAACCTTCTCCCCAAAGAAAGAATGAATTGTTTTATGTAGCTAGGTCATTAAATTATAACTCTGCCAGGGCTTATGAACTGTGATCTCTAGATTATTAAAAAAATCGACATATAATATAATCCCTGCTTCTGTTAGCACTAAAGTACAGATGGCTAATAAGTAGCTTTAATTTAACAGGACAAGATGAATTGCATTGAAATCTTATGGATTCAGTGTTTGATGTTAAGTAGGAGACATCTTTTCTATTTTAAAAACTTTTTTTTTCTCTTTACTCGGGACATGTCGCTCAGTGGTAGAGCACTCAGAAAGCATGCCCAAGGTCCTGGACTCCACCCCCCAACATGACAAAAAGAAATAAATATTTAGATAAGCCAAAACAAGAACGTGTACGTCTTGGACATGGTCCCTGTGTTGTTGTGGCTGTTGGCTTGTGAGAAGAGTGAGAGTTAGCGAGCTTCCTGCCTTTTAAACATCCTTTCATACTGTGTCTCACCAGGTCCCAGTCATCGCACTCTCGGCCACCGCAAGCTCCTCAATCCGGGAAGATATTATACGCTGCTTAAACTTGAAAAGCCCTCAGGTCACCTGTACCGGGTTTGATCGACCAAATCTGTACTTAGAAGTTGGACGAAAAACAGGGAATATTCTTCAGGATCTAAAGCCATTTCTTGTCCGAAAGGCAAGGTAAAGATGTAACAATAGAGGAAAATTTTTTAATTTATTTTTAGTTAATTAAATAATTAGTTAATTAATGCATTCACTTTACATCCTGGTCATAGGGCCCCTCCCTCCTCTCCTTCCAGTCCTACCCTCCCTCCCCATTCCTCAGAAAAGGGGAGCCTCCCTACCCACCCACCTCAGCTCTTCAAGTCACATCAGGACTGAGTTCATCCTCTTCCCCTGTGGCCTGGCAAGGCGGTCCTGTCAGGGAAAAGTGATAAGAAGTTATTTTAGTTTTTCTATTTCTTTTTTGATATATGTTTAATGTTTCAAATTTTATGTAGCTTTAGCTCAAATTACAATTAATTCATTAATCAATTCAGTGACCTAGATTAAAGCACATTTAAGGATATTTTCATTAACTCTTTTAGGATTTCATATACTATAGTTTGATCGTATTACTTCCCCAGTTTCCCGAGATTCATCATATCTCTCTACTGCTCCCAACTTCTTGCCGTCTTTCATGTTTAAATAACACATCAACTCTCGTTTGTTCTGTCCGTACTTCTGGGTAGAGAGCATCCATAGGTGTATGGGCAACTAGTCAAGAGCTATACAGCCTTAAAGGAAGCTAAGTCTGCCTGTCCCAGAAGCTATCAGCTGTCCATAGTCCCTAAGTTTGGGGTGGGGGCTCAGTGAGCCATTCTTACTCCATTCTAGAACTCTGAGTTGCTTAGTCTTGTGTAGACAACCATGGCTACTGTGACATCATGAGTGTGGCGGTCCTGTCATGTCCAGGAGACACTGACCTTTGGCTTTTACAGTCTGTTTGCCTACTCTTCCATGATGTTCAAAGCATATATATTTTGTGAGAGGCAGAGGTGGCCAGAAACGAATTCTTCTGATACTATTTTTATTTAATATTGCCGTTTGAACAGGACATATGCTTTTAATAATTTACAAGTAAATGAACAAACAAGACATATGCTTTTCTTATGAGTTCTGTCTGCTTTATTGATTGCATGACCTATCTCTTTTGCAGGACTTTTTTTTTTTAATAGTCTGTATATGGAATCTGTACATGTTCCAAGGACTGTCCTAGTTGCTTTATACAAGGAGGCTAGTTAAATCCTCTGTCAAGGAAGTACCTATGTCTTCGTTTTACTGGTTAGGGCAGTGGTGGTCCATGGCTTTAATCTCAGCCAAGGCAGCAAGATCTTTGAGTTCGAGGCCCGCCTGGTCTACAGAGTTAGTTCCAGGACAGCCAAGGCTACACAGAGAAACTCTGTCACAAACAAACAAACAAACAAACAAACAAACCACAAACATAAAAAAACTGTCCACTGTGCTTCTAAGATTTGTTTTTTAAAATATATTTTATATGCTTTATTTCTTTTGTGCTAAAAACTCTTATAATGCCATATTCTCTGATATACCTGCTGAGTGAAAAATGGATATTTTCATGATATGAAGTATTCTGAATAAAGTAAAGCAATTTTCTCCTACCAAATCTAACACAAACCAAATCCAGGTAAGTAAGAACATAGAACATTGGTAGTGTTTTCCTCCTCAAGAAAGGATGACGTGGGGGAGACAGAGCCTAGCTTCAGAAAGCACTTGTTCTTGCTGTGGATGATAGGAAGTAATTTAAGGGACAACTAAGCAATGCTTGTCATTCAGAACAGAATAGAAACATAATGAATGTAGTCATAGTGTTTTGCTGCTGTCGTGGCCTCCTTGAGTAGATTATGCTACAGTTTCCTTTTACAGTAGGGAAGCGTTCTCTTGTCAAAGGCTTCTCCTAAACAGGATGCTCTTACCTCACATCACTCCCTAACCCTTAATCTTTGGTTCTTTTCAGTACACATTGTTCTTAATATCTATAGCTATTTTTTTTATAGTGACCCTCCTCTTTCTTAAAGACATATTTTTAAAGTGCCTTCCCACATCTTCTTTTGTGATATCTCATTTTCCTAATTTTGGTATTATTTGCCTTACAGTATCTTATGCAAATGCTTTCTTCTCGTGTTTATATTAATTCTGCTAATAGAGGTGAATTTTTAGCCAAGACTATTATAATTTCTCCTCAAATATCTAACTCCTTGGTGCTACTTGATGTACTCCATAGATAACTTTTAGATTTATCATCTGCAGACACATCTGTAAACCTTGGAGTAATATTTTATCTTTAGATTATGTATAAATATTTTATGCAACAATGAAGTTATTCATCTACCTATTAAACAAGTAAAGAATAATCTATTGTGTTGCCTTTCTAAAAGTATTTATGCCCTTCCCTTATAAATTTTAAAATCAGTTTCTTTCTTTCTTTTTTTTTCAAATTTTTTTTTACAAAACAAACTGATTTCTGATTTTAACTTTAATTTGTGCCAATATTGAATGTCAGAGTTTTGAGTTCACACAGTTCGTTTCCATGCTTGTCTTCCCATAATGCTTTGGAGTTTTGGGGAGTTGAAGTGTTATCCTTTTGGTCCACTCACACCTGTAAGACTTTTACTTAGTAGAGAGCAGAGATTATGAAAGATAAATCTCAAACCATGATAAAACCTACATATAATAGCCGCATTTGCATTCTCTGTCTCCCACCCTCACTCCTTGCCTTCTCACAGTTCTGCCTGGGAATTTGAAGGCCCTACTATCATCTACTGTCCTTCCAGAAAAATGACAGAACAAGTTACTGCTGAACTTGGGAAGCTAAACTTAGCCTGCAGAGCATATCATGCAGGCATGAAAATTAGTGAAAGGAAGGATGTTCATCATAGTTTCCTGAGAGATGAAATTCAGGTAGGAGGACCGCCCATCTTTCTTTGAATTCTTCATAGGAAATTTGAATATCCACCAAATATGTACTCAGCAAAAATTTTCAAGTAATTTTGTTGTGTTAAGCGCAGTGTCATTGCTTTGGTAAAGGTAGACATTGTATACTGAAAATAAGTATAACAAGCCACACAGCTTAATACAAATAGCAAATTTTGTCTGTTACTGAGCTACACAGAGGAAGAACAGGAGCTCTGTCAAAGTAGGGTTTGTAATGAGAGTGGCCCTCCAGGAAGGTGACATGTGAGTGGAGGCTATGCTTGTCAAGTTTACCAGGTCAGGAGGTCATGAGGGCAGAGGAGTTGGCTGTAGAATCCCAGGAAGGAGCAGCAGGTGCAGGGACACTGTCCTGTGAGTGCACCCTGGGCTCAGAGCGTGAGTCCTTTGAATTGGTCTGAGGGGTAGGTGAGTGGTAGGAAGGGCACAGCACGGGAACAGTGCGGGGAGCGGAGCCGACCACAGGAAGGCTGAGGAGGTGGCTGCGCAGCTTGAAGATGAGAAGGGTCAGTGGGCTCATACTTCCTATTCTTTCCTACAGTAGGAACAGCTCTAATGCTTGTTATGGCTTTTTGCCCACTTTTATTAATACTTTTATTGTTTCAGTAATAGGGCACTTTGTTGGATAGCATCTGCTGTACTACCCGTCTTGATTACTTTTCTGTTGCTGTGCTAGGGTACATGACCAAGGAGGCTTTGAGAAGAAAGAGTTGATGGGGGCCTACAGTTTAAGAGTGACTCTGTGATCAACATGGTGGGGAGCATGTCAACAAGCAGGCAGGCGTGGTGCCAGAGCAGTACCTGACAGCTCAAGCACCAGGCATAGAGAGCTTCTAGAATGCCATGGACTCTTGAAACCTCAAAGCCAGCCTTAAAGCCCACCCCTTCCAACAGTCCTATTCTTCCCAAACAGTCCTACCACCTATGGATCAATATTCAAACATGTGAACCTATGAGAGCTCATTCAAATCACCACACTGCCAACTTACAACTTGATCGAAACATCAGTATTTTTAAAAGATGGCTTTAAAACCTTCAGTGATCTTTCATCTATCTATCTATCTATCTATCTATCTATCTATCTATCTATCTATCTCTCTATCATTTATATCTGTGCATGACTGCTTTATTTCCTCTTTCTAATGCAGAAAGTTACTAATATGAATTTATATTGTAAAAATTAAAGTTTATATTAATAGTTGCATTCTAGCTAACACCAGGTAGTGTTTTGTTTAACATCTGGTCCTGTAGAATCCTTCCTGGTCATAGCTCAAAACTGCACATATGTTTTGAAGCCTTTTCCTTTTTTAACATGGTGAAATGTGTGTTATTATTTGTGTAGAATTGTTCAGGACTCTTAGAATTGATTACTTTCTGTTGAGTGTCTACTGAATTTATAAATGTAATGATTTCTAAATAGTCACTTTCTTAGCATTTTACAGTGGATTTTTATTTTATGGCAGGCACAGGAGCAGACCCCCATTGCTCCTCGTTTGTTAGACTGATGCTTAGAACAATTTTCTATTTCATAATTAAAAAATAAATTTTAATTTTAGTATATACTCAGATCAAATCACATGTACATCTAGTTTATGATTTTTGCTTGTAATTGTTTGTTTGCAAATTTTATCTCAAGTTTACTTTTGTCCTTCTGACTTTTGTCACTTTAAGATGCCCTTTCTTGTATGAAATGATGAATTACTTATTTTATAAAATAACTTTAATTTAGACCTGAAGGTTTATAGGCTTAGTGTGAAATCTGACTGGTAGGTTAGTTAACATCATAGGAAATCATGTGGTTAAGATTAGAGCTATATTGCTCACTAGCTACTAGCTGTATCGAACTTGTCTTCTTTGCCCAAAGCTTTCACTTTCTGTACATGTCCCTTTGTCACTGTTCTTTCACCCTTCTTTGGCATGTTCTATTTGTTTAGTATCTTTTGTTGTTTTCGCTTCCTATATCCTTCCTTTCCTTCTTTCTGTCATTCTCCTGGGCCAACTAGAACCACATTATTAATGACATTTAATCTTATTTATGCTTGCAAATAATTCTGTTGTACCTTCAATGAGAAGTCTTCTCTCCTTTCCTCTCCCAGTCCTTCCCACTGACTCTGTAGGTGTTATTGCTCTGTCTTGCCATAATTTGCCGACATTACTATCTTAATTTTTTGTTAGTTTTGTGGTTCTCTATTGACCCCCCCCCACTAAAAATGTCACACATTCGCCTGTCTTTCATATGTGTGACTACTGTCCTTTCCCTTCTGCGTCTGCACCCTAGACCTCATTCCCTTCCCTGTGAGTTTATTATTATAATTCTTGTTAGATAGTATATGGTTATTAACCCAAACCTAAGCCTTTATAATATATTGTTATGTTTCTTGCTTAATGTTTTGTATTCTTGCTACTAAAATTATTGTTTTCCGTGAATTAGTGAATATATTACTAATTCTTTTGTGAGTTTTTTCAACTGTGTAAACTTTATTTCAGTGAGTCCATTAATATTAGGTCGTTTGACAATTTTATCTTCTTGGTGTTATACCCATCTTAAAGACGTAGCATTAACTGCGTTTCACCGTGCAGCCAGGATAATATAATTCTTAGAATACGACATTCTGCTGTCAGTTGAGGACACTTGAAACTCGATAATAACAAAAGTTTTATTTACTATAGAAACTGTTTCTCATAGCTTCTGGTATCTAGAGAAACGGCTTTATTTGCTAGTTCTTATTGAGATAAACAAGTGTCACGTTTTATGATTTATAATAATTTCCCAGTCTGTACGTAAAGTTATATTTAATTCAGTTTTATGAACAAGCTACTGTTTTATTTTCAAGTTTCAGTTATGTTGAAATGTGATGCTCACTCTGTGTTGCTGTTCATCTTCAGTGTGTTGTAGCCACTATAGCTTTTGGAATGGGCATTAATAAAGCTGACATTCGCAAAGTTATTCACTATGGCGCTCCCAAGGAAATGGAATCCTATTACCAGGAAATCGGCAGAGCTGGCCGTGATGGTCTGCAGAGTTCTTGTCATGTACTCTGGGCTCCAGCAGACTTTAACTTAACTAGGTAAGAATGCTTATTGCTTTCATCTTACAGATTTCTCTTTTCCTTTCCAAAAAAGTGTTTGAGGGAGTGTCCACAATTTCCAGTGATCTCTGATTGTATTTAAAGGGGTCTCCATTGAAAAGTAAGCAAAACTAACAGGACAGCCATGAAGAGCATTTGTGGTGAGTCTTTTCACATAGGACTCTGGTCCAGGTCTGTCAATGTCCAGTTATGATGAGGCCTTCACAGATCGTGACTGGACTTTGATGCGTACCATAGGTCTTATGGCACACTGGCCTGTTGTACCGCAGTGAGCAGTTCCCACACTTTAAATCTGCAGGTGATATGGCTGCAGTTTTACTTAACTAGATACCATGTGTTTTGCTATTTTTTTTCTTCCAGTGCTATAATGGCCCTTATTCTAAAAGATGTGTCCAATTCTTCCTTGACACTCTTCACTATTTTCCATGATTGGTTTCATAAGTACATCCCACTACTCATAGATGGAAAGTTGCCTTGTTGGTAAAGCCTTGTTGACAGACTTCTGTCATAAAATAGTAAGTGTTCATGGTTTAAAGTAAATCAATACTTACTTAAATACTAAGTAAATTGTCACTTAAGTTCTGTCAGGCTGTAGTAGAAATAACAGCTTCAACTTGAAAAATCTCAGGGGCAGTATTTACCAGTTTATCTATGGGGAAACAGGAAAAGGAGCCAGTGCAGCTCAACTAGTGAGCCTGGCAGCATAAGGGGCTTTCAGGTGTCCCACCAGGCTGATGAGTAAGTTAGGACCCTCAGTGCATAGATTATCTTATTTAAATGATTACTGAGCCTACCCAGGTGTTGTTCATCTCCATAATTCCTCAAGGTCTTGAGTAAATGCCTTCTTCTAAGAACTGAGCTAGTGCTGAGGACACAAAGGTGACTAACACAGTGCCTGCCTTTGGACTCAGAGTCTAGGTGGGACGAGAGGACACAAAGGTGACTAACACAGTGCCTGCCTTTGGACTCAGAGTCTAGTAGGACGAGAGATGTTAAGTAGAGAACTGCCTATTATGCATGCATGGTGTTCTTTTTACTAATCCGATTTTGTATTTGGAAATGTTGATTATTAAATATTTTTAAACAATCATATGAATATATCTTTGTTGTTGCTGCTTGTTTTAAGACAGAGTCTCATTCTGTACTGTTGGCTGGTCTGGAATGTAACCAAGCTGGCCTTGATGTGTGCTACTACCTCTGGCCCAAATACGTTTGATAAATGCTATGTGTAAAGGAAGTTGCTTAGCGTAGAGTGCCATTTACTGGCTTGAAAAGCCAGGTAAGACTTCCCCGAGGAAGCAGTAGCTAAAAAGAGTAGGGTTAGAGAAGTAAAAAGGTTTGCTATAAAATCTAAGATCTTTCTAGGAATAGTCAGTGTGTTTTACTTTGTAACATGTACAGCTGAAAACTCTGGCCCCCTGTAAGCAAGCATTCTTAACCACCAAGTCATCTCCAGGCCAGGCACCGGAGTCTTTATCAAGCCATTTAAAAACTAAATGTAAGTGGGATAGAACACATCTATGCAAGCTGCTGTTAAAGCTGGAAAATATCAAGTATCACTTGGTTAAAACCAGATGTTATTTTATTTGTGCATTACACTAACATGCTAGAAACATTATAGGCTTGAGTTTTATAATACAAGCTCATCAGTAGATACAGTTCAGTTTACATGAGTTTAGAAATATAATCTAAGGAGTTTATCACATTAAGATTGATCAGGAAGTAATAGTGGCACCAGAATACCTACACTGTTGTCACTTAAAATCCATAGTGACTTCTGGGACTCTCAAGATACCAAGATACCAGAGCTCAAGGCTGTGATACAAAACAGCGTAGTATTCACATAAAGGCTGTGTACTCGCCTATATACTTTCTCTGTAGCTTATATATAGCAACTATTTTAAATGAAATGATGTGTAAATAGTTTATATTGTAATATTTAGGGAATAATGACAAGAAAACAGTCTTACTGTGTTCATTGCAGATGACTGGGGTATAACTGGGGTTAGCTGACCCTCAAGTACAGTACAGAGGATGAGCTGCTTTGGCTTTTAGTACAGATACACTACTCTCTGTATCAGTGACAAAGGGAATAAAGCTATAGGGTGAGAATAAACAGGCTTGAGCAAGGCTCGAGGATGAATTTGTCCCCTCACAATTTTAAGCTTGTACGAGAAGACAATGGGTTGCTAGGTCTTAGCCAGAAGAGCCACCGTGATTAATAGGAGTTTTAATCTATCTTATGTTAACAGTCTGTGATAAGGAAAGAAACTTGTCTAAGTGACCATGCAATGATTTTAACTAACTAATGTTTATTTATTTGTTAATTTTGTGATGCTCGTTATCAAATCTGGGCCTCTCTCATGCTTGACAAACATATGTAGAGCACAGCTTTGGTTGCTATTATGTAATTTTATAATTCTTTATTGTGTGATTTTGTATTTCTTACCATAGAGCCAGAGCACAGGCACTGTCCCAGTGATTATAGTTACTGTATTTATAGTCATACACAGTAGTTACTGCCATTTTTTGTTTCAAAGAGAACAATTTGGAGAATAATTGCAATCTTAGTTAATCTTTGACTGTCTATAAATGATTTCTTTTAATGTTAATGATTTTAGAATTGTTAATTTTTTGTGAAATATTAAATTTAGCTCATTTAATAGTAGCAAAAGAAAAATAAAATAATAAATATTTTGCTGAGTTTCTTTTTCTCAAATGAAACAAACATGTAAATGAACATGGATAAGATCAAATAAATATATTTCATCCCAATCAAATAGAAAAGATACAATTCTGAGTGTAGGCATTTGTTTTTCTTATTTATTCTATCTCTGAAGGATGAGGAAATTAATAAAAATAATTTTTTAAAAAATCTATGATCTTGTAAGTATGATAGCACAGGAATTAGCATTTCTAGTATAGGGGATTCGGAGGAAAAAATACATTGGGAGTGGTGCTATCCATTGAAAATGTTTTTAAATAATAGATCATTTGTATATTCAAACTTTCCTGAAGCCCTTGAGAATTATGTATAGATATTTTGATTAATTAGAAGGCTGGTTATGACAAACATTAGCAAGTGAAGTCCATAAGTTCAGTATTATCATTTAGTTCTCATTTATTAAGTCTGAATGTCATATTTCAATATCAAAAATTCATTTTACACAGACTTTTGATTCTTGGAAATATGTGCAACACTGCCTGGAAGATTTCATCACCTGATTATTGAAATTCATAGAGTTTGGCCACAGAAGGCTAGAAAGTAACAGCTGTGATGAGCTACAGCAGCACTGCCATTTAAAGATACAAACAAACGTGCTGCTGCTGCTGTTACTCTACAGTTCTAAACCAATTCATTAATGTGGCCAAAAAGTTAGTTACAACTGAACGAGGGAAAAACTTAATTCTAATACATTACTATTGTGCTCAGGTGACCCACAATATAGAGGGACAAATTTGGAGGGCTGAGCTGTTCTCTGAAAAGCCAGTGGAACTAGATAAAGGTTCAGACTGGAGTGATGGGATGAAGGCTGAGACTGGAGTGATGGGATGAAGGCTCAGACTGGAGTGATGGGATGAAGGCTCAGACTGGAGTGATGGGATGAAGGCTCACACTGGAGTGATGAGATGAAGGCTCAGACTGGAGTGATGGGATGAAGGCTCAGACTGGAGTGATGGGATGAAGGCTCACACTGGAGTGATGAGATGAAGGCTCAGACTGGAGTGATGAGATGAAGGCTCAGACTGGAGTGATGGGATGAAGGCTCAGACTGGAGTGATGAGATGAAGATTCACACTGGAGTGATGGGATGAAGACTCTGCCTGGAGTGATGGGATGAAAGCTCAGACTGGAGTGATGGGATGAAGGCTCAGACTGGAGTGATGGGATGAAAGCTCAGACTGGAGTGATGGGATGAAGGCTCAGACTGGAGTGATGGGATGAAGGCTCCGACTGGAGTGATGGGGATGAAAGCTCACACTGGAGTGATGAGATGAAGGCTCAGACTGGAGTGATGGGATGAAGGCTCAGACTGGAGTGATGGGATGAAGGCTCAGACTGGAGTGATGGGATGAAGGCTCAGACTGGAGTGATGAGATGAAGGCTCAGACTGGAATGATGAGATGAAGGCTCAGACTGGAGTGATGGGATGAAAGCTCACACTGGAGTGATGGGATGAAGGCTCAAACTGGAGTGATGGGATGAAGGCTCAGACTGGAGTGATGGGGAGGAAGGCTCAGACTGGACTGATGGGATGAAGGTTCACACTGGAGTGATGGAGGTGAAGGCTCAGACTGGAGTGATGGGCCTCTTTCAGTTCTCATTACATAGATTCTTTAACATTCTCAGAAAACACCCATTAAAATAACTGATTTATTTTTATAAAAAATCCAGGATTCATGTATTAGAAGCTTACTAAAAACTAGGACATAAGTGATCCATAAATCAAAATGAAAACCTTGAGAGTTATCAATGGAACTCTCTGGTCAGGGGCATGGTTGGGAAGAATGCAGGCCGTTTTGGGGGAATAAAATATTATTTGTTGAAATGCAGTAGGGGGATCTGGGGGGTATTAAAAAGAAAATAACAAAATTGACAGTACAATTTTAAATAGTCTTGTGATTTTCAATTGGCAGGCATCACTTTATTGAGATACACAATGAAAAGTTCCGGTCATATAAGTTAAAGATGATTATAAAGATGGAAAAATATCTTCATTCCAGTCAATGCAGACGACAGTATGTATTTTTTTAACCAATTAGAAGCATAGGCCTTCAAATGGGACTTTTAAAAAGTTAATTAAAAGTATTTTTAAAGAATATTTGCTGTCATGTCCCCTTGATAGGGAGGCCCAATGCCACTCAGAGGAAGGATAGCAGACTACCAAGAAGAGACTTGATACCCTATGATCATATTCAGGGGGAGGAGGTCCCCCTCAGTCACAGTCATAGGGGAGGGGAATGGGGTGAAAGCGGGAGGGAGGGAGGAATGGGAGGATGCACGGATGAGATACCAATTGAGATGTAATATGAATGATTTTATTTTTCAATAAAAAAAGAGAAGACAAACAAAAAAGAAGATCAAAAAAAGAATATTTGCTGTATACATGCTGAGTTTTAAGCAGGTTTATTTGTGTTTAAATGAATTGATATGATGTAATGAGGTCCCAGATAAATACAGTAATAGTGATAACATGTCTATATTTGGTAAAATTTTCTCTTTATCAGAATCATCTTGTCTCATTTTGAGGACAAACGACTACAAAAGGCCTCCTTGGACATTATGGGAACTGAAAAATGCTGTGACAATTGCAGGCCCAGGTAAAAATTTCTTCTTGATGAACATTCTAGAAGCTGTTGTTTCTGTTTCTCTTCCAATTATGCTTAATTAATTTTTTGTTGGAGCATAAGTAGTGTAGTTTTAAAAAAAAGATATAGTTACTTTATTTAAAATAAAACAAATTGAAGACATTTACTTTTATACTGTAAAGTCATAAAATGGTAGGCCTAGCTAGAAAACAGTTGTATTTAAATATAAATAGCCTAAAAATGGTCATTAAAGATATAAATTATCCAACTTGATTTTAAGAGCATTCTACCTGATGTTTTCCATAAGGGCAACTACAATTATGCAGATAGGTTAAAAATAATGACTACAAAATACTGTGAAAACACCAATCAAAAGAAAACTTAAGTCACTATTTTAATATTTTGCAGTGGGGACTTTGGAGCAAAGCATATTGTCAGGGATAAAGAATGAGACTGAACAATGCAAAAGTGTCACAGTTCTCCAGAGAAATGGCACCAAGGATAGAGCTAGAGAGAGAAGGGGCGAGGTGGAAGGAACAGAGAAGTGGGGGAGGTGATGGACACTGTTGGTGAGTCTTAAAACTTGTAGAGTAGGCCAATGGTCTGCACACTACCTCAGATAAGAGTAGATGTTACAGTGTTGAATCAGAATTCCTTGTTCAGCAAACCTGTTTCTGCTAAGACTTTCAACTCAAAGAAGATGATTATTGAGTGCAATTTCCACATTTAAAGTCACATGATCATAAATAGTATGATCTACAAAATACATTTGCTGTGGCATCTGGATTATTGTCTGACTAAGCAACTGAGCTCACTTTGACATGTAACCTATACAACCCAGGAGATATAACCCCAAATGCACATAGACTTCACATAGAGCCTACAGAACTAAAATGGGGACCAGAAACCCACAAGTGTATTTGGTGACATCGATGTCTGCTTACAAGTCATTAATAGAATTAATGGAAAAAATGAGTAAGTCATGCTGGGAGTGATGGGCATGCCTGTAATGGTGAGATTCAGAGGTTCAGACAAGAAGACAAAAAAAGAGTCTGAGGCCAGCCTGCACTTCAAGAGACTTCAAGATGAGCCTAGGCCCCATAGTGAAACTGTGTCTCAAGATACTGAGAACAAAAGAAAAGTAAGACTCAACAACAACAACCATGACCCACCCCCCAACAGACCCCAAACAAACCCCACTAAACCCACGAGGAGATAAAGGAACGAAGAAGGCTATGCTGTCAGCAAGCCAGGTCTGATTAATTTCTTAGACGCATGTCATCCATTCTTTCCAAGGGCAGCACAGTACTTATATACTTGTGTTTTCCTCTGAGTCATAAAGCAAACCCTAACGAATGAAGAAATATCCTATTTGGATAAAATATGGTTTTTGCTTTAATGGAGTCAAGCTAGAAAGCAGCAGTGCCAAGAAAAGGGAAATCTCCAAATCCTTAGAAACAAAACAATGCACTTCAAATAACCTGTGAGTCAAAGGCTTACAGCAAATCAGAAAATGTTCTGAACTGATGAAAAAGAATATGAAATGTCTGGAATGTAGCTAGTATGATTGTGCAAGATAATTTAGTGTCAGAGACAGCATAAGGAGTGCAGGTTTCAAATAAATAGCAAAGCATTCACTTTAAGAACCAGGCAAATAAGAGGAAAATGAACAGGACAGGCATAATAAAGATAAGTGTATAAATTAGTAACATAGAAAATGAAGAGAGGAAAGTCAGTGAACTGAGAGGCTCGTCATTTTACAGGACTGATAGAAAAAAAGGGAACACAGATTACCAGTATCAAAAGGAAAGAAATTTTACTGCTGATCCATAGTCATGAGGATAAAGGGGACAAAGTCAGGCGACAAAGAGGATGCGCCGAACAAGCCAGTTTAATGGAAACGCAGTAATACAGATCTAATGGACCAGTTAATCGACAGTGCTTAGGCATGGCGAAACATAACCGGAATACTCACCTAACCATCATAAGGATTGAATTCTTCCTTTAAAACCTCTGAAAAGAAAACTCTCTAGCCCGCATGGCTTCAGTGACAAAGTGTAGCAAATACTTAGGTGGAGAAATAGCCCCAGTGCTACAGTGTGGTTCCACGGGCACTTCCTCTAGGAGACAGAACTCTAGGGAAGACCAGCTGCTGTCAGAGCTTAGCGGCAGGGAGAGTGGATCTGAGAGCAGTGCAGTCACTGGGTCTCGATTGTGACGAAGGTTAGATGAATCTGTGTATAGGAACATGCACAGTTTGTTATATTGTAAATAAAATAAACACAGGTGTTTCGGAGGGTAAGAGCACTGGCTGCTCTTCCAAAGGACCTGAGTTCAGAAACCACCTGGTGGCTCACAACTATCTGTATTGAGATCTGGTGCCCTCTTCTGGCACACAAGCAAACATGCAGGCAAAACACTGTATACATAATAAAGATTTAAGGGGGAAAAAATGACCTCCCTTTAAAAATAAATAAAAAAACAAATACAGATGGCACCTCTTGGGGTTAGTTGTCTCTAGATGTAGTGGCTCTGTGTCAGAGGCAGCACTGGTAGGCATAGAAATGTCAAAACGTTTAGAAATTAGTGATAATCAGAAAGGTATATATTTAAAGGGGTATGATACGGGATAGGTAATACTTTATGGGAGCTTGGTAAGTTTAAATACTCTGAAGAAGGTCCCCTAAGCGTTCCTAAAGGAGGTAAATGGGAGAAGAAACTTAAGCAGTTTTTTTTAATCCAAACATGATTTTTTTCTCTGGAATATTGGATGCATTCTTATTGCTATTTTAAAGATATCTATGACGTGGGAAATAGTTGGACTTGGTAATTGACATGTATTAGCTGATAGTCTCAGAGGACTTCTTTTGTTCTCAAGCTAAAAAAATTCTCATTTACATTAATGACAATTTTACATCCACTTGGAGGATGACTAAGGGATTTAACTTCTAAGTGTGCCAGCACGGAAGCATATAAGCTCTGTGTTATATTTAAAAATTATTAGGGTTCAAACTAACATTGTTACCTCACAGAATTTTTTTTAACTTAAAATATCTCTCTGGCCTGAATCTTGAGACCAGGCATGGTAAATCACCCAGGAAAGAAAGAGGTTTCTGCAGACACCAAAAACAGCATTAAGGAGAGAGGTGAAAGCCCCAGTGCCCGAGCAGCTCTGAGCTCTTCCCACCCTTTCTACTCAGCTGGCCTTTTTTATTGTTTGTTTTTGTTTTTACATTTTTTTGTTTTGTTTTAAGATCATTATCCAAAGTCCTACATACCAGAAAAAAAATGAGAGCTTTAACATCTTACGGTTTTCCTACTTATTTTAATAACAGTAAACTACTGTTTTGAAGTGTTCACAATCACAGAAGAAATGTATGTGAGACAGAAACAGAAACACAAGTAGGAAACGTGTAGATGTGATGGTCTGTTATGATTTGTGTCTCGGGTCTTAGCGCACATGCTGCTGATTGTAATAAGCTTTACTTGTAGCTTTTGAAGTATTGGGCACATTTGAGGTGTTTTCACATGTTTCATAGTTGCATCTTTTTATTTCTAAAGGAACATGCTTTGTCTGTGTTTTCTTAGCATATTATTACTTTTCTTCAGATTGACTCATTGCTCTTCCACTAACAACTCAGAGGACACATCCCAAGACCTTGGTCCACATGCATTTCAACTACTGTCTGCCGTGGACATCCTACTGGAGAAGTTTGGGATTGGGATGGCGATTTTATTTCTCCGAGGCTCTGTAAGTGTATCTGTAATGGCTGCAGTGACAGTCTCTGACAGTGCTTTCCACCGTGTAATTGTGCCTCTGGCTTTAGATGACTTACTGCCAATGCAGAGACACCTTGGGCTCCATCTTTGCTGTGCATTTGTTGCTTTAGACAAGTCTTGTATCACATCAGATGCTGCTTTGCTGAATTGTAAACTGGTGGTCAGGTGTGTGCAGCAGCCTGGAAACAGTGGATTAGCTTGCCACCACAATTGCATTAATCCCTAGATTAGTGTTTCTTAGGAGAATTAAGGAAAGTTAACTTTATTGTGTCAAGGGACTGGTAGAATGAAATTATATCTTCTGATGCCCAGACAGGATTATGTTCTTTGTGTAAAACTTTAGTTTCAGGGATTTTTTGTAAGCAGCTGTGTTCTGCCATAGTATACAGCAGCATAGTCTGTCCTTGGATGGTATTTTACACCAGAAGTCTTTACCATTCTAAGAAGGAGACTTTGTTTATTTTGGTGCTTTACCAGTGAACAGCCAAGTATAATTGAGCTACTTTCTGTTTTGAGTGATTCTCGTGCCCTCATGCTGGCAAATGTCAGACACAAATATGTTTAGAGAGCTTGTTTTCTGTAGTCCTTCTGTTCATGTGGTAATTTTATTTCTGAATTAAAAGTCTGTAAATTTAAGAATTATATATTAATATCACTTAAATAAACCAAGAGTAGCAGGCAGAATACTTTGCATCTAAATCTTCTTATTAAAAATATGCTTTATAGTAGAGGCTAAATGCTCATTTTGTATATAGATTTTAAAATCACTAAGGTAAGCATTTGCTTGTTAAATATTCAAATGCTTCATGTAAATGCTTTTGCTTTTGTAGAAAGCAATTTCTGGGATTAGTTGTGAAATGCTTTTAGTGAAGCACATTGAGAACTTGTACTGCTGTTCAGGCATGCTGTCAAGATAATAGGGCTTAAAATTTTGGTTTTAAATGGCAAAGATGCTTAAAATTTTAACAGTAGAATTACTGCCTAAGGAATTTTAATTTTTATCAGCTCTGCAGGACAGCTCAAATGTAATTGAACTTTATCCATTTTTTTTTTTAATCTTTGTCACCTTTAAAACCCCTGTGTCCAATGTAAGTATGTAGTTTATGAGAGGTATCCCTGTTTTGATTTGGTGCAATCCAGCTATAGCCAATATCAATAAATACGTTTGTTTCTAGGCAAACTTCAAGTGGTCACAAGAGGGATCAGGTTTCGCTTATTATTTGAAAACCACGTCAGACCTCTTACATTGACAGTGTCTTCTGGGAGTCCTCAAATTAAGCAGTTCATCCTTAGTGAAACTTTATACTACCCTTGCTAGCTAAAAGTATAAAGCTTTTAAAAAGTATCACTTAATGAAAATATGTAGATGCTAACGATAGTGAAAACAAGGCAAGTTACCAGTGGTCTTGATATCTACTGGGATATCACTGAAAAATTATAACTGTAATTCTCTTGAGAACTAAGAAAGTTGTTCCCCTTAACCAATTTAGGACAAGTTATACCTTTGTATGTAATTTTAATATGTAAGATGATACATCAAACTGTTTTGAACTTATTTTGAAGAGATTAGTTTTACAAACATTAATATGGTTTCAGGAGTACTTGATTCCATCCTACATGTTTTTCCAAATATTATAATCAGCTCTTCAGATTATCCATAAATTTATAAAGTAGAGTTTAAAATTTTGTTTTAATGTCTAATTAGAAAGTAGCCAATATTGTCTAGAGAACTTTGTTTTAACTGACTAAACAGTTCACTGTGTAAAAATCTTTGGCACTGCTCAAATATGCCATAACATAGTCAATAGCCATAATTTAAAGAAAAGCACTTTAATCATTTGCATGCCAAGATTAACATCTTCCTGAAAGCCTTATCAAAGTCCTAATTCCTATCATGACTTCAGAATAAGGTATGTACCACTTAAACAATATTTTAGGCTTTGTGAGTGTACATGTGTGCAGGTGCTGTCACCTATGTGTGCACATGCAAGCACCAGAGTAGATGCTCTCACCTGTGTGTGCACATGTGACCACCGGAGCTGGTCGTTGGATGCCTTCCTCTGCTACCATCCACCTCATTTTTGTTCTTTTGGTACAGTTTGTCACTGGAGCTCAGGAGCCTTGCCTATAAGCTCCTGACATCCGTCTGACTCCAGTTGCTGCCACCCCATGCTACAGTTACAGGCATAGTCTCCCCATCTAACTTGTTTTCTTAAATAATATTTTATTAGCTTTTTGAGAACTTCATTCACACTTGAACTATATTTTGGCCATAATTAATCACCACTATTCTCCTAACTCTTCCCAGGCCCATCCTTCTGCCTCTCACCCCAATCCCAACTTTATGGCTTCTTTCCCCATCCTATCTCCTGGTGATGGGTATGGAGCCATCTACTGGAATGTCTTTAACCTACCAGGAGCTTTAAAGAGCATACCAACACTCTTAAAGAACAATGACTCTTCCCCCAAACCGATCAGGTGTCAACAGTTGCTCAGTAGGGGCTCATCTTCTCTGCCCCATTGCTGAAAGTTTTACTAGCTTGATTGCATGCAGGCAAATACAGATACTGTGAATTAATGGGCCCAGTGCCCTGTAATGTCCAAAAGACACTGTTCTGTCCCAGTTCTACACCACCTCTGGCTCTAACAGTCCACACACACACACACACACACACACACGCACACACACACACACACACACCACCTCTGGCTCTAACAGTCCACACACACACACACACAAACAAACACACACACACACAAACCCTGCCCCCCCCACACTTTGGGTTGAACCCTCAGCTTAGGGAAAGGAGTATGTTATACTCTGGCTCTTACAGTATACACACACACACACACACACACACACACACACACTTTGCGATGAACTGTCAGCCTTGAGGGAAAGGAGTGTGATACGGATGTCCCATTTGTGGATGAACACTCTATAGATACTTGTTTGCTGTGCTTTGACCAGGTGTGAGTTTGAACATTAACCACCATCCCCTGCACAAAGAACCTTCTCTGATGAGACTCAAGAGTGGTACTAATCTATGGATATAGGGATAAGAATTTAGAGGCAAGTTTAATACTATGTTAGTTTAGCAAAATAATAGTAATAGATTCACCCCTGGGAACTGTGAGCTTCCTGGCTAAATGTTCTGGCCAGATTTACAGTATCATGTCTGTATTTCCTCCCTTGGAGTGAACATGGGAGTGGTAGGCAGAGGACAATACTTCAGTCCTCTCAGAAAGTTACCCCTATAATATCCACACCTCTCTTGTACCCATGGGCATATCTGGCCATGGTGGTTGTTATTTTAGTGCACAGAATTAATAGGCTTGATGACTTGCTTTCCGCCAGCAGCCCGCATAGCACCTTGTTGTACTATGAAAGGTAGCCAGTAGAAAGGAAGCTTCCTGGTCAGTACCAGCTTGGATTCTGTACCCTGTATTGTTCAGGGGCGGGGGGTGTCTAAAGGACAAACTGAGCAACAGTTTGAAAGTAGGTATCCCACACCTAACATATGGGTGGTTGGGAACTGTTACTGAAATTTGGAAAGAGAAGTTTGTGAGGAGGGATTCAATAGGTGTGGGGAATATAGTTGATATAGACATTTGGACACAGAGAGTGGGAAGAATGATGAAAGATAATGCCATTTGCAGTAAGAAAAAAAAAACTTACTACAAAAAGAAAATTGGTTTTTGAAGAAGTTAATTTGGAGAAGTGGCAGGTTTTCATCTCTCTTCCCCATTTTCTGTTGTACCAGAGGCTAATACAAAGGTTTTGCCTCTACAAAAACTCTCCCTTTGCGTGGGGTGCCCTGCCCACCAGCTGTCTTTACTCTAGCGTTTTTATTCATCAGTTCTTGGGTTCTGCACTCTGTAATACGTCACCTTTTTGAACCTTATTTTTTCACGTTGACTTTTAAAGAAAAGTACACTATGAAAATATCCCTTTTCAAGATTACATTCAATGGCACTATATATAGGTTCTCAGAGCTAAAACTGGCAAAATAGATACTATATTCTCTCTGTTATGACTTTCTCATTCTAAGTAGCTTTGGTGATTTAGTGGATTCAGTGGATAACTTGGAAAATTACATTAACTAGAACATTTAGGCAGTAAACAAGGATGTCTTGCGTAGAGTAAGATATCATTATATATTTGTCCAAAGCTTTATTGTGAGGCTGGAGAGATGGTTTAGTGGTTCAGAGCTGCTCTTTCAGGGGACCTCGGTTGGGTGGCTAGCATCCACATGGCAGCTCACAGTCTTATGTAACTCCAGATGGAGAGGAAACAGCCTTCTTCTGGCTTCCATAGGCAGTGCATGCACATGGTGCAATACATGCGTACATACATACATACCTACATACATACAGGAAAATACTCTTATACATTAAACAAAAATTAAAAAAAAAACTTTATTATATTGTTTTAAAACCAATTGCCCAGTTTAGTTTGAGCTTCTACTTGTACCAGAAAAGTGCTTTAAAAACAAAGATGTAATATATGAAGGAATAAATAGGGTTCATTCTCTGCCTGGTGGTTACCATGGAAACATGGTTATATAAATTTATTTACATACACAGTATTCGCAATGATTATTGATCTTAAAGGGAAGAGGTACTTTCTACTAATTAGGAAAAGCCTCATCACTTCATTCCAGTAAATGTGTACGTTCAATTTCAGTTTTTTTTCTGCTTAGGAAGAAAAAAGGCAAGAGAGCTAGAAATGCTAGTAGGCAACTTAATACTTTTGGTGTTATTGCTAAACAATAGAACCTCCTGCTACAAAGGTAAGCCCCAATAGCTCTTAATGACTAGTCAGGGAAAGCTGATTGCATACTGATGAAGAATATTATGGACTATATGTATATCAAAATGGTTGCTATTGTTAAAATAACATCTTTTACATATGCTGTTTATTTGGAATGGACATCTGAAATGCATTCCTTTGTCAGGGGCAATTACAGTGCACTCTGATAATTGTAGTCTCCATATTGTACATTAGTGCTTAAAATGCACTAATTTACCTGGCATGTGTTTGACTTCAGAAGCATTTTCCAGTTGACCCACAGTGAGGTTAGCGTCCACATGGCGTACAGTGCGGAAAGGACACCACTCTTCCCTGTATTAGTTACCTTTCTCATCATGAAGACCAGATGCCTGGCTGAGGTGACGTAAGGGGGAAGTTTATTTTGGATCGTGGGTCACAGGATACTGTCTCTCAGGCTAGTGAGGAAGAGCTTCACATGGATTTGTCCCTCACACTGGGAACTTGCTGCTGGCCATATCATGGTAGCAGACTGGAAGCAGAGGCAGGCTGTAACTCTCAGAGGTCTGCTGCCAGTGATCCATTTCCACCAGCCCTGCCTCCATCTCCTTGGGTTCCGCAGCCTCTCAAAAGAGTATCTCCAGCTGAGGACCAGTTTTCCAAAGGCATGAGCCTGTGAGCACTGTATTTCCATTCAGATCCTAACACTGCTTGGGTCACAATCACGTGTGACCCTCTGCAATCACGCGTGCTTGCACATATTGCAGAGGAGTAGCCTTTGTCTCGCATCCTGCTTGTACATTCTGCTTAAGAGAACTTAAATCATGTTCAGAATTCTGGACAAAAGAGAGCTCCAGAGACATGTTTGTGCATTTCCAGTTTGCATAATAGAGGGCACAGTGGATGGGGGTTATAATGACAGATGAATTTTAGTCGATCATAATCATCCCGAGTGCATCACGCACAAGTCATTTTCTGTGATGCTGTGTGATCTATGCCACCATGCCCATTTCAAGCATTGGGATGGATGGGAAGCATGAGATGGGTGGGCGGAGGATGAAATGAGCACAGAGTATTTCTACAGACAGTCAGGGTGGCCAGAACCTTCTCTGCTACAGGACAACTTCCTAATGTATCGAGACCGTAATGTGTGGGGAGGCTCAAGTGAAAATTCTGCCAGCACTCAGAAAAAGTGTTAGTACTGTAACAGCGCCGCTCAGCTTGCACTGTTTTCACTGGTGTCTCAAGTGATCAGTAGCTAAGGGAGCTTTGTACTGTGCTGTGAGCAAAAGCGCAGTGAGAGGCGGCCATGCCGCGGAATCCGTGGGTGTTCCCACCACCCTCAGGACACATTGCCCCTTACCACTCATGTTCTAGACTTGAGCTGTAGTTGTGATCATTTTAAAACTGTTCATCAGAGTTGTAATAGCAAAGATGAAATAGTTCAGACACATATCCAAACTTACCCACTGGGAAATAATATCTGAATTATGTGAGGATTTTTCTCTATTTAAAACAATAGACTATTTTCATGACATATGCATCAATTCAGTGTTCAGATCAAAAAGGTGGAGCATAAAAACCTGGGAGGTTTAAAAGCTAATATTTGTTTTTAAATCCGAAGAATTGCTTGGTAGGCTTTTGCGTTATCTGGCCTTGTTTGTTTGAGAAAATGTTTTTAGGCACTTTGTTTCCCTTTTTCAGAATTCTCAGCGTCTTCCTGATAAATACCGAGGTCACAGGCTTTTTGGCACTGGCAAGGAGCAAGCAGAGAGTTGGTGGAAGAGCCTTTTTCATCATCTCCTAGCTGAAGGGTTCTTAGTAGAAGTGCCCACGCAAAACAAATTCGTAAAGACTTGCTCCCTCACAAAACAGGTAAACAGTCCAGAGACGTCCCTGTTTGACTCAGTTCTTCCCACTGTGTGTTAAGAGTCTTCTTACTTTTGATAGGGTAGAAAATGGCTTCGCGAAGCAGAGTTGCAGTCTTCTCCCAGCCTTATCCTTCAAGTTAATGAAGAGATGTGTCCGAGGAGCGGTCTTCTGCCAAGGTTCTTTTCTTACCCCCCTCCCCCGTTAACTTTTAGTTTTGTTTAAGGGATTCAAATTCTAGCAGTTTATAGGCATTGTACAGGGAAAACCACTTGTCTCACTTTATGCCACTGGGAAGGGTAAATTATAGAACACTTTCCTGGTTGATGTCAAGTGTCTGACTACAGTACATACCAAGCTGCTTTCCAAGATAAGGTTAAAGAAGTGTTCCTTACAGAAGAAAACAGGCTTGCGGAAGTCCTCCATTTTGTACTTAAAAAAATTTTTTTTAAATTCTTTTTAGTTTTTTAAGATGGAGTTTCTCTGCATAGCCCTGTCCATCCTGAAACTCGTTCTGCTGACCAAGCTGCCCTCAAACTCACAGAAATCCTCCCACCTCTGCTGGGAATAAAGGCATAGGCCACCATCACCTGGCTTATATTTACTTTTGATATTTGTACCATGCAACACAAGATGGTGCAAAGATGAAAAGGACTTGCGATTATATTCTTAAGATTTCTGTGCTTTTGTATATTCTGCTATTATATTGAAATGAATATATGAATGTATATGATTACAGTCACACCCTAGCCACATAGAATAAAAGGAGAAAGGCAAGCTTTTTGTCTATTGCTTAGGCAGTATGAGGGCAAGGCTAAACAATTAGTGACCCATACCTCCCTTCTGTAGGCATAGGAGGTAATACGCTTGCTGCCTTTTAAAAGTATCGGTGCAAATGTTATTCTGAATCTTTTCTTTTTTTTTTCCCCATTCTTTGAAACCTCTTTCTTTTGGGGGAACTCTGTGTTTTGTTTGTTTGTTTTTTGTTTTCTTAATATCAATTCTTAAAGGGTAATATAATCTATGTTTCTCTGAGAGTAATTCATTACTCATAAATCATATGATTCCATTGTAACTTAGGAGGTATTTTAATTTTACTCTTTTTTAGTTCTAATCCCGTATGGTCAGAAACGAAGCAACATTCCTTTAGTCAAAAACCAATTGGATTAACTTCAGAGCAGGTTTGTTTTCAAGGGTGGGTCTTATCTCGTTTTTCATGGAGGCAACTCCTGGTTTAAAGCCTCAGATTTGCATTTCTGCAAGTCCTAAGAATGGGACATATGAAAATCATAAACTACAAAGAGAAATTGTGTGACTAGAATAAAAATATGATATCTATGATTTCTTAAGCGATAAATAGAAGTATTTCACAGAGTAATTTATCTTTCCTTTTAAGCTTATTTTATAAATCATTTCTCCTCAAGCTTTTAATGTATTATGATACTTATAGCTAATAAGTAAGTGTAATTCCTAAATATTCTCATTAAAACCACACACATGTACACATACACACCCATCCCATCTGCAAATGGATATCTATCTATCTGTTGTTGTTTTGTTAGTGTCTTAGTAACTCCTACAGAGTCTCTATGCACAGCCTATCTTTAGTTAATTAGAACACAGAGATGGGCAAATGGTGAGTTAAATCTTCGAGTATACCATTTCTCCTTGTCAAGAGTGTCGATATGGAGTTGAATCACCTTTGTACCTTAGGCTCTGTGTCTTAGGACATACTTCGTATTATTTACTCTTTAAACTGTCTTTAAAACTTTAGTCTTAAATGGTAGTGGCTCAGTAGCTTGTTTACTTGAAGAGTTGTTTGCTTAGGGGGAAATTGTTAGTATGAGGTTTTTAAGTCTTATTTTCTTTATATTTAACTGTCTTTGTAATTTCTTCTTTTTTTTTTTTTATGGACTTTATTTGTGGAAAATAGTCTAATTTGGAGAGAATGTATTCTTACAAAGGGCCTGAGAAAATTTCTTCTGGGAGTGACAGTCCTAAAAAAAGGTACAGAGTTCAAATTTTAATTTTATTATATTTGCTTACATTATAGATACTGTTATTTTTCTTTCTTCCATGAAGAAAAAGGACTATCAGATGTTGGGCTGCATCACTGCAAAACAAAAAAATATTTCAAAACACATCCTCTGTAGTTGTTGAATGACTGAAGCAGACACGTGGGAAGTTGGGCACCTCTGTTTCCAGAACTTTGTATTAAAATGCTACGCACTCAGTGCACCTGTTTCCTAAAATCGCCGCAATTACTCTCATTCTGAAGGCCAATGTACCAAGGCCAGGCCATTAACCAAAATGCTCGTGACTGTGTAACTAACGGCATTGCTGGCTCACATCTGTATCTGTCTACCTCTAGCATTTAACCACTGTTCTGTATTTGGGAATACATATTCCCAACCCATTTTCAAATATAGGTATTATGGCAATAAGACTGGAAATATAAAAATTGTTAAAGAGTAAAGCTAAAAGACCCGTTGTAGTTTTAATGTTGTGTTTTCTTGTGCCGGAGCTGGAGCCCAGGACCTGTACGTGCCGGATGTGCACTCCACCACTGAGCTACAAGCTCAACTGCTCATAATTTAATCTTACTATGCGACTTGCTGACATAATAGAAGTATGCAGAGTGTATAGAATCTAATATCCTGTGTTAGGGTGGTATAATGGCAGTGTCATGCCTTACATTATGCACAAAGATGAAATGGGCTGTGCCTATATTCATATCAGCTTAAAGGAGATGATCTCCAAGATGCACAAACTTTCTGTGCTTTGCTCATGTAGATAACACTACTTTGGATCTTACAGAACACTTACCACAATATTAATTTCCTTATCTTAATTTCGTTTTGTTTGGTCGTGGGAGATGCGATTACTAATGCTTTATTTAAGTACAAACTTTAAGGAGTATATATGACAGCGTCCATACAGTATCATGAAGCATTTCTACATGTACTGGTAACTGTGTTTTTACTGGCTGCTTTGTAACACAGGCATCCTTTTAGGCCCCAGGATCCAAGGGGAATATTGACAACATTGACACCACATTCCCTCAATGGGACATACAGGGAAAGGTCTATATAGAGCTATAAAATGGGGCTGTGATTTAGAGCAGAGGACCAGGGGTCAGTTTCCAGCACCCAGATGGTGGCTCACACTATATATAACTCCTGTTCCAAGCGATCTGATGCCCTCACCTGATGTCTGTGGGTACTATACACACGTGGTGAGCATACATACACCCAGACAAAAACATTCCTACACATTATTAGTAAAAAAACATAAAACGTTTTAAAATGACCATTTAGACTCTAACATTTTATAAAGGATAGAGGCTGAGACTGAGGAAAACTGGGAGCAGAAGAAGCGGTCTTTGCTAGGAAAGAATACACCATTAGGTTGTGTTTGTCTGTCTGTCTGTCTGTCTGTCTCCAGTTTTCCTAGCATTCTTTGCTCCCCCCCCCCCACTGTATGTTTTGACTTCTTTATTTTAAAAAAATCAGGTAACTGTAGCTGTGAGTTTAATTCTGCCATTGTATTTACTTGATCCATGTGTCTATTTTTGTGTCAGAGTCATGATTGTTTGCTTGCTTGTATTTTACCTGTGTAGTATAATTTGAGATCAGCTGTTGTAGTGTCTCCAGTCTGCCTTCTGCTCAGGATGGCTTTTGCTGGTTGGAGTCATTTTGCTTCTCTTTGAATTTTAGGATTTTTTTTTCTCTTTCTATGAAGAACTTCTTTTAAGCTTTGATGGTGGATTGTGTTGAGTTTTAGATCTGTTTCTGTAACTTAGTTATTGTCACTATATTCTGCCAATCTGTGTGTATTGGAGATTGTTCCATCTTATAATGTCTTCGATGTTTTCTTCAAAGTTTAAAGTTGCAGAAGGCTTTCACTTCCTTGGTAGGTTTAATCCTAGGTTTTGGAAGCTACTAGCCCCCATTCTTTTTTATTTTAGGTTTTTCGAGACAGGGCCTCTCTGTGTAACAGCCTTGGCTGTCCTAAACTTGCTTTTTAGACCAGGCTGGCCTTGAACTCACAGAGATTGCCTGCCTCTGCCTCCCTGAGTGCTGGGATTAAAGGAATGTGACACCATGCCTGTCTCTAACCCTGACCCTTAATCAAGTTCTTTATTTAAGGTGTAGAGAAGCTAATGACTTGAGTGTGTTCATTTTGCAATCTACTTAGTAGCTGAAAATATGTTTCTCAGATCTGAGAGCTTCCTGGTAGAGTCATTAGGGTCTTTAAAAATTAGGATCATATCTGCAAGTAGGAGTGGTTTTACGTTTTTCTGTTCTACTTGTGTCCTTTTTTTCTTTCTTTTTGCTGCTCTAGCTTAGCCTTTTAATACACTATTGAATGAGAATGGAAAAACTAGGGACCTTTGTCTCATTCCTGATTTTAGAGGACATCTTTTAATGTTCCCCTCATTTTTTATAATACTGGCTGTAGATTTACTGTATGTAGCTCCATTATGCTAAGGTTTGTTCCTTCTCTTTGTAGTTTCTTAAGGGCTTTTCAAATGAGGGCTATTGAGCTTTGTCAAAGTTGTTTTTTGTTTGTTTGTTTGTTTGTTTGTTTTTTTCTGTTAACAATGAGATGATCATGTGAACTAGAGAGTGTCCTTGAGTATTTTTATGTGTGCTTTACATTTATTGTGTTGAACCGTCATTGTTCCCCTAGAATGCAAGCCACACTATGACCTTGTGTGTTCTTGAATTTTGTTTGCAGGTTTATTTTTGCATTTATGTTTATCATAGATGTTGTTCTATAGTCTCTCTGTGTCTGTCTGGCTCTGGCTCTGTATCTTTCTCTGTGTCTGTCTGTCTCTTTCTCTCTCTCTCTCTCTCTGTGCACATCCTTATCTTGTTTTGTCATGGTAATGCTATCTTCACTGTGTGTGTTAGGTGGTGTTCTTTCTCTTTATATTGTGTGGAGCAGTTTGAGGAGCATTGCTGTTTGCTTGTTTTAGATTTGGTGGAGTTCAGCAGTGAATCCACCTGCTCCTGAGCTTTTCTTTGGTAGAAAACTTTATTTGTTATTTTCCGTGCATCTGGGACAAAGCACCTGACAAAAGCAGCTTAGGGAAGGTAGAGTGCATGTCGGCTCTCATTTGGAGGGTGCATTACCATGTTAGTAGGCACTGGAGCAGCTCACTGCATCTGTAGCACATGGGCTGTTGTTTGGAGGGTGCATTACCATGGTAGCACTGGAGCAGCTCACTGCATCTGTAGCACGTGGGCTCTCATTTGGAGAATGCTTTAAGATGGTAGCACTGGAGCACCTCACTGCATCTGTAGTCAGCAGCAGAGGGAAATGAATATTCATACTCAGTTCCTGCCTCATCTGGGATCCCAGCTCAGGGAATTCCCACCCCCAGATTCCAGGGGAGTCTTCTCATTTTGTTTAGCTTGGGCTAATTAATATCTAACCAAGTACCCCATTGCTTATTGCCTGTGTAACTTCAGATCCCGCCAACCTGCCAATCAATACCACCACTGAGGCAGGCTCTTACTGCTTTCCTTGTCTTGCCTTTTACAGCACAATTTTAAAATTTTTATTTATTTAATCACTTTACAGCCTGATCCCAGTGTCCCCCTTTCCTCCAGTCCCACCTTCACACCCCATTATCCCCCATTCTCCCCTCTCCATCTTCTCAGAGAAGGGGAGGCCCCTAAGGACTATTAACCCACCCTGGCACCTCAAGTCTCAGCAGGACTAAGTGCATCTTCTTCCACAGAGGCCAGACAAGGCAGCCCAGCTAGGGGAAAGGGATGCAAAGGCAGGCAACAGAGTCAGAGACAGCCCCTGCTCCCATTGTTAGGGAACCCACGTGTTGACCATGTTGCACATCTGCTACATTATGTGTAGGGGATCTAGGCCCAGCCTAGGTTTAATCTTTGTGAGCCCCATGGGCCTAGACTAGTTTACTCTGTAGGTCTTCTCCTGGTGTCCTTGACCCCTCTGGCTGCTTAATCCTTCTTCCTACTCTTTGACAAAACTTCCCCAAGCTCGGCCTATTGTTTGGCTGTGGGTCTCTGCATCTTACAGCACATTTTTATTGAACTTTTTCTGTGTCCAATTCTATGTTAGTGATATCACTTAGAATTTTCCAAGAGAATATGCTGGTACGATTTGGCTTAGTAAAAGACTCATGCAAATAGCCTGTCAGTAATGAAAACAAGGTAGATGCTAAATTGGGCTTATGAGATGAATGAGAGATGACCTAAGCCTGATTCCCAGCGCCAGTGGAGAGGTGGACGGAGGACATTGGCTCCCTCAATTTCTCCTGAGACCTACATGCATATACTGGGCCATGCATGCACACATATACAATAAATAGAAAATACAAGTTTCGATCACGACATTCATCATTTTCTTTATTAATTTGGTGTTTCTTTGAACTGCCTATGTTTTGTCAGGTGCGCATCAATTTAATATACATGTTAGAACTTGATAAATGTGGGAATGAATTCTTTATATTGTAATTACTGAATTCTTGGATTGAAATTTACAAATATTTCTGGGATGCTAAACACACCCACTGTCTTATTTTCAAGAAGTAGAAACTTATATCTGACATCTTTTATCACAGTCTATCTTACACAATTTCATTTTTGCAGCTTTTCCCATTTATAATTAACCTATCACGGAGAGACACTTCTTATGACATACCTAGTTTGCATCGCAGTACATTTCCTTTCTTGAAATTTGATATATTTGGTACAGTTGTTGAAGAATCCCAATTATGTCTTTTGTCGTATATTTGTTTGATTTTGAAAAAAAAAATCTGGATAACTGTAGTGATTCTCTGCTAATGCTGCCTAGTAACCAGAATCGGTGATTTCTCAGGAAGAACAGACTGGTTCCATTGGTTAGCAAAATGTTTTCTTTCCTATAGATAAGCAATATTTTGTATCCATCACGTGGCCGAGAAGGAAGATTGGTAGATGCCCTCCTTCAGCCACTGTGAAAGAACTAAATGGTACTTTTAACTGTAGCATTTTAATAAATTATCGGATCCAAACTGTTTAATATCTCGGCTATTGCAGTTGAAGGACAAATTTTCTCACGGGTATTGTGAAGAATGCACTCTAGTTTTGGAAAGAATCTTATTTACAGTATGAAATGAAAGTTAATGAGGAAAGAAGAAAAGTGTATTTATTTTCTTTTAAAAACTTTAGTGTCTTGATGCAGTTACCAGGGACATCTTACAGCTCCCCAGAACCGGTCATTTCATCCCAAGAGGTGGACACTCGGGTAAGGCGTGTGTGCATGCGTGTGAGTGTGTGGGTGTGGGTAGGGGGGGATGGTTAGCTTATAAATAGGCAGCTAATACTCTGATAGACATCAACGCAGCTCATCTTAAGGGAAAAGGGTAGTGTTTGGAGTTCTAAAAGTAAAGGCGTCTTCTTTGTAAGTGTTTTTAAAAGCACTACTTTTGTTTTGTTCTGTTTGTTTGTTTGTTTGTTTTTTGCTAGACTGTGTTATATGCCAAGTTGGTGGAAGCTAGGCAGAAACATGCTAATAAAATGGATGTGCCGCCCGCTATTCTAGCAACAAACAAGATTCTGCTGGATATGGCCAAAATGAGGTAAACTGTTGAGGTTTCAATTCTCTTTGATATACTAGATTTCTAAAAACATATTGTGCGACATGGCTTCAGCCTATGATGCAACTGTCACATTCGTTGTCCATGCTGCAGTGCTCTCTCAGATACCCCGCCTCCCTGTGAGCGAGCCATATTTATAAAACCACATCCATCAGCCTCTCACCCTCTGTGACTGACGTCATCTGAACACCTCTTTTTCTCATATTTCTAAGTTTTTAGTTATATTATGATTCTCCTAATGACATACTTGCTTTCACTCCTCTTATTTAAATACCTCCAACTCTTCATTACACACTCTGTGTCTCTCAGGCCGAGCTTTTCTCCCTGTTGTTATTTCAGACCTTAGCTGGCCACTCCCTCACATCTGATAACTTAATAACAAATTAATTACATGGTCTTGACTTCTTTGGCTTGGAATGCGAGCCCTTGTATTTGTTAACTTAAACCAACGTTTTCACTTCAGGACAGAGTGTGGAGTGATTTCTGTGACCTGAGTTGCTTACCACTGCTGGGCACTGTCCCCTCATTTTCATGTATGTCGTTTCTGCCTTGACTTTCTTGATTCTTCACAGTTCTTCTTAAGTCTGGCTTAATTACAGTTTCCTCCGTCATGGTCCCTATTGTCTTAATCAGACAAATAATCCTCTCTCTTGAACTTATCAGGGCTTTCAGGTGAACGCCAAAGTTGCTTGTGTGGTGGATGCTTTTCTATATAATTAGCTGTAAACAAATACCACGTTAGGACTTAAGCTCTGTGAGTGACACTACATCTTTAGCCCTTCGTTACGACGTTAACACCAGAAGAACAAGGCGTTCAGTACACTTAGGATGGACTTCCAATGTTTTGCCTTTTGGTTCCTTTAAAACTTTTTTTTCTGACACTAAATTTCACTTAATAGGGATTGCTTTAATGCAGGATGTTCTAAGAATAACGTATAGTAGCTTTCATGCTGCTATTACTATTTTGCTAAATAAATATTCTAAGGTGGCACTTCACTATTCAGAGAATATACTTGATATGAAGTAATCACTAATTAGATTGGTGGATTTCAGAAAGAAGACATTATATTGTCTTGGATATTGGACATAATGGGGAAAAATTGAGCCTTAGATTCCATGAGGGTAGCATGTAGGTTTAAAAGTGTACCATAGAAGCCGTATCATAAGGGCATTTAACATGTAGCTGTTCTAACTAGCAGCATGGACTTAAAGCAGATCTGAAGTTCAAGAAACAAAGACTTAAATAAACCCATCACGTTAAAGGCCTAGTGAGCCAGTTGACGTTACCAGGGATGAAATATGAATGAGACTTTCTTCTGAGTGTCTTAGTGTTTCTTACCATCCCATTAGAGCCTCATAGCTTTCCATACCTGTGAATAATATGGGTAACTAAGTGGAGCACTGGTATTAGTGTGTTCTTTTCTGATAACGATCTCTTCACCAGTTAGTACGAGCACTGAATTTTGTGGTGATGGAAGTGGTGCCTTTATTTGTTAACTGTTTACATAGCAAATCTATCAGTGGACAAAGGTAGAGAAAGCAATTATGAGGTGTGGCTGTTTGTATCAAAAGCACTGGTTTTGATTGTAGAAAAACATACAAGTATTGAGTGAAATGCGAGTCTGAGCATCAGCTGTAGTCTTGGAGTGATGCTGACTCGGTGGCTTCATCATAATTCTTTCTCTCTTGTCTGTAAACAACAGGCCAACTACTGTTGAAAATGTGAAACAGATTGATGGTGTCTCTGAAGGCAAAGCTACTCTGTTGGGCCCTCTGTTGGAAATCATCAAAGATTTCTGTCAAGTGAATAGTGTTCAGGTAAAATATGGTGGTTTACAGAAGCTCATAGAGAATAACACATTTGACCATTTCCGAGGCAACACGTTCTCCCTTGATTTGCATTTCCACCTGGACACTTAGAAAATGAGCTCAGATGCTTTTACAGCAAATGGTTGTGACATGTTAGCTACAAACTTCTCAACATTAATTGAGACAAGATCGCCCTTTGTAGCCCACGTGTCCCTGGAATTGACCATAGAGCCCATTTGAGACTGAACTTGGATTCCTGTGCCAGTTTTCCAGTGGTCACCATGCCTGGCGGCTACCTGTCTCTCTTGGTGATGATAAAGTAGCCATCTATATACATGTCTAGGTAATTAGAAAGTTTTATTTTAAGTTTGGATAAGTATTGTATTTTGGCTGACAAGTTCTCCAATATGGTAGTTTAAAATTGGAGCTATGTATATATGTAGCTGTTAGTTGGAAAGGAACCTAGCCACTTTGGTTTTTATACGTTTTGGCATGTGCCCTCATCAGTGGCCCTTCCTGTAATGAGATCCTTCGATATTAGATAGCGTTCATTTTTTTCTCTTCAGTCTTTGTAGTGTGTTCCTCATGTCATTCGTTAATTTCTTAATTCACCATAAGTGACTGTTTCCACAAGGATTGTTTGTTTGTTTTTCTTCAAACTCCTGTGTGAACCACACTGTGAGATGAGATCGTCAGAGTCTGTGACGACTCAGAGTCAGGGACCAAGACTTCAGCTCTGTGGTTTACATTGTGAATGTGACAGTTTCTTTTCTTTCCCTGGGTGTCCATTTGCTTATATGAACCACAGAAACGACGACTTCTGCCCCCGAATCAGGGAAATGGTGAGGAGTGGTAGAGAAATTACACACCCATGCCAGGGTATGGGCTTGTTTCTCCCTGGTACACATGGGCAGGCCCTCTGGGTCATCTTCAGAAGACTGTCCCCGGCTCCACATAGGAATGTCTGATTTTTGTGTATACTGTTTCCTCTTTTGAAACAGAATACCTTTGGCAACTTTAAAATTTCTCTTCCATAGCCTTCTATAAGAAATTGTATGAAATTCATTGTATTTCATAATAGATATGAACAATGAACAACCTCCCCACATGTTCTGGAGAGAGAAAAACGACTGCTGACTTCTGCACTTTGCCTGCATTATTGAAAACATTTATTAAATAAATAAAAAGCCACTATATTCAGTAATATTTTAATATATTTGCTTCAAATATATTTAAATTTTTATTGAACTCCCTAAATGACAGGATATAGAAACAAAGTGTCCTCAAAGCAAAGCCCATAAATACTTCCTCACATATCTTTGCATAATAGATCACGATAAATTACCTTGTCAAGAGGAAACCAGTTTTGTCCATCAAGAGACTAGGCTCACTGCACTGTTAAGCTATCTGTTTTCTTGTTTTGTTATAACTAGAGTATGCTGTTTTAATTTGACTTTTATATGTGACTTTAAAAAAACAGTTTTATTTTAAAGCTTAAGATAATTCCAGTATTTTTAATGAATTTTATATTTTTAATTTTTCTCTGTTCTTTCTTTTGGATATTTCATAAGGAACTATATCTAAAATGGTTTTTAAATCTATCTTTTAAATACTGTATGTACTGTGTGTGTGTGTGTGTGTGTGTGTGTGTGTGTGTGTGTGTGTGTTTGTGTGTATGTGTGTAGGATCCACCTGATGTGCAGGTGCTGGACATAAAACTCAAGTCTCTAGGAGAGCAACACATGCCCTTACCCACTGAGTCGTCTATCCAGCTCGATATCTAAGGTTTACATGATGCTTACAGGCCAGAGTTGTAGTCGGGACGTGTGTTTTACAGTGAATTATTATATAACGTATTTTAATATAAATGCATTTATGTATACACATACACATAAACATATAGAGTTATGTATATCTCACATACACAGATATGGTGAGGTTGTGTTTCTTTAGGATCTGTGTGTCCATTCTATAATTATAGTATGTAAACTTGCATATTGATTCTGTTCAGTCTTTGGCTCCAGGGGATTAGGGGATTATTTCAGAGACATCAATAAGGATGTTATATGCTTCCTTTTGAATTCTTTCTTATGAGCCAAAGAGAAGGTGAGAAAGTCTGTTGCGTGCTCTTTAGCTTATTTAACTTTTTAAGTCAACATGTAAAAATCAACTTCTTTTTTTTTTTCCCCCACAAAAACTCTTTGTTGTTTAGAGACTTTGTGTTATGTTTTCCTGTTAGGCCTCATAGTCATATGTTGATTATTACGTTGATGGTCTTATATTATGTCTATCATATCATCATCATCATCATCATCTGCGCTACATTTAAAATTCTGCAGACAGACATCTTTTCAAGTACAAAACCTCAAGAGGAACAGAAGGAAAGTCAGGAAATGGGAGATAAAGAATGTTCACTCTCACAGTCTGTGGCTGTCACATATTCTTTATTCCAGGAAAAGAAAATGTCCTTGGTAAGCACTGCCTTGGGGTTTGTCACTTCTTGTCATACAGTAAGTGTCATCTTTAATTTTCACACACAGTGGCATTCTCTTCCTCTGGTAAGCCTGTGTCTGTCAGGTGACAACTGCAAGTCTAGTGTGACCACAGTAATCTTGACAGAGACTGTATCACAGAGAGAACACAGCTGTAGCTCAGGGAAAATGTAGCTGAAGCATTTTAAACCCAGTTAAAAACTAGTGGTGTGCATATTATTAAGAAACACAGAGACAAAATGTGATCAAATACTGCCAAATGTAGATATGCCATTCTTCTCACTGTTTACTATGAAATCTCAGAACTTGTGTGACTTTTAGCCTCCCACGCCTTCAGTGCAGCACACTTGCCTTCCATGTGGGAGCCCCTAGGCTTTATCTCAAGCACTGCTGGGGAAAATAAATTCACTAAGTTAAGAAGAAACAAGGCACAAAACTGAGAAACCATGCTATTACACATGGATGATGTATACACTGCTTCTGGAAGTTATTCAAAGATCTAAAAATAACTCTCTAAAAATTCACTTTTCACTCTATCTTCCAGCACTCCCTGCTCTGTTTTCCCCCACAAAGCTATGTTGGACACTCTTTTAAAAATCTTATCACTGAGCCAGAGCGGTGGCACATGCCTTTGATCCCAGCACTCAGAGAGGCAGAGGCAGGTGGATCACTGTGAGTTGGAGGCCAGCCTGGTCTACAAAGAGAGTCTAGGACAGTCAAGGCTACACAGAGAAACACTGTCTTAAAGTCTGGGAAAACAAAACAAAATCTCACTGTTGTGAACAGTGGCCATGGGTAATAGTTCTTCATTGTTCTAACATAAGTCTTTAATGCTGTTGAGTTTTGATTCTACGAGATGGAGAGCACATCACTGGAATAGCGTACCACAAGACTCCCGCTCTGCATCCCTGGCTGGTTTGGAACAGCTCGTGTGGGTCAGGACCTGCTTTCCCCCACCACCATGTATCATGGCACTTTATTTAGCTTACAGTTGGATGGAAATAAAACATACAGTTCTTAACTTTAAATGTTGAGATAGTCAAGTTCCCTACTTAAAACTAGAAAAAACATTAGCAAAGAAACTACATGATTTCATTAGCTATTTTAAGAATAAAATACATGGTAAGTAGGGATTTAAGTTGAATCTTGTGTAAGCCGTCAGTACCATGTACTTGTTGAACATACCTCATATGTATGTTCTGATCATGTGTACACAGTAACTGAATATGGTTACCAAGAAAGTTTGGAATGGGCTCCAAATGTTTGAATAAGGTATATTCTAGTTGAAATAATAATACATAAAGTATATTACATTTTCTGATCAGTGGTATGATGAATGAAATATCTTCATTTATGTCTTATGGTATTAGGTAGTAGTGTTTGATTTTGCAAGATGATCGTTGATCATCTATACCTCCCTGGAGCCCTAAGAGGGCCTTGGTAGTTAACCACAAAATTAAACACATCTGAGGACTAATTAGTGACAAGCAATAATACAATTAGTTGGAGGTAATTTGATGCCTAGTATCAAATAACCCTGATATTATACACACATAGTTCATACTTTTTAATGGAAAAGAGTAGAAATTTAATGAAAGCAATTTAATACCTACTTATGAAGGATGAAAATATTGCTGTAGATGGTCTGCTCTGTGAGTGAATCAACATTCACACATACAGTCTAAATTCAGACTTTCTAAGTATATTGAAAGAAATATCATGAATGTTAGTATCATTGAGTGTCTAGTTTTTGTTTAAAGAAATGTTTTTACATAATATATGCTGTAAATGGATTTGGAGCCACATCTATTTTAAAAGCTTTATTAAAAATATTTTCCAAAATTGATCATCATTATTTTAAGTTCAGTATATGATAAAGGTGAGCAAGCATCCTTGTTAAGTTGTAGTTCCCATTTTATGAGTGGAGCCTGTTTAAAATACTTATGGAAGTCTTCCCAGGGCTCTTCTAAAGAGAGCATTCAGGGGTTGCCTTCCTGGAAATTCATGTAGCCAAAGCACCAGGTCCAATTTTAAGAGCATTACAATACAGCTTTCTATATTTCCAAAAGATTGTATGACATCTCAGACTTACCATAAAGTGGCCAATGGCTGACCCCAATAGCATCTTAGAGTGAAAACAGAGTGAAGGGTTAGGGATTGAATTTTTGGCTAAAGTTGGGTGCTTTTGTTTTTAATCAACATACAGAGTGGTCTGTGGAGGCCTATATAGTGTTTGAAGAAATATTTAAAATGAACATTTTACTCAAGGTGGAATTGTTGCTTATTTCTCAGTGACTATTTACTGCCTGAAGATGTGTCTTCTTTCTGTGAGGTGCAGGAGGATGCTTTAAGCTCACTGGTTCCTTTGCTGGTCTTTCTGCAGCACAGCATAGCTGAGAATAGGCTTCTGCCTCTCACAGCAGTTGGCATGCACTTAGCGCAGGCGGTGAAAGCTGGCTACCCCCTGGATATGGAGCGAGCTGGCCTGACCCCAGAGGTTCAGAAGATCATTACTGATGTTATCCGAAACCCTCCCATCAACTCAGGTAATGCACACTGCCCTTCTCTGCAGCCTAATGACCTGAGTCAACTCATGAAGTAAACAAGCGATTCGCTCAGAGCTCCAGATTAACAACACTGACCCTTATGCTGTGGTGAAATTTCACTTTGACAACTTTTTTTCTTCTTTTAGGAAAAACAATTATTTCTGCCTCAGCAGAAGGTACACTGAAAAATTCTTTCTTTTCGGATTATAA
Organism: Acomys russatus; assembly: GCF_903995435.1. Lineage (NCBI taxonomy): Eukaryota > Metazoa > Chordata > Mammalia > Rodentia > Muridae > Acomys > Acomys russatus. Next base: position 23,420,416 of record NC_067163.1, on the reverse strand, counting down.
TTTTTCCACTCATCCCCAAATCAGGTATCCCCAGCAGCCAATGGACTCCTTATTGTCCCCTAAGTGCCTTGGAGTCCCTGCCACTGTTCTCTCTCTAACCAGCAGTCAGTGGTGACAGTCACTGACATGTCAAGCTCTGTAGCCCCAGTAGAAGAGTTCCTTCTTAATAAACGGCTCAGCACTTAAGAATACTGGCTGTTCTTCCAGAAGACCAGGGTTTCATTTCTGACGCCCACATGGATGGTGGTCCACAATCTACTGATACCCGCTTCTGACCTCTGTGGGGATCAGGCACACACATGGTACATAGACATACACGCAGGTGAAACACCATTAAAAAAAAAGGTGTTTGTTCTTGTTCCACTGAGGGAGCTCAACTGTGCTCAGTCCTATGCTTGGCTTACAGAAATATTTGATAAATGATGCATTTTTGTTTTATAGCAGTAAGGTTAAGGCGCATTAGAGGATTATCCTCTTAAATACACAAGTATAGGGTCAATGTATTATAACAGTTAATATGATTTTAAAAAATTCATCTTAAAAGCAAACAAACAAGTTGGGCATGGTGGTACATGTCTGTAATCCCAGCACTCAGGAGGCAGGAATAAGCAGATGTCTGTGAGTTCGAGGCCAGCCTGGTCTACAAAGTGGGTCCAGGACAGCCAAGGCTACACAGAGAAACCCTGTCTTGAAAAACCAAATCCAAACAAATAAACAAAAAAAAAAAAACAAAAAAACCTTTTTTGAAAAGCTGAGTGAATTCTTATTTTTCATTACTTGAAAGTCTTTTCTCCTGTGGAAACAACTAGAGTTGTCACTCACCCAAGAATTTGTAAAATGATAAAACAATAAAATTACTTAGAAACAATCTTTCTCAAATACAGTCTGGTTATAATTTGATTTTCTGTACATATCTGTGTATAGAGAAAGCATGTTTGACATGCTAATATGAGATTTAGAGTGATACTTGCACATTTATAATTGTAACTTGGTCAGTATGGATCTGTTATGGTTAAATTTTTATAATATAATATTAACTCAAAAATAGAGTAACCACGACTTGAAATCTTGTCCTTGTGTGTCCTTTTCACACTCATCTAGACTCCACTCTGTGACTTTGTGTTTTTATAATTCTGTGATTTTCATTAGTTTTCTGTGTTTATATAATTTTAAACTTCTTTCATTACATTGGGTGTTTTAACTATGCTTGGTAAGTAAGATAGCTAATGAGGTACCTAGATAATACTCGGAATAATTTCTCCCATTCTTTATGTGCATGGAACTGGAAAATTAAGGGTGGTTTCCAAGGGACCTTCGACAAAGGAGTAACACGATCTCTCAGAGCAGTGAAGGAGGTCAGCCAGTGCTGCCACTGAACTTTCCAGGGCGTCTTTTAGGACTGACTTACCCAGGAGGGTGGGATGAACTAAGTTCATTTAAAGCCACAAGTGGCCTACTTGTAGAACTATAGTGCAGACGACTGTAAGGTAGTGCACAAGTGGTGAAAATGCCAGTGACATCTACGTTCATGCAAACCCTATACATAGCATCACTGTCAGTAGTTAACCCAGAGGGAAATGTTTGTGTGCGAAAGTTTTTGTAATATATTTTAATTTTGGAAGTAAAATTATTCCAAATGGAGTAAAATTCTTTTAAAATAACCTTAGTGTAACGTTGTCATAGTTCAGTATTTTAACTATTTTATTAAAAAAAATAGTTTAAATACAACACTTACATCATAAAATTAAGAATGTGTATTATCATTTAATTTTACTAACTCACAGAAGAAAATTAATATAATATATTATAGTTATATTAATTGATTGAGATATGGAAAATTCCAGTGATTTTTGTAAACAGTACTACCTAATAGAAATATAATGTTGATCACATGGATGCCTTATTTTTCTTTTTTCTTTTTAAAGATTTCTTTATTTATTATGTATATAGTGTTCTGTCTGCATGTAAAGACTGCATGCCAGAAGAGGATACCAGATTTCATTATAGATGGTTGCTGGGAATTGAACTCATGACCTTTGGAAGAACAGCCAGTAATCTTAACCTCTGAGCCATCTCTCCAGCCCTAATTTTCTAATATCTATATTAAAAACTATAGCTATAATTAATTTTCATAACAGTTTAATCTGTACTATATACTAAAATATTTTGATATTCAATCTAAAGTTAACAAGCATATCTACATTTTTTTCTGTACTAAGCTTTTAGTTAGCCATTTTATGTTTATAACATGTCTCCTGATGCTGACGTTTAATTAGAAATACTTTAGCCAGTATGCTGGTGCATGCTTCTAACCCCAGAGCTTGGGAAATGGGGCCAAAAGCATTAGTAGTTCAAGGTCTTTATTATCTACACAGTGATTTTCATGGACATATTGGGCTACATGAGACACTGTCAAAAAAAATCAATGACCAACATTAAAAAATAGTGATCTGTATTTAGCTTTCATAAGCTTTGAAATTGAGCAAAGTGGACTGGTATAATATCATTTTTTTAATTTAAAAATTAATTTGAATTACTTAATTTCAGATGTTCAGTAGCATGTGGTTGGCTAATGGCTATAGTAGTAGATACAGCACAATTTAGAGATAACTTGCCAGTACACATCAAACTACAGTGTATCCAACCTATGAACCAGAAACCCCATTTCCAGCAATCCAGAGGTATGAATGTAATATAATGCTCATCAGAACACTATTCTAAAGAACCATGGAGGACAGCAGATGCTCAAAGTCGAGCCTGTATCCACAGCGCAGAGTGCACCTCAGGGCCACTAAGAGGTGTGGGATTTCTATGATAACTAGAATAGTGCATTGACCCAGAAAAACTGTAATGGGGTTGATGTGATAATCTCATTGATGATTTTAGTACTTGTTTAGTACATAGTCCTTTCTAAGACTATGCTTAGCACCAGTCTTACATTTTAAACCTGGAACATATGTAGGTAGCCAACTGTACTACTTTTTGTTAGCTGTATATAACTTTTATTTGTGCCTATTTATTTATTTATTTGCCATTTTGGATGAGTCCTGAAGTAGCAAGCCATAGTTTTTGGAAGAAAAAAGAATATAAACCTGAAAATATCAACAATTTAAATTCATGTTGTCAAGATGCCATTAAAAAATTACTTGGCTTCTGATCACTGAGTTGAGTTGCATGTCAGGAGTGCTTGCTGTCTTCAATAAACTAAGTCAAGATAAATAAGTGGGTTGTAAGTTGCTTAGTTTTATTGTGTTTGACACTGAAGATGAATGTGACGTGGAAAGAATATAGTTCAACAAAGAGGAGCGCTTTACCTGTAGGAGATGCTCCACAGCCTGTGTCCTGCTGGTGGTAGCACGGGCCTGTAATCCTAGCACTTGGGAGGCAGAGACAGCTGGATCTCTGTAAGTCTGAGGCCAGCCTGGGCTACAGAGCAAGTTTCAGGACAGCCAGGGCTACACAGAGGAACCCTTTCTTGAGACCACCCACCCCCCCAAACCTAAAAGTTTTGTTTTTAAAAGAACACATTTATTTGTTTATGTGTGTGTGTCTGTGTGTGAAATGCGTGCACACACATATACAGGAGTGCACACCTCTACCGAGACCAGAAGAGGGCATCAAACTCCCTGGAGCTAAAATGACAGGTGGTTGTGAACTACTTGATATGGAAGCTGGAAACTAAACTTGGATCCTCTGTAAGAGCAGTGTGTGTTCTTTACTGCTGAGCTGTCTCTCCAGCCCCAAGAGTAAATTATTTTAAGAACAATTTATTTATAACCAATATTTGGCAGTTGGAGCACAGTTTCCTTTAAAAAAGCATCTGTGCCCATTTGGTGTTACTTTCACGGATCCCGACAGAACCCAGCTTACAGAATGAGTTGCGCAGCATCCTTACTCTCGGCGGTCCTGGAGCGAAGGGCTTGGGTGGCGTCAGGGGGAGGCATGGTTTTACCGCATTTACCTGAAGGATGTTACCATTTGAAAGGCACTTTTCTTCTGTCCTATGGAGTAGTTTATCATTTTCACACCATACTTTCCTAAAATACTTGGCTTAACCTTTGTTGTTTTGGTTTTCTTCTACAGATTTGTATAAAGTTAAACTCATTAGAATGTTAGTTCCTGAAAACATTGACACATACCTTATCCATATGGTAACTGAAATCCTCGAGAGTGGATCGGACAGCAAAAGGCAGCCTTCCTGTGATCCCAACAGAAAGAGGTGTTTCTTCAGCTCTGAAGAGAGCCCTGGGAGCTCTAAGAAAAGCAAGGAGGCAGTCACCGAGACCAAGGTAGTGATTACATCAGCGTTTACAGAGCTCACTTGGTTACTTTGCGTGCCCAGTGGGTACATTTTGGTCTGTTGTAATGTATAAATCTATGTGCACTGTTCCCTTTGCTTTTCAAATGCGATGTGAGAGAGCTGGTTCTTGGTTTTTAGAGACAGGGGTTTCTCTGTGTATCCATGGCTGCCTTTGTAGACCAGGTTGGCCTTGAACGCACAGTGATCTACCTGCCTGTATCTCCTTGAATGCTGGGATTAAAGGCATGGGCTACCACGCCTGCCTGTTTTTTGTTTTGTTGGTTTTTTGTGTTTTGTTTTGTGAGAAAAGCTATGGATTTTTTTAAGACAATAAAAGAATAATAATTTATTATATAGAAAACCAGCTTAAATTTTACCTCTCTTGGCTTTCTGGTCTGAAAAAAGTCCACCTTATTTCAGAGATGTAGCTGATGGAGTCTGTGTCCTGGCACTGCATATGTCCAATGGAGTGAAGGCTAATTCAGTTGTAATTGCCTCGTATGTTGATCCTTCTGTCATTCTCATGCTCTGACACAAGGATTATACTCTATATGCTGATAGCTACGGTAGTGAGCATAACATGGGGATGCTTGCACAATTAGAAAAAGTAAGCATTCAGTGTTATTTTAGATGGTATTAAAAGTGCTTGAAGTCACTCTTTGTATCCTGCGACATCGCAGTGAGAGAAGAATCGTTCCTGACATCACTATAAACTTGCAGTTTTGACGCTTAATATCTCCAGGGCCAATAGTAATTTCTGAGCTTTTAATAACTCACAGAAATTGCATTATTTCTCCTATGGAAAGCTGGGTGCGCTGCCTTGTAGTTGCTAACACTCACACTGGGGCCGAGGCTCCACACTCCCGTGCTGCAGGGATTCCTACAGGGTTCCCAGCACTGACAGCTCACTCTTCTTGGTTTAAAATACAGGGAACTTATCTTTTTTATTTTTTTTAATTGAACTGGTCTTTTAAAATTCTTGACTTTAGTTAGCTTTGTGTGTTATTCTATGTTATCTTGTTTTCGATAACCTAGTGACTTAATTACTTGGGAATGTTGACATTTTTCATAGTGTGTTAGTTGTAAAAGTGATATTAGCAAGTGCATATTTTAGGTAGAATTAATGAAATTTAGCTCCTGTAGAAAGCCTACCTTTCTATTTTTGGAACTGATACTGAGCACTTAGGGCTTTCTTACTTGTTTTTCCTACTTATAAATACAGAAAAGGTATACTCTACTGTTAATGCCAGTCTGCTGTCTGAGGTGTGAGCTTGTCCCTATTCTGTTGTTTATTTTCATGTGAAATTTGGTTTGCTGCCCTTGCAAAACAAGTCATAGCTCAGGGTGGCCATATTAATTTCCTATAACTATGAAATTTTTGGTGTAGTGTGTAAAATATGGGAATTGTCTTATAAGCCGTACTCCCTCATTTTTTGTTGGGTTTTCTCTTCTGATTGTCTCTATTACACTTGTCCTGCTTCACTTTTTTTTTCTTTTTTGTTTCCGTTTATCGAAAATGGATTTTCCAGGCGTGGTGGTGCACACCTTTGATCTCAGCACTTGGAGCCATTTGGTTTCTTGATTAAACCTAGAGCCTTTTGTATGCCAGACGCATCCTCTGTCCCATTTCTGGGCATTTTTCACCACCAAAGTTTTTCTTTGCTATTCCAGGTAGCGTTTGGTTACCTTGTAGTCAAGTTTTCTCCAGAGCGCATAGATCTGCTCTGTTGTGCTTCCCGCTTCCTTGGCTGGGAACGGACAGCAGGCGTAGAGGTGCTGGCCCAGCCAGGCCTGTCCCTTCGCTTTGGAAAAGTTCCAGCAGCCCTTCATTGGCACCGAATTTCTTTACTTGACATGCAACATGAAACAGCTTTCGTTTTCTTAAACGTAAAACGTCAGTATTTCAATGTTCAATAGGAAATTTCAATATATAATTCTTTTTCCTAAGTATCTTTTGTCCCACCCACCCTTACCTGTGAATAGTTTGAAACCTTTTAAGAGCAGAAAACACAATAAAATATAGCAAGTAATTGATAAAATATAGAAGGTTATCATTCCTGAAATGGTATAAATTATGTCATTACTATACCTTATACTAACAGGCACATTTAACTTAAAGAAAGCTACCTTATTATCAAAGCCTTCAAATGCTCCCAGTAAGTAAACCAACTTGGCTGAATTCCAAGGAGTATTCTTATTAGCACGATTTCTGCTCTTTTATTCTAAGACTAGTGACGTAGCTCCATACTCTCATTTGTACCACTGTAGGTTTTAGAATATTTACCTACTTCAACTGGTAATGTTTGTTTGCTTCTTTGCTTGTTTGTTTTTGTGCACAGATGGTGTAGCATAACATTCTTTTCATGGCACTAAATATTTTTTCTGGGCCTTGACGGGGTCCAAAGGATTTTCGTAGACGCGCCCCTGGGGCTGTATGCAAAGTGTTGTGCCTGCAGATATTTGTTCTTTTTCTTAGAGGAGGATCTATGGTCGTCAGGGAATTCACAAAGCAGTCTATGCAGCAAAGGTTTTTTTCTTTTTCATTTATTCAATTTTGTTGCTTCTTGGCCACTCTGCAAGGAATTGGAGGCCAGGACCTGGCTTCTTTTTTTATGTGCTCAGTAAACTCTTTTTCTGTGTACATGCTCGTGCGCCTTCCTTAGAGCATCGCTTCCATCATCTTTTAATGTTTTTTGTTTGTTTTCTGTGAAATCTCTTGGACTTGCTGCCTTGTGCATGCCAGAGGAGTGTTGTAACACTTCACTGTGTTCCCAGCCCTTTAAATTCACCACTTCAGTCAAGCCAGAATGAATGTGTTTACTAGTAGATTGAAAATGACGTCCAGGTTTTTACTTAGCAAAGGAGTGCCTGAACTTGAATGACTTGAAAGGTACAGTGAAGCCAGCAGGGTGTACACTGGGTAAAAGTCCATAGTGAAGCCAGCAGGGTGCACACTGGGTAAAAGTCCATAGTGAAGCCAGCAGGATGGTCCAGTGGGTAAAAGGTTTTGTCTGTGCAAGGCTGATGACTGAATTTGATTCCTGGAACTCATATTGAAATGGCAAATACAGTGGTGTGCATCTGTAATCCCAGACCTCATAGGGTGATAAGGAGGTGGGGACCGGAATTGCCTGGAAGTTTGAGGGAGCTAGCTTGGAGTACAGAGCATGGAAAACAATACAAGAACCTCTGCTTCAACATGATAGTGAGAAGAAAAAAGACCTTTGAAAGATGTCTTTGACCTCCACATGGATGTAGCACGTATACACACACACACACATACACACACCACATGTGCGCATGTGCATGCAGTCCAATAATAACAATAAAGCATCTTTAAAGTGGATGGTAATGTGATGATAAGTAAATGCTTAAGGAATCGATATAATTTTTATCCTTTATTTATTAGATTTTTTTTCACCCCAAAATGAATTCTATAGATGTTTGTATTTCATTGTGTTTGCTTGGGAAGAGTAGTTGGGGAGAATTCAGAGTACCTGTGTCGTTTTTACAGCTCTCATGCTAATTCTTTGTATTCTGTTTTCTATAGACACCATCTGACATGTCAAAGAGAAAATTACCCCAGTGGTTTGCCAAAGGAAGTGTGCCCTCAGCTGATATTGGCAGCTCATCAATGGCCAAGACAAAAAAGAAAGGTCTTTTTAGTTAAGATGACAGCTACAGAACAATGTGTGGGTCCTTCTGCCTTTATTCCCGTAAAGAGTGAAAAGAAATATTTCAGCTTTAAAATTACTTAAAGTCCAAAGTAAAACCCACTTAGACATTGAGCAGCCGGCATCTTTAATTGCCTGTCCACAGTTGAGATGAAGTGTCGGAACCGTTTAAGAGCCCGAGTGCCGCAAAGACTGTTGAGGTGGCCTCCTCTCAGGCTGCTCTCAGGACCCTTGACACCGCGCTGTCACAGTCGCTCTTCTTCTGGCGGTGGTGTATGTGGGAAATGTAGGCTGTGTCTCTGTGGCAGACATACCTGGTTACAAAGTGATAAATACGAAGCAGTCTTAAATTGCCGAAATGGTGTCCTGTGACTTTAAGGCAACAGACTCATTTTAAACATTGTCTTTACTTCCTTATGTCGGTGCTTGTGTGTGAACTGTCAGACAATATCAGTGCACTAGACCAGTGAGTGCCATGTTGGCTTCCATTTAAATGGGGAAAATGGTGAAAGGATTCCATTATAGAGAGAACTAAATGCTATGCATTTTTTTTTTACAGAGTCTCTATTATTTTTCAAGTAAAACAGTGTCCTCCATACTGAATATTAGATATACTTAATTTGCATTTATTTAGTTACTGAGTACCTTCAATATTTGAAGATGCCAGAATTTAATATCTTATGTGACACAAAGAACTTAAAAATCTAAAGCTCAGCTCTGTTCTTGGTAAGCTTTTGTTATATAACTTTAGGCAGTTCACCATGTAGCTTATAAGTACATTTCAAGTATTTGATTGGCATTTTTGTAAATAGAAATGGACTGTTATTAATACAAAGAAATATATACTTGAATTCAGAGCACTTTTTAAAAATAGCCATTACTAGATAATCAAAGCCTATTTTGGAACCTGCTAGACTTCCTTATATCCATTTTCTTACTTTGTTATATCCACAGTACATGAATGAATCTTATTGTAAAATGTTCACAGAACACTTAAAAACATACTCAGAGCATCTGGGGTTACCATCACAAGACCAACACAAGATTGAGCCCTTCTGCATTCCAGGATGGCTGGGAGCAAGCACTACATGAGTCTTTAACCCTAGCTGAAGAGCTATAGGCAATTAACGACCATACATGTAAGCAACTTTAACTAAGCTCAGTGGGTTGCAACACAAGACTTGGAAGCAGGAGGGGGTCAGGGCAACTGTGAAGAGGAGAATTCCCAGAGGCGGTAGGGAGCAGGATAAGAGCGGGAAGTTGGGGAGGGTGCTGTGACCAAAATGCATTATATGAGTGTGTGGAAATTTCAAGGAATAAATAAAATTAATCTTTAAGAAAAAGAAAAACATAAAAGTCCCCATGCTCCCATTTTCCTGCCCCCACTAACATGTCACACATATTTTCTAGTTTCTTCTATTTCTCCTGTGCCTTAACACAGGTTTCTACAACACACAAGTTGGTATTCTTTATGACAAAGTGTCAAGCATCTGAAACTGATTTGGACTTTGTGCTGGATGTGGTAGCCATCTGTAGGAAGACACCTGTCTAATTATCTGAGTTATGAGTTGAATTGGATTTTTTTTTTTTTAGTGGAATTGAGAAACAAAAACCTGCTGGTAGATGCTTGGTTCTTTAGGCTTGGTATTTTGGCAGACATTTTTTCAAGACTAAATGATGTTAGCTTATTGTTTTAAGGAAAATGACTTACCAATATTTATTGCTGGTAATAAAATTGAAATTTCTAGTAAAACTTACAAATTTGGTCAACTTGTATCCTTCACGGGGAACCTAGGCAGCTTTCCTTGACCTGAAGACTTTTCTAATGAGATGGGTTAAATAAACACATTATTTTTATACTATCTAAAGTTTTGTCTGTATCTAGAACCCAAGAAATAAGTGTTTGGTGGGTAACCAAGACATAATGTAAAATGGAGACACATTGTTTAACAGGCTGCTGGAAGCAAAAGTCTTAATGTAGCAAAGAATGAAAAGCTGGTGGCTGTGACTTCAGATGACACACTGAAAATAGTGAGAAACTTTTGGTATAGCTTCTCTACCATTATTTGAAAAGCTATTAAACTATTCCTGTTCTTCAGCTACATATTTGTATGAATTTAGGTTTTCCAAATATACCTCGAGCAAAGCAACATGTCCAAGTAGACTGGATGCGGAAGACTGGACTTTCTCCTACCCTCATCTACACAATGAGAACATGCACAGAAGTGAAATGGGGCCATCACTGTCAATGTTTTTAATGAAAATATGTTTTTAAAACAAACAACATTTATGCCAAAGTGTAACTTTTAAATGAATCAATAAATCTTTGGAAAAAGCCTCAGATATGAGTATATATCTGCACAACTGCACTTATACTGAGTAACTACAGAAACCAGGAAAGTAATAAGTAACCATGGGGGCCTTGAGGAAGGAGCTGGGCAGTTGTGTGTGTGTGTGTGTGTGTGTGTGTGTGTGTGTGTGTGATGACAGGTTCTATGAAGGGGACTGGGGAAAAAAGGTAGGGCCTTTAACTACAGAGAAGAAAAGAACAGGTCAGAGGGAAAGGGCAGGAAGAGGGGTAGCTAACAGTGAAGTTGCTTGAAAAGCTGTAGGAAAATATTACTGTATGCCTTTATGTTTACTTAAAGAAATATATGTTGCTGGGTGGTGGTGGCGCACGCCTTTAATCCCAGCACTCGGGAGGCAAAGGCAGGCAGATCTCTGTAAGTTCGAGGCCTGCCTGGTCTACAAAGTGAGTCCAGAATAGCCAAGGCTACACAGAAAAACCCTGTCTCGAAAAACATATATAGGAACATTGTGGAAGAGAGGATAGAAAGATTGTAAGAGCAGAGAACCAGGACTTCTGCTGTGAGATAGTGACTTCTATATATGACATGGAAGCTACACCTCTGAAATTTTAATGATATTATCATCTAGACAAGACCAGCATAATGACATCACCAGATAATATGCCAACACTGATGGAGGAGATTTCACAGGGCCCTAACCCTAGATGAAGAACTACAGGTCATCAATGGCTCCTGAGAGAGGGCAATTGAGTCTAGGGACCATATCCAATCCGGAGGGTCAGCCCTGAACATAAAAGCAACACTAAATATATATATGCAGGTATGTATATAACAGTAATAATTAAAGAAGAGGTCATGAATTTGATAGAGAGTGGGAGGGACAACACAGGGGGACTTGGAGGCAGGGTGGTGAGGAAAATGCTGTAATTTGAGCACACATGTATAAAATTCTCAAAAAATTTAAAATATTTAGTCAAAGTTGAAAATTCTCACTTAATTTCTAAAGTGGTAAATGTTGGTGGATGTAAATCACAGTAATAAAAGTTCTTTAGGACTCTCTATTTTGAATAATATAGAGGGTCTTGCCACATAAAAAATTTAAGGGTATTAGAGTGTATTATTTGCTAACTGGGCATATTTGTTATATGGGCATATATGTTATTGTTGGGTAGTGAATAAATGTTTTCTGCTGATTTGCTTTGGCTTTTTTTTTTTTTTTTTTTTTTTTTTTTTTTTGATACTGTCATTTTGTGGCCTCTAGGCTTACTTCAAACTTGTGATCTGAGGTTGGGGATTGCAGATGTGTAACACCATGCTGAGGACTGAATGTTCTTGTAATGAAACTCCTGCAGGACAGACGAGGCCTTGGGATCTGTCTGTCTGTTTAGTTCTTGTTTCATCTTGCTCTGTTCCTGAAGACGCCCAAGAATGCAGGCTGTCCCCGCTGGCTGCTTGTATCCAGACTTTTGGCTACTTTGTGTCCTTTTATCTAACTCCGCACACCACCCTTATCCCTTCCAACCCCTCAACACTGGATAGGAGAGAAAGAGGATAGAGGGGCAAGGGGGGAATCCATTGCATTAGACTACTTCCTGCTGATTAGGAGCATTGAGTTCCTTGGGGCAGGGTTGATCTTCGCTCACAGGATAGCCACTCTCTTCTACTCATCTCTTTGCCCATGACTACCTGACAAATTGCAACAAACCGCATCCAACAGCAACCAGCAATAGGAGCTTCAAGGGCAGCAATAGCAGGAGGCGGAGCAGCATCGCGCTGTGCCTCTTGGGGCTCTGGCTTTTATATGCCCTCTGAAGAGTCTGCAGAATTCCAAATGTAAAGCACCTGGCAAAATCATGTCCCCGCCAGAGCACAGGAGAAATCATAGTTAGCTGCTGTGGACAATCTGAAGCAGCCGCGTATCCCACCCCTGGGATTAAAACAAAAATATAATCACATAACATTTCTGTGTTCTTATACAAACCAAAACTCTCACTACAGCTGTTCTTTCCTCTTAAAAGAGTCTCTGTTAACTATGATTTAGTCTTCAGTCCTTCTCCTATGTTCAGATGAAGGGCTGGGGTATAGCTCAGTGGCAGGGAACTCACCCAGTACACTAAAGACTGCGGCTCCCATCACAGCTGTGGCTCCTGTCCCAGGCACTGCCACTACAAAACAGCACCTTGTATGGTTTATTTAACAATCATAGTGCACTGCACAGTCTCTACCAACATACCAATTTACGGTTCTAGTTTACCAAAGAGAACATCTCACTTCCAATATACTAGAAGTTGCGCCTAACTATGCTTATGGATGATGTTCCCACTAGAACATAGATTCCACAGGAGGAGGAAGGATTCTTGTCTGTTTTGTCCATAGCTGTGTCGATACCACTTAGAAAAGAGTCCCACCAGGCAGGAAGCCGGAAAACGCTGAATGAATAGGAGTATCCACATGCTGCAGGATCTGGGCAAAATCACTTAGAAACTCTCATTAGATTATAATGTTTAGAGCTATCACTGGAAGTTGATACAATGTGTGCAGATAGACAATTTAACAATGGTCAGATCTCGGCTAACTGGACTATCTGTGTAATATCAGCACTAGGGAGGTGAATGAAGGAGGATCAAGAGTGCAGTGCAGTGACCGGACTGCAGTGGGGCCCTGTAGAGGAACGTTAGTTCAAGAGATCACAGCCAAAGATCTAGGTCTGTGTGATCCAGCTGGAATACAAACACACCTTTAATCCAGGAGACAGAGGCAAACAGATCTGAGGTCAAGGCCAGCCTGGTTTAGAGCAAGAATCAGCTAAAGAAAAATTTAGGTCCAGGCATGGTGGTACATGCATGCCTTTAATCCCAAATGAAGGTAAAGTTAGTTTGTAGAAGGAAGCACCCATGTTTGAAAGTGATATCTAATTGAGTGGCAGAAAAGGTGACAATCCAGAGAGGATTTGACTGAATAGGATACACCCAACTCTCAGGAGAAGAGAGGGGAAAGGGAAGCTACTTAAGAGGCAGATTTACAGAGAGAGGAGGCAGTTTTGTGAGCACAGTAATGGAGAGATGGGCTGCAGAGAGAGAACTCTGGTGAAGATGAGAAGCCGGAAGATTAGAGCAGATTGCTGAGTTAGTTTGAGGCCAAGCAGAACAATTCAGGCTGAGAGAGAAGCCAGGTTAAATACATCAGCTGGGAGAAGCATTTGAGCCAGAACAGCTGAGTTGAAGCAAAGAGCTCAGAGCTCAGAAGAAGGGTGAGCTCATTAAGCAGGAAGTCTCAGAGGCTAGGCCTAGGTTAGATGATACAGATGCTCAAAGCTTCCAGGACTAGGCCTAGGCCAGCAGAAGGAGGTAGTAAGCCTCCAAGATGACAGTCACCTCAGGTGAATAAAAGTTACTTTTACAGGACCCAGTCAGTGTCCAGAGTAAGACAGCCTGTCTCACAGAAACCACTTTCTAGGCACTACTCTTGCACAGCACCATGGACTGCGCCTGTCTCTTATTATGCATAGCCAAAAATCACTGTCAGCAGCTTGAAGTAGACTCTTGTTTCAAGGCAGACTTATTGAGCACCTGCTGTGTGCAGAGCACAGTTCTGGAATCCAGGGACACAGTAGTGACCAAAGGAAAAGCGATATGGTTCCCCTTAGAATAAGGAGAAGATACGGACTAAGAGCATAGAGACCCTGCTGGGCTCTGAGAATTAACTGATGAACTGTGACCCCAACCCTGAGCACATCAGTTCAACTCTTTTATTAAAATCACCATACAAAAGAGGAAGTGGGCTTAGAGCGTTTGGAGAATTAAATGTGCTTTTGAATAATAAACTATAGATTCTCATCCTTTCTATAGAAAAGCTGCAGGAGAAAACAATCAAGGTTGCCCAATGGCTTGATGTAAATTGGACAGTTAGATAATTTTGACATCTAGGGGCACTCAGCTAGATTTCTCAGGGTACCAAAGTTATGCTTTTTGTTTAGCAACAACAACAAAAAATTAATTGCAGAAGGAGTTATCAAAATAATTAGAATAATCGGCTGTCTTCATGAAATATTCTGGTTCATGAAGTGTGTACACATTAGATCTCAGTCTGAAGTATAAATTGCATTTAATCTTTCCAAGGCTTATCCTAGCTGATTACAGGTAGTGTTGCTGTTAGTTTAATGGTATGGCATAAATAATGTTTATTATTAGGCTTATAATTATTACAGCAGAATTATCTAACTCGCTTTACAATCAATAAAAAACACAGACACCTGATATATTTTAGAATAGCCTATTTTCACCTGGGGCAAGGCAGCTATTACCTCCTAAGCTATCTTTATGTACTTCCCAGCCCCCATCCCATGCCATCTGTTTGTAATAATTACTATTTGGGCTGCCTCCTATCCATAGTCCCAAAATACTTGCTAAGGCTGTTCATTTGGGTCATGTCTTTCTTGTGGAACTTCAGAGTTCCATCTCTTGTGATTCTTCTCCTTCATCTTCCTCTGGTATGTCTGCTTCTCTTTCCCAAGATCCTCCCCTCCCCCTTTCCATCTGCCCTGCCCAGGTGTTGCTTCTATTCAGCCAATCAGGGAGGCAAGGTTATATAGCAATACTTGGGGTGTGTGAAAATGTTTGTCAGGGCAGCAACTAGATCTTGGGAGCCAGTAATTTGACATAACACCAGACCAACCCCCAACAGGGTAGGGATATTTAAACTAAGACAGGCTTGAACACAAAGGAGGAAACATTTTTCTTGGGGCTCTGCAAGCCTTAGAGAGGAGAAGAACTTGAACATCAATGCTCTCCCACCTGCCACTCCCCAGCTCTCTTCATTTTGGTAGAAGCAATGTATTATTTTCATTTATATATATATTTATATTTTTTATATATTTCATTGCATTTTTATATTATTTTAAGCACCCTTTAAGAATGTGTGGGCCCTGGCTTTGGCTTATTTTCACACTGGCGAAACTAGCTAGCATTTTACCACACTGGTTCAAGATCACCATCTGCTGGTTAAAATTGGCAATTTCAGGTAATATGGTTTGTAGGACAAGCAAGACTATCCTATGTTTTATTTGGTTTGGATCAATCCACTAATCAAGGTAATCATTTATCTAGTACAAAACGAAAAGTCAAGAGAAAAAGATGGCATGGAATACTCCTTTCTGTAATGGACAATGAGGGTTCAAATTTTTAAATAGATAACCTGCCTTAGGCAGCTCAACAGACTAACTGAAGAACAACCATGACAACTAACACAAAGAAAGTGGACCTGTGCTCAGTGCTTGTGGTGGGTCATTTGGATATGGAAATGGAGTAGAGAAACATGGAGGTCCCCAAGGTTTTGATTGACTAGGTATAACTGAAAACACTGCACAAAATAGACATGGTTCACAGCAGAGGGTGGCTCCTGACAAGAGAAGGTTAACCTCACCTGTGTAGGAACCTGGCCAGCTTCTCACAGATGATACCCATCCATCTGAGGAGGTAAGGAGTAGGCCGCTGTAAAATAAGAATGTGCTGCCGGTGGAGGGAACAGCCAGATAGCACACAGAATGGAGAGTGACAAGCTGTGCCATTTTTCCAGAGTGTAAAGCGCAAGGTAGGCTGTGCCTGGTTAGAAACCAGCAAGCAACCCACTGGCGCCACTGGGTCAGCAGACTGGTTCTTTTTTCCTCCACTGCTTTGATGCTGTCTTTTATTCACTGCAAGCCCTCTGTTGTGCCCGCCATAGCTCTCACGCATTTACATCCTCAGTCCCCAGTTGGTGACTGGGAAGCCTAGAAGATGTGGCCTTGATGGAGGATGTGTGTCACTGGGGGTGAGGGTTGGAGGGGAGACTGAGGTGTCAAAAGACTCAGGCCATTTCGAGCGCTCTACTGGTTTGTGATTCAACATGTAAACTCATAGCTGCCTGCCATCAGCTCCAACATCATGGAGCATTAGCCTTACGGAGCTTTAAGCCCCCAATAAGACCTTCGTTCTGTAAGTTAAATTAGCCATGTGTTTTATCACAACAACAGACAGGTAACTAATTCTCCCTCTTTGCCCAGATTTCAGGTCTACCGGCTACATGTCTCTCTTTGTTTTTCAAATCACAGGATGGGTTTAGTGAGATGGGTTAGATTGCCTGTTGCCAAACCTATTTATTTGGGGGAGGAGAGTAGCATACATGCTATAGTTCATGTATGTGGATCAAAGGATAACCCACAGAAGTCAATTTCTCCTTCCTGTGTGTGGGTCCCAAGAATTGAACTCAGCTTATTAGGTTTGGGACCCTCTGCGCAGAGAATGGTGCTGCCCACAGTGGGCTGAGTCTTCCCACCTGATTTAAGTCATGACATTGGCCAGAAAGTGCGAATTAAACAAGACAGACTCAAGAAAACAAATGTTGAATATGTTCTCTCATGTATAATCTGAATGTGTTGTGTGGTATGGTGTGTGTGTGTGTGTGTGTGTGTGTGTGTGTGTGCGTGTGTGTGTGTGCGTGCGTGCGCGTGTGTGTGTGTGTGTGTGTGTGTCTGCAGATCAGAGAAAGAGATCCTAAGGGACAGGAGATGGGGAAAGAGAACGTAAAAGAGGGTAAGAAGATACGCGTGACGTGAAATCAGAAGGAAACACTATTTGAGGAAGGATGTTTGGCATTGTGCGGTTAGAGGAATGAGGAATAGATGTGGCGTGACAGTGGAGAAGAGAATGAACAAGAGCAAAGTAAAATGATGTGAGAGTATGGAAATGCTATAATAAAACTTCCTATCTTAAGGGTTCCAACACTGAGAGGGGAGCTGGACATGAGCACTACCCCTGACCAAGAGGTTATATGCAATTGATACCTGCTGGCAAAAGAAAAATTAGTCTTCTTCAGTGGAGTCTCACTGGGTATATTAGACACACTTAGGGTAGGCCCTTTGCCCAGCAGTAGATGACCAACATAAAGTGAACTCAATGGTATTTTTGTAGACATTTTGTTTCATATTGCTTTGTTTGGCTTTTTTTTTTTTTTTTTTTTTTTTTTTTTTTTTTTTTTTTTTGTCTTGCTGATCTTTTGCTTGTATATTTTGGTTTCCATTTTGAGGGTTTTTTTTTTTTTTAAACATGTGTGAGTGTGTGTGTGTGTGTGTGTGTGTACATGACTTTTTTGTTCTTTGATGTTTTTGTATTTTAGAGAGAGAAACAAGGGGCATAGAGTTGGTTGGGTAGGGAGGTGGGAAAATTTTGGGAAGAGTTGAGGGAAGGGAAAGTGTGATTAAAACATATTGTATGAAATTTTTTTTGTCAATGGAAAAAAATAAAACAAAGACTGAATTTCCTAAGGGCCAGTGGATTAAACCATCTCTGAGCTCAAGAATTCTTTAAAAAATGTTGATGTGTTTTTTCATCATCAAGTGGCAGCATCATTTGCTTGTTGCCTTTGTTTATCAAAAATAATCACACATTTCTTAGATTGCTTTCCTCTTTCACATTTATAATAAAATATACCTAAAATTAATTTTAAAAAGGAAAGAAAAAAACCTCTACCTACTACTGCAAATCCCACTTTTAGAAGGAGGAGAAGGTGGAGGACGAGGAGAAAATTAACTATATCCTTCCTTTGGAGTACTGGCTTTTTATTGTTTACAAAATAATCTTGATAACCTCAGACCAGGATAATACTGAATCAGTAGCTGGATTCCATGTGGTAATGTTCTACAGTTTCTGTTTACTAGGAACTTCCCTTAACCCACCCACAAAGGCAAGAGTATCTAGTTCCTGGTCAATCTCAACAGTCAGCTCAAAGACATCCCGCTCCTCAACCCCCATCACTGGTTGTCATATAAAATGTGCTTGCTTTTCTACCACTTTGCTTCTTGCTGCCCCCCAACCATGAGATAGCCTTAGCCATTTGACCCCAAAGAACCTTTCTTTGTGCCTATGGAGTGGTCCAGTTCTGTGGTTTTACTATGTTCCTCCCTATGTGGATTTAAGATGGAGAAAACTACCATTCTACTTCTCACGGGGAAGTGAAAGCTAAAAGGGAAAGGATGCTTTGGGAGAATAGGTAGGGGGTTACTTTGGGCCACACTTTGACCTTGGATTGGCCCAGAAGGTGGTTTCTTAAGAGGGCAGTGTCTGGGGGCTGCCTCCTTGCTCTTCATGTTGACCACAGCCATAGTTCCAGACTGTGACTCACATTCTCAGAAGAGCTGGCTCTTTCTGGGGCTGTAATTAGCCTGGTATTTTCTGCCTTTTGTCATGCTAAGCGGTGCCTGCCAGTTCTTTTGCCTGTGCCTAAGCAGTGAAATGAATGACTCACTCTCTTTCCCAGGAAGAAATTTAAACTTTCTTGAGGGACCACAGTGCTCTTCTGGCTCCAAGTGAAATCCATCTTTATTTCCAAATCACTCACTCTTTTCAGTGGGTTTCCACTTCCTAGGGGAAAAGCAGCCCTCTGCTTGTTTAAGTTTCGTTTCTTGGGAAGTTCTGCATGGAGACTCTTATGTCACGCGTTGATGGTCTAGCATTCTTTCAGTTCTTGGTAGGTAGCCAGCTTCTGCATCACTGAAACCCACTGTTAACAGCCTGTTTTGCCTCAGTCAAT
The DNA here is from genome assembly GCF_903995435.1 of Acomys russatus. Taxonomy (NCBI): domain Eukaryota; kingdom Metazoa; phylum Chordata; class Mammalia; order Rodentia; family Muridae; genus Acomys; species Acomys russatus. Next base: position 23,401,568 of record NC_067163.1, on the reverse strand, counting down.
TCTTCTAATGTTCCTCAAGTGAAGGCCACAAAGAATAGAAATAAGGAGAGCCTGTGTACAAAGCAAATGCCTTCTTCAGTGCACCTCTCAGGATCACCAGAAGGCTCATTGCCCAAGGGCTTTGGGCCTTTTTTTCCCTCCTTCTTTGGATTTACACTTTAGTCTTTGAATTGATTTACGGCTCCCTGGGCCATCTGTTTTCAGTTTTAGTGTGCACCTCACCTTGCAGAATTGGACTTGAAGATCTGTAACAACGTGTCACCTTCAGTCAGCTACTCTATTTGTTCAGAGCAGCAGCAACAGCAAAGCAATAGCTTGTCCCTCACGGCAGCGATCTAAAATAGCTCAAAATAACATCACCTGTTCAAAAAGCCTATGCTGCACAAAATTTCCAAGGAGCTCCTTTTAAAGAGACTACAGAAAGTAAGAAGAAAATAGGCCAGGGAGGACCTTCCTTCTCCCACCCCCCACCCCCCTTTTTTACAGCATCCGGTGGTAGTCTATCTTTCCTGTGTGCCATCATTTCTCTCTGGCATTTCTACTCGCGGAGTGTTATTGTCTTAAGGCATTTGCTGTTGCTGTTGAGTTTCAGACCTGGTTCAAGCGGCTGAGGTACTCATTTAACCAGAGCAGACACGGCCTCTAGGTTCTCCCAGCATCCCTCAGTGCCTACCAGTTACCGAGTGTGGCTGACGTACCCTGCCTTCTACCCTGAACTTTCCAGCCCACAGGGGCTCGCATTCCCTTGCCCCAGAAGTCCTTCCCTATATCATCCATACATTTTGGTCTCTCTGTGAGCCTGCCTGAGGGCTGCCCTAAACAAACCTGCCTTTATATACTCGATTTTGGCTTGAATTGGCTCACTTCATTGGCAGAGATAACCTATCAGTTGCTATTAATATTGCATCACAGTATTTTGTATCACAGGCAATTTGACTCACTGTTTTGGAACAAGGTTGCGGGGTCGGATTTGGTGATAACCTTCTTGTTGGCAGTATCCCATGGTGGCACAGGGCATCGCATGTTGAGTGAGAGAGAGAACAAGCATGTATGTCTCTTGTGGTCTTTCCATGGTCTTCTGAAGCCATCAATATTTGGTCATGGTGCTCCTGGAGAATGACTTTATCTAATTCTAGCTTTCTCCCAAAGACTCTGCCCTAAACTACATTGTTTCTACCCTCTTGATACTTCACAAAACAGAAGTTAAACTTGAGTTTCAGAGGGACAAGCCATATTCCAACCACAACAGTTTCTCTGCTAGAACTTTCCGGAGGAACTTCTTATTGGATTTTCAGTTGTAAGAAGCAGAGTTTTGTGCATTTTCTTACATTAAAAATATCAAGATTTTTTTTGTGTGTGTGTGTAGGAGGAATTGAAGCTCTGAAGATGCCGGATGCAGATTTTCTCAGAGATTCTGATTCATAGTTACTTTTTAATTTTTAATTTTTAGGTGAGATAAGCATGTTTCACTTTGGAAACAAAAGTCTTAGCAAATAAATAAGACTACTTACCAAAGTGATTATTTCCCAAAGTAAATTTCTCTAGTGAGACTCCCTAAAATGTTTTAGCTATTAGGAATTTGATTTATATGAGTTTCAATATAACCAATATACCCAAGAATGACATCTACTGTGCTACTCATTCTGTAGCTGGTAAAGGACATAACGTAGTTTGGGGGCACATTAAAAAGAAGCCATCGGGACCCACTTGCTTATACCAGTGGTCTATGCTCAAGTCTGTGATACTTGAACACCATTACCTTAGCCTCGTAACAGGTAGCGAAGGGACGACTTTGCCTTCATTCCCCACAGAGCAGTATTTTAAACTATGGCTTTATCATCACAAACAGGATTAATGATCCTACTTCTGGAAGGGAGTGCTGGCCACCTCTGTAACGCTTGGGAAGCTGTAACAGGATTGTGAGCTTGAGGCCAACCTGGGATAGTATAGTAAGAGCTTGTCACAAAGAAACCACCGCTAACAATGAAAACCAACCAGCCAACCAATAGCAAAACAAGACATAAAGGAAGGAAGGAAGAGTAAAACCAGAAAAATCCACTTGAAGGGCATGGTTGACTAAGAAGTGATGGCTGTAAGATCCTGGTTGTACCGTAGACATCTGAAGTTATTTGAGTTTCTTTGCTTATTGCTATGAAAAACCTAAGGTTTACTGGGGCTCCCAAGTTGAGGGTGTGATTCATGGAGTTGGAAGGAGGTGACTGGTGCTGCTCAGATTGTTTTCTACCCTCCCCTGCACCCCCTTATTCAGTCTGGAACTCCAGGCAGTGAGATGGCACCACCCACATTAAGGATGGGTCTATCCTCATCAAGTAAACCTCTCTGGCAATGTTCTCCTGAACACCCCCAGGGATGTATATCCTAAATCCAATCAAGTTGATAATGTAGGTCAATCACTATGAATCCAGCCAGTGTCAACTTGGCATCCAAATACATCACTTTTAACTGTAGCAGTCTGCTCTTTATCAAAGGGTTATTGCCACCATACAAAACAAAACTGCCTTTAATTAATCTGAAAGAGTTCCAAAATGATGGCGCCCTCTATCTTCAGCATGGATCTTCCCGCCCCCTGGTAAAGCTCTCTGGAAACACCACGGTAGCATATATGTATTCTAGGGGATTTTAAATCAACTCAAGTTGACAATGAAAATCAACCATCACAGAGTGGCTGGCAGGGTGCCAGGGACATTTGCATATTCATTGCAGAAAATGTGGGAAGAACGTAATTGTAAGAAGGTAACAGGCAAAGAACCCCAGTTGCCACTTCACTGATATGACAGTTCCTTCTTTGTAACCAACTGAGTAATAAGCAAGGTGTTACTAGATTTGCTATTTGGTAGAGGATTATTCTTGCATCAGTTTTGGCTGTTTGTACATGCTGCCATGACTTATCGCTCTGAGAAGGTTTTTAAGTGTTGTGTTCTGCAGTCTTTTTATTTCTGTCTTATAGGGCAAGTCTCCTCTTGACCCTTATTTTAACAGTTCTCCTGTAGCAATGTTGTCATCCCATATGGAGGAGGACTTTCTGCCTGTCCTGGAGTTCCCATGATAGTTCCAAGGAAATGATGAAAGATGTCCAAAGCTAATGGAAATCTTTTTTGATGAGATATTTTTAGACACATAAAGAAACAACCTAGGACATGGAATTGAAGAAATATTGGTTATGTGAAAAAAATTGCTCTGATTTATAGTTGAACAGAAAACTGATGGGAACACTCACTGAAGTTAACAAAATAGTATACTCAGTATTACAAGAAGACATAGAATAAAAATCTCACCCAACCCCATAAAACCCAAAGCAGGTTTGCATAATTCTCAGAAACTAAAATGTCAATTGTTATAATGAAACTGTAAAAATGAAATTACTGGTAGGATTTAAGCATATCACATCTATGCACATGGTAGATGTGTATTTGTCTCTGTTGTGTTCCATAGGTAGATTCTTATAAGCAGCTTCTATATTTTCTCCTCATGAAATTTTGTCATGCACCTGACTTGACTTACACTACTTAGTGATGATGTGCCTACTCCTTTCATAAGGAATTATGGTTTAAACCCTAATCGTAGGTATGGCTTAAATGTACTATTAGCCCTGCATTATAGAGTTCGGTCCAACAGCAGTCCCTAATAGCTTATTTCCCTGACAGCTCCTTTGATGGCTGAACTGACAGTGTGCTGTTTATGTCCAGGACTCACAGTTTGAAATGCAGTGATACCCAGTCTTTCATCAGAGGAGTGACCATTCCCACTAATGTAGGCATGCTGGGAAGTCCAAAGAATCAGTGTAGCTTGAAGCGATATGAAGATATTAATGCATCTATTTGTGGAGCACATGGAAACAATCTGGACATATGAAGTTATTTCCTGTGGGTAGAACTGTGGAGGGAAGTGATGGGACCTAAGGTAACTGATCCAATGAAGTGAATGATCCCAAGACTGAAAGGCACAGTTATGAAAGAATTACTATCCTGCTCTTTTTGGTTTGTATGTGGAATATCTACTGAAGGGCCGGCCACTAAATACTGTGTACTAATCTTATAAATTATCTTAGTGTTATTAGAAGGTGCTGGAAATATTTTTCCATATTTTTAATTATAATTTATTCAGATACATCACAATTGCTATCCCCTCACTTGGATCTTTCCATTCCCACCCTCCCTCCTTCTTTCACCCTATTCCTCTCCCCTATATCTCTGACAGAAGGAGATCTTCTCCCATGTGATATGACCATAGCCCATCAGGTATCATCCTGATAGCCTGCTTCCCCTTCCTCTGTGTGCCTGCCTGGCCTCCCCATCAAGGAGAAGTGATCAAATCGGGGCCCCAGAGTTTGTGTCTGAGGCAGTCTCTGCTCTCCCCACAACCACGGAGAATGAGCTGTCCATTGGCTAGATCTGAACAGGAGGATTTAGTTTACTACATGCATTGTCCTTGCTTGGTACAACAGTTTGTGCAGCGCACCCCTGGGTCCAGATCTGCTGGTCTTGATGTTCTCCTTGTGGGGCTCCTGAACCCTGTGGTTCCTTCCATCACTCCATTCTTCCATACAACTCCACCTGGAGTCCAGCAGCAAATCCCAACATCTGTCCTGATCCCTCAAAGAGGACATCTATGTTGGGCTAATATCCACTTATAAGTGAGTATATACCATGTGTGTCTTTCTGGGTCTGGGTTACCTCACTCAGGATGATCTTTTCTAGTTCCATCCATTTGTCTGTAAATTTCAAGAGTTCCTTGTTTTTAATAGACGAGTAGTATTTCATTGTGTAAATGTACCACAGCTTCTTTATCCATTCTTCAGTTGAGGGACATCTAGGTTGTTTAGAAGTGGAGCTTGGTGAGAGATCTTCTACCATTAGGGGCATTGAGGGAGATTATGGGATAGTGGTCTCTTGTTTTCTCTGTTTGCAACCTGGGGTTTTTTAATGCTTATACATCCCTTCCAACCTACCATCCCTAGATAGGGGAGAAAAGAGGTTAATGGGAACAGGAGAAGTTGACCTTTTCAGACTCAGTTACTTGAAGCGATTCCATTCTTTGTTGTCAGGATTCCAGTAGATCTGTTAAACAGCAAACCAGCAATTCAGCAAAGATGACTGCTGCTGCAGTAGGGCAATCCAGAGCAGCAGCTGGAACCCAGAACCTTGATGCATCTCTGGAGCGGTTCTCTCTAGGAGTGTCTCAAAGTGGAGCAATGAACAGTGGACAGACATCACCTGTTCTATTACTAGATCAAAACACACCTTCATACAAGTCTGTTTCACATCTCATACTTGGGATCAAAACAAAAACATGTTTACACCCAGTACAAGACACCATGACCAAGGCAAGTCTTGTAAAAGAAGGTATTTAAATGGGTGCTTGCTTACAATTTCAGGCACTTCTTATTCCTAGTCCATTGTCATTGTCTCAGGGAGTGTGGTGGCAGATATGACAGGCACAGTGCTGGAGAGAGAGAGAGAGAGAGAGAGAGAGACAGAGAGAGAGAGAGAGGAGAGAGACAGGGAGGCGAGAGAGACAGAGAGAGAGAGAGGACAGCGAGAGAGAGAGGGGAGAGAGACACGAGAGCGAGGACAGAGCGACGCAGCGAGAGAGATGAGAGAGACGAGAGGAGAGACAGGAGAGAGAGACAGGAGAGATGAGGCGAGGAGACAGAGAGAGCGCGAACAGAGGGAGAGGAGAGAGACAGGAGCGAGGGGAAAGGAAGGGGTAGACAGAGGAGAGGACAGCGAGAGAGACAGAGAGAGAGCAGGAAGAGCGCCAGATGAGAGAGACAGAGATAGCGACACACAGAAGAGAGACACACAGAGAGAAACACACAGAGAGAGACACACAGAGAGAGACACACAGAGAGAGACACACAGAGAGAGACACACAGAGAGAGACACACAGAGAGAGACACACAGAGAGAGACACAGAGAGAGACACAGAGAGAGAGACAGAGAGAGAGACAGAGACACAGAGACAGAGACACAGAGACAGAGACACAGAGACAGAGACACAGAGACAGAGACACAGAGACAGAGACACAGAGACAGAGACACAGAGACAGAGACACAGACAGACCAACACAAACACACACACACACACACACACAGAGAGAGAGAGAGACAGACACAGACAGAGACACAGACAGACCGACACAAACACACACACACACACACACACACACACACACACACACACACACACACAGAGAGAGAGAGAGAGAGAGAGAGAGAGAGAGAGAGAGAGAGAGAGAGAGAGAGAGACTGGGCCTGGCTTAGGCTTTTGAAATCTCAAAACTCACTCCCAGTGACATACTTTCTCCAACAAGGCCACAAGGCCACACCTACATCAACAAGCCTACACCTTCTAATCCTTTTCAAACAGTACCACTCCCTAGTGACCAAGCATTTAAATATATGATCCTATGGGACTCATTCTTATTTGGACCACCATAGGCACGTATGTGGAATATATGCACCTTTATCAGATTTGTTCCAAAATGCAAAGAAGAGCAGAAGAGTTTAAAGATTAGGTTTTAGGCTTTACCTTAGACCAGAAATAGTTGGGACATACAGGAAAAACAAAAACAAAAAAAAAAAACAAAAACAAAACCAGGAAAGGCTGCTAATTGTCCAGAGGAAGAAAGAGATTTTCTTAAGGTGAAAAGTTGGGAGCTTAGGGCTTACTTAGGCATATATTCCATATATCTGATTCATATTCCTTTAGGTATAGGGTTTGGAAAGTGTCCTAGTTTGCTTTATATTTCCAGAGGAAAACCTTTATTATAGTTTATAGTTGTAGTTCATCCCGAGGAGAAGTCAGGGCAGGAACTCAAGACAGGAACCTGGAAGCAGGAACTGAAGCAGAGGCCATGGAGGATGCTGCTCATTGGTTTGTTCTCCGTAGCTTGCTCAGCATGCTTTCTCTTTTTCAATATTTATTTATTATTCATACAGTATTAGGCCTGCATGTGCACCTGCCCACCACAAGAAGGCACCATATCTCATTCCAAATGGTGATGAGCCACCATGTGGTTTCAGGGAATTGAACTCAGGACCTTTGGAAGAGCAGATGGTGCTCTTAACCTCTAAGCCATCTCTCCAGCCTGCTTTCTTAGACAACAGTACCACCTTCCCAGGGTGCCACCTACCATAGGCTGGGCCCGACCCTCCATCAACCATCAATCAAGACAATTCGAGAAGACTTGTTTGTAGGCCAGTCTTAAGGAGGCGTTTTCTCAACTGAGAATATGACTATAACTTGTGTCAAGGTGACAAAAGCTAACCAGGAAAGAAGGAAAACCATATGATTTATACTAGATTATTGTGAGAACAGCCAGCTAATAGTATTATTGTTACTTGTTTGACAGAAGGTCAGAGGGAAATTCAACATTAAAGCCTTTAAACTATAGAATGGATTCAGGGAGGAGGGTAGAATAAGACCTAAGGACTGGAACATACCCCCTACAAATTCCTGTCTTTTGCTGTGAGGTACAAAGAAACACCTCAGTTCCATCTGAGAGAGTGTACAATATACATAGTATTTTTCTTGTCAAAGGCAACATGTAATTACACATTAGCTTTCTCATCTGTTCCCCTTTAGCCACGGCCTCACTGTGCAGCACAGGCCTGACCTGGGATTATTGGTGTGTTCCTGTATGCTTGGCTACAGTTGCTTTTTGAATCTTTATTTCTCCTAACATGACTCAGAAAGATTTTAAACGTAAGGTTTTGAAAAGGTAACTTGTTTGGAGTACCTGTGAGGGTGGCTGGCTCTTTGAATTCCGGGGATGGTACCTTTTTCTGACTTGAGATGAATTTTGGATGGTGTCAGCAGAGCCTTGGGTGGGTGATTGATGTAGATGCAACGAGGAACTTATTCTTGGAATTTTATGCTGTGTCTACTGAAGGAGGGGCTGGACTTCATCTAGAATTTACATGCAACTCTCAGTCTAAAACTAAGGAATGTGAGAATTTTTTTGGGGGGGGGGTCAGACAGTTTGGGATCAGTTATTCAACTGTATTATAGAAGAAGATTGTGTTTCTGGAGTCTAATTTTTCCCAAGACAGTTACTATTCATGCTTTTGCAGTTTGGCGCATTTTTAGATTGCTGCTGAAGGATTTGGAGACTCAAAAATGTCCTTTGCGTTCCTTGCACATTTCTTTCAAGGTATAGTACATTGTATAGCTGGGCATAATTTGAGCTGGAAAATAGATAGAGTGAATGTTGGCTCAGGGTATAGTTTGATCTTGAAGTCATTTTTGTAAATGTTGAGTTTCGGCTATTTCAGAGCCTTTAGGCACAAGACTCTTAACTGCAGGAGCCCAAGAAGTATATAGAAGAGTCAATAATAAAGAGAGATGAGAAGTTCATGAAAAAGGCAGCCAGACTCCCCTGATCCTCCAGGGTTTTCCCTTGAGAGAGGCAGCCATACCTTTCCATCATGACCATGTTGTTAGGTCTCTGAGGTAACATTAAAGGGCATGTATGTCCTAGTTTGATTTCTATCGCTGTGATAAACACCATGACAAAAAGCAACCAGGGAAGAAAAGGTTTCTTTGTCTTCCATATTCCAGATCATAATCCACTGAAGCAAGCCAAGACAGGAACCTGGAGGCAAGAACTGAAGCAGAGGCCATGGGCCAGTCCTGTTTACCAACTTGCTCCCTATGGCTTACTCAGCCTGCTTTCTTGCCTGGGTGTGGCACTGTCCACATGAGCTTGGCCCTCCTACATCAATTAGACAAGAAAATACCCCCAAAGATGTGTCTACAGGCCAATCTTATAAAGGCATTTTCTCAATTGAGAATCTCTTTGCCCAGGTGACCCTAGCTTATGTCAAGTTGACCCCCCCCCCCAAATTCTAACCAGTACAGTGTATATAGAGAGGTACTTTTGGTGTACATGGTAAAAGGAAGCCATGCTTATTTTTGTTGTTATAATGTGAGTTTCTTTCTGTGTTTCTTCCTTTGAGGGAGGGCCCATGTATTGACTCTGCCTCATAAAAAATTAATGTTGATAGTTTGGTTCTGTGTCCTCAGATTTTCTGTAAAAAGAATGCAGGGCCAGGTCAGGACTCTTGCTTTACCTTTTACAGGTTTACCCCCAGCTTCACTCACCCTAAGGAAAGTATGGCTTGACAGGGTGTTACCTTCGTTCTTAAAGCAAGACCTGAGCTGGTGCACTCCAGAGGGAGAGGGAGGGAGGGAGTGGGGAGGGAAAGAGAGAGAGAGAGAGAGAGAGAGAGAGAGAGAGAGAGAGAGAGAGAGAGAGAGACAGACAGACAGACAGACAGACAGACAGACAGAGATGCAGAGACACAGAGACACAGAGACACAGAGACCCAGAGACACAGAGACACAGAGACAGAGAGACTCCAGAAAAGAGTGGAATAGAAGTATGAAGTGTAGTCCACACTCCCCACATCACTCGCTCTCTGTCTAATGGTCACTCTCTAATGCTATTAGAAAACAGGAAGGTCAGCTTCCAGTAACCCTGGGTATAAGATGGGGACACCTGACTTCCTAACGGGGAAGAAGCAGTTCCCATTCCTGGTACTTCAATGACAGACAAACTGCTCTGTTGGTTCTTCTCAATGTTGGTGGAAGGAGGTCTCTACCACTCATCCATCTCAGTGAAAATGTAAGGCGCTAATAGGAGGAGGTTCGAGAAAGCAGTTCTTAGTGATGCAAGTATTGCTCACTGGCAACTTGAGAAGCTGTCAATCATCAGGGTGGTAGGTTTTCACTGATGTCTTAGGGTTCTGACTTTTCTCACTGTCATATTTATTAAAGATGCGCCAAAAGAAAGGGTGTGCCCTGGTCTTTGACCAAGAAATTCCTCACATATCTTTACTACATTATTTATTAGATTTGAAGATTTGTCTTCTTGTTGAGTTATATTCACATTTTTAGCTTCAGTGTTTATATTGCTCTAGAATGTCCCCTCCTCACTCACATATCTGCAAGCGTTGCTGAGTTTATGTACACTGTCCATAGACAAACACAGGTTTACCTCATGGGTATTTACATCTATGGTTTCATTTTGATCTTTGGTCCAACTTTGTGGTAGGAAATATTTTATTTTCTCCTTCAACTTATGCCAGGTGTCACCGTCTGGTCTGATGTAGCTTACTAAGGATGCTTGAAAGAGGATGGCCAAAATGACTCACTGGGAAATGTCACTTGCTACAAGCCTGGTGAGCTAAATTTTGTCTCCAGTACTCACATGAAGGTGGTAGAAGACCACTGACTCCACAGAGCTGTCCTCTGAACTCCACATGAGTGCTGTGGGATATATCACACATACACACACACACACACACACGCACACACACACACACACACACACAGACAGAGAGAGACAGAGAGAGACAGAGAGAGACAGAGAGAGAGAGAGAGAGAGAGAGAGAGAGAGAGAGAGAGAGAGAGAGAGAGAGAGAGAGAGAGAGAGAGAGAGAAAGAGAGACAGACAGACAGACAGACAGACACACACACAGAATGAATGAGTGAGTAAGCATGCAAAAGAGACAGAATACATTAAAAATATATGTGTAAGAGACAGTTGGAGGCGACACACACCTTTAATCTCAGCACTGGGAGGTAGAGGCAGGCGGATCTCTGTGAGACTGAGGCCAGCCTGATCTACACAGTGAGTCTACAACATCCTGGGCCACACAGAGAAACCCTGTTTCAATAAAACAAAACAATTTGTGTAAGAAAGCATGGAGATTAGGATGGAGGGATGCAGATGGGGAAAAAAGGGATACTAAAATCAGATAGGGCTGTAGTGCCAGTGGCCACAGTAGGAATGGAAATACAGACAGGGATCACACTCAGGTGATGAGGCGAGCTGGACTGCTGGATAGGAGTGCTGTTGGCTCTCGTGCCTGGACCATAATGCTGGCAGAACAAGTACCAGAGAAAGAGAGTTTAGGGGGAAGATGAGTTTGGGAGCTAATTTGCCCTGTGTGGTTTTAAGGAACAGGAAATTGTCTGAGTGAGATGAAGATGTTCAGCAAGTCCCACTGGTGGTGGAGGTGGAGCTGGCAGCAGTTGGCAGTTTTGAGAGACAGCGGGGCAGAAAAGGAAAGTAAGGGGGCCCACCAAGTCTTTTCCACCCTACATTTATACTCTGTCCCATGAGCCATCTGTCTTCTCCACCAGTCTCAACTGAGAAGTCAAAGGTAAGCATATTCTAGGCTGAAGTTTTCTGGAGATAATTTCTTGGCTTGGAAGAGCAAGTTGTAATTAACAACTGCATACTGCTTTGTCACTGAAGTTCCTTTATTAGCCACTAGATGGCAGGCCCAGTTCATAGAAATACACAAACCAATTCATAAATTTTATTTCTCTTTTTTCTTTTTTCTTTTCCAGCAAAGGGAGGAAATTGTTATAGATGGGAAAAGGACTGTCCAGAAGTAAGAAGGCTTAAACTTTTAAGAATTACCTTTTTTAATTGAATAATTAATTTGGGTCAGAAATATTTTTATGTATTCTATATCATGAGCACATTGCCTTTTTAGTCCTCATTCCTTTAACACTCTTCCCCCACTCCCAGCCCCGCCCCGCCGGGGTTTCTCTGTGTAACCCTGGCTTTTCTGGACTCACTTTGTAGACACAGCTGGCCTTGAACTCACAGAGATCTGCCTACCGTTGCCTCCCGAGTGCTGGGATTAAAGGCATGCACCATCCTGCCTGGACATTTAACACTCTTTTTTATTATTTGTTTTATTTTTTCATAGTATTATTTATATGCTTTTTTACATATATGTTTATATTATTATACCTATGTAAAATAAACTACATACAGCAAGAAGAACCACAGAACTTTCAGGAATTACATTCATGGTATATTCATAGTGTTTTGGCTATTGGTATTTGGCAAACTTGAAGAAGACATTTTTCTATCTCAATGAGTCTAAAATCTTTTTATTTTATTTTATTTTTTATTATGACTGAAGATTTTTTTTTGCATAATATATTTGAGGATATTTAAGTCTAAAAACTTAGACATTCCAAAGAACTGCTCAACTGGGAAACACTACTAACATTCTTTTTTTAAAAAAGTGTTTATTTATTTATTTTATGTACACAAGTGCTCTGTCTTCAAACACACCAGAAGAGAGAATCGGATTCCATTACAGATGGTTGTGAGCCATGATGTGGTTGCTGGGAATTGAACTCAGGACCGCTGGAAAAGCAGCCAGTGCTCTTAACCACCAAGCCATCTCTCCAGTCGCCCATAAATACTCTTGATTTGAGACAAGCGCCAAATAGCCTCAGCATGGATCACTTCTGTACTTCAACAACAGGAGTTTTTTTTTCTTTTGAGGTCCCATAAAGCCAACAAAAGTCTTAGCATTGGAATGAAGAGGAAACAGATGGAAGGGGTCTCGAGAGCAGGTTTTAGACTTGGGTCAGACTGCTGTCAACATTAGATCAAAACCACCACGTTCCTGGACAATTGCTTTCATGACCAGGATTTGGGGGTGGGTTCTTCCTCATGAAGTGATATTGCCAATTCTACTAGTGCTTATCAAAGGGATGCACGTTTCGGGTGCCTAGGTTTTTAGGAGGTACACGTGATGAAGAAAGTGATGATGATGAAGATGATGGCTCTGAGGTAAAAAAAAGCAGAAGAAAGGCTGCCATTTACAAAGGCCAATTTTTCAGGTTGTCTCTTCGCAGTGCTTAGAATTCTCAAAAACATTGTGTCAAAACAAATCCCAGAATCAATGCAGTTTAGAGAACAGTGTGACAAGATGTAGTGCTGTGTGTAAGGGCTGAACAACAGGGATATGTTCTCATTCCAGTGTCCCCTCAGTGGCCAGTGGTGGGGGACTGAAGAAGCCTGAAACCAGAAGTATATATATTTTGAATATTTCTAGTTGCCCTGAGAGCAAATCAAACTGTGTCTATATGTGTGTTAAAAGTATTGACTTAAATTATCAGATATCTAAGTGCAGAGCAACAATAGTATATATATATATCTGTCACATATTATAATTATCTATTCATCATCTATCTGCTTGTTTATCATCTGCCTGCTTGTTTATGATAGGTAAGAAAGATGTACTTATTTTAAGGACATGGCCTCCTGTGATTTTTAAGGATCTCTCTAGTCTCCAAATCTGTAGCCTAGACTGGAAGGTTGGTACTCAAGGACTGGTACTGCACACGTTAGCTAATTTTGCTTGTCAACTTGACAGAATGGCAAGCCTCCAGGAGCACCTGCCAGGGATGATCTAGATTAAGTTAGTTGTGGTGCAAAGAACCACCTTAACTGTAGGTGTCACCATCCCAGGGACCGCAGTCCTACACTGAGTAGAACACTGGAAGGCAGCAGAAGACTCCAGTAGAAGTAAACAACCAGTTCATCGCTCTTTGTTTCCTCACCATGGATGCAAGTCGAGCAGCTGCCTCCTACCCCTGCTCCCATGCCTCTCCAACTCCCACAATGGCTGTGCCTTGCAACTGCATACAACAAACTCTTTCCCCTTCGTGTGGCTTTCATCAGGGCATTCTGTCTGAGTAGTTCCAATACAAAGGCCATCTACTGCACAGCTCCCTCTAGCTTGGTGTGGCTACATTCGCCTTTGTTCTCTTGAGACGTGCAGCTGGTTGGGTGAAGGAAGATAATCGGATATAGAAAAAGAGTCTACTAGCTTACATATTAATCTTATCTAAAACCATCCATGAAAACAGCTAGAATAATGTTTGACCATGTACCTGGGCTCTGTGGCCCCACCAAGTTGACCAAATTAATCATCACATTGGTGAAAACTCCAATGTCTTTATATTTAATTTATGTTTTATATAGGGGAAAAAAAGGTTAAGTTTTATTTATGTTTGTTTTCCAAATGTTTCAATTCTTATCTCTCTTTTTTTTTTGGAATATTTATTCAGGGAAAAGTTGTTTTAACTGTTTAAATATTTATGGATAAATCTATTATTCTATTTGTTTAATATTTTATTAATGCATCCTAAGGTCTTTCTCAATTCCCCTCCTGGCTTGAGCGTCTGTTGATGATATCTCAGTTTTGTTTGAACATGGGGTTATTGAATTTTCACCCTTGGAAGGTAATTTTAATTGTGCTTGTAGAATTTGGCTTAAGGTCTAAGCCTCATTGTTCAGTTTCAAAATTCTATTTGATCTGAGCTACTTTTCAGTTACAATATCTCCCCTCTTGCCTTGTTAAGTTGAATATATCAGACATATTATTTTAAGCTTTGTTTTTGAAAATGTCAATATTTGGTTTCTCCTTGAAGTAGACTTCCATCGATGTGTTTGTTTTTCAATTTATAGACAACTCTTTTTGACATCTTGTAGTTTTAGATAGAATGTTATATGTGGTATATATAAAATAGAACGAGAACTTGGAACTCTGGGCAATGCCATTTTTTGGTAGTGATTTACATTTTTCCCTCTGGGAATGACCTTAATCCTCCCTGACCCAGCATGTGTCAGAGGTCAGCATGCATCTTATTTGTCGATCCTCTCAGGAGAGTGAGGGACCCTTCTGTGTAGCCAGGTTCCTTTCTAAGAATAAATGGCCTGCAGTGGGTCAGGTTTCCATTTCCAAATCAGCTGTTTTAGAGTAAGGAGCTGTCCACACACAGTGCCTTAGGCTTGCTTTATCTTACCTACTTAGCTGTGGAGAGGCTAGAGGGACCACCTTGGTTAGGGTAGATCAGTTGTGTCCCTTCTGTGAATGTGGTCTCGATCCATGTCAACAAGCTCACGAGAAAAAGAACTTTTTAGAAGTTGGAGTGAAATGGTGGTAGGATTTATGGAGCCCCAGAGACCTTTGCAAGTAGAATGGGGGTGCTTTTGTGAGAAGTGTACAAAGTTCTAGAAACCGAAGGAGGAGGGTTTTGAGGCAAAGGGGCTCTTTTGCTGTTATTTGCTGAGTATGAAAGATTTAGGGGTAGAACTATAACCTGTCAAATGTGCTGACTGTGAAGGACATTCAGCGTCAACCTGGGAAATCAGTTCTAGGTCTATTTTACCACTGAGTAACGTATAGAATGGAACAAGGCCCATCCATCCCTACATGTAAAGTCACAGCACAGTAAAGGAGCAGGGCGAAGTTCAGTGTCTCAGACCCTGCCACATTAGATGTGCATCTGTGTTTGCTGTGTATCCTGTGGTACCCGCCTGCACAGAATAGCTTGTTATCTGATATTCTTCTTCATAAGATTATTCTCTAGCTAAAAAAGGTTTTTAAGTATTTTCATTTTTATTCTTCTGTAGATGGATATTAATATTCAAGTGTAGTTTTCTCAGTTTTAAATTTTGTAAAAGCAGTAATCACTGTATTGTGTAACTCTTTAATTCAAATGACAAGCTATTTCACCTTTTTATAAAACTTATTGTATTCTCTTCCTCCCCTCTCCCCGTGTGTGTGTGTGTGTGTGTGTGTGTGTGTGTGTGTGTGTGTGCGCGCGCACGCGCTATTTGTGTGGAGGCCATAAGGAGTCTGATCCCCTAGAGCTGGAGTTACACGTGGTTGCACATCAACTGACATGGATGTATAGAATCCAACTCAGATCCTCTGGAAGAGCCGAATGCTCTTAATCACCGAGGCCATGATTCCAGCACACACAAATCTCAGTTTTAAAAAGGAAAACATCAAGGGGAACTTCATGCTGGTAAAGTTTTGCTTGGCCAATTTGACCTGGAATATGCAATTATGAAGAAAAACTGAAATAAAGAGTGAAGAATTTTATATGTACATCGTAAAATTATAGAACATTAGGACTTAGCTGATGTTTGGTCTGATAGGGAGAAATCTAATATGGTCTCCAAATTTCATAGACTGCGGTACAGTCTATGAGTTTACTCCCAGTTATTCAATTAATCACTAATGTAGCATATATATATATATATATATATATATATATATATATATATATATATATATATATATAACTTTATAAACAGTTGGCCTCAAAATAGACATATTTTTCTGTTGGGTCTCACCTAATCAAAAGGACCCTTTGGATATGAATTAGAGGCATTGGAAGAAAATAATTGAAGTGAGAATTTCTTAGTTACAGACTCGAAGATGAAGGAGACTATGTGACAAGGGATGTGAGCATCTTTGAGGATGTGAAACAGCCCTGGCTGATAACTGGCTGGGAAATAGGTACTGTTCTCACAGCTGTAAATAACTGAACTCTGACGAAGCCTATGTGAAGGCTTGGGATATGAGTTAGTTTACTCAGAGTACCATAACAAGAATTGGAGAGCTCCACTGGGTCTCTCCCCTGGGAGATTGGGGATCCCTTGGAAGATGTGGGAGGAAGAATTGTAGGAGCCAGAGAGGCAGGGCTCCTGGGGCTCATAGAGACTGACGTGACAAATATGGAGTCTGCGTGGTCTGCACTAGGTCCTCTGCATTTAGGTTAGCTTGGTGTCTTTGTGGGGCTCCTAATAGTGGAAGTTGGGATATCCATGATTCTTTTGCCTGCTCTTGTGTCCCTTTTCCTCTTACTGGGTTACCTTGTTCAGCCTTGACATGAGGGTTTGTCCTAGTCTTTTTGCAACATGTTTGATTGATATCCCTGGGAGGCCTGCTCTTCTCTGAATGGAAACAGGAAGAGTGGATCTGGGGGAGAGGTAAGGTAGGGGTGTGGCTAGAAGGAATGGAGGGTGGAGAAATTGTGGTAGGGATGTATTGTCTGAAATGAGAATAAAACAACAGCAACAACAACAACGTCAATAACGACAACAACACAGGTCACAATAAGTTAGGTTGCTGTTATGGTTTAGATTCTAAATGTTGCCCTAAAGTTCTTTCCAGGGCAGAGATGTTCAGATGTGGGGCCATTGGAAGGTGCTCGGATCAAGAGGGCTCTGCGCCATCAGTGGATTCATCATTGATGGAGTCATAGCTTAGTGTGGTATCACGAGGAGGTGGGAAGTTTAGGAGAAAGGGTCAAGTTAGACAAAGTCGGTCAGTGGAGATGTTCTCTCGAACTTTTCCCCACACCCTTCCTTTGCTCCCAATTCTTCCTCAGTTTCTCCCTCTCCCATTCTTATTCCCCCGCACTGTCCTTCTCCCACCTCTGCTTTCTGGTTCATATGAAGTGAGAAGTTTTATTCAACCCCCATGCTCCTTCCATGATGTTCTGTCTCATTGCAAGTCCACAATAGTGCCAAGAGTGACCTGTGAGCCTATTAGCCCAAATAAACTTTTTTTTTTTTTTAAGTTGACTTATTTGTATCCGAGTAATGTAGCCAATTGGGTTTCATCCTAAACAGCAAACAAACAACTGACTACAGCTTCCTTTCCTCAAGAGCCCCTTCCTTCTGTTTCTAGAACTTTGTATGTTGGTCTCAGGAAAGCATCTTGTCCTATTTACAAAAGTCTCTAAGATTCAGTCAGTTGCACCATCATTTCCCCCAACTTCCATGAAGTTCTTCCTTTGGGCTTATTTATATGCTCTGTGCCACAGACCGCTTTTTTTTGACTCACTTTCAATACTTGTGCTTTCCTTCTTTCTTTCTAAAAGCTAATTCCTGGCCCTGCCACGAGAGACTGGCTCAGTAGGGGAGGCTTATGCAGTTTGAGTTACAGAAATGCTGTTGTACACGTTATGCCACAGCATGTGCCCTCTCCTGCTTGCTGGATCCTCAGAGGGGAATGGAAAACATCTGTTCATCGTTCTATGCATAATAGACCATAGCATAATTTTGATTACCTCATTCCCTCAAGACTTCAGTGAGATGGTTTATCTTATCATTATTGGAGAGTATCCAGAGGTAGGAACCTTAGATTCTTATCTCATCACATTGTCTGGTTTCCACAGACTGCCTTTCCATCACTCAATTCAGTCTACTTGCTTAGGCCAAGTCCTGTGCTATCAAAGAAGAAAAGCTATCGGACATGCCTACAGGAACTCGGTGATAATGACAACTCCTCTACTGACCATTTGGTGTTACTATGTAAAGGTCCTGATACCTTGGTTTTCAAGCATATTAGCACAAGAGATTTGTATCTCATATCAGGGTCAAGGGTGTGAACTTTGTCCATGCCTAGAAGTGAAAGTTACCACCAATTTGACTTTTTCTCATTAAGGGGTCTTGGCTTGTCTGTCTTTATTTAGATGCCCAGTCATTTGATTTGATTGCTGTGCAAACTCGTGTTTTCTTTGGTCAAGGTGCTTGCTGTCTATCTGGGCACAGGGTGGCTCCAAGTTTCCTGGTCATTTGTTGATACCACGCAATGTAGTTTTGAACCCTGGGGCTCTTAATGCTGTAGTATTCTTTGAGGCCAGTGACAATCTTCCTTTGAGTGGAGGAATAACTCTACTGTGGGCTTTTCTTTTTATAAGTATGTTCAAATTTGAAGTTGAGTTAAGCAGATAGCTTTTTTTGGGTATGTGTGGGTATGCATGTTCACACACAGGTGCATTTACGTGTACATGTGTGTATACATGTGTATACACATGTGTGAAGGTCAGAAATTGGTTTAGTGTCTTCATCAGTTACTTTCTATTCTATGTTTTGAGAGAAGGTCTCTCAGTAAACCTGCAGTTCATGGATTCATCTAGATTTAATGGCCAGAAAGTCCTAGAGAGCCTTTTGTTTCCAATTTCCCATACTGGGAATAAAGGCATACACTGCCACATGTCACACCTGTTGTGAATGTGTATGCATGCACATGTGTATGTGCACATATGTGTGTGCATTCTTGTGTGTGTTTGTATGTGTACATATATATGTATGTATGTGTAGTGAGTATCCAAATTTAGCACCTCATGGTTATAGGGCAAACCTCTTACTGGCCAAGTCACTCTTTTTGACCAAGTCACCCTTTTAGATCCCTAATTAACATTTAACACTTATAAATAGCGTGAGTGATAATCTGAGAGACATAGCTTTAAATGTAGTATGGAAGTCGACTGCTTATTACTACATGTAAAGGTAGATGTTATGGACTGTGCAAAAAACATGATCAGGTCTTCTTAAACCTTCTGTGTAGTGTTTTAGACTCTGTTCACAGGGCTGGCTTTTAGAGATTAGGGAGTTTAAAGCATTAGGTGGATCTCAGTGTTGGCAAATTCTATTAGTGACGCTTTGCAACTCCAAGAAATGGAAAGTATACTCCAGGCTCTCTGTTGCTCAGTGGTGCAAATTGACTAGAGCCTGAACCTCTGCCAGCTTGTATCTTCTCTGCCTCAGGCAGCAAAAGAGCTTCTACCAGAAGATCGGAGGAGGAGGCTTCACAGTGCTGTAAATGTTCTGGTCATTGGCAATGACGGAGAAAGGCAGCTTACTTTTGACAATACACTCTTTTTTTTTTTTTTTTGAGACAGGGTCTATGAGGCATTGGTATTCCTGAAATTCACTCTGTAGACCAATGTGGCCTTGAATTTACAGAGATGCACCTGCCTCTGCCTCCTGAGTGCTGAGATTAAAGGTGTTCACCACCACACCCAGCCTGATGATGTATTCTTCATGGACCAGTATTTCTCTACTTACTAGTTCTGAAGAGAAGTCTGCCATCTGATTTCACAGTAAGAGTTATTATTCTAACTTGTTGCAATAAATTTAATATTCAGGTAACATTGCATCAGTCAAGATATCCCTATGGATGAGCTTCAGTCTTTGAAGCTATCAGTCCAAGAGGGTCTATGAAATGTAGAAAAAAAATGTACTATTTTTCCCTGCTTTCACATTCAATACAACACAGAAGTCTCCTGTGCCCAGATATGTGGGTTCCTCATACCAGGTGGCTATCTACAGTTTATACTAATTCTGACATTGCCTGCAATTAGATCAGACCCTACAGGGCATGGGGTCCACTGTCTCACTAGGCTGTCCTTATTTCAGATGTCAGTGCAAGTCTGGCCCTCAAGAATTCCAGACAAATAGATAAATTGAGGGTCCACATGTATCTTGGTTGTTGTTTTAAATCAACTTGGCATAAGTTAGGGTTACGTGAGAAAAGGGAATTTTGATTGAGAAAATGCCTTCATAAGACTGGCCTATAGGCAAGTCTGGCAGTGCATTTTCTTAATTAGTGATTGTTGTAGAAGGGCAGAGCCTCTGGTATGTAGTAACACCCCTGCGGTGGTGCTCCTGGGGTGTATAAGAACACAGACTGAACAAGCCCTTAGGAGTAAGCTGGTGAGAAGCACTCCTCCATGGTCTCTGCATCAATTCCTGCCTCCAGGTTCCTGCCTTGAGCTTCTTCTTTGACTTGCCTGGCTGATGGACTACACCAGCTACAGGATGAAACAAACCATTTCTTCCCCACATTGCTTTGGTCCTGGTGTTTTATCACAGCAATAGCAACCTTAACTAAGACAGCATGAGTCCCTCCAGTCTGTCCTCACTTCCCAGAGCAGCTCACAATCCTCCAGGGAATACTTTCCTTACATAGCCAATCTATTATGAATTTAAAAGGATACAAATGAAGAGACGAAGTATGTTCAAACCTCAGGCTCTGTGCAGTTTGAGTGACCATCCCCATGGCTTGCAGACAAATTCACCAAACTGGAAGGTCTCCAGATTGGTCATTTTGTTTTCAATGGAGGCTCCAGTGTGTGTATAGTTAATTAAACCACTGGCCACTGTTACAAGTCTAAACATATGCATCAAACACTATTGGGAGTAAGTACACAGACTGATCTCAGCGTACTAATGAATGGTTTCAATACCCTACTCTCATCAGTTGACAGGTTATCTCGCAAAAAAAAAAAAAAAAAAATGTGAGAGAAATTTCAGAGTTATATGACATGGTAAATATAAAGGATTTAATAGACATAAACAGAATTTCCACTCTAACATTGCAGAAAACATATTCTCCCCAGAAATCAAAGGAACTTTCTCCAAAAGAGGCCATATTTTAGGACACAAAGCAAATCTCAACACATACAAGAAAAATGAAACTAATTTTATCAGCCCACAGAGGAATACAACTAGAAACCAAAAGAAAAGCAACTACAGAACACACACAGTTTTATGGAGGGTGAACAACACCGTGGTGAGTGATGAATGGGTCACTGAGGGAATCAGGAGGGAAATTTTAAAAATTCCCAGAATCCAGTGAAATAAATGCACAACGTGCCATAACCTGTGTGATAGAATGAAAGGCATCCTGAAGAGGAAAAGTATAGGTATAATGCCTACATTAAAAACTGGAGAAACTTCAGGTAAATTGTAGGAGAAACTTTTATGTACCTGATTTAATTGTTGTCTCCGAGGCTTACTGCTTCTGTCTGCTAACCTAGTCCTCGTCCTATGGAACCTTCTAGTCGCCATATAGTCTAGTCTAGGCTTAAAATGTTTTTAGCCTCTGAGACTTACCATTGAATAAGCTCATCCTTTCTAGCTCTTTCTGAACTCTGGCTGGCTGGTTCATCTCAGTTGTTCTGGCTCAAACTTCCTCTTCAAGCTGACTGATTCAAACTTCCCTCAGCTTCTGAATAAATTGCTCTGCTTGGCCTCAGGCTAACTTTGGCAATAGGTCTAATCCTCTGTCTTCTTCTGATTCTCTGGCTCATTCTATCTTCACCTGAGCCTAGCTTGTTCTCTCTCTGCAACCCATCTCTGTAGAACTGCCTCCAACCCTATCCCCCTTCCCTCTTCATTGCCTCCCTTTCCTTGCTCTTCTCATGAGAGTTGGGCACATCCTCTTCTGCCATATCTTTCTCATTTGTCATTCTCTTCCCCTCAATGAGACATTCCTTTCAAACAAAGGTACTTTTTTCTACCAACTAACTTTACCTTCATTGTTGGAGAATAAAAATATGTGCTAAGGGTGTGTCTGTATTCCAGCCAGGGTATATACTTACTATGGTAAGTAACTTCATGATGTGTACATCAAGATCTTAGAAAAACAAGAACAGGAAAAGCTAAAATTAGCGCACAGTGGAAATGATAAAGATCAGGGCAAAAATTAATGAACAGAAAAAATGAATATATTAATATAAAAATCAATGAAACAAAGAGTTGGTTCTTTGAAAAGATGAACAAGAACGACAAAGTCTTAGTTGAACAGCGGTGGTCAGTTCTAATTGTCAGCACAGCCCAGAAGCACCTGGAAAGAGAGGCTCAATGTAGGATTGCCTACTTTGGGTTGACCTATGCACCTGTCTGTGGGGGAGTGTTTTAATTAATTCATGTAGGAAGACCCAGTCCATGGTGGGCAGTACCAGTACCTAGGTGGGGCGGGGTCCTCAACTGTACAAGCAAGAAGGCAAGTTTATAGTCATTCAATTCTCTCTGTTCTTGACTGTGGCTCTGATGTGACTAACTGATGTTCTTGCCTTGACTTTCTCACAAATATGGACTTGGAATTTAAAAAAAAAATTTTTTTATTAATTTATTCTTGTTACATCTCAATGTTTATCCCATCCCTTGTATCCTCCCATTCCTCCCCCCCCCATTTTCCCATTATTTCCCTCCCCTATGACTGTTCCTGAGGGGGATCACCTCCCCCTATATATTCTCATAGGGTATCAAGTCTCTTCTTGGCTACCTGCTGTCCTTCCTCTGAGTGCCACCAGGTCTCCCCCTCCAGGGGACATGGTCAAATGTGAGGCACCATAGTACGTGAGAAAGTCGTATCACACTCTCCACTCAACTGTGGAGAATATTCTGACCATTGGCTAGATCTGGGAAGGTGTTTAAAGTTTACCTCCTGTATTGTCCTTGGCTGGTGCCTTAGTTTGAGCGGGACCCCTGGGCCCAAATCTGCCTATCATATTGTTCTACTTGTAGGTTTCTAGGACCCTCTGTATCCTTTTATTTTGCTATTCTCCCATGCGTCTCTCATTTAGATAGACTTGGAATTTTAAGTGCAACAAACTCCCTTTCCCCCACATTGTTTTTTTTTTGTTTTGTTTTGGTCAGGACATTTTATCACAACAACAGAAACAAAAGTAGAACACTAACCAAAAGAGGGAAAGGACTTAGGTAAATAAAATTAGAGATAAAAGGGATATATTACAATGGACACAGATGAAATTCATAGAATTTTTGGGACATACTCTATATTTTAATAAATTGGGAAATCCAGGTGTGATGGATATGTCTCTAAATACATGTGATTTACCAAAATTAACCCCAAAGACAAGAAAACTTAAGTAATCATATTACAAGAAATGAGATTAATGGAGTAATTAAAAGTTTCCCAACTTAAAACTAAAGCCTTGGCCTAGATATCTTCACTGCTGAATTCTACCAGAACTTTAAGGAAGTACTAACACCAATGTTCCTTAAACTCCTCCATCAAAGAGAAAGGAAAGAGAAAGGAAAGAGATGTTCACAAACTCATATTGTGAAGTCAGTCTTGCAGTGATATAAAATATAGATAGAGGAACATCAAAAGTGTAATGATAGGCATCTTCCTGATAAATACAGATGCAAACACAAATTAATAAATGCAAAACATATCAGATTCAAGGGCAGAAATCACACAAATATATTAAGAGATGCTGGCATGGTTTTTGTCAAAGTCCAACTTCTCTTCATGATAACAACTTTGAATAAGCCAAGAATGGTGAGAGCATAGCTTCTCTTGTTGCTGTGATAAAATCCCCGATGAAAGCAACTTAAGGAAGGGTAAGTTTACTTCGGGGATCAAAACCATTGTGATGCCTCTGAGTTTGAATGGTGGTACGTGGAATAAAGACAGAGAGTCCAGTTTACAAAGTGTCCCTCAGCTCTTCAGTGTTTCTTTTCTCAAAATTTTTTCTTAAAATTATTTATTTATTTAATGTATGGGTGCTCTGCTGCATGTATACCTGCATGTCAGAAGAGGGCATTAGATTCTCTATAGGTGGACGTGAGGCACCATGTGGGCGCTGAGAATTAAACTCAGGACCTCTTGAAGAAAGGCCAGTGCTCTTCCTGCTGAGCCACCTCTCCACGCCCACCCTATGCCCCTCTTTTGAGACAGGGTTTCTCTATGTAGCTCTGGCTGTGCTGGAAATCACTACACAGAGCAGGCTGGCCTCAAACTCACAGAGATCAGCCTGCCTCTGCCTCCCAAGTGCAGTACCAAGCCTAGCTTCAAGTTCTTAATTGGAAGGGACATGAAACGGAATAATCCATGAGTTCAAGGCAAAATCATGAGGAAAGTAAAGGACTGTTTCAAGGTGAGTTATAACGAGCATGCAGCATCTCAATTCAGCAAGATGCAACCAGAGTAATGCTTGCAGGGGATGGAGTCTTAGTTTTAAATGCTTATGTTAGAAAGGTCTTCTCAGGATAGATTTATTTGTAGTTGTTTTTACATTGGATTTTTAGTTTCTGGGTTCAGAATTATTTGATAATTCTTATCTGGGAGAACAAGTAAAACTTTCCAAAATATTCCTACATCATTGCCAATTGACTAGATGAAGCACAGTATTGCAAATTGTGGTTAATTCTACTCAAGACTTTGAAAATGGTAGAAGATATTAAATGCATTCCTATCTAGTTTACCAATTTTGATTTTGCATAGCTCAGTTTCTGGAAGATACTGTAACATCAGTCAGTTGCTATTCCAGAGATACTTTTGCCAGAACGTTTCAACCCTTAGATTGTGGTAGACAGCCAACAGTATGGTGAGTGTGCTCTCTGCACCCTTTCCCTGAAGAAGGCTCACAACCAGTGCTTACGCTGACTGCCTAGTAGCCATTTGTGGTCTTGTCTCTGACATATGCTGCCTTTTCTCTTGGTCATAAACGGAATGAAGGGAGATGAATAGAATGAAGTAGACATTGTGCAGAGCTTCATGTCGGTACTTTATGCTATGTGATTTTGTACTCATCCTGGCAAATACATGGCCCATCAGTTTGGAGGTTACTTCTGGGAAAGGAGGTCAGTAAGGAAAGTGAAGTATAGAAAAACAGAGCCAAAGGAAGGGATGTGAGGGTGGATGATGAAAAGCAGAGTGATGGCTTGAGTGTGGTTTGTTCCATTTGGACTCTCCAGTGATGCAAATCAAGAAGCCATCCTACTCAGATTATTGGTAAGCAAAAGACAGGGAGGCTAAGGCTAAGGGTGGAGAGTATGGGTTTGGACAATGTATACCAAGATCCAGCCAAAAGGAGGAGTAAGTTATAGTGCTCCAACACAGAACAAGATGCAAGTGATGCTTTTCCTGGTATTATTGTGACACTTGAAATATGTGCATCAAATGATCACACTGTGTCCCATAAGTGTATTCAACTAACTATAAATATTGGAACGGGAGTTATAGCATGATGGTATAGTGTAAGACTATATGCTCGGCAGATATAAGGTCTTTTGTTCAGTCCCAAGAGCTTCCCACAAAAGTTAATAAATGTAAAGAAACTGTCTTTTTAATCTTAAGTTGTGTTAAGTTCTTGCCACAGGTAATTACTCACAGTTATTAACAGCTTGCTCAGTTAATTAATTTTTATAGGAAATGTACTGTTAAAATCAGGACATATGTGTGCAGCAGGCACGGGTCCGAGGGATTTGAAAGATGAGGCCCTCAATGCAAACTGAGGGGGATGATTGTGTTCCAGAGCTACACAGAAATGTTCATCCCTGAGAGTGGCCTGATTGGGAGGAAACACTTAGTGCATGTATTAGAAATACCCAAGCCGAGATAATCCAAGATGGTGTCGATTGCACACTGTGTCTGATCAACGGAACAGCAGTGACTGCACAGCCACAAAAGCACCACACTGAGCGCTCCAAAACACAGTGCTGGTGTTTCCCAGAAAGAAAGAAATCCTGTCACGTGCATTGTCCATGCCTTCCCACCATAGGGCCATGGGACCACACTCAGGTGAACTCCCAGGGACTCAGGGCTGGTGCCAGCTGCTGCTGCCACCGCTTTTTAGGTTGCCAAGGAGATCCAGGGGGTACTGTTCCAGTGGAGCCCAAGCGAGGACAGCACCACCCACACCACAGGCCTCATGGATCTCCTCTCACAGGCTAGCGCCATGCTCAGTGCCAAAAGCTGGATCGTGCAGATGTGGATACTAGGGGGCAGCACTGAGGTGGGTGGGGGCATGGTGGATGGAGCACATGATGGAACCAGAGATTTGGGAGGTGTGAATCAACAGAGCTATAAGTTGCCCCGGGCAAGAAGCTGAGCTGGGCCAACATCAATGGCTTCTGTGAGCTACTCAATGAAAACTTTGAGGGGCCTCCACTTGCCACCTGCGTGAGGTCCCACAAGATCCAATACCCACAGAAGTAAGAGGCCATCCAGTCGTTGACAGCCAGCAACAATTTAGTGATTTGAACTGGAGCAGGAGAGCTGGCCCTAAGGGCATGGAAGCAGGAGAGCGGACCCCGAGGACACAAGAACAGGAGAGCTGGCCCTTAGGACTTGGGAGCAGGTGAGCCAGCCCTGGGCACATGGGAGCCTGAAAGCTGGCCCTGCCTTGAGGACACAGGCACAATAGAGCTAGCCCTGCCCTGAGGATACGGAAGTGGGAGAGTGGGCCCCACTTCCAGGACATGGAATCGGGGGCCCTGCCCTGAGGACAAGGGAACGGGTGAGCTGGCCCTGCCCTGAGGATATGGGAACAGGAGAGCCATCCCTGCCCTGAGAACATGGGACCTAGAGAGCTATCCCTGCCCTGGGGACACAGGAGGGAGAGAGTGGGCCCTGCCCTCAGGACAAGGAAGTGGGCCCTGATTCAGAGCTCTGAGTGAACCTCACCCCAGCATCTACCCCATGTATGACTGGCTGGAACACATGAAGGGGCCAGGCCTGCAGATTCAAAGATTAAGAATCCCCTCGACACAGCAACAACGGGATATCCGACAGCAGTCCCTGTGAGGATCTGGTAATGATAGTGGAGGCCTCCAACCAGGCCCATGACTTGTAGCAATGAACATTTGAAAGTAAACATATGTGGACAAAAGACTATACTGTGTGATACACTACAGCTTCAGTGACAGGATTTTTTGTTTGTTTGTTTTATTTTACTGGGGGGAGGAGAGGAATTTTGGTGTATGACATGTAAATCATAGACGTTCAATAAAAGTAAAAAAAAAAAAAAAAAAAAATCAGGACATACTCAGGCCTTTGCTGTAGAGTAGTGGTTCTCAGCCTGTGGGTCTTGACCCCATTGGGGGAGCAGAACAACCCTTTCTCAGGACTCATCTAAGACCACTGGAAAACACAGATATTTACATTACAAATCACAGCAGCAGCAAAATTACAGTTTTAAAGTAGCATTGAGAACTCTGTTAAAGGGGCAAAGCATTAGGAAGATTGAAAACCATTGCTCTAGAGGACACGTGTATCCAAAGCTTGCCACACTGGAAAACAAAGTGGACAAATCTTCTGTTTCCTCTATTTCACTCTATTACTGAGAAGAGAGACTTGCCTCTTTGTGCAGTTACGGCTTTATTTTTAGATTAAGAGAAATCTCTTCGGACACCATTTTGTCGTCTGATTGTTATAAAAACTTGTGAGAGAGCAACTATTCCAGATAATAATGATTATTTTAGAAATCGTCTTCCTGTATTTAAAAGTTTATAGCTTAAATAATTGATCAAATTTAACATTTGACTCATCAATGGGTATACAGTGTTTATTGCCGAGGAATTCACCAGAAAATATGTGGTATCAGGTTAAATGCACCGTGAGTCCCCTACAGCCCTTTCTCTCTCTTTTATGTAGGTGAGTTCTTGGTAATAGTTGCTCTTAAAGATTTCTGGGCTAAAATTATTGTGTCAAGTCTCTGTGGAAGTATCTAGTTCACAGTTGCAATGAAAAAAAAAAGATTCTATTTATAACAGCAACAAAAAAGTGAAACTGTTTATGACTAACACTCAAAGGCAATATGAATCTCTGTGAGAAAAATCATAAAATTCAGCTGCTATATATGTATGTATATGTATGCATGCATTTCAATATTGTAGACACCTAAATTATTTCTGATGAGACTTATGATTAATGAAAAAAATGGTACTTCTTCCTCCTCAATTATTAGATTTCTTTCTGTAAAGTGAATATTAACATTTGAATATATATATATATATAAAACTAAGATGAACATTGAAATATTTTCCATGGTCAAGATTCTGGTGGATGGCACAGCCTTCATATGTACCACTTGAGGAACCTGTCCCTCTTACTTCCACCCCATTCGCTCGGGTCTGGCTGTCCTCTAATTACCACATTCCAAGCCAGTTCTTTAAGGCCATTCCACTTTCAACTATGGCCCAGAGAAACCGCTTGCATTGTTGGTAGTTTGTATTCTTGTTATGTCATCAACAACAACAACAACAACAACAACAACAACAACAACAACAGAATCACATACCTATAGCAGTCATAAAATGCCAGATGTCCAAAACAGAATGTCTTGACTATCTTTGAGAGATCCAGAGATCCATGAGTCTATAGCTGGGAAAATACAATATAGTCAATCATTCATTCAGGTGTTAATGGTTTTGCTCTCTCTCTCCTCTCTCTCTTCTCTCTCTCTCTGTCCCTCTCCCCCCCTCTCTGTGTAGTGTGTGTGTGTGTGTGTGTGTGTATGTGTATGAGAGAGAGAGAGAGAGAGAGAGAGAGAGAGAGAGAGAGAGAGAGAGAGAGAGAGAGAGAGAGAGAACATATCTCACTATATAGACTAGGCTACCTTCAAACTTGGGAGATAATTGAAGTTTTGAAAATCATTCCTAATCTGAAGATAATGACTAAAGTTTGGTGCCCCAGAAGCTTGGTTTGATTGTGTAAGAGATAACTATTAGACAGCCATGTAAAAAGTGGAGTATGTAGTTGTAGACATGAACTTTAGAAAGGAATGTGTGAGCAACCACAGTTTGGTGGTATGAACTGCATGAGAGTCTGTAGGAAGTGCCAGTAGAAAGAGAAAGTATGACACATGTTAGTCTTATATAGTGTGGGTATCTAAACAGCCTTTCAGAAACCAAAGTTCATTACATGGCAGGATTTGTATGACATTGCAGAACAGAGAGAAACCTTACTGAGGATTGCAGAGAATTACAGGGTTTAAATCACAATTACATGGATAAAATGGGAAAAAAAATCAAGAAGCATGGACATCATTACTAAAGAAGTGCCAACATTTCCATTATGAACTACATTGTAAGGCAGGGACAGGGCCTGCCTGTGACATAGGGGCCTTGTAGAAAGGCTAGCTGCCAGAGCAGCTATCTGTCTTTGGCTTTCTGAAGTATCCTTACCTCAAGGGAAGGATCCAGGTGGCATCTTGAATGCCAACCACCAACTTCACAGGATACCCATTTTCCCTTTTCATTTCATTTATTCTCATTAGAATCTTTCCCCACCCAAAGGCTAAGAGGAGATCGAGATTCAAGGATGAGAGAAGAGACGTGGGGATTTGACTGTGTGGACTGGCCCAGATCAAGCCAATGCATGGGTCGCTGGGAGAAGACGCTGGTACAAGGACAGTACTTTGGAAGGAGCTATTTATGAAGCAGGGATGATATTAAATGTTGCCTCTCAGTTCTTTCCAGTCTTTACCAAGTTGATCGTAAGATAAAAGGATGAAGAGTAAGATTCAGAGGCCGGGAGCATAGACAATAGACAACATCAAACAGATAGCAATGCGATTTGGAGATGGAAGCACAGGGAGAAGATTGCGGCCCGATACTGCTAATGATCATGTAGACCTGCTGTGGATGTGACAGCTACAGGCTCCATTAAGGAGAACATTAAATCACGAGGCTGAAAATAAGGAGCCAGACTCCACTCACATCCCTCTCAGGGGTCAGGAGGCTCTTCTCCAAATTCCAGAGAATTGGAATGGACTGGGCCTGTCTTAGGGGCATAGATTATCTGATGTGTTCGGTATTAAATGTAGTTTTGAAGAGGATTTGCAAATCAGTTGGAGCTTCTGAGAATTTATGGTTAAAACAGAAACAAGATGCATTAATAATTCCAGGAAGACTCATTGAGCTGGTCTAGTTTTATGTCAACTTGACACAAGCTTAAGTTATTTGGGGAAAACGCTCAATTAAGAAAATGCCTACATATGATTGGTTTGCAGGCAACTCTGTGGGGGCATTTTCTTAATTAGTGGCTGATGCAGGAGTTCGACTCATTGTGGGCGGTGTTATCCCTGGGCTGGGAGTGCTGGGTGCTATAAGCAGGCTGAGCAGGCCACGAGGGGCAAGCCAGTAAGCAGAACCCACTCATGCCCTCTGCTTCATCTCCTGCATTGAGTACTTACCACGACTTCCCTAGATGATGGACCACAAGTTATAAGAAGGAACAAACCTTTTCCTCCCTAAGTTGCTTTTGGTCAAGCTGTTTTATAACCATAATAGAAACCCTAACACTGAAATCGGTACCATGTTGTTAGGTGTTGCTATGACAGACCTGACTACATTTTGTGGAGGACCGTGGAAGGACTTTAGAGCTTTAAGTTGGAATAGTTACTAAGTATTAAGAGCTTATTGGGATGTTTTGTGAGAACTGAGAACATAATGCGGAGAGTGGAGCAGATGATTGAGACTTGGCTGTGAATTTTGAGAGGGAAACAAAGATTCCATCAGGTTCCTTCATATGATATTTGAAACTGAGAAGCCATGGTTCTGGGCAGCTGGGGTTGAAGAGCTGACTGTGATTAACAAGAGACCAGCCCCATTAAAGTGAAACTTTGCTTTGCTGGGACAATCAATGCTGCTCAGCTCGAGCTGAGAAATTAGTGATGATGAAGATGAGACCAGCATCACTGAGGTGACATCTCCTGGTAATATTTCCTCAGGGTCAGCACATGGAGGCTGTGATCCAGAAGGGGAACAAGGCTGTACCTAGCATTGGCAGCTCAGCTTGGAACTATATGAGTCCGCCAAGTGGTACTTGTTTGGAAGACATGAAAGTGTCATGGAGTAGCGTGCCCTCGATGGCTGTATGCTGAGGATAATGGTCCTAATTTGACACAGGAAATACACTGAGAAAGGACTAGTAAAGGTTGGAATGTTCACCAAGCATTTCCTGAACTGTCTACTAAGCCAGGTGACCTGACTGAAGTGCACTTCATGGGGGAGGCTGGCCTTTCTCCCCTTCATTTCTCTAGTCTGGGTGTTGAATGGAGGCTGGGTATTGTCCGAAACAAGTTTTAGGACCTAAGGTGATCCTTACAAACTCTTGGGGGAAAGCTGGGAATAACTTACTTGGAAACTAACTTATTTGTCTAAAGGGTAGTGTAGGCATCACTACCCTCTTGTCTGATCTGTCTAGGATTTCTTCTTGGAGCTCTTGTGTCGACAGAGGTTGTCCTCGGTAAGACATCAAACACATTTCTAATGTGTTCTATGGGTTTCAATGCTGAAAAAAAAATAAAGATTTTAATATTAAAAAAAGAAAGTGTCATGGAGAGTAGCTGAGGTCAGGGGAGGTCATAGGTGAAGGTGTGGCTTCAGTTGAAGTAGAAGGCGCAGGATTGAAGGAGTCATGGAGAGAAGTGAGTGGGATGTTGGCACCACGTGCTAGGGGCAGCTTTCCTGAATAGAACCTAAGAGAGGTTATTGGCGAAAGAACTATTTGTAGCAGGAGACCCCAGAATTTTGGAGACTCTGGTACAATGATTTGACCACCAAGGACAGCAGCAGTTGTGGAGTGGAGCTGTCCTGAGCCCAGGAAACAAGCTGTGGATGGCAGAGCTGGAGAAGTGCCACTGCCAAGGCCCTTGGAGCCCATGGGGGTCACAAGTGAGTTTCAGATGTCATACGCATAGTTCTTTACACTGTTGGACTTTGGCTTTGCTTTGAAATGATTGTGACTGTGCACTGCTTATTAACTCTGGGCAAGAGAATATGTTATCTATATTTGATTTTACAGGAGCCCGTAGTTGATAGACTTTTTGTACTTTTAAAACAGACTCTGGAGTTTTAAAGAGACTTTGAGATTTTAAAGACTTTGGATAATTTAGAGACTGAACTTAAAAGGAGACTAGATATTTTTAAGAGATTGAATATTTAAGGTGTTTGAGTTCTTAAAGACTGTAGGATTAAAAAGTTGACAATTAAAAGTTGTTCTAGTCTGTGATATTAATATCAATATACTATCTTGGGGACAAGTGAGGAAAGAAAAGTTCCGGTTAAATGCTGATGTGTTTGTATGTCAAGGTAACAAGAAGTCAATTGACTGGCTGGTTTTATGTAACTTGACACAAGCTATGATTGTTTTGGAAGAGGGACACTCAGTTAAGAAAATGCCTCCTTATAATGACTTGTAGCTGAGTCTGAAGTACATTTTCTTTATTAGTGATTGATGTGAGGAGGCCCAGGCCATCGTGGGCGGTGCCACCATGGCCTGGAGGTCCTGGATTCTATAAGAGAGCAGGTAGAGCAAACCATTAGATGCAAGCTAGTGAGCAGCAATCTTCTATGGCCTCTGTATCAGCTCCTGGCAGTGGGTTCCTGTATTGAGTTCCTGCCCAGAATTTCTAGAATGAATGGTTATAAACTATAAGACAAAACAAATCTTTTCCTCTTCAAGTTGCTTTTGATCATGGTGTTTGGTCACAGGAATAAAAATTCCAACTAAGGCAGTCAACAAATATTTAAGATAGAAATATAGTCACAATACATGCTCTGTGCACTTCTAATGATGAAGACGCTATAAAGCCTTGTTTAATTTATAGTCAAATGTCACAAATTTAGCATATTAACTTATGTTAATTTCCAGCTTAAAGTATTGTTCAGTTTATAATAAGATGGTGTTGTAGGAGAAAGGGACATGGAGGTGGAGCAGAAATGGCTGTTTTCATGATAAACTTTGTATTACTGTTAGATCACTTTAGTTATATTCATACATTGTTCTGATAACAGTAATCGTAAACAAGTTAAAAAGTAAAAAGCTCTAAGATTTTGATGGAAAGAAAAGAAACACCCACATAGTAGCCATCTCCCCACACAGTATCTACTGCAGTCTGCATAGCACTTGCATACTTAACATTTTAGCCATTATTTTAGAATCTACACTATCAAGTCTTATGGAATTTAAGGACTTAAAGGTGCATAGTAAAGAGCAAGCCTATTAAAAGGAGGCATGGGGGTAGGTGAGAGCACAAGAAATGGGAGATGAAATCAAGAAGGCATGTGAAATTAAGGTGGTGATTGTTAAGGGTCTCTCACGCATCAAGTAAGGAGCCATGTTCAAGTACTAGCCCTTTTCCAAGGCCACTCTCTCCTAATCAGCTCACCTTCCCATTTCTATCTTAGGAAGGTGTTATGCCCTTTGCTGCTTTCATAGTACCTTGCCCCTACCTCTTCTATAGTGCGTACCATTGTGTGCCTTAGTCCTTTTTGGTTTGGTTTTGTTTCTTTAATTGTACTAACGGGGTTCTTAGTGCAGCATTAGTCATAATAGCAAGGAAAAGGAATCAGTCTTGATGCTCATCGACAGGAGACAGGGTAAGAAAGAAAAATGTATATTTGCACACTTTAACTCTTCTTTTTTTTTTTGCAGTTAGAATAAGGCATGATACTTGTGTTAGCAATTCTTATGCACATATTCAGTAGTTTTGTGATGTAACAATATGTCTGTCATATATTGGGCCAGAATGCTAAAGATGATGCTTCAATGTTTTAGAGGGCTATGGGTGACTGTTCAGGTAGCCAACTGTCTCTGTCATTTTTTAAAAAATTAAAATTTGACACTGCTAACCTACACTTCCTGTTTACTCAGGTAATTAGTTTTACTCCTTCTCAAGTCTCTGATGGTGTTGAAGACCAAATATTTCCATTTCATTTAAGCCTAGTTGTTTAGGGGCTAAGATGTCTTTAGGTCTGGATAGCTGTTTTAAATTGACAGAGCTGAGATATGATAGATATTGAGTTACATTCAGAATTTTAGACCCATAGAGATAGGAAAATGTTTTCTTCAAGGTTGCCAAGTACAGACAGCCAAAACACTATGAATGTAACATGAATGTAATTCCTGAATGTTCTGTGGTTCTTTTTGCTATATGTAGTTTATTTTATATAGGTGTAATAATATAAATGTATATGTAAAAAATAAAAAAATTAATAAAAATGTATTTAGTTGTGTGTGTGTGTGTGTCTGTGTGTCTCTTTGAATGTATGACACAAGTATGTAGGCATGTCTGGAGGTCAGAAGACAGTATTGGATTCCTGGAGGTGAAAATATAGGCAGTTTTTATCTAGGCTATGTAGGTTCTGAGAACTGAACCCAGGTCCTCTGGAAGAGCAACAAGTGCTCTTAACAGCTGAGCTGTCTCACTAGGCCGCTCTGTCTAGTTCCCTGAGATAGAGCCTCCCTCTCAGACTGAACTTGGTACTCACTTTTGCTATGTTGGCGAGCCTCGGCCTCAAGCCCTGGGATATGCCTGTCCCCACCTTCCCTTTACCTCTGCAGTGCTGGAGCTGCAGACCCTGTGCAGCCACCCTAGCTTCTGGATCCTTTGTGTGGACGTTAAGGGTCAAACCCATGTCCTTACGCTTGTATAGCAAGTGCGTTACTCAGAACCACCTCCTCACTACCCAGTTGTTGGCTTTATTTACACTTGCACATATACTGAATTGACTGTCATGTATTTTTCAGTGTGTCCTTTCATTTAGGATAGTATTTCTTAGTTCATGTGGGTTGTTGCACCTAATAACAGTGCACTGTTTTGTGTTTCTGAGCAGTATTTCATTATACGGATACAAAAACATTAGTCTATTGATTTGGCTGCTCACGTACATTTGGACTGTTTCCAGTTCTTGCTTATACACAAAAAGCTATCATGAACATTTTTGCAAGAATTTTTGTACTCGCATGTTTTTATTTTTCTTTGATTTGCTGTTTTGTATGCATGATACAGAAATCAAAATTAGAGAGCTTTCAGGGTTTTGAATTTATGGAACATCTTTTATGCCTCCATTTGTTTATGTGGTCTATTGCGGCGAATGTTCTATGTGCTCCTCAAGAGAATATGTTGTATAGTTGTTGGGTGAAATGCTCTGTAGCTGTCACTTAAGTTAAAGTAGTTGATACCTTCGTATGAGTTGTTATCCAGGTAGTCCCCAGAGACTCCCCTTCCCCAATATACAGGCTATTGCCTTTGCTCTTGGCTGCCAAGAATGCTAGATTTTATTGCTGAAGAGGCCGCCTACTTTAGATACAAGACTTTCAGGAATCGAGCTGGTACTGACAGCCTCCTCTCCGAGGGCTAGTTATCAGTATTGGAAGATACTATGCGAACTCCCAAGGGAGGAAAGCAATCAGTTGTCCAACCCACATGTAAAGCCTGCAAACCACAACCATGACTACCTTAGCAAAATGTCTTCCATTGTATAATAGTGGCACTAAGACCTTGGGAATAACCAACAGTTGTCTAATTGGATTTACGGTCCACTCAATAGGGGATAACTCATGTCTGGTACTACAGACTTAGTCAAGAACCTGTGAATGGAGGGGTCATAGATCCTAAAGGAGATCCCACTTCTGTCATTTTCCTAAGTTAATATACTTCCAACTATATTCTAAATAGTTACCTTTATACCCACAACTAAACATGGCTCTCATCTCTCAGTAAAGGAGCTTTTTCTTTTTTTCTTTTTTTCAGCAGGAAGGGTCTGCTACAGAGATCCATAACTTGTCAGAAGGCAGAGAATAAGTGACCAAGACATGCCCAGCCCCAGCTGGTACCTTTACAACATTACCCCGATACCCAAGGCTTAGAGAACATTGTGGAATTGGGTAGCAGAAAGTACAACTGGAGGACCAGAATACCTGCTTCTGTATAGTGTCTTCTAAAGATGAAGGTAAGCTGCCCCCATGAAATCTCAACCATATGGTTGCCTAAACAAGATGGGCATAATGACAACACCAGTCACCTTGCCAGTGTGAACAAGGGTGGGATCTCCACAAAGCCTCACTCCTAGATGAAGAGCTGTAGGCAATCACTGGCTGCCGAGAGAGATTCAATTTTCTTGGGACAAGCCTCCTGAGAGCTTAAACACATGCACGTATAGGTGGTGTTAGTTGGACTCAGTGGGTTGAATGCACACATATGTAATAAACAAGAGTCCATGAATTCGAGATGGGGTGGGGGAGATTGGGAAGAGCTGGAGAGGAAAAAGGGATGGTGGCAATGATCTAAACACATGTATGAAATTCTCACAACAGAAAAGAAATTGCTTGGCCCTGAAGTTGAAGCATCAAAGTGCTTTGCTTGCCAGTGGAAAGCCAGAGACCCTGTCCTTACTCTGGCTCTGCTTGTGTTCAAGAGCCATTTGTGTCCAGTTGTAACAGACCAAACTGTTTAGGGGTTTCTAGAGGAATGGAACCAAGGGAATGAATGTAACACACACACACACACACACACACACACACACACACACACACACACACACACACATTTATTAAGTTAGCTTTACAATAATAACAGCCCAATCACACCTGAGAAGCTGAGAACCTGGAGATTACTTGGTTCTTGAAGCTGGTGCCCTAGCAGTCATAGTAGTTCCACAATAGCTGTCTTTTAATGGGAGGTGACAACCTGTAGTCACTTAGTCCACAAGTTGGAGTGCCTTGGTAGTTCCAGTTTGGTGCTGGAAGCCCAGAAATTTCTTGGAGAGCCACTGGTCCCTAGTCCACAGTGAAGGCTTGGAAATGGTGGTTCTGTTGGCAGTGAAGAGGTCTTCCTCCTCCTCCCCCTCCTTCCCCTCCTTCTCCTCCTCCCCCTCCTTCCCCTCCTTCTCCTCCTCCCCCTCCTTCCCCTCCTTCTCCTCCTCCCCCTCCTCCCCCTCCTTCCCCTCCTCCCGCTCCTTCCCCTCCTCCCTCTCCTCCCCCTTCTTCTTCCTCCTCCCTCTCCTCCCCCTTCTTCCTTTCCTCTCCCTCCTCCCCCTCCTCTGCATCATCATCAGGGTCAATGAGCCCATTAATGAGAGGGAAGGCCAAGAAAGCAAAAGGCAACATTATCTTCCTTCTGCCATGCCCTTTTGTAATTGTGCTGCTACCAGAAGGTGCCATGCACAGTTGGGGGAGGGAAAGTGTCTCTCTACATTAATCAAGCAGTCAGGGCACTTCTTCAGGTGAGGATCCCTACTCAGGTAATTATAATTCGTGGCAAGTTGACATTAAAATCAACCACAAAACCAAAAGAATTCACCCAAATACAGCATATACTTTCCATAAAAGGGTAAGGGAGCCACAGAATTTCACCCAAGGTGCATTGGTGACATGATGTACATTGACTTGTCACATTGAAGGATAATCTAGTATGTCACAGACCAGTGGCCCCTAGAAACCTCAAAGAGCTAGCCTCTGTATATTTTTATGACTTGCATACATCTGGGTACCTGCTGTGGAATTCTTGCCTGGGAATCCCAGGTAACATGATGTCACTGTTGCTACCTGTCAAGATATCAATTGGACGGGCTCAAAAACAATTGAGTTTAGAGATATGAAATGTCATTGTGTCAAAACTTTGAAAAGTTGTACTTCTAACCCTGCCAAATGCAAAGAAATGCTTGTGGTATCTTTAGTCTGGGGGATAGATAAAGTATTTCCAAGAACAGTGTCTGCTGCTAGTGATAAGAACTTTGTTGCTTTTAAACTGTGATTTGATTTAAATAAAGAGCCACATGTGCAATAGCCTCTCCAATTAAAGTCATCACCTGATTGAGTTATCAGTGATTTAATGCTATCTCAATGCTCCAGTTGTCCTCTGGCATATATCAAGTGGTGATTTAAATGGCTGTATGACAGAAATCCCCACTCTTGTATCTTTCAAATTGTTATTGGTAGCATGAAGTCCGACGAAACACTGCTTGTGTTGACTAGTTTTATGTCAAGTTGACACAAGCTAGAAATCATCAGAGAGGTGGGGACTTCAACAGAGAAAAATGCCTCTATAAGATTGGGCTGTAGGACATTTTCTTAATTAGTGATTGATGGGGCCCAGCCCATGGTGGGAGGTGCCATCCCTGAGATGGTGGTCCTGGGTTCTGTAAGGAGGGAGGCAGAACAGGCCATTAGGAGAAAGCCAGTAAGCAGCTCTCCTTCATGACTTCTGCATCAGTGCCTGCCTCCAGATTTCTGTCCTGCTTGAGTTCCTGTCCTGGTTTCCTTCAGTGACAGATGACAATCTGTACAGGTATAAGGCACAAAAAAGCCCTTTCTTCCCCAATTTGCTTTTTGGTCATATTGTTTCATCATAGCAATAGAAATCCTAAGTAAGACACTAATTTTTAGTTTGATGTTTAGGTAAGAAGAGGGAGACCAGGAGTTTCTAGGTAGCCCTTATTTTCCATAACATTTATCAAATGGATCAGGAAGTCATTGTGGATGTTCTATCAATCGATACTGTGGCAGCAGAGGAATCTTTGAGTGAATGTATACAGAGCAGGTAAGTCCTGAGTGAATGTGTTGACATCGGCTCATGGGAACTTGACAAAGCGTTCTCCTGAGTTGAGGTTCAGAGGATAGGAAAGCCTTTCTCTTATTGGAGTGTCAGTTTTTGGCAGTGTGTGTAACTACTAGAAGCTTCTGCTCCCTCCTCCTGAAGTTTACATCCTAAGACTGCTCAAATATGGAAAATCTGGTAAGGTTCTTCTGTTCTATGCTGGACATAATAAATGTGATAAGATTCTGGGTCACTGAGTGTTGTTCTACTAGAGTGTGCCTGGCCCACTCGAACCCAAGTTTTCTGTGTCAATGTCTGTTTTTCTTGCCTCTCTTCATACCCTCACTACCCTAGTTAGATTTCTAGGACCAAGAAAGGAGGGATGTGGTAGATCCCAGTATATTACACTCATAGACATAGAAATAAGTAAGATGTTTCTAGAACAAGTTCAGCATTCCAATAGACTGAGCATATGATGGATGTAGATCGTAACTCCACTTGCCATCTGCTTTCCCTAAAATCTCTTTTTGATCTGAGTATTGGATTGGTGTGTTCTAGGTCCATGTAGCCTTAGATTAGAACCAGTATAGAAAATACAATATATTAAATATGTTCATTATAGCCCACATATATGTGACTTCTTGATTGGTGGCTATTCTGCTGGTCAAACGTTTCCTTTTAGTCAATAAATAGTGTTGGTTTAGTTAGATAGAAATATAGGAAAGTAGATTTTTGTTGTCATATATTATTAAATAGAATAATAGGCTCCAGATAAACCATAGGGCTTGATGTTGAAGGGAAAACAATGTTTTTAGAAAAACATGGAAGATTTTCATAAAGTGAGAGGGGAAATTAAAAAAAAAAAAAGAGTGCTTCAATATGGATGAAAACTATCTCAACAGATACTTCTCTATTTACTGATTAAACATGAAAGTAATGGGATATGATGCACGGACTCTAACTTCACATCTTATATTCTTCTCGCTGGTACTTAGTAAAGTTGCCACCAAGATATAAAGAAAGATGTAGTGTGCCTACAGTGTGACCAGTGCTGATGGAGACTGTTGGCGTAGTGAAAATATGTCTGAGGGGATGGAGTTACTAAAATTCCTGGAATGATGAATACACATAGAGAAAATCCAGGATTCCATCGGGTTTCCAGTCACACCAGGGTAGAATTGTGTCCACCAAATTAGCTTCTGGGCATACTGTTGATGGAGTCCATTGATTATGTAGAGATAGGGAAATGAACCTTAACTCTGGGTGATTCCTTTATCTGGGTTGAGGTTCCATACTGAGAACAAGGTGGAAAGTGAGCTGGATGCCTTTAAAAGACGGGTGTTTGGGAACGTTCACCATACTCAAACCATAGCACCAGCCATCAGAGAAATGCAGACTGAACCGTCAAATGAGACTAGCACACATGGTAAAATAGCTAAATTGAAAAAAAGTCCGATTAGGTCAAGTGTTGTCAAGGATATGGGAAACAGAACTCTTGTATAATGCTAATGGGGATGTAATTGGCGCATCACTTTGGAAATTGAAAGTGTTTACTTAAACAGACTGTGACAGTAATTGGTATATCCTCCAACGTGCACACATATTTTCATCAAGAGACAGGAAAATAACAACAATTATGGAAACTTAGTGAGTAGACAGCATGTCTGAATCCTGAGCGGACTCTGACGGCTCAACATACCCATCGCCTGTATCTGAGTCTCTTTTTTCACTTTCATTTCAAAACTTCAGACATTATTACTATTTTCACAACACTTTAAAATTTCTTTGTATGATCTTCCTTTTTTAGAGAGTAGTCATGTTTCTTCTTTTATGGGAGAAATCAAAACTTAAACTTAAGATTTCAGAAATTACTGAAGTTACCTCCTGAACCCCACAGCAAGTGACTTCCAAATACCTGCTCTTCCTTCGACTGGTCAGAAGGAAAATTTCTTTGCTTTGGTCTTGATTTACTTTTTCCCCAGAACCCCCTTGCAATATTTTCTTTTATTGTCTGTCAGATTTGCTCAATCTCCCTTCATATCTACTCTATGGCAAAACATGTGGAGATGGCCCTGCCCTGACTCTGTTCTTGGTTTATGGTTCAGTTCCCCCAGGAGCTAACACATAACACATTTGGTTTTCTTCCAAGGGGGATTGCAGACCACCGGAAAACCCTTTGATACCTTCGACATATATACAGAGCACCCTGCGAGTCCCAGGATGAGCAGCCACACAGCTGGCTGTCTAGATTTCCTGCTCACTCAAACCATCCCACTTCTTCCTATGACACACACAGAGCACAACTAAATAGAACACTGGTGCACTCATAGTCATGATACACTCTTTTTCACACAATCTTATGGCTTATACTGTCACTGCTCTAGAGGTGCTAGGACCTGGGAGAATGGAGCCCATAAATGAAGTGAACTAAAGTCTCATGAAATAGCCAACTGACAGATCCAGAACCTCTGACAATTCATCCTGAGGGTTGGGGAAGGGTCACATGAGTGAAGCTCCCGTGAGTTCAAGCTGTATACAATCACAAGGCCAAGTCACATGTGGCAAAAACATGTTTTTCCATACAGGCATATAAAGGATAGGTAAATATTTAATTGAATAATACCAGCCAGCAATAATGAGTAATATGGAGTAAACTAGCTCCTGGGGGAAGAGAATGAAAACAGGTTCCAGGGACAATTCTGTGTTCTGAATAAACTGAGGTCATAAAACACTTGCTTTGTTTTCTTGGAGTGTTCTCACAAACACTCAGAATTTTCCCATATGATTCCATTCTTGGACCGTGTTCCGACATTGTACCTTTTATTTTATGGCTTTGGAGTACTGTCATTTTTCCAGCCCTTCAATTATTTTTTATTTATTTGTCATTAGTCCTAGTAGGTGGCTCTCCTTGGGGTACCAATCTTCTAGTTGCTTTTTCAGTGTTGCATCATATTGAAGGTAACAGAACTCTGAAGCTATTTTGAGATGAAAACGTGGGTTGTTGGCTATGTTCAATGCTCAAGTGATTCATTTCAGCTCACCAACTTCACTATGTGTGAAGCACATTGTTTAGGCAAATATTTAAATTTGGGAATTTTGAGAGTATTATTTTGAAATAAAAATGTTAATTTTTTTCTCTAAATTATCTGTCGATATAATAATAATACCAATATTGTTTGGAAAATATAAAAGTCAGGTGTAATTTGAAATATACCTAAAGGAGCCTCAGTAGAAAATTGTAATTATATTTGCTCTCAGAAGGTGATCCATTTAAGTTCTGTTTCATTTAAG
The DNA here is from genome assembly GCF_903995435.1 of Acomys russatus. Classification (NCBI taxonomy): domain Eukaryota; kingdom Metazoa; phylum Chordata; class Mammalia; order Rodentia; family Muridae; genus Acomys; species Acomys russatus. The sequence goes on along the minus strand of NC_067163.1, from coordinate 23,359,982 downwards.
TCTGTTTTTCACTCATACTGAGACCAAAGGGTCACATTTTCTGCCCACCACTTTTAGGGTCTGATTTCAGGCCTCAGAGGACGTTTGATGTATATGGTCTCCTATTTTCTGCACTCCTTAAAAAGACTATCAACCAGATGGGATTGTTAGCTTAATCGTCAACTGGATACAACCCAAAATCACCTGGTGTGCTGGTTTGAATAGGAATAGCCTTCATAGGCTCATAGGTTTGAGAGCTTGGTTCATAGTGAGTGGCACTTTTAGGAGGTGTGGTCTTGTTGGAGGAAGTGTGTCACTGTGGGGGCGGGCTTTGAGATCTCAGATCATCAAGCTACACCCAGTGTGGCTCACAGTCTCACATTCTCCTTTCCGCATTCTTTGAATCAAGATGTGTTAACTCTCAGTTCCTTCTCCGTGTCTGCCTGCGTGCTGCCATGCTTTCCACCATATTAGTAGCTGACTAAACCTCTGAAACTTTTAGCTAGCCCCAGGTAAATATTTTCCTTCATAAGAGTTGCCTTGGTCACGGTGCTCCTTCACAGCAACAGAGGCCTAACTAACCCACCTGGGAAGAAAGTATCAGTGAGCCATTATCTAGATCAGCGTGGCCCGTGGGGTTTGACTGCGTTGCCTTAATTGGTGTGGGAAGATCCAGAGTGAAAGTGGAGGTCACCACTCCCTGTTTTGGGGCTGTGGATTGTGTAAGAGGAGAGAAAGCTAGTTGACTGTTAAGCATGCATGCAATTATTTTCCTTTTGCTCCTGACCAAAAAACCGTAATGTGACCGGCTGTCTCAACCTCCACCTACTGTGACTTCCCTTAAGCTATGGACTGTAAAATGGGATTGTGGGCTTAAAAAAACCTCTTCTCAGGGGCTGGAGAGATGGCTCAGTGGTTAAGAGCACTCACTGGTCTTCCAAAGGCCCTGAGTTCAATTCCCAGCACCCACATGACAGCTCACAACTGTCTGATGCCCTCTTCTGGTGTACAGATGTAAGTGCAGACAAAGTACCCATATACATAAAATACATACATAAATTAGAATAATAAATAAATAAACAAATAAAAAACAAACAAACAAAAACCCTCTTCTCCCTTAAGCCACTTTTTGTTGGAATATCTTATCACAACATTAAAAAAAAAAAAAAAAAAGAAAGAAAAGAAAAATCGAACCACGACAGAGAGCCTAGGAACGGGGGTAAAATAAGTGAAGTGCATCTTCGATGTCATACAGTTTCTACTGTGACTTCCGGTGGAAGCTTGCTTTCTTCCTTTTCCTTTCTCTTCCCTCCTTATCTCAGTAAGTCTGGGGTGTTGTTATGAGACTCCTCTCCCAGGAGTACTGGGCCACGTCAGAGCTTTGGGCTCTATGGCAACAGGCCCATCACCATCTGCTAATAGAACTGCACTTACTTAGATGAGTTCTCTTTCCTGTCTTCCCCTTGGGCTCAACTAACCCCTGGGTCCTGGCTATCTAGGATTCAGTGCCTTCAAGGAGATAAAGTGGGGAATGCGATCCGAGTGCTTCTGGCTTTCTCATCAGAAGGTGCCGTCTTATTAGAAACCTCCAGGAATTAAACACATCATGATTTCCAATTCACCACGCTGAAGCTGATGGTCAGAGACTTTTTATTTGGAGGGTTGTATCATGCACATTTTAGGCTTTACGTTTCACAGAAGCTCTGCCTATGATTCTTGGCTCACTTTCGTTTTAATGTCTGCCATTTGCTCTGCGTTTGAGAGTGAGATACAGCAAAACAACAGAAACAGAACCTCGGCCGGCCTGTTTCTCAGCGCGGGAATTCAGTGGAGGATCGCTGTGAAGTTTGAAGCCCATTAAGAACCTATTCTCCCGCTCTCTATTTAAATCTTGACTTCTGAATCACTTAAGGTTACTCTGAGGGCGACGTATCCAGCCCGTGGATATGTCCTAGAAACGGAGATGAGGCATCCGCAAGGAACGACAGATGCCCCTAACCTGCTCAGACGGCAATCGATTGCCTCTCAGGGCAAGGTGAGAACAGCCTGGTCTTCCCTGTAGATGAAGCTCTCGCTGTTTGAGGTATACAGGAAGTGTCTTTGCTGGGAGCTAGGGATGCTCGGCCTAGTTTTCCAGCTTGAGCAAACACAGCCTTAAGTGGGGCCATGGTCGGTTGATTTATGACTCAGGAACGCTGAATTCCCACACTGGAGTCTGACCTACGGTTACATTGTTGTGCACGCTGCCTGCTGCCTCCTTCATGGATAATTGTCGGAGGCTAATTTACAGATGCCAGCGGGAGCGGAAACGGAGTGAATGGCTGCCCACAGAGCCAGGAATTGAATTTTATCAGGAGCCACAGAGAAGTATGTTTGTTCTCAAGGAAAAAAAAAAAAAAAAAAAAAAAAAAAAAAAAAAATTCCAGAAGAGTGACTAGTTAAGAACCCTGACAAGAGCAGTGCAAAGTTTAAAAGCACTTGCGTTAGATTTGCACAATCTGGATTAAAATCCATATTTCCTCACTTCATAGGTTATTTTATTTTATTTTATTTTTTTTTTTTAAATTAATTTATTCTTGTTACATCTCAATGTTTATCCCATCCCTTGTATCCTCCCATTCCTCCCCCCCCCCATTTTCCCATTATTCCCCTCCCCTATGACTGTTCCTGAGGGGGATTATGTCCCCCTATATATTCTCATAGGGTATCAAGTCTCTTCTTGGCTACTTGCTGTCCTTCCTCTGAGTGCCACCAGGTCTCCCCCTCCAGGGGACATGGTCAAATGTGAGGCACCAGAGTACGTGAGAAAGTCGTATCACACTCTCCACTCAACTGTGGAGAATATTCTGACCATTGGCTAGATCTGGGAAGGGGTTTAAAGTTTACATCCTGTATTGTCCTTGGCTGGTGCCGTAGTTTGGGCGGGACCCCTGGGCCCAAATCTGCCTATCATATTGTTCTACTTGTAGATTTCTAGGACCCTCTGGATCCTTTTATTTTGCTGTTCTCCCATGCGTCTCTCATTTAGAGTCCCAATAGGTTATTTTAAAAAAACTCCCTAAAGTCTCAATTCCCCATCATTATCATCATTAAAATAATAGCCAAATCCTCCTCAAAATTGTGATGCCTATCTTAAAGATGCACACCTCTATCTCAGTATCCGGAACCCTAACACCCTATCAAAGCAATCCTTATGTTCTAGTTTGTACCTGCCCCATCTTGTGTCTTACCTTAAGTATGGTCCTTCATTTACCAATCTTGAATATTTTATTTTCTCTACTGGGTCAAAGTTATTGGAGATTTTTATGTATTTGCTTGCTTACAGAATACAAAGTGGAGGTGGTGACTGGCCCAAGGTTAGAGACAGATGGAAGTAGACTTAAGGCATTTTTCTGGAGGGCTGCGTGACAGTGACAGTGGGTCTGGGAGGAGAGGAGAGAGGAGGCTGGCATCAGCCTCTAAAGTGATTAAATAAAAACAAATTTTTTGAAAGTTTTACACATCTATGGAATGAATTTTAGGCATTTCACCCTCATTCTGGTCTCTCCTGCTCCTCCTCCTCCTCCCCCTTCTCACTGGAAACCCTCTCAGAAAGGCGTCTTCTACCTTCAAGTCTTCTCTTTGTGTGTGACTCACTGAGTCTAATGTGAGTTTCTTGCCTAAGTGCATGAGGAAAATGCTGCCTAAGCTGAGGGATGATTTCATGTGAGCTCCAGAAAGTCAATTTATCTTAATGAAGGCGGATATAGTTTTGATATTAAGATCACAATGAGCTACCTCAATCCCACCTGGAGGACACAATTTTGGGATTCTACTTCAGTAGGCCTACCTGAGATGTCATTGCCTACCTGCCATGGGGGCATGGCCCTTCCCAGGGCTACATAGAAGCCTACCTCTCCCCTCCCTCTTCTCTCTCTCTCTCTCTCTCTCTCTCTCTCTCTCTCTCTCTCTCTCTCATACATCTCCTCCCTTTTCCTTTTCCTCCCATGCTCATTTAATAAACTCCTCTATAATAAAAAAAAAAGAAAAGAAAAGAAAAGAAAAAGATTACAATGAAGCTGACTATGGCATACATCTGCCTGGCAACTTTTAGTCATGTTCTTTACTATTTGAATTACATTAAATCCAACTTTGAGCACATGTATGTATGCATGTGTGTTTGCATGCACATGTGGGTAGGTATGCGTGTGTGTGTGTTTGTGTGTGCGTGTGCCTGTCTTTGGAACTGAACCCAGGCCTTTATACTGGATGACCCTAAACTCTGCCTCTGAGTTGTGCACCCTTAGCACACAAATCCTTGGCTGAGTTTAAATAGTTGATAGCTATAGAACATGAATACAAACCACTGGCTCCTGCCTCTTGCTGCCCTTCCATTCAGTCTCTCTGCAGGAACTTTCAGATCCTCAAACCTGTAACGTTGCATTCCCTTTCTATCTCTCCTCCCACCCGAGGCTGCTGTCCTCACTTGGAGTGTCCTTCCCCACCCTTGCCCCCAAGCTTCCTGGCAGACACACCCACCTCTTCTTCAGCTTCTACTTCTTCCGTGTCTACATGCGTCTCTCTTTGCCTTGATTTTAATTTTTAGTTCTCTGGTGTTTCACTAAGGTCATTTAAATTTCCAAATAAAAGCCTACACTTTCAGAACAAAATGAAAGTGTTAGAAACAGTTACGCGTATTTTCTCTGTGATGGGCTGTCTCTATTTATATTGTATGGGGAGGATTCACTGTCCACTGAGCCATAGACTTCCATTCATAGCTTGGGGTTTTCATTGGCTTATGCTGGCTTACAGCTGAATGGAGCCACACAGACAATAATAGGAAAACAAATGGAATCGATCAGAAGTGCACATGCAGAAGGCAGAGTGAATGAGTGAGTTCAAGCTCTGTGACTAGCCCACATGACATCCTTGGTTGTACGCCTCAATTTTTTGCAAAGTGGCTGAGAGGTGATCTCTTTTTGTGTGTGATGCTGGATTGCATAGCTGAATTGGTGTATTTGTGCTGTTGTCACTTCTAAGTGCACTACTCTTTGGACATTTAAAAAAAAGCCTTTTGGAAGTGAAATATAATTTACCTTCCTAGGATAATACTTGGACTTTCTCTTTAGAAGAAAAATGTATAAAACTAATTTTAGCACATCAAGCTTGCAAGGGGAGGGGTGGCTGTGTCAGTTACTCACCCTGTGACATCATAAAGTCCATGAGACTCACTTTGAGTTCTCATTTCCAACACGGATGGGCCCTTGTTCCAAAAGTGCTCTGAATTTTTAACTGGTACTATAAGATAGTAAAATATACTACCATGTCAAACTGTCAGTGAATTCTTTTCTTAAACATAAGAGGAAAATTATGATCAAATATAAATACTGTTTGCATCTTATTTTGTCTGACTAGAAGCTCAGCATTATGCAGAAGACATTAGACTGTTGATATATTATGGTATCTAAAGATTATGGTACAGAGCATTCTAGAGCAATGGCTCTCACCCTGTGGGTTGCGACTGCTAAAAAGGGGGGCAAATGACTCTTTCACAGGGGTCCCATAGCACATATCCTACATATCAGATATTTATATTATGCTTTATAACAGTAGCAAAATTAAAATTATGAAGCAGCAATGAAATAATGTTACGGTTGGGGATCAGCACAGCACGAGGAGCCATATTACAGGGTCGCAGAATTTGGAAGGTTGAGAACTACTGATGTAGAGCTTAGCAGTTAAGAAAATAAGTCATGTAGTCAAGGGACAGATCTAAAACAAGGATACCGAGGGACCCCAATATTAGCAAGGTAAAATATGGAATACTAGAGAAAGTATCCATGAAAGCCAAGTTAAAATTTTAATCATTCTATGTACCTTCTAGGACTTAGGAATGACTATAGGATTTAGCTTGGCCAACAGAAAGAACAGAAGTGACAGAGGGAGGTTTATAGACAGAAAGCTTTTAGAACCAGAGTGAAATTCCCCAAGTGCCAGTTTCCACATCTCCTGACTGCTCCTCATGGCGGGGATCCTATCAGCCTGTAGCTGTCAGGGACGGTTAGCAAAGTGTGTTGAAAAATCAGCTTTTGTCCTTCTAGCCATTTGACTTTGGGATTGCTGGCTACAATAGCTTAAATAAGGCTACCTCACCAACAGAGTGGGATATTGTTATTGCACTCAGATAAAAAAGTTCGGAATGCCCAAAATACCATTTATTATTTAGTGGGAGGTCATGGGGAAACTTGATGAGGGAAAAAAGTGAACAAATGGTACAGAGATATGATTCTGTATGTGACATCGTTTGACTAAAAATAGTCAAATTACTTTTTATAAATTGTTCTACTGGTTATATTAAAAATTACTTGGAACAATTAATTAATTATTTACTCATTAATTTACAAAAATGTGAATATCATGCCCCAATACTTCGACTTCCAATAAATCTTGAAAACAGACTACTTGATTAGAAATGTCCAAAGACTTGGAATACGTTAACACTGGATTTTATAGAGTGACTGTAGTGGAAGTCAAACTAATTTCGGCAATTGCCAAATTCTAGATTTTAAGATGTTTAAGAGATTTGTACTTTGACTTATAGACTATGAAAAAAATACAATTTGGTGCTGGAGGATGGCACAGTGTTTAAGAGCTTGCAGAAGATCTGGGTTCCTGTCCCGGGACCTACACCACAGCTCACAACTGTCTGTAACTCGAGTTCCAGGGGATCCAATGCTGTCTTCTGGCCTCTTTGGGAACTAGGCTTACATATAATGCATGCACATATGTGTTGGCAAAACATCCATACACATACAATAGAAACAAATGCTTAATAAATACATTTGGACACTCAGCTACACTGCACAGTTTGTAGTGGGCAAAGACCTGTTTTTAGGTGCTAACCTATTTATTCATTTGCTTAGTGGTGCTGAAGATTGTTTCTAGTATCTTATGTGTGCAATGTAAAAAAAAAAAAAGACTCTATTACTGAACTGTATTCCTTATCCTATCTGTTTCTGACATCTACTATTTGCTCTGAAATACTTGATACTTAAATAAGCTGACAGGTGGCAAGAGTTGTAGCACTTAAAAGATAATGTAGAAACTGCATTAAAACTGCATCGAATAGCTGCATCTCTTGGAAAGGGAGAGGGCTAGCAGAAGTCCACGTTCAGAAAGACAGCTAGCTGAATGAGCTCATTTGGAAAAAACCTCCTTAAATCACAGAACACGATTTTGTTTAATACTGTGATTCCAAATGCTAAGAGAAACATAATGGTAGCCAAGAGGGTTAGAGGGTTGTCAGAATGGAAGTTATCAGTGTAAATGCTTTTCAGCTGTGGCAACGGCTCAACTTAAAGGAAACTACGTATCATTGGATGGGATGCTTTCTTTTTAAAAAATGTTTGTTTCTTCCAGTTTTTTTTTTTTTTTTTTTTGAGGAATCATTGGCAAAGAGGAATACAAAGTGCTGAAGGTGAATAACTTGTGTTATGTGTGTGTTGTGAAATATCAATCAATATTGCATTTTAACACCTGTGATCTACTCTTAGAAAATTTCAAATTTCAAGTACACAATATAGTATTCCTGAGTAGTTTGTTCATATACAGCTGTTATGCTCTCTGACCAACATCACACCCGTGGTTGCTACAAATGAGATGAAGCAATATATGTCTTTCTCTGATTGACTTATTTCATTTAACACCATATCCTTAAGGTACATCCCCAGTGCCAAAAATGACCGTATTCTCATCTATTTACTTATTTGTTGTATGCACTTGTAGTACACAGTGCTGAGTCTCATAAAGATATTTTCTTTCAAGTATATCTTGTAATTGGAGCATATTCTCCAACCTTTTGCTCCCTAGACTATGTCTCTACTCCATTCTTCTAATCTCTTTCCATTCTTCAACTTCCCTTCTGATTTCATGTCATAAACATTTTAATTTATGTATTTGATATATCTATATATACACATAATAGATGGATGTATTTATATACAATATAAAATCCACAAATGTGACAAAATATGCAATGTTTATCTTTATGAATTTGGCTTATTTCACTTAAAATGATGATCTCCAATTGCATCTACTTGCCAGCGAAGGACATAATTTCCTATGGCTGAATAAAATACTGCTGTGTATGTATAACATCTCTTTATCTATTCAGCTATATTACACAAACATTACCCATTTCCTTATGTATCCTTAACTAGTCTTGCTTTATAAGCCCTGTCATTGTTCCACCTCAACAGTCAGCACACCTATGGATTCTTTCTTTCTTTCTTTCCTTCTTTCTCTTTTGTTATTTAGTTTAAAAATATTTACTTACTAGGACATAGAAAATGGAGATGATAAATCTTTAGAAAGAATGCATAAAATAATTATACTTATTTGAAAAAGAATGTATGAGGCTAGGAAAAATGTAAATAAAATCTTGGGCAGCAATTGAGAAGGAAGATGGTAGTTAGAGTGTAAACTGTTTAAGGGTTTGATAATATTTAATACTGGTTGCATTTGGACTTTGTAAATTTAATCAAGAATATTAAAATCTTTGGAGTAATTAGGTAAAAAGAAATTTAGTGAAACAATTTCCAAAGTTATAGAAGAAAAATGTAAGAAAACAATATTTAAATCCTTCATCCATCCAAAAGATAAAAAGGCTGGAAGCAATTGGTGTAAGCCAACTGAGATGGTGGAATCTCAATTAAGAAAATGCTCCATACAATTGACCTGCAGGTTTTTTTCTTGTCTGTGCATCTTTTTCTTGATTAGTGATTAATGTGGGAGGGCCTAGCCCACTGTGGGCAGTCCCACCCCTGGACAGGTGGTCTGAGGTGTATAAAATAGAAGGCTCACCAACATATGGGGAACAAGACAGTAAGGACAAGCCAGTGTTCCTCTTTGGTCTCCCATGCTTGAGTCCCTGCCATGGCTTCTCTCAGTGATGGACTGTGATCTGATGTAGAAGTCCAATAATCTCTCTCCTCCCCAAGTTGCTTTGGGTCATGGTGCCTTTATCACAGCAACAGAGAACAAACAAAAAACATGGACTAAGTTTATTTTATAAAGGAGAGGTACAGCATTTCTAGAGACAAAGGGAATTATCACTAATAAGGTTTCAGATCATTAGATAGCTATAACACCCCATTTTAATGCTCCTAATACCATAACTTTGAAATACACAAAACATAATTTATGCATTGTGATGAGAAAATGAAAAAATGCAGTCACCATGAATTTTTAGCACATTTTATACATAAATGTTAAACACACATTGTAAAAGTGTAGATAACTTGAAGTATGTAACTGTTATAACCTTTAAAATGTCAATGGTTCTAGACAATCTAAGTTTACTTTTTGTTTAACTAGTCTAACACAGGTGTTCCTACTTGATGGGCAGATGTGTGGAGGCTCTGTACAATATGGTCACATAGAGGCCCAGGACAACAGATGGTCTCAACATACAATTTCCAAGACCATACTTAGCATCAAACTCTGGCCAGCAGACAAGGGGAGAAAGCATGAGAGATCTCATGGGGGAGTTTATATGAGATAGGTTGAACTGGCTTATTTCACTTTTGTCTGCATTCATTTGCCAGAGCTCAACCATATGGCTACAACCAATGGCAAGGAAGCCTAAGAAACTCAAACCTGTCTAGGCATAAGATCAACATTTTAAATAGGCAAAATTTGTTTTTGTATAGAACATCCAAAGATTTATGAGATTCAATGAAAATGATGGTATCCTGTATAATAGCAATAATAGTTGGGAGTGCCAGAAATAATCTTAACAAAAGATAAGTAGTTTTCTTGGAAATTAAAAAAAAAACTTATACAAAGAGAAAAAAATACATTATGGTCATCAATGCATCACTTCTCTCTCTAACAATCTGTAGGTGTTAAGCAATTGAAGATAAAATAATCCCAATTGGGACTTCTGTAGAATTTGACAAGGTGACTCTTAAATTTGTATGACAGACAAAAGAACAAAGGAAAGTCAAGTTACGCACCCCCCCCCCCCTTACGAAAATGAACCAGATGGTGGTGTTGGTAAGGTGATGGGGCAGTAAGGACTGGCCAGACTAAGAGCAAGAATTAGTGAAAGCTACGCTAATGAAAACAGTGTGATATTGGCACAAGGTATGTAACGCATTGGTAGAATGAAATTGAAGTTCAAAACCAGATCCAAGTGTGTTTGGAAATCTGACTTATGACAGAGCCACCACTGGGTATTAAGCTGTTCTATGCACAATTGGGACAGTCTCCTGGGAGGGAGGAACATGGCATATGTATGAATGCACTCTCATAGAAAGTGACTAGACCCAGACAGGAATCTAAGGCAGATGCTGAAAGTCAATATTTAACATAATTAGAAGCAAATAGAATAGACTATCTTTGTGATCTCTGAGCAAGAAAGGACTTACTAAAGGAACAGAGAAAAAGACTGAAGCATTATGTGTAAGCTATATGAAATTACATTAAAATAAAGTTTGTGTCCACCAAAAGATGTTTGACGTAGCACAGAATATAATAAAGATTATAAGTAATGAATTAGGAGAAAAATTTTTTACACATATGATAGTAATGACATAGATACTAGACATTATTATGTAAGAAAATAAAAATGATCTGAGAAAAATGGGCAAAATATCTACGTGGCCAACTTACATAAGAGAAAATAATGTATTGCATAGCATCCTTCCAATTCTTCTTCATCAACGTTTCCACTTTTCTTATACACTGTTTGGCATTGCAATCCAGTGGGTGAAATGTGATTTTTTATACTCTAAGGTGGCTATAGAGCTGTTTCAGACCATTCAGGTCAATTTTCTAATTTTACCTTTATCTCAATTGAATGAGTCATGCTTGCCAGTTTGATGGTTAGGGAAAAAAAAGAGAAAATTGATCAGTTTCCTTTCTTTAAAGAATCATCAGGTTTAGGGCTAGAGAGATGTTTCAGTCATTAAACACTAGGCTCAGAAACAAACAAAGATCATCAGGTTTAATCGCTCCTTCTGAACTATCTGGTTTTTAACAATAGGAAGAGTGACATAGGTTAAGAGAATTACTTGACTTTGTCTGTCAATCCAAGCTCTAGGCCTTTGATTGCACAGTTACACAATTGTTCCCAGAAACTACTTTCCTGTTCTGCCATTTGTCAGTTTCTATGTGGGTACAATCAGTTCACTTATAAATTCTTAAAGTGTTTGACACTATGGAGACACTGTGCTTTTACTGTTAAGGGTAAAATGTTCTGACTTTGTGAAGCACATGCCTTTAATCCCAGCACTTGGGAAGCAGAGGCAAATGGATCTCTTTGAGTTTGAAGACAGGCTGATCTACAAAGTAAGTATAGGATGTCTCAAAACAAACAAACAAACAAACAAACAAACAAACAAACAACAAAAAACAAAAAAACCAAAAAACTAAACCAAATGAAACCCAAACCCCAAACCAACCAACCAATCAACTAACCAACAAAACAAACCCAAAACTAAGCCAACCAACCGAAAAACCCAATTTAAAAGTTTTTGCATATTCAGAGAGTTCATGTTCACTGTGGAGACTTCTCTTATTTCTCCAAGCCCCTGGTATACAGAAAACTTTCTGCCTTTCTGAGAATTCCTTAACCCTGTGTACTGGAGGTGTGTGTTGTCACCCATATAATTGAGAAATCTGTTTCTGGTGTTCAGTTGTTTTAAAGAGGAAAGCACAATGAAGTCATGGAGAGGTTTGAGGAAGAGGAAAAGATGCTATAATACAAGACCCAAAACCTAGTTTGGACAAGAGGTACTTCCTCTTTCCTTCAAAAATGTCAGATGATTTTTGCTTGTATTTATTACTTTTCTCTTGCTCTAACCAAATCTGCTGACATGGAGATTTGCTTTGCTTATGAATTCAGAAGGTTCAGACCATTTTCCTTTTATAACACACGCTTGGGCAGTACACCATGGCAACAAAGAGCATTTGGAGGAGAAAACTGAGCAGAAAGTAGAGAGCTAGGAAGTATCCATAGATAGTATACTGTCAGGATCCTCCTCAAGACTGCTAGGTTTCCCAGCTAGGCACCACTTTCTAACCTCCTCAAATAATGACCATATAAGCAAACATAACCTGTGTGAGCATGGTGGTTTGAGTGAGAAGTGTCCCTCACAGGCTTGTCTGTTTGAACACTTTGTATCCTGTTGGTGGTGCTGTTGGGGATAGGGATGGAGCTTTTGGGAAGGACAGTGTTGCTGTAGGAAGTACATCACTTGGAATGGCTTTAAGAGTTTATATCCTTGCTCCACTTCCTGTTCTTTCTACTTCCTAGGTTCAGATTAGATGTGGTCAGTCATCGTCTGGGTACTGTAGCCATGCCATCCCTTCCAGGCGAGTATTGACAGAAACCATAAGCCAAAGCAAACTGTTCATTTCCTTATCTTTCTTTTGCTCGTGGGATTTCATCATAATAGCAAAAGACAAATAACTAATACAGAAATTGGTGCCTAAAGTGGGGTGTTGCTGTGAAAAACTTGATCCCCCTCTGTTTAGTAATGTGGAAGAATTTGGAATTTTGGACTAGAAAAGCAGTTGAATATTGTAAGCAGAACTTAATGGGCCATTCTAGAAGACAATAGTACTGAGAATAATGTGGACAGTGAAGGCTCAGCACATGAGGTTTCATAGGGGACCAAGATCTCTATTAACAACTGTGCTAGAGGCCATCTGTGTGACAGTTTGGAAAAGAATCTGACTGCTTGCTGACAATGTCCTGAGAACATACCTGGGCCTAAATTTTAAGAAGTAATTGATCAATTTCTTTCTGGGGAAAATTAAGAAGACAAGGGAAAAGTAGGTGTTGTGGTTAATTTAAATGTAATGGCCTAATAAATGTTTATTATTATTATTATTATTTTTTAAATGTTTATTATTAGCCTTATAATTATTATGGCAGTATTTTCTAACCTGCTATCAATCAACAAAAATACAGACACCTGCTATGTTTTAAAATAGCCTTGGTTCACCTGGGGCAGGACAAATATTAATCCCCTAAACTACCTTCCATATCCCTCTGCCCCAATCCCATGCCATTGACTTCCAGTAATTTCTACTGAGCTACCACCTTTGCATAGTCCCAAATACTTGCTAGTGCTTTTCATCTGGGTCAAATCCGTCATCTATCCCAGCCATGTGCTTCTTACTCCTCCGAAACTATAGTGGCTTCTTTCCTACTCTTTCTTCTCCTCTACTTCCCAGTATTCTCTTCCAGTCTCTGACTCCTTCCTTTCCCAAGAACCTCTCTATACCAAAAGCCTTCAGACCTTAGCTATACCTATCCCATCATTTTCAGACATTTTAAGAGCACTTTTATCTGGGCATGGCAGTTGCTTCCTTTCTGTTCCTTTTAAGAAAAGTTGAACAAAACCCAGTGGATAAGTCAGTTGTGCCTGCATTCCTACTGGATGGCCATGAGTGTTCATAGTAGGTGTTTTTGAAAGAGGTATTCTGGAGTTTTATAAAAACATATTCCAGTTTCTGTATTGTTTAAAGTTTAAACATCTCAAAAATCTCAAAACACTAGCTGTTCTCTGGCGCCATTTGTAGCCTGTTAGGAACTTATCTCACATTTTTAAGCTTGAGATTTGAGAATATAAATGAAAGAAAGAATATGAAGAAATAGAAGTAATTCATAATTTAACTATTGCTATCAATTGAACCACTGCTATCATATGATCATACTGCTGTCACCACAGCATTTTGTAAACAAAGGCTTTATGAAGGAGAATCTAATCCTCAGTGGTCATTGCACATTTGGGGATGCTCGGAACTCTGGGTAGTTTTAATAATCTCCATCACTCCCTAATTCAGATGTTTATAATTCAATCCCAGTAAAATGCATTGCTAGAGAACCCAGCGGCAAAGCTGTAAAATCTTTGATTTACACTGTTGGAGCTATCTGAAGTGAAATTGCTTTCCCATTGTGGGCTGGCGCACACACGCGTGCGCGCACACACACACACACACACACACACACACACACACACACACACAGAGAGAGAGAGAGAGAGAGAGAGAGAGAGAGAGAGAGAGAGAGAGAGAGAGAGAGAGAGAGAGAGGAGAGAGAGAGTGAGAGAGAGGCCTCATCATTGGTAAGAGAGAGGTTTGAGATTTGTCATTTCCAAGGCGGATCAATTTTCATTTATTAATAATATGTCATTACGCAGTACTTAAGTGGAGGGTAAGCAATTCCTTTTTGTATTGTGGGCCTTCCATAGTGCTTTTCAGTGCTTTTGTTAAGTGCTTTCTTGCTGGTTAGAGAAGAATAAATAGCTGCTAAAGAAGGCTAACTTTTAGACTTGACTAAAAATTATGTCTCCTGAAATGTGTGTTTTTTTTTTTTTTTCAGAGAAAAAGAAGTGGTAAGAAAAAAATACACTGATACTCATTTTCTCCATTGGCTGGGAAGCACCAGTGTTCAAAATCTTAAACACAAGACATCTTTGCAGCAAGGCAATTAATTAGGAGAGAGAGTACTGGGCGTGATGACCTTTCTACAATGACAGAGAAAGATGAAGATGAAACTGGTTTGAAGTTGAAAAAAGGAAAGGGAAAAATAAATAATGAGATTCATTAGACAGGCTCAGGTTTCCATAGAAGGTGACTTTCCCCTTCACTAATGATTAAAAAGTTCTTAGAAATTCCTAGAAATGGTTCAGTTCATTGAGTAATGGAACATGTTCCAAGTTCTAGGGGATCTTGGAAGGTAGTACCACACAGTATATGTTTGTCTCGAGGTGTCCAAACCCAATCATTAATGCACAGGTATGAAGAGGTGATGCCACTGGGCGGGGTAGGTCATGGGGTAGAGCCCTCTTGATGAGATTAGTGCCCTTATGAAAGAGGCCAGAGAGGCCTCTCTGCTTTTTGTCCATAAGAAGGCTCAACAGAAAGATGCTATGAGCCAGGCAGTCCCTCACCAGACAGCAATTCTAATAGAGCTTTGATTTTAGAATTCCTGACTTCCATAAATGTGAGCAATAGATCTCCATTGCCTGTAAGGCACTTGGTCAATAGTGTTTTGTTAAAACAGCCTGAAGGGCATAAGAAGATAAGAATGAATAATTCCTGTCATCTTGCTTAGAAAACAAAACATATGTAGATAGTACATATGCAGAAAACAGTGACTAGTAAGACAACCTGCACTTAGACTTCACATGATCTTGCTTATTAGGAAGTTATCTCCTTTCTCTGGTCATGAGTGACTTGATTTATTAGTCCAGGTAATATTGGGTAGCCCAGGTAGCAAGTTGGGATAAATATTGGGAAGGATTCTGCAGTTGCATTGAGTTCAGTGGGAAGAAAGACTTGGCTGATTTGAAGGAAGGGCAGCGGTACTTCAGGGTGGGCCCACAACCCTGTGGTGACTGAACATTTGTAAAGGGTCAGAGAGTAAATATTTTGATGCCCTATAGGGTCTATAGTAATTTCTGCAACTACCTCACAGTAGCATTTGGTATGACAGGAGTTACAGGTAATGGACGCTACTCTCATTAAACACGAGAGTGGGTGTGTTCCCGTAGAACTTTAGTAACAAAAAGAGGGACCTGGATAAAAAGGATCAAGAAGCCTTAACATTCCAACCTCTGCTTTATATACTATTAATCTACCACTACCCACGTCAGGATTACTGAGATTATGCTAATACAGAGATGAAAATAGCATTTTCTTTACATCCTGTGTAGGCAATTCATACAGTATAGAATCTATGATGTTTTGTCCAATATTGCTTGACAGATAGCATACTTCCCCCAGGGAAAATGTGGCAGAAGAAAGAAGGTCACGGTCAGGTAAAAGCTGGTATTTCATCAAAGGGAACACGTCTCAGAACCTGAAATCTAAGTGTCCAGCTCTGCTTTGGTAATAAACATCTGGGGAATTGTCAGTGCATAAAATAAGAGAAGAAATATGAGCCTCCAGGTATGACTAAGCTGAGGCAGGATGAAGGAGATGCATTCTGGGGTCACTATGGGCTTCAAAGTTCAACATTTTTCTAAGAAATCAGTGTATCTGGACAATGATACTTAATGCTTTATATTGGATCCAGCCTTTATTGCTTGAGTGTGTTAGAAGAAAATGATTTCAGGTATAACAATGTCTTCTATTATTCTGCCATTCAGATTCTGCCAGATCACACCTGCACAGGCCTGACTCTGAACAGAGTACCATTGTGTGTGTGTGTGTGTGTGTGTGTGTGTGTGTGTGTGTGTGTTTTCTAGATAGGCAATTTTAGTCCATTTCTGGTTAAAAGAAAATTCTATTTTCTTGCCAACATAATCACACATTCTGGCCTAAGTATAAGCCAAACCAATGCCTTCCCATGTTACCAGATTTGTGACAGGTAGCCTCATCTATCAAAAATACATCCTCTAATATTTACTAAAGGTACAAAATTTCCCAAATTGGAATGATTTAAAGTACTGTATTGGAAATCATGCAATGCTATAGGAAATTTTTTTCTAGTTTTGCTGAGGACAGGAATAAAAGATATAGTTACTTGTTTAGCATGTCAGTTGCAAGAGAGATGCCAAGACTGAAAGGCTAAGGCTCCCAATTTCATGATGACTGATGCGCAAGGCCTTAGGTGTTACTATTTTTATGGTTTGATCTTTCCAGTTTCCACAATTCACAGTTGGAAAACAGAAATCATTCTTATTTGAAGGATATATTTGGAACTAATTTACAGAATTTGCACAGTAAGGGGGGGGGGTGGAATTGAATACCATGGAAACATAGCAGGGTTCAAGTTTAGATTGCTCAGTCATATATGATAATTAATTCTCTTCATTTACTCAAAACTGATGTCCTTTTGTTTACTTACTGCTCATCAATTATATAGCTAAGTCAGGCAGCTCTCCTGAGTGCCTGGGACTGTCCTGGCTTTAAAACAGCATGTTCAGTATTAGGAAATTTCTCTATCCCAGGTGAGTTGGGATGGCCAGTCACCTTACCTGAACTAAGTTAGTTTCAAAGCTAGGCATTATTGGCCAAAGTGCTTCAGGGGAAGGAAAAATAGATTACCTAGGAAGAAATCATATGAAAAAGTTCACAGCTGAAAAATAGTTTTCTTCACAATAGAAAGAATAGCAGAGAACTTGTTTCCATTTTGCCTAGCAACTAACTTGTTGAAAAGGAGCTGGTGTCACTGTAGAATTAGGAATTGAAGACTGATCTATTGAAAATAAAATGGCTGCAACATTTGTGAAAACTTTCCCATTGTTACAGAAGTTTTCAGTCCAGAATGCCAATCAAATTCAAACATTTGAGCAACATGACCCATTTAACAAACTATTTAATGGAAACATAGCTTTGAAATGGAATTTTGAAGGTTTGTCTCAAACATCAATGTACAAGTGGATATTTGCATAGTCACACACAAAACAGTATCTGCTAAGTTTCTATTGTAACAGTGTTTGGGATAGAATTTTAAAGTTGAGGGAAGAGATGAAAGCTACTGCCAGATATTCAAAACCACCACTGTCCTCAGGAAGCCTAATGAAGTTCCAGCTGCTTATGCTGGGCCTAAATAAGACTGTTCTCTGAGTTCATAAGGGCAGATAGCACTGTGGCAGTCCAGCGAGGATGCTACAGGGAGAGAGAAGCAGATACAATGGAGCAGCACCTCAGGTTTGCCCAAATCTCGAAGGCGTGGCTCAAGCCCAGTGACGTCTCAGGCAGTAGTCGGCTTGAACATTCTAACAGAAGGTAATTGCATTTGAGGATGGAGCACATATGAGAGGACATGGGTACTGTGCGGAGGATGAGTGAACAGGTGGACAGTGATTCTGCGATAAGGATGCTGGCCCTAGGTAAGATGGCAGGCCTCAAAGCAGGAAGAGATTAGTAGAGGCAAAATGAAATCAAGTACCTGAGTAGAAATTTCATCCTGGAATGAGCACAGGTGTTAAAAAGTGACAACTAAGACGCTGGGAATCTAGTGACCTTCTGGCAGACCACTAAACTGGGGTCAGATAAGAACCTATGAAGACCTATTGTGTTATTTAGGCAGCTTTCCATGGTTATAGCAAAATACCTGAGGGAATTAACTTATAAGAAAAGTTTATCTTGGCTCCCAGTGTTGGAAGTTTCAACCCAAGATCAGTTTTCCTCTTTGCTTTCAGACTTGGACTGAAAAAGCATATTATGGCATGGAACACCCCATCTCCAAGAAGGAAAAGAGAGAAAACGCAACAATTTGGGGCCTCACAACCCCACAGTGTCTTTCAAGGACAAAGACTCAGTGGCATAAAGTCACAGGCCCCATATCTTTTCAAGTTTTCAGCCCTTTCAGTAGTGCCATGGGACTTTGTAGGGGCAGGTAAAGACCCAGTCTATAGTATACAAAGTGAAAGATTAATGTCACAGATTGGTAGATGGTCAGCCTTCCATGCATAAATGCAGTTTGTCTAGACACCGGTATTGGATAAGGCTTTGGAAGAATTGGAAGAATGTTGAGGAGCAGGAGAAGGAAGAGACAAGCAAGCAGGGTTACAGACAGTGCCAAGAGCTGGGATAAATGGGCTGAGAGACTGTCTAACTCATAATAAGCCTTGCCACATCGGGACACGATTGAAGCGTAGATACAGGAGGCTACAGGAGAGCCATTCATCCAGGTACTTATTTTTCACAAATAAATGTTCATTGATTTTTTTTCTCTACAATTTGCCTGTTCTGGATATGATGGAAAAAAAAACTGGAGCAAACTGAAGGGAGACGTTCCTTGACTGCAGGGTCAGACAAGTACACAAACACATGAAGCTGTGGTGGGGATTCAGAGAGCTTAGGGGTGTATGTTGAAAGGGAACCCAGTCAATAAAGATTGAGATGTCACACAGGACCTTAAGATGCTAGAACCTTCTCATTTTATGGGGGGAGGAACAGAAACATTGAGTAAATTATTTCGTGTCACATAAATGTCAAGTATTCTACAGTGAGGACACTGTCCACTGCATGGCCTGGGTCCTTAACAAACAAGACCTGGCCAAGCTCTAGATGTGCTAAGTGGCTCCAACCTCTTCCTCCACCTTGACAGTCTCATCTTTTCTGAAGGCCTCCTGGTGATATTAACACAGGCAGGTAACTCCCAGAGCCAGCTGGCACGCAAGCTTGCATCACGCTGCCCTCCGCATTATTTTATTTGTCCTGTCTGAGCAACGGGGATCCTAGTTCTGTGGCTCGTGACACATGTCATGGCTTCCTCATTTCTGTGGGTTGCTGACAACATGACGAACTGAGTGTTTTATCCAATTCACACTGCGTGTAAGTGTCCCTAATATAATTGTTATCCAGCGCCTCATGGACTGTGGTGTGGCTTTCATTTGTCACACCATACTGCCTCTTGCATCTGCCATCCACCCAGTGCACCGGTGATTTTTCAAGACGAACCTCTTGAGTTATTATCTATATTAGGAAAACAGTGGAAAAAAATCTAGACTTTGAGAAGTATTGCTCAGTTTTATGCGTACACTGGGAAGTAGAAAGTCCATGACACTACTTTCATATGGTAACCTCCATTAAGAAATTAAATAACCTGCCGCACATTGTGCTAAGTGCCCTGGTCATCTTAGGTGAGAGTAATAAGTGGAGGATGTAACATTTATTCTCTCAGAGTACAAAAGCTATTTAGCGAAACAACCATGCAAGCCTGGAAATATGAGACCTATGATTAGATTTCGGTTCTGCCACTCTGAGTTTGGGCAAGTCACTTAACCTTTTACGACCTCTGAAAATTGGTTGCGACTCCAAGTATGTTAAAGTTGCTGTGATGATGAGATGAAAAGCAAACAGAAAGCAGCATGACACGGGGGGGCCTGTGACAGGATGGGTGCTCCGTGTGTTTCCTGGATTTGGGGGATACAAGCGGATGCACAAACAGTAAAGAAGCCCCAAGAGCACACGAGGCAGCATGTAATCAGGTGCTAAATTGTGGGGAACACAATGGAGGGAGTCATGGAGGCTTATTCATGAGTCGGCTTGATGACAAATTAGCTGTCATCGTTGGGTAATGAATTTCACATGTACTCAGTCACAGAGTTCAGGCACAGCGGCTGAATCAGTAATTAGAGTTTTTCATAAGATACAAAGTATTTACATATTTTTCCTGACTTTAAAAGTAGTGTAGGTGAGCTGTGGGAAAATGTGAGCAAACTAATATTTATAATCAAATTGAGTATATGAGTAGTTTTTAGAGATAACCATTATTAATATTTAATGTTTATTCATATTCTATGTTTATCATGATTCCTTTAAAAAAGATTTCTTCCTTTCTTTGTATGTGTATATGCCTACATGAGTTTATGTGTACCATGTATGTTCAGACTCATGTAGGCCAGAAGAGGCTGTCAGATCCTCTGGAACTGTAGTTAAAGGAAGTTGGGAGTTGCTATGGGAACCACGTTATCTAAGAGAGAGGCTAACACCCTTAACAACCGAGCCATTTCTTCAGCCCCTATCATGCTTTCTTTAGTCATCTAGCTTGATATTGCATTGTGTGGCAAGAAATTTCTTATTGCTTTTTAACTTCTTAGAAAACCATTTTTTTTAAATGGATGAATAACATTTTATTCTTTTTTACCCCTCTGTCAAAGAATTTTTAATTTTTTAAAAATTTGTTCACTTTATATCCTGATTGTAGCCCCTCCCTCATTGTCATTTTCTGGTCCCACGCTCCCTCCCTCACCCCCTCCTTCCCTCACCCCCCCTCCCTCCCCTTCCTTCCTGCCCTCATCCCCCTCCCCTAGTCCTCAGAAATGGGGAGCCCTCCTCCTCTAACATCTGCTCTCAGCCTATCAAGTCTCATTTGGACTGTATTCTCTTCCTCTGTGGCCTGGCAAGGCAGACTGACCGATGAGAAGTGGTCCATGAGTGGGCACCAGAGTCCATGTTAGGAGTAGTCCCTACTCCCTGTATTATGGATCCACAAGGAGACTGTGCGGCTTATCTACTGCATATGAGCAGAGAGTCAGGTTGGTGCATCAGTCTCTGCAGCACGCCCTTCTTCCACCCAGATTTATTGGCTCTATTGGTCTCCTTGTGGAGCTCCTGTCCCCTCCAGGTCCTTCTATCCTCCAGCTCTTCCACAAGGCTCCCTGCACTCCACCCAAAGTTTGACTGTGAGTCTCAGCATCTGTTTTGATCCTCTGCTGGGTGGAGTCTTTCAGAGGACCTCTATGGTAGGCTCCCATCCTGTCCCTTCTCTTCAACTGCTTCTGGTGTATAGTCTATTTGCCCATTTGAATGAGAATTAAGCATCCTCCCTAGGGTCCTCCTTGCTATTTAGCTTCTTTAGGTCTATGGACGGTACTGTAGTGTGGTTACCCTGTATTATAAGGCTAGTATCCACTTATAAGTAAGTATATACCATGCCTGTCTTTCTGGCTCTGGGTTACCTCACTCAGGATGGCCATTTCTAGTTCCACTCATTTGCCTGCAATTTTCTTTTTTTTCTTTTATTTATTTATTTATTTTTTAATTTTTATTAATTTATTCTTGTTACATCTCAATGGTTATCCCATCCCTTGTATCCTCCCATTCTTCCCTCCCTCCCATTTTCCCCTTATTCCCCTCCCCTATGACTGTGACTGAGGGGGATTTCCTCCCGCTGTATATGCTCATAGGGTATCAAGTCTCTTCTTGGTAACCTGCTGTCCTTCCTCTAAGTTACACCAGGTTTCCCCCTCCAGGGGACATGGTCAAATATGAGGCACCAGACTTCGTGTGAAAGTCATACCCCACTCTCCACTCAACTGTGGAGAATGTTCTGTCCATTGGCTAGATCTGGGTAGGAGTTTAAAGTTTACTGCCTGTATTGTCCTTGGCTGGTGCCTTAGTTTGAGCGGGACCCCTGGGCCCTTGCCTGCAATTTTCAAGGTTCCTTTGTTTTTTGAAAATAGCTGAGTAGTATTTCATTGTGTAAATGTACCACAGTTTCTTTATCCATTCTTTTATTGAAGGACATCTAGGTTGTTTCCAGTTTCTGGATATTACGAATAAAGCTATTATGAACTTAGTTGAGCAAAAGTCCTTGTATGGAGTAGCATCTTTTGGTATAGGCCCAGGAGTGGTATAGCTGGGTCTTGAGGCAGCACTATTCCCAATTTTCTGAAAAAGTGCAAGATGGATTTTGAAAGTGGTTGTACAAGTTTGCATTCCCACAAGCAATGCATGAGTGTTCCCTTTTCTCCACATCCTTACCAGCATGTGCTGTCACTTGAGTTTTTGATGTTAGCCATTCTAATAGGTATAAGATAGAATCTCAGAGTCATTTTGATTTCCATTTCCCTGATGACTAGGAACAGTGAGCATTTCTTTAAGTGTTTGTCAGCCATTCGATATTCCTTTGTTGAGAATTCTCTGTTTGGTTCTGTATCCTACTTTTAAATTGGGTTATTTGGCTTGGTGGTGTTTAATTTCTTCAGTTATCTATATATTTTAGGTATCAGCTTTCAGTCAGATGCAGGGTTGGTGAAAATCTTTTCCTAGTCTGTTGGCTATCATTTTTTTCTGTTGACAGTGTCTTTTGCCTTATAGAAGCTTCTCAGTTTCATGAGGTCCCATTCACAGAATACTACTCAGCTATTAAAAACAAGGAAATCTTGAAAATTTCAGGCAAATAGATGGAACATTTCAGGCAAATGATCATCCTGAGTGAGGTAACCCACACCCAGAAAGACACTCATGGTATATACTCACTTATAAGTAGATATTAGCCCAACATAGATGTCCTCTGAGAGACTCCACCCCAGTAGAGGAACAGGACAGATGCTGGGACTCACTGCTGGACTCTGAATAGAGCTCTGAGAGTGGTATGGAAGAATAGAGGGATGGAAGAACCCAGAAGGTTTAGAAGGCCCATAAGGAGACTATCAATGCTGGTGGATATGGACCCACGGGGGCCCTGCACAAACTGTTGCACCAACAAGGACAATGCATGCAGCAAATCTAGAACCCTGTTCAGATCTAGCCAATGGGCAGCTCATTCTCTACAGTTGTGGGGAGAGCAGGGACTGCCTCTGACATGAACTCTGGTGCCTCTAATTTGATCACTTCCACTTGGTGGGGAGGCACACAGAGGAAAGGAAAGCAAGCTGTTTAAATGAGACCTGATATGCTCTGGCCATATGGTGGGGGAGGAGGTCCCCTTCTGTCAGAGGTCTAGGGGAGGGGAATAGGGTAGAAGAAGCAGGGGTGGGAATGGGAAGATACAAGTGAGAGGATAACATTCAGGATGTAATCTGAATAAATTATAATAAATTAAAACAAAAAAACCAACAGAGGGAGACACACACACTTTTATGTTTCTGCTTGCATCTGTCCTGCATGAGATACTGGGACCTTGGTCTCTTCTCTCTCCTCTCTTAGCTGCTGGGAAGTGAGCAGCTTTGCTTTCCCATGGAACTACCGTGATAGGCTTGCTTGTTGCAGGGCTTAAAATAATAGGGCCAAGTGGCCATGGATCACTGAAACCAGGAACTGAACTAGACCATTCTGCTAAGAAAGTTGTTTGTCTTGGGCATTAGTCAAAATGACAATATCCTGCATGTTTATATGTGAAGATTTTATATGCTGCATTGCAAGGTATAGTGTTCTGCACATGTCTTACTGGATCTTGTGGGAAAAATACAATCTAGTGTATTACTGTCTTTTTGTCTTACATTGGTATATTAATATAGCATATATTGTACATTATATAGTAGTATAGTATATATAATACATTATATATATTTTTATAGTAGCGTGTTAGATAGTATAGTATAGTATGATTTTGCATACTACGCACATGAAATAATTCTTTTCCATTGATTTTCACTTTCAACATACTTTGTGTCTTTGGATCTAAAGTGAGTCTCTGGTTGAAATGGTACAGTTGGAGAGAGTTTATGGATTCTACTAATCTCTGTTCTTTTTGTAGTATTGAAGATAGACTTCAAGGCCTACTATGTCCCTGGTTAGGTAGACACTGTAACTGCTGAGCTACACTGACAGCCAAGAGATAAGAGAGCTAATCTGCTGCCATTTAAAGTTGTCATAGTCTAGAAGGAATGAATTTTGTCATTTTGTTTCTTATTTTCATATGGTTGATAGTGTCTTATCCCTTATTTGTTATATATATCCCTTATTTCATCAGACGTGCACATACATGCATATATACAAACACACACACACACACACACACACACACACACACACACACACACACAGAGTTAGGGAAATGGTTAAATTGCTTTCTTACTTTTTTGGTGTATTTTCTATAGCTATTTTCTTTGTAGTTACTATGGGATTATATTTTACTTCCAAAATTTATAACGTTCAATTTTGAATATATAACCATTTTAATTTCAATAACATACAAAAGTCTCTGCTCCTTCACCAGGTCTTATATCCCTTTCAATTGTTAAAGTGAAAGATGTATACCTTTATATATTGGGGGCCATAAAACATGAAATAACAATATATCAAGATATATTTTCTCTGTCATATATCTAAGTACACCGATGCTCACTCTTAGACTAGTGTTTGTTCTATTTAAATAGATGACTGTCCCAAAGCATGTGGGAAATCAAAACAACTAAAGCTCATCATTGTGGGAACTATCCACTTATTGAGATCTTTACTTTTACATATGCCTTTGAGTTACTGTCTAAATCCTTTTCTTTCAGCTTATAGTGTGGCCCTTGGTGTATTTTTAAGAAGGCTATATAGTGGTAATAAATTCTCTCAGCTTTTGTTTATTTAGAGACCATTCAAGTTCCCACTTTGTTTCGAAGGACAGAGTTATACATAATTTCTGGTAGACATTTTATTCTTTTTAAAGCACTTTATATGTATTGCCTAATTGCCTTCTTAGTCCCTAAGTTCCTCTTGTTTTTTAAACATTTTTTAAAAGTTGCATTTCATTTATTTATTCCGTGTCATGTGCAGGTTTGTAGATGAGTTGCAGTTGGTCTCCCCCTTTTACATAGTGGGGATCAGCTTTACTTGAGGGCCCTATTCAGTTTTTGAGGAGAAATATGCTTTGATCTCTTTTTATTTCCAGGATTCTATGTGTGTCACGAGTGATTTCTCACTAATTTCAAAATCTTCCCTTAATGAGACTTCCTATGGTTCTCTTTGAGGTTATTTCTTTTGGAGGTCGTGGCATTTCTTGGAATTTTAAATTCCTGTCTTTCAAGCTTTAGGGACTTTCAATCACATTTAAATGGTTTCTCCTGTCTTTCTGGAACCCTCATAGTATATATGCTGGTTTCTTTGATAGTGTCTAAATGGCCTTCCTGCTCTGTATACTTACTGTCAACCTTTCTTTCTGTTCTTCATACACAATAATTTCTGGTGTGCTCTGCTCAAGTTTACCGAATTGTTTTGCTGCCTGGACAAATCTGCCACCAAGACTCTTTTTTTAGCTTCATAATTTCTTTTAGGATTAAGGAAAAACATTCTTTACAGTTAATATTTCCAGCTGTCCATGCCATTTTCTTACCATCCTTCACATCTTCATTTAGTTATGTGAAGGTTTCTTTTTGTCTCCTCAGGTTGTTTTCTGAGTCTGGAAGTCATTTTAGACAGATGGAGGAGGAGCTTGCAAGAAGGGGAGGTGCTTGCGACAAGTGGGAGGTGCTTACAACAGGATGTCCAGATAGCAGAAGCGGCTTTCTGTTTTTCTGCAAACAAACTGGCAGGCTGGGCCTCTGTTGGTAGACCTGACGTCGATCAAACCCTACCTTATCTTGGCAGTTCAAGTCTCCTGGATTTTCACAGCATCAGTAGACTCCAGGGCTGCACAACAGTTGCTTCCGGTGGATGTTTCTGGTGTTACTGCTTCTCTTCTCTATAATTGTATCTGATTTGGCTCTATGACAGTTAGGTCTAGAGTGCACTTGAGTAGACGATACACCGAATTCTCTCTTATAATACAAGACTGATGTGCCTATTATCTGCCAGTCACTGGGCTAGAATCTGTTCAGAGGAAGAAATGCCCTTCAGTTGGACCATGCTGCAAAAACTGAGAGTGATTCATGCCTAATCCTGTGGTGTCTGCAGCTGAGAAGGAAGTCAGGGTGGGCATATGGACCTGGGCTTAGCTCTCAGCAAAGGCTGCAGCCTTATCCAGTCCTCCTTCTGAAGAGCTCGGAAAGCTCTGGTGTCTTGTTAGTCCTTAAAAGACCTTTCCCCTCACTTCCTGGTTCTGCCTTAGAATTTAAATTGAAGCAATTTTGTGGCTTGCAAAGGAGTGAATGAAAAGGAAGGAATGTGTCCAAGGTTAAACATCCTCCTCCCTGCAGGGCCCTCCAAGCACAGAAGCACCAGCTGTCAACTACTGACTATCCCAGAGATGTGCTTCAGTGTAGCTTCCTTTGTGGTATGCACTGATAAGCCTTTTTTCTTTCCTGAAAAAGAGGAACTTACAATTTTGTTAACTGATACAGTCTCCTTTGCTGTTACCGATTTGTCAATATATCCTACGCCTTTCAGCATCTCCTTGGCAGCACATAGCTGTTTTCATGAAGGTGGGAGTGAATGAGGGAGGGTATTGCAGATCAAAAGGCTGGCAAAAGTAAGGACCTGGGCTGTTGTCCTGCACAGCCTCAGCATATGTAACCTCGGAGAGCTAAAATGTCGGAGTCAGGATGGAGAGAGTGGGGCAGC
This sequence comes from Acomys russatus, assembly GCF_903995435.1. NCBI lineage: Eukaryota > Metazoa > Chordata > Mammalia > Rodentia > Muridae > Acomys > Acomys russatus. Next base: position 23,333,336 of record NC_067163.1, on the reverse strand, counting down.
CTAATGTCTGGTTTCTAGAGAAAGACAGTAAGTTCCAAAGTGCATGAAATGGATGGCTTAGGACAGTGGTTCTCAACCTGGGGGTTGAGAAATGACTCTTTCACAGGGCTTGTATATTAGATATCCTGCATATCAGATATTTATATTCATAGCAGGAGCAAAATTACAGTTGTGAAGCAAGAAGATAGTTTTATGGTTGGGGGTCTCTACCACAATTAGAGGGACTGTATTAATGGGTCACAGCATTAAGAAGGTTGAGCACTGGCTTAGGTGCTTCCATGGCAAGACTAGTGGGTGTTAGTTGTGGACAGTGTTGGAGAACAACCCTTTCCGTAGTAGAGGCTGGAAAAAATTAAATCATGAGGTAATTGCAAGGCTTCTGGAGGATGGGTTGAGTCTTGGATTCTGTTCTAGGTCCACACATTAATTTTGTGAGCTTCTCCAGTGCATTGGGAGATGAATCAGGGCTTTGTGGCATGCCACCTGTTTTGTTTTTGTTTTTGTTTTGTTTTTAACCATAGATTTTTATTCTGGTTTTAATTGGCCTCAAGGTTCACCGCTCTCTACAACAGTGGTAAGCCGGTCTCTTTTCCAGGGTGGCTGCAGATTGAAGCACACAGGATTGCCCATCCTTATATTAGCTAGAGGATAGAGACAGAGTTGCAGACGCAAGTTCCTCCCCAGACACAGTGACTATTGGCTGGGAAAAGTAGTTTTGAACTCTCAGGAATGTAATAAATCCACAGGGAAGTTGCTAGTTTTTGATGGTTGCTGGAGCAGAAACAGCGGTCATGGCTGGTGTGGTTGCCTGCAACTGAAGGAGCCGCCTCTAGAGTAAGTCACATAAAGATGTCACAAGAAATGATACAGCTTTAAGACGGTGGGTTTGTTGTCTACACTGTTTCGATCACCAGGCAAAGTATTCACAACTCAGTGTAGCACGTGTTCCCGATAAATATGTGCAACCTTTAAATACTAGCCAGTAATAAAAATAAGAGAAGACATTAAAAAATTTGTGATCATCCTTAAAAAAGTGAAACTGTTTCTTTACCTTTTGTCATTAATCTGCATTTTACTAAGGCAATACTTTTCAACATTTAAAAATCTCTTTTTTTAAAATTTAAATTTATTTTAAAAATGTTCTTTACTTTATATCCCAATCATAGGACCCTCCCTCATCTCCTCCTGGTCCCACCCTCCCTCCCACTTTCCCCATGCCCCTCCCCTAGTCCTCAGAGAAGGGGAACCCTTCTCCCCTATCAACTGACCCAGCCTATCAAGTCTCATCAGGACTCACAGCATCCTTTTTGTCTCCTCACCCTGCCAGGGGGAAGAGATCAGAGAGCTGGTAACAGTGTCCATGGCAGGGACAGCCCATGCTCCCCTTACTAGGGGACCCATGTGGAGACTGAGCTGCCTATTAGCTGCATCTGAGTAGTAGGCCTAGGTCCTCTTCATGCAGGGTGCATCGGTCTCTACGCCCCCCCCCCCCAGCCGCCCCGCAGCCCAGATTTGGTGGCTCTGATGTTCTTCTTGTGGAACTTCTGTCCCCTCCAGGTCCTTCTATCCCCCTACTCTTCCAAAAGGCTGTGAATCTTAGGTTCTGCTTTGATCCCTTGCTGGGTGGAATCTTTCAGAGGATGTCTATGGTAGGCTCCTGTCCTGTTTCTTCTCTTCAACTTCTTCCAGTGTCTATTCTATTTAACTTTCAGAAAATCAGTATCTATCATATCTCATCTCTATCAACTTAAAACGTCTATCTAGATCTAAAAACATCTTAACCCCAAAACAACTAGGCTTAATTGTAAAACTAAACTATCTGATCTTCAACCCCATCAGAGACTTGAGAAGGAAAAAAATTAATTATCTGAGTGAACTGGAAGTACTAACTAGCAGCTTCCAAAATGAAAGGGAATTTGGTAGAGTGGTTTGCAGGCTGTGGTTTAGCTAATCCAACAATGGCTGTCTGCCAATGGAAGGCCCAAGAATCCAGTAGTTGCTCAGTCCACGAGCCTGGTTGTCTCAGCTGGTCCCACAGTACATGCGGGAATGCTGGCGAAGAAGCTCTAACTCCGGTGTAGGGCTAGCTAGTGAAAACAAGAACAGGCAGGCAAGATAACAAGACTCGCTCATCCCTGCCCTTTGTATAGGCTTCCAGCGGAGGGTGTGGCAGGTTAAATGGGCATCTTCCCACCTCTTTAGATTTGGTTTAAAAGTGGGTCTTTCCACTTCAAATGATGTAAGCTTAATATAAATTTGGTAGGTGTATGTATGAGTTATTGCGTGGATGAGCCATACAGCAAACCATGACATAAAAACTGTCGCCCTCCTATCAGAGACATTGAATGTGTCCGTGTGCACACATGAGCATGTGCACCCCTGTAGAGAAGGCAATAGTGAGATGAGCAAATATCAAGGAGAATAGAATTGATACAAATTTCAGTAAATTCTATTCAGGGAGGACTCACATGAAGTAAAAAAAATTAAACAGTAACACCTTCAACGATGACATAGCACATGAGACCTTCTGCCTTTCTGTCCCACCTCCCTGCTCCTCATCACGGTATCATAGGCATTCTATTACCCTCCTTACAGCAGCTCCTTAAAGCATTGTCTTTCCTTCTCACAGGCCCTTTCTAGTTTCTTGGCATCTATTCCCACTCCTTTCTTTATAGATAAACACATGAAAATTAGAAATTTATATGAAAGGATATATGACGTCTGCCTTTCTGACCCTGGGATACCTCTCTGGGTGTATTTTCCAGCTCCATCTACTTTCCTACAAAATTTATATTTTCATTTTTATATGGCTACAAATATTTTCATTCTTCATTCATCAGCCGACGGGTGTCTAGGATTATTCCATTTTCATGCTGAATGAATGGATCAGCAATGAGCATGGATAAACAGGGATGCACAGAGTAGGAAGTAGAGTCCTGAGGGCCTCTCTCTCTCTCACTCTCACTCTCTCTCTCTCCCTCTCTCTCTCTCTCTCTCTCTCTCTCGTCTCCCTCCCTCTCTTCCCTCTCCCTCCCTCTCTCCTCTCTCTCTCCTCCTCTCTCTCTCTCCGCTCTCTCTCCTCT